>NC_090932.1:241166996-243566996 GCF_040938575.1 Ambystoma mexicanum | reverse complement strand
CCGTATTAGCACTAGGGCAAAGTTTCCCTGTTGCAACAATGCAGTGAAAATGTATCTTTTTTGCCCGAGGGCAATTTTTACCCTGGTGCTTATACCATGCAAAACGGCACTTGTCAAAGTGCAATAGTTTTCTAGTGTGTCCCAATGTTTTTAGAACTAGGGTAAACTTTGTCCTAGTGCTAATATCATGCAACTTTGCACTTGCACCAGTGCAAAGTTTCTGTAATCTAGCCCCTGATATGTAATGTCAGGTGTAGTGATCTCTTGCAAGATACATCAAAGGCCTAGATATTGCCATTGTATGCCAGGTGCAATCTCTTATCATCAGGTACTGCCGTTTTAAGCCAGTTATAATCTTACATACCATATATAGTCATCATATGCATGGTACAACCACACATGGCCTGGTACTACCATCATATGGTAGGTGGAGTCATAAATGCCCAAATACTGGAAGTATTTGTCAAGGGCAGGTGTGTGTGCCCAAGCAATGCCATCTTATGCCATGGAATGCCTCACAAGCCAGGGATACTACTCATATGCAGAATACAGCCTCATTGACCCTGATTATGCCATCTTGTGCTACTGTACTCAAATGTCCTTTCACTGCACTTTCATGTCATATGTCATGTAAGACTGCATATGCCATATCAACTCATCAAATGAACAGTATAGTTTTGCAAGCTCAGGTGCTGGCTGCAATCATATGCCCCCTGAAGATTCAAATCTCCATGAATGCCTTCATGCCACCATACAATCTATATACCAGGTAGGGCCAGGTACTGCCACCATGTGCAGAAAAATACCATCCCATGCACTAATTAAGCAAAAGAACCCTCAGAGGGGGGCATTGCCGGTAGGGTAATGCCCCTGGGTTGACAGTTAGAAGATTGGGCAAAGTTAGGGCTTTAACGTAGCCCTGGGGGCAATATCCTACCGGTAATGCCCCCCTCCAAAGATTAATTTGCTATTAGTACACCGGGACATCATACCGAGGCGTTGAAACCGTTTCTCAACTCGAGAGAAGAAAAGGAAATAAAATGGCTTCCAGGATCGGGGACAAGGGAATACATATAGTCCCTGCTCCCTTTCCATGGCGGCCATTGAAAAAAGTAAACAAAAATGATGACTGCCATGGAAGCGGTAGAAGGGACTACATGTAGTCGCTTTTCCCTTTCCATGGCACCCAGGACGTAGACACAACAGGCCCGACAAAGGATTTGTCGGGCTGGTAACAACCCGGCGAAGGGCAATGAGCTTGCTTGTTACAAGCTCATTGACCCTCGCTGGGTACTAGTATATATAAACAACCACAATACAGATGAAAATCTATGATATTAAACTTCACAGTAATGCTGAGCAGAGGCTTCACACTGTAATGTTTCCCTTCCTCCGCCCACTCAATCTATATGGACCTATAGTATTGTTTGCTCATGGCTCGTGGGTTAGTAAGGCCAATATTGCACAGCAATCGTTGCAAATTACACAGATTTGTCCACCGTGTTGTCATTGTACACACAGTAGTTCTAAAGGTTTGAAGAGTAATGCAGTACAACCACTACAAAAAAGGGTAAGGGATTGAGTTGAGGGAAAAACAACACTTAATTGAGGAGCTGGGCAAGCCAGCCTCTACGTGTATACAATTCATGCAGTTTAATGCCTAGAAAAAAACGAATGAAATTCAAAATAAACAAATCCTGTTGCTACCGCCACAAGGCCCACGAGTAGCAGAGGTGGGGGAGGGGGCTGCAACCCTAATTAATGGCAGGCTGTCAACTCCTAAAGGACGTGCTTGCTCTAAGAACAATATTGCTGTACCTTTCGATGCAGATCTGTCATCGTCAATGTCATCCCACCATTTTGCTTCCTCCATTTGAAGTCATTAAAGCCAACATGTTTGCATCAAGCAATTTCACATTTCGCTATTATTATCAAAATGAAGTATTTAAACTCTTCAATCAGCAGTGCACTGCCCCGTCCATTCAGACAGTGGAGTAACTTTGCTGAAAATGTTGGGGGGGACATGACATCTGAAGAAAAGGTTCCCCAGCCAAATGAATGGGGATAAAATGGTGAGCCATGAAAGTTGGGGGTGCAAACACCCCTGCCCCCCCATAAAATTACGCCCACGCATTCAGATGTCTTAAATGGGTTGATGAACTGGTCATGAGAGTTGTGTCCAACTTCTAGAATGCAGGGTCAAATCCCACTCTGAGTGACTCAGTCTTTTCATGCCAAGAAATTGGAACACTAAAAGCAGTTGTTAACAAAATAGTTGATGATATACAAGCACCATGTAAATGAAGCATTATCACTATTATACATAACACAGGGATACATCATAGGATAGAGCCTAACCTGCTTGACTAAGCACGCGTTTTATCGCATAACTAACGACAGCAAATTACTGATAGGATTTGATGAAAGTTAGAACTTTGTTTACTGCACAAGCCTTGCAAATAAGTGCACAAGAAATAAGTCTAATGGCAGTATTCAAGGTCGATCGACCCTATTTGAGATACCTCGGCTTCCTAAAAATGTGGGATTCTTATGAATTGAAATAATAAGAAAGAATCTATATGCCTGATTAAGGCATTCTTACCTGGATAACCCTCAACACTGGCTTTATATCCAAAGCCCTATGCCGTACCCAAAAATGCATTTATGGCAACGCCTCCCAAAGACTCCAGCTCCCTGAAATCATCATACCAAAGCCTAACAAACGTGTTGTGAAGTGCCCCCACTTACACATACATCAAATCACCAATTTGTTGTACAGTCTCAAACTCAGTCATTCTGAACATTCTTGGCTATATGGTCATAATCAGTTTCCCTCATTCACACCCAGGCCTTTCCTCTCTTCTTTTACATACCAATGATGTCTTTTTCACACCAGCTAAAGTTCTACACTATTCAAACCACCTCTAGCCCTCAAGTCTCAAGGATTACCTGAGTCACTCCCTCATTTCAACCAATCCTTCTACTTCATCTCCATAATGAAATGCTTCCTTCCAGGAAGGAGGGCCATCTCCTTTTGCCATTGAATACTGAATGGCCATGTGCTGCATGGTGATCGACCCAGCCAAAATGATCATCCACATTTCCTCATCTGCATTAAGCACATATCCTATTGAAGATAGCCTGCATCAACTCCAAATCAGCCACACCGAAAACACCACACTACCTGGCAGAGACCTTCATCATTTCCAGAAGCCAACACATCCCCAGAATGGAAACAAAGAACTGCAAGAGGGGAAACAAGAAGAAATTGGCGTTTTCTTGCTATGCACCCTGCCTGTGTAACACATTACCATTGCAGATAAGGAGGTCCCTGTCCATCCTCCACTTTATAATGGAAGTGAAGACACCACTCGACAACGATCATCTTGTCAATCGCTGATCACTCCACTCAATTCTTCGTCTCCTCCCCCCGCGAGCTCCCCTCTCCTGCTCCCCCTACTCTCCGCTGCTAACCCCATGCCCTGCTTGTAATTCCCTGGGTTCATTAACTGTTTACGGTGGCCTGTTGCTTCTTAGCTAGGTGTTCACCTTTTAAATCCCTTACAAACTGAACATAAGCCATTATGCACTCATTTTCTTCTCACCCAACTCTGTTTTCAATCAGTTTTCACATCTCTTACTGCAGAGGTGTACTTCAACAGCAAAGTAAAAACACCACTTTCTTGACTGCCACAATTGACTTCTTCATACTACACCTACTTTCTTCGAATACATTCAATGAACACATTGATGTATTCTCCAAAACAAATGTAATGTTAAATGTTAAATGTTAAAGGTATTTGTACAACGCACAGAGTTGGTCCCCATGCGCTCTGGCAGATCTGCAAAGGAGAAGGTGGGATGGGTTAGTAGGGTGAAGAGGGAGTAGGATAGTGAGAGGTGTCGTGTTCTTTTGGCAGCTTCCTCTCGGTATACACCGTGCACTGAGCTTTGGTGCGAGAATAGGGCAAGGTCAGACCTTGTGTGCTGTTGGTGCGGCTTATGTATTGTTGCAGTGTGGTGAAGTGCATGGGGCTTGCGATGCGAGAGGTGGTTGTGTGAGTTTTAGAGTGTTTTAAGTATGCATGAATTTTGAGTTTTTTGGTTAGTAAGTTATATGTTTTGCAGCTTATCTTCACAGTGTGCCTGAATGCCTAGATTTCCTGAATCTTGCATGGTGCTGAGACAGCTGGATTTGAGAGTCCTGTGGAGTGAGAGGCGCACGCCCAACAGAGTACGAGTACATGCAAACAAAACAAATTACGAAGGTTTCATGGGCATTACAATTAACATTTTAACGTCCTCGTTTGAAATCAAACATTAATAATAATAAATGTTGAACTTAGTCTAGGTTTAAAACAGTAGCAAGCATACTATAAATAGGTAATGCCATGTCAACAAAGGGCATGATCATATTTGAGCCATGGTAGTTATTTATTTATTTATTTATTTATTTATTACATTTATTACTCGCCCAGACCCACGGGTATCATGGCGAGATAACTAAGACAACTAAGTATGCACAAGTGCAACATGCCTAATAGTGAGTAAGTGAACAACATTTGGAATAACATTTGTGTAGCAGAACTCTGGAAGATAAAATAAACCTGTCTCAAATCACTATTTTTAAAAGAAGGTGGATGCCAATTCTTCTGGTTGAATCTTAACTGATCAATTGAATTCATTTGGCAGACTGTGCTTCATGCGATTACACAAAAAGTACAAGTAGTTTGTTGATGCATCAATATGAAGAGCATACAATCTAAATATAAGACTCCTTTCTTTTAACCAATTCTGATTTACAAAAGTTTTTCAATGGGTTTGTGCCATTGTAAACACCCTTATAAAGCAGGCCCTATACATTTCAGTCAAATTAATCAAATAGAAGTGTAATGCCATCCGAAAACCCTGATGTATATTTAGTTCCATTTCTCAATATGGACATTGTACCAAGTTGAGGGCATTTGAACCATAGAGCACCACGTTCCTACTTTGGCATTGGGCCCACACTTGAATTATGGGCCCAAGGTGAAGCCTAGGGCGCATAAGAGAGAAAGTGGCCCACATGGTAAACAATTGATTGCTGTGGGGTGGGCGGCGGGGGGCCCAGGAGGGGAAACAGCCAACAGTTACAGAAAAGGTGAGAATGCTTTTTTAAGTGAAATTCTGGGTCACCCAAAATCAATGTTTGCATTTCATTTACACTTGGAAAGGCATTCACCTACTTGGACGCCCCTACATCAAACATCTCTTTGAACTTTGGTTATCATTATCAAAGACCATGCTATTTTCACCCAATCCATTGTTAAAGATCGATGGCCTCATTTTTATTTGGGTGATTTGCATAACAATATCCTGCCAGCGGAAGTAGCCACTGCTGTAGGGTGCGTTCCTGGTGGTAATGCAGAACTACTACCCGAGCTAGTGGTCCTCTTTGGATGCATGTGAGTAAAGGTGTTTTGTACCTATTGCCACCTTCATAGAGACTGTGGACATGGCGGAGTACAGTAGTGGTTCATACCACTGCGGTGCAGTTTCTGTTTGATGTAGAACATGGTACATTTAGACCCTTGTATGCATTACATGTGTAAGGTTGTGAGTGGGGGGCATCAGAGGTGACCCCCTTCTCACACCCTTACATTAACCCAGTTTATTTTACTGTATTAATTGTATTGAATCTTCCGAAAACTGGTAAAAACTGGGCTGTTTGTCAAAGATGACTAACCTGAAATGAGGGTATCCCCAATACTTGGCTCTCCGCAGCATTCACTGTCATGCTTATCTACCTTATTTGTTTTGTCTTGTTTACCAATGTAGCAGTTCCGTGATACTCACGGGTGTGGGCGCTGCCAACTAATACAATACATAAATAAATAAGGGCCTGCACCTTCTGCACTGATAAAAAAAGTTTTTAAAAAGATGTTTTGTGCCACTTTTGGATTTTTGATTCTACCTCTTAACTGGAGGTAAAAATAGCCAGATTTTCACCAGAAAGTCTGACAGAAGAACCAACTGTGGTATTTCATTGGAATACAACCGGCGGTATTTGCCCAACTTTGAATGGAGGAGGTAGTAAATTTGGCATACACCTCTGGATATTCCATTAACACCCACCTCTGAATGAGACCACTAATGACAAATGATTGTATAACAAACATTCCAGAGGTAAGTTATATGTACTTCTTTTTGAAAAGGCCGGGATGTGAACACTGATATAGCAGCCCAGTAGACAGCTCAACTAACTACAAACTCCTACTGAAAGCTGAAAGGGATGAAAAACTGACATCAGTGAAAGCCAAATTAGCCATTTCACAGCTGAAAGGCACCAGGATGGACTGTATCTTGCTCATTGTGAAGACTAGGCATAGGTCGCTGCTCTTGCGCTTTAGTTTGTGTGCTCTCCCACTTATGACAAGTTTGAGATGTACTGCCAAAATGTTGTCAGACTTGGTGTGTCCATATGGCACCAGTGACATGTTCACAATAATGCCCTTAGTTCTGTTCTGTGCACTGTATAGGAAGGCAAGACATGAAAACATCTTGCCCCATTTTAAAGAGCGCAAGTTCTTGCATTGTTGGACAGCTGTGTGCATTTCTGCTTGGAAAGACACCCCTGTTTGTTGGATTGTTTCTTTGCTTATTGATTTATATGGCGCTCCTAATCTTGAGCTTTGTGTTGGTCAACTATATATCTTTAAGAAGCTCTAAGCATTAGAGGAAAAAATGGGCAGTGAAGTTAGAGCTCTCAAAAATGTACCCATTTGCTCTCTCAGGGTTACATGGAACAGTATGTAGCAATAACTGTTAACAGGGTTTTGTTGAAGTTAATGTTCTGAAATGTATGTGGGAGCAAAGTGTGATATGTTGTGATTTTCTCATGCCATTTAACAAGCTCATGCACCACTATACAGCAGGTATTGCAGCTTGAACTACTTTATTTTTATGTCAGTATTTTCATATCTATTTTATTGATTATATGCGTCTTTTATGAATATTTAATGTTTCACATACTCTAGTTCAAAATGGCGTTGGCGGCAGGGCTGCCAAAGGGGCCCCCTGGGGTGGCCAAAAGTTTAATGTGGGCTAATTCCCAAGGGCTGTAGACGGTGTCTGCTTCGTGCCGAGGAAGAGGCTGCCTGAGAACAAAGGGCAGGCCAAAGCCTGCAAAGGTAATGGAGTTGGCACCAAAAAAGTAGCACAGGAAATGGCTTGCTAGGTGCAGTCGGTCTCATTGAGTTGCCCAAAGATGAGGACCTATCATGGACAGATAGGCTGCCTTTAAATATGAGGGACTGAGGAGCAACCTTCATAAACTGGTGCTGCCACCCCTTTGGAGCATCAAAGCCACCAGAGTGCAGGTCAATACTGCAGCAAGACAGCTTTGATTGATTGTAACACACTGCTCTCCTAAAGCAAAGCTAGATTTGGGAGACCTGGATGCTTTTGCTCAACTCAACTGTGCCAACTGCTATTGGAGGGGACCTGAACGCTGAGCACCAATGATGGGACTCAAGGTGCGCAGACTCCACACACTACCAAGCTACAGCCAGTGACAACCCAGACATGCTGGACATGGCACTGCTGAAGAACTTGCAACAATCGATAGAACCAGAAACTTTGGATAAGCTGATGTCGGATCACAATCTGGTATTGATCACATTGGGAGATTAGAAGGATACCTACCATCAGACTGTGAAGTACGACTTTCACAGGATAAACTGGAGCTGCTACATGGGAGAGCCAAGCACAATCACGATCCTGGGCCCCTTGAGCACCAAGGAAGACATTGACAAGGTGATGGATGATTTTACGGCTGTGGTCCAAGAGGCAATTGAATACAGTGTCCCAAAACAGAAATTGAAATGCTGCTCCCCTACGATTTATCAATATGTAACAGGCAAACAATTGCTGAGAAAAACAGGTCTCTGAGGCAATGGCAGAAACACCACACACCAGATCTACAACTGGAGTACTACCAGCTCACTAGGCTTCTACGAGAGCAAATCAGGGAGCACTGGGATGAAAAATTTGAAGTCGCAACAGCCAACTTGAAAGAAGATGACAACTCAGTTTGGAGGATGACTTGCCTCTTGACAGGGAAGAAGGTACCAAGTGCACCTGTCTAGGGCCGGACCCATCTTGCATGCAGCAGGAAAGATAAGGCAGAGGTGATAGCGGATACACTTGAGGCTTTGTCAATGCCAAATAAAGACAGCAGGAGAACAGTTCAAGTGGGAAAAGAAGTCAACAAATATCTCTCTGAACGCCAAACCGAGATGGGAGTTGAGAGCATTGAGGAATGCACATTCTCTGAAGTAACAGGCCTTGCAGAGAAGCTGGCAAAGGGCGAAGCGCCAGGGAGTGACGGAATACTCAACTTGGCCATCAAAATGCACCAACCTACAGCAATCAAATGTCTTGCGGAAATCTTCAATGCATGCATGTGTCATAAACACTTCCCCATTCCCTGGAAAGACATCAGAGTCTCCATGTTCCCAAAGCTTGGGAAACCACTGAGAGATCCTGCAAACTATCACCTTATCGGTCTACTCTCTGGACTGTCAAAACATTTGGAAAGGGCCCTTCTCGCCATCCTCAGCAAATTTTCCTCTGAAAGGAATCTTCTCCTCAACTAACAATTTGGATTTCATAAAGAACATGTAACTAACCATCAGATTCTGAGAGTGGCAGACAAAATTACCCATGGATTCAAAATCCACCAATGTACCGGAATTGTCTTCTTGGATGTTGCCAAAGCCTTTGATCGAATATGGCACTAAGGAATTCTGCACAAAGTGATCAATCTAGGGCTTTTATATTGAAAGCCCTCCTCTTCCTGCTGGTCCAGGCCACTCATGCTGCATCCTTAAAGGGACAGTCATCGTCCAGTGAAAGTATCACAGTATACCGTACAGGTAAAAAGAGAGGTAAAGGAATCCCCAGTGGCACAACTAAACAACAGTCCACAGCGACTACAGCAAACCACTTACGCCCACTTCCAAGTCTGTTTAGAGCAATGTTCAGCTGAATAGTTTTGAGGTGTGGTTAGGTTCATATTTATACAGCACTCTTGTTATTTTTCAGTCACCCAGAGGCCGGAACCGTTATGCTGCATAGGTCAGGGCAGCATACTATAATAGGGGGGTCCTGGGGAGCACGCAGTACGCGTTCCTGCCCGGGGAGATTTGTGTGCTCCACCCTGGTCAGCGTGCCACGTAGGGGAACAGAGCGCCCCTTACTCTATTTATAGGGGTGCTGGCAAAGATTCAGGAGTAGTGGGCAGTTGATGCCATTTTGTTTTGCTTGCCTGCTCACCGTGGTAATTTTGGCATGGGGACATTTATTGGGTTGGTGTACTGGACAGGGGTGGAGATTAATAAAGGCGAGATGGTGTTTTTTGTGACAGGTCAGGGTAGCAAGGGGTAGGGTATGATTTGTATTTCAGTGATCCTTTGTTGCTGATGTGGCATTTACATCAGCCTGGCTTCCAGGTTCAGAGGTGAGAAGGGCAGAGTTGTGGGGACTGAGGATATTGGGGAGGGTGGGGATATTGGAGCAGTAATCCGGGGACATGTACAGTTAAATGAAGGTTGGGTGAAGCCGAAGAATTATTACAGTGGTAAGGAGGGTGCTTAGTACTGTGCGGGCGGACAGGCTAGCTTGGGTTTACAAGCTAGAGGAAGAGGTAGGGAAGAAGGACGGGCCATGGTTCAGGAAGAGGGCATGGATAAAGTTAGGAAAGATGTTGGGGAGTTGAGGGGAAAGGAATATTTAAAGAGAGACAATGGGAGTGAAAGTGATTTTTCATACATTTTTAAATTGTTTCTTTCGTCTGTAAAGCTGAGTCGCCAGGTTAATGAAGTTTGTATTCCACTTATGGTGAGTCTGAATATATTGTGCAGATTAGCCCAAAGAGAGGTATCTCTTTGTTGGTGGTTGGATTGGTAGAGCTCAACTCATGTGGGGCCATGCTTTGTGCAGCAGCGGTAGGCCGCATGATACGAGAACAAATGTAGCACAGTTGGTTAATGCACTGGTTTCGGCCTATCCTCATTAATGTGAAAACATTTCCATGTTCCATCTTCTCTCAGGGTCCACTAAGCCCTTTTGAGGGTGACCTGAAGGATGGACAAAAGCAGGAGGGACAAGAAATGTTATAATTTTGCATTGTGTATGTATGTTCAACTTAGATTTCGTTGGTGAGAAAGGGACACTATAGACATATTTTTCTCATTTAGCTGATGCCCATTCCTCCATGTTCTTATAATTCTTATAATTTTAATAATTTATACAACGAGAAGGGCTATGTGATGGATCAAGCCAGATTGTGGTGTAATATACGTATTCATTTTTGGGATATTTGTAAGGTGCCTATAGAACAGTGGTGTTTCAAGGACCCACAAGACAAAAAGGTGGGGGGATGGACAAGGGAGAAAGATACAATAACGGTCCTACTAGACCTTGTTATATTCGTATCATGCAAGTGCAGTGACAAGAAGTGCAAGGGAGGTGGGGTACCAGTCAGCGCAAGTGCAAAGAGTTAGAGTGGCAAAGGAAGTGCAGGGCGAAGGGTGGAGGAGGGGGGAAGAGGGCCACAGGGGCTAGGACAGTGCTAAGGGGAGGCCAGGTGGGTAGGTGCCATGGAATACATGTAATGAGAGTCCACATGCTAAGTGCGAGGAAGAGGGAGGACTGGGTCAGGTCGGGTTGGTGCCCTGTAGTGAACCAGGTAGCTAGTCACTGCATAAATGGGGGAGTTAGCAGGGAAGGGGGAGAGGGATGGAAGAAGAGAAAAGGAGAGTCTTAAGGAGCTTCCGGAACTTAATGAGATCCGGCTCAAGCCTGAGAGGGGTAGGGAGACCATTCCAGAGGGAGGCTCTTGTGGAGGTGATAGATCTACCCCACACTCTCTGCTAAGCAAAGCATCTGTTCTGCAGAGAGTTGGAGCTAGAAGACCTGAGGGCTCTAGCAGGGAGGTATATAGAGAGAGAGAGCTGGATGTAGCTGGGTTCCCGGCCCCAGAAATACTTGTGTATGATGCATAGGGTCTTGAACCTGATCCTAGCAGCAACCGGGAGCCCGTGGAGAGATTTTAGGGCTGGAGAGATGCGGTCCTTGGGCTTGATGCCAAGGATAAGTCTCGTAGTCCTCTTCTGGATTAGATGAAGGGGGCAAAAGAAGGAGGACAGAAGATTGTGGGAGAGGCTGTTGCAGTAATCCATCCAAGAGAGGACCAGAGCTCTGGAGAAATTGAGTTTCTGGGGGATGGTGAGGTGAGGGAGAAAGCCTCTTAGGAAATGCAGATGATAGTGGGTCTTCTCGTCAAGGTTTGTGTTGTGAGGAGAAACGAGTGAGAGGAGACAAAGATGACACCAACGTGTTTTGCCTCACAAGAGTGTGAGGGGAAGGGACCCATAGAGAGCATACAGATGGTATGAGGGAAGGAGGGAGCATGGGTCCTAATGAGAAGGATCTCAGTGTTACTGGCATTAAGGCACAGAGCATTGGCAACACGCCATGCCTGAATAGCAGTCAGACAGTCAGGGATGAGACAGGAGGAAGAGGAGGTAATGGAGGGAAGCTTGAAGGAAAGCTGTGTGTGGTCTGCATAACACTGGAAGTGAAGAGAGAAGGAGGAGATCAAGTGGGTCAGAGGGGCGAAGTTGATGTTGAAGAGCCACAGTGAGAGGATAGAGCTTTGAGGAATGCCGCAGGTGGAGAATGTAGTAGGGGAGAGTAAAAGGCCAAGTTAAACCTGAGAAAGTCGGTCAGAGAGGAATGAGGTCAGCCAGGCCTGTGATGCCAAGGATGTCACAGAGCCAATTTGTCAAGATGGCATGATTGACCATGTCAAAGGCTGAGGAAAGATCCAGAAGGATAACAACAGATGGATAGTTGGAGTCGAGATTTGAGAGCAAGTCTGCACAGCTCTTCAGTAGAGCAGCCTAAATGCCTCTTGCTGCTCTGAACCCAGACGGGTGGCCATGGAGACTACCAACAGATTCAGTGTGTTGGATCAATTGGGTGATGGACAGCTTCTCCAGGGGTTTGCACAGGAAACGGGTGATGGAGACAGGGTGGCAATTCTCCGGGCAGGAGGGGTAAGCAGAGTGCTTTTTGGGGAGACAATGCACAAGGGAGGGCTTGAGGGGTAGTGGGAATGAGCCATTGCCAAAAGAGTGATTACAGAAAATGGCCAAGACTGGCACAAGGGAAGCAATGTTATCATTGATAGTTCTGGAGGAGCAAGGGATCACCTGTTTGGAGGAAACGTTCATAGAGAGGACTTTTCTAGAGACCTGATTCAGTGCGATGGGCGTGCAAAAGGAGAGAAGGAGAGAAGGGGAGACAGGGGCCAAGGGAGACATGATAGCACGGGAGGGAGGAGGGGAGGTTTTAGAGGAGAGTTAGGAAAGCATGTCCTGAGTTTTGGTGAAGAAGTGTGAGGCCAGTGAAGTTGAGAGGATCCGGGAATGCACGGGAGAAATGAAGAGTGCAGTCGGATTGGTGAGTACCCTGCAGATTATAAACAGTTTGCCTGTGTTGTTAGTGGCCCCAGAGATGCAGGGTTGGATATGGACCCTCTTCTCTAAGCAGATGGAGAGTCTGTATTGCTGTTGGAAAAGGTGGCAGGTAAGTCTGTCTGAGGATGTGCCTGATGCCCGCCACTTCCGCTCATCAACTCTGCACTTGGGTTTCAGAGAGGGTAGTTCGGAGTCATACCAGGTTTTGTGCTTGGAGGCAGGATTCTTGCAGATCCTCATGACAGGGGCAAGGATGCACATGGTGTTGGTGATAGAGAGATGAAGATAAGCAAGGGCAGAGTCAGCGTGGGAGTCTGTGGCAAGAGTGGGAGTGAAAGTAGCAACAAAGCAACAACTGACACGTACTTCATCATTCAAGTGATGGAGAAGGGGAGTGGCAGTGCAGGCAGAGGCTTAGCTGCGGTACCTAGGAGATCCAGGTGAGAGGACAGGAGAGCATGGATCGACCAGGAGAGTGGTGAAGTGAGAGGGTTGGAGATGGGGATATATGCTGAGATGAGAGCATCCAAGGTATGTCTGGCTGAGTGCATCAACCCAGAGGGAAGAATTGTGAGGGAAAGAAAGTCATAGAGGCTGCAGAAGAGACCAGTGGCCGAATCAGGAGAGTCAAGGTGAATATTGAAGTCTCAGAGGAGGTGAAGCTTGGAGGTGGAGGCAAGAAGAGAAGACGTGAGGTCAGAACACTCCGTGATATAGATGAAGACTGAAGCAGGGGTATTCTAGATGGTGACAAGAGTCAACGAGAGGGTTATTGAGACACCAGGCCTACAGACGAGGCATTTGAAGGAAGAGTAGGTTTGAGTGGGAATGACAGTAGCAGGGACCCATTCAGGGAAGATCAAGGCCACTCCGCCTTGAGGTCTGCCATCCCTGGATTTAGAAAGGATCTTGTAGCCCTTAGGGAGGAGTGCGTCAAAAGCAGTGACACAGCTGGCAGTGAAACACATTTCTGTGAGAGCGAGAACATCAAAGTCAAAGTCTCAAAGAAGGAGACAGATGTCAGAGGGGAGTTTAACAGCAGAGCAAGAGTTGAGGGTAGCTAGGTGAAGCTGGTTGCCACCTTTGAAGTTCTTCCGAGGAGGGGTACAGGGATGTGGTATGCCTGTCACTGGGGGAGAAGGGGCAAGAGGGGTGGGAGACAGAGGAGAGGCAGCAGAAGGGAGGAAGTTCATGAGAGACAGAAGACGTCTATCAAGAAGGAAGAGGTTGGGCTGAGAGCCATGGGCCATGACAGTATCATTCTGATAGACATTATGATGCACTTATAGGATGGGAAGCATGCCAATATTACTTCTCATCTGGTGCCACCATTAATGGGCGACAAGGAGAAAGGAGAGAGAACTGAGACCATGTGGGGAGGCCATGGGTCCAGCGAGGGAGTGACAAAGATGATGTCTCTGACAGTCTGATTGATTGATTGAGTTATTTGTATAGTGCTTATGGACAAACAAAATCATTTCAAGGCACAATTCTGCCTGGAAGAAGTATTGACGTAGGTGTCAGCGATAGACAGGCCGGTATTGGAGACAAGGAGATCTTTGGAGATCTTTTATGAACTTTTTCCTTCCAGGCTTCGAGAGAGCGGTAGGATAGGTGATAGAGTAGCAGTTGGAGTAAATAGGAGAGAGGGAGAGCACAACAATGTAAAGGGGAAAGAGATGAATGGAGAAACTGAACAATAGACGACAAACTCACCAGGAGGCCTAGCAGCGAGACAGTTGCAGACAAGTTAGGTGCATGAGACGTCCCAGGTCGACAAAAACAGGGAGATGCACTGCTCCAGCAACATGAGGGGGAATGTCTCAAAGGCCAAGCATGAGGGTGGAGTGATCAACAGCGACTCTTGATGGTAAGGAAAACACAAGTACCAAGAATTAGAGGAAGCAGGGATCTCACAGAGATCTAGGAGGCCAATCAGCAGAATAGGTGCAGACAAATCAGGTGCAACGAAGGAAATCCAGGCCAATCAAGGTCAACTGTTGATGAACCTCCAAATGTGCTGTTTCTTAATGCTAGTGTTGCAGTATTTCTCCAACACGCTTTGTGGTATTTATGACAGAATCTCTTGCCCACCAGTTGGCCAAATTATATATTGTTTCAGCTAGCATGTGCTTGCCTCATTTGACCTTTCTCACTCTGGATTCCCACTGCATCCAGATGCATGCATATGGTTCAGACTGACGTTCAAACTATTAGAGGGCAACCTGGTATCCCAAAGGCAGCTGGACACAATTTACAGACACGGCTCTACTGCAGCATAAATAAACATCTACTATGCTCACCACATCTTGTACTTTGAGGTCAAGTGAGGTCAAGTGATATTAAAAGAGTCTACAAACTAAACTACCAGAGATTCGCAGTGGAAAGTAGGAAGTTCCTGTACCCCACAGTGAATCGCCATTGTAGAAACAGCAGGTCTAGACACAAGACAATATGGGGTGTGTTTCACCAACAGAGAAGCACAAGCACACAGCCTGATTTCCCTAAGAGATAATTGGTCATTTTTTAGAACGAATAGCTGTGTGGAAGGGCTTCCGGTGCTGTAGTTGAAGTTGAATGGTACACTGGGTGAAGAGTATGGCAGAAATGAGTGTCTACATGATGGAATATTCTGCAAACCAGTCAGAAAGAACAGAGGGTATCAACATAGAGTTGAATGAGAAGTGCTGCAGTCAAGTGGCAAGGTATCACACATAAAATAGTTGTTGGGCATATACGTGCCTCATACGAGTTATGAATGGTGTACTAGGTGTGTATGTAACAAGTGTTAAGCATGGCGGGCAGTAATAGCCAATTGGCCCTTAAGAATCATAGCCAATTGGCCCTTGAGAATCACGAATGGTAGGGCACACTGGGAGGTTTCATGAACACATGGCAATCGATGGGCAAATTGAGAAGGCACAATGCAACTATGTAGTTTAATATGGGTTAGAGTTGATTTTCACAAAAGCACCTGTCCACAATGAAAAAAGAACATTGGGCCTCATTCTGACTCTGCCGGTATCCTGGCGGTAGAGCAGCCAGGATACTAGCATTTAGTATTTACCTTTACCGGCACTTATGAGGGCCAGTGGGACGGTTTTCATCCCCATAGGACTCCATGAGGGAATTTGTTGTAATTGCCGGGAGCGGTAATGACATCTTTTATGTGGCTGGAGGTCACCCAGGTGCCCCACAGGGAAACCTGTAGTTAGGCGGTCCGGTAAAGTGCTGGTATCCACAAACACTGGTGATTTTTTACCAGACCGCCCGATTTGGAATGAGGCCCATTGTCTGTTATGGAGTAATGAACAATATGGGTGTTTAGGGATCGAACAGCAAGGTGACGTTAAAAAAATCACAAAAGTGGCATTGTGCAGAGCATCGGATGGTCGTGTGATGTGCGGCTCAAAATGTTGGTGTTTTTTTAAGATCATGAAGTAGAACGAGAATGATTGCTGCAGAAACAGCCGGTCACAGATGGCTTATAACATCACTTAAGATGTCACACAACCATGTGGTATGCAGAATGGCCCCAACTAGGAAAGAATACCAGTTATACAGGGGCTAGGTGTGATCACTCAATAGGGACAAGACCGTTGAACAATATCCTGTATACCGCAGCAGGTCCCTGTTAGAGAGAATCCTAATTTCTGTGCTAATTCCCTTCAACCTTAGAGACCGCCAGCTCTTTTACTGGATTTAGGACTTTTTCATGTTAACCCTGGAGTGAGTGAGGCATTTTTATCACTCTCTCATGTGTTTTTACCTGATTTGGATGTTTGTGTTTTCACTGTTTTTGTAGTCTGACAAATGCCATATAAACCCTGTTTTGTCTGGTGACACACTGCACCTTCAGTGCAGTGTCAATTAGAAATACTTTAGATTTTTCATACAGATTAAATATGTTTTCTTGTGTGAACTACAGTTCCCAAGAATGGTAAAGTGAAGGTGACTTTGCTTTCTTTTTCTCCTTGTAGGTCCAGCACACATCATCTTTTGTGGAATGCTGGGGGCGTTAGCTAGTAGACCCTTATCCTACATTCTCATGTAACATTTTTATGTCACCCTTACTACTTTAAATGGCTTGTGGCAATGGTTTACTTGTTCCTACCGTTGTGGTTTTCCACTGCAGGCTGAACCCTCAGCTACAGTACAGCACCCATGGGTGACCATTTTGACAAAATGGCCCCTGTCTTCTTTTGTCACCATTTTCTCTTTGTGAGGTCTTTCTTGGGTTTTACTCTGTGTGTTGAGACAGGTTTGAGCTCTTTGTTTGTCTTGCCTTTGGCAGGTTTAACAGCTTGTGACCATACAAGTGATGTTTCTAACAGTCTCTCTGACTTTATGCAAGACATTGATCTAAGAAGAGCAACAGATCCATAGTGTGTGTCTCAATTGACTTTGGCTGTCCTGGCTCCCTGAAGACTCTTCTAGTCCATTAACTTTGATACTGTTTGTCCATCAAAGGTGGTAGCTTGTTGTATACTGTTACTGCTGGGAAAGGCTTATAGTTTAATGAGAAAGGTGTATCTAGATTTCATTGGAAGATTTAGTTGTCCTCACATCTACTGAGAAACCGTCTAACCCTTTTTCTTCCCTAACCTTTCCTTTCTACAACCTCAGAATCTGCAAGTGTGATATATAACTGTCAATACTGTTCTTGTGATTGAAGTCACCTCAGGGTGTAGGAATTGTGTAAGAAGCATATCCAACGATTATCCAATATCTTGTTTTGATTCTAATAAGTGATTTTAAAATATATTAACATATTTACAACAAATTGCCCTTTTAAAGAATGCTTGTTTAAAAATGGATGTTAATTAAATAAATAACTATTTATAACTGAAACCTTGAGTGTAAGTGTTACTTGGCTACTTGTAAATTTCGGATTTCATTTGTACAGCTCTACAGCTCATATTTACCCGTCTTGAGATAGGCCTGGCTACTCAGTCACACTACCAACTTGTGAAGTACAGACCTATACCAAAAGGTGGGTTACCTAATACCAAGCAGATAAGTGTTTTGTAGTCTCACACAGTGTGACTGCACCAATTCTTACCTAACAGTCCCCATACACATTAACTCATAGTGCACAGCTCAGCAGCTTCACAAACCATGAGGGTACAGCAAACAGGGTGTACAGAAGAACAGAGGTGAGGTGTCTAGCAAAAGTCAGCATGCAGAACACTCCTGTGCAGGGGCATAGGCACAAAGGCAGGGGTGGTAACTAGCAGAGGTTCTGAGCATTTGCCTAGAAAAACAGTTGTTAAGCACTGCTAAGCAAGGGCATGCTTTTTCTAATGGGTTGACAAGAAGTATCTGTGTTCGATGTGATTTCTTTGAGTTTTATCATTTTTTTCTACTGGAAGATGTTGCCGCAAATAAATGTGGGGAGACCACCTGGAGCACCCCCCTGAACCCTCCTACATTCATTATTCACCTAAACCCACCACCCACAAATATTTGCTGCAAAATATTGGTGTAAAAAATGTGATGATTTCCACCTCGATGGAATATCCTGTGGCAAAAAACGCCCTATCCCTGTCGCTGACAGACCCAGCTGGGTCAGGCAAGCAAAGGCCTTACCTGGAGGATGGGCAGGTTGGCAAAAATGGAATAAGACACTTTAGAGTGAAGAGATATATCCTCTCGGAAGGATGGGGAGTATCGTGTGGTAGCAACCTTTACGGAACAGGATATTCAGTGCAGTATAGCAGAGTGACCATCAGCAGAGGGTTGGATATCTCGCAGAGAAGAGGGAGTCAGCTAAAAGGTTCCCATGGTCAAACAAGGAAAAAGAACTCAAGATAGTAAGAAGAAGGCATGGATGGGAGAAGGTCACAGTAGCACAAGTACACAGTTAAATGACTATGGGCGGTGTCCCTCCCGCACCTCACTCCAGTGGATAGCACAGCTAGGACATTGTTAAGACTCAGCAGGAATGAGCGAACATGCAGCAGACTTTGTTGAGAGATAACACTGCCATTGCAGGCACTTCGTTAAGCTCTCAAGGCTGTAGGATTACAAAGGGAGCAGCAAATGGGGGAGCCACTAAGAGCGTAAACCACTATTGTGGCGTGGCGGATACACAAGCCAGCAAGCTCATCAGAGAATAACAAGTTTAAGGAAGAAAGTAGGGGGATATATGCCCACCTCCAGTTACCCTATGTATGCCAAATGGCAGGGGTACATTACAGACATTAAATGACACCTCCTCCAGGACAAAAGGAAGAATGTCACTTCTTGCAGCCCAAGCGAGGGCTCACCTGCCCAGTCGTACAAAGTTACGCCAGTGGTTGAAGTGTACGAAAAGAAGCAGTGGAACTATGTTCCCTGCTGGCCTGCTCCCTCACCACACAGACACCATCGCCATGCCCCCTCCCACGCACAATACAAACCCCCAAACACATGCACCTGCTGTTTAAGCGAACGTTCAGTGCACTGCACCAAATCGCACTGCGCTGAAATGCACAACTTCTTCCTACACTTTTATTTTAAAATGAAACCATTCCGGAACGGTTGTTTTTCAAAATAAAAGTATAGGAACAGTAAAACTTAATTTTAAAAAGCAGAGGGGCACCGCTCCCAACCGCTCCCGCCCACTTCGACCACTACGCTGCGGCAAAGAAAATGGTGGAAAGTGTAATCATAATATCAATATAGAAAAAGGGGGAGGCAGAACAATCAGGCCATACAAATGTAATTGCTGGTAGCCTTTGGTGAAATATGTTATACATGTTTTCCCAAATGTTGTAAAAATGTGAACTAAACATATGGCCTTGCAATTCTACACAAAACACTAGTGGTCTCTGTTGTTTATGTCTGGAATCAGAATTGGTTGTACCAGCACTGAAGCTGCCAAGTGCCAATGTTATGACGTTGGCTGCAGGCCGCCCATAATGCGGGCAAAAGTTTAACATGGGACGAGGTCCAAGGACTGCAGATGGTACCCGCTTCCTGCAGAGGAAGAGGCTGCCTGAGAGCAAAGGGCAGGTCAAAACCTGCAATGGTAATGGAGTTGGCACCAAAGAGGTGGCACAGCACCTGCTAGGTGCAGCCGGTCTCATTGATTGGCCCATAAGTGAAGACCTATCACGGAGGGATGGGCCGCCTTTAAATAAGTGGGACTGTGAGAGGAAAACCTCTTTTTCGTGGTACTCAACGCAGAATTTACCCACCCTCCATCTCTGGTTCATTGTGTACAGCGTCACATGTACAGCATTATAATTTATGATTATATTGTGTTTTACCTTTGGTCGCAGCAGCAGCGGACACAGAAGTCTCTAAGCTCATCAGAGAATAACAAGTTGAAAGAATAACGTAGGGGGCAGGCACGCACCGTCATTGAGCTGACCGGGCTGAAGCCCCCCCCAAATATTAGCTGAGCGGCGGGGCTTCCATGCCCTTTATCAGTTCAAAGGATCAGGAACATGCTTCCGGGCCATTTTGTTTCTTCCGAGGCAAATCTACTATCTGCCTGGCTCGGATGATCAGGCACTGCCCGTTTCCCCGAGTCACAGCACCCCTGAGACACACAGGCTGCTTCCCTGGCTCTGCAGCCAGTGCCCTGTTGAACTCAACACCACTTTCTTTTGTCATCAGCAGCATATCCTTTCTTATGCATGATGGTGAATTTCCAACTGAAATACCACCAGTCACCTTGCAAATCTGTGACAGATAAAGCGAGCAACACAATAAAGCACCCTTTGAAAATGTGTTCATACCCATAACGTCTAATAGCTTCATATGCTAAAAAGTAAAGTTTTCTTTGATGTCCTTAGTTCTTAGAACCATACAGAACAACACGCTGAAGGTTTGTGACGCATCTCCAAACCTAAGTGAGTTTATAAAACAACTTATTTTATTGTGTGTCTTAAAGCACTGAAAATAAAGTGGGTAAATAGATATTTTGTCCTTTGCATCTCATAGTTTTCCATTCAGGATGTGGAAAATAAAGGTACACTGACTGACATTATTTTGGCCCAACATAAGGATGTACATGTTGTCATGATGATTTACTATGCAATATGTTTATTTTGCAAGTAAACTCTATAGCCGAGTATTATTGTACGACTTGACACTCAAAACTTAAATATTTGCTCCAAGTAAAGCATGGAGGAAGGTGGCCGTGCCCAAATTGCAGTGGGGGTTACAATCCCTGCTTCACTGTTTGTCGTAAGTGTGTGATCCCAGGCAAATAATGTCATCTCACCATGACTTCAACTGCAAAAATTGGAGTGCTTATAAGTGATTATGTTTACACCCTTACAATGGGACAGTTTTAATAAATGTAGGGACAAATTGGTGTACCCTCGTACTCCTGTGCTAGTGGCTCCAATACTAGAATTGCAGTATTGCTGCACTGGCCCTCCCCCAGTCTTGTAACACTTGATTTAACAGGCAGACATATGGGCCACATTACGAGTCAGGCTGGTGCTACTGGCGGGTTACCACTGGACTCGTATATGTGTACCGGAGCCTGACTTGCCGGTTCCACCGGGAGATTACAAGTCTGGCGGCTCGAGAAGTCAGGCACCAGTAAATGTTAGTCCTCATTTCTAGAGAGTCCCATAGGACTCTATGAGAGTGTGGACACTGAAGCGCCGGCACTGCTGCTAACGGTGCAAGCGTTTCCGTGAACGGTCTGCCTACCGTGGCCGCTGCACTCGGCAGGGACCGTCATGTCGGGCGCAGCAGCCCTGGCAGGCAAACTCGTAGTTTTTCCATCTGGAAACAAGGGTGCTGGTGAGCTTACCAGCACCATTGTTTTTGGACCGGCAAACTTATAATGAGGCCCATAGTCTCACCGGCTAGTCAGTGCACCAGAGATTCTAATATAGCAGACTAACTGTGGTAGAAACAGCATTACATGTTCTCCCCTGTTTCTCCCAACCACTGAAGTTGCTTGTGCAGCACAGAGTACTGCCCACACTCTGCAATGTCCTGTTATGCTATGATATTGAGTATTTCATTGCACACCATCTGTCACACTTTGTAGGACCTTCAGGATCTGCAAGAAGTGGGTGTTTTCAGACTTAAAGGAGAGAGTTAACTGATTGTAACATTAAAGCTGCACTAGAATGGTCTCATTTTAATGAGTAAATAAGTTATATTCCCCTACACAAGTAAGTTTGCCACTCCTCCACCGTCTCTGAAGTTAGCGCCTCCCCCAACATTTGAAGGGTTTTCCCCTGCCTAAATTGTAGTCTAGGTGCACCCCTGGATCTGTGCACTTGCATTTTGATATGCAGAGAGGTGAGGGAAGGAGGGAAGCCTTTCTATTGGTGTTAAAGTTTTACTGTGTTTGTTCAGAAATAACTTTCAAGCTGCTGCTTTCAAGATAGACTTCCAATGCCTCTCTGCATATTGCACTTTAAAATATACTATTTGATAGTTGATCCCCACACCAGACCATGGGGGGAGGGGGGGGTAGAACAGTGGGGGCAGAACCTCGAAATGTGCCTCACCTATTTTCTGAAATGGTCCCTCCCATCACCATTTAGCCCTCCCCCCGAAATGTAGGTTTTGTTGCACTCCTGGTAGGGGGGTATACAGCCCCCCTCCAGTTACCCTTTGTATGCTAAATGGCATGGGTACATTGCAGACAAGAATAACGTCGGGGGTTGTACGCCCCCCTCCAGTTACCCCGTATATGCCAAATGGCACTTATTGCAGTCCAAGTGAAGTGTCAACCGCACACTCCTGCTCAGTCACTGCACAAATAAAATGGTTGGGAAGTTGAAACCTAATAAAAATGGAGAAAAAAAGGAGGGTTCAGTGCATTCAGTGCAACAAAGAGCTGGTAAATATGTAATCGCTGGTCGTCTGTGGTGACATATGCTGCAAATGTTTTCCCAAATTTCGCACTGTTGTAACAATTTGAAATACACCTGCAGCCTTTTAATTCTCCACAAAACGCTGGTGGCATCTGTTATTTCTGGCAAGGATGCATTCTGTCTAAAATCAGAATTGGTTGTAGCCGCACTGAAGCTGTGGAGTGCCAATGCTATGAACAAATTGAACTTCTAGCGCCAGTTTATGCTGAAAAACACAGATATTCTTACAGTGCAGCTGAAAACAGAGACATCTTACAAAGAAGTGTGTGCCGGAGCCCAGCGGAGCCCAGCGTGATGCCTTCAAGTGGCGGATAAGTTCTTTTCGCGTTTTTCATTGCGTCGGTTCAATTCTTTCTTCTGCCTCAGTTCGTGAAACATTCATGAGAACTCATCACTGGCTTGTGTGCACCATGCAGTCACTCTGATGCCTTTCCACTGGGGCCAATACTCTGATCTCTGCGGAGAGGCAGGATTGCTGCAGGCTCTGACTCCTTCTACCACAGGGAAAAGCAGGAGATGTCTGTAGGAATGCACCAGCCAGGGCAGCCGCCATGTTTGTGATGGATGCTGTTGCTGATCCCCACGTGCACGCCCACACGCATGGCCGATATCAATTTGGATTCGCCACATGCAGCGCGGTCTATCCGGGTTGCCGGCTTTTCTGTTTGTTGACAATTATCCGACAGAGAGCGACTGGCTCATGTATGAGGCACGGGTCAGGCTCTTCTTGGCAGATTCTCCAACCTCATCCATTAGTAGAACGTCTCTTTTATATCTAGAGGAATGCATCGATAATGCGCTGTTCATTTGGACCAGGAGAACTACAGCAGAGAAAACAGGGAGAGGAGAATGGATGGTGAAATCACCAAAGCCTCGGAAAGTCCTCCCAAAAGCTCCCTCCCTCTGATGGGGCCTAAAAGGATAAGAACAGGTGAAAACCTAAATTCCGCACATTTTTAAAGAATGTGGATATTTTGAGGCATACATATGAAACAGGTGTCTGGGGATGCTGATGAAACTCTTGTTCAGAAGAGAATTGCCTAGTATTTCAGTGCTGGACTGCCCAGGTAGGTGGGACCAGACTGATATGGAAATGAGTATAACTCCTCGTTGAAGGGTGCAGGAGCTAAACTGTGGTTGTAGACTATCTTGAGTGCAAGAAATTCCATAGTACAGGGTATTTGACCCATGTTCGTTCTCAGTAGAGGGGCTCCCACACGCCTTTATAAATACGTATGAAACATCTATAGAATACACATACAGATTCTCCATTGTAAATTATGACTTCAAGCATTAAGGATAAAACATAGAGGGCCTGGTCTACCACAGGGTTTTCAATGGCATTGTACCATTGTAAAACACTTCTGTAAATCAGTGCCAGAGCACCCGTGTGCAGAACCAGGCGGCTTTGGTTGCAAAGCACAGACAATCTGCACAGAGTTACACTGATGCATAGGGAGATCATTAAAACACATGGGCAATTCTATTGTGCTGCTGCCCCTGCAGACCAGCAGTCTGCAGGGGCAGCAGCACAATAGAATTGCCCATGTGTTAGGAAAATGGCATGTATGATCGCTGCTGTGCTGTGGAATGACAAGTAGACAGGCCAGCACCCAGCTCATCACTGAGCTCATCACTCAGCCCACCAGGCACATCAGCCACTTTATCTGCCACTAGAGAAGCCACCCCAGCAGGCAGCATTACATCAGCACAGGAGAAGGATACCAAGGGAGTGACCTGTGGTATTCAACCGCTATTGGTTGGACAGGACAATAGTCTACTCAATATTGGAAAATATCAGGATGGCCTTGTGGACAGTCAAGTGAGCGGAACATCTGTGCTTCGCATGCTGAAGCTACTAACCCTGTTATAGTTCTCTTCAAGTGACAGTGAGCTATGACTCATAGGTTACCACGGTCATGATCGGAGCTCAATAGAGTGGAGTAGTGAAATAGGACAGCAAGGCGGGCGCCACCGGTATTTGCCAAAGGAGCAGAGAGTTTACTGGGAAGTGCAGGCAGGGCAGGACACCATTTGAAGAGAGCTGTGACTAGGTGCGGGGAAGGGCGGAACACAACATCAGCAACCATAATGAAATAAAACTAGGAGCAGGGGGTGGTAAGGGTGTCACAGACTTCCTGTGGTTTTTGGAGTAAAATGGGGGTCTTTTCCAAGGCTTAGCCTCAGGTTCTGGGGGCTCAGATGCCTCTCTTGCTTGTTTCTTCGGTGAGGATGAATCCTGTGCTTTTTTCCCTAGGAAGTAGAATCACAGGTGGTCAGTTGTTATGCATGGATAATCTGCTTAATTTCACTACGTGGGGTGGAATTTACATGTTGAGACTGGGTCTGTTGGCAGTCCGCATGTACTGTCCCGCACACATGGTGACAGATCAGAATCCACTCGAATTAACATATCTGACACCGGATATGGTTGTGATTCAGCAGAATCTACTAATTCATCAGAATGGGGGGTGGGGGAGTTAATATTAAAAGCATTAGAACTGAGGTGGGAGAATTTCCACTCAGAGCCGATCCACAATTAATAGGAGGTTGAATTCCCTGTACACTTATGACTGTACGAACTTGACTTGTCAGCTATCATTTTACAGAGACCTCAACTAGCCCTGTGTCAGAGTTAAGCCTGAGTAAATAAATTCAGTCAAACCCTGAACCATTCGACTTACTTTTCAGTATATTCAGGTGATTCGGTTTCACGAGAACATTTAAGAGCATCAAACTAAACCCCTTAACTTCCAGGCTATTATGCAAGTCCATGCAAAAATGATGTGCATACTCGTCCTTCGCACTTAAGGGTTAATAAAAGTGTTTATTTATTTATTTATTATTTGCCTGTTAGGCGCTTATACGATAAGAATATACTGTTTCAAAGCGCCAGCAGGGCAGGGAGGGAGGGAGAGTGGGAAATGCATTACAACACAATATTTAAGAGCAGATGGGGAGGAGGGAAGGGGGGAAACCTAAGTTACCTTGTGAGTATGCAGAATGTGCAAGTGTAGGAAGGAAGAGGAAAGAGGGGTAAGTGCTGGGTAGTCCGATCCCATGGGAGAACCATGGACAAAGTGCTAGGAATGTGGAGTGCTACACAACCTGGGTCAAGGGAGGTGTAAGTGCTAGTCTCCAGAGCGGAGGGAGTGCAGATGCAAGTGATGTGGATGTGGAAAGACAGGAGCTGAGAAGAATTGGTGTGGGTGGTCAAGGCCCCGAAGATGCATAAGGGCCAAGGAAACCGATTCAGCAACTGTAGGATTGTCAGAGAAGAGAAGGAGGAGGAAAAGAGGAAAGTCTTAAAGAACTTCCGGAATTTGAGAAGATCCTGCTCAAGGAGCAGGGGGAGGCTATTCCAAAGGAGGGATCCTGCAGAGGAGAGTGAACGACCCTCTGGCCTCTGTTTAGTAAAACGCTTTACACACAAAGAGTAGTTGCCAGAGGAGTGAAGTGGTCTAGAAGGAGAGTATTTAGTAAGATAGAGCTGAAGCTAGTGTGGTCCCCGGGCCCAGACAGCCTTGTGGATGATGCAGAGGGATTCGAATGTACTCCTTGCAGCAACAGGGAGTCAGTGAAGACGTATTAGTGCAGGCAAGATTCAGTCCCTGGGCTTAAGGCCAAAGATACACCTTGCTGCCCTTTTCTGGATGCAGGGGTCACAGAGTGGAAGAAGGAAGATTCAGGAGAAGGCTGTTACAGTATTCAAGCCTAGAGAGAACCAGGGCTTGATTCACATTGAGCCTCTGAGGGAAAGTGAGAAAAGGTAGAATTCCTTTAAGAAGGAAGAGCTGATAGTTGGACTTCTTGGCAATGTCCTGAGTGTGAGGGAGGAAGGAAAGAGAGGAGTTGAAGATGACTCCAAGGTTGCTGTCTTCAGTTGAAGGTGCAGGGGGAGTTGACATTCCCAATGCTCTTAATTAGCAGTTCATTCACATGCATATTAGTTTTGTGTGGGGGAAGTCAGCTGAATCCAGGGTGCTCAATACTATATCAGTATCCAGAGCAATCTGCAGAGACCTGCAGGGATCTGGGTGAAGGCTGCACATTCAAGTTCAAAGTATAATGGGTCATATTCAGACTCCAGTCCTCGTGAGGTCAATAACATGAGCACCATTGAATTAGATAATATAACAGTGACCTTGAGGGTTCTTGCTGTAAGAAGTGTCTCTTTTAACATGTAGAGTTTGTGTGGCTACTGTGGTGAATGCATTAATCAACACACCCTCATGCCTTTACATTTTCCTTTTCCCAATCCACGATTGGCTTTGAAGTGCACATGTCCAGTTATTTCCCTTTTTACTTTCCTTTACGTTTTGCATTCTACTTCCTTTCCTCCAGGAGTGTTTCTTTCTGTCTTCCTCTGTTTGTGACTTTATTCCATTGCTAGAGTATTCATTTTGTCCACTCAAAGGGTGACCGCTTGCTTATTCCAAGAGCATTCTGCTGTTCCACTCGAAGGGTGCTGGTTAGTTTAGGTGCTGCACGGAACCTCACCTACAGAAACACACCAGTCCTCTTATTTCATTGAGAGAGAGTGTGTGTAACGCTGCAAAAGTGAATATTTGCACTGTTCTGTGACTGCTGATCTCAATTAAGACTCTGGAGAGGTCACACTTGGGTGACAGTTTATGTAGTCCACCCACCCTTCGATTCATTCATTACGTCCCTTTTTCCATGTTGTGCTTGCCTGTACCACCAACAGTCTGGCAAGTGTTGCCATGCCTTTCCCATGTCTTCCATGTTGGTACATAATACATAGTCTTGTGCAAGTTACACCTCCTCTTCTCTGAAACTCCTCCTGTGTACCAGAACAGGCTTTACTATAGTCCAATGCACAATCTCCAAATACCTCACATCAAACTCCTTATCAATATCAGTTTTGTGGCGATTAATATATAATAACAGTGAAATGGTGTACATCAGATTCTCATTTTGATGGAACAGTTGTCCTTGTCACCATCCACGTCATTGCAAAAAATGCTTTGTGAATTGGAAGCCCATATGCACATACTTACTTAATAATGTATTTTCATTCTGGATCCAGAAGGTGAAACTCTGGAGCCCAGTTGTCACTTGTCTATGACCTTTGCACGTTCAAATACCCAACATTCTCAAAAACATTTCACCTTGGGGCACTGCCATATCGTTGTGTTAAATGTTCATCTCTGGATGACCACACTATGACATTTATGGCATGTATGACAACCCCTGTATTTTGAAACATTTATTCATTGACTAGTCAATGTTATGATATATAATGTAATATTCAATTCTATTTTCTTGAACCTGGAATTTTGGGGCACTTTCTCTAAGCATGCTACCCTCATTCTCGGGCAATTCTCTCTTTTTTTGGGTCACTCCGTGTGTATTTTTATTTAAAATAACAACGTAAAAACTAATGATCCTCAAAACAAAATGTGCCTATGTCGTTTCCTGTGTGTATGGCAACATTATTTATGGGATAATATTACATGATACCCCTCATTTGTTACGGAGATGCCTAGCACAGGAGAAGAAGGAATCAGATAGGAGGGGTAGGCTGGAGGGGGTGTATGGTGTGGGAAATGAGACATCAGAAACAACTGCTGTGAGACATGAAATCATGGGAGCCATCAGGATACATTTACAATGGGACATATTGCCCGGAAGCCTGGATTCTGCTTGGCTCTCAGGATTAGAATCTTACAGGCAGGAAGATAATATTCATTGCTGAGGAAGAGTTTTCCAGAGCGAACATTTGTAATATTTCATGTCTGAATAGGCACTTGCACTCGATGAACCCTGGTCTGTTAACAGCACCACTCTCCCAATGGAAGTCAAGGCATTCTACACTAGGTATACTGTACAACACATGCATCTCAGGTTTATTGGCTGGCCGTTGCTGGCCCATAAGGTGTCTGCCATGAAAAGGAAAATACCTCAGAAAGAGAAATGTCCCCAGAGGCCAAGAAAAGTCAAATGCCTCGGAGTAGGATCAACATCCTTTACATCATCAAAGATAAGTAATTGTACTGTACAATGTTGTCCCTTTCCTGTTTTGTCTACTACTTCATTAGCCAGGGAAGAGTTTGACATGGGTGCACAGTAATGTGTGTTGCATTATGTTCTTGTGTGCTTGTGTTCTTCCGATGTAGGCGGGTCAAAGACGTTAACATGCTTTATGTTTGTTTACATGTGTGTTAGTGCTGTATCTGTGAGGACCTTTTGGGAGCCCACAAATGAGCCTATGATCTGCCCTCACCTCCAAAATCCTAGATGCATATGATTTTCAGTGAAATGTGTGCTTTTGTGCTTTCTAAGGAACCATATGCACCTATTAAGAGAGACTGTACAAAAAGAACATGGAGAGCTGGCTGCACAGACCAATCAGCAAAGAGAAACACATGGGACTCCAGTCAAGCAAACACAGGAGGAGGAAGAACCCATGACTACTAACCTATAGAATATTTCTTCTCTGTGAAAGATAGTGAGCTAAAGACTCTGGGTAAGGCTCTTGTAACCAGGACTCATGTCTGGCAGAGTCCCCCAGGACCCCCCTTGTTATCTACTAACCTAGCCACCCATGCCTTCTAAACCATGGAAACACCACTCTAAACTAAACTATCAATGCCAGTGTGAACCACTCATGATTTACCGCCACACCTTTTGTCATCATATTAGTTCCCAGCTGTGCCCTCAACACCCCACACACCTGAATCAACTGTGGAACTCCCTGGACACACCTTCACTTTGCAGCATGGCTTTTGAGAGTCTCCCTCATACAGCCCCTCCCCTTCATATTGCATAGGCTTGCAACCCAATCACTATGTAGTTATCTATAGATGTACATATGTATTTCTAATGTATCTCATGCTGAGGCAATACATGTAAAGGAAACATAAAGTAAAAAGTTAAACAATGCATGTTTTCTTTCTCTGTGCCCAGTTAAACAATATGGGAAGTTAAAAAAGTCATTCCTAACTATAAAGGGTGGGCAAGCTGCAACTCTCCAGATGTTGAAGCAGTCACTATCAGATCCATCCTTACATTGAGTTGTAATAGATTGCATGGCAAAATACCCTACCCAGTGCATCATCATCCAAGGTGTCATCGATTGCAAATGGTCACACTGTTTAAATGAGAGCCCGTCCGCCCTATTCGAGCTTCTGGACGTCTATACATGGAATGACAGTGTGCAGCTCCTTGATAGCCTGCTATTCTGCACACCCGAAAACAGCTGTCTTCAAATCCAGAGTGAGCTGGATGTAAGCGATCAGCCAGGTATGAACAATCGTGTCTAGTTTCAGGAGCACCCAGCAGACTGCATTCTGTGAATACACCCTTCGTGAGCCTCATCCAAGCCCTCTTCCTGTCTAGCCTTCCTCTGCCATGTCTGCACTTGTGTGAGCACTATCTACAGTGCTGTGCATTGAGAAGTGTTCAGAGGGTTTTACTGTATCCAGGAGTAATCATGGGATTCGTGTTCTATGTGGGAGGAGGGGTGTTTAATGACTGACTGATTACCCAACAAATTCTTCATGTTTTTTGGATAATTTCTCAGGAAATGTGAATAGTAATGAGATTTTCACATTTTCACAGTCAGAATACAGGCCCAAATGTTTGTTGCTGCCCCATTCGGTTCAACGCCCGCTGGTAGATTTGTTTGCACATGTTTGATTGTCCTGTGGTGAATGTCTTTTGCAAGTACTTACAGCCAAAAATGTTGATGCCATTCAATGTATCAACCTCCTTCATAGGATTGTGAACACGATTCAAACACCGTGTGACTTCCGCCAAACAATTTCAATTGCTTTTAGGTTGGGAGACTCAGGAGATATCCTGGCACAGAGCATGTCACGGCCCTAGATGACTGTGACAGGAATGCAGCAATGTGCTAAGGGGACTTTGCATCCAAAAACAATACTTGCAGATGCCCCTCCAAACTTTCTCCATGTTCTGTCTGTGGTTAAATAGACAGCTGCCATCTCTGTTGAAGTGTGGTCATGTTATACTGTTCCAGTACAATGGATGTTTCCGGGTTAGCAACATGTCTGTGAAGTTCATTTCTCAATCTGGTGTTTTGTGTGAAACAACCACTTCTTCGTGCTAATGTCATAGATAATAGATGACAGCCCAGTGTGTCCAAAAACACTAATACTTTACTGTAGGTACACCATGAATATAAGGACTACACACAATGTTAGGTTGCTTGTTTACAAAATCAGGTTACATAGCTATTACTGCTCCATCCCTCTCAGTGCACCAAGAATATTTGACAACCACCATTAGACCCCCACTCCTACCTTAGTACAGCAGCGCCATTAAACCTTTTACTATTAATTAATTCTTTTATTTATGAATAAAAACCACAGGGAAAGCAATTCATTTTTGTCAAAAAAAACTCTTACAGAATTTGCCAATTATAACAGATCGGAGGACATTGTGTCATTTACAGTGTCGTGAAAGTATGTGACTTGAAGACCAGATATTGCAGGGGAAGGTGGAACCATTAACCAGGAACAGACAGAATGACATAGGAATGGGATGGTAGAGAAATTGTTGAATTAAGGATAGAGGGGTGATTAAAAAGTGCTATAGGGTTGTCCATGATGGTTAGGACGACAGGAAAATAGGGAGATGCAGTACCGCAGAGTGCTAGAAAATAGGTTCTTCAGAAATAAGGAGAGATTTGAGGTTGGATTTAAATAGTGGTAGAGTTGGGATAGTATGGAGAGGAAGAGCATTCCAGAGTAGGTGAGCAAGGAGAGAGAAAGAGAAAGCAGAAATTAGGGGGAGTACATGGGGTTCGAGTAGTGGCAAGGAGGTGAGTTGAGGTTGATCTTAACAAATGAGGAGAAGAGCAGGGAGTTAGATGAGCAGTAGGCAGGGTGGGGTGAGTCCATGGATAGTTTTGAAGATGGTGAGAATAAATTTATACTTAGCCCTTTGTTTCATAAATATCTAGCCAATCTGTCAATGGGCAGAGGTGGTAGAAGGAGAGCAAGAATATTTGAACAGTGTGTGGACCACGAAGTTGAGGACCTCTAGTTGGGAAGGCCATGGAGAAGACAGGCACAGTAGTAAGAGCTAGAAAGGACTAAGGAAGAGATTAGCTGTTTAGCATCATTGAAAGGAAGACAATGACAGATGTTTCTGATGTAGAGGAGATTGAGTCTGGCTGCAGAGGCACATTTGGACATGAAGAGTGAAAAATTGTTTGGTGGGTCGAAGATGACACAAAGGTTATGAGTGGAGGCAAAGTAAGGAAGGTGGTCAGAAGTGAAGAGAACATGAGGATAGGAAGAGATAGCCTGTTTGGCTGGGAAGTAAATAACTTCAGTCTTACTGGAGTTGAGCATGAGTGAGTAAGACACCATTCAATATATGATGATGGAGAGACAGTTCGAACATTTTTACATCTTGTTGGATAAGGAGTAAAATGAGAACACGATTTGAATGTCTTCAGTGAACAGTAAATAGGAGACGTTGTAAGAGGAGATCACAGTGCCAAAAGCTGGCTGATAGAGAGTAAATAGAAGTGGACCGAGGACAGACCCTTTTGGATCATCAGCCGTAAAGGGGATTAGTGGGGAGGTAAGGCTGTCCCAGGACACATGAAAGTATGTAGGGGCAAGGTATGAAGCAAACCAAGCAAGGGCTTGATCTCTGATGCCAAGGAGAGATAATGTAGAGAGAAGTTCAGAATGGTTGACACTATCAAAGGCAGCAGAGACGTCAAGAGGTATAAGAATATATGAAAGGTTTGCATGCCGAGAGGAAGAGATGAACATGCTGTGATTGAGGAGCGCAGTCTCAGTAGAATGCACAGGACAGAAACCAGATTAAAGAGGGTCCCAGAGGTTGTGAGTATCAAGGAACTCAGTGAGTCAATTGAATACTACTCGCTCTAGGGGTTTGGACAAGTGTGGTAGAAGAAGAACAGGGTGAAAGTTAGCAGGACATTTACAATCTAGACCAGGTTTCTTAAGGAGAGGAATGGCACTAACTGTCTTATAGGATGAAGGAAAAGTGTCATTGTCAAGTGGAGCAACAGTGGAAGCTATGGGCTTCACAATATGAGGTGACAGGGGGTCAGTGGGGTCAGTGGGCTACATGACGTTTTAGCCTTGAGGAGTAGGGCGACAATCTCATCAGGGTTAGTGGGAGGAAAGGAAGACATGGTAGCAGGAGAGGAGGGTGGAAGTGGTGGAGACAAGTGAGCAGAAGGAGGGGATAGAAGGTAATTATCTAGGGTATTGTGAATGGTAGACATTTTAGAGGCAAAGCAGAGTGCAAGATCATTTGCAAAAAGAGTAGAGGAGATGTATGGTCTTAAGAAGGTGAGAGAATTAAGTTGAGAGATGTTTGGATGCACCTAGGTTGGGTGTATTGAGACAAAATGAGAGAGATAGAGAGCACTGAGATAGAATAGGGGACCAGAGGAGTGTCTTGACCTTTGCCAAGTGCACCATGTTTTCCACATTGTTGTTTTCTGGGTGCGGATGTTAAGATTAATCCAGGGTTGTGGAGGAGAGGATTTAGGAGTGAGTGTAGTAAGGAAGTGAGAGGAAAGGGAGCATAAATAGCAGTGCTAAAGTTGTGAAGGCTTTGTCAATGGAAGGAAATGTGAGTTCAGGATAGGAGGAATATACCATCATTGTACAGTATAGGAAAAATGCATATAAACACTGCAACACATTAAGATTTGTTTGAACCCATCACATATAACCCCATTACACCCCCCTCTCTCATTGCCCCACATCCATGTGACTGTCCAGAAGCACACCATTATAGCCCCACCCACTAAGGTGCACTAGGGTTATACAACTTCCCAGAATCCTAGCCATAATGTACTATGCCTAAACATAAACACAGCCCAGAATAAAAGTAATGTAACTTTTCCTTTCCCACCCATAGTCCTCTAGGACATCTGTATAGTCCCACCCTTGTTTATGGCCACCATTTCCAACCCTGATATTGCGGAGTACTGTAAATGACTCTGTTTTTAAGTTGAATCTTGTGAATTGACTACAGCAGTGATTTCAGCTTGGTCACATTTATTTCATCATCCTCCTACTAAAACATGGAGTTAGTGATCTCAGGCAGAAGCCTCATAATAAAAGAAAGGAAAGGGAATGTTACTGTATTGCTCAGAAACATCAATAACCACTGAGGACATTGGGCTTTTCAAGCACTTTTATGGTACAGAGCACAGGGCATACAATACAGATATCCTGCCTGCTACATTTCACTCTATAACACCCCATAGTACCACACAACACACGTCATCCAAGATGCTTAATTATCCTCTTCTTTAGATTTAACACTGCTATCAGTAGTGGATGTTGGAATTGATAAGGGAAATTCAGAATGTTCACAGCAAATGCCTGGATTTCATTAGTGGTTTACCGAATCCTGAACATTTAGTTTAGCTCATGTTCACCTGTGAGCTGATAACGTTGCACATTGCTCAGTACCAGAAAAGTGGAGGATAACCTCAGATGACGAAACTGGCAAGTTGCAATGTGCAAGGAAAGAACTGAAGGAATGTCGGAATGTTGAGAAGTTAAGATATGATTGCCTATCAGTGGGCTGCCCTAGTCAGTTTTAGAATGACATGCAAGAAAGACATCACATCAAGAACACTGAGCCCTGAGACAACGAAACTACAAATCCACGCCTCATGACATTGGGGCCCATTCTGTCCTCATGAAAACTAAAAGAGGGGAAAAAAGACCTGGATTGTCTAGAAAGTTTGAACTTAGCTAATAGCTTGATTATCCAAATATGTCCAGAGCAAGCCTCTGTAACCTAGCTCATAAGACTACTCCACTTGTCAAGTTGCATCTGTAAATCTCTGCATTGTTACTGTCGGGATGTGAAAAACCATACAAGGGTAAATAAGCTTTGGAACAATGCCATGCGAAGACAAAGAAGATATGTCTATCAAAGAGTATCACAGTGAGCATAACTATGAAGGTGTGGATCCTTTGAGCAACTGTAAATAGAATGGCTTCTCATCATGAGGATGAGTCTGCACTGCCCTCTTGCAGTAGCATGTACAGATATCGATTGCCACTGCTAATCCAACCACACAAGCACACCAATAAACTGAGTTCTGTCAAATGCATTATGGGGCACACAGTGCTAACTAAATCATATACATTTACATATTCAATGGACAGATAGAAATATAAGCATTTAAACATTTAACATTGATCTGGGTGGTTATGGTTGTAGGCAAACAATTGCCTAGCCTCTTGGTTGTCCATACAGATCAGATTGGGGTAGGGGGTTTGATGTCAAGGAAGGTCTTGACATTGTGTGGCCTTAAACAAGGTTGTGCACTCGCTCCCATCTTATTTAACCTGTATTTGTCTGACCTGGAGATTTCACATGAGGCCATTCGTGCATTTCCACCTAAGCTGAATGGATGTTCTATGCAGATGATATTGTCTTTCTCGGTCAAACGGCCGTAGGCCTTCCGCATTAAATGCCTACTGAAATAAAAATGGCATGAGAATGAATTTCAAAAAATCTCTAGTCCTCCTTATGTCAAATGCTAGGAGGAAACTAAGGTTGTCTTTCTCATGGAGGGTTGATGAAGTTCGACTGGAAGTAGTGGAACCCATCATTTACTTGGGAGTCAAAATGAATAAGAACATTGATGAAAATGCCCAATTGGTTTGGTTGAGAACAAAACAAAAAAACTTAACAAATCGAGGAATCACCATTCATAGGCGATATGGGGCAAAAGGTGATGCAGGTCCTTAAATATGGAGCAGAAACATTGCCCAATCTAAATAGAAAAGCATGGCCACTGATGGAGGGCCATTTTTGACGTAGGGTTTTAAGACTCCCAAAGTCATTATCAATAGCTAATATTCGACATGAATAACGGTTATGCTCAATGGCCTCCATAGTCCTATGGAAGGAGATTTCTTTATACCGGAAATGTACTGTGTTACCGGGCCCATCCTCCATTTGCCATCTTTGGAACTGTAAGTAGGCTAAATGAAAGATCTTTGAACCAGTAGTTTGATAGAATGAATGAAACACTGCATAATTGTGGGGGTGGATATTGATTTGCTAAGGGCAAACCCCCCTAAGGTGAAGATGATTTTGGAAAGGGCGAATTGGATTAACACCTGTGAAGCTAGACCTATCGCCCCCTTGACCTTTAGATGGTGGGTGGAAAAAAGGCTCCCAACGATCCGCCCCTTTATCTCTGCAAATTCCCCTCTGCATTGTACAGGGATCTCCTTATGCGATGCCGCCTGAACAATATGCCCACCCGTGAAATTCAGTTCAGATGACACCAGAGAGGCATCGATAATAACCTGTGCTGTTTTTGTAAGAAGAGGGACCAGGTGGAATCGCTCTTTCATATTGCAATGTAATGTGAGTCACTATCTATGACGAGATCACAATATATGGGAATTTATTTGAAGTAAATGAGATCTCTATCATTGGAAGAATATTGGGATTGGCTGCTTTTGGGTCAAAAAATAGGGTGAACCTTGGTAGTGCTCTAATTCATTGATAGTTGGTTGGAAATCTGAATGGGCCTAAAAATGAGGTAGCTAGAGGAAGTCTATGGAGTCAAGATTTACCTCTATGATGAGAGTGCCGGAAAGACCACTTGATTGGGATTGGACGTTTTGAGATGGTAATCTGACCCCATGATTTTTGTTACTTTTTATCCTGACCGTAATGGGAAAGACATTTTTTTATTTGTAATTGATCTTGTCTTTTAAACTGTTAAATGTTTCTTTTTGCTATTACACTGTTTTTAGTTTGAAACCAATAAAACTTTAAAAAAGCATTTAAACATTTAAAAGTTCAGCTGGGTGGTTATGGTTGTACGCAAACAACTACCTAGACTCTTGCTTGATTCTGTAAACAGTAGAAAACACCTCAATTAAACATTTATTTGTATTGTATGAAGCTATAACAATGTGTAGAGAGAGTTTGCTGGGTTCTATCTCTTTAGGGTTTCATCTAATGTAGAATTGCAGTGCCACAGCATAGAATAATATCACCTCTATATTGGACACTTTTGGAAATAAAATTTAGATATCTGAATTATTTCAAATGTGGGACCTCTATAATCATTACACTGATAGATGTATCACCTAGCATGACCATCAATCACAAGCATCAGGTGAAGAAGCGGGCTGGGCAGCTTTAGGACTCATAGGATTCCCCTGCTGACAATGATGGTTTATGCAGCAGCCCCACCACAAAAATGTCATCTGAGTGAAGAGGGACAAAGCAGCAGGTGAAGAGGCAGTCTGGGCAGCTTTAGGGCACAGAGGCCACCTTTCCTGGCAATCTAAGTCTCTGTATTTCATTTACTTATATTATGACTGTCACCATTGCAAGTTTCTCTCAGAAGAGTACACTGGGATTAGTATCAAGGGACCATTTTTGTTTTCCTCAGTTCATAATATCATTTTAGCCAAGGATATGTTTCCAGTTGCACCTGGCGTTATAATTACACTATATGGAATGTGTTCATTTTTCTCTACTTTAGTGCGTCCCTCCAACCTATTATTAAATGTGGCTCTATGACACATCTCCACTTCAGAAATGCCATCTCAGTGAAGTTGGGAGAACCAGTGGGTGCAGAGGCAGTTTGGTCAGTTTTAGCGTTGAATGTTTTCCTCACTGAGAATGTTAGTGTACATTGCACCCCAACTTTACAACATATGTAAGATTAACCCTTTTCTTTTTTTTACACGCTGTTAAACTCCTGGTCTACTCGCTAGTCTTTTCTCGACTCTTCTATTGCTCTGTTTTATTCTTTGCTCTTCCCTCCTTACGTCTTGCCCCTCTCAAATCAATCTATCATTCTTCTATTCGTTCTCTTTGATTCCTTACCATCACTCCATTTCTTTTGTCCTTGACTCTCTTGGTTGGCTTTCCTTTCACTCTCAGCTTAAATACAACTTCCTTTGTCTAGTGTTCAAATCTCTCCATGGTCTTGTCCCCGTCGATCTTTCCTCTTCTCTCATTTTATTCCCCTCCTTAGCCTCTTCTGTCTACTAATCTTTTTTGACTCAATGTCCCCCGCGCCCACTGCGTGCAATCTCGTTTTCGTTTCTTCCAACTTCTTGCCCCTTTTCACTGGAATCTCCTTCCTCTATCTCTCCGCTCTCTTACCTCCTATCCTCTTTCGCTCTTCCTTAAAAACTTACTTAAATCAATCACCTGTTTGATTGTGACCGGTTGACTCTGAGCACCATGTTTCTACTGCTATTTTTATGTACTACAGTTTGTTCTCTGTGAAGCTCTTATGCTAAAAGCGCTATATAAAATATAATAAAATACAAATACAAAACTTCAATTGCACCATAACAGCAAAGCAGCAGATGATGGGGGAGTCTGAGTAGCTTTATGAATAGGAAGTGTTCCTGACAACACTGCTCTATGCTGCTGCTCTGCTTTCAAAACACCATCTCATTAAAGCAGGGCAAAACAACATTTGATGGGTTTTCCTGGCTGACATTAGTGTTCTGCACTAAAGCAAAACATCAACAATGTAATCACAGATAAATGGTGGTCCTTCCACCATTTCTCTACACCACAGACCTGCTTCGAATGCGCCATCCAGTGAAGCAGGGTGAAGGATCATATGAAAAGGCAATCTAGGTGGCTTTAGGACATAGATGTTTCCTTTCAAGAGCCCTCCCTGTACAATGCCATTTCGGAGAAGCAGGATAAAGCAGGATAAAGCATCAGGTAAAGAGACAGTGTGGGCAGCTTTAGAACCGAAAGGTTTCCCTTGATGACAACATTGGTCTAATCCACAGCCCTGCTTAAGAAAATGCCATCTCAGTGAAGCAGGGCAAAGCATCAGTTGAAGGGTTTTCCTTGCTGACAATAGTGTTCTGCATTAAAGCAACGCATCACACATTTCATCTGAGGGAAGCTAGGCATTCTGGGAATAATAAGGACCCAGTAGTTTCTCTTTCTGACTCTAGGTCAGTGTTAAAGTATTGTTTCAGGAAGTCACCTCAGCACAAAGTGACCAGTGATGAGGCATCCTGGCCAGCAATAAGATCCACAGGGTTTGCTTCCTGACATCAGTGGTCTACAATGCTCCAATAACGCCATCACAGTGGAGCAGTGTGAGGGGTCATCTGCAAAGGCAATGTGAGAAGCTTTAAGACCTGGAGTTACCCTTCCTGATGAGGCTGGTCTTTGCCACAGCCCTGCTTCAGAAATGCCATCTAAGTGAAGTGGGGAGAATGAACAGGTGAAGGGTCAGACTTAGTCATCTCGGAAGCAGGAAACAGGAAGTGGAGGTCTCCTCTTTTCACTTACTGGTTCAAAAATATTTGCCTATTTCAATCACATCATACCCTAATTCGCTGAGTGCTGATTTAGGGTTCACTGAAGAGTGAGAGATGCACACGTGTTTGAGTAAAGACATGCTGGCATGTTGATACAGCAGCAGCTAAGAGCTGCACATTGAGTGAATCCACAATTTGTTTTGGAAAAGTAGGAACACTGAAAACAAGGAAACCTTTATCACCAGGGGCCTTCAAAAAAGTGTCCCAGGTCGACAGTGTAGACCATACACGCAGCAAACACTGAGGCAAATATGCTTATTAAAGAAATAAAAATGTGTTCTTATGATCAGGAGATGACCAGGTCCTGTGCAAATAATGTTTGTCTGCCTATGGGACTAGCTTCTGACTGGAGAGATTGAGAGGAACAATGGGTGGTGGACTCAAAGTCAAATAGGCTGGCATGAGTCAATCACAAAGAGGTAACTGCAAAGCCTGGTGATCTGGAGCCACCTTTGTGTTTGCATCAGGCATTTACTGCATTAAAAGATATTACATTTTACAACATGTGTACCCACAGATTACAACAAACGTGAAAGGGAATCCTTAGTTGCGGCCGACTATACGCAGACGGCTAACACAGTGGATAATGGATTTGGGAATGTGGACATTTATGAGTTACAGTATCTGGGACATATAAGACACTCCCTTCAGCATCAGGTGGTGGGGAAGAACTGTGACTGTGTGCAGCTGTAGTTACAGTGTTTGTGTTATTCTTTTAAATCTGTAATATTTGTCCTGACTGTGGATATCCCAGCCCTGAAAAATGTTTTCTCTATTTTAAGCTTCTTGGCAAAGAATCCCTGGTCCTTGGCAGTTTAGCTGTGGTGCATAACACAAGTGGGAAGTCACCCCACCTACTGATACCCTGGCCACTGGGATAATACATCAAAAGTGATGCAAAGGGGAGACCAATTAAATCGCAAACAGTGACAGTCGGCGGCACCAGTGGGCTTAACAATGGGTGACATCTCAATATTAACTGTTTTCCTTCCGCTCGCTTCTGTGATGCAACACTAATTGCCACATATAACCTTGTGGTCCATCAGTCAGTTAATCAGTCAGTAAATCAACCAGCTCTATTATATCTGCCAGTCATGTCCTTGTCGTCTGCCCCAAGTATTGGGTTGAGTGAGTAGTACATACAAAAAGAACACATCCTCTATCACAAGAGCGAGAACTGGTGTGCTGAGATAACCAGCAAATGTGGGATATATGAGCGGGGTCCCTAAACTTAAAGTCAAAACAAAGGATTGAACAAAATATCCACGGCATAAGACATAAAAAAGTTTGTGTATAGCTGCTGGGATGTGATATAGTTGAAGTTAGTTAGAAGGCATATCCTTTAAATTAGATCACACACTGCATTCAACATGTGTTGGTGGATAAATAATTGGTGGTCGGCTTCAAGCAATTTTTTTTAGAACCACTCACCCACAGGAATCAAACATTGAAATAAAGTGATCCTAACTAGGTGTGGGAATTGATGCCGCTCAATATATTACATGTGCTCTTGGTCCTAAGAGTCCACTAAAGGATCTGCATCTAATAGGGGGCGGGGGGTTATTATTGAGATAATTAAATTACCAGCCATTGTCATCCAAAAAGCCCTCTCCATCCGCTGTGTATTATGAAAAGATAAAAGTCGTATCAAGCGAATTCAATTGAAAAAAAGAAGACAAAAAAAAAAGAAACACCCACGGTGGATAACGTTGACTGACAAATCCTGCCCCCTAACACTCAAATAGAGGAGAGTAGGGGGTTGGCATCAGATCATGAATGCATCTAGTTTTCAAGTGACGTTACTCTCATACAACACATCAGGGCATGCCAGTAAGATCACCGAAAGCTACTGACAACATTTTATATAGAAAGTCCAGATTTCATTCTTTAGGAAACTTGAGCTATAGCCCCTATTTTAAACAAGGCTATGTAAATTACCATGTAAGTGCTTTGAAGAGTTCCTGTGGGGGAGCAATTTGGGGTTAACTGGGTGGATAAATAGTGAAATTAATGCCTATGTGGAGTTTATACCCATCAATACTCAAGATGTGATTGTCCTGCTTGTGAAATTTTCAAATGCCACTTTCTATTATTTTTATGTCTACAAATAATAACCCTTTTTTTCTGGCCAAAGAGCAAAACAATGTTTTTATTTCACTCTTGATGACTATTGGCTTTGTGTGATGTAACTTTGTTAGCTCTATGTATGGAAGGTGCTTGGATTGTGAGTTCACGATGCAGTAGGATCCTTTTTAACTTGTCCTGAGGTGATCATAGATGAAGATCTGAGCGCGATGCATCAGGCCCCAAGCGGATCCATAGAAGAGCAACAGATATAGCATCACTCTTAATGAAGACTGACCTGAGAGCCGGTAATGATGGGCTCCAGAGTGATTTGTTCTCCAGACCAACCATATTGCTTATATTATGGGAGATGCCATCATTGGACCTTGGAAAAGGACCATAAGGTTATCCAACACTTAGAGAGTGATCATGAGAATGTATTCTGTACTGTTTCATTGTTTGAAGGGATTCAAAGAGGCATTGAAGCCACAATGGAAATTCTAAAGATGTGACTCTTGCATCATCCAACAACTGTAGGAACATTATAGAATGTGGACCTGGAGAAAATATCCCTAGTGCTTTAGAATGTAGTGCTACTAACTATTCAGGAGGTTTTGGGAGACAATTGCACTAAGCCCTGTGTGGCTGTTAAAAGTCACAAAGTGAGAGTGAAATGTTGGTTTGATGCAGATGCAGATATCTAGGAATCAGGCATTGTTTGGGCTTTAAAAGTGGCAGCAGAAGAGAGAGGGCCTTTGGTGTGAGCTTCTCAGAAACATTCATTCGGATTTATGAAGGATTCCTGACTATTTTTTACCGAAATACACATTCACAGTTCTTTAACTGATTTGTTCACTTTCAAACTGTGAGGAGAAATCCCTGCCACCTCTGTCCTGCCCCCACCCCACCTTCTATATACCTTTATCCCAATTTACCATCTTCGTGTTTACAGTAAAAAAAAAAAAAAAGTGGAAAAATGCAGCAAAGAAAATCTGGAGAATGCGTTGTTTGACTTTTTAGTAAACTCTATCAGCAAGTTATGCTACTAGGGATGATACTGCCACATTGGGCCACATTGGGCCACATTGGGCCACATTGGGCAAGGGTGATTTCACACCACTGCTCTCCTCAAGGTGAGTTTCACACTTAAACGACAGGTGAAGTTCCAAGCTCCAATTTGACTTTTTCAAAGCAGAGACGGGTACATGTTGCCCCTTTTGTATGCAGACGCCCCTATAGCACTGGCACAACTAGAATCCTACACCCTTCCTGAAGGAGGGCAGAGGACATTCCCCTCCTTATAAAATAATGGTGGGGGATCCAGGCAATTATCATCAAATCTCTATCAATTATAATCTTGGTAAAACATATCATACCATGTTCCTTAATAGCTTAGAGGCATGATTAAAGATAATTCTGTAAAGTCTCGCTCCAAACAAGTCTCCAATGCAGTATAAGTGTGATAGATGAGACTGTTTATTTCTCCTGAAACAGAAAAGTATGCCATGAAAAAGTCAGCAGTGCCACTGTTTTTCATTGACCTCAAAACTGCATTTGACTGCCTGCCCAGGTCGTACATTTGGAGCCCACATTGGTCAATGAAAATGTTCCCTACGTCATTGGAGGAGGTAGTGGTTTATATAAAAACAACTACAAAGTAAACCGTTGTGGGGCTGGTTGAGAGGTTCCAGACCCCACAATGTGGATTGAAGGCTGAAACAGGGGTGTGGTTTAGCCCCAGCACTGTTGTGTTTATTCATCAATGGCATTGCTTTGAAGATCAATTCCAAGGAGGAGGACTCCCCAAAATTGAATGGGTAGATCCTGGGCATCCTCCGTATGAGGACACTGCCGTTCTTACCTCCAAAACATCCGTAGGTCAACAAAAGGAACGAGAACAAGTTCTATGATATCTTTAAATGTCCTCATTATTAACACCAAAGCAACATATGGTAACTGTGCCACAGATATCATTGTCTTTCAAAGGGGCTAACATTGAAAATGCTACCGTTTTTTAATTCCTTGGTGTGAGACTTGGAAATTATCGTTCATTTGTTTACCAGCTTATAAACAATACTCTAACAGTGCAGCACCATCGAAGAGGGGACCTTTGATCATTGCTAGAGATATGGGACACATCCAGAGATATAGAGAGCACGAGCTCCATCAGTAGTCCTATTTGGTGCCAAGCTGCTGGTTTAGTCATCTCTGGGAATAGATCACTAAAGGGACTCTGTGCTCGTGCACCTGGATTGCTTCTGCCCATATAGCTAAGCAAAACCGGAATAGCTTATGCAACTTAAACGAAGCGCCTACTCTACTGGGGAAGAATTTGCACCCACCTCTTCATCTAGTCCATCCTATGGGACGTTTTATCAGAGCCCGGGGCTACAGCTTTGCCAGGTATCATGTAATATTGTCCATGTATATAATTTCACAATGCATATAGTCGCCGGGAAACGGCATAGGCGATATTATATATGGGGCCAATATATGGGGTAAATGGGAGCATGGGTTTGTAGGGGTATCCCCAACTTCCTTTAAAAATATTCCTAATGATAATGTCTCTGCAAAATAAAAACGGCGCCATTTTTGCATGGTGACATTTTTGCGGGGACATTATCACATGCAAACGCTTTGCCATGGGTCGACATATTCAAAAGGACAAGATGAAAATGTATCTTTTGTTGATCTGGCATACTTCCTGGATAGGGGTAAGGGGTGAAAACCCAAACAGATAATAAAGGAGACAGTCTGGCTCTGAGTGACATCTGCTGTGTTGGGGAGGCCCACATACCGATGTATATTTGGACACTAATGATCAGTAGCTCTGTAACGCTACTTTCATATTATTGGTTGAGTGTTTACCCAATAACTTTATGTGCAATTTTAACTGAGTACTTTGCCAGAGGCTGTGTTTGCTCAACATTGAAAAAGTAATACTCTGGTAAATATGTGTTTTCTTGTAATGCTTAGGGGGATAATACACTTTTGCTTTTAATTTTTCTTCTTTGTACTGCACAAAGCACAAGGTGTCTTCTCATGTACGTTAGAAATGTTAGGCTGCGTCAATATTAGCAGTGAACCCGTTGTGTAGTGTTATTTTTATTTATTTATTGATCATTTGTAAGGCGCGTATACATCTAAAAATAGCATGTAAAAGTGCCACAAGTCAAGAAGAGAAGGGAACAAGGGAACAATAATGACAATGAAGATGAAAAACAATAAATAAACAGACACAACGGTCCTACTAGGCCTTGTAACATTCGGAGCATTCAAGTGCAGAGAGGTGGGGTTAGGGGGAAAGTGTGGGGGTCCCACATTGGGGGGAAGTGCCATAGAGCACATTGCATAGAGCAACAGGTAAGTGCGAGGTGGAGACAGCCCAGGGAGGGGATGCTAGCCGCCAAATCAAATAAGTGACAGCCTATGGCAGCACCACAGGCAGGTGAGGGCCCAAAGGCAAGTGCAAGGGGGGACAGATGCAGAAGGTGATTGGGCAGGGGGCCATGACCCGGTAGGACTCATAAGGTACCTGGCCTCCAATATCAGCAACTCGGGGGGGGGTTAACAAGGAAGGGAGTAAGGGAAGGAGGAGGAGAAGTGGAGAGTCCTGAAGAGTTTACAGAACTTGAGGCGATTTGGCTCAAGATGGAGGGGGAGAGGGTGGTTGTTCTAAAGGAGGGAGCCAGCCGGGGAAAGAGATCTTCCACCACCTCTCTGTTTGACCAGCAGAGATTTGGAGCTGGAGGATCATAGGGATCGAGAAGGAGAGTAGTTAGCAAGTTGCAGAGAGCACGCGACCAAGCCCCAGACAGCCTTGTGGATGATGCAGAGGGATTTGAACTTGATCCATGCAGCAACAAGAAGCCAGTGGAGAGACATTAGGGCTGGCGAGATACAGTCCCAGGGCCAGTTTACTATCCATAAACAAGTTGTGTTTGCTGTCTCTGAAAACATAGTGGCTATGCTAAGAAAATTAGAAAAAGGCCCTCAAACTTTTGCTTTGAGGACATTGTTTAAAATGACCCTGCACGCAGCACTTTGTTTTACTTAACATGAGGTTATTTCCCAAAGAAATTCTGACTTCTGCTACGATTTTAGCATGATTAAAATGAGTGTATAATTACTTTGTAAACTTTCTTTTAAATATATATTGTAATTGTATGGGCTTTCCACCAAAATAGATCCATATTGACTCTGGCTCTGAATATATATTTAGTTCCCTCTGTGAGGACAAGCACAGACATTTCTTGAGGCTCAGCCCTGGCCATTCATATGAGAACCCCTACAGAACGTGTTTATGGGGGAGAGCAGAAGGGGCACCTGTCCCAGTTCCCACCTTGGGGGTAGCTCCCACATGGATGCCTGATTCAAAGCCAATTGTTTACAAAACATAAATAACACATCACAATGCTTTGTGGTGAACTGCTAATGATCTTAACCTGCTGCCTGGCTGTTATTGACACGTCTATTCTACCCTGGTCAATTAATCCTGTCATGCTTTCTGTTCACTGTAGTGAACCCAGTTGGTGAGTTTACTATTGCAGAACTCTGTCACATGTAATACCAAAAGTTGCAGTGCATTTTGATTAATATGAGTATCACAATTGTTCAGAAGACAGCTGTGCGTATTAAGCCCTCCTTAGAGAGATTTGCGTCCATATGCCAAATCACACTACCAAATTCCAGCACGGCCAACTCAGCCTTTCGTATCTTTGATATTGATACATGTGCATGTACATATATTTTTGAGATAGTAACAATTTAGTTGCATGCAGCTACTGATCTGTGCCCTGCATCTATATTACACATTCCTCATGGCTGTTATTGGTAAAATGTGTCCTGTACCTATGCAATAAAACAGGTACCATCGTGAATTTCTAGTTTTGCCCTTGAAAAGCCACTATGTTGTAATTCTGATTTCAGCGACTCTGTGGGGTGTAGGGGGACTAGAAGTGAGTACTCACGCGGGTTTTGATTGCTTTGGGCAGCATATCAAGATATGAGTTGTAAACACAATGTGTAGTGTGTGACCAGAGATTCTGGATCCCTTCATTTCTTTGGCTGGGGGGTGGTTGTGGGTGGGGGGATGGGGCAGATGGGGGTCAAATCCATCTGTGCCAGGGCCCTAAAATGTCTTAATATGACCATGAGTACTATGACCACAACATGAATCTTTTTTCTTGGTAATCACTTGTTAAGTTTCTCTCACTTTCCTTTCAGTGGCCACAGTTTGCCCCTGCCCAACCTTAGTGATGCCCTGTTGCTGCACAAATGGTAACATGAATAACGGAGTCATGTATACTCAAGCCAAGACTCATCAAGTACATATTGATTCGTGGAGGATAAAACATCTGTCTCGTTATTTCGCTTGCCCACATATCCATTGTATCTGCACCATGATCTCTGGGCCATGCTGCAGACGGCATCTCTTCTTTATAATATGTATGGGTAGGGACAATAATACGGACCCTTTAAACAAAAATAAAAACCCTTGAACCATCTCTGAGACTTGGAACAATTCTTGTGCCATCTGTGACAATATGTTTAGCTAACCCTTAAAGTTGTGTTCATGTTTAATTTGTATTTACATATATTCCACTGAGATATCAATATTTTTCATAAGCGTCCGCTGATAATGATACTAGAGCTAACTCTGCGCAGACCATCACCATTAACTTGGTCCCCAAGGCCCAGATGGTGCATGGAAAGATCCTGGAACTTGCATGAATATGGCAGGGGAGATTTGTATGCAACCCAAAGCACCTTCCGCACTTCCCTAGAAACTTTGTGCGCATTTTATGTAGACTGTCATTACATCAGTGTGTATCCACAGACTTATTTTGGGTCAGCTCAACTCTTTCATGATTTAGATCTACCCCTCCCGTCTCACACACCCACCGCATCACTTCCACAAGGATGGACAACAAAAACTACATGCCACATTGCCCTGCATAATTCCACTGCACCATTCCCTTTACCCCAACACATCTCAAAAGTGACAGTGATACAGGATCACACATGTGTTTTATTTCATTAATGTTGAAGGCAAAAAATATAATCAAGTCATCCAACATGTAAACAAATACATACAAAATGCACACATGATATATATGTTGCAGCCACATTCCCATCGGAAACCACTGGGAGCAATAGACAATTGTCCTGGAGCAAATGTCTTTTGTAAGTACTTGAAACCAACAATATTTTGAGTCTAAAATTAGCTATGCCTTTTTAATGAGTTTATGAAAGGGCTTCACATATCCCTTGATAAGAAAACTGGAATTAGATCTGTCAGCTTGGGTGAGGACCCGACTCAACACAGATATTGGCTCTCTAAAAATCATTGATGTTTTGAATATTTTGGAATGTTTTCTTGCATTGTTCTTAGTTTTTGGATGTTCTGCAATACATTCTTTGTGCATCTGTCACTACAGATGATATGTTAATGTTAGAAGGCCGTGTCCATTTTCCCTTCTAATTTGACAATGGGACCTTAGAAATGCTCACCTAGACAGGGTGATATGGCAGTGGTTTACTGGACACGTGCCATCACTTCGTAAACAGCATCATGTTGAATTGTTCAATCCTGACTGATGTCTCCAATATAAGCAGTGTGTCTTTGAATGCCCCGCCTTTCTCAATCCAATACTCTGCAATCAACACCCATTTCTCCTTGATTACATCACTGACCATTGATGGTCGCAAAGAATGCATTAGAACAACATAAAAGCTGCACACACACACGCACGCACGCACGCACACCCACACACACACACACACAATACATAGTTACACTGTACAAAATGTAAAATTAGTTGCTATCCCTTCAGTTTACAGATTCATTACAGCCACAACTCCAAAGTTAACTTTGTGTAATGGGCAATAGCATAAAAGTCTTATCCAGTCAATGTTTTCCCTTTGTATTCTGAGAGTTGGAGTTCTATATTTCTTTAGAGAAATAGAAGCCCAGGAATTAAAGAAAATCCCAGTACTGAAAATAAGTGCCTATGAATTGGAAGAGAATAGATTGCATTTGTGAGAATAGGGCAGTATGTATAGTATAGAAACACTTGACATAAACACTGCACAAACTTCACTATCACCTCATCGTAGGGCAACAGATAAATCTCTCTTGTGGTACAGCCCACTATTTGCAACTGAAAGCTTGCCTAGCACTGACGATGACTCCAGTCAAAACGTTGATCCTGCAAAGTGAGCATGGCATATATTTGAGTTGAATCAGTGATCTCAAACAGATGCCTAAAGAACACGAAATAATTGTGTACAGGAATGTTAGTGTTCAGAATAAGAACCAAATGGATCCATTGACTTGCATTGTGACAGCAGACATTGGGAGTCTACCTTCCTAAATAGAGGTGGCTGGCATGTGTGTGCACCGCCAACTCCTACACTATGGAATACGGTAGAACCTTTGCTCATAATCACGATAATGTCTCATCTTATGTGCGTGCTCTTTCACAAATGGAGTTTCAGTCGATGGAATATTACATGAGGGAAACCCTGAAAGTGACGATGCGTTGCTTGATTTACATAAAGTAATTCACCAGAAATAGACCTGAACTTGGCAATAGTCCCTGGTAAAGCAGCTACAGCAGGTGAATGAGCTTGAAGTGGCGGTGCAAAACAAATTACTGCACAGTCGTCACATAAACAGCGCCCAAAAAATGGGGTAGGGTAGGAGGAGGGGTACACAAGGCACATAACATTATGCAGTGTGTTTCATAGCTTGCAAACCTTTTCATCACAGCCATTGATAATTGGTGACTTTATCAGGATGTATTGGCATTGTACATCCAAGTAGACAGAAATCAACCATGTAAAAGGGCATGACACCTTGCAGTAGGCAAAATGCCAATTGGAGACTATGAAGGACGAGAACATGTCTGTATGAGTCAGACACACAGCAACTCAACCCAAAGCTTAAATTAAACAAATTGGAACAGTGCCCTGAACAGTTGTGGGCTTTGTAATAAAGAGACACCATTAGAATATGCAGAAGTGCAATATACTAAGTGCTGCTACAGTTCATGTGATGCAAACCCAATACAAAATGAAACCGAAAGAAATCATAAAGAAGCACGATTTATAAAATTCTGTTTAAACAATGAAACTCTTTGTGGATAGGGAACTAATAAAATGCTGTTGGATGCCAAAAAGCTCCAAACTTGTGCACTTTGATTCATAGACCGACTACCAGAAATGATCGGACATTGTTACAGAGGCTGCGGTAGAGCGTCTTGGCCACCGAGCTGTGAGGAAGGTTCCTTCCTAAAGCGTTCTTAAGTTTGGAGCCCAAATTCTCTATAGATGTTATTTTTTCAATTTGTCATTTGGGAAACAAAATCAACAAAATAACCAATGGCAATTATAAAAGGTGTTTGAGGAGGATTTGTAACCAGCTCCCACACCTGCTACTTTGTCATGCTGCACACCCAATACTGAAACTATAAAGACTGCAGCCAGGTAGATACGAGTTAACATATCTGCATACATCACCAAGCAATCTGTTCAGCCACAATCTTACAGATAAGCTGCACAGTGTATGCCTGCAACCACACAGTAGAAAGAGATGGGAAAGGTGGCTTTTGGTTCTCTCTTGAGCTAATGACGATGTTGAAAATAAATCTTCAGTGTTCACTCGTAAAAACAAAGAATATCTAATTGAAACAAAACTTGCATCATGTTTTGGCTGATTTACGCAGTATCAATGACAAGTACAGAGATCAGGAATGATTCCAACCAGAGGAACTGTAAGGTCACAATAGTTTTGGCTTCATATTGCGACAGGAAGCTGATCGGAATCAACTCTCTTTCCTTGAAGTGTAGACAAGGAAAAATGCCCAGTTATTTACAGCATCTTCTAGCCCGTGGCAGATCTTTGAGATGAGATGAACAAAACAATCAGCATCTCCTGTTTATCCCCCATTGCAGAACAGTGAAAGTTTCAAACACAGCTTTCTTTGCAATTGCCCTTAATGTTTGGAATTCTCTCCACCCAGAGCTGAGGTGGATTGAATCTCTAGACATTTTTAAAAAGACCCACCTGTTTAATTAGGCTATTTAAATCTCTGCTTCTTCTAGGAACCTACAAACCGGATTATGATATTGGCTCATACAAGTTAATCGTTGTTTATTTCTTGTTGCGCCCTCAAGCTCCAGGGTCCATGGATGCACATAATAAATAAAGTAAAGTAAAGTCAAAAGGAAAAGTTGGGCAAAATCACGTTGGCTCAGGGAAGAGGGCCAGCACATTTTTCTTTTTCTATGGCACATCCAGGTATTGGCCAGCGCTCAGTCTTCTGAAACCAGCACTGCATCAGGAGATAACCTACAATTAGGAAAGTGGTCCTGATCCTGGTCCTGGTCCTGATCACAGAGATGTGATAAGCTTTATATTCTCATTGGTTACACCACATTCACTCTGAAGAGCAGCAGTTATGTCTGTCCCATCACTGTAATTTCACATCTCCCACACTCCATCTTGTAATTGGTTATTTATAACACACCAGAGGTTTCTAAGCGCGGATCCAGGGATCGAACCTGGGCCGCTCTGCATTGTTTTGCTTCCAAGGCGAGCACGTTGCCCCTTAGCTATCCTCCCGGCCGTAAGGATGGTGGATGTCACCTTGCCTGCTGGGGTTAGCTACAGCAACCTGTTTGCTGCCTACTTTCAACTCTCTTCAGTAAAAGCAAAGGGAACACATTTCCTTGTCCTCCATGGGAGGGAAATCCCCCCCGAAGGGGAGGTCACAATTATTGCTGTTATGTAAATTCTTCATATAAAATACTCACACTTTACTCAACCTTTACTGCTGCATACTATTGGGATTTGTTAATGATTATTTATCAAGATCCATCATTTACCCTCTCCCAGTGAGATCCTCCAAATCCTGCAAACAGACATCTCTTTGAATTGATCCATAAATCTTACAAACAACCAGTGAGTGCTGACAGGTGCTGGTTGCTGTTATGAGCACATTGACATCACTAATCAAATTTGAAAGCCAACCATACCTTATAAGAAGGCAATTTAGCAAGAGTGCAGCAAATGATAATAATATGACAATAAACACCCTCCTCTATGATGACAAAGGGAAAGAGAACAGAAGCAAATGAAATAGAGGAATTCACAAAGAGGTGCCATTCATAGATGGTAGTGCCACATGGTTATGTGGTATAGAATTCCAGGCAACAGATCACATTTTTCTGGATGAAATATAGATAAAATAAAACAATGGTTATGGAAGAAATTTGAAAAAGACAGAGGGAAATAACAATAATTTGGTGAAAATTAAGCTATTGAAAAATGTGCACGAAAAGCAAAAGAACACATGGCAACAACATTGCAATCATGTATAAAGAAAATCATTATAGACAAGGGCAATGCGAAGGTCGGTGCATCGCAGAGTGAACATCACAGGAAAACGCACTGGTCTGAGCACAGCGAGCCCTGCAACCTATTCTTCTAAGCAAAAAAACAATGTTAAGCAAAAGAAAGATCAGAAACACAGAAACGTCCTTGAGTGCTGAAGTCCCTCAATGCATCCACATCACAGGGAGGAGGAGGAGGAGCGGGATTCTCCGGTAAGCGATGCCTCAAGAGTACAGGCTGGTTCACGCAAGGTCGGAAGATGGAAGCCTTGGCAGCTGCTTCTGCTGGTAAGCGTCTGGCCAACAAGAATTCATATGCTTCTTTGTAAACGGCAAATAAAACCTTTACTCATACCGCACCACTACCTCAACACACGCACGTTCGCAGCATTGATAAAAGCTACCTAACATTTACAGTTACATTTATGAAATGCATGTCAGCCTGCAATATCTGTATAGAAGCAGCACATCATGTTCGTATTACAGTCAAGTTTGGATATCCCCTCGTTACTTTGATAACTCATCACGGTTGTGTTGTAATGTAAGAAAGTGAGCTGGTCGAGTCAGCAAAGATCAGCATTCGAGCTGCCCTGTAGAACACAATTTTAAGCTGTGACTAGTTTTCAGATTCCTTTCTTCTAAAATAGTTAATGTCACATTTTCTGGCATGTAATTGAATAGGGTAGTTGGTAGTATTATGTTTATAGTCTAAAGGGGCTAACTTACGCACTTGGAGCTAGTCTCTGTCTACAGGTTATCACTTCTTTTTAATACTTATATTGCATTCTTATAGCACAAATTCTCATGTACCCACAATTCCCACAGATGCCGAGGGATCTGGCCTTCCAAATGCAAACTAATGATGTGCAGAACATAAACAAAAATGCAGATCACCACTCTAGGAAGGCATAACAAAGTGAACATCATGGTTTACAAAACAAAGTGAGCAACGCAATACTAAATCAACTTAAATCAAACCAAAAATTGTATTTGCCACTAATGCAAGTTGCACAGCGACAACCACAACCAAAATAATGTGACTTCAAATTTGATGATCTTCCGAAAAGCTCACTTATTCGCAATGACCACTCTTTTACAGTGACTGGACATAGGTTTTCAGTACATATCAATGAAACACAAATGTACTTTATTTAATTATTTAATGTGATACAGTTTTACAAAGAAAACTTTACACATAGTAAATCATAATAATAAAAACACTACACATCATTCCATAGAATCATAAAATCAATTTCCATAATAATAATCACAATGTCTTAATCAAATCAAATGCCTTAGAATAATAATAATATATCATGACTGAATAAGGAAAATATATTCCTAAAATCAATTAATAAGCATCCATTCCCTCACAAATATGCAACAAAATCCTGTTGATGGGCCCAAAGTATTTGCAGAAGGCGATATTATCTCCAAATTAAAGTTAAACACATAACTAGTCAATTGATCTATGTTTTCAAAATTCATTATCTCCCTCTGGTTCATAAGCCAGTAAATAAATGTTCTTTAAATGAATTCCACTTGCAGGTCTAACGTTAAAGACTGCCGCCTAAAACCAGTTACAGGTTAACAGATGGCTCATTCAGAAGTAGGTCCTCACCAGATCACTTCTCAAGTGCTCCATGGTTTTTCAGCAATAGACCGTTCTCTGAACAGGGACATGTGTAGACTTGCATTTTGCGTATTGATACATTCGTGCCAAAAGATAGATTCTTTGATTGACTCAAAATGGTGTACAAATCTTCCATAGTGTTTCAGATAGATTTTTCCACACATACACAAAGCCACTCATATTGGAAATGCACCGAAATGTCAACCACATAACTGTGACTACGCAGTTACGATGACTTTGCGGCATTTCTTTTTAATGACTCCCATTACTGCGCCCAAGAAGAGCAGGGGTTGCGGGGGTGCCCCCTGTTCTCCTTGGGCACAGTAACATAAGGCAGGGGTTGCAGGGTGTTCCCCACTTGCCACAATAGACAACAAAGTAGAAAGAAGAATTTTTAAAAAAAACACCCGGCACCGTCAGCTCTGCCCACGTAAGTGGGAGGAACTGACGCCACAGGGATAGTGGGGAGTTTGCAGCACACATAGAAGTGTGCCGCCATAAAGGTAAGTGGATTGGGGGGTTCGGGTTGAGCAAAGCGGGCAGGAGCATGTGGGAAAACTGATCTCTCTGATCACTGTGCCGCACCATAATTGGCGTTGACATTTTTATCTGTACAGTTACGGGCGGCACAGTGATCACATAGATTCTTCATATCCAATATACTAAATATACTGCAGTTCTGTTTTATTTTATAGGATGCCTATAGAATAGAGAGAGAATCGTTATAGTTTCCCTCATTCGGCGCGTGTGCAATTTCTTATGCTGGGATTTACCCCATTGTCTTTTGTTGCGTTTGAAAAATGTAGTTCCACAAGGTTTGTGATTTTCATTTTTTCCAATCTTTTATTGTCGCAAATTCATCAATTGATGATATAACAGGTGGTGCCGACACGTGTTTCGACCTAACAGGTCTTTTTCTAGGCTGGTAGGTAAGATAGAGGGATTGCCGTGGTTCCTGTTTGTTGCAGGTAGGTCACTTAGTCACTGGGTAGTGGTAATAGCAAGGGCTCAGTCCACCCAGTGCCTGGTTTAGCAGAGGTCAATACTTCTCGTGCTGTATCTTTCTGCCTCTGGGTTCAGGTACGAAAGATACAACACAAGAGATATTGACCTCTGCTAAACCAGGCACTGGGTGGACTGAGCATTGGAGGAGTCATATATTTTGTTTGTAGAAAAGAGGCTTATCGATGGTTACCTAAAGATTCAAAGCACACTTGTTATCTGGAGATATTACTGCCCGGGTTTATGTCACATCCACTGCATAAATACGGAAACATAGCCCTAGGAGGGGAATAGATGATGACACCCTCCTCGAGGTATTGGGTGATGTAGCAAAAGCCATGATTCCTTTCTGGGGCAAAGTCCTTAATTCACTAGATATTAGAAGATTGGTGAGAGTATAACAGAATACTATTAATGAGACTACTGACATCTTGTTCAACATGATGTAGGAGCAAAGAGCAATTAGACTAGCTGCTCTTCAGAATAGAATGGTCCTAGATGTCATGTTAGCTGAACGTTGTGGGTTATGCAAACTGATCGGTTTTGCATGTTGTGTGTGTGATGCTGGAAATGCATTGGAGGGACAGGACCTCTCTGTCCTTGTCCTGTAGTCCTTTTTCATTGTGTTCTGTATTGTTTTCTGCCCAGGAGTCCATGTGGGACTCCTGGCAGTTCAGCTCTTCCTGTTTTTGGTTTGGTGTACAGACCCATGGGATACCCTTATGACACCCATGGGTGGGGTACAACCCTGTGCCCCTAGTGTATGTTTTTGGGCACCTGTGTGTGGCCCACAGAGCAGGGTATGGGCTGGTGGCAGCTCCATGCTGAATTTGACAGGTGCTCTGAGTATCCTCCATTTTGGGATACCTAGGCCCTGCCATTGGAATCAGTTGATTGCTGATAGGAAACAAGATGGCCCCTGTGGCCTGCTACCTTGTTTTCCCAAAGTCATGGGAAGCCCTGACTCTGTCCCCTCCCCCTGACTGGCTTTTGGGTGGAAGTTCCATATATGGTTTTGTTGTGAAGTCCAGGCCAGACTGGCTGGAGCATTCCCAGTGACTGTATGTTGTGGGTACACCCTGTGGGTGGGACCTGGGTGAATGGAGTGTGTGACTTATATGCACTTCTTGTTGTGGCTGTCTGGTTTCTGGTATGAGAGACAAAGACTGAGACAGCCCTGCCCAGCTGGCCTGAATGCAGTGTGTAGTGTTGAATGGCTGGGTACTTGTCCCAATCGACATTCCTTGTTGTGAGTGTCTGAGAGGGAGGAGTATGGCATGAATGCACTTTATGCCTGATTGGCTGACTGACTGCATGAATGCCCTTCTGTATGATTGGCTGCTGAGTGTGACCCAGCAGTGTGGATGAGAGACAGAATAGTATATCTGGGGACCTCTCACCACTGGAAATTGTTCAGAAGCTGTGTCTACACTTGAAGAGTAACTGGAACTGCTGATCCTCGGTGTCCAGCTGGAAGAAGAAGACTTGCTGCTGCATTTGCTTCGACCCGATCCAAAAGCTGTCGAGTTTGTCGAGGACTGATCTGAGAGAGGACCTGGTAAGGCACCCTCTTCCCATGCTCCGAGGGACCATCGAGCACCACTAACCTTCGCCGAAGCTCCCTGGAAGTCAGACCCTCGAAAGGCTGCCGACCGGAGACGGGGATCGCCGAGGAGAACAAAGTGAAGCACCCAGACATTGCCGCCGTCGAAGTCCATTGCCTTCGCCCAGGGTTCGGAGTATCGCCGTAACCACTAGAGGCCCGTCAAAGTCGTGTTGCCCCAGAAAAGGGGAGCGCTTGACGCTGTGCCACCGACGACCACAGCCACCCGCTCCTTTGCCTAAGACAGATGAATCGAAGGACTCCCTTGTCCGCACCGACGACAGCTTTATCCTGCCGGAGAAAGTCGAGGATGCCGACGTGCTGAGGAGAATCCATCGGTGGGTTTCCTGCCACCTGAAGACCACAAAGACTTCAGAGACTCGACGCCTTTGCCGGGCTACAGTTCTTCAGAAATTCTTTGCGGTCCAGAACTATCAAACGCCGAGGTGCCCCACACACCTCATCCTCGCAGAACGTCGCCGAGGAGCACCGCCTGGATTGACGCCGTGGTCTCGGCACCCTCGAACTTCTCATCGACGCCATTGATGACAAGTTTGCCTTCTTCGACGCCTCTCGACGATCCGTGACTCCTGCTTTAAAGGGAGTAACTCACGAAGAATCCCTCGACGCTTCTTAGAAGAACTCTGCTCCACCAGGTACATTGGGGGGGTAAAAACATTATAGGAGAGAATAAGACTATTGGTCAACATATGGACTGGGCTTGTGCTATATCTTTATTTTACAGGTTGCCCAGGTGGGGGGATCTCCACACAGAATGGTGTCTATCGGTGGGGGCCAGTAATCTGCCAATTGTTCAACCATCTTGCTTTCCTTCCTCTCTCCACTGTTGGTTTCCTCTTTATTGATCTGTGTGACATTTTGACAGTATAGTTGATGCACTTTAATGAGATCTAATAATATTTGTGGTACCACTGTAGAACTGTATATATTTACCATTGTTTATTTTCTGAGTACAAAGTGAGTTATTGTGATAGTGTACATAACCTTGAATATTAATTATATAAAGACTGTGTTTTCAGTAATACAGTGTGTGGACATTCCTTTGTGGGGGCTTGGGGACTACACTGTACTTAAGAACCAGCCTGCATCACCTTCTGAGAGGCTAGGCCTTGATTGCTTGACCATAGCTACCAAATAGAGAATTTTGGCTGGGGTCCTCTGTACCATATAGAGAGCAGAAGTACAGATACCCCCCTCCAGTCTTTACAGTGTGTACGTACCTGACTCCTCTCCCACGGTGTTACAAGCAATAAAACAACTACACATACTAAGTACTGAAGTTCACACACCAAAAGGGAATCGGGACATAGGAACATGGGCCTAGAACCTGCTAAAAACCTGGGGTTGCAAAATCTTCCTAGCGCTTGCTATTATCATTGGAGCAATAGTATTTTTCTGTTGTTGTATTCAATGTCTGCCCATCTCAGTTTCTGCATTGGGTAGTTGATGCTACAAATCTCTAACGAAGCTTAGACCTGGTCCTCATCCTTCTGTAAATGTAACTAATTCCTTGATAATGCAAGAAGCCACTATCAAACAATTTATGTCTATCAATATAGATGACAGTGATGACTGGTTGTTCTGATGATGACGAGGATACATGGTCACTTGTTTCGAACAATGTGCTGGCTTAGGCCAAAAGGAGGGTTTGTAAAAGTAGATATATTTTGCATTATAATATTGGCATAAGCACGTACATATTGAACTGTGCCAACACGTTTTCCGAAAACACCATCTTGGCTGCTTTGCTCTCATTTCCGAGTTTTCATTCTGAATGCAGTGAAAGCTAACAGAGTCATCACTTCGGAAGCTTCCCTAAAACATACCCCTACACAGGAATGTTAAAATCAGTGGGCTCGCTGAACTCTGCTACAGAGTACCTTGAAGCACTGGCACGAATGTAGCTAATCAGTAAATTAGGTGCCATCCTGTCTTCCTTGACTGTCTTGTTTTCCGCAGTAAAATGTGAATATACGATCCAGATAATTAAAGCGAAGCACGATTTACAGCATGTTCTGTTTCTAAGATAATCAAACTACTGAGCAGACATACAGACTGACCTTTTAGCCTAGCAAAGACATAGATAAAGTAGGGCAAGGAATGTTACCTTGTACTGGAGAACACAATATCCTCCTACACCCCACACTGCTGTGCTTCCCAGACAGCAAATATTCTGTAGGGTGACACGGAGTGTTCGAACACATGTGGCCATGGTGAATTGCCCACGTTCATAGGTCTGTAGGTCACAAGTCATTATCACGTGATGAGCTATCCCGAATCTGTCATAGTATTCTAAAAATGCATAAAACATCCCTACGCCCACACGTTTTTGCTAACTTTTCATATGTCTGTATGCCGTGCATTGTAAAAGTCGAGTCCGCTCGAATGTGAATAAACTGTTATTTATATATTTGTCCCTCGTGACTGGTGTATCTTCATTACTTTACAGTAGCCTCATATTTTTGACTGGTGTATCTTCATTACTTTACAGTAGCCTCATATTTTTGGACTAACAACTTCCCTTGTACAATACACGCCCATGGGCTAGCCAAACTACACACAAATACTCAACTTACATAACTAACACTCGCATTCAACAATAATCCCAGGCACTGGACCATACGCCTATGGACACAACACACCAGTGTGCACAACCATAACCTTAAACACCAGTCATTGTACACATAAAACACACAAACACACACACACAACATAAAAGACATTCACACACAACAAACAACCGAGGCATTGGGCCTCACCATTACGGATACAACAAACCAGTGCACGCAAAACACTCATCTGCAACCCAACACACACAGACGTCAGTTTGTCCTAGTTCTGGACCTATCCTATCCCTCAACCCTCACTAACCAACCTTGTCGTGTTTCTTGCAGAACCTTGTAAGTTACTGGATGCTACCACTGGGTGGAAGCATTGCATGGAATATGTCAACATAGCAATGGTTTTCAGAACAACTTAAAAATGCCCCCCTGAAACTTAGACAGACGGAATGCAAATGGCGTAAAAACTACGATCCTGTGCTTAGAGAATCTTACAAAACCTGCCTTTCCACCTATCTGGCTAGTGTTAAAATAGCTAAAGTCATCTTTTTTTCTCAGAAGTTCAAAACTGCGCTATGTCAGCATAAAACCCTCTTCTCTATCGTGAAGTCACTTGCCTCTTCTGAGATCTTCACTTCTATGGTTAAACCCTCTCAAAAGCTGTGCAATTATCTTTCTTCTTTTTTTATTAATAAAATTGAAACTATCCGTACAAATATTGGTAATTCTCCAGCGATATTGACTCCGGATGCAATCAAGCCATCACCTTTTACTCCCTCCGAACCCACTGCCAGTTGGTCGACTTTCCCTCTCTTTACCGAGGCAGAGGTTCTAGCTGCTATTCAAAGAATCAAATCATCCTCCCCCGAGGACGCCATTCCTGTCACTATTATGAAGAAGATTGCCCCAGATTTACTGGTGGAAATCACATCGGCAATAAATAAGTCTTGTCAATCAGGACTGGTCCCCTTGGACTTGAAATTCCGCAAGGGTTATCCCCTTCTCAAGAAGCCCTCACTCGACCCCGTGGTCCCGGGTAATTTTCGTCCTATTTCTCTGCTCCCTTTTATGTCCAAACTTTTGGAATCTCTTATCACTCCCCTCCTATCCTCTTTGCTGGAATACTCTAAGATCTTTAATCCTGCACAGGCAGATTTTAGACCATGGAGAGGCATTGAAAGTGTGCTGGTTTCCGTGCAGGACGACATGTCCAGGCTAGCCGACTCAGGTAGGGTTGGTGCTTTGATCCTGTTAGATCTGTCGGCCGCTATTTACACGGTTGACCACCCCATTCTGCTGTCACGCCTGGCTCAGATCGGAATATCCGGCCAAGTCCTTGCGTGGTTCACCTCTTTCCTTTCAGACCGCACACAAACTCTTGCCATGCCCCCTTTTCTCTCTTCGTTCTGTCTTCTCACTTGTGGTGTCCCGCAGGGTTCCTCACTCCCCCCGATCCTGTTTAACATCTACATCTGGGCGCTGGTCTGCCTCATCCGTGCCCACGTCCTCAAATGTTACTCTTATGACGACGACACTCAAATCTTGATCTGGTTAGATCAAGATCGAGTTGAGGTGTCGTCGTGTCTTCGTGACTGTTTGAGGGCCGTTTGTGATTGGATGGATCAGAACTGGCTCAAGCTCAACATCGACAAGGCCGAGGAACTGGTGGTGGGTAGCCCCTCAGATCCCTCACTTTGGACCACTGCTTTCTGGCCCACTTCATGGGTCCTCTTCCCAGCCCAGTAAGCAAAGTAAAAACACTTGGTGTTATTCTCTCTGTTTCCCTCTCCATGTCCAACCAAGTGACGGCTGTGTGTCAAGCCGCCCACAAATAAGATCAGGGTCTTGAAGAAGGTTCTACCCATGATACCTGAAACGATGCGCCCTCCTGTAGTCGCAGCGTTAGTTCTCTCTCGCTTGGATTACTGCAACTCTCTGTACCTGTCGCAGCCGATTAGCTTAATACAGCGGCTCCAGCGCATATAGAATTTGGCAGCCAGGCTAGCCACGGGCACCCCGTATGGAGCTCACATCTCCCCAGTGCTTTGCCATCTTCACTGGCTCCCGGTTGGACAATGTGTTCACTTCAAGTCCCTGTGTATTGCCCATCAAGCTATTCATGGTCAAGGGGCCAAGTTTCTGCAGACTAAATTCTCCCGCTATCTCCCCGAACGCGACTTACGCTCCTCCACCGCAAATCCTTTTGCCGTTCCAAGATTCAATCATGTGAGGGTCGGTGGTAGGGCTTTTTTCTATAGCAGCTGCTAAACTTTGGAACAACCTTCCTCCTGTATTGAGGACAATCCCCAACCACCTTGATTTTAGAAGAACACTCAAGACCGTTTTCTTCTAGCTCTCCTCCTCATGGCTTTCTCTCCTACCTGAGCAGTCTTCCTCTTTAGCGCCATGATGCCCCTGAGCGACCGTGCGCTCTATAAGTTCAGATAACATAACATAACATAACATAACATAACATAACATCTACAAACCTCCATTCCTTTCCACTGTATGCTGAATAAAGCATATATACATGGATAATTTGCACATAAAATCCAGACACACAAACAAAACATCATGAAAACATGGGAGTGAAATTCATACTCATTTAATTAAAACCCTTTAAATAAATCTGTCATCATAATATACATGCAATTCATACTCTTCTGACTTTAGGTAACTACCTATGCAAAGTTACATTCTAGAAATATTGGGAATGCCGAAATCGCACAGACACCACCTTCCAATTTAGTTCTTTTTTTGTTTTGTTTTTTCTCAGGCGGGTTCTTAATTCTTATCTCTATTGTGGTGTAAGTCTTAACTGGATATTTAAAATAACTGAGTTGTGCCTATTCTCTGCTATTGTATTCCACAGTGCTAGTTCTGGTTTTGAAATCCCCCTTTCCCTGTTCCCTGGGTAATTTACTCTCCTTTCTCTAAGATTATCTTTTATTCTGCTCCTTTGGTTCTCTCCAATTGAACCCACTCTAATGTGATATTAATGTCTTCCCTGCTCTCAGGATTTCCTTTTCCTTACCCCACTTAGTGTACCCCGTTGCTTCACTACCCTTCAGGCTCCCTTGTCCTTTGTTTTCTTCTTGGGGTTACCCATTGCAAATGCTGCTGCTTAATGCTGCTCTCATGTTATGTCTGGGTTATCCCCACCTCAGAGTTCCTTCTGCTTTTGAAATCTTTTTGGTTCTCCTCTTGTACATCTAACCTACCCTAGGTTATCTGGCCCTCGGCTTTCTCCTTAGGATTCTCTCTTGCTAACTGAGTTCAACATATCTGTGTGGGTCTTTGTCTCCTCATGGGCTTTCCTTTCCTTCTCTCTGCGTCCATGTTTTTCTTTTATTCCTGAATTCTCATTTCCTCCTTGTTTTTTGTTTGTTTGGTTCTTTCTGCGTTCTCCGTTTTCTGCTCTCTCTCATTCATCTCCCTGCATTCCTATATGTCTTTCCTGTCTTTCTGGCCATTTCTGTTACCCTATTGTTCTTGTACCTTTCTTATGTGTCCCAGTTGTCTTTGCTGAAAGGTTATCCTTGTCTTTTTCTTGTTAAAGCCATGGTAGCTTTATTCTCATCGCCTCTGCTCCTGGCATTTTATTCTTGCTGAAATGTCCTAGCTCCAGTATGTTCTTGCTCGCTCTCTATGTTCTCACATTATCTGCCACTTTGTCCGTTTATTCACCTTTACAGCTAAATTATTAGGAGGGTCTCACGCATAAAGAGAGGGTCAAAGTGGGTACATCGTATAGTTTAAGCACAAAAGTCCCTTCTAGTTAGATTCTGGCATCCACACATGTAGCATGTCATGTTATAAATACACTAATGCTCTTTTGGCACTAAGTTTAAAACACCATTTTAAATGTATGCAAAAAATAACGGTTAGCATATGCATGTTTTCTATCCCTCATTGAACATGTTTCCGAGCAATATTCTCCTTTGGTACTTTCATTACCAGGCAATACAAGTAATCATCATGGATTTAACATCAAAAGTATGTTAAAAAAATTGAAGACTCCACATACAATTAATCAATACATTCATTAGGAGTTTATCTAGCCCTACATGTTTCAGTCCTATCAGTCAGACCTTCTTCAGGGGCACAATTCAAAGCGGTATGAGGCTGATCCCAAGATCATATATAGATACAGTCAAGAGAACAATTGTTATCCTTGTATATAATGACTGGCTCATCACAAGCCACTATAATTAAAAACACCAGTGTCATAAGTACACGCAGGTTACTTTAAAAGGTTAAATGGTCTGAAAGTTTTCCTGCAACAATAGGTTTACAGAGCATACCCATGTAAGCCTTTTAAATAGGCAAGGTCTCTGGGAGAAAAGAGCAAACATACCTGTTCACTAATGTATGCAGAGTAAGGGCTCTATGATCAAGGCAAATAGCAAAACTTACAAATCTCAGCTTGAATTAAGATGACTCTTGTCTTCCTTATCAATAAAGTTGCTCTCCCTTTGATAAACAGGTCCCACAGAGACCAGCAGCAGGGACTCCAGAAGTATATTTTAGCTGCCAGCTGTGCATTTACACCTCCAAACTAGGGAATACATGCGGGGCAGTGATGCTGACCATCAGAACATGTTCACACCCCTAGTTACTGGTCTCTCATTCTTGCTTCTCCAGACATTTCCTTTACTACCTCTTCAGAGTGACAAATTGCTTTGTCACAATTTACACATATGTAGCATGATAGTAATAAATGAGTAAAGGTTACATTGAATTTTACAAAGGAAAATATAAAAATATTTTCCTGTGTCACTATTCACTAGGTAGATGAATCATCACTCCTTTCTTGGGCAAACTCTTGGAAATGTTGGCCATCTCCCTGCTTAATCTACACACTGAATCTGTTTGTTGCCTCCAGGACAACCAGTCTGCTTTCAGAGCTGCCATAAGCAGGGGACCTGCTCTGCTGAACGCTTGTGAAGACTTGCACTCCAATCTTGACTCTAATCTCCCTTCTGTCCTCAGTCTCCTTGATCTATCCTCTGCTGTTGACACATTCAACCATGCTATCCTACTCAATCGTCTCCGGGACTACCTTGGTATTACTGATCAGGCCCTGGCTAGGTTGACCTCCTTTCTCACAGACCGACCCTCTCAGGTACAACTGGGGTCTTTCCTCTCTTCTATGTCTCTTTCTACTTGTGGTGTTCCCAGGTGCCTAACCTCTCTGCCTGGCTCTTCACTCACTACCTGGCATCTCTTGCCTATTTCATCGCTACTTTCTGCTCCTATGTTCAATGTTATGCAGGTGACACTCATCTCTCTTTCAGGCTCCCCTCAGCCACCTCTGCTTCTTCTCTCATACCAGACTGTCTGGCCCCAATTCAGGAATGGTGTGCTGCCAATGATCTCTGCCTTAATCCCAGTAAAACTGAGATCCTCCTCCTTGGGACACCTGCTCCCTACTTTCCTCTCTCTCTCTCTATGGCCACCCACTCTGGGCCCTCATCGTGCTCCTTCCTGTGAGGCTATGAACCTTGGTGTCATCTTCTACTCCACCCTCTCCTTCTCTCCTCACATCTCTGACATCTCTAAGAAGTCAAACTATCAGCTGCACCCCCTCAGAGCTATTCTTACTTTCCTCACTTTCCCCCAGAAGCTTACTGTCTCCCGAGCTCTGGTCCTCTCTAGGCTGGACTATTGCAATAGCCTCTTTCTAAATCTTCCTGCCTCTACTCTTCAACCTTTACAAATAATCCAGAACAGGAATGCAAGATGTGTCCTTGGCCTCAAGCCCAGAGATCATATCTCTCCAGCTCTGAAATCTCTTCACTGGCTCCCTGTGGCTTCACGGATCAACTTCAAGGCACTCTGCATTGTCCATGAGGTTTTCTGGGGCTTAGGAGCACTCTACCTCCAACTTTCTCTTCCAAAACATCTCCCTTCTCGACCTCTCCGCTCATCCACCTCCAACTCTCTGAGAGTCAGACGCTTCTCCAAGCAGAGAGTTAGGGGCAGATCTATCTCCGTGGCTGAGGCCTGCCTCTGGAACAGCCTCTCCTGCCTTTTTCAATCTTGAGCAGAACCACCTCTGTTTCTGGAAGAAACTCAAGAGCTTCCTTTTTGCTTCTGTTTTCTGACATCCTCTCTCCTGCTCATGCACTGGACTATTCTGCGCACTGGTCACCTGGTCACCCTCTGAACTCGGGCCCAGGCTCCTGCATGTCCAGTTACGCTTGCACTGCCTCGGCGCTCCCCAGCACTTAAGGGACTGTATCTGAAACCCCACAGTCCCCTCTCTCTGCACTTATGAGCCACTCGCTGGCTGCACTTTTGAATTAACTGCACTTCCCCCTTGCCCTCCCCCTAGCACGTCTCCCCTTCCTTTTCCCCCACACTTACATGATCTGAATGACACGAGGCCTCGTAAGATCATTATTTTGACCTCTGTTGTTTCCCACTCCTTGTCTTGTCGAGCCTAGAAACACTTGTGTACAGGCGCATTATAAATTCCACATCATTTACGGGGTAATTCATGGAATGATTGTGCGCCAAAATGTGTAGCGCAAGCGTGAAAAGGCCAGCCCACACGTGCGATTCGCACGCAAGCGATTCATGGAAGGCTCTGCGCATGGTTTCCCGGGAGCTGCGCCAAATCCGCACTTACCTTACACGTCACTGCGACTTTCCAAAAGCCGTGCACGACACACACAGCGAAAGCACACAACTTAAAGCGCACACACCTAAAAAGGGGCTGGAACACGCAGAATGGAGAACAAAGTGTGAAAATGTGGGCGTAACGGGGGAAGTACCGCTGGGAAATACACGCAGCGCCCACACGCTGGCAAACACCACGTATACATGGAATCGAATAAGGAAAACCTGTTCACGCCAAAAGACACGCACATGCACAAATGTGTCCACAACACGAAAGCAGGCGGAAGCGCCCCCACGCAGTATTAAAGTGAGCGCAAACAACAAACATGCAGTGATCGTGGGACTCCGCAGGAGGAGGAGAATAGCCAAGATTGCCCAGGACCAGCCTTTTTGGGATGCCTGATGACCAGGTCTATGGCAGGTATAGGTTTCCACCTCATATCATCCTAGACGTGGTTACTGAGTGGGAGGATGACCTCACATCATCCACTTTGTGCTCCCAAGCACTGAGCCTTTTGGAAAAGGTGCTCAATGTCCTGCATTTTTTGGCCACTGGGTCATTTCAGTGGACAACTGCCATAGTCGGGGGCATCTCACAGCCCACGCAGTCACGCTGCCTACACCAGGTGTTGGCAATCGTGACTGCGCGCCCCTCAATACGCAGGCACATATACATGCCCAGAACACCCGCAGAAAAGCAGGCCGTGGTCCAGGACTTCTACAGGGTGGCACACATCCCCAAAGTGCTTGGTGCCATAGATTGCACCCATGTGGCCCTACGTCCACCTAGGGCCACTGAGAACATCTACCGCAACTGCAAGCACTGGCATTCCATCAACGTGAAGGTTGTATGGGATGCCAAGGTAATCATCACCTCTGTCTATACAAACTATGCAGGGTCCACCCATGACAGTTTCATATACAGAAAATCCGCCCTGAGCCGGGACCTGGAAACTGGGAAGCATGGCGACACATGGCTCATTGGTGAGTACAAATGCTTGTGCACATGCATGCATGTCACACACATACAAATACACCAGCCCAACTAATGACAACCATTATCACCTCCACAGGGGACAGTGCCTACCCTCTGAGCACCTACACGATGATGTACGGAACCCCACCACACCACCCCAGGTAAGATACAACGCAGCCCATATTGCAACCAGGGCCATAGTGGAGCACACATTCTGAGTGCTCAAGTCACGCTTCCGCTCCCTTGACCGCTCTGGCAGGCAGCTACTATATGCAGCCCCAGTAGTGTGCAGGATCATTGTGGCAGCATGTGTCCTGCACAACATTGCAACACGGCGGGGTGTACCGGTGGACATGGTGGTGCCCCAACATCCCCAACCACATGCACAGGCACTGCGCATGGGAGGGGAAAGGGCACGTGGCGAGGTAGCCCGTATCCAGCTTGTGGCCATATTCTTCACCTAAACTCACACCCCGGTGGAGTGCACACAGGCCTGGCACATAGCAGGTGACAATCGATGATGACAAAGGGACAGTCAACTGTCAAAACCTTACCCCCCTGAGAATGTGTCCACAGAAGTGCTACATTGTGTGCATCCCTGGCCACTTAAACATAACCAATCCCTTGTGACCAAAAGGAACACATGCAAGGTGCATATCCCATAACCCCCCTGCAAAACAGGGCATGAAAATACTGGTATGTCACCTAAACCCTCCCAACCTCCATGAACCCCGTCCGCCACACCATGCCATGGTATGCAACGGCAAAACAGCAAACCAAATGCACAACACATGACACAATCGTCATGAAGTGCCACTTGAAAATGTAAACAAGCACAAGACAATTACACCTAACATGGAATCTGATGAAATGACTGACACATCTGGCAATAGAAATTTGCCAATAGAAACACTGTGTGCTGCGTGTGTGTCCCCTGCAAAACACTGCTCACCAGACAGCACAGGTAGTGTGCATTGTGTTGGTGAAACCCCTTGAGCATCATGAAAAATAAGTACAATCAACCAAAAGTACCCTGTGATGCATGTACAAGATCAAGGAATTGAAAGTGATCATGCACTGCAGAACACAGCATGCCTGAGAAGGCAATCTGGGTGCACGTGTTTGCATGTTGTTGTTGGTGTGGGGGTGTGTTGTCTAAGTGTTTGTGTCAGTAGGGACATGCACTGAATACATTCATGTGAAATGAAGTGACCCTCAGCGTTCTGTACATAGAACATGTGAACAATGCCTTTGTGGACCCCCTAGTGTGTTAAACCACACCAATCCCCTGACACCTCAAAAGCAAACCCAACACAGGATCATCCATTGACTAGCAGAACACATCATGGAAAGGGTACCCCACATCGAAAATGTCAGACAGTGACCAATCACTGTAGCCCAAGTTCCCCAATGTGACATTGTCACCACACGGACCCCTGTCATCATCATTGTGTGTTTAACAGCAAAAGGGTGCATGGTACCACCTACAGCAGGATGTGCATCAACAACATAGACAGGCAAGTCATAAAAAACATCACAAGCAACATGATGAAATGCACAGTCAACAAAATACTCACCAAAATGAAGTGCAGACATGCATTGGAGAAACCATCCAGAATCCCTACTAGTAATGTATACACAAGTAGGACTGCATACTGGCCACATATATGACGAATGCCCAATGCACCTGTGTAAGATGCTGTCACACCGAGCCATCCTTGTGAGCCCATAGAAAGGGGAAGCAGGAGTGGCATATGTGTCAGGACCCCAAGCCACACACACATACACAAGACAAGCCTGTATGGGCCCAGCTGGAACACACAGTGGATGCTTTCAAATGCCACAAAGCACCACATTGTCACATGAATTCACAATAGACAAACCATAATAGAAAATAAAAATAAAAATGGCCACATACGACCTGGTGGTGTGGGGCACCCAGGAGGGGGGAGGTACAGGGTGCACCTCAACACCCACATGGGTTGATGTTGAGATAAAAAAAAAAACATCCTGCATGGGCTCAACACCTGCACGGCCTGACCTGTGTGAGAGATAGGTTGTCGTCGTCGTCACCCTCTGGATGTAAATCAGAAAGTGGATGTGGCATAGTTGCCTGACCATGCCTATCCGCAGCAAGCCCCTCCAGGGCAGCAAGCATGTGGGTCTGGTAAGCCCAGTCCTGCATGGCTATGGCACGTAGGTCTGCATGCAGCATATCACGTGATACACATGCTTCCTCCTGCAAGGTCTCACGTGTATGACGGAGTTCTGTGTGCATGGCCTTACATGACATATGGAGCACCTCCCGGCTTGCATGGAGTTCAGCCGAGATGATGTTTTCAAGCTGCTCCATCCTCTCTTCTAACCGCGTCCTCTGGGTCATCATGAGCACACCCAGAGTAGATATGGGGGATTGATGTTCTTCCCTCAGGGCCTCCCTGTGTGCCTCTGCCTGAGCAGCAAGTGCATCGCGCAGAGCCACCATTTCAGCCCGGCGTGCCCTGTTGGAGGCCGCCATGCCCAGCCTGAGTGAGCGGCACGTGGACCGCGTTGCCTGCTGCTGGAGCTCCACCTGCCTCTCAGGGGGGAGGATGGAATGGGCCACACTGTCCATGCCTTGAACCATCATCTCAACTCCCCCCCCCCTGTTGCTGTGCTATGGCATACATGGCATGCTCCCACTCAGTGGTCCCTGGTGGCGCACGGCCACCGCGTTGCTGGACACTACACCCGCTGGGCCCAAGGAGCCATGGTCCTTGCTGGGTTGGCACTGCCCGGGGCTGCAGGACTGCATCCTTCCATCGACCTGATGCCCCAGGAACATGAGCAACTGGTGTGGAGTGTGACCCTGCTCCCGTAACCACCACAGGCAGACATTCCAACACTGCCTGCCCCCTTGAGGGCACTACTGACATGATGCACATCCGATTCAACATTGTGGTCAGAGAGTCCATCAGAGCTTGACTCATAGTCAGCCCTTGACACGATGGTCTGGAGCAACAATGGGTTTTTGTGGTCTAACACCCTTCGACCACCATTGGTGCTAGGTTGTTGACGTAAACCCACCATCGTGTCTAGAATCACATCCTCATCCTCTGCCTCCAGTGCCTCATCACCTGTAACCTAAACAAAAGAAACATGAGCACACATGTCAGCAGCACATACCACACACATAGACATCATAACATCGACAGCCAACACATGAAGCAGACATGTCACACACAACTCAAACTCTGACATGCATCCAGTGGCATTGCAATGCAAGGGTATCCCGAAAGCAGAAATGGATGTGTGTAAAATGTGAAGCCTACACATGTACTGCATGTTGCATATCACCTGCATCATGCACAACCTCTGTCAGGCACAAAACTAAGCCAGAAATGAGAGATGGCAACAAAGAGATGGCACATAGCATAAGCATGGAGGAACACCCAAAAAGCTACAGCTGCAAGTGAAACCAAACACACCATGACACATGTAATATGCATGCTGACATGCAGCACTCAACAACCATCACCAAGACAGAGTACATGTGTCACAGGATGCACCTACGCTAGTGCGGTTCAATACAGTGAAGGGATTAACATGGGAACATACATGCCAGCACACTTTGACATAGCAGCATTGCATAGGCATGTTGAAGGCCGGAACATGGTAAAGAAGTGAGTGGGTGCAGTGCATGTGTACCGCCTCAACTTCCAACATCAAAACGTATGTAGTGATGTCAATCTCTAAACATGATGACAGTGTAAGGGCAAGTGCAGCCATCATGTGCAAACTGCTTGCATTGGGTTGCATGGATACAGTGAACCCCTCACCCTTTGCGGAATTGCAGGGAGGCAGTGCATGGCAATGAAAGGTTGAACAGAGAACTGTGCATTGGCAGACAGTGTTGGCATGCGTCAATTGCATCTCGTCAGTCAAATGACACTACAGCAGATGAGAAGTGGACATTAAGCAGGACACATGAGGAGCCATCAGTAGTACACCTATGCATGCAGAAGCCACAGTTGAACAGAGGCAGGGGGCCTATAACAGTGTGAGGCATGTGCACGACACAGACGAGGAGACCCTAAACTTGTGAGTGAAGAGAGACAGACCCAGAGTGAGCATTAAATGGATGACCAAATACCATGACACTTATATAATCTGGAGACGTACTACGATGATCAGCTTGTCAAGGACCCATAGGGGCATACATGGAATGCACATGGAGCATGAATGGGCACTCATGTCCACGGGGAGCCACTGCCATCTGCACAGTCCGAGTGAAACACACTGCACCAAGGACAAAGGATGTACACCACAGTACGTGTTTTGCAGGTTTGCAGAGGGAAGTGTGAATGTACACAGGAACAGGGAACAGGCAATTGCAGTAGTCCAACATGTGACTCACCAGTGCCCGGTTGAAATTGATCTGCCGGGGATTTGAGAGTCAAGGAAGTGTGCCTGTGAGGAGTACCACCTTGCGGGCTGTCCACACATACACAGCAGTCATGTGATGAGTGCAACAACACCACAGGCTACATGCAGACATGTGAGTGAACAGGAACATGTACCGGAGGGGCAGCCGAGTGACTTGCATGTCAGTAGGGTGCGTGTGTGGTGATGAGGACAGTCCCTGTTTGCCTCACATATCCTGAATGCATCACAACATGCACACATCAGTGAAGCATTATATGACTCACACATGACAACCATGTATACATAACATGTAGTGGCAGTCAAGCACAACACATCACACAAGCCAAACACACATGCCCTGGACAAACACACATCCACACTCACCAGATGATGCATCATAATCCATCATTTCTCCCACTCCATGGATTAGTTCTGCCTCGATGAACTCTGCAGCGATCTCCTCGTGCTGAGTGAGTGCATCCTCCTCTGGTGCTGGCCCACTGCTAGTCACCTGAGTCATGGCATAATTGGAGGCACGCTTTTTTTTGCACAGCGTCAGAGGTCATTCCAACGCTTGTAGCAGTCTAGAGCTATGCGCACCTGAAATCCCATGACATTCACACCATCCGCAATATGCTGCCAGTGGATTCAACGCTGGGTAGGCGTAGTATGGCACTTTGGGCCCACCAGTATATCACGTCCGTGTGCCGACACATAGCCACAAGGAAGTCCAGTTCTTGCTTATTGAAAGGCTTCTTCCTTGATGTGCCGGAGGCCGGAGTCGTGTCTGGGGTCCCAGCCTCTTGCGCAGAAGCACGCTTCCTCCTCTTGGGTGGTGGTACGGACCCTGAGTGGCCAATGTCACCCTGATCAGTAGGGGCAGTGGCACTAGTGGACTGGACCAAGGAGTTGTTGGCGGAACCAGGACTGAAGTGACTGCTGGGTGCATTTTCCAGGACCCAGCGCCACATCTGCCGCAGTGCCAAGGTCTGTGATGGACACAGTCCTGGCTGTCAGACTCGCAGCCGGGGTGGTGTTGGCTGCATCTTCCCATCTAGTTACCACCAACTGGCTGCTTGAGGCAGCAGATATCACCACTGCCCCAGATATGTGTGCCTCGGTCACAGCAACCCTGGACACATGTGGTCTGTGCTTCTTGAACACCTGGAATTCTGCCTGGGGTCCTCAGGTTCCAATGCAACACGCGCTGGCCGACCCCGAGCCTGGGTGGTGGTCGCCACAGCTGCCCCTGCAGCTACCCCTACTGGAGGGCCTGTGACAACAGATGTAACTGACTGTCGGGACATATGGGGTCATATGGGCACCTGGGTCGGATGCAACAGCAGCATCTCCCTGAGGCGCAAGGGGTGGTGGCATGGCTGCACCAGCACGAGGCTGGACATCCTGACCCAGTGGTGCACCCCTGACTCTTCCCCCTCTGCGGCCACCTTGGCCACCCTGGACTCCCTGTACCCCCTGGTCACCCTGGCAATGTACCCGACTATGCACAACACTGGGAGGATGCCCAACTTTGCTGCCCGTTACCTTTGGTGGCCTCCCAACCATAGCACAGATGATATATTGCCAATGGGTGGTGCACTCAACAATTGTCCTGGGAATTAGGGTGAAGAGGGCAGGGTACGTGATGTTAGATGCACCCCTGTGCTCCTGCAAGGCTGTCTGTGACCACTGGTGATAAATGACGGGTCACGCAATGCTCAGGCACCCCAAAAAATGATAATACATGTGCACGCCACCCCCAGTAGCCCACGTGCATGGAATAAACCTCCCACAGTACATTGTGGCACCCAGGGAAACAAAAAACACGTGCATGTGGAACACGCAGGCTACTATGACCTCGAAAACGGGTACGCGATGCACAGGGGGAACCACAGTTGGAAAAATAGCATGCGCGACTCACTGTCTGCCTTGTGTGGAAAAGAAAAACACATGTGCTTGTGCGCGTAGGCAAAACCCCCACCAAAAGAAGAAGTACGAACTCTATCCGCTGTGAAGTAATCACGTGTGAAACCACAAGAGGAATAAACACACGCGTCGGTCTCCACGAAAAGCACGTACAGTGAACTGCTTACCCGCGGGACCTCTAACCCCAGCCGAAGGCAACGCCGCGCACATAACGTCACTTTCCTCAGATTTCACGCAATCTCATGCTAACGTACTGTTTTTGCACGTACAGATTCACTCTGCATCAAGCTTGCCACGCGACAACACACAGAAGACCACAATACTGCCCAGAAGGCCATTTACCTGCCCCCCAGATCCCTGGGGAGCCTTCTACGAGCCATCTGCTGCTGCCTGCCTGCTGCCAATATGCCCTGCTATTTGGTGCCTGCAGATCAGCCATCGCCAGGGGTCTAGTTGCTGTGACCACCCCTGCTGGAACAGAAGACTCCCAACTGGTGTTCCATCACTCCACAGCCCAGCCCCAAGACCCAGTTGCCCAACCACACCTGCTTCGGGGTTGCCATGTTGGGCCAAACTCTATCTGGGACCAGTGGCGACCCCCCGGCAGAGAGGCAGAGGGCTGCCAGCTTCACTGCAAAAGAAGTTGGCATCTTGGTGGATCAAGTCCTGGGGCATTATGATGCCCTCTTCGGAGCAGCACGCACCAAGTAGGATGGATGGGAGAGGATCTGGTTGGACATCGTGGGTGCCATCAACGCAGAGGGGGTGGCACCCCGTGACTTCAAACACATCCATAAGCGCTGGGAGGATTTCAAGTCCAGGACTCTCAAGAAGGCCACCGACCAGGTGAGGGTCCTGGAGCACATTCGCCCAGCGCTTCACCTCCAGGTCCTTGAGAGGCAGACCCGTCTGGAGTCGAGCAGTAAGTGTCCATGCATTCTCATTCGACACAGTGCATGTTGAGGTGTGGCAGGAGTGTGCAGATTCGACATATGCCTGACATGGCCCATGTATGGATGTGTATGTGCAGGGACATGACCGTGCTGCATGTGAGTCCAGTCATGTGTGCTGCAGATCAATGATGTATGTGTTCTGATGCATGATGTAAAACTGCATGTGAAGATGCACACATGTTTGCATGCCTGTGTATTTACTCAGCCTTGTTTGGGGTGTGACACATGGATGCTCGTCCCACCTTCATGTACGTGCATGGTGTACATGTGTGTGTGTCTGTTTGGTATGTGTGTGACTGTGAGACACCATGGATGCATGTGACATGGACATCTAGGTACCCGATTGGCAGATGTGACATAGTTGACGATGATTGCACTGTGACAGGAGGTAGAGATGGCCAGATGCATGTCTGTCTGGTGGCGTGTGTGCATGTGAATGGCATGCTCCATGATTCTTGTGACGTCATACCACCCTTAGGATGTTCATGCAGTTTCATGTGAATGGATTGAGATGCCTGTTGCATGTTCCCTGCTTGTTTGTGCATGTGTGTGGGTTCGATTACCTGAGTGATGGGGAGTATGATGCCGTCTGTGATGTTTGACACTGCCACTCATGTGCAATAGTCATGTGTCTAGCATACCATTGTATGGTGTCCTACTGCCTGTGTTCTGTCTCTCCCTGTGTGCAGCAATGCAACCGCCAGCCGGAGATGGAAGGCCCTGCCCACCTCCCAGGTAATAATATCTTCTGGGAGTGAGGGGACTGGTGTTGCATCCATTGGCGCAGCTGCCGAGGGGAGGTCTAAGAGGCCAAGGTTGGATGTGGAGTCCTCGGCAGAAGAAGGGGCAGGTGAGCCCCTCACAGGGGAATACTGCGGAAGACGGCAGAGAGTTATCCAGGTTGGTGGGGGGGTGGTTGAGAAGGAGGCCATATCATAACCACGAATGGGGTCTGGAGGGGGTGGTTCCACTGGTGCATGTGGTGCAGTCCAGGGGCAGGGGCAGGAGGCAGCACAGGTCGCCGTGGAGGTGCCTGTGTTTAATCATCCTGTCCCTGATCCTGTGACTGCATCATCCTGCACCAGCAGGGATGCCTCTGTCCAGGCCTGTTCGCAGGTAGGGGAGGTGTCTATGTCAACTGCCCTTCCTCTACCTGCGGACATCGCAATCCGTGACATGGTTGAGCCTGTCCTAGTCGGTGTCGCATTGCGCTCACGAGGGATTCAGGATGATGTGTGTTGTATCAGGCAGGACAACGCACATCATTTTGAACATCTGTGTGTCTGCGTCGACTTGCTAGGACATGCCGTTGGCACAGGGTTCCTCCATGTGCTGGGCGCTTTTGCACCCCCCTCTTCATCTGCACACCCGGTGCGCCAGTCGTCCTCTGTGCCGTTTACCCGCCCATGTGTCACCTTGGCTCCCTGTGGATCTGCCCCATCCACCGCAGCCAGGCTGGTGGAGATCACATCCCTGCCGCAGTCGGCAGTCGGAGGACCAGCAGAGGTGGTCACCCCAACAACTGGACCACTGCCAATGGAGGATGTGCAGGCACCTCCAAGTTGGGCACGTGCACGGCGGCACCGGGGTTTCTATTGTCCCAGAGGCCGTCGTGGTGGCAGAGGCAGATGGCATTAGTGTAGCAGCAGGCTCGACGTGGGAGGTGTCAGTACTCGGGGCCAACACCATCCCGGGGGAAGGCATCAGCCGACGGGCAGGAGGACCCGGGACTGAGCGTGTCTTCCGTGTGGCAGCGGACGGGCAGCATATAGATGCAGAGCGGCGGCGTGCAGAGAGGGCAAGGCTCATGATGGTCAGAGCGGAGAACTCCACGCGCCGGGGATTTAAGCAGGCAGCGTTCCTTGAGGAGACTTGCAGGGAGTTGGTGGAGACCATGCTGACGTCCCTGCGAGCCTTCGAGGACAGAGCCCAGGCCCACCTCCGGGACATCAACATGGAGTTTTACTATGCCCTGGCAAGAGACATTAACAACAGAAGTGATCCATAGGACTAGCCCGCCGCCGTTGTAAATACCAATAGTTCTTTAGGTATAAGTTTGCTTTTTTTTAAATGTATTTTGGATTTATTGGACATTGCTCCACTTTTTGTAAATAGTTGGATTTTTGATTGACTTTGTTCCTGGATTGTTCATTTTTTTGGAGATCCTGGACCCCTGTGGACATTACCTGTACATAGTTGGATGTTCAGTGGATTTCATTTTTTTATTTTTACCATGAGGTAATGTTTTTTTAATTAAATTTGTCCTTGTGGATATGCGTAAGTGGTGAAGGACAATGGACCATATTTTTTTTTTTCATGTTTTTCATGGATTTTTTTTCACTTTCTGATTTTGTTTTGATTCACATTTTCATGATTTGTTTATTCATAGTCATGATTCTTTTTCAATTTGTCATATTTTTTATATTTAATACATTTCATTCATGTCCAGTGTTGGTGTGGTCTGCTATTATTTGCTTGATGCATGTGTCAGTTGTCATTGGCTCAGTCATGTGTCACTGCTGTGTGCCTAAATTGCACATGTCTAGGGGTGCATGCTCGTGTGCTTCTGAGATTGACGTGGGATGGGGTATGTGCAGGGGAGTGGCAACAATGGATGGTCATGGATTTGCATTGTGGGGGGTTGATATGGGGTTACATTTGGGTGGGCATACGATGCTGGGGTCTGTGCTGCCATCACTGGGTTGGGGGGACATGAGTCGGGGTCTGCTGGCAGGTTTCCTTCACTGGTGGGGGTGGGGGACATGAGTCGGGCCTGCTGGCAGGTTGCCGTCACTGGTGGGGGTGGCGAGACATGAGTCGGGGCCTGCTGGCAGGTTGCTGTCATTGGGGGGCTCCATTGTGGTGTGGGCTGCCTGCTGGCATGCTCATGGGTGATGGGGGCTCCATTGTGGTGTGAGCTGCCTGCTGGCATGCTCACGGGTGATGGGGGGCTCTGTTGTGGTGTGGGCTGCTTGCGAGGTGCGTTCATGGGTGTTCCGAGCATGCGCAGACTTTTTCACACGATTTGGCTGGTGCAAGTGGGGTACGCGTATTCCGAGGGGTGCGCAAGGTGTTTTTCACGCGATTTGGCTGGCGCAAATGGGGTACGTGTATTCCGATGGGTGCGCAAGGGATTTTTACACGCGATTTGGCTGGTGCGAGTGGGGTACGCGTATTCTAAGCAGTGTGTGAGGTGTTTTTCACACGATTTGGCTGGTGCAAGCACGGTACGCAAATTCCGAGGGGTGCGCAAGGGATTTTTACACGCGATTAGGCTGGCATGAGTGGGATACGCATATTCTGAGGGGTGCGCAAGTGTTTTTCATGCGATTTGGCTGGCGCGAGCAGGGTATTCTGAGGGGTGCGTGAGGTGCTTTTCACGCGATTTGCCTAGTGCGAGCGGGGTACGTGTTTTCCGATGGGTGCATGAGGAGTTTTAGACACGATTTGGCTGGCACGAGTGGGGTGATTTTGTGTTTTTGGCACAATTACATTGTTGGGCAGCTATATGCTGGTCCACTGGCCTTTGCGCCATATTGGGGATTTGCGCAGCTGTTTTTGCCGTAAGTGGCGGGGTTGGGAGCGTAACTGGCGCTTCTGAACTGCCGCTACGCCACGGTTGGATATGGATGTTGTAATCCATGAATACGCGGTGCCTGGAAATGGGATTTAGTGCACGCGGCTGGCACACGCTGGCGCACGTTACCTCTCTGTGCCAGCCGCATGCACTACTTCTGCATGGGAATCTATGAATTACCCCAATGATATCATCAAAGTTCAGCCACGTTGTCAAAGAAAATGTTTTGCGACATCTAAATAGACGTTAAGTTTGGCACAATAATATGCATGTTTTTACTCACAAAATTAAAGTATTTAAAATGTGTGTTTTGCAGGCTGTTTTTGAAAGACCCAAGTAATCACGTTTTCAGAAAAATACATCTAAAAAATGCCGAGGGCGATTTTCTAAATGGAATGCCCATGCTAACTGGGCACTGCGGAAGCGGTCAGCGGGCTCGTGGAATGACCAAAAGCACAGGGGCCACTGACAAAAAAGAAAAATTCAAAGGAAAGAAAACATGCTTGATTTAGTTATGATTAAACAGCTGTTATCAAAATATGGATAATGTTACAAAATGCTAACAATGCACACGGCATCATCAATGACATTCATGATCACATTGTGTTATAGTAAAAGGAAATGTACAATGCCTAATACATTTGCTACCCGTACAGATATATGGATGAGATTTCATTAAAAAAAAATGCATATCCAAAATCAAATATGTTGAAAACTTTTGTAAAATGATGTCCGAGGAGGGAAAACATTCCCCATAAAACTTAAAAGGCTGCCGCACCGTTAACCTATTAGCGCCTAATTATGAGGTCCCGTTGCGGGACCCGACCTTAACGGCTGGTGTAGACCAGCCGTTAAAGTAGGGACCTGCAAAGAGACCTTGGTGCTAATTACGGTGCCGCAATTTGCGGCACCATACTTAGCGCCTTCCCCATTCCCATTGAGCCCTATGGGGCAAAAATGGCAATGGGGAAGGGCCATGGAGGAAGGGGGAATTACCGCCCCGCCAACCTTGTAATGGGGTGGTAATTCCCCCTTTCTCCATGGCGGAGTCAGTTACTTACCGGCATGGACCATGGTGCTAATAGCGCCATGGTCTTCCGCCAGGGTCTTAATAAGGCCCATTGTGATTATTTTTGGAAGGTTTTGATGAGTCCCTTCCCTTTCATTTAATATAGGGACATAGTGCTGGATTAAAAGTAAAAGCCATTGGCTGGATTGACATCAAAGTTGGACGAAATGTTGATATGTAGGATCATTGTGCCAGAGACATGCCGGATACATTGGCTGTTGGGAATAGCGCGTGGCCAGAGCAAGATGTCCATCCATGTTTAAATATGTACACGCTCCTATCAACACTTGAAGGAAACGTCACATGTCATAATTATGGTCAGATTACCAAGATACGTACATATAATACACAGTGTGACAACGTTCAAATAATAATAGCAAGAAAAAACAAAACAAGAGGGGACATGAACAAATAAAAATAATGAAAAAATGGTATCAAGATGGGAGACTATAGCACACTGTTCTGCCTTCATAAAGTCATATACCACTGACAAAAGAACACGTATAGCGAATCTAACGGGGTGATTTCCACATGAAAATTCCACAAACAACAAAGATAAATTAATCAATTTACTATATCACTGCATCATTATTAACTCAAAATGAATATAGATATGGTGTATCTACTACAGCTGTTCTGAACACGCAGAAACCACTTACGTTGAATACTGTGCTAAAATGCATATGGCCCTTTGCATTGAATTCAGCTGTTATTACACGCAGGCATACATTGGATGAGAAGGTACAATGGATGACATAGCCCATAATTACCCCTACATATGCAGGAAGGGTGAAAAAAGATCACCACACATGTTTTTGATATAGGTGCTTATAACATTAGTTCCATAAAAACATTTGCGATGAAAAGTGTTTCAAACATCAATGCATGAAAACAACGTCCAGGGATCCATTTCTCTGGGAACAACACTGAGGAGAATTCAATGTAACATTACTGGGGTAAAATTGACAGTTCTTTTCAGAAATACTGTTCCAAGATGGCAGGCAGCATCTTAAAATGCAGGCATACATGAATGGAATTAGCAGATGGACACTACTTGGAAAAATATGCAGGATTACACATGTTCTCTCTACGTATATTGAATATTATTTATCCAGCGATTGATTTTTTAATAATTATTGTGATGCCACTTTATTTTCACATTTATATGTGGTTGCACCAATAAACAATATCTGAAAAGGCTAAAACATGTGACTCAAATTATAATGAAGCACAATAATAAGGCAGTTTTCCCATGTCGCGTGGCAATTGCTGGTGTTTCGAAGGGACCCCAGGGGCGTTTGTTCTCTCCCGTCTATTCAATCACGGAAGTGTAAGACTGACAGCTACGGACAGCGAACGGAATGAGAATGGCATGCACCTCACAGATGAATTCATTCGGTATATTGTTGCAGGATCAGCAAAGCGCTCGGCTTGGCAAAATCCAAGTTTGATTAAGTGTTGCAGGAGGAGGAGGATAAATACCTATGAGCCGAAACTGGAAACTAAACTGAAGGTAATGCTACACCTTGCATGAACGCCACCGTCAAAGACCATCAACAGAACCCTCATAGCTGTGATTTTATGTTGGATTCACCATCTAGTGACGTTTCCTCAAACTCTTTGGATTCAAGTAGTGCGGAATTTGGTCTGAGTGCCATAGTCCAAGAAGAACACACCCTTTTTGTTCTTAAGGACTTATATAAAACCATGAGGCTGCGTGACAGAGGGTGAGCGGTGTCTGCTGCAAATACAAGTAATTTCCCCTTTTCGATATATTCTTCCAGCCAAGCCTGGAGGGCGAAACCTGAGCAGCAGAAGGTGAGCAGTATTTAGCAGCGCTGGTGTTCGGCATTCGGTGGTTCATACTCTTTTTACAGCGGATTTTCCAGCTGTAGCAACCAGTAGTTACTGCTTGTCGGAGAGGTCCCTGTCTGCTTCACTGGGAGGAAGTATTTTGGTTGGAACTGATGCTGGGGACTCGCTTCTGGCTCTGCGGCCTGCACGTGGCATTCGTGGTATTCTAACTTTTCGCCTGCCTGCCGACTATCACCTGCTGAACTTGTGAGGACTGGCAGAGTTTTGTGAAGAGTGGGTAAGCGTTGGAGACATATACCGACACTGTAAGCAACCTGATCGTCAATCTTTTTCCCTCGTACTTAAGTTATGCTTTTTGCTTCTCATCTGCTACTGGCAAAAGGAACGGTTATAATTAACCAAGCACTAAGTTGAATATAACCAGCTGACAATATCTTTGGGTCAAGGAGAACTTCATTAGAGGCTTATGCACCTTGCATATCGCTCTGCCATATCGCTCTGGCATAGTTGGTATAGCGGTGGGAGTCCCGGAAGCGAAGGTGGGAGACGGACTCTGGATGCCCTACAAGCCAGTTGGGCATTCTTCGCTCCGGTTGACTTAGTAACCTTTATCTGGCAACATCTTTAAGCAGCATTTAAACAATATTATAAAGAATATTTTTTACTATTTTTGAAGGGGATACACCTTCTTGCATTTTTATTGTTGTAGGAAATCTATCTTTGTACTGCTCACAATGTCCTTTTAATGAACAATTCTTTCTGTGATTGATTATTGTGCCCATTTACATTGACTAATAACATGCTTTGTATGAAGTTGTCATAATCATGTCCAAACGCAAGGCTGCTAAATCTCCTCTGTACTCCCAGCCTGGCAAAAGGGCTACAGTTTCCACCTTGCACATCGAGGAGGGTAATGTCAAGACAGAAGAAATAGCCTCCTTGCTGTACGACATCGGGCGAGTGGTCCTCTGCCCTCCTGCAGCACGAATACTGTTGAGGGGAAAAATCCCCCTTTGGAAACAGAGAAGTGAGAGTGAGATTGGTTCTGTTAGGCTATCTAACTGTGCTGTTACAGATATGGGGGATTCTAGAAATATAGGTCCATCGAGGGGGACAACCAAACGTACAAACTCATTAATATCTTGACCTAACCCCAAAGCACTAATTTCCTTACAAACCATTCAGAAACGTGCTAATGAAAGCATGGTCATGCTGAAACCCCCTTTGCCCGTACTTGTGGCAATAGAGAAGATACTTCCGGACTATGAGGTACCTAATCTTCCAGCCCAGTTGAAAGGTTAAAGATGCAGTATCCCTCTCGAGTTGAATGAACAGCCTAAGAATGTTGAGGATAACCCACCTTGTGTGACCCAAACTGTATGTAATGATGGCCAATTTCAACTGTCCCCTTCCTCTCTTAGTATTTCAACTATTCAGACCTCCAATAGGTTTGATTTGTTTGCCAACCTGGATGAACTTCTACCAGGTCTAATTGTTAATAATGGGAGGTCGCCAATTGGACCACTAGGGTCGGTCAAGCCCTGTCTTGTGACTGATCACGTCCAGGTCTCGAACTGTACGAATTGTTCACATGTGGAGTCCATAGTCAGGATAATTCAGGCTGATTAGTGTGCTCTCATGATTTTCAGAACATAAAGGGTGTTCTGAAGACACTGGTGGAGGGCCAGATTTTGATGCAGCAAGGCAGGAAGGCCTTGTCCAAGGTGAACTTGGTAAATTTGCAAGCATCAACCCAAAATATCCCCCAATCACTCCCAAAAGTATTTATTGGATCATTGGCAAAGGACTTGGGTAATATAGCATGGGTGAACAAAGCTCATGAACTCAATGCTCCCCCAAGAGGCTGCAATGCATCCTGCATGCTAATTTGAATCCATTCTCTGACTTAAGACCCACTAATGTACAGCTGAAAGGACTCTCCCAAACTTTCTTATTTATGCTTAATGTCGCAAGGGTGATATCGGGGTACCCTCACTCTAGGGACAGACTGATTAATATGGTGATTTGTTGGATTTGAACTAAGCGGGGTAGTTGTTCAATAATCAGAGAAAACATTCATGCTTGTGAGCAAAAGATGGGTGGTCTTGGGAGAGACCGTATAGAAGTACAATTTATATCTGGGGGCCTGGTTGAGGGACTCCTGACTTTGGAGCAGAGGGTTCTCCCACCAAATCGCCTACAAATAACTATTTCTTTTACATACCCTAGGTGCGACCCACATGTTATTTCAATAAATACGACTAGGGGTTCGACTCAGGTAGTCAGGTTAAATAAAATGAGCATCTCTCAAAGTGGATACCTCGATAGTGGGTACTGTTTCTCACCCTCTAGCAATAGAGTTATCTTTGAGTGTAAACCCCCCACTGCCTGGCATTCATAACTCTGCTGTAAATGACTCAGTCTTGTGTGACAATGATTGACGGGGTGCATACTCCATCCCGGTGTCACCTGCCTTGCCCCTGGCTGTGTCTCCAGTTTGTGGCGTGAATGCTTGGTCACCAGGAGGGGTGGTGGCGGAGACCATACTAGATAATACACACATTCTCTCATGGACTGTTGCGGGATTAAACCGGCCAATGGAGCATGATGAATGGCTATACTTTGTTTGGGCCCACAGTATTACTGGGTTTCAGGAGACATGGACATTGGCTGCACCCAGGGATTCACAACATTCTAATGGCCAGCATTCAAGGGCAGGGGTGGAGGATGAAGTGGGGGGCTTCTCCTTGGGATTCATACTGAAATATGCAGTAGTATAAGGTTTATTAAGAGTGCTCCTATGGATTTGTTGGAGTTGCACTTAACTGGACTTTACAGGTCCAATATTATGCTAATAAATATTTACAACCTCAAAGCAGCTAGTGAGGTGTTGGGTCAATTTTTTTAATCCACATGCTTCTATGGAGAGCTGGAGATAGATCTATTGAAGAGCAACTATAATTCTTATCATTGGTGGTTTTAATCTTCAATATTAGTCATTGGAGGTTATGGAAGGTCTTGCAGAAGATGAGGATTTCTTGTGGGATATTGGATAATTGGATGCTCCATACCTCATCAGGAAGAAAACAAATTCAGAAAAAAAGTGGCATTGATATTTTTTGCATGCAATTTGAGGGCTTGCAATGGCCGTATCATAGGGGATCTGCCGGCACACAAAACATTCCAGGCTGGAAAGCGTTCAAGTTTTATTGATTATATTTTGATGAACCTTGAAGCCTGGCAATATATTGTCAACCTCAGAGTCCCCAATAGGCAAAAGAGTTACCACAACAACCTCCCAGTATTTACCAAATTTTGTGGGGACCAGAAGATGGGAGTTATGGATATAATTAATACTCACAGTGATATAATGAGCAGGGTGGGAATGTTTTTCTCAAGCCTGCTAAGACTGGTGCAAAGCAGGCCCCTAGGAAAAACCATTGGTACAATGGTGACTGCCACAGGGCAAAGGCCATCGTCATAACTCAAGCAAGAACAGTAATTACAGAGGGGTTTGTACCCCTGCACAAAGCTTGTAAGAACCACACCTGGGTGTTGAAATCTAAGAAATCTGAGGTCCAGGAAGATGTATTGGCCTCTCTGCTTAGTGCTATAAAAAATGGAGATTCCAAGGTGTTCTAGGTTACTCATTTTAAAGCCTGCATAAGGAGAATAAGAACTGGGAGGTGATTGGTCATGTTGACTTAGCCGCAAATGAAGGTTTAATTCTTAGTGAGGCAGAAGTAAAATTGTCTCTGAGTTGCCAAAAGAAGGGAAAATCCACAGGACCCGAGACGACCCCAATCAATTTCTTCATTACTGAACCACTAGTTTGGGTATGCTACCTGAGTAGACTCTTTAATGCAGTCCTATGCCTTGGACGAGTTTCAACGTCCTGGACCGAGGCAATTATACAAGTTTTCAAGAACGGGACAGACACCATCCGGCCAATTATAGGCCGATTTCCCTTCTTGCCGGTGGTGGGAAGATTTTTACGAAGGCAGTCGTGGTCCATTTGGCAACATTGGTTGCTGAGGCTGGTGCTTTGAATTATCTCCAGGCGGAGTTCCAAAGGGGTATTAGTACTGTGGACCTGTCCCTAAGGCTTGGCTTACTTTGTGAGAAGTATGTTGCTTTGAGGAAAATGCCCATTTATTCATTTTTTATAGACCTTAGGACGGCTTTTGATACCGTCCCCAGAGCTAGATTGTGGAGAATCTTATCAAACTTTGGAATGATTACAGCCTTACTCAACGCTATCATGTTGTTATACCAGGACAATGGGGCCAGGGTGCGTTGTGTCATGGGTGGGGCACTATCTAGGAAAATTTATATTGAGATGGGAGTTTGCCAGGGTTTTGTTTTGACCCCCATTTTATTTTGTTTATTTATAAATGGTGTATTTCGCTAACTTTTGTCATCACCAACTGCTGCCCCTGCATTGGCATACGACAGGATACCAGTTCTGATGTTTGCAGACCACACCATCCTCCTGTCCCTGACTCCGGGGGGATTTCGCCTTCAGCTGGACATCTTTTCCAGTTTCTGTAGTAAAAATGGCCTGATAATAAATACTGATAAGTACAAGGCTATGGTTTTAGAGGACCCAGGGGGAAAATGCACTGTAGATTGGATCTGGTACTTGAAGGTTCACAAATCAAGCATGTCAAGATGTATGACTATTTGGGTAAGATATGATATGATTTGATGTGGCATTTATAAACCACCTGTACAAAAGATTTTCTAGGTGTGAAAAAACAAGAAGGGCGAAACAATGGAAGGACAAAATAACAATCTTTCTAGGTCTTGTGTCATTCAGATTGTGCAAGTGGGGAAGAGGAAGGGGAGAAGTGCCAGGGGGAGTTGAAGAGGGAAGTGCACTTAACACACAAGTGCAGCCAGCGGGAGGCTCATAAATGCTAAGAGAAGGGAATGTAGGGTTGCAGATACAGACCCTTAGGTTCTGGGGAGCCTGGAGGCAGTGCAAGGGCAACTGAACATGCAGGATACTGGGCCCAAGTTCAGAGCGTGACCACGTGACTAGTGCGCTGAGCAGTCGGGTGCAGCAGTACGAGAGAGGATGATAGAAAGCTTAAAGCAAAAAGGAAGGTTTTGAGTTGCTTCTGGAACCAGAGTTGGTTCTGCTCAAGTTTGAGAGAGGCAGGGAGATTGTTCCAGATGGAGGCCCCAGCTGAGGTGATAGATCTGCCACCAACTCTCTGCTTGGAGAAGCATCTGACCCTCAGAGAGTTGGAGGTGGATGAACGGAGAGCTCAAGCAGGAAGATGTTTTGGAATAGAAAGCTGGAGGTAGACCAGTCCTATGCTCCAGAAAACCTTGTGAATGATGCAGAGGGTCTTGGCTTTTATTCTTGCAGCCACGGGGAGCCATTGAAGAGATTTCAGAGCTAGAGAGATATGATCCCTGTGCTTGAGTCTCTCAGTCCTGTTCTGGATAAGTTGTAAAGGTTGAAGAGTAGAGGCAGGAAGATGTAGAAAGAGGCTGTTGCAATAGTCCAGCCTAGCGAGGACACGAGCTCTGGAGACATTGAGCTTCTGGGGGGGAAAGTGAGTATAAAAGTGCATGAAGACTGTTCTTGGGATGAACAAACCAAAAAGGCGGGGTTCATAATATCGAGATACAGTGGTTCAATAGCTAACTTTGCCAAATCATATGTGGGTGGTGCTGCATGCGTGACTTTAGAGGCCTGCAAGGCCCAGGCCAGTGAAGCTGCTGTTTATGGTGCTGAGCTCAGAGGTTGGTGCAATGCCACACATTTGTCTGTGGAGGAGAATTATTTTCTTAATAATGCATTAGGTCTCCCCACTAGTGCTCCAACATGCTGGCCTACAGTCCATTAACCAACTATGTAGGGCCAAACCGCTCCTCTATTGGATTAGGCTGTGGAGTAGTGAGAACCTGGTTGGATACCAGAGAGCTCTGGAAGATGTATTGGCCTATGAGGGGGGGTTCATCCCTTCCCTGGCTGGTGCACGTTAAGAGTGAACATTTGCTCAAGGACCTTGTGGATCTCTGGGCTCACCCTATGACTATCGATGCAAATTCAAAAGCTACAGTACAGCATGCCCTTAGATTGGCAAGGACAGCAGAAATAGATAGGAGAATGGGTATGTCAACTCAATTTAGTAGATATTGGGTCCACAAATAGGCACAGGGCTATGAAGATTGGATGTACGTGATTTATTTGAAAATATTTTACATAATTGAGATTTTACCTTAGCTATTTCACCGAAAAACTAAATTTACTTTTTACCTTTTCCACTTCTTTTTTTTTAAATATGGGGGGAGATCCCTCACACTCCCTCTCACCTCTTCCCACCCTAACTAATACACTAACCCCACACCCCACTTATCATGCACTATACATATACCACCTTACCTACAATTTTCTGTGAAATTAATTTGGTCAAATCTCCTTAAGTAAAATCGTATTCTGTGAAATATAGGTATACGATGAAGATTATCTTGATTGTATAATCCCAAAGGCAATGTGCTCTTTGTTTCTTAAACTACATTTTGATATTTTGTCCCTGGCATCTGTAAAGTCAAAATGGAATACCAACACAAGTCCATACTGTCCATTTTGCCCAGCGGTTAGGGAAGACTGATTTCATTTTCTGTTCCTCTGTCCCATGTGCATGGACCTTAGAAACATTTCTCTATAGCATCTTTTTCTACAGAACAAGGTTTCAACTGTTTCTGAGGCCATTAGGCTCTGCTTGGCAGCTAAAATGCCCCTTGCTACGTTTACCACCGGCTAGTTACTGATATGGGCCTGGCATAGAAGATTGAAACTGGTTGAAACTGATTGAAACTGAGCCATCTTGTTCCTTAACTAGAATCACATCCTGTTGTTGTTTGATTGCCCATTTTAACCTATCTGTTGAAGAATGACTGCTCGACTGTGGGCTCCAATAGAGGAGTTTACATTTACGATTGATGCATGTTACAACTGAAACCATTACGCAGTGTACGCACATGAGCACTTCTGTCCTTTTTTGCATGGGTGTTGAACAACTGTTTTTAATTACCATTGGAAATATGTTTTGTATTTTACTTATTACACCAAATACTTAGTTTTGATTTTAGTTAGTTCTGATTGTTTCTTTTATGTATATGCTGGCTTTTATGGTAAAAAAATGTTTATCAAAATAAAGCATAAATTGAATGAAAGATAAGGCAGTTGAAAAATCTTACTCTAGAAGTAGTTCCAATGTGAAGTAAGGTACATCAAACCCAAATTATGCAGTGGACCAGGACTAACCGTACATCACCCACCTCTCCCCGACCGATAAAACATCTAACTGGTAAAATGTTCTAACCAGTTTTAGTCAATCACCATTAAACATTCTTTTGAAACCCAGGCCAAAAAGAAGCTGCAGTGCATCATACAGTATTTTTTGGTTCCATGTATTAATGTTAATGTTAAATGTATTAGTACCGCGCACCGTCAACAACAGAATTGGTCGGGTTAATGGGGTGAAGAGGGAGAAGATAAGTGAGAAAGGTAAAGTCCTGTTGGCAGCTTCAGTTCACTTTTCACTGTGTGCTGAGCTTGGATGTGAATAGCAGATCAATGTGAGTCCTTGTGTGCTGTTGGTGCGAGCTATGTGTTGTTTGTATGTTGTTGCAGTGTGGTGAAGTGCATGCGGTTTGCTGTGCGAGAAGGTGGTTGTGTGGATTTTTGTGTGAGTAAAGTATGCAGAATTTGAGCTTTGGGTTAGTGGGTTATGTGTCTCTTAGTCCTTATAATTCTTGTTCTATGTTTCCGGTTGTCCTATGGAGTAGGCATATTTTTTCTCTCTTTCTTGTCCATCTAATTGTTAGGATTGATGTCGTGCCATATTCCCAGCAGCATTATTTCCAACCTTTGTGTACCAGGTTGAGGCGGGCATTGTACCCCACTCTGGTATTGGTGCTGTATTTTTACAATCACTCGCTCCCTTCCTATCTATTTCCTGTGTGTGATCCATTGCTGCCTGTGTTTACTTTGTAGTACAAGGTGTTATTGACATATCACCTGTACTCTCCCATCCTGATCTCACTGTGATCGTTCTTTGGTATGATTCTAGCTTATCTATCTTTCCATTAGTAAGTTGATATGCCGTAGATTGTGCTTCCCTTACTTCAGTTGATGGGCAATAGCTTAGGGAGAAAGGGACGATTGGTTTTCTCTCTCAGCATTGTTTCAGCTGTGTATGTGCCCCCATAGGCACCCTTTCAAATTATGGGGTGAAGAGACAAGATTTGAGGAGTTTTGATCTTATTACCTTGCAGCAAGAAATGAGAATACACAGGGTCTAGTTTGGCCCTTGCCTGAGGTGAGCCAAAAATGAGAAGCTCAGTCTTATTGCCTGTTCAGGCAGAGCCAGTTTCAGGACATTCAATTTTCAATGGCATTTGAGATGTTTTCAAAATGCTAATGAATCTTGATGGTAGTCGCCACTTAGCTCGATGATCAATTTCGTGTCATCGGCATAGTTTGTAAAAAAGACTCTTAGCTTCTCTAGTAGCGTACATAAGGCGCAAATGTAAAGATTGAAAAGGAGCTGTGAAATTTATGCGCCGCATGGTACTTTGTATACCTGACTGGACATTTAATCACCGTCTCTGAGCAACTCCCTTGTTGTCGCATATATTCTAGCAGTCGCTTGTGATCAACGCGATCGAATGCCGCCGATAGATCTAATAAGACCACCATCCCAGCTTTCCCACTGTCAATAATCTCTAACATGTGATTCTGGAGATTCAGGAGAGCGGTCTCGGTGCTATGGACTGGGTGAAAACCGGACTGCCTGTTGTGCAGGTTGTTGTTGGTTTCAATGAAAGTCTGAAGTTGAACTGTGGGGACCTTGTCCAATACTTTTAAGAGAAACTGACTGTTTGTTATTGGTCTAAGATTACTTGGATCAGTAAAATACAGGTTCATTGTCTTTGGGATTGGTGTGATAGTCACTTTCTTAATGTCTAATGGAACTTGTTGATCTCAGAAAGAGGCATTCAAATTTGTGGTAGAAAAGGTTCAAATATGTCTCTGCGTTGTAGAATAATTTTAGATGGTAAACGGTTTAATGAACAGGCGGTGGGGTTCATGGAAGCTAACAGTAGATTAATTTCTGTTGATGAAATGGAGGAGAATGAGAAACCTGGGGTTAAAGAGAGAGAGGAAGAATTCTCTGTTTCTTTGAGCTCTGTCTCATTATTGGGGGTGGGGGCGCCAGTAGGATGTTAGAACTCTGGGTTGCTAATATGTTATCCCTTGCTTTGATAATGTTCCCTTCAAATGCTAGAGATCTCAGAACACAGTCTTCACCTGTGATTGACATAGGAAGCTGTGAGGTTTTTGGTTTTTCTAATGATTTTAGAATGCTAAATAATTTATTTGAAGAATTAGATGCTTGCTCAATGTGGGTGTTATAATTGTTTTTCGTTGTATCCACTATTACAGTTTTGTAGGATTTATCTAGGTTCTTCCATTCTTGTTGTGTTGTGTCTGAGGGGTGTTTATTCCAGATCATTCTAAAGCCCTTTTTTTCTTTTTCAACTCGTCCATGTCTGGTGTGAACCAACTTTTGTGTCTAGGATTTTCTCTGACAGTTTTTGTTTGAATAAGAGCTACCTTATCAAGCATTTTTGTGAATGTGTTATTAAATACATTCATCATGTCATCAGTTTGGTCAGTCAGCAATGATTTGGCCATAACAGCATCAATTCAGTTCTTGATGACCAAGGGGCTAGCTTTCTTAAAAATACGACCTTTGAAAGATGTCATGGTATTAGTAGGTTTAACAATTAGTGTTGGTAAATGCATAGTAAAGCTAACCATGGAATGATCTGACCATATGCATGGTAAGGTGACAATGTCCTTTGTTTCAATGTTCTTATTAACCATCCAGTTCAGGATATGGGAGTTCTCATGTTTCGCGTCATTATTTATGAAGCCACTATCTGATAGTGCTGCTTCGAGAAGTTTTGTTCATTATCCTCTACATCTACCTTCCATCGATTGAGATCACCTGAAACGAGAGTGGATGCGTTTGGGCTACGATGGCAGTTAAGTAGTCCCACAACTTCATCATTAAATTTGGGCATATTGCGAGGGGGGCGATAGATCAATACTACATTGACACAGTGATGGTATGATGGTGTCAATTTGAGATGTAAGATCTCACATTCCGAACATGTGATAGTGGCTGGGAATAGGCCTATAGTGGATCTGGCTATTATGGCCAGCCCTCCCCCCATCATTCTGTATGGTCTGCATTGCAAAAAGTTTAAACAGGGGGAGGAGCCTCCGGTATATGGGGTCCACTAGTATCTTGTAACCATGTTTCAGTTACGTACAGTATATCCACTTTACTATGACCTATATAGTTGTGGATATCTTTCAAATGTTTAACTAGAGAGCGCATGTTGATAAGAGAGATTCTAATAGAAGTAGGGCGTGACTCAATGTTTGAGGAAGGCCCGTGCATTTCTGGATAATTCTATCTAAAGCTAGAAGTGCTAGGTTTTTTCGTGCCTTCAATATTTGAATCTAGTGTAAATTCCTCCTGTGTTCAAGAACTACTTTTCACCCCAATGATTGTGGTAGTTGTCTAATTCAGTATGGGACTAGCTAGGGAAGGGTCGGCAAATGTACTTCCCTCTTCTGTGTTTTTGAGTCGATCAAGTCAATCAATGAGGGCCAAACGATGAATGCGTAGTGTCATTAAAGAGAAGGGTTCTTGTTTAATGAATCCCATCTTATTCAAACTACTTTACTGTTCGGGAAGAAGGAGTTTGTGGTACAAAAACACCTCGCTGCTGAGTAAAGGCAAGGATCGGCGAAGACCGACTGGGCTCTGAAGTGCCAGCGCTCTAGCGCCTGACGTTTCCTTAAGAGTCAGAACTGTAATTCCTCCTACTGAGCTGTGCTGATGTTAAAGTCTAATCTACTATGGTAAGCACAGTGGAAATACCTTGCTCTAAATCAGACAATTTCCCAATGTAATTCGGAGGAACGTATAACCCTGCAATTACTTTCGTAAATAAAAAGGGTTAAGTACACGAGTTATCTAACACAGCTGCTTTAAATATTCACAGCGTGTAAGTGTTCAGAATAATGCAGTGGCAAATCAAACAACTGCAGATCAAACTACCGCTCTTACAAAGTAGTTATAGACACAGCAACTTGTAAGTGTATCTCGTACAGTGTGTTTGTTAACTTAGTGTAACCTTAGTGATGAAAACAATGACTGACTCCTATCATGATGACTCCTGTCTCAAACTGTAATGCTATTGATGGCGTGCCTCCGGGCAGAAGCGTAACCAGGATTGTCTAACAAGTAGGGCATGAAGCTAATGTAGTTTGGCCCATCGCAGTGAAATTAACACCTGTAAATGCCTGCAAAGCACTGCTGGTTCAGCATTACAGATTTTAGGTGGGCTTTGGCCGCCCAGGCCCTACCCTGTCTATGCGTCTGCATCTGGGTAACAACAACAATTACAGTAAAATGGTATTCTATACCACCATAACCATCAGAGACATAGGGGATGGGCTAAGGGTAATGATGTGCGCCTGTTTTGGATAATAAAACATAGTGAAATGATTGGCAGAATGTGTGAGTGTTGGGGGATCCCTTCAAAAGGACTCTCATCACAGGATCAGCAGAGGTGTTGTTTGATGGTGACTTTCCATTCCCAAGTGATGCACATCAAGGTTAGCGACCAGGGGATCCACCCCATACCACTCATGGGTCCATCATCCACTGGCTTGGGGCGACACCCTGCCACCTTGGCCATGTCAGTGGTGATCCCCAGAGTCAGACAGGGGATTTTATCACAACATGGTAAAGTTACCATATGCAAGGTTCATTGTTAAATGCCAGGGAGGTGCCATTGTATGGCAGGTACTTTCTCAAGTTCCCCAGCAATGCAATCTAATGCCAATAATTACTTCATATGTCTGGTAAACTCAGCATATGAAAAGTGCAGACTAACTTGCACTGGTACAGCCAATATATACCAAGGGAGATGTGAACACATGGTATACTCATCATATGTAAGGCACATCCTCACATGTCCTGTTGCTTTGGTCATATATATTATGAACAGCATAAATTGCCCACTTAATTCAATTCAATGCCCCATAATATTAACAATAGGATTTTATATAATGCCTTAGTCTGGTTTCTCCTGCAACATTGTGCTGTATTAATATTATCCAATGTAATAGCTATGCATGTATCCACCTCAGAAGCATAAGGGTCTGAGTCTGCCCTGCTGGGTTTGGACTTGTGATGTATTGCTTGGAACCATATCAGAGGGGAGCCCTTACCTCATTTTGTTATCCACCCTAACAATACGAATTGTATAGTCACCAAAAGTAATGTTCAGCCTCTCATATAAAGTTTCTATTATTGTATAATAAGAACATTATTAAATGTTTTATTCCAATACAATGGTGTAAACTTAGTTTACTTATACATGCATAGGCATATCTTGTCAGATAATGCATGCATCAGTTTACAGTTCACTCTGTACATAATGTTTTTTGCAGGCTTTTGGAAATTGCTTGAACTACAAATGAAATAAACAGCCATAAAGTGTGTGATTTATCAAGTACACTTCTGAAGCGTGCAAGCCCTGGAGTGTTGTTTAACTTCGGCGCATTTAGAAACTGGCATTCCATGTGGGCCCAGAGATTGCCTCTTTACACAACCTCTTGCTTCAGAGGCAAGCCCTCAATTCATGACAAACCAGTCTGGCCTCTGTCCCTGCACACCAGGGGTTTCAAGGGACGTGGCAGGCATGCAACTGCTCCACAATCCTCCCTCGAAATGACATTGCTGTCGTTTTACATCGTTTAGGCGCTGAAAAAGGTCCAGATGGCAATATTGACTTTGCATGAGAGGAAGCAGTTTCATATAATCTTCTTAAACAGAATTATCCATTAACACAGTGAAAGCAAAAAGGGTGAGATGCTTACAGACCCGTTGGGTACAGTGGGCCAACAGATACATTTAAATATGCCAATCCCATTGATACAGCTAACTTCATACTCTATTTCTTTTATAAATTGTCTGGGAGTCCTTGATGGAGATGTTCTCCTTGGATCCACCCAAAGATCTGATTAGGAATATACATTTAATACCATTACTTCACTACTTCATTTCATCAAAAGAGAGTAACAAAGTTGCAAGTAGACATAATCAACATTACAGAATAAAAGCATTAAATGTATTAAAACATATAGGGCAAATGCATAAAAAGTCAATGCTCTAACAGCAAGTGAAAGAACTCCTATACATAGTTGCAGTAAATAATATACAGTAAAACAGATACAATCACAATTAGCAGTATATGAGTGTGCTCTATCCGACAAGTGGTAAGTAATTTTCACTTTTCTGCCAAGATTTAGCAGTATAGCATGTCAATGCGTAGAGAACGTGAGGATGTTGAGCCAATCTTGATCAAATCAGTCCACACATTCCTCATTCCCTTTTAGCCAACTAGACCTAATATTTGCATAAAGGTTCTATATAAATACAAAGTGTAATTTTGTCTGTTCGACAGAAGAACATCTTGGGCAACCACTTCAAGCCCCAAATGACCACTTTACTGTTCAAGTGAATACGAGGAAAGCCCTCAACCTAAACATCAGGGCCTCATTACGAGTTTGGAGGCAGCCATGCCCTTAGTAAGGGCATGGCTGCCTCCAAACTCGGGTTCGGGTCCGGGTTCCTTGAATGCCAATATGCCAAGCTCTCCCCCCTGGGTACATCATCCTTCGTCAAGATAGACCAGGTCACAAAGGCGGAGGGGTGGCCTTAATAGTCAAAGAAACATTGAAGGCTAGACAAATTAAATCCACCACACACGAGAGCTGCAATGCTCTATCAGTGAAAATCTCATTCTCACCAATCGACACTATGACAATGCACTTTAACTACCGCCCTCCAGGCCCACTCCTGAACTTTCAAGCTGACATTCTACACCTCATAGGGAACAACCTCAAACCAAGTACTAAAACCATACTCTTGGGAGACCTGAATCTTGGGTTCAATGACACAAAAGACAAACACAGCAAAACCTCTGCCAACGCCTTTCTGGACCTACAATTCATCCAGAGAGTTGACTCTGCCACTCACACCAAAGGCCGAATACTAGACTGGGTAGTCGATCACAACTGTAGGGTAGATATCAGTTCAAACACTCCACAGCCGTGGACCGATCACCACCTCATCCACTTCTATATCCCTACGAATGCAGCTATCTCTCAAAACCTTCCCATGCCAGCTGCCTTAGCTAGATCTAAAACACTTCTCACTAAAGAGAGCATGTTCCCACTCCTACAAGCCTCGGCACTAACCTCACCCATCTCTAATAACCCTCAAGAACTAGTCAAACTCTACAACACTACAATTAAAGATGTCATCGATGCAATTACTCCACTAGAAACTAAAAAAGCAAAAAAACTCTTCCACGTCAACTCATGGTTCAACCAAGACCTACAAAACCTAAAAACACTCAAAAGACAAGCTCTTAAAAAATGGCAATCCTCTCCCTCTGCCCCCTTATGGGAGGCATACCTAACTATTGCTAAACAAAACAAAATCACCATAGCCAAAGCCAAAGCTGCCACATACAACACTAGAATTGACAATGCCCAATCACACTCCAAAGAACTATTCACCATCTTCAATGAGCTAGTCATACCGCCCACGTCCAAACATCAAACGGTCAAAGACGAGAAATGGTGTAATGACATCCAGAAGGCCATGCTTAACAAAATAGACCTACTCCAAAAGAAAATCAAAGCCAACTTTGACAATCAACCCAGGTCTCCTCACAAAACGAGGACCACCCCCATCCCTAACCACCCTACTCAACACAACAGCAACCCTCCACCGCCATTCTCCTTTAGAAAGGTTACCGCCCCTGAGGTCTTACTCATTATGAAACAAATAAAACCCTCACTCTGTAAAGGAGACATCTGTCCAGCAAACATAATCAAAGACTGCGCTGAGTCCCTAGCGTTGTTCATTGCAACCTTTATCAACGCATCTTTTACCACTGGCTCAGTACCCTCCTCCCTCAAGGAAGCCTGGGTTCGGCCACTGCTAAAAAAGCCCTTCCTAGACCCAGACTCACCCAACAACTACAGGCCCATCACAACAGTGCCACTTTTGCTAAAAATCCTGGATAAGGCTGCCTATCTACAGATACAAGCCTACCTTGAATCCCACCACATCCTAGACAAGAGGCAGTCCGGCTTTCGCCCACGCCATGGCACTGAGTCAGCGCTACTCGACCTAAAAAAACAACTCCTAAAAAACATGGATAAAGACAAATGCGCTATCCTCCTACTTCTTGACCTGTCTGCTGCGTTCGACCTAGTCAACCATAAAACTCTAAAGACACACCTCATCAATACAGCTCACTTCTCCACTGAGGCCACAACATGGATCTCATCCTTTTTGGAGGGCCGAGCCATGAGGGTCTACTCAGACCAAGCAGCAGCCACTCCCTCACCCATCAACTGCGGAGTACCACAAGGCTCTTGCACCTCCCCTACACTATACAACCTATTCAAACTCCCTCTATTCAACGACTTAGAAGAATTCGGCATAACGTTCACCAACTATGCCGATGATACACAAATTCTTCTCCCACTAACGAACAAGACCTAAAACCCCTACAAAACACATATGCCATCATCCAGGCCTGGATGGCAGCCAACGGCCTTTGTCTCAATGGAGACAAGACAGAGATCTTATTTGTAGGCCCTAAAGAATCCCTCAGCAAGCTAGACAATGAGTACAGCACTTTCCTAATTGAGAACTCTGTAATCCCAGTCTCCTCTGCCGTAAAAACACTGGGAGTGTATCTAGATTCTACCTTGTCCATGGATAGCCATGTTAGCTACATCTCCTCCTCAGCAGCCCTAACAACCAAAATAATCAATGCAGTAAAGCCTCACCTATCCACCATAAACTGCCTCAACATCGCTAGGGCCACCATAGGTGCCAAACTAGACTACTGCAACGTCCTGCTACTAGGCACCTCTGCCAAAAACATCAATAGACTTCAGGTCACTCAGAATAACACCTTGAGAGCAGCCCTCAACATCCCCAGGAGGGATCACATCGCCCTAGCAAGACAAAATGCCCATTGGCTCCCAGTCAAAGAGTGCATCCAGTTCAAGACTCTCACCATTTCGCATAGATGCATATCCCAATCTGCACCTAGCTACCCAGCAGAACGTATACAACCAGTTCAGACACTTAGACCCAAAAGGGACCTGTACGCTAACCAACTAGCAGTCCCCAACTTCAATAGAGCCAAAGCTGGCGGCTCTAGCTTTGAAGTCCTAGCGCCAAAAGCCTGGAACTCCCTCGCGCCCAAACTGAGAGCGGAATCATCCCTCATAGCCTTCAGAAAGGCTCTGAAAACCACGTTATTTAAGTGATTCCTACTTATAATATGACTGCAATGTCTAACAATGTATGTAAGAAATAACGGTACCATGCTCACTGTTCCCATGTAACCTCGGAACCTCTAGCTATGTCTGTAACTTTGTATCCATTCACTCTATGATACTCGCCCATGTCAAGTAAACCTTCTTGTAACAGTGCCACGATGCCCGAGGGTAGCTGTGCGCTTTAAAAATGCAAATAAATAAATAAATACATGAGGAATTACTGGGCCATTGCAACCTTGGAGGACCTGGTAATTCCTCATTCAATGTACCCATCCCCATTCCCATTTGAGCCCCCATAGGGCTCAATGGGAATGGGGAGGGAGCTAACAACGGGCCCGTTAATAACAGGCCCATTGTTAGCTCCCTGGTCCCCTCGCGGGGCCCGCAAAGGACTTCTGGTCTGACCAGACGTCAAGAGCAGGTCCCGCAAGGGCACCTTGTAATAGGGCGGAATGGGTTTAACAGTGCCGGCACCTTTACCGGCACCGTTAAACCCATTCTGCCTGGGTCGTAATGAGGCCCAAAGTACAACAGCATGCCTTTAAGAGGCTCTATACAGTCTAGGTAGTAACCTTGCTGGTACTAAAAATGTACAGTATGCGTACGATCCAATATGGTAAGCCTCTTTCATGGAATCAATGTCCTACAATAATTTTTTTTCTGGGAACAATATCAGATCCCCATAGCCAATGTCCTGTAGTAAAAATCTAATATGTATGATTGAGTGCCAACTGGAATTACAGGCATTTTTCTTTAAAAAAAACATCTAAAAGGGTGTTTTAAAACTTAGCCATCACGAAACAGGTTTGAAACAAGAAAGACGTTCATTGCGGACCATACTAAGCTCAAGATTGTATTGCAATCAGTGGTGCACCCATTGGAAGTTTCAATTGTTGGCGTAGGAATTTATTATCAACACAAACTAGTGTTACAATATTTGATGTGCCCCATATCTCAGGCCCGTAAAATGCAGCAGATTGAGCAAAGGCAGAATGAACATGAATGCCAAGGGTTCCTTGCAAACAAAATAATGGATCCAGTTCTCCTCTTAAGTATACCTTCCCTCTTTGATATGAGCTCTTTCCAATTCCCATTTCTAAAAAGACACACTTATAAGTAATCATCTAAATTAATCGGCTTAATCCCTCCCCTCACCCCACCTCCATGGGTAGGTTAACAGGTACAGGCTTTCTTTTTTGGCAGGCTATCAGGTGAGTCTTGTTGTATTTATTTTAAGCAAGTGCCTAGTACAAAGTTTCAGTAGAGTCAAAAATTGCATACTTAGACAATCCGATGTTTTAGAAATTAAATTCAGACTGCCAATAAATCATAGAATGCTTAAATGTCGCTTCAATCTGTGGGTGCTAGCTAATAATTTAGCAATTTCCACAACAATCTTATTCGTTTATAAGTATAAGAGCCTGGGCACTACGACTCGCCCCTGCTGGTCATAGAAAAGGGCTGGGATGTTTCACCAAACCAGCCACATTGAACCACTGCACAATTAACGTTCAGATGTTTTATAGAATCTTGAAGATGTAGCTGCCTTTATTTCCAAAACCTAATCTAGACATGATATCAAAACCAACACTATAATCAAGAAAGAACATCTATAAAGACCTGATTGATGTCTGAAAGATTAGACAATGTACAGTTCCCCAACCCACATTTTCAGCCAAGGGACTATCATCTTTGCATACATCTTATCATCTTTGCATACATCTTTCCTAGACTTTCTATCAGTGAATTTGGACCAAAACTGGCTGGATCATCCCTCTTACGTTTTTTATGTATCAGGAAGATCTCAGTTTAGAGACCTGATTTTCGGATTCTTATAGCGGAGAAAAACACACACATTCAGTTAAGACTTAAATGCGTCTCTGGGTACCTTTATCATAATGTGGCTTTATCTGATTTTTGAGATGCTGAATCTAGTTCTAAATCTGTGATGGTTGAAACTATGGGTCTACCTCAGCACAGCTATTAATCAATTCAGGAGACCTCCTAATTATTATATCAATTTAGGTGTGAACCTTTCTTCCTGAATTCTTCAGCTTTGCAGTAGGTGATCCAGATACAGGGATATTCAAGACACAAGAATTTTATTGGCCATCTTATCCTTGTGAAATAATAGGTCCAAATAGTATTTCATCATTATTCTGAGCTGCTTTTAAGAATCTATACCATGATTTGTCTTCATAATCTCTCATTTTTGTAGCCACCATCTTCTTTTATTAATTCCTTACCTCGTTAAGCTTATTTGTATTCCTCCTCAATGAATTCTGGACTACTTTGAACAAGAGCTACTTTTCATGCCTACAATCCTAATCGTGCCAGAATCATACCAGAAGCATGAATCTAATACATCTTGCATTACATATATTCCTATAGGTGTAAAGAGGTGATAAGCAAGATTATAAAGTGCCCTATAAATAATTACAGATCCAATGTCTTATCGGTAGTCATGTGAAATGCACTTGACATTATATGCCGGTGGACAATCAGTGTTGTGGACACACTCAGTAACTATATCACCTTTACCTTATTCCATCCTCTTCAGTCTTCAGCTTGGGCCACTTACAACCCCTGGCCCCCAACTGGCAGCCGGTGTCAATTTCAAGAACTGCACTTCCTGCAGCACGTTGGGGGTGTTTTGGGGTGGGGTGGGACTTTTAAACTTGTAAACCCCCTGGCTCTCAGCTCCAGTGTCACCCAAAAAGAGATGCAGTTGGGTAGATACATGTTGGAACCAGCTGCTTGAACTGCACTTCACAAAGCACTTTGCTAGACCACCCGTAATCAAAAAGGTAATGCTCTCATGACAACATTCAAACCAACTGCACCTCATTTGCCAAAGTTACAAACATGGATTAATCTTATTCAAATCCATAGCAGTAAAATACACACCACCACACAGTCAAGGATTGTGCGGCTAGTAGCCATTTCAGTGTGTGGTTACTCTTCCCACTGGAAACACATGGGACACATCAGATATTTTGTTGTTGGTATTACACTCGGAGCCTGGACCAATCATTGTTTCAGTGATGGTCACCCAAATCTGTACATACACTATGGTTAAGCAAACACCCTTAAGAAAACAAAATGAAGAGTTCGTTTAAAGTGGGACAACCCATCATGGGACCACTACATCAGTTGTAAGAGCACACTATGCAGTATAAACTATTGAAAAGTGTGTGCTGATCTTAGATCTGGTCACCCTCATTTGAATGGTTGCCTTTACCCTCGTGGCCTAAGCTATTCAGTAAGGAAATTACACGTTTCGCACTGTGCTACCTCAAAATCGTATTCATCTCATTGAGGTCCACAATCCCCAGCTAACCTGGTCTTTAATTCGTTCCAAGTGGGCGTGGCTGCTATAAGGCATTTTAAAATCATACTTTGTTCTAATTGTGGGTGCACACATGGCTTTAATAGGTGCAATTGCTCGTATTACCCATGCACATTAACACGTTCTGAATTCACCATTCGTTCCAAACCTCTCTGAATCATACACCTCCCTTCTTTGCCCTGGCCCCTCAGTTAATGGACCTCATCCAAAATATGTTGGGCAAATTAATCCTCTGGCAAGGTTGCCTTTTGGGATGGGAAGCAGAGAGGACTGTGGGGGAGCATCCAGTTGCCAGAACCAGACAAACCAAAGATTGATGCAATGAAATGTGTTAAATTGTTGTTTCTTACAGAAATATTTGTGCACAATAATGCTCCCTAAAACAAGCGCCGGGAGAACTGGATTGTTGTTTGTTTTCTTTTCTTGCATTCTGTGCATAATGGTGGTGCACAATTTTCCAATGCACGTATTAGCCATCAAAAATACATATATTCAAAATCAAGTTTATTTCGGACAACAGTGTCCATAAAACAGACAGTACAGAGCTCAGCATTATAAAATACATAAAAGTCGGTATCCAGTGAGATTAACGAATTGCAAATAACGAAATACATTTTAAACGAACCCTGAATACCGGAAAATACTGATTTCTTTGTAAAAAAAAATAGATATGGTGATTGGGTAAAGGGTTAAAACGGCTGCGGTGGGGCTTAGGCTGGGTTTATGGACTGAGGAAAATGGGGGCTTGTGGTGGGGACCCCCTGGGTGGGGAACCCCACATTATTTTTTCAAAATTGTATTTTTTCGGTATTTAGGGATCACTAAAAATGTATTATTTATTTGGTTTTTTGTTGAAATCACAGTGATCAAAAACTCCTCTAAATTAATCCAATTAAAAATTCATTTTATCATTAAAAAAACTAATAAACAGTCGCCATGTTAAAGAATGTTGCATAGCAGATAACAAAGTGCTCCTGTACTTTAATGTTCGACGAAGATCAGAACAAAGCGCCCATCAGATTACACGTGTGCCCGTAGTTAAAAAGTATTTTGGTGCAGAGTGACATTGAATGAAGCCTAGTAATATAGGTAATACAATTATGTTTCGGAAAGTACAGAAAAAGGGAAAAAAATGCAAAATGGATCTGATCCTCAGATGGGGCAAAACAAAAACAAGGCGTTCTTTTCTTCTGGATTGGCATTTCATTTCGAGGTTATGGCTCTTAGATGTAAAATGTCAAACCTGCCCTAGTAATCAGCACACATTCCCATTTAAATGTACTCACCAGCAAGTAAGATTGTGTTTTGATTCTGGATATTATTGCATGTTACTTATTAGCAGGTTTCTGTAGTTCAAGGTTTCCCTGCTCTATTGAATAATACCGGATTCAGGCAGCTTTTTTCTTGATAGTAAGTGCACAAATTAATATTGGGGTAAATGAAAGTTAATCTTGCCTTGTTCAGTCTCAGCAGTGGTTGTTTCACAGGGTCTTACCATGTAATAAGTGTCTGCGCTGAACTGGTCATGATATGCTTTAAAATCAACTAGGTCAAAGTGGTTTTGCTGTCATGACACATGTTGAACCATAGTAAAGATGGTCCTACAACGATTCGTCCTCCAGGAAAGAAGTCCACAATTCCGTATAAACTGCATCTGAAGGGGCGGAATTTTGAGCGACAAAAAGGCTTTTTTAAAAAGTGTACCCCCACAATTCATCCCCATATTTCACCATAGATTTAATCTTTGTTTCATAGACTCGCAGGCACATACATTGGCTGAACATTTACAGGCCGATTCATGGAATTAATGTGCACTGCAATTTTCTGCGCAAGCGTGCGAAAGCGTGCAAATCGCAGTGCAAGTGCGAAAATTGCAGCGAAACCCGCGCACAGCGAATCATGGAAGTCCGTGTGTGTGTAAATCCCTGGATGTGCGCTAAAATTCTGCGTGGCGCACGCTGGCGCACACGTCTCCAAACAGCGTGCGCTAAGCACACAGCGAAAGCGCACATAGCACAGCTCACACAACAAAAGTAGGGGGAACAGGGGGTGTAACACGCGGAATGGGGAACAACGCATGAAAATGTGGGCGTCACGGGGGAAGTACAGGAGGCAAATTTGCGGAACGCCCACACGCGCGTCTATAACACATATTCATGGTATCAAACGGGGCTAATGCATGTGCCAAAAAAGACGCGCTAATCCGGAAACACGTACGCCAGCAGGAAGCAGCGTACATGGACCCGCGCAGCATAAAAGTGCGCGCAAACAACAAACAAGCACAGACGCCAACATGAATATACCATTCCAGTAGCAGTGGTCGTGGGATACCGCAGGAGGAGGAGGAGGATAGTGAGGCCCAGAATTTTTACACCCAGAACCAGCCTTTTTGGGATGCTTGATGACCAGGTGTATGGGAGGTACAGGTTTCCACCTCACATAATACTCGACCTGGTGAGTGAGTGGGAGGATGACCTCACATCACCCACCCTGTGCTCCCAAGCACTCAGCCCCCTGGAGAAGGTCCTCAATGTACTGCACTTCTTGGCCGCTGGATCATTTCAGCGGACAAGTGCTATAGTGGGGGGGGGGGTGTCACAGGCCACGCAGTCACGCTGCCTACATCAGGTGTTGGCCATCATGACTGCACGCCCATCAGTCCGCAGGCCCATATACCTGCCCAGAACACCTGCAGAAAGGCAGGCTGCCGTCCAGGATTTCTATGGGGTGGCACAATTCCCCAAAGTGATAGGTGCCATTGACTGCACCCTTGTGGCTCTACGTCCCCCCAGGGCATCAGAGCACATCTATAGAAACTGCAAGCACTGGCATTCCATCAACGTGCAGGTAGTATGTGATGTCAAGGGAATCATCACCTCAGTATATGCCAACTATCCAGGGTCCACCCATGACAGTTTCATTTACAGAATGTCAACCCTAAACCGGGACCTAGAAGCTGGGCGGCATAGCGATACATGGCTGCTTGGTGAGTATAAATGCCACTGCACATGCATGCATGTCAGATACTGAGTAATGTGACAACCCCACTAATGAAACCCATCACCACCTCCCCAGGGGACAGTGCCTACCCTCTGAGCACCCACATGATGACGCCAATTCGGGACCCCACCACGCCACCCGAGGTAAGATACAACACAGCCCATATTGCAACCCGGGGCATAGTGGAGCGCACATTCGGAGTGCTCAAGTCACGCTTTCGCTCCCTTGACCGCTCTGGTGGGCAGCTGTTATACGCTCCCCCAGTAGTGTGCAGGATCATAGTGGCAGCATGTGTCCTGCACAATGTTGCAACACGCCGGGGCCTGCCGGTGGACATGGTGGTGCTCCCACATCCCCAACCACATGCACGTCCGCTGCACATGGGAGGGGAAAGGGCACGTGGTGAGGCAGCCTGTACGCAGCTGGTGGCTAATTACTTCACCTAAAATCACACCCCTGTGGAGTGCACACAGCCCTGGCACATAACAGCAGACAATCAATGATGATGACATAAGGGACACTCAACTGTCACAACCATACCATCCTGAGATTGGTCACCTGGAAGTGTTACATTGTGTGCATCCCTACCTACCCAAACACCACCAATGCTGTGTCATCAAAAGACATACATCTATTCTGCTAAATTCATTACCCCCTTACTAAATACAACATGAGAACAGCGCCATGTCACCCAACCCCTCCCCAGATCCACCACCAAAAACACCATGGCATGTCATGCAATGTGAAAGCAAACAAAGCAATGCACAAGACCTGACACAAGTGTCACAAAGTACACTGTCCCTAATGGAAACTGCCCACACACAATATGCTCCCAGTAATGTATAACCAACAGCAAACATTACCAAATACTTACCACCAACACAATGCTGCAACACACCATGGGAAAATGCAAAAAAATGACAGTACTAAGTTCAAGTAGTGGTAGACTTACAACCTGAATATGCCAGCACATCGACCCCTTACAACTGTAGAATGTTGCCGCCACACAAATGTCTCAGTGTACTGCATACAACATGAACTGCATCTGCAAAGTAGACAGCCTTGTGAAGACATGAGGAAAGAACCTGCAGATTAGGAGGAAGACATGGATACACAAGCACATATCAATATACCATGCAGTGTACAATACAACAACAATATCCACTAGGGATGTCTACACAGTATTGACTACAGACTGCCCACACAACTCATGGGAGCCAACATCACTGTGTAATTCACTGTCACTTGGTCACACCCTTTGCAAGCCAATGGAAACGGGAAGCAGGAGTGTGTGTCTCACGAACCCTAGCATCTAACCCAAACTCAGGACAAGCCTGCATGTGCCCAGCCGGAATACAGTGGATGCCCACGGGAGCCACACAAGGCAACACATTGTAAAAAAAAAATCAAAAATCAAAAATGGCCATGTGGGGACCAGGGGGGTGGGGGAGGCCACCCAGGAGGTTCGAGGACAGGGTGCACACCAACATGTTGTGAAAAGAAAATACCTCCTTGGGCGCATGGCCTGCACGGCTATGCCATTGTAGGAGAACTGCTGTCGCTCTGCTCATCCTCTGCTGCTGCATCAGGAGGCGGTGGCACTATGGGAAGCAGCCCAGGCAAAGCCCTGGTATGGTCCTCCGTGGCAGCAAGCATGCGGGTCTGGAAGGTCTGATTCTGCAAGATTAAAGTGCGGAGATCCCAATGCAGCACATCACGGGTTGCCTGCATTTCTGCACGCATGGCATCACGTGATGCCCGGATCTCCTCACATGTTGTATGCAGCTCAGCTGAGAGCGAATGTGTGAGCTGCTCCAGCTGCTGTTCTGCCCTAATATTTCAGGAAGCCTCAAGTTCAAGCAGACTCTGCCTGAGGTAATGGAGTTCTACCCTCAGGGCTTCCCTGTGGCCCTGGGAGTCTATTGATATGGATTCGCACAGACTCTCCAGTGCCGCCCGTCGGTCCCTGTTGGACGCCAACATGTCTTCCCTGTGTGATTGGCAAATGGAGTCTGTTGCCTGCTGTTGTGGCTCCATCTGCCTTTCAGGGGGAATAAGTGGCCACCCTCTCCATTGCCTGAGCCATCATTTCTAGTGATGCTGCCTGTTGGGTTGCCATACCGTACATGGAGTTTTCCCATACAGTATTGCCTGGTGGCGCACGGCCACCGCGTCGACGGGCACCACACCTGTTTGGGGCAAGGCGATCTGCACCTTGCTGTGCTGGCACTGCCTGAGGCTGCAGGACTGCATTCTTCCTCTGATCTGCTGGCCCAGGAACACGATCAGATGCTGTGGAGTGTGACCCTGCATCCGTAACTGCCAAACTGACATCCCCATAGAGGGTTCTACCCCTGGTCCACGTGCATTGGACAGAACAGAATCCCTGCCAGAAACACTTATCTGCGACTGCACATAAGTCTCATCATCCGACTCAGCACCTGAATAGAGGTCTGGGGAGGTGCACCCAGAGGCACCCCTGGACAGTATGGTCTGCAGTAACATTGGGTTTTCACCCACCACCACACCACGTCCCCCACTGATGCCCGGTCGTGCCTGAGATTCCTCATGTGTCTACACCATCTCCTCAACCTCAACAGCACCAAGTGCGTCATCACCTGCAAAAACATGAAAGACAACAAATGGAAACAGGCATGAGCACCATAGCACACACATAGGCCATGACAAGCCAGAGATCGAGTACATGAATTACACATGTCACACATGACTATAACCCTGCCATGCATGCACTGTCAAAGAGTTGGAAGTGGAGTCAAAAAGGCAGACACTGGGGAGAGCAAGATGGATATGCAACACGTTTGCAGCATGTTGGGTAGCACTGGCATCACACATCAGGCTGTGAGTGGCATGTCCAATACACATGCATAACACATGCCACCACACAAATGTCATGTAGCATAGCCACGGTAAATTACAAAACTACAGCAATATGTCAGTGAATGAGTACTGTCACACATCCATGTTACATCGACATGATGCGAAGATTGATGCTGAATAGTGTTGCAAAATATGCATGTGCCACACACTGAAACACATCCAGTGTCCAATAACACAGTCATTGTGGGCTGATCAATGGTTGGTCACTTTAACATTACAGGAAACACCTGTCATCTTCCACATGCAAACAGGCCGTAATAAAACATTTCAGCGTCCCAATACTCCATCGGCCTGAATGGTGTAATCATTAACATAACCAGGTAAAAGTAGTGGCCCAGTGTGGGCTGTAAACAATGACCGAAGCATATCACATATGTTGCAATAGGGGAGAATAATGTGTACTAAAAATGGGAGAGTGGAAACAATCAGCCTGAATAGATACTTACAAAATCTGACCAATGTAGTTGCAAGATGACAGTTCAAGGTAAAGTGCACTAATCTGGGCGTAATTGGCAACTGTGGGCAGAAGGGATATAGTCATACCCAAATCCAAGGCACATGAATGTATGGGAGGAAGCAAATGGGTGACCCATAACACTCAGGAGTACACACCCTCACCTGGCACTTAATCAGAACCCGTCACCCAAACAACATACACATGGATTACACACACACGCATTGGCACTCACCGGACAATGCCTCGTAATCAGGTAGTTCTCCCACACCTTGGATTTGTTCCTCTGTGACGAAGGTCCCAGCAACAGACTCATGTTCAGTGAGTTTGTTGTCCGCTTGTGGAGACCCACCGCTAGTCACCAGAGTAGCGGCATGATTTGAGGCCAGCTTGTTCTTTGCTCTGCGTTTCAGGTCATTCCACCGCTTGTAGCATCATCAGCTGTGCGGCTCACAAATCCAAGGGCACTTATGATGTCCACGATGGTCTGCCAGTGTGCCCTACGTTGACCAGGAGTGGTCTTGTACCCTGCAGTCACCAACATTTCGTGGTTATGTGCCGAAACATAGGTCACAAGTGCATCAAGATCCGGGTCATTAAATCTAGGCTTCCTTGACGTGCCGGAGTATGTAGCCGTGTCTGGGGTCTCAGCCTGTTGTGCCAGAGCACCTTTCTTCCTCTTTTTCAAAGGTGGAGCGGAGCCTGAGTGGCTTACGACGCTCTGGTCAGTAGGGGCAGAAGCACTGGTGGACTGGGTAGTAGGAGTGTGCAAATGCACAATGACCATAGGCCTTGGTAAAGGCATTGGCAGAAGTGTGATTTTGGCAGGGGGAATGTCAGTTTGATGGACCTAGACCGACACTGTCCTGGCTGGAAGACTCAGAGCTGGGGTGGATGGAGCTGCAGCTGCCCCTGCAGCCTCCGCACCCTGCCTTCTTGGGGCAGCAGATGACAGGGCTGCCCCAGATTCACGTGGCTTGGTGACATCAACTTGCACCGCCACACGTGGCCTCGACTTGTTGACCTGGAAGTCAGCCTGGGAGTCATCCTCTTCCAGGTCAGGTGCCACAATGGGCTGGTCCAACAAGGGCTGAGCTGGGATGGTGTCAGCCACGTTTCCCTCAACCATGGGGGGTGGCATGGGTGTCCCTGATTGGTCCTCCACACATAGGGGTCTAGGGGTACACTGCAAATCCCATCCACATTCCGTACTGGGCCCACCACGCCCACCTTTTGAAGGTCGGCCACCTTTGCCTCCCTTACCGCTTGGTCGCCTCCAAACCATGGCACTGATGTTGTTGTGCGTATGGGAGTAGCAGTGAACTATTGTCCTGGGCAATTGGGGGTGAAAGGGGTACGGTACTAGATGGAATTCGTACCCTAGTGCTCTAACAAGGCTGTCTGTGACCCCTGGTGGAAGGTGACGGGTCACACAATGCACAGGCAGTCTGTAGCAGTGGCTCGTGTTTCCGCAAGCCTTTGTAAAAGGTTCTAAACATAGAACGTTGAGGTGTTCCATGCTCGGGGTGGAGTTGGGGTTTTGAAAGGAAGGAGCGGAGAGGAGATGGTGTTTACGGTGTTCGGGCTTGAATGAATAAAGTATCTTAACCTACCACTGGTTACACGTTATTACACTGGCGACGAGGATCTTCAAGCCTGACCCACGCGCCTTGCCGTGCCGTATCATCGTCTGGTGTCTCAGCTGTTTTCCGGGCTGCGCTCCCGGACGTGGTCGAGCGCGGCCCCGACGTGATTGGCGTCAGCTGGGCCAGCGTTACCTTGCTTTCTACTGCCGGACGAGCCGCGCTCCCGGAGGAGGTCGAGCGCGGCACACGGCAGGAAGCGCAGCCGTGTATGCGGCTGAGCGGCTGTTGTCCCAACGCAGAGGATCCTGCCGAGCCGCGCTCCCGGAGGAGGTCGAGCGCGGCGCACGGCAGGAAGTGCAGTCGTGCATGCGGCTGGGTGGCCGTTGTTCCTACGGAGAGGATCCTGCCGAGCCGCGCTCCCGGAGGAGGTCGAGCACGGCTTGGGGGAGGGTGCGGCTAAGCCGTGCTGCTAGAAGGGAGTAAGGACTGGTGCAGGTGAGAGGTGGACCCTGGGAGGGAGCACAGTCTGCGATCCTTGTAGCCAGTAAGGTGCGGACAGTCCATTGAAGTCACGCCGTTCGGCTCCGCCCACGATTAAAGGAAGGGGGCCGGAGGTTTCCTATTCATTGGTGGGCGTGTCTGCACTGATTGACTTGCTAGGAGAAGAAGTTAACTCCTTGTGTGCAGCTGTTAGGGGAACTGCAAATTTCTGTGACCACAATTTTCAAGGAGGAGGGAGTGACTAGTACTTGCCTGTTGACCAAAGGGTGCAACTCATATTACGTATTTTCTGCCAAAAGGGGTTTGGTATGGAGTGATCGTCTTACTGGTCTGCCGTGTAGGACAAGATACTTTATTCATTCATTCACCCTGTTGGAAGCTTCTGCTTCCTCCACAACCCTTGTTTCCACATCAGTCGGGCCAAGAACGCTTTTATCAGAATCACATGCAGAAGATTCATCCACCCCTTTTGCACCAAGTGCTCCATTTAATGGCGCAACTTCATAACTGCTCAAGGCAGGCACCTCCATACTTGCATCCCCCACCCAAGTATCCTGCCCGTTTTCCCCGCCAAGATGCAAGTATGGAGGTGCCTGCCTTGAGCAGTTATGAAGTTGCGCCATTAAATGGAGCACTTGGTGCAAAAGGGGTGGATGAATCTTCTGCATGTGATTCTGATAAAAGCGTTCTTGGCCCGACTGATGTGGATACTGGTCTGCCGTGTAGGACAAGGTACTTTATCGTATATTATCTGTCAGGGAAGTACGCAGAGTTTTTCGCTGATTTCGTTCCTTTGGCCTCCATCAGTGGCTATGTCGGTTCCAGTGACCATGCAGCACAGCAATGCTCGCCCTCCCCCAGCATTCCTTCCCAATCCGGGGGAGCCCCCCATTGCATGGGAGCTTTGGGTGGACTCCTTCAAGGTATACCTGAGAGCGTCAGGTGGTTCCAGAATGTCTGATGATGACAAAGAAGCGACTCTACTGAATTGCCTTGGTACGGAGGGTTTGAGGGTGTTCAGGCACCTTCCTGGCCAGGATGTTTTGGCTGTGTCTTCAGGCGAAGGAGATGGAGAAGGCGGGGAGGCAGTGATTTTGGCATTTGAGACGGCTCTTAAGAAGCTTGAGACACGCTTCGGAAAAAGAGCTAACATTGTGCTTGAGAGGTATCATTTCTTTTCAAGGGCGCAAGGTCCTGGCGAGAACATTGATTCGTATGTGACGGCACTGCGTACTCTCATCTCTACGTGTAAGTTCACGGGCATGGCAGAGGAATATATTCGTGACCAGATCATGATGAAGACTAGTGACTCAAAGGTTAGGGAGAGATTGTGGACAGAGAAAGATCCCCCGTTGGAGAAAGTGATAGAAATAGCTCGCGCACTGGAGGAGTCAAGGAAGAGTGTCAAGGAAGTGACGGAAAAGGCGGAAATTGTACACATGATTCAGCCTCGCAAGAATGAAGAAAATCGGGCCAGGGACAAGGATCAAAGAGTGACGCAGAATAGCAGAGATTTCTGCAAGAAATGTGGTTGGAGGGGTCATGTTGCTGGAGCTAGGGAATGTCCTGCTTCTGCCGTAGTGTGCAGAAAATGCAAGGGAAGAGGACATTTTGCCCGGATGTGTAAGGCTATTCCACAAAAGGAAGTGGTGCAGATGGTGGACTCTGCAGAAGATGATAGTAATGTTACGGTTGTAGGCTATGTTAGTCCCTCCGTTATGGCAGATGTGCTTCCAAAAGAAGGTGCGCTGTTGAGTGTGGGACCGTCGAGAAAAAGTGCGTGGGCCACCCTTATTGTGAATGGAATTCCCCTCAGTGTGTTAGTTGACACAGGTTCTCCTTACACCATGATTTCGCCTGAGATGTACGAATCCAAGTTCCGCAGGAAGGTGTCAAGTTTGAATCCGTCTGATATTAATCCTTGTGCGTATGGCCGTGTTCCGATTGAAGTATTGGGATATGAGTGGGTTGATATTGAGTTCCATGGCTGGAAAACCAGAGGAAAGCTGTATATAGCTTGTAAGGGTGATCCAGTTATTGGGTGGGATGAGCAGGCTGCCCTGGAGATGGAGGTTCGCCCTGGCAAAGCTGTCCCTGTTTTGTGTGTGAGCAAGGGAAGAGGAGATGGTTCCAGTGAGGGGAGCGCATTGACGGCCGATACACTCCAAGAGAGGTTTCCAGCAGTTTTCTCTTCTGTCCTGGGCAAGTTGCGGGGTTTCTCACACAAGATCGTGCTCAAGAGGAGTGCTGTTCCTGTGGTGCACAGAGTTAGGCGTGTACCCATCATGGCGCGTGAAAGTCTCCAGATAGAACTTAAAAAATTGATGGAAGCTGGGGTAATAGAGGAGGTAGAATCTTCAGAGTGGTTAGCCCCGGTTGTATTGGCACGAAAATCCGATGGTGGTATGAGGATGTGCGTAGATCTAAGAGATTTAAATTCAAGCATCTGGATAGACAGGCATCCCTTACCTAATATACACGAAATGCTTTCACTTGTTGGGGGGGCGTCTTGTTTCTCCACCTTAGATTTGTCCTCTGCTTATCACCAAGTGGATTTACACACCGAATCAAGACCTCTTACTTCGTTCATTACGCCGTTTGGAGCTTTTCGTTTCCGGCGTATGCCATTTGGGTTGGCATCTGCATCCGCTGTTTTCCAGCGAGTGATGCAAAAGTTGTTTTGTGGAGTGGAAGGTGTGGAGTATTTCCAGGACGATATCTTGGTGTGGGGCAGGTCACGTGAGGAACATAATGAGAGGATTCTACGAGTTTTGAGCATTTTGGAGAAGAGTGGCCTGACAGTGAAATTGAGTAAATGTAAGATAGGGGTGGAGAGTGTAACTTATTTAGGTCACACACTGGATGCTGAGGGGATACATCCCAAGGCTGAATTGGTGAAGGCGTTATGTGAGGTATCTCCACCCACCAGTAAAGATCAATTAAGGTCCTTTTTGGGATTGGCTGAATATTATAGTAGGTTTATTCCCACATACTCCGACAAGACAGTGGCCATGAGAGTGTTGCTCAAAAAAGGGGTACGTTTTGAGTGGTCAGAGTTGTGCCAACTTGAATTTGAAGGCTTGAAGGTTCAGGTGGACCAGGCTCCATCGTTAGCTTCCTTTTCTCCATCTAGGAAGACGGTTTTGACAGTGGATGCTAGCGAGTATGGGGTGGGGGCGGTTCTTGAACAGAATTTTGATGGAGCGTATCGCCCCATTGCATTCGCGTCTAGGGTTCTGAGTGAGGCAGAACGTAGGTATGCAGTCATAGAGAGAGAGGCCTTGGCTGCTATCTGGGCATCCAAACATTTTAGAACATTCTTGTGGGGAGTAGAATATACTATACGCACCGATCATAAACCCCTAGTGCATGTATTGACATCTAAGGGTTTGTTCCAGGCATCTTCTAGAGTGATGCGCTGGATGGCAATCATGAGTGAGTATAATTTCAAGGTGGAGTATTTACCTGGCACTAAAAATATGGTTGCAGATGGTCTCTCTCGTTTTCCCCGCCAAGATGCAAGTGCGGAAAACGAAACGCAGGCTATGACGAGTGATGAATATGTGTTGGTGGCCAAGGTGTGTCCAGCTGTCAATGAGCAGGAATGGGGTAGAGAGTGTGCGATGGACCCCATGTTGAACCGCATCAAGGTTGCTCTAGCTACCGGTGCTGGTATGGATGAATTGGACAAATCATTCGGACAAGTATGGACTGAGCTGTCTGTGGGTCCGTGGGGCGTAGCAAGGGGTACCAGGTTAATACCACCTGAATGTCTCAAAGCCAAGTTGGTGGAGTTAGCACATGAAGGGCACATCGGTAGATCTATGACGAAGAGAAGGCTAAGAGAGGGGTATTGGTGGCCCAAGATGGATGAGGAGGTTGAGAAGGTAGTTAAGGATTGTGTGGCTTGTTCTGTCAGTGATAAGAGTAAAACAACATCGCCCCAACCCATACAGCCTGTGGAAGTGCCGCCAGAGGTGTGGTCAAAGGTGGCCGTAGACATTATGGGTCCCATGGACACCTTGGGTGGAGGTTTCAGATATTTTGTAGTGTTAGTTGATTATACATCTAGGTGGGTGGAGGCCACGGCTTTGTCCTCTGTCACCACTGAGAAGGTGATTGACTTTTTGTCGGCAGTGTTTGACAGGGAAGGGGTTCCTGCTGGAGTAGTCACCGATAATGGTCCCCAATTTGTGTCCGTTGCCATGCAAGAGTTTTTCTCCAAACTAGGAATTCGTCATCATAGGGTGGCTTTGTACAATCCAGAGGCCAATGGATTAGTTGAGCGGATGAACCGGTTTGTGAAAGGGGCGGTTCAGTTGGCCCTGGCAAACGGTTTGCCGTGGTGCAGTGTAGTGACTGAGGCCCTAAAGGCTTATAGAGTTACCCCTTCATCATTTAATGGCGTGTCTCCGTTTGAATTAATGAGGGGTAGGAAACCAGGATCTAAACTCCGTGTGGCCGCTCTTGGGGGTGGTGTACAAAGTTGCATCAACATGCAGGAAGTTCTTGACAAAGTGCGCATTAAACAATCCCGTTTTTGGGAATCTCAGCTTGCCAAAAAGAAACCCTTGCGTGTGCGAGTAGGTGATCTTGTAGTGGTGAAAAATCCAAGATTTGTTGCAAAGGGTTTATCCAAATATATGAAACCATCTGTTGTGACCAAAGTAGGTCATGGATATGTTAAACTGCAAGATGGTAGCAGATGGAGTTTGAGGAGGGTGGTCCTTGTTAAGGGAAAGCTGGCGGATACTGAGGACCAGTGTTGTGAGGGAGGCGGTGCTACGGTTGGAATTGATACGTCTGAGCGGGTGGCTTCCCCACAGAGTGATAGGGCTGTGACAGTGCACGGGCAGGATACTTGGGTGGGGGATGCAAGTATGGAGGTGCCTGCCTTGAGCAGTTATGAAGTTGCGCCATTAAATGGAGCACTTGGTGCAAAAGGGGTGGATGAATCTTCTGCATGTGATTCTGATAAAAGCGTTCTTGGCCCGACTGATGTGGAAACAAGGGTTGTGGAGGAAGCAGAAGCTTCCAACAGGGTGAATGATGAATAAAGTATCTTGTCCTACACGGCAGACCAGTAAGACGATCACTCCATACCAAACCCCTTTTGGCAGAAAATACGTAATATGAGTTGCACCCTTTGGTCAACAGGCAAGTACTAGTCACTCCCTCCTCCTTGAAAATTGTGGTCACAGAAATTTGCAGTTCCCCTAACAGCTGCACACAAGGAGTTAACACAATGCACAGGCAGTCCAAAATCAAAAAATAACGGTCATGCAACCCCTCGTAGACCACGTGCATGAAAAAATGAACCCGCACTACGCTGTGGCACCCAGAAACACAAAAATAAGCATACGCGTAACACATGCAGCCTACAATGACCTCTGAAGGGGTACGCAACACACGGGGCAAGCACAGTTGGTAAATACGTGCGCGACTCACCGTCTGCCTGGAAAAAGAACGTGAAAAAGACGCGCGTGTGCGCGTTGGCAACACCCCCGCCAAAAGAATTGTACGCTGTCTGAGGAGACAGGACAAAAGAAGAAGTGAATGCTGTTTGAGGAAACAGGGCCAAAAAGAATAAAGAACGCTGTCAGAGGTAACAGGGAGTACGAACTTGAAAGGCTGTGAAGTAATCGCGTGTGAACAGACAAGAAGTACAGAATTCACCCACTCGCTCTCCACGAAAAGCACGTACAAGGGAATGGGGTCCTTTTAAAGCGGCCCACACGTACAGCGTCACTTCCGCATGTACGCGCTAAGGGCTTTTCCTCCAATTACACAAGCTGACACTCGGACGTGCAGTTTTTGGACGTGTACGATGAACATGCACCCGTGTTGATGGAAACGCCCGCGCGCGTCACGTCACTTACGCGCGTAGGCACTTTCCTCGGATTACACACATCCACACGCGGATGTGCAGTTTTTTCACACGCGCTGAACCACTATGCCCACGTCACGAGGGAATCGCCCGCGCGAGTCACGTCACAGAAGCGCTTACGCGCTAAGGGTCTTTGGTCCAATGAAACCGCGTACGTGTGCTGATGTGCTTATGCGCGTAGGGCCTTTCCTCGAATTACACACTGACGTGCAAGATTTTCACGAACCAAATCACTCCGTATCAAGCTGGCCACGCAACAACACACGGAAGACCACGCTCCTGCCCAGAAGGCCAAATTACTGCCCCCAGAGCCCCGAGCACGCTCCCACCTGCCATCTGCTGCTGCCTGCCTGCCTGCTGCCCACGTGCCCTGCTATTTGGTGCCTGCACGTCAGCCAGGGTTCCAGTTGCTGTGTCCACCCCTGCTGGAACAGAAGACTCCCGACTGGGATATCATCGCTCCACAGCCCAGCCCCAGGACCCAGTTGCCCACTCACGCCTGCCTCGGGGGTCACCATGTCGGGGCAAACACCATCTGAGACCACTGGCGACCCCCAGCCAGAGAGGCAGAGGGCCACGAGCTTCAGTGTGAAGGAAGTTGGTGTCCTGGTGGAGCACGTCCTGGGGCATTTTGATGCCCTCTTTCGGAACATCACGCGCTAGAAAGGAAGCACGGAAGAGTATCTGGGACGACGTAGTGGTTGCCATCAACGCAGAGGGGGTGGCAACCCATGACATCAAGCACGTCAAGAAGCGCTGGGAGGAATTGAGGTCCAGGACCCTCTACAAGGCCTGGCACCTCGCCGAGGGGGGCCCGGTCAGCATGAGTGACATCCAGATGAGGCTCCTGGAATGCATAGGCCCAGCGCTCCATGCCCAGATCCTGCAGAGGAAGACCGGTCTGGAGTTGAGCGGTAAGTGGTCAAGAATTGGGGTGTGAGACAGGGCATGTTGCAGTGTGCTGGTAGTCTGATACTTGCCTGTATGTGTGACATAGGCCATGTATGGATGTGTGTGTGCTGGGACATCGTGGTCATGCATGTGAGACCAGTAATGTGTGAACCACATGGTTGGTGCATGAGTTACAATGCAACATGGGTAGCTGTATGGCAAATGCACACATGAAACCATGCCAGTGTCTGTTCTTGCACATGGTGGGGGTGTGAAGGATGGGTGCTGCTGTCATGTACATGTATGGTGCACATGTGTGTGTGTCTGAGAAGTGTGTGTGTGACTTAGGTACGCCATGTATTCATGACACATGTATGTGATGATGTGTACATTCACTCATGCAGTGCGGTCACCATTGTATGCACTGTGTCTATCCACTGGGCCTCATTACAACCATAGCGTTGGACCATGGTGCTATTAGCACCATGGTCCGTGCCGGATTCCGTCATGGTGGATGGTGGATTTACCACCCCATTCCAAGGTTGGCGGGGCGGTAAATCCCCATTCACCATGGCCCCTTCCCCATTCCCATTTTTGGCCCATAGGTCTCAATGGGAATGGGGAAGGCACTAATTACCGTAATTAGCACCAAGGTCCCTTAGCGGGTTGGACTTTAACGCCTGCAAAAAGCAGGCGTTAAAGTGTGAATCGGGCGTTAAGGGTTTAACAGTGCTGCAGCCTTTTACGGCGCCGTTAACCCCTTAACGCCAGGGTTGTAATGAGACCCACTGTGTCTGTGGTGTGCAAGGCATGATGCATGACCCTCCGGTGATGTGTGTGCATGGGATCAGTGTGAGCCATGATGCATGTGAGTTTGAAGGCAGGATTTTGGTTAATAGAGGCCCTTATACATGGATACTGGTGTTGATTGCAGGCACCGTGCCTGTTCATGCATGTGTGTTGCGTGCATTCACCCATGTGTTGTGGAGGGACCGGATGGAAGTGACGTTAGACACTGCAACTCATCTTTTATTGCTTTATGTCTAGGGGAATGTTGTACTGTACCCTGATGCTTGTGTTCTATGTCTCCCTCTACGCAGCGTCAAGTGCAGAAGAGGGCGGAGACAGCGCTGTGGAGACAAGCGGAGGGGATGCCTCCACCGGGAGGCGACGCAAGGCCCAGCCACCCTCCCAGGACTTGCCATCATCCGGGAGCAAGGGAGCTGGTGCCGCGTCTGCCACTACGGCTGTGGCGAAAGGGCCAGGTGAGCCCCCACAGGGGCTTGCAATGGCGGAAGACGGTACAGAGACATCCATGTTGGTGGTCTCCACAGAGGAGGAGGAGCCCGCTACTGAGCCGCACATGGGGCCTGGTGGGGGTAGTACCACTGGTGCAAGTGATGCAGTCCAGGGCCGGGGTCAGGAGGCAGCACAGGTCACCACGGAGGGGCCTGTGCATGTTCCTGTCCTTGACCCTGTGACTGCACCACCCTGCACCAACAGGGATGCCCCGTCCTATGCCAGTCCACAGGTAGGGGAGAGTGCCATGTCATCTGCCTCTCCACTACCTGCGGACGAGGGGTCCCATGACCGTATGGGCTCTGTCCTGATTGGTGTCGCGTTGCGCACGTGTGACATTCGTGATGATGTGCGTCTGTCCTGGGCGGAGAACGCACGCCATCACGAACAGCAGCGTCACGACGTGGCAGTGTCGGGAGGGGCCCTGGTCGGTGGGTTCCTACATGTGTCGCGCACTCTGGTGGACCTCTCCTCCTCTGTGGAGACTATGCGCCAGTCGTTCTCCCTGCCGTCTTCTGGCCCAGATTCCACCAGGGCCCCCTGTGGACTTTGCCCGACCAACACAGCCAGCTTGGTGGAGCTAATATCCCTGCCACAGTCGGGAGTCGGCGGTCCAGCAGGGGTGGACACCACAACTGGAGACCAGCTGATGGAGGATGTGCAGGCACCATCGGACAGCGCACATGGACAGCAGCAGCAGCAGGAGCAGGCTGTAGGTGGGAGCAATGATGGCTCTGGGCCATCAACATCGGAGGGGCAGGCATCGGCCAGAGGGCAGGAGGACCCAGTGTTGCAGTGGTTGGGCTAGCAGATGGATGTGGAGCGGCTGCAGGCGGAAGAGGAGCAGCTCACCATGGTCAGGGCGGAGTTCTCCATGCGTCGGGCGTTGAGGCGGGCAGAGTGCCTCGAGGCAACTCATAGGGAGTTGGAACAGGCCATGAGTGCTTCCCTGCGAGACCTCAGTGCCAGGGCAGAGGCCCGCCTCCGGGACAGCACAGAGTGAGCCGCAGGACTTTCCCGCCGCCATTGTATATAGTTAGATAGTGTTAGGTTTCCTTTCTGTTTTTGTTTATTTTGGGGCGATTTGACAATGCACCACGTTTTTGTATATAGTTCTTTATTAGGTAGTCATTTTTGTAGGTTTCATTTCATTTGTTGGGCTCATGGACCCTGGATTGGTGATTTGTATATAGTTGAACAGTGGATTTATTATTTTCTTTTTTCATTTCACCATGGAGCAATGGATTTCACTTATTTTTTTCCCTTGGATTTGCTTTGTTGGACCGAGGCTTTGGACACATTTTCATTTGGATTTCTTTGAATTCTGATTTCATATTTTTGATTATTTTCTGGAAATGCTGCGTTTTATTTCTTCTTCACATTATTGTGTGTTTTCTTTTCATTACATTCATTTTGGGTTCAATACATTTTTGTTTCATACTTCGATGTGTGGTATTCTCTCATTGATGTCATGCATGTAATGATGTGGGTTTTCACTTTCACTTGGACCCATTGTGTGTGTGTGACGGACATGTGTTCATTTGCATACTTGCCATTCGGGTTGTATCATGTAATGGGCATTTCTATGTGGGTGGATGCAATACTTGGTTGGGTCTTTGGGCTGGGGTGGCGTGGGGTGTGATGTGGCTGGCCATTAGGCCCATGATTGAGGATCGTCATGATGTGGGGGCAAGGGGACATGTGTGGGACATGAGTGGGGGCCTGCTGGCAGGTGCCCCTGACTGCTGGGGGGTGGGTGTGCTGGGGGACATGTGTGGGACATGAGTGGGGGCCTGCTAGCAGGTTCCCCTAACTGCTGGGGGACATGTGTGGGACATGAATGGGGGCCTGGTGGCAGGTGCCCCTAACTGCTGGAGGGTGGGGCTGCTGGGGGACATGTGTGGGACATGGGTGGTGGCCTGCTGGCAGGTGCCCCTGACTGATGGGGGGTGGGGGTGCTGGGGGACATGTGTGGGACATGAGTGGGGGCCTGCTGCCAGGTGCCCCTGACTGCTGGGGGGTGGGGGTGCTGGGGGACATGAGTGGGACATGAGTGGGGGCCTGCTGACAGGTGCCCCTGACTGCTTGGGGCTGGGGGTGCTGGGGGACATGAGTGGGGGCCTGCCGGCAGGTGCCCCTGACTGCTGGGGGGTATGGGTGCTGGGGGACATGAGTGGGGGCCTGCTGGCAGGTGCCCCTGACTGCTGGGTGGTGGGGGTGCTGGGGGACATGAGTGGGGGCCTGCTGGCAGGTGCCCCTGACTGCTGGGGGGTGGGGGTGCTGGGGGACATGTGTGGGACATGAGTGGGGGCCTGCTGGCAGGTGCCCCTGACTGTTGGGGGGTGTGGGTGCTGTGGGACATGAGTGGGGGCCTGCTGGCAGGTGCCCCTGACTGCTGGGGGGTGGGGGTGCTGGGGGACATGAGTGGGGGCCTTCTGGCAGGTGCCCCTGACTGCGGGGGGTGGGGGTGCAGGGGGACATGAGTGGGGGCCTGCTGGCAGATGCCCCTGACTGCTGGGGGGTGGGGGTGCTGGGGGACATGAGTTGGTGATCAGTAGTACAAGTTGGCATTTGGCTTGGCTGGGGGGCATGTTCCCCTCTCCAATTGCATGTGAAACTTCCCGCGCACCCCAGTTATACACGTACCCCACTCGCACAGGGCCACTCGCGTGTGAAACTTCCCGTGCACCCCAGTTATAAACGTACCCCACTCGCACAGGGCCAATCGCGTGTGTAACTTCCCGCGAACCCCAGTAATCCACGTACCCCACGTACCCCACGGACCCCACTCGCACAGGGCCAATCGCGTGTGAAACTTCCCGCGCACCCCAGGAATACATGTACCCCACTCGCACAGGGCCAATCGCCTGTGAAACTTCCCGTGCACCCCCGATTTAGACGTACCCTGCTACGATTGCATGTGAAACCTCCCGTGCACTCCCGTTATACACGTACCCCACTCGCACAGGGCCTATCGTGTGTGAAACTTCCCGCGCACCCCAGTTATACACGTACCCCACTCGCACAGGGCCTATCGCGTGTGAAACTTCCCGTGCACCCCAGTTATACACGTACCCCACTCACACAGGGCCAATCGTGTCTGTAACTTCCCGCAAACCCCAGTAATCCACGTACCCCACTCGCACAGGGCCAATCGCGTGTGAAACTTCCCGCACACCCCAGGAATACACGTACCCCACTCGCACAGGGCCAATCGCATGTGCAACTTCCCGCGCACCCCCGATTTACACATACCCCGCTCCGATCGCGTGTGAAACCTCCCGTGCACCCCAGTAGTACACGTACCCCACTCGCACAGAGCCAATCGCGTGTGACACTTCCCGTGCACCCCCGATTTACACGTACCCTGCTCTGATCGCGTGTGAAACCTCCCGCACACCCCAGGAATACACGCACCCCACTCGCACAGGCCCTATCGCATGTGAAAGTTCCCGCGCACACCCGAATTACATGTACCCCACTCCTATCGCGTGTGAAACTTCCCGCCCACACCCAAAATACACGTACCACGCTCTGTTCGTGTGTGAAACTTCCTGCGAACACCAGTAATACACGTTCCCCGCTTGCTGTGGGCTGTGTGGCGACCCTGTATACTGGTATAGGGTTAGCGCAGCCCTTTGCGCTGGATTGGGGATTTTGATGGCTTTTCCTTGCGCGAGGGGCGTTCTTGGGGGCGTAACTGGCGCTGCTGCAGGGTCGCTGCACCACTGTGCGCCACGGCTGGTTTTGGTAGCTGAAATCCATGAATACGCTGTGCGTGGAAATGGATTTTAGCGCACGCGTCTGCGTGCGCCACTTGTGCGGTGAATTCTATGAATTACCCTCTTAATTGTTTTAAAAAGTGTTAAATACCTCTAATAGCCTGCAAAATCCCATTCTCATGTAAAAAGCAATGTGATTTACCAAATTCATCTGCAAATAAGCAAAGATAGTGAAATGCAGGATGAGATGGCCACCAGTGAAATCATGATGGCGCTGTACTGATTTGTATCTAATCTGAAGCATAATGTTGCCACTTGCGAGGCATTTATTTACAGGTCTAACCTCTCAATAAACACAGTGTACACATCTAAAATATTGTTTCTCAATTAAAATCATGTGTGTGTGTGTGTGTGTGTGTGTGTGTGTGTGTGTGTGTGTGTGTGTGTGTGTGTGTGTGTGTGTGTGTGTGTGTGGGTGTGTGTGTGGGTGTATATGTGTGTGTGTGTGTGTGTGTGTGTTGTGTGCATGTGTGTGGGCGCACACGTGCGAGTGTGTATAAAATACAAAAAAGAAACAATTAGCCTTCAGTTTGTGTCACATAGCAATCAGTTTCTGAATAGTGTCTTGCTTGCTAGCAGTGTTGTATTTTTGTTCTCAGTATTCAGGTTTGAAAGTAGTGTGAAATGTATTTTAATTCACCTGGATCCCTTTAGTACTCCTTGCTTGTGCAGCATTGAAGGGGAGGTGGATTCTGAGTTTGGAGGCATGCATGCCAGTAGTGGTGTGCAAGACCAAAGGACTTGAAGGAACAGGGCCCATCAGAGGATGTGACCTCCATGCTTGGGGGGCATCCAAGGCTAAGGTTCACTCCGTGTTGTAAGCATCAAAGTTGGGGGAAGCAAGCATGGCACACTGAGCCATACAGGGTTGAAGGATGATGAAGGTTTTATGAAGATCATGGGTGGTGAATAGACATTAATGGCTGGGAAGGGAATGGCTGGGAAGGGACCTATAGACGGGGACACTGCTAGGCTGCAGGAGAATCCAGGCTGGCACTCAGGTTGGTTGTGCTACAAACGTTCATTGCATCTGAGGTTGGAGTCATCCTTCTGTGGTGAGCCTGCTGGGTTTGGGGGTATCTTAGAATGTTGTCTATCTGATAATGAGGAGCATGAAGGGTTTGGTGTACCTGCAATTCAACACAGCATTGTAGTATTAGGGAATAGCTGTCACTCAATATTTAATGGAGTTCCTGGCCACAGGGCACATTAAGGTAGCAGCATTTCTGATTGAGGGACATCTGAAAAAAGAGGCATCTGTTAGGCATGGGTATGCAGGCCTGAGATAATCCGGGGTGAAAGAAATGCTAGGCTATATGTCTCCTTATATAATGTAGAATTCATGTCTGATCACATGATGGATTCCCTAGTCCAACTTGCAATTGTAAAGGGACATTCTCAAGCATAACCAGTCTGTTGTTAATACATCTGATGTGTTGGTGACAAAACATTTTAGGTGCACCACAATATTGATTTTTTGTCCAGACCCTACACAGAGCTAAGAATCCCCTGACATCTATTATCACAATCCTGGCACCACGGAAACAGAAAGACAATGAAGGGTGTTTTCAGATGACTAGCGAAGAAGAGAGACCTAGGGTAATGAGCCATCGGTGTGGGCCGCACACCCTAAAGGGGTTCATTTTCTTTTAGAAACAAGTAGAATTCAGTTTCTTTTATTTTCTATTCAAATCCTTGTGAATGTCAAGAAAGACGCTTATTCTCATTAATCTGGTTTCACTGATGTTTAATCTCAGTAAACGTACCATTCCTAGGTACTTGATTTTTTGCAAAGGGCAGCAATAGGCCTATGCATTTCAGACAAAGTCCTTCATCCGGCCCACATGCTCATGCTTTATACACAAAACCTTACAGCACGTCTGCGCGATAAAGTTGCTGCCTGACCATGTGTAGCTACGTCAGTAAAAGCCACTATTCTCTCATCCTGAGATCAGCACAGCATAAAGGGACAGTGCTATGGTTTTCAGCTGACTGTCTACATTGATGTAACTCGATAAGAAACAGTTATGTTTGGAGCATTTCTGATTATTAATTTTCTTACATTGAGAACTCATAACAAAGAGGTGTAAATGTAAAATTTGCTTTGGCAGCAATTGGCTGATAAGCCCTGCCATTGCTAACATATTATCAGCAACTTCGAGGGGGGACAGCTGCAACTGTCTGTGATCTGTGGGGCCCCCCAGGCAGCCCCAGGAGCAAATGAACTGAAAGGCCATATTAGGCCCAAATTGGCAGAAATACATTCTTGTCATGGGAAGGCTGGTCCCCTTTTGCAATGGCGCAGACGGGCTAAAAAACGGTGGTGTGGAAGGTTACCCAGAGCAATTGCCAGTGGTTTAGATTAATTCAAAACCTTCCACCCATCACTTTTGTGGTCAGTTTGTTTCTCCTTGTGAGAGAGGGTATGCCCAGACGTGGGTCCCTTGCTCGCTGCGCCACAGGGAACCAGGCTGCACCTCACTGAGGAGGTCCAACAAGGCCGAAACATGTCTGGGGTTGCTTGGTTTTCTGTGCAGAGGGGACCTGGCCTAGCAGTTCGGGCTGGGCTGCTACCTTTGGTGGCAGCAGCTGCTGACTGATTTGCACATGGCTGGTCCCCTTTTGCAATGGCGCAGACGGGCTAAAAAACTGTGGTGTGGAAGGTTACCCAGAGCAATTGCCAGTGGTTTAGATTAATTCAAAACCTTCCACCCATCACTTTTGTGGTCAGTTTGTTTCTCCTTGTGAGAGAGGGTATGCCCAGACGTGGGTCCCTTGCTCGCTGCGCCACAGGGAACCAGGCTGCACCTCACTGAGGAGGTCCAACAAGGCCGAAACATGTCTGGGGTTGCTTAGGTTTCTGTGCAGAGGGGACCTGGCCTAGCAGTTCGGGCTGGGCTGCTACCTTTGGTGGCGGCAGCTGCTGACTGATTTGCACATGGCTGGTCCCCTTTTGCAATGGCGCAGACGGGCTAAAAAACGGTGGTGTGGAAGGTTACCCAGAGCAATTGCCAGTGGTTTAGATTAATTCAAAACCTTCCACCCATCACTTTTGTGGTCATGGGAAGGCACACTAGCAGACAGAAATGCCAGCCTCAAAACAACAAACAATGCTAAACTGTCAAGTGAATTAAAATGTATGAACTTCTGCAGTTGAAGTAAGGAATATGTAAAAATGAAAGCATTCTGCAGAAGGAAATTATAAAGGCACATTGTGAGCTGACAGAAAAAAAAAGGCAGTATTTCATTTTCAGCTGCCACATTAAAAAGGCTGTTTCAAATAAAGAGAAATCCAAATTGGACTTTGAATGTGATTGATTAAGCCAAGAAAAAATAAAGGCTTACTCTACATGGAAAGCATGACATTTGCAAACAGAAAAGCAATGCCTAAAAGTGTTTGAATTTTGAAGTTTCAAATGAATAAGTGGAGAAAAATGTTCACTTGCCAAAATAGAGATATCACGAGGAGAAAAATAAACAGTGATGATGAGTTGCAATTTATTAAAAACAAATAGAAGGCCTCATGTGTGGCATAGATGTAACATGCAAAAGACAGGTTTTTGTGTATGAAGAACAGCTCTGTGTGTAGCCCAGAATTACATTTCTGATAAGATTTGAAGGGCCAGGCAAAGTGCCCTTCTCCATTACATGTTCCACTTTAATATCTATTGAAAGATCATTTCTTTGAAGTTTCAGGGCCATGGAGGAGATCTGCATTCATGCATGACAAAGCCATTTATTGGTGTGCTGGGTCAATAGAAATGTCACTCTTCATGGGCTGAACTTTGTAAAATCCCCAAAAATCAAGAAATTGTGTGGACTATCCCTAGATTGGGGATGGCCTGCAATCAAGATTGTCACTTGATGGCAGAGACCTATCTGGCCAGAGAGATAAGATCATTTCAGCATCCATTAGCGCGTCCTTTGACTTCACAAGAATGATTAAGTATTTTAAACTAGGCTTAAATCAGCAATTGAGTGGCTGACTGGACCAGATGCCGAGCAAGAACAGAAACTTAAACTGTGAAATGGAATGTAAATATATGGCCACAGGTTTATATTACGAATGATGTTTGGCCCATTAACTTTGGAATTGTGATACTTAGAGAAATTGTACATGTATCATTTTAAAGCATATTTCAAGCCTGTTTTGATGATTCAATCCTTATCCACATTTGATTTTAGGAACCCTTCTACAATCTAAAATGTGTTTCTAGCCCCTCATAGTCTGTCTCAAGACACAACGCTGGTGAGGTAGTCGCTTGGTGACTCATGTAACTGTCTATAAAGTTTGGTGATAACTTTTATTATTTGTCATAAAGTGTGAAAAACCACTAGTCAAAACTGCAACCTCCTGCCAAAGCAGGGGTAATTTTAATGAGTACGCCTTGATGAGAGGAACTCAAAAATATAATGTGTGTTATGTTTATTAGTAAAATGCAAGTATCTGTCATGTAGTGACTTTTAAGGGCAACAATTTAAAAGTGTACAATGTAGACTCCAGTGGGTGGGTTCATCCTTCCCATCAATTCAGCTTCATCACTCTGGGGCCTATACACAGAGAGGGGCTGGACCTTGGGGAGGAATGAACTGAAGGGGTCCAATGAAAATTCAAGGCAAATAAGTTAATACCTCCTGATTTATTTTAATATTTCAGAGGTGTGGCTTAGAGGGTAAAATGTCCTTGCACAATGTGAAAAAGGAGAACTGCAACAAAATCATATGGGTGCTTTCTGAAAGAAGGTGGAACAATTTAACCTTGCCAGAACAGTTGCCTAAAGATCATCTTGGTGCAAATATTGAAAGCTAATTGGAGATGTAACTGTACATGGGTGACAGCAAGTGGGAACAAATATAGAGACCGGGATTCTACAAAGGGAAGTAGACCAAAGGGACAAATGCTCACGGCTATCAATGACTGAGATCCCTGACCAGATCCTTTTGCTTCCCCGAGAGAGTGTCCTGAAACACAGATGTCTTTCCTGCACACGAAAACAGATATTTCCAATATAAGTTGTTGTCCAACAAAACCAAGTGTGGGGATTTGTTAGATTTAATACCTTCCCTTTAGTTCATGGGTGAGGATATGAAAGTAGAACTTTAGAATATTTGATAACTAAGTGAATTAATTCCCCTATGGCCAAATACCATGGGGTGATTTTGTTAACATTCAAAATTAACACATGTTTGTCCTAGTGTACTCTTAACACTATAGTCTGTTAATGTTATTGGGTACACCTATGTTTTCTTATGAACCCCAGACTTCCCTAAAAAAGGGGTGTCCTTGTCTAAAAACAAAATTCCTAGCTGTAACCATTCTTCAGACCTGGCCTTTAAACAGAGGGGTTCTGAATGTAGCTGAAGTGTGGGGTTTGGTGCTAGGTGGAGAAGTGCTTTTCTAAATAAAACCAAGTGTAATTTCTAATTGAAAGATGCACACTCTCTTCTGGGAGTGGGAAAGGGATCCTAATAGAAGAGAGATGTTAGTATTGCTTCAAGGTGACAAAGGAAGAAGGGTTCTATCAATCCAAAGTATTATAGAAAAAGTCTATTGTGATTTCAAAACTGCTAGCATGTTCAGGTGTGCAGGAAAATTATACATACAAAGAACTGCATGTGTGAACTTGTTTTTGAAAACAGAACAATTTTACATTTGATTTCTATCTAAACTTTATCAACATATGCTAATTCTCAGGATCTTGTAATGTTCTAAGATATTGTTTAATTTTTTTATTTATTTTTTTATTTTATTTTGGTTGGTCAAAAATAATTTAACCTTTCAAAACAAAAACTTTTCTAGAAAATTGATTCATTAAAATACATAGTTTTCATTTTCAATCACCATGATCTGCATTCCCATCACAAATTTTCAAAATACTTGAATGCACAACAATTTCAATTGTTTACAAATAAAGGAATAATGAGGTAAAAACATTCTAAAATATGCTCATCAATAGTTACATTCACAATGGTAGTAATTAATCAGTTCATAATTCAAAAGCCACACACCGTAGAATTCAGTTTTAGCCGAGTTTGCATTACTATAACACGATGTTTCGGCATTAAGAAATAATTATAGATTCAGCTGGGTGCAGTATTGATTTTAAAAACTGCATAGTAGCTATTCTTATTGAGATTTTAGATGTAGCAAACAATTCATGCCATAACTCATCGGCAGAACGAGATAAATAATGTGATTGAGTGAGTTTATGGATAATCATTCCTCTTTGTGTTTTTAGACCAGCACATACAATCAGTAAGTGTTTAAGAGTCTCTTCCATCTCAACAAGTTTACAAAATCGGCAATGTGCAACTTCTGCTTTAATTAGACCTCTTCTCAACAGTATTTGATTTGTTGGCCACAAATTTAACCGAAACCTTAAGATCTGATTTCTCAATATGGCTGAGGGGCATTTCAATAAATAGTCAGCCGCCTGTCGGAATTTCTTATGACCGAATAGTGCTCTATCAAAGTCTTTTAATGCTAAACATTTTTGTTGTGTACATTGCCAGTCAAATATATACAATTTCAATTTTGCCCTGTTTGGAGTCTGCAATAACAGTTCCAGTGATATATTTGCTTCACTCAAATTATCGAACACAGTAGTTCTCCAATTCCTTGGAAATGGATGTTGAGAGCGTAACAAATAGTCTGCCAGTACTGCTAGCACACTGTTCGTAGTTAGTCCCAAAAGACATTTCCGTAAAAGATTGAATCTTTTCCAGGCTGCTTGAATATGCATCGAGAGAGTGCCCAATTCAAACCGCAGAAGAGCATTTGGTGTCGAGCTCGGTAGATTAAGGGTTTTTTCCCAAAATTGAGCTTCAATTCTGTCCCAATATTCTCGTTTTTGGGGTGTCCAAGTTTCAGCCCCATAAGTCATAATGGGAATTACCTTTTGTAGGTAAAATGTAAGAACATGAGAACAAGAGAATTTACCAAATTTAGCTAAATGTATTTTGGCCTGCGAGATTAAAGATAATAGTTTTCTACTCAAACTGCTTTGTTCTGGTTTGTTTGCACTGGAGTTGCTGAACATTACACCAAGATATTTATATTCATCAACTATCGTTAGTTTTTGTTTAAACAAAACCCAATCATTGTGTTTCCGAAGTTTCAGATGATTATTTCTTAGTTCCATAACTTGGGTTTTTTCCAAATTAACTGTGAGATTATTCTTAACAACAAAGCATTCTAGCTGATTAAGAAGTAACTGAAGTCCACTCTCTGTTTGTGAAATGAGGACCAAATCATCCGCATAAAGAAGCCATGCGATGATTTGCTTGCCGAGTTTAGGTGCATCATTAATTACCTGAAAAAAATCTACGCCTAGGTCAAAGATGAACATATTAAACAGGGTTGAAGCAAGAATGCAGCCTTGCTTTAGGCCGCGTTTAGTATGAATGGTTTTAGATAACAACCCGTCTAGGTTCAATTTGACTTGCATTGTTGTATCAGAGTGTAATAGTTTTATTAATGAAATAAGTGATGTCGGGCAACCAAAATTCGACATTTTATCAAATAATAATTGTCGATCAACTGAATCAAAGGCGACTCGAAAGTCGACAAATGCCAAGTAGAGAGATTGTTGTTTCATTGCATATGCTGCTTTAATAGCATTGAGTGTAGTTATATTGATAGCAGTACCTAACCCCGCTACAAAGCCCGTCTGAAAAGGGTCACGTCTGTTTTCATTATGTAACCAAATATTGAGGACCCGCAAAATAATTCTGGAGAAGATTTTCCCAGGTGCGTCTAGCAATGCTATTGGGCGATAGCTTGCTGGGCTTGTGCGATCCCCCTGTTTGTAAATAGGGACTATCACAGCTTTGCACCAAGATGGAGGAATGCTTTGTTTCACCTGGATAGAAAGAAAAACAGCGTGTAAAACTTTAGCCCATAGAGTCGGATTCTGTTTTAGAGTGTAATTCGACAGACTGTCAGGGCCTGGGGCTCTAGATGAACTTGCCTTATTAATATAGAATAGTATGTCGTCCATATCAAACTTTAAAAAGAATGGGGAACCATCAAATCTCGGTAGCTCTTGTTTGCTGTTATTTGATGGTAAATCATACATGTTCGTGAAATATTCAACCCAGCATTTCTCCGATACACCATTAGTTTGAGATGAGAGTTGTGAACATGTTGTGCCAGAGTTAATTAATTTCCAGATCTGAGAAGTATTTTTTATCTGAGCTACTCGAAGCCACTGTTCACCATCTTTTTGATACATGCTTGCTTTATGCGCTCTTATCCAATTTTTATAGTCAGTTTTTATTCTACGTAGAGCTGAATCGCGATATTTCTGCGTAAAAGCAAGGATTGTCTTTTCTGTTTGCGAAATAAAGATTTTCTATCTCTAATTGACTGATCAAATACATGGGTAGGACGAGTATTATTATTCGTTTTATGCGCAATTGTGCTAGAGGAGGCAAAGAGATGCATTTTATCATAATATTCTAATGGAATAAATGCTTTCTCTGATAGGAGGTGATAATCATTAATCAAATCTTCGCCCAACGCTTCTAAGTCAGGATTCGTCCAATATAGCCTATTCAGCTGTGTGTTGATCTTCAAATGTTTTAGTTGCTGTTGACGGTCCTGCAAATTACTCTGAGTATGGACAGAGAATTCAATCGTCAGCATCATATGATCACTATCCAAGGAGGGTAAGACAAGAAACTTGGATATCTGACTGAATAGTACTCTGTCTACATAGACATAATCGATAATTGCTTTGTGTTGTCCACTTGACCAAGTGTAAGAAGGTGGAATGTCAGTTTTAAATGCACCGTTCAACATTAACAAATCCCAAGTTTCTACAAAAGAAAGCCACTGAGAGGCCCGTTCCGAATTCCCTTTTTTAGACATCATAAGGAGATGAATATTCAGATCTCCAGCCAGAATAATATGCATGATGTTAGGAGTAGCAGCAATGCTTTCCATGATGGCATTGAGATCCTTTAGAAAAATAGACGTTAGAATAGCTATAGGATTCCAATATAGATTAATGATTGCGATTTTTATGTCCTGAATTAGAATTACAGACCATTGCATGTAGGAATTCGGAGAGGGGCAATCAGCTACATTGGTTACAGTTGAAATATCAGAAATTATTGTTAGACCAGACATTGGTCTACCTTTCAGGCCTTTGATCACAGGAACCAGATGAATATGATGATTATCCCATGATGGAGAAATCTTAAACCAAGTCTCTTGCAGAAGCACTATATCAAAATTTGTTAATATACATTTTGGGTTGTTCAATAAGTGCTTATGCCCTCTGGTGTTCCAACTCAAAATTCTAATTTTGTGTATAAGAGGGCATGACTCATCAAATACTAGTTATGCATTTCTGCAACAACAGCAACTATTCGATTGGATTACAGAAGATGTGCTTTCTTTTGGCAGAGTTGCAGGAGTTGATCCCGCAGCTCTTATTCTTTCTGTAAATTGCAAGTCTTCAATCGGATGATTTTCACCATTAGTAGGGATTAATTTGAATCCTAATTCAAAGAGCACCAACCTCGCAGACCATATGATGTTAAAAATGGCCCGAGATCTAATCCACAAACATGAGACAGTTAAATCATTTTCATCAGGGAATTCAATCCTATCAATATCTCCTGAGGCAAGACTCTCCAACATTGGGATATCAGAGAATATTTCCATAATACTCCCTCTGTTCATAGTGTATTTCGGGAAGGAACCACCTCGACAACTGAGAAATATCGAATATAAATGAGGAGATTTTTTATTTCCACTACCCGAAGTCATTGAGACCATTTTCTTTGTGCGTGGGGTTTCTTGTATAGAGTTTGTTTTCTCAATTGCTGCTGGGAGCTGAAATGAAACATTTCTGACGTTAGCTTTCTGATCTGCAGTTAATGAGGGATCAGAATTATAATCACAGGCAGACAATTTCATGGCAGATTTAAGTGTCTTTTGTTCTATGGTTAGGGCCACTAAGCAGTCCCTAATCGAAGATAAAATATCAGTTTGCACATTTGCCTGTAATGCCGGTACTGTTGAAATGTCAGAAGGATTCTTTGTACCTATACCAACTGCACCATCTCGGAGTGGCAAGGCAAGTGAACAACCAGCAGTTTCAGAGCACTGTGTTGGACTTTTATTCAGGACAAGATTGGATTTCATCAACGGATGTGACAAAACCGGACTTGGTCGGTGTTGACACATATAATCATCCACAACTTTCCTAAGTTCCGCACAAGTGAGTAAAGATCCTTGGCGATCAGAGTTGTTTTCTATGTCAGGCTTATTTGGTTCTATTAAATGCCCCTCAGCAGGTAAGTCTGCACACTCATTATCACATCCTTCCACCACCTTAACCAATTTGTCTAATGGAGAGTGATTTAGATCTACCTGGGAGTCCCTCCTTTTGTCGTTGATAGATCTTTTTTTCTCCTGTGCCAAATTAGTGTATTTTTTAGTTATAGCATTAGAGGCCAATTTTAGACCACTCGCTGATTTGGAGAGAGACTTAATAAACTGTTTAGTCTGACCATTTGATGATACCTTTTTAGATTTTTGATTTTTTGTTTTCTTCACATTTATAATAGGTTCAGATTTTTGTTTCTTAAAATTTCTGTCAAAAATCATATAGGCTTCTTTATTTACTTGTGCGCTTTCACCAATGGGAAGTATCTTAGCAGAAGATGGTATGCATGATTCATCAAAAGATGTTACTATCGGAAGTACTTTAGGAGAGAGCGGCAAAGGTAATTCTTCGATGGATTTCGTAAGCCGCGAGGGCACAGCAGCCGGAACCCTCGGTGGGATCTCTCGAATGATGCCTTCTACAAAAGGGACAGCAGTTTTTAAAGTTGGTGCAAGTTTATCAGTTAAGCATTGACTGTTTTGAGAACCATATTGATCTGTGACCCTTTTGAGTGAAGATATAAGCTCAGGTATTTGATTAAATGCTAACAAAGCAGCTTTTTCCTCAAACATCTGCCTCTGAGCCAAGGAGTCAGCAATCGATTTTTGCCAAATAGCATTGTTTTTAAAATTGTCCAGAATCGAGTTTACTTTGGTATCAAGAACTTCAAATAGTTTTGCAAGAGATGTTATGGCAATATTCATCATTTCTAACGTTATTATTGGAGATTTTTTCAAGAGCGACTCTCTGGTCATAGCAGAGTTAGCTCGATCCGGCCTTCTTGGGGTCGGAGGTATAAATGAAATAGAAGTTTCAATTTCAGAAGTACTGGAATAAGGCAGGAAATTTGGAAAGATCAAGACTATCATCCTTGGCCGAGAAGCATGAGTGCGACGAATAAAGATCAATTACAGCATCATCCACTTCATTGATGATACTTTTTGATTTATCCAATATGTTTGGGGCATTGCCTGTGCGGGCATTTTGCAATATCATGGTGTCTGATAGGGAAATATTGCATGGTTGCTCACAACCTTTATTACTGACATTAGAGTCTAATGCTGTGGGGGAGCTCATTAAAGGTTGTTTATTAGCTAAGCATTCTTGATTAACAAGTAAAGGTTGAGCCTCTACGTTTGAGACACTTAAATTGGCTAATTCAGGCATTTTCGCCATCAAACGACTCACATGCAATGCTCTGAATCCAAAGTCTCAGATATCACCAGCCAGAGTATTGGAGCGGGTACGTTTCTTCCCAGCTCGTTTATCCGACTGAGGTCCTTTTGTAGTAGGGCGAGCTGATTTCGGAGTTAGGAGAGGGCTAACTTTATGCGACGAGTCACATAACGCACGTAGTCGTGATAGACATGGCATGTCCGTGCGTAAGTTATAGATCTTTCCCCTTTTATCAGTCATGATCAAAAATGAATGAGTAATAAATTATAATGTAAACGTTTGTGCTATTGTTTGTGTGCTGTTCACTAATTCAAGCACAACTTAATAATTAGAAGGAAACCAGAGATATTTAACACATTAAAACACTTCAAATAGAAAATAAATAAAGGCGTGCAAAGAATAACATAGCATAAGAAATTCTGCAATTTAAAAAAAAAGAAAGAGAAAATAATTTGTAATAACCCTCCCCATGCGCCCCAACGCCGCAGCGAAGCGGCAAAGCGGGACTTTCAGGGGCTTCCACGGGTGCGCGCGCGCACTGCGCGCGCGAGCAGAGTTAAATAGGCACGGCCACTAAAGTTGCTTGCAATGCCTAAACAAAAGGAAACAAAGATGTAAGTATCTTTTTACATCAGTATCAACAGTCTCTATGCTTCTCAGAGTCTTTTGTTCACCTTATGGAGGCTGTAGTTAGGAAAAGACGAGAATATCCAATAAGTCCAACAGGATCCAAAGAGCGTACCGCGGCAAAGCGGGACTTTCAGGGGCTTCCACGGGTGCCCCGTTTAATTGTTTAATTTTGACAGAAAGTGGTTTGTGGGACTTAAGGTTTTTACTGTTTATTAGTCCTGTGTTCCATATACATGAGACCCAAACATGAAATCCCCAAAAGAAGTGGATTTTTGTATTGTGGCTTTCATTACCTGTTCCAAGGGCTGGAATGGGGGATAATGGTCCGTCAGCCCAAGTTGTTGGCCCGAGCAAGGCAAGGGCGGATAACGATGGCTCCGGGCCATTATCCTCCGTTCCTTTTTCTTGAACGGGGGATGAAGGCCATTAGCACCCCAGGTTTCCAAAGCGGTAACCTGGGATGCTAACAAAAAAAGGATTGCCCTTCCTGAAACAGGAGGTGTGCGGCGTCCTGCTGTAGGAAGGAAAATCCTTTTCCAAGATGGCCACCATGAAAAGGGAAGGCGGGCTCCATATGGATCCCCTCTTCCCTTTCCATGGCAGTCTGCGGGAGGTGAAGGAAAGGAGCAGATGCGGCGGCACCTGCCACTGCAGAAATAAGGTAAGTAGGGGCATTGGGTAAGGAAAGCAAAAATAGGACAGAGGGTTGGGGGAATATGGCGGCAGAGGGAGCCAGCCGTCAGGCAGCTTGGAACGCAAGCCATCTGATTGGCTGGCTCCCCCCACCCAGGTGCTAATGAAGCTTTATTTTTGTGCCACAGAGAAGGTGGTGTTTGTAAATAATTTGGTGCAAATATTAATCACTTGTTGGGTGCTAGACCTTAAATATGGCAGTAGCAGTATTAGCACTGCATATAAGGGGCCGCCCAATCACAAGTCTGGCAGCATTTACACCCAGCTATAAACTGAGGGTAAATGCACCAATTTAATGCTTGGCTCATTGGTGGCACAGGGGGAGATATTTACATGGCTTATAGGAGACATAGACAGAGCTAGTCCGATCAAAATAAATGAAACCTTGTGGGGTGATTTAACCATCGAGGGTCGAACTCCCCATGTTTAGGGTAGTCTCTAAATTGTTACACAACCACGTGGGTGTTGGGGGTGGGTGTTAGGGGCCAATGCATAGCCATTGCATAGCCAAAGGCAATTCCTGTTTGGACCTGTTCGGACCATGAGGACCCAGGGCCCGACCCCCTGCTCAGACTGCAGGTAAGCATGCACCAACATGTGTTTACTCCCTCTGTCCCCATAGGCCATCCCTCGCCCCCTCTGGCCCCCCTGAGATGTTCCCTTGTGCCCCATTCCCTTCTCGCATAGAGGTGTTGCCTGTTTTGCTTGATTGTTCTACCCTGCTCCCGCCTCCAGCCTACTTCTGCAGGAGTCTGTCCTGATACATTCTGGTTTCACCATCACCGTCTTGTGGCCAATGCTGGATTTGACTTTTATGGGCTTCATTGATTCACGGTGCATCACCCTTTCCCAACTCCCATGCTGGACTTCCTTTGCATCCTGTGCTCATGGTGGCCCTGAATCATGCTGTTCCCATCTTCATCTTGTATCCTGGCTTGCAACATTATGTGTTACTACTAACTTCTGAAATTGTATTTGCTCTCCCCTCTTGCTTCTCCACTCTTTTTGACGGCTTACTCTCTGTACTGTCCTCCTCTACCTTTCTCCCTTTTCCTATCTCCTCCCCTCCTCCCCTTACTTTCTTCTATGCACTTACTCTATCAGAATTGTCCCTGGACCTACTATGATAGCAACCTCGTCTGTCTCCTCCCCCCTCCCCTTACTTGTTTCCTTCCCATCCCCTCCAGCACTATCTGAAATTTCATCAGGCCTAGTATGATAGTCGCTTGTTTTGTTCCTCCCCTCCCTTTTTGCACTCCTCACCTTCACCTTTTGTTTTCCTCCAGCTCTACCAGAAATGTCATCAGGCCTAGTACGGTAGTCGCCTGTCTGTTTCCATTTCCTTCCTATCTGTGTCTTAGCACTTGCCCTATCTAAAAATGTCATCAGGCTGAGTACGATAGTCGCTTGTTTTGTTCCTCCCCTCCCTTTCTGCACCCCTCTCCCTAAGCTTTTGTTTTTCTCTGGCTCTACCAGAAATGTCGTCAGGCCTAGTACGGTAGTCACCTGTCTGTCTCCATTTCCTTCCCACTCTCCCACTCCCTTTCTTATCTATGTCTTAGCTCTTGCACTATCTGAAATGTCGTCAGGCCGAGTAGGATAGTTAGTTTCACATCCTTAATTTTCATGGCCTGTAAGGATGTCATTGTATTTTCCCTTTTACCCTCCCTTGCCTTGAAGCGCTTTAAAACACGTTGTGTGTAGGTGCTATATAAATAAAGTATCATAACATATCATATCATTATCATTATCATGTATCGGAATCACATCTGATATTCCTGGTGAACACAACAAATCCTCCTCCATCGAAAATCCCATTTGTGAACCATTAGACCTGCATACAGTGGCTGTGATTGCAGAAAATCATCAGTTACTGATGTTCTCAGTAGGTATAGATTGGTAGCTAGCACATGGGGATCATGATTTGCCTACTTTAAGCCAATCAGCATGCTAGGAGAGCAGCCAACAGCTACTGAACATTCTGGATTCAAAATCAGACAGGGAAACAAAAATGAAATTTGCAGGCAAAAAATGTTAACATTAACAAGACAATACTTCTGTGGGGAATGTTTCTCCATTGGAGCATTCAATTTAACGCTCCAAAGAGAAAGAAAAAACATGTGACTATCAAGTTAATATGAGAAAAATGCTAATTTCATGCAGGCGACTACCAATGTCAGTACTTACTTGAAGTGTGATTCCGTGCATGCGATTTTCAAAATTTGCAAAGCGGAGTTCAAAGGTGATAAGTAAAACCACTTTTACTCTTCACTTTTACTCTCTTAAACAAAACAAAACGCATGCTTTGCAGACGGAGTTTAATAGTGAAATCCTATGGAATCAGAAAGCTTTGTATAGGAATCCCAGTTTTATTGCAGCATGAAAGTCGCGTGCTGGCATAAAACAGAGAGGTTTTACAAGCGGAATGGGCATTATGAGGTCGGCAAGTATTTCCCTTCCTGTCTCCTACTCCGCCAGCAAAACCCTAATGAAATCTCACTAGCGGTATATGAACTCATAAATGGCTTCACGTCTTGTTGTTACGCCTCACTTTGCTGCACCACAAGGTTTAGAATGACCCCCTATGTGTACACTTCATTATAGATGAAGTGTTTATGTTTACATTACAGCTAATGTATGCTTGTGTTAAACCCGGTCAAGCTTGTTTTCATTTATAACTCTTACCTTGTGACTATAACCATGTTATTTAAATACTAGAACATAAAGTCACATTTAATCTACTAACTCTATTGTCTATTTCTAGTCACTTTACTCACTATTAAAGGTGTTTTACTTTACTGCTAAAACCACAACAACATGTGCTCATATCCTTATGATAATGACCCTTCCATCAGTCTACAACCCTATAATATTGCACTATGTAGCATTTGCTCTTTTTACAATGTATCCATTAATGAATTGTGGGGAAAACAATATGTTGTAGTTGATATTTGTCCAACTTACATCAGGAACCAGGAGGCCCTTTCCGGATTTTAATTCCTGCCTTAGCACTTAGCTGTAGTTACTGTCTATATTTTTATTCATTTTTGCATTTCCGCGGGGATCGAGGCGCTGTTACAAGAATTGTTTGTTTTTTGTTGAGTAATTCTTTTTTTTGTCTTAGTTGCGTATTTGTAATGCGCTTAAATACCAAGAGGTTTCTAAGCACAGACCTGGGGATCGAACCTGTGTCGTCTTGTATCCAAGGCGAGCATGTTGCCACTGAGCTATCCTCCCAGGACAAATGTTCTTAGAAAAAAGCTAGTGCATGCATCTAGTACCATGAATATACAAACTATACATCGAGTTAGTCCTTTACAGGGTGTACTCTGATTGTCAAATGATGTTCTTTGAATATATTAAAATCGGCACATTGTTGGATTAAATGATCAGTTTTGATCTCAAAGGTGTCATACCTTGCCAACCGGGTTTGCATATGGGCTTGATAAATACATGCACAGGGACATCTAGTGTTGCACGTTTCTGCCCACAGTCGTATGCTGTTACCAGGATCTCGTACTGGCGCTGTTTATCGTAGCTCAGTTTTTCTGTGTTCCTGATGTTTCCTATAACCAAAAAAGTAATACAACAGGCATTGAGCAACATGTCATCTTTAAACCTACACTACACATGCATGTCTAATAAAGGTGGCAGCTTAGTATACAGAGAAAAAACTTGTATGAGATAACCAAGGAATGTGAAAAAAAAATATTAGTTTTATTCTTTCATTTGTTATTTAATCTTTATTTATTTTTTAATTTGTTTATGGTTCAATTACAAAATGTAGAACCTTTACAAAAGGATACCATCTTTAAAAAAAACAATTAAAATGTTTACATTTACATTTGCTTTCATGTTAAAATAAAATATAAAACGATTTAAAAAGGATGTTTAATTTTTATTATAATTTCACATATGGAGGTTTATAGTTTTGAGTTCCATTGTAAGAGATCATTATTGCATGTAACCCAATAACTATTACTCATATAAAATGTATCAGTGTTAGTGTAAAAATACATGGCACCATGATTTCCAGTATTGTTAACACATGTAAGCAATTCACAACAGGGTGGTTCGCTAAACAAAAAAGGTCTTTCAGCGTAATACTTCCCAAAGCATCTGTGAATACTTGTATTACAGGTCCTGAGGCTGGACACACCAGCCTACATCATCCTGCTGACAATGTACCAAGACACGCCACAGAAACAGGGTCAAGCCAGGGCAGAGCAGGGAGAAAGCTCAGAAGTATCAGAACAATGTGGGTCTGTGTAGGGCAGCAGTTAGGGCATGGGGGGCGGGGGGTAACGTTGGTAGGAGCACCGAAAGCCACCCAGTCATCAGAACGTATGGAATGATGCACTTTCGCGCCCATGCCCTGAGAGGGATTCACACATATCCTTCAAGTAATGGGTGTCACATTAGCTGGCATTTATTTCTTAGGGCACTTCCTGTTTTTGAACGGAGGATTCTCATAGCTAGCAAGGGTACCTACTTCTGCCCTAGATAATCTTGAGGGATCTTGTTAATCTTCTTCTATATGGAGAGCCATCGTTTTCCATCCCCTGACCTGCACTCTGGAATGTGAACTCCAATTTCAAAAAAGGGTCCTTTGAGATGTACATTATATTTGATGTGTAAGTGCCTGTTTTGTCTTCCCAAAGATGCAAACAAAAGCTGTTTGAGCCAGACTGGCTGAGCATTCAAATACTCATGTTATTTTGCCCTGGAGAAGCATGCAAAGTGAAACTTGTGTTGCTCCAATTGTTCAATCTATAATATTGAAGAAAGCTGCCGAGAATTGCCTTGTTATATAGAATGGACTCTGCATGTGAGCTTGGTCAATAATATGTGATTGTACTGTTTGCACTATTTGATCTCTCCCATTGCTCTGCATTGAAGCCACTGCGACATAGCTTCAAAAAAGCCAGGACTGCTAATTTTGTTATTTCTGGAAATCATTTATGCGCACATATTTACGGCTTACCCAACATGTACTCCTGCATCATAGCCTCTTAAATTGCCCTTTTGAGTTAATTTAAAAGAGCTAGCCTTATGTCTGGCTTGGGATTGAATCATGTGTGATGGTGGTTCTGCTTCACACTTTCATCCAGCAGTTCTTCAGTTGACTGACATTGAGGTGCACAGGCCACTCATCCACCAGGTGCACTGCACTCTAAGCTTGTTTTTTGTTGTTGTTGGTATGAATACGTTGACACATTTGATGAAACATTTGATGTATCGGGAGGATAGCTCAGGGGCAATGTGCTCTCTTTGGAAGCAACACAGGGCTGATCCTCGGGTCCGTGCTTAGAAACCTTTGGGTATTAAGCGTGTTATAAATAACCTATCATATTATGACCAATAGAAAAGCAGTGAAGCCGTGGATAAGGATGCAATCTTCCTCTGTGCTCGCTCTTCTGTCCTCCCTAAATATTTAATATGATATCTTCTCTTCAGAAGGTCAAAGAATCTTATGACCAGACATTGATCGCTTCTAGAATCCACACTCCACACCTGCACTGTACATTTGATCAATTTGCTCTCTCTCGACATTTAATTTCAATACCTATTTTAACTCTGCGATGGGAACTGCTCCTTTCTAGTTCTACTAAATGAATCCGGTGAGATGTCTTCTGTGCAACCTGTACAGAGATTGCACATACTGGTGATCAGCTTTGCCGGCAACCTAGTAATCCCTTCTAGCATACAATCACATTGGTTTTTGCATTGCCTTACTATGATACCCTCCTGCACCAGACACACACTTAGAGTATTTTTACTCGCAAGTGCAAAAGCCCTAAGTGCTTAAATGTAATGTGCTGGGATGTATGGGAACAGCAGAGTTATTTAAATTGGTAGGATAGCTCCGTGGGATAAGCACTTGCTGTGGAGATGTGCGTGAAAGCCCTGACCAGGTTTGGTGCCCGCAGGTTATGTGCTAGGGTTTGGGAACAGCTGGGTTTTGTTACAGAGGTCAGATAGCTCAGTGGGCCGAGTGCTTGCTGCAGCGATGTCTGCCGGATCGGCAGGTGTCAAGTTCACATTTAACAAGGACAACTGATCCTTGCAATTTACCGCGGTCAATATTGGGATGATAATCCGCCTGTTTGGGATGATAATTGTATGTCAGTAGGTGCTATGTAGAGCACTTGAGATGTTCCCTAACAATGTTTGCTGCAATCAACAGCTCTGCAAGAAGCAAGTAAGGCGCCTGGCTTTCCATTTCACAGATATTGTTATTTCATAATGGTCTTTTGCTCTAGTCTCCCTTTTCATTTTCTTGCACACCTGCGCCCCTTATCTCATCCTCCTATGAATGTTTGCACCCTCCTCCCTACACCCCGTTACCTATAAATGCAAAATGCAAATAACTTCAGTAAACGTAAAAATGCTGTGGGCCTTGAGGGGTCTTTCCAGCACCTGTTTCACACCCCGTTTTTCTCTTCACGCATTGCATCTGGGCTGACAAGCCACCCACATGCAAGGCTGATCTCCTGTGGTGTTTGTCACTGTGCTGGTTTTGTGCCTAGCAGTTGATGTGCCTCTTCATTGCATCTGCCGATTCCTTGTTTTATTTAGCTTTCTGACCTATCAGCAAACGCTGGACAGCTGCAGTGCCACGCCTGTACTGCTATCTACACCCGCAGCAGACCTCTGTATAATTTCATTGATCACATCACTCGAGGCTCTCTGCTCGACATGGCTCATCTCATACTGCAAAAAAGGTTTTCCGGATTCTGGTTAATATTTATGGCACTGCTTCAGAATATGTTATAGTTTTTTTTTTTTTAAATTTTGGGTATAATTGATTGTTTCTCAACACCCCTGTTTTTTTGTTTTTTTTTTTTGTTATCCGTACGTCTGTATTTATAACTCATTGCTTAAAGAGATCACCACATGTTTGTCCCCTGGCTAGAGGCCCAGACCTGTTTCCATCTCACTATTGGTGAGGAAACTCTGGTTTATTCATAGCGGGACCATCTTATCCCCTTTAGCCTTTCGACAGTCAGTGCACTTTCAGGATACTGCAGCACGTGACTGTAAACGTATTCCAAACTGCACACACAGTTGCCGGAAACGTGCTTTCTCGTCAGTTTTGCCCACGGTGGCTCGCACCTTTCTCTGCACGTGGTGATCTTAACGTCTAAAGATCAGTGATGTGCGTGTGCCGTTATATCTGCTCTGCGGCTTCATCTGTGTGCAAAGCTTGCTGATGCACAGCAAGGAATGGCACGCGGGGAGTATTGACATGTGTAAGTGCGCCTCGTAAATGAGTGCGCTCTGTCACAAGTCACAAACGGGGCTCCCATTAAAAACAATTTGCTTCTACCTCCTTTCTTTCAGGTGTTCTATTTCTGCAGGTGCGAAATCCTAGAAAGTCGTTTGGGGCTCCATACAAAGGCCCTCATTACAACCTTGGCGGAGGACCATGGTGCTATTAGCACCATGGTCCATGCCGCTAAGGTTGCAATTCCGCCATGGTGGTTGGCGGACTTACCGCCCCATTCCGACCTTGGCGGGGCGGTAAGTCCCCAATCCCCATTTACCCTTCCCCATTCCCATTTTTGCCCCATAGGGCATAATGGGAGTGGGGAAGGCGTTAATTACGCCACCGTAAATTACGGTGGCGTAATTAACAACAAGGTCCCTTAGCGCCATGGATTTTAACACCTGCTAAAAGCAGGTGTTAAAAGCTCCATGGCGCTAAGGGATCTCGGAATCAGGCGGCAAGGGTCGGCGCTGTTTACGCTGCCGTAAACCCCTTACCGCCTGGGTCCTAATGAGGCCCCAAGTGTTTTAAAGTACTCCATTGCACTTGCACACGTCAGAGTAGTTTACCACCATCACACCTGTACCTCTTATCACATCCTACTTTCAAACTGTGTACTCTCATCTTTGCACCCAAATGCCTATACATGCAAAGAACAACAGTAAACGCAAAAACTATTGGCATTGCCAATGCGTGTTTTACTCCAGTAGCAAGCTCGGAGATGGGCAAGCCATGGTGAACTGTGCACAGCGCAGTGAATTCCTATATCACTTATTTCACAGTGACCTTTTCATGCGACCACAAAAGCTACTTCCGACTTTGCCTACTTTTTCAGGTTTTTTCTTCTCCAATTCCTAGGTCTATTCCTTTATAATGTGATGCTTTTTTTTGTTGAACATCACGTCTTTCAAAAACAATTTTTGAAATTATAAATAAATATAGGCAAAGCTTTCTCGAGGTCAATAAGCACGCTACATGTAAAGGCTAATCTATTTGCATTAGCGCAGAGAATGACCGGGCACAGTGCACTCTCTGGGGGATCACTGCGGGTGGGCATGTTGATGGAGCAGTGCTACAAGCACAAAGCACGTATTTCGCATAGTTACATTCTTAGGCATTGATAAAGTGCAATATTAACAATATTGCAAAACATGTGCAGCATGTAATAGCAGATTGCTGTGCATGTCTTTACAGACTGTTATATCGCAGCAACCAAAGTTGAACAAAAGCCATAAAAGTGAACCGATTTGAATTCCTGCTCATATACACATTTCAATAAAATATTAGTTCAAAGCAGTGGGGATTCAGGGCCTGATTCACAGAGCGTTTTCCCATCGGATTTCCCTATTTTAAATGCTTCCGGAATTAGGCCCACATTGAGGTACAACACAGCAATGTTTGTGAGTCCACACTGACGCCCCCGGTTTACTCTCTGAAAACCCGTAAAGGAAAATGTTGCATTACCCCCCCTTAGACCTAGAGAATGTGCACTCAGATTTGAGGAAACCTTGAGGTATCCCGACTCCACCTTTGAGCTCTTCTGATCCTCATCAACCTCCCTGTGAAGAACTCCCTACACGATTTGATCATCATTGTGTGAGAGAGGTCAAAAGCTTTTTGGATATACTTCAGGGAGAAACAACAAGGGATTCTCACCCCTGTCCTGAGCACTTAATACACTCCTGAAAACACTGGTTGGGGACCTAAAGAGCAATGGTTCCAGCGGGCCCATTGGGAACAGTAAATGAACAAGTTAGGATGGTGTTTTTGATGGCTCTCAGTCTGTCAACTAGCATTCTAAGGAATGTGAAAGGAGTGCCTGTGGTTTCCATATTTCAGGCAGACCAATCTCTGAACCAAATTTGTGCGCCTCCCCTAAACATTAGCACTCTGACTATCATGATGAGTGGAATCATGATGCTACTCCTCCACCATCTACCAGTCCCCGGATGCTTCATGTACACAGTGTATAGTGGGCCTATGTAAGAGAGAGAGGCATGGTTGGACAGTGGCAAAGTGAGAGCATGAAATGGAACTGGCTGTGAAAGTAGTAGGAGTGCTTCAAATGCTTCAAATGCGTGTGGTTATCACCATATGTAAGGTGGGAGATACATTACTATGCATCTCTTAAATATGTTATTGTTGTTATCATTTTGTTATACTATTAGGGCCATAAAAGACTGGGGCATGCAAAATACAGCCCGAGAAGGACAGAAACTGAGAGGCCATGCAAGGCCCCTATTCTGAGTGTGAAGCTGGCTGATGTTGAGACCCATTGGAATGTGCAGGCCAGTCAAAACATTGGTTTCCGACATAAGGCGTATTGAATGAACAAAAATGGGTCTCTTTCAACTTTACCAAAGTGTACAGATGCTCAAGTGAAGGTAAGTGTGCTGGAAAACTTTGTCAGGTGTATTGACCCACGTTTGGACTATTATGCTGCAACATTTGGTGCTGTGGGCTTAGGAAATCCAAGAGGGCGGAAAAGCCCACATTTGCGCCAGAATCCGGGAGAACCGGCAGTCTTTGCGCACAACAAAATGGTCCCCTGACCTGCCACCCACCAGTGCGAGCATGATGGGCCAGGAGTGCCATGGGTGAAATGTGTGCCAAAGGAAAAACAGCAGTGCCGGTTAGCTCAGAAAGAGCTTTGAAATCACCTTTGTTTCTCTGAAATGCAAGCTACAAATGCCTATTTTAAACATTGCAAGATATTCAAAAATCTCACTGAACACCAGCAGACATTTGGCAGAAGGTAGACTTGTGTGCATACAAAATCTGGAAAGAGAAAAAGCCTAAAATAATGTTCATAATGAAACTGGCTGAGCTGTAGATGTCAGCAGCCTAAGTTAAATTGGACTGAAAGACGCTAAAATATAAATGTTTAAAATAAATGATTGACTTGCTGTGGAGTGTCACATAGTTTGCAACTGTTAAATGTCATAATTTTGAACTTAGAATCAGTGTTCTAGCTGCATGTGTAAAAATTGCAAGTTTGGTTTGAATGTAGAAAACTGGGATCCAAAGTGCCATTTAGCTGAAGCCCGGCTGAAAGAGATTTAATTCTGCCTGACAACTACCCCCGACAGGAGTTGAAACTTGATCAGCAGCTGTGTTCCCAGGCCTGGCTGCATCATGCTGCCCCTGCCAAAAGGAGATGACACCTCTCTGATTGAATTAGGGGAGTGGCACCTGGGGACTGCAGGAAACTAAACAAAGCACTGTCCTTGGCCCAGGCAAATGTTAAATTAGGGGGGTCATAAATGGCTTCCTCTTGGAAGGAAACGGGGAGGGGCACTGCATCTGTGAGCAAGCTGAGCTTGGGGGAAGTGGATAAACCAGAAATTCCACCATGTGCTTTGGAAACCCACACCCCTCGGGGCCAGAGCATAATCTTAAAAAGATGGATAATTCATAGTGCGGAGTTGTAAAAATTATATAAATAACATCATCATTCTTGTGATTTTTCTGTGCACATTTTAAGAGGTGTTAAAACTCTGTACCATGTTCTGAGGCAAAACCCCATGAATTATGGAGATTGCAGACACGGGGTTCACGCTAGAAAAATGAAAAGTTACTGGAATATGTGTAGAAAGGCGGTGTTGTCACCCGCAGGCGTTCTGACTGGCGGCTTCTTCTGCGCTGGGTTTTGGGACGTAGGTACGGGAGGGACTAGTCCCTCCTTTGTGTCCGTTACTTTTTCCTCCTTGTAGCGTGTGGCCGCTGGGAGTATATCTTCTCTCCCGACCCAGCGGTCCCTGCGTTGCAACTATCCTTTGGAAGCTCTCGCTCTTCCGGGTTTCTTCGCTCCTGCCTTGCTCTGTCCAGGCTTCTGTCACTCGCGCCCTCCAGTGAGTGTTCCTCCTACCTTCTCTCCCCTCCAGTTTTTCTCTGCTGCTGCCGCGCTTCGGCGGTAACCATTTCTCTTCTTTTGCGGCCCCGTCCCCGCAGACAGGCGCCGCCCCTTTCCCTACGCTTTTTCTTCTCTCTCTCCGCTATTTGTCTGGCGCTTTTCTCCATTGCCTATCTCTCCTCCGGTCCTTGCCCCGCTTGTTGCAGTGGCTGGTGGGCGTTCTGTGGAGTCCTGTCCTTCGGCTCCCCTCTGCAGGACTCCCCTGTTCCGCTGCAGTGTTGCCTTCAGTTACTCATACGGATCCAGTCTATTACCTACCTCCTACTCATCTGAAAGTCTACTTTCCGCAGGAACTACGCCTTCCGTGCTACAGACCAGAGGAGTCCAAGGGTTTTTTCCCCATTCAGGATTTTTCCCCAATTTGGGCTTGGTTCCGGAAGGGAGGTCCTGGGACAGCTGTTCTCCTCAGCGGTCATGGTGGCCTCCCTCCGTGACAAGCAAGCTCATCGGAAAAAGGAGAAGGATTATCTACTTCGACGGCGTCTGCAGGACCCCGACAGCAATTCCAGCAGTTCAGGCGAGGAGAGCTCGACAGAGGGGGAGAAAAGGGAGACCAGGCACTTAAACAGTCACAGGTGTACATGTGTGCCATTTTTGGTAAACGTCCAATATTGGTAAACCAACTAAAAACGAAAATAAGTTGTCATTTTTTAATGCAAGCTCTTAGAAATATCAGAGTTGGAACAGAATGTACCATAAGTAATCTGTAATATGTACATGTAATGTCAACCACTTGTGTATCTGGGAAATATGCATTTGGATCAGAAATAGATTTGTGTGCAATTTGACAAGGGGAGGATCCTCTGACCATAAACCTACCTCATCACTCTGACTCACAACTCAGTTCCCCCAATCAAGGGAGAGAGGAGAATTGGGCCAATGATAAGTTGAGAGGGACAGGCTCAGTTATGCTACGCACACACCCACTTTCTAAAGACATAAAAAGAGCCACTGGAAGCCAGACAGGGACATTCACTTTCCACTTTCTTGCGGGACGCTTTGCCGGGAGACTCCAGACTCCAAATCTATCAATCTCCAGAGACCAGAGATCCAGAGAGACCAGAGATCCAGAGAGACCAGAACGGTGCAGTGCTGAGAGCTGACCCAGATCACTGTGCGCAGAACCAGTACCAAGTGGCGAGAGAACCGCAGCCAATCCTGACCCGATCCGTGACGAAGGCGCATTCCTGTCCAAAATATAGTGTGAGTACTCAGCCAGAACTGTGCAAAACCAATCTCTTAGTTTAAAAGCTGCAAAACTGTAATCTGTCATTCTGAAACTTTAAAATTTAATTTCTGAAAATCTACCTCCACAAAATCTTCCGTATCTCTTGAACCGTTTGTGATAGAAGCGAGATTTAACTTTAATTTTGAAAGCTAAGATTCTGGGCTTTCCAAAGAACCCTGAACTTTCTATTCATTATACTTTTTCCGTAATCGTGCTCGACGCACTCGGAAAATGTGCCGCGATTTGCGATTTTGGCTCAAATTTCTTCACGTGTCAAAATAGCAGCTCCTTGCTTTCGTTTGCTGAAATTCGTTTGCAACCTGACAATCATTCATAGAGCATTGCTAAAGTGATCCTGAACTGATTTAAAGTAGCTATCACCCACCCTGAATCTCTTATAGGGATTTAAAATCATTTTTAGCCTATTTTTCCCTTCTTTGCATACCACATTTAAAGTACTTTGCCTGTGTTTAAAATAATCCTTGTGATCTAAGCTTGCTAGGGGGGGAACTGAATTTGGATTGTACTGTGATTGTATTCCTGAAGGCTGTGTGTGTTACTGCCACCTCCTTACATTGCATAAAGGGGGGGAGGGTGAATTGCCAAAAGGGGAAAAGTGATTATATTATGTTTTGCTGAAATCATATCAAGTTTATTCCTGTGTTGCTTCTTTTCCACCTTGCACTTCCTTGTACCATATAAAGCATTCTCAGCTACCTTATCCTCTATACTATTCCTAAGTAATTAAACCAGTGTGCTAGTATAACATCATCCATTGTTGATCACTGTCATATGTCTAAGTGTGATATCAAATATTAATTTATTATAAAGTGTGATATATATCTATTGTTTAATTTTTCCAATAAATCTTTTAATTTGCAAAACAAACCTTCTTCTTTGCTCAGTGGGATCAGGGGGGATTCTAAGACAGGGGCGTTATACAGGGGTTCATCATCCAGATTATAACTTGTCATAAAAATATATAAATAAGGGCTTCCCTTGAGCAATCCCAGACAAGGCACTGACTTAGTGGGAATGCTTGATTGGAGTCATTAACAACTTAAATCGGCTGAATGTGCCAAATGCATTCCAAAAGACAGGTGTTGCTGAAAATGCTATTTTCATAAACTGTTAAAGACACAATTTGACTGGAAAAGACTGATAGCAGCATGTTACATAAACTTCTATGCGACATAAGACTGTGATCCAGGAATCTAAGTGAAGCGGAGCATATTGCATTTGACACTAATAAAAACACTTACTTTCCAACATCCTAAATGACATAGTTCAAAATAAATGGGCCCCATGGTTTAAAAGTGATCACTGGTTTCTCATGGTAAACTTTGGCCTATGTGTGAACAATGCAGAAAGGGACACCCATGCATTCTCAACAGTTATATTAAAGAAAGACTTTACTCATGGACAGCAGGCCGAGATGCAATACAAAATGTCACGTATAAACGCATCTTTTCAATTTAAAATGATAATCTTTCAGAATTATGTATGCAGTTTGTTTTTCCCCATTGAACTAAAGCCTGTGTCCCTGGAACTCTGACCCCAAAGATCTTTGGCTGGGACCCACCAGAAAACAGGTCTGTTCCAGTTAAATTAAAATAAATACAAATATTTTAGATCAAAATTGTGAAAGGGTCAGATAAAGCAGTAAAGAAAACTGACCTTTCAGGACGGTCTTGATCCTGATAAACTTCATCACAGAGCAACTAATGGATCTTCAAAGACTGTGTAGAACCAGACATTACTGATAAGCAAATGTCTAAGTCATATGGCTTGAGAGAAATTAAACTCATCGGGAGGAGTTGGATGTGAAACTGCAGGCTTCTATATCAATGATTGCCATTTAAAACACATTGGACACCCTTTCATTAATAATAGGAGCACTCTACACCGTAATAAGCTCATTCGGGACTCATTTCAAAGATCAGCAAAAGCCTGTCAGTTCAATATAAATATTAATCATATGAAATGTGTGTAATTTGAGTAAGAGATGAACATGGGTTTGTGACACTCCTATAAATCAGAAAAATCCAAAACGTGGTGAATTGATAGAAAGAAAAATGAATGTGTGTTTTGTGCAGTTTGATCATTTTAACTGTTTCAGCTCATGAATAAACCCTGAAAAATAAATGCGCCTCCCAGGACGGTTGTGCTGCAATATAATTAGTGTTCAATGAGTCATCATAAATTGTAGAATTCAAAAATATATATGTTTATGCAGTTATCTGAAAAGAGTTGATAGTTGCCACGTAGTGACATTCTGAGAAAACCAAATATGTAACAAATATGGCATTTGAAATTTGGCATTTCTCTCCTTCCCTCATCATCCATAATCCAGACCTCCCAAAATCCTTGTCCTATCATCTGGTGGTGGTTGGATTGGTGGGAGAGAGAGGAATTGAGTTGTCCAATCCGAAGCATGGGAATATTCATAATGTGCATGTCTTATCAGCACTATATAATATCAATTTCCAATCTGAAAAGGGGACTAGTGGGAGAGGAACATCTAGCGAGACAGAGAAGGAGAGACCAAAAGAAGGAGAGAAAAAACAACCAGAGAAGGGAGATAGCAGTGTAACCAGGACTGGCAGGAGACCCTGGGACTTTTGCTGGGACTTCTGTGTTAAAAGCTGGGAACCCTATCTGAGAGAGGCCTGTGGCAGGTGGGACCATGCTGTGGACAGAGCCCTGAGTTGTGAGCTGTCTATCTTTGTCCAAATGAGGGTCTGAGATCTGACTGACCTCCTGGGCTGAGAATAGAGACCTCCTATGTAAGTAGATATATCCCCAAAGCTATCCATTGTGTTGTGAACTGCCTGCCTTAAATGTGTTCTATTTCGTTGTGGTTGGCGGGGTGAAACTTTGTAGACCCTTAGCATATTTAACTACAGTTAATTCAATTAATTCTGATACAAAAAAGATCACAGGGTGAGTTTTGTTAGAATTCAAAACTAACAAATCGCATTCCCAGTGTGTTAAAGCCACTATAGTTCATAAAGTAATTGAGTGACCCTAGTTTCCCATTTATTCCCAAACCAGAATCCCAAAAAGCCCTGCATGTCATTTTGAATGTAGTGTGTTCCAAAAAAAATGTTCCCATTGAATTTATTTCCCAAACCCTGCCTTTCTGAACAAAAAGCCCAAATGAAATTCCCAATCTATTCCCACTCCCTGAATCTTGCCTTTGAACTCAGGGGTGTCACAGATGACTGATGTGTAGTAGGGAAGGGGTGTCTGGGAGAAAAGAGCATGTTGATCAATGACGAGAAGCTTGTGCATTATTAAGGTGTCTTATGTGTGAAAGGGCAGAGCAATCCCATTGTGCTGATTTGTATTTCAATATGTGTTGTTCTTGCAATTTGAAGTGTATTCAAAGATACATGTTGGTCATATTGATTCAAACAAATTTTATAAGTGATGATTGTATTGTGCCACAGAGTTGGTGATTTGTGTGATTGCAGAGAATGTTCTATCAATTGTATACATGTAAATACATATATACTATTATTTCTATACACCGGCCTGGTTCCTGGCTTATTGGTGATGCAGAGGGTATCAGTTGAGTGGTATTATACATGTTGGAGACCTTACCAAATTAGAATCTGCTATGCGCTTTGTTGTACGACACGTTGATTGGGGGTAACTCCCCCAGTTGAGAGTGACCATCCAATAAACCTTGACAAGACTATTTAAATAAATTAAAGTTTACAAAATAGGCATTGAAGGCAATGATCAAATCTAGCTCTCTAAATTGTTCCTTTGTTCAGTTAGGCATTCACACCTCAACACTATCAATGACATGATAAACTTAATGTTAGCATCATACATTATTATTTACTTGGCTCCATCTTTAATATAGCACTGTGGGCCTCCTCTGTCAAACAGTAGAAAATGTACATTGTTGGGTATAGCTAAAACTTTGGGCATGAGCAGTGTGGTTTTCATCAAGTGCTGTACCATGGAGAGTTTGGAGAGGTACAGTTACTTTGTCTTTAAGCCTTTAAGCAATGGATTCACAATGAATGAAATAAATGTGCGAGTCTGCCAGTTAAGGCAAAAGTTCTAATTTTAATAGCAAATGGTGCATAGCGTTTCAGATAATGTTCCAAATACGGATTACCAGTACTATAGTTAATTCCTATGGATAATACACATGTTGTACTTTAGGTCGACTTTCCCTAAGCACCCAAGAGAGTGGCTGCACCTTTTGACAAATTCTTAAGTGACAGGTTGCTCTGCTGCAAATATGCCACTTTCAAATAAAGCACCTCACCCAAACCCACCCATTCCTGGCTAGGGAGCATCCAATCATTCTTTTGTGAAGTATGCCTTTCCCTTGACATTTTTGAAGACTTAAACTACTATACTAGAGATGCCATAATTTAGGTGGAATCAACATTCGCCATAAATGCATAATTGTGTGGTTTCCAAAACAGGGTGTAAGATTCACCAGCCATCATGTCTTTATTTGCAAGGCCATTTGCATGGCCTAAGATGTTTGTGGTGATTCCATATTGTTAAACTGGATATCATATTGTACCTCCTTTATTGTATATATTGGCCTAAGCCCAGTCGCTTAGTTCCGACCGTAGATCGACCAAGCCACCATTTTAGGTCCATCCGCCATTTTGATTTCCATTTCAAAGTCACTCTGTGTTCTAAAATGGTGGACAGTGTTTACCGCTTGTAACCTAGCCGTCCTGACCTTCGCATAAAAGTTAATGTCTAAACTGCGCGTAAGCCAAATGTTAGGACCGTGTAATGAGACCTTGTCCTACGTTTGACCTGTAGATCGAAGATTACTTGCACCAACAAGTCCGATCCGCGGACATACATCAAATACAATGTTGTTTAAATACTAAATGTGAACACTAGTTGAACATATTGTATAGGACGTGTACTAAGGCTTAATGTTAAATCCGAAGATACACTGTTGCCATTATGATTTGTTGTTGTACAAACTGGAAATAATCCACATGCATATAGTTGGATAAACCCTAGACTGAGAATTATTAACTTGCAGAGGGGTTGGACATTACGATTGGAAAATGTATAAAAGATGTAAATGTTGAGACGTCCAGTACCTCTCACTTCTCACACCGAAAGGGCGGGTATTCGCTGTGATGTACTGAGGGCCAGATAGCTATCTGATACTTTGTTTCTTTGTGAACTGTACAGTTATTTGAATAAAGGTCTGTGAATCTTTATAAGCCCATGTTTGGTGTATTTCCTTTTGGGGTACTCAGCCTTGATATTTTTCTTTGCTTTTACAATATCTCTACAATGACTACAAATAATAGGTGACTTTGAAAAGAAGTGATGATGTTCCTGCTCCATTTAGCTTGGCCATATTCCATGGGTCTGAAAATCAATGGGCACCAGGTGCAAGCATATATAACAATGTCCAAGAGAGCCCATGGCTTGCTAGGCATTGCAGGAAGAAATAGCTTGACTCTTCCTTTTCTCTAAAGAAAATGTTGCCTCAGGATTCTAGGTATGCACCATCAGGACTAGTACTGCATCCTTCAATCACAATGCCCATTTACCTCTAAATGCAAGAAAAAGGACAGGATCTAGACACAATAAAGAACACTACACACACATTCACAGTTAGGCACGTTATAACTTCAAATTCATCAGTTGGACACTTTATATCTTCAATTCCATCAGCAGCAAACAGATAACTCAACTATGTCACTTGTGAAGCATTAATACAATTACAATAAACATTTATCATTAAGCATATGTGCAAGAACAAATGTCATATTTGGCACGGCATGGCATATGCATTTCTCTTTTTTAACCTGGGAACCCTGCTCAAGAATAATTTGTTGTGAAAGCAATATAACAGCATTAGGATTTCAATTCTGTATCAATCTCCTCAATTCACTTATCATTGGATGGGTTGTTAGATTATGATTCCCTCTGCATGAAAGTACAACCAACCACTCAAAATGTTGAACTCGGGCTACTTCATTTATCTTTTGGTACCATAAATATTAAGAGAGTGTTGCCAATCATGTCCAGTCTGACACCATGCCAATAAACCCACAGAGGGTTCCTGCTTATTTGCCTATGTAGTTATACTCACCATCCAAATGATTACACTGCATCACAGAAGGCTGTATCTCCCTTGGCTCACAAGTTCCCTTCCTAGAGATAATTATTCCTCAACCCGTCTCTGCAAGAACACTGCCCTGTAGTCGAACCACAGCCTTCAACAAACTCCCTCTGCAGGTCCCACTCTAAGTGCACTAACCAGCAGCCCAGCAGACGATCCTTGCCAAAGCTCAAGCTATGCAAAAACAGCCCTCTTTCTTTAGGAAGCCTGTCCTTCCTCCTTGTTCTCCCTTTATTTCAAAACCCTCAATTTACCTATTCCTCACTCTATGTTCCTGCGTATTTTCTTTAATATTTCCCCAGCCTTTTCCGTGATGTCACCTCTGGCCACACCATGTGCCAGAACCTTCCAGCACCAATCTCGCTCCATTTGTGAACTTTTAGCAACATTCTGCTAGCACAATTCTCTTATTAATGTTACTCTATCCTTCCTCCCTGCCCTCACACAAACAATGCGTGTATATTTTCAAGGACCATCTTGCCTCTGTTACATTGCTCTGCATGCCATGAATCTTTCCTTCCTATTCAGCTTTTAACTCTGCATTATTTTCTGCACCTGACAATGTTTGTGCACCTGTCGCTATGCTAGCACAATTGTGGCCTGTTGCATAACAAATCTAACCCACTCTATTTCCCCCAATACTAAGTGTTATGATCAAATGTTAAACGACACACTAAAAACACTGTGGCTCACAAATTCTCTACCATCTCACCTCTTTTCTATGGAGGACACTGATCAAAACATGGCGAATCTCCAGAAAAACTAACCACCAAAGCTAGAAATCATGTACACCATTCATGTATATTTTTCCATGAATGTCAGTCTAGCGACATTGAGATGAGAAATGGTCGAGAAAGAGCAAAACGAAAATCAAGAAATATTTTCAATCACGGTTCCAACCACATCACTTTCCCTGGCTTGAGTAGCACTTGTCCATTTGCCATTGTGGCCTGCATCCATGTTACTGGACCTGTTATACTAGAACATTTTTAACTAATTCAATAAATGTATTGCTCCTATTCTTCCTTCCACGTAGTGTGAACTGCTTTCTTGTCACCTGGTCTTCTCAACTGTACCAACCGGTCTTCTTCTGCCTTTGTGACACCTCCTTTTCTCATCCCAGGGACTCCCCCTTTCCTCATCTGGTGCCCCCTCAGTGCACACTGGGGTCCAGAGACCCTTTTTGGAGGGAATTGAGTTATTAGATTCTATAACAGAGGAAGAGACAGGCAGGTAAAATATCAAACACCAATAATTGTATCCAAGCTTTTTCCTTTCAAATCTAATATTAATTAATACCTCAACTGTTCATTCATTCCTCCAGTTACAATAAACGCACCTAATTACCTGTTACGATGAATCCTTTTTCCTCTCAATTTCATATCCTGCCCAATGTGGACCATTGGAAATGTATTTACTCACCTAGTTTATTATAGCGGCTGTATCTGACACTGCAATGCTAACTAGGCATAATGTAAACTGACACTTGAATACTAAGTGGCTGTATCCTTGATAATGGTGTTTGTCCTTGGGCATTGGATAGCAATGGTGTAAGTACCGGGATACTGCTGCAATTGCCCAATGATGGTGTGAGTATCTGAGCTTTTGAGGATAAACCCGGAAATGTGTCTGGGTTTATGGTTGCAATTCCAGATATACGAGCAAGATACCTGACAATGTATATCATGGTACTAAGAAATGTGCTTAGTACCTGGGATCTATTGGCATGTTTGTCAAATGTCTATCTAATACTCTTAATGTGCAAAGACACTCCCACTCAGTTTCATCTTTTCCAAGAAGATGAATTCTAAGTATACAAAACTGAGCAAAATCCACTATGAAAGTAAAAAAGTAAATTTGTCTTGTGTCCTCAAATTTTCATCCTGGTGGGAAGGTGCTGTACTCTAATGTTTTACAGAAGTAAAAATCTCATTGAATAGAATTAATTGTTGGATGCCTTAGATGGGTATGAATATCACATTGAAAAGTCATCTCACTTTAGACTCCTTCCACCTCACGCTATACCACCGCTATGATCTGACATTTCAAGGCCTCCTTTTGACTGTGCAGTGCCATCACCGATCTGTGAATTGTCAGTGCCAAGTGTATCGCTTTGAGGCATTAGTGCAGTTTACAATGTCATCAATTATGGAACTAGCTGGATTGAAGTGCCACCTTCGATATTGTTTCAGAAATATCAAGATCTGAAAAATGTTCAGTGCCATTTTTGTGTTTTTACTTTGTAGTGGAATTTAACAAGATGGCTAAAATGGAGGTCGACATTTCTCTACTAACATAAAACATCTACTTCTTCATGTCTTATTGTTGCCAGCAAACAAATTATGTTCATATTCTCTTTTCCATCCATTTTTTTTAGATGTTGATTATATGAACAGAACTAACCGAACTATAAAAACAAATTAGGTTCATTATATTCGTCAGCTTTGCTGTTCTCCAAATTCTCTTTTCAATAGTCTTTTACATGAGCTCAATCAGTGTGAGCAAGAGAGTTTTGAATCCAAGAACAACTTCCACTAGTACACACACCCTTGAACGTAGGCATTTAACCGTAATTACAAGTGTTTCTTTTTATAAATCAGCCATCTGCTTTCTTTTAGAGCAGCCTTTGTTGGTTGAGGGGTTTTGTAAAGTTTTGTCATTTGCCAAAATGATGTTGAGTCCATGATTGGTGATTTCATAGTGTTCACTTTTTTTAGTAGCATATTTCCTTCAACATCTCTTACTGTAAATAGCTGCCACTATAACGCAGCATCTTTCAAATTCAGAGATGGGAACACGAATTGCCTTATTTTCCATGCAAAGGTTGAGATTCTGTTAAAACTTCACGTCACCAAGGAAGATCAGGATATAATGTTATTCATTTTCCTCTTAAAAAAGCCAACACATTTCCTTCCCCAGTCTTTACCAGTAAACTATCATAGGTCATTGAGACCTCTGGAATGCAAACACCTATCACACATGTCACAGAACACTGTGCTTTAGTGAATATTTTTCCAGCTTGTTTATTTTTCCTGTTACAAAATGTAATCATTTACAAAGTAACCTGCAGACAAGTCTATCAGCAAGATGAACATTGAAAAGATGCATATTTCTTCACCCTCTGACCTTCACTCAAGTCCATTTCTAGGTTCAACTGCATTCCTGTGCAAGTGCTAATTTCATAAGATAGAAAGGCAAGGAGGGAGCTGCTGTCTTGGGGGAAAATTGGTTTTGGGTCATTAGTTGTGTTTTGATACATAGAATTTTGCTAGAATCCCTGTGGACATTAGAACACATCAGCTATGCAGATCGGTTAACAAGACCCTCACACCAGTTCCGCTCCAGATCCAACAGCAACCATGAGCAGTGGCTCTTTGCACCAGAGACATAGGTGGTGAGAAGAGCAGCACCACCAGAATTCTATCTGGTGGGGGTATAGCAATCATAGCTAAATCCAGCCTTGCAATGAGACTAGCAGCTCCACTGCACGTTAAGTCTTGCGAATCCCTCACAGTTAAGTTACCCAACTCAGACTAACAAAACATCAACATACATCTTATTTACAGACCTCCTGGCCCCATTTGCTCCTTTGAAGAGGACATTTCTATGATCCTCTCAGAGAACTTAAAAAATACATCTCAGGCACTCTTACAAGGAGATATGAACCTAGGTTACAATGATCCTAAAGGTGCTCAAGCTACGTCCAATGCCAATGTCGTCACAGAACTCGGCTTTTCCCAAAAAATAACTAAGCCTACCCATGACACGGCCTGAACTCTTGACTGGGTGGTTGATTACAACTGCTACATCACCATTACCACTATCAGCCCACAGGCTTGGACTGACCACTCACTTGTAGCCTTCACTTTAGATACTAAAGTCAACACAACTCTAAATAACCCCATAGTAACCCCCATGCTAACCAGAAGAAAAAAAAACATAACCTCAGACAGACTCTTACCACTGATACTCCCTACTTTAAACTCACTACCAGATTCACTAGATCCATCTACCTTAGTGAATGAATTTAACAAAATTATGACAGAAGCACTCGACACCATTGCCCCTTTACAAATGAGGAACAGTAAGCCAAGAGAACATTTAAATGCTTGGTTTACGCCCTACCTAAAGTCACTTAGACAAGAAAAACGGAAAAGTGAAGGTTAACACCATCTGAGGTGAATAAAGTAAACCTTATTACCATCTCTAGGAAATACAAAAATGAAATACGGTGAGCAAAAAAGAAAGCTTTCACAATAGGATACTACTCGCCAAATAAAGTACTAAGGAACTCTTTGCTATTCTAAAGGAAATAGAAAACCCCATCCCTGTACCTGATAACTGTGTCAAAGACAAGACCTGGTGTTCTGACATACAGAAAGCACTTACTGATAAAATCGCCACTCTTCATGTAAACATTGCCAAAAAAAATTAAACGTACCAACATCTACCCCCAACTAAGAAACTCACCTATCTCACCTAAACCACCACTCTTCTTCAACTTCACTAAAATTACGATACTAGAAGTTGAAAAAATAATACTCTCTCTCAAACCATCTAACTGACGAGGTGATCAATGTTCTGCCCAAATTATAAAAGACGCTGCGAGAGACCTCTCACCCTTTAACTCGAAGCTTATTAACGCGTTGTTTACTTCAGGCACCATCCCAAGTAACCTCAGGGAATCTTGGGTCCTCCCATCCTGAAGAAAAAAACACTTGACCCTGCTATACCCACAAACTATGGGCCAATCACAACAGTGCTGTTCCCCCTTAAGAAGCTTCTTGGAACAGAACACACTCCTTTGTACCAGACAATCAGGTTTCAGACCTCAGCATGGAACCGAAACTGCACTCCTTGACCTTAAGGCCCAAGTTAACGAGCTGAGAGATGAGGGAAAATGTGCCCTACTACTTCTCTTAGATCTCTCAGCAGCATTTGACTTGGTGGACCATACTGTTCTTTGCAACCATTTAGAGTCAGCTGCGCACTTCTTGCGACAAGCCAGAGCTTGGATTCAATCTTTCTTAAGTGAAAGAACCATGAGAGTCTTCTCCACCTCCAAAGCAGCCGATCCTATCCCTATCTCATGTGGTGTTCCCCAGGGCTCCTGTGTCTCACCCACTCTGTATAATATATTTACCAAGCCCCTCTTTGATGATCTAGATTGTCTTGGTGTCACCTACACTAACTATGCAGATGACACTCAGATTCTCTTCCCACTTATAGGGGATTACAATCAGGATTTGGCCTTGGTGAATAGGATATATCTCATCATCCAGGCATGGATGGCACTCCATGGTCTATGCCTGAATGATGATAAAACAGAACTCATCATCCTGTCACACTTTCTTTTCCATCCACCAAACATGGATGGAAATGCTGTTGTGCTTTTCCTCAGGCGTTTCACTGAGACAGGCAGGGCCCATCTCATTGAAGTGCACTCCTAGCCACCACGTGGTTGCTGGAAACCTGTCATACATTAGTGTGATAGCGCACTCCCAACTCTAATGTATGTAAGGGGGCTGGACAGTTTACCATTGCCCTACTGTCTATTCCCTCCTGAAATGCTATGGTCACCATTCAGAATAAAGTGACATGAGCATAAAAAAGTAGTGCAAATGAAATGAGCACATTCTCTGCATTCCTTTCATTTGCGCTTCTATTTGAGAATCTGGTACAGACTGTGTTTTGGGGGTCATAGTCACAAACCACTGCCCCAATGATCTACCGGAATCCTGAAGTTTCTGTCTGAGTGTCCTACTGACAATCAATGTGCTTCACTGTGATTATTGCTCCCAAGTGTCCCACAAATGTTTTACTCTCGGGTGTTCCATTATAACTTTACCCCATTGTGTCCTGCTCTGGGGTGTCCCCAATGCAGTTTTATCCAGCAGCGATTGTAGTTCACTGTGAATTTCACACCCACTGCTGCCTGCTTCCCCATCACTTTACACTGTGATTCACGACCACAAGGCACACTATCTACTTCCACAGATGCCCCCTTATCCTGGCGTGTCCCAGGCTTGCTCCTCACAATACTTTACCCAAGGTGCATTGCTTCCAGAATGTCAGCTCAGCACCATTTGGTGGCTGCTCCACATGTTGAACTGACTACTCCCTGCATCAAGAGGCCTGCATCAAGAGGTTCAAATGTTACATTCCAGCACGACTGAACACCCATTATAACAGAGGTCAAACATAAGAGTGCTGCACCTCTCCAAACAACGTATATATTAAAGTGCCAACCAGCACATCCCTGCACCACCTCAAGTGCTCACAAATAAAATCCACCTCGCAACAGACCTGAATGCATTTCCCAGGTACTTCCAAACGGCATGCATCAATACAAATTCAATGCAATCTTGCATTTTCTCACCCTCCCATGAATAAAACACAGCCCCCTCTTTATCATATGTAGCCCCTTAGGTCTGGCCCCAGTCTGGGACAGAGATCATGCTTTCTCTGTCCCAGGGCAGGGACAGTCCCTAGTGGGAACCACCAACCCCATCCCTCAAGCTTGCCAGAGGGGAAGAGCACTCAACTGCAAAATAAAATTGATGTTACCAGGAGATGGGCTATGCCTGAGTTCTTACCTCATCCAATCATAGGACACAGACACTAAGGTGTGTTTTTTAGGGATCCCAACAAGACCCATCTTTATTTATTAAAAAGAAAACACGTAAACCTTCGATATTATACATTTATATCTGTAAGAGGTTTTGTCTTATTGGGGTAAATTCGGGATTTAGCAGTATTTTCTTTTTACCATGATATGTTGGTGGTAAACTGGTGGTAAACTGCCCTTATATTTAGAGATAGTTTAGTATTACTCTATTTTGGTGATAATATAGTATTAGATTGTGTTGGTGCTAATTTTAGTGGTATCTTACTTTGTGGTAATTTCAGAATGACCTTATTTTTGTGGTATAGTGGTGCACATGGTTTTTATACTACAGCCCCATCATACGACAAACCTTCCTCTCTATTAGAAGGTCTTTTGGTCGCCTGTAGAGAACCCCCAGACCTATCACTTCAAAGAACCCAATGAGTTTATTCAGAACGCCACCTATGATTTGTGGCTGGTATTGCTGGCTTATGTACATCCAGTAATCTATGTGTCTCATCTGACACTGCCTTTTTTTCAGCATGCAAAGAAGGAATCACTCACAACACTTACACACCTTCCTACCTTGCAGGTATTTATTCACTCTTCCTTGCTTGCTATTTTAGCTACAGCTGTAAATTAGTAAATGCTTTACCGTGCTGGTATAAACATCAAACCCCTGTGATTCCCCTGTATAGAAGTGATTCACGGATGCATGAATGACAGCAAAATCCCAGTCTTTGTTTTTTTTGTACACTCTGTATTATTATAACAATTTTAAACAGCAATACATCTTACCACATGATATCACAGCATTGCCTACAAAGTATAAAAGAGAACAGAACAAACAGGCATATTGCAAAAACAAATTTGGTTTTTAGTACTTTAAACATAGAGAGAAATACAAATGCAAAATGTTTTTCTTTTAACTCCCTGCACTGCCAATAAATTGTATCAACTCACATTCATCATTCTATTTTCCTCACTTGGCACTAACTCACCAAGACCAGTGAAGTCTGAAATACTCTTTGTCAGGATTTTGTCCATACGACCTCACAACTTTGCAGACCCAGTGCCAAGGAATCCTTTGCATGTGTGGGGAGCTGCCAGCTGTTGAGTTCACAGCTAGTGCTCACACCCACATGGAGTCCATCAGACATAGCACCATCTGTCTCTCTGTCCCAGCACCATCTGAATCCTTCCCCCTGGTTATTCCTCAAGAAAACTCTCTATTGGCGTGGATCATCCACCTCCAATTCTCACCAATCATAATAAAAGAATGTGCTCTATTAATTCTTCGCCTGTTTAGAACAATGAAGACTTCAGCCCCGCAAAATACCTGTTTCATTTTCCTTTTCTGCTGGTATGTATTTCTGCTCTCCACAGAGAAAAAAAAAACGCTCACATGGACTGAGTGTGCAACTCTTCATGGAAAATAAAGTGAATTTCAAACCGTGCATGTAAAAACAATTAGTATATTACTAATGCAGTTAGTACAAGGTTAATCAGTTATGTATTTCTAATGCAGTTTGCACACATGAAAACAACCAATTTATAAAATGTGAAATGACAGCACACTGCTAAAAGTTTTTTTTATTTTTTTTTTACTAAATGTTCTGAAAAATGTGCTTGCTGGCTGTTACTGAAATACTGCCTGCAGTTTGAAAAACTGGGCCAAGCTTCATTTCCATACTGTATACTGCATACTGGAATATAAAATCCACATATATATATATCCTTACATATCCCTTAACACTGAATTCCCATCTAATGTCCCCTGATGTCACCTAACCTGTTCCTGACCTGGTCTTTCTAAAAAGGGATCTGCACCCTTCAGCCCACCCTTACTTATAAGGGTCACAGGGAGAACCATATTCTGAGACTGACAGAACAGAACCTTGTCTTACGCCTGATACTTCCCAAAGAGAGGGAGGCCAAAGGCTGGCCTCTGATGGTGGTTCCACTCCATAGGCAGCATCAAGCAGGCTACCACTCCTCTCACCAACCTCACACCAGGGTAAACAACCCCCTTTGCTTTTTCTTCTACATAACGCCACACTGACCTAACATTCCCCTAATTATTCCTACTTATCCAACTATTCTACCCACAAAAACATTCTTATAACTGTAACATAACACTATGAATATAGACCACTATAATACCCATGCAACATTCTTCATGCACTACCATAGGTTGAGACTGACAGAACAGACCCTGACTAACCCCTGAAACCATCCAGAGAGAGGGAGGCCAGAGGATGGCCTCTGAGGGTGGTTAAACCCTCTAGACAGCCACAGGCAGATTACCACTACTCTCGCCAGCCTTACGCCAGAGTACACAACCCCCTGTCTTGTCTTTTCCTTCTACATAACTCTGGACGACCATAACATTCCCCTAAGTATTCTCACTTCCTCAACTAACTACCCACAAATGATTCTTATAACTATCACACAACACTATGTATACACACCACTATAACCCCCTACGGAACATTTTCTGTGCCCTATATTAAATATATAGAGAAATATTCAAACAACACCAATGTCAGCCACTGCTTGTGAGTACCTTCATGGGTGCTGTGCTGGTTAAGGATTTTCTCTGGTGACTTTTGACTCCTGGTCCCACATTTCCTTAATTTTCTAGGGGGCCCAGTCCATCATGTGGTGCCACACAATCTCACTGTGCATGGCCCATGCCCTTAATAGTCTGTAGGTTGCCCACATGCCCAAGAGGGTGACCACATGCATCACTACTCCACCCACACCAATGTTATATCTTCAGGACAGCCCATGCGCTGGAGGGCTGGCCGTGTTCACTGCTACACTCTGTGTTACACACTGTGCTTGTTGATGGCTCCCATGATCGTGGGGCAACCAATGTCATCAGCGCTACCCAGGACCACTCTGCCATTTTCTAGGTGGCCCTGAATCCTGGGGGACCCTCCACAAACAATCCTGCTGTGGGACTGCTCAAGGCCGTGGACCCCCAGGCAGTATTATTTTTCCTTTTCTTCCTCTTTATTCTTTTCCCACTCTCCTATGTCCTTTTTTAAACTGTTCAACAACAGCTCTCCCTTTCCAAACTCTCAAATCGTTCCCCTCTCATTCACATCCCAACTGGCCCTGGGTTGGTGCGACAGGGTACATAAGCCACCTTCTCCATTTTTGGCCGTAAGGCTGACACGACCCGGACAATGTGGAACCTTCTCCCTGCTCCTTCATTGCTACCACACAAAAAGTCTGGGGGAGTGGGGTTTTCCATTCGGCCCATTTGGTCTTACCACTGGGCAGGGAAACAGCTGCCTTGGCCCCATGGTGCTCGTGATGCTCTGGGCACGCAGCGAGGTTCCATGGTAACAACATCGGTTTGCTTCCCTCATGTGGCTTGGCCATGAATCATATTTATACCCTGGGGGGGGCTGCTCGAGCCCACTGACCCCTACGGAGTTCTTTCCTCCCTCTTTATTCTTTCTCTCCTATGCCCTTTATTTCAACAGTTCTCCTTTTTCAAGATCTAGAATCCCCCTCCTATTCTTATCCCATTCTTTTAAAAGGAAGTTTTGCCCTTTTGTTTCTCATTTTGACATTCCATTCAGCTAATTATTTGTTGGATGGATTAGTCCAAAACACACAAACATAATGCACACACTACATTTAATTCAATATTGTATTCATACCCATGTTGCATCTGTCTTATTCCTTGGTTTCCATCAGGGGACAAGCAAGTAGCCCTTTTTTTAACTGGGCCCTATTTGCGCCAAGGGCTACACATATCTTTCAGGGCATCAAGAGACCATGACAATGGCAGAAAAACAAAGTATAAAATGCAATAACATAAAATTGTTCACAAAATGAAGGGCATTGACAAACATGATGATAGTGGGTTTGCCATATGACTAAACAGCTTCATCATGATCAATTACAATTGTTCTGTTACTCTATGCTTTGGTTCCATAAACAAATACAATGTTCTGCTAACTAGCTGACAACTCAGCACTGCCTTACCAAAATATTCAGATATCTCTGCTTTAGTTCCATTATGAAAAAGGAAGGTCTTCATGAATAAGAACTTCATTTTGGTACTTTTCAAAACAGCAAATCTACCAGAGGCATTCTTCCCTAGGCCCACAATCCTCTTTGATAGCAAACTCCAGCTACAGCAATTCATTACTTCTACTGCCCCTGCTGCTCATATCAACCTTCTCAACATTCGGAAATTGTGTCAATTTCTTACTAATTCATATATGAAAACTCTAATCTCCACCCTCATGCTCAGCAAACTTGACTACAACTCAAGCCTAATCCTTTGACTTTCTTGTGACTCCTTCCTCCCTCTAGACCAAGAACTAAAAGGTGCTGCTCACTCTCTCTAAAACCAACCTAGATCCATCCCCTCTTTTACCTTTTAACTAATGCCAAAAAGCACCATTTTAGAAACCATCATATTGAGTCGTTCAGTGCTAGAAGGGGTTATTACTGTACCCACATACTTGTTAACTCCTAGTCAGGTTTTAGCCACATGATAGTACTATAAGATAGTACTAAACTGCACCCAAAGAGGAGGTATTCATAGAGCTAGGCAAAGTCTGACGTACAGGTCTGAAATGGACTAACCACCCCTTTAACACTACAGCCAGCAAATCAGATTTAGTTTCCAGGATTTGGAAAGATTGAATGTCACTCCCAGGATCTCTGCGTGATTTTTGATATTTGTATGCACCCAGTGCCACAGGCTATTGATTAGCACCATCAGTTCATTGACAGGGAGACATGGCCTGTGTAACTCCTACTTGCTCACATGAATGGCTGTCTACATGACACAGAACAAGGCCCATTTTGTGAGCAAGGGCAACATAGCCTACAAGAAACAATGATGATGAGATGACAGTGTTTCCGAGAACATGGCTCTGGAGCACTGCCATGCCTGTTAATTGAAAATCACTATCTCAGATATAGGAAGGAGGGACTATTGTTGGACACATTCAAAAGAAACAGAAATGAAGGCAATCATGGTTGGGTAGAAACTAAAGAAAATAGACAGAGAACAACTGGTAAGTGGATGGAAAAAGGGATGTGGTTGGCTGTGCTCAATTGTAAAATACAAGAATGCCACCCATGGGAAAAATGCAAGGACTCACAAACAACGGCTACCAGCTGCCTCGTACATTCATGGGGCTGAAGACAAGCACATTTAGGCAGTAAAGAGCTGTTGATCAAGCAGGGATATGCTAGAATCTGAGAAAAATTGTTTGTCAAAGATTAAGAAATTGAGTTCCTTCATCCCACCTACAACTCTCCCTTTCCATCACAGGCTTTAAGTGAGTAATTCTCACAACTGTTTGTGCTTGGGTTGCAGAGGTGCTTAAAAAGCAGGCAAAAAAATAAAAAATAAATAAAAGGAAGGTGGTACAACAAAATCGTTGTGTCTGCTATAATCAGAAATCACTAATGCCTGAGGGTGATGTAAGTATATTTGGTGGATACCTACAAACCTTGGCTTGCAATCTTCTTAATGTGAGCCAGGTCACACAGCACATGGTTGCTGCGCCTGGTAAATATAGACACCTCACCTTTAAGTGTAAATATAACAAATAAATAAAGTGAAAATGTCAAAGGAAATCACAAACAAAAATAAACAAACAGGATCTGGTCATCCAGCTTGGAAAATACAATAGCACTGGTACTTTGCCCAGATGTGTTAATGAATTAACAACATACTTCCGATCTAACAGTGCATTTCCTATCAGCATCGACAAGCTGAATGTGCTGTCATCAAGATCTTCTTTTGAATGATGACTGACAAGTACATTGGAATGGCCATAGATTTTGCAGGAGCACTGTAATGTGTTCCTTGACCAGCACAATTCTGGTAGTACAGGGCAAGGCGTATGCATGCACCTGTTCATTTGCATTGCTAATAACTTTGAATGTCCTTTAGCACCCTGCAGGGGGGAGCCAGACAATCAGAAATCGTGGGAACGCAGGCTGATACTCCCGATCTAGCCCATGTTCCAAGCCGACGGATCGCTGGCTCCCCAGCCTGCCATCTTCTCCCACACGCTGCAGTCTTTTTGACCCCCAACCCCCAATTACCTATTTGCTGCTGTGGCGGCAATCACCACCGCAGCCCTTGCAGCTTCTCTTCTTGCTCTGTTTGGCCACCATGGAGAGGGAAGAGGGCTGCGGACGGAGCCCTGCCTTTCAATTTCAAATTTGTAAACCAAACTGCTTGCTTTTTGAGCATGCAGGAAAATCGAAATTGCACTGCACTACATCTGTAAATTGATTGTGTTGACTGACCAGCGCTAATTATTACTTGAAGTGAAATCAGAAGAAAGAAAAGTATTGTAATTTGTGTTTTTCCCAACCCATTTGTGTGATTTATTTGTATAACAAGAAGCTAATTGTGAGCCGCAAAGAAGTTAGTGTGTGTAGGTTAGTGTGATTTCTATTAAATATAAATACAATAAATACTAATATATTTCCTGTACACCGGCCTGGTTCTTGGCTCCTTGGTAGCTCAGGTGGAGGGATCCAAGGGGCATGATACGAGGCTGACCTAGGCTGAATAAATGAGCTGACATTAACTGTTCATTTTGTGACACTTAGGTTGGGGATGGAAGGCACTCTCTGTGTTGAGGGTGGCCTCTCAATAAACCGTTACAGCTGACCAGTGCCCCAACATGAGTGAAGTGTGGAAACTCAGCAATCCTGTGATGAATGTGACCTGGGAGTTGATCCGTGTGTACGTCCAGCTTTACATATTGCGATGAGTATTCAGACCTACGAAGTGTGCAAAATACACGCTTCTAGGCATACGAGAAAGCCTCCTTCCTGCATTGTATAATAATTATAATGTTGTTCTAATTCTGTTTGATCTCTGAGACTACTATAACACTGTCGAACCCTCCATGTTACACAGCATTGCCCATTACCAGTTGAGAATTTGAGGATCAGCCATGACATGTTTGAATCTATCCTCAAAAGAAAACAATGCCAAGTCAAGATGAACCTGTTTTTCTCAATGATTGCAATCCATGTGTTCTGTTCCCAGGGCCTTTGGAAGTATATCCAGAAAACGTTCCTGGATACCTTGGATATGCCATTCCAACGCTCTGCAGATTATGTTCTGGTTATAATACTCCTTGACCCAAATTGCGCCTACTGCAGCACCCTTGCATCCAGCATTGCGCAAATTCAAGCCTGGATGTCAGAAAACAATCTCTGGTGCACAAGGCTGGGGTAACATTGCTCTGACTCCCTACCACAAAGTCCCTGCCCTTCACATCACCTCCCGAACTCGGCCGTCCACATTAACGATCCAGCTAGACCAACAACCTGGTTAGCAACTTCGATTCAACCCTTCACATCACATATTAAGGAACTAGAGCAAGTCATATCACGGTTCCTTTCACACCCGGACTAATATAATGGTGGGATTATTAGAACCCCAAAGAAAATGATCAAACAATTCTGTTCAGAACAGAGCAGGCAAACTAATTGTTGACATTAAGAGCTGCAAACGATTCACCCCGGCACTTGCGCCACTCCATTGTCTCCTAAGAGATCGCTAATTCACCTCCAGGCCCTTTGCTGGGTACTTGTCCATGTATCTGGCGAATATGTTCCCGGGACATTGTACACAATTTAACGGCTCATCTGCAAACCATGCTGAGGGCGCCCCCTCAAATTCCTCAACAAAGCAGGCCCATGTCACACTCCGGGCCGGCCTGGAGCACCAATCACATGCAGTGCCCATTATGATCATGATGCTGTAGGGGCGCTGAAATACCTGAAAGGTGTAAGTTTAATTTTTGATCAAAGCTTAAATCTTTCACCTATAATGGAAACAAGAGGGGTGCTTTCCCCCTGGCACCCTACTGTACCAGTCCAGCCACCAACTGGTACATTTTTTTATTCAAGTGGTGTAAATATTTACAACACATATGCAAGAGTGACCAAGAGCAGCCATGGAACGCGTATCAACAAAGGGAGAATCCTGTGGAGGGGTTGGGAGGGATTCCCCTCAGATCATCTTTTGAATAATGGAGTTAAAATGGTGCATCTTGTAGCACACTTTAACTACAAAATGGAGTTCAAAACCAGGTTGCAAACAGTTTTTAGAGTGACTCACTTTTCTACAATAGATATATACTATGATATGATAAGCCATTTATAACGCATCTGTACAAAAATGTTTCTAGGCACGACAAGACACGGGAGTGAAGACAGAGGGAGGACAACACAAACAATCTTACTAGGCCTTGTGTGATTCAGATCATGCAAGTGCGAGATTGAGAAGTTCAAGGGGAAGGGTGGGGGAAGTGCCAGGGAGAGGGGAGGGGAAATCAGAGCAGCAATGCGCTAAGTGCAGCCAGGGCAGCACGGCTCTGGTTAGTACAAGGAGAACAAGGGACTGTAGGGCTACAGTTACATCCCCTAAGTGTGTGGTAGGCACAGAGGCAGTGCAAGGGTGACTGATCAAGAAAGAGTCTCGTACCCATTGAGACTCTGAGGGTAGTCAAGCAACCAGTTTTTACATCAGACAGGTAGGTCAGGTATGTCAGCAGGGGAGGGATTGAGAGAAAGCAAAGCAGAAGAGGAATGTTTTGAGCTGCTTCCAGGAACTTCAGTGGTCCTGTTCAAGTTTGGGAGAGGCACGGAGGACATTCCAGAGGGAGGCACCTGCAGAGGAGAGAGAGATCTACCCCCACCTCTCTGTCTGAAGAAGTGCCTACCCCTTAGAGAGCTGGAGGTAGCGTGAAGGGCTCGAGAAGGAAGGTATTTTGTAAGAGAGCTTTGGATGTAGTGCTGGGCCCCGGCCCCAGAAAGCCTTGTGGACAATGCAAAGGGACGTGAACTTCATCCTTGCAGGCACAGAGAGCCAGTGGAGATATTTTAGGGTTGGAGAGATTCGGTACCTGGGCTTGAGGACAAGGGTAAGTCTCAAAGTCCTGTTCTGGATTACTGGCAGAGGATGGAGAGTAGAGGAAGGCAGAATGAGAAAGAGTCTGTGGCAGTAGTTCCATCTAGAGGGAACTAAGGCTCTGCAGACATTGAGCTTTTGGGGGAAAGTGAGAAAGGGACTGGTAGTGGGATTTCTTGGCGATGTCCGGGATGTGAGGAAAGAAAGAAGTGTGGAGTTGAAGATGACAGCAAGTTTTTTTGCCTTGCAGGAATGCAAAGAAAGAGGGTCCAAGGTGGTTGGCCAGAGAGAGAGGGAAAGCCGGGGGCAGAATTCCCAATGAGAAGGATCTCCATCTTACTGGCATTAAGGCAGAGATTGTTGGAGGCACACCAATCCTAAATCACGGATAGACAGTCAGGAATGAGTGCGAGTGGAGAGGAGGCCCAGTAAAAAATGCCATGCCTGCCCCAGCACCACACATGCACACATAGAAACTCTATACCCAGCCATTCACTCACCATTCACTCACCCATACATCTTTTCCTGCATTCTCTTGCACACTCGCCATGTGGCGTGCAATAAATAAGCTTTTAAGTTTATTAAATTCAGATTTTTTTTTTGAGAAGGCAGCCAACCCTTCTCACACCACCCTTGACGTACATCCTGTGTCGCAATGGACCATGAACACAGGCCAGTGTATAATGATGAAATATTTATTTATTTTATAAATTCAAATGAAAATCAAACAGATTCAATATAGGGCAGCAATCACCACTGTGGTGACAGTTACACAGTAAAATGATAGGATGCACTTAATTTAACTTTCTAACATCATGCACAAATGAATGAAAGCAAGATTACTTTTTGGGTAATACTTTTAAATCGCAGCATGGTAAGGCACTTCCCCTGCAACACTCCCTCAAACCCCTATTAACCCGGTTAACCAGGTTTTTTGTGGGTAGAGAGGAGTAACAAGGAGTCAGGAATGATAGGCAAAAATCGGATTGGAAATCTGACCTAACACCCCTGAATTGGAGGCAAAAATCGGATAGAAAACCTTTGTAATTGAGCAAAATGGCACTCGGAATTACTGAATAGTTATTTTACATGTGCGGATGAATGGATAAGACAGGAATTTGTGTGGCTGTACTAAAGAGGCAAGAACACTTACAAACTACAAGGCAAGACACTAAACAACATCCATACAGGTTAGAAAACCGACTATGGGAAGGAAAAACAGTGCAGCAAGAATCACACGTGGCAAAATTGCAATTTCTTACTTTTTACAGGTTTAAAACAAGCCAGCAGCTCCAGAAATGAGCTAAACAGACAGAATCGAAAATTGGTTTTACTGACGAGGTGCAAAGGCACATAACAGGTATGCTACTAAAGTGAAAGGGTAACGCTTTATGGGTGACAGTGTGGGTTTCTTAAAATGACAGAATCGTTTTTTAAAAGGTAAACTCTTTCACAGGCAAACTCATTTTTGTTAGCTAAATCATTGGTTCCACTGCAACTATAAGTGGCTAGATATTTAAAGAAAGACACTGTACGCAAGGAGGTTAATTTGGTTAACCTATTCACGTCGTGTTCATCTCTATGGGAAATGTATTAATTTATTCAAAATAGTACTAAGGACTTGCACAATGGACTGAAATGATTTGGAAAGAATTACGCTACACATGGAGACTAACACGGATTTTTCAAAGGACAGGATACACAGAGGATTCTGACAATTTAAGAAGTTACTTGGGTACTTCTATGGGGTTGGACAAAGTAACAGAGCAGTGTATGCAGCTTTTTGGTTACTGGGTAGGGGTGATACTTACAAAATGCACTTTAATTGGGTAGTTTGGACAGCAAACAGAGTCTCTGAACAACGGGATAAGGGTCTGGTCACTGCACAGCAGCTGGCTCTCCTTTTACGGAACAGTGGGGCAACTGGGGTCTGATCACAGTGGATAGTGGGGTGCATCAGCTGGGCAAGGACGGGACTGGCCACTTGATCCTCCCAATGGGTCAGCAGCCTTTCCCCCTTTCTTTCTGAATTATTGGGATTTTTGTAGGGTTTAATTCTGGATAGTGGTTCTGCCTGGGTAGGAGGTTCTGCCTGGAAAAGAGGTTCTGCCTGGATCTGGAGTGTTGCAGGGCCTGGATCTGGAGTGTTGCAGGGCCTGGGTCTGGAGTGTTGCAGGGCCTGGATCTGGAGCGTTGCAGGGTGGATGTGGAATGTCTGGATCTCTGGATTTTGAAGGTTGGATTTTTGAATGTCCTGACTCCCTCTTTGCTTCCTCCTTTTATAAGCAGGATGACATCAGAGGATTTTTACTATGTGGGTAGAAATAACCTGGACATACCTCTAGATAGGATAGGTCAGGCCGAGTATATCGCCACCGCCCTGCATGCAGATTGGACCCAGGGAAGTGACATAGGTTTTAGGGTTTGTGTTTTATGATGTGCTTTGTTATACCACAGTTACTTTTGCCAAAATCAGTTATGAAACAAAACGCTTATATTTACAGTTGTTATAATGGTGAAAATCTAATCTAAATCTAAATTCATAAGGAATATGTCATTTCAAAGCTCAAGTCTGTGTGATGCTGTTTTGTCCTTCTAGCAATCTTTTGCCATTTCTATGGACAGCATTTCAGCTAGAATTCTCCCGATGGCTGCACATGAGCCTATCAATGTCGGGAATATAGCCATTACATTTTTACATCTGTGTCATGTATGCTTTCTTCAGAAATACCTCTTTAATGCTGTTCACGTCGCCCAAATGCTATGAAGACCCACATCTTCTCATCTTGTTGATACAAAAATTAGATTATAAACCATCATAATTTCACATTACTGCTTATTCAGATTACTGAAATAAATGTCTTAATATAAAAAGTATATTAAATCAAATGGGCTGGCTTTGTTCCCAAAGGCGGGCAGTCTTCCCAACCCTCGAGTCAAATGTCCCCTCTGTGTAAATTCTGAACAACAGGGTTACCATAGCACCCTTTTATTCTGGCAGCTGAGGGGAGGGGTCAAAAGTGAGTCACACTTCTCTGTGAAAGGGCTAGTTCCCCTGGGTCCTTTGTTCCTTGCAGCAAAAATGCTCGTCAGTCTGATAAGGTTGCGAATTCCCACACGTTGGTCCTTTCACATTTGTAAAGGGGCTTCCTTTCCCAAGGGGTCGATATATTTGAAGTGCCTGGCCAGGAAAAACAGGTCCTGCTACTTTCAAACAGCTTTCAAACATTTTTCATGTTTTTTCCTTTCTTTCACAAAAGCCAGTCTTTTTGTAAATAAATATATTATACATGTAAACCAAACCCCATCCCCATACATAAAATACAGTTTTCGTGCAAGTATTTGGGATGGTATCATATTTCAACTTTTAAAGTTTCCTTTCACAGCTTTTGCAAAAGTGGGTTTACACATGTGCTTCTCAGTTTAGGTTTATTTTACAAACGCAGTTTCCTGGGCATTCATTTTCTGAAAGCTCTTACAGATCAGGTCAATTTCAGAGTATGGAAAGATGCTGGAGACAGTGTTCTTTGTAACTGACACATAGCCAGGGAGAAAGAGATTTCTTTAGAAGTGCTCTGCCTGTGTTTAATCTGTTTCCAAAGTAAATGTTGAATGAGGCCTGAAATATAATGCCTGCTTTTCATAGACTTGATTTGACACACCAATGCTGTCCAGGGAGGAATGGCCCTCATTTGATGGTGTTCAGCCTGAATATAGATGGGCATGGCTGGTGTTACTGGAACCAAACTGTGTGATGTTTAAAGATGGACATAGCACCAGTGCAAGGTCATTTTGAACGTAGAACATTTTCTTTTGAAGTTTTACATTTTTGAGGTGACAGTACAGCAGCGCTGAGCCACTCTACCTTTGAATTCCTCTTTATGGGTGCACATGAAGAAAATAATGCAGCCATTCTCGGGGTGTCTGTGCTCCATCTCGCCCCATATGTGCTCAGCAGACACAGTGCAGCCACGATTTCTGCAACTGCTAAAATGCAGTTTTGATGCACTGGAATATGTGCTCAGCCGCCACTGCACAGCCATTATTTCTGTAACTGGGAAAATGCCATTTTGTGATACAGGTGTTTCTGTTGGGCTGGTAAATGTACCCCACAGAATGCATGTAGACCCTTTGCATGGATGTGTTCAAACCCTAAGGTCTGCCAAGAAATTTTAGATCATATATGAAAATACTGCTCTGCAACAGCACATTTAAAATTAAACAGGCCAGAGGAAAGAGTCGTTCCATCATAGGCACCCCACTTTGTATTTATGTGTTTTTAGAAATACTACTGGTTTATATAAAAATGGAGTGATACTTAGTGAACACTTTTTTACGCATTTATTAAAATAAATAATGTAATTTGTATAATATGAATACTGACCCATCGCTCTCTTCATTACTAGCAGAGTAATGAATATGATAGCACGGAAGGAATGTAGTTCCGTGAGACATCTCCTATTGTAGTTTTCTAAATGTTCTATTCCCCGATGTCCATGATGAAGGGGGCGCCATTCCTTTCCTTATCGAAAATATATAAATGCACAATATGTTGTTTCTCAGAGTAAAACTAAAAAAAAGAATACACAGACCCATATAAATAAAGATAACAGTTATTTTAAACTGAAGGTTCCTCGAAATAAAGACTCTGGCCAGCAAAATAGAACATTCTCCTGAGCACTCTTTAAAATATTTTCCAACAGTGACTGTCGTGAGCTCCAAACTTGTTTGTGAAACACACATATTCTGAGGTCTAGGTGTGAAAGCAGTACTTATTCATTCCGGTGGCATCCTGGCGCAATCATATCCAAATTGCTTCCATCCAGAAGTGTGCATTAGTGTGGAGGGCGGAAAGCTTGGAAATGATATTCACATAGAAGCATACCATTATCCGCCGAGGCCCATCTGTGTATGGTGCGCAGCGAGCATAGGGCAAGGCAACCCGGTGCTCAATGGGGGGGTGTCTGCCGTGCAGCTCAGCATGAAGACAGCCATTAGCAGAATATTGCAGTCCAAATTGCTTGGGATTTTAATTGGTATATTGCCAGACATGAAGATCGACTTCCTACAATTATGCATTTTAGGAACGCACCAGAGAAAATTGTCTGATTCAATATGACCTTTTGCAATACAAAAAAAAAAAAAAGCTAAAGGCAGAACACGTTCTAATTGTTTTAGAACTGAAGGTTCCGCCATTTCCATTGCAGCTGCAAACTGGGCATTAGTGGTCCCAGAACCCATCAAAACAAGGGCACCCGAGCATAGTTGCTAAGTGGGTGACTGCGAAGTTCACTACAAAGTTAAAAACAAGAAAATAGCTCCACAGACACTGCATATAACACTCAAGGACCTTGAAGGAGGCCGAGAGGTAGCTTGGACGTTATACCAAAGGAAGTGCATTCAGTGTGCATGCAGCAGGCGGGATGGGAGGCCGCAGGGTGGAGGGTGGCTATGCTGGAGATGTGAGGCGGCTTAGAACGCACGGTTGCAGAAGATGCAATCAAGCAAATGGTGACAGTGTATGTGGAACTGGAACCGGTCGAGGGAGAGTGGCTATCCTGGGGTAGTGGGCTTACGAAGGAAGCACAGTTCCAGGTATAATGGGAAGTTGCACCAAAGCGAATGATGCCAGTGTATGTGTAGACTCGGGAAGAAATCATCACTCTAGATATCACGAGAAGTTGCACCGTAGGAAATGATGTCAGTATTTGTGCAACGGGAACCAGCAGATTGGGCAGTGGCTATCGTGGAGTACTAAGGTGTGAAGAAAGCATTGTTCCAGATATCAAAGGACGATTCTCCAAAGCAAATGGGGCCATTGTGAGGTATATGGAATGGTACACAGATGAGAACAGAATGGGTGTCCTGCAGTAGCAACATTGGCAAGAAAGCATGGTTCCAGATGTAAAGGGAAGTTTCATCAAAGCAAATGATGTCATTCTATGTGGAATGATAACCTACTTAGTGGAGACTCCCTAGCCTGGAGAAGTCGTGTGGGGGACAAAAGCACCGTTTTACGATGAGTCTGTTGCATAATGCAGATCCAGAAGACATGCTAGTTTGGTGATGGAAGCATAGGCTGTGCAAAAAGCAGCCAGAGTACATAGATAGCCACTATCCTACAAAAACAGTAGTGGAACCCCACTGCGTATGCCATTTGTATTTACACACTGGAACCAAAATGAATGAGCGTGATTTGAAGTATGAATTCCAGATAGATTATTACCATTGTCTCCATCTCTTGGTAGGCACCTTGGCTAGTCACAACCGATGCCAAAAATGTAAGCGGTCAAATTCCTCCATGTACAGTTGAGGCGACTAAAACAAATGAAACTTACTTTCCTTCTCAAATAAAAGGTATATCAATACTTGGAGACATATGATATGCAAGTGGGATAGTAGTGTAAAAGCAGTACAAGTTTCCCACCACCCGAAGTGAGCCCAGAATCACCTGTAACACATCACACTCTGCTGACAGCCCCACATCTATGGTTCAAGCAATGAGGCACTAACTAAACCACAATCTAAGCTTTCAACAAGATGTCCCTTTCAAAGTTCCTACTAGTACATTCATATCTGACACTCGGCATGCTGTCAAAGTAGCCAAAGGCTTATTGTCTACCTTGAACCCCTTACATGCTAGGAGTTGTAATAGTGCAATGGAGTCTCTGCGGCAACCCTGCTCACTGTCACTGCACACTACTAAATCATCTACGTATCAAATTATTGTGCTGGGTACTTGAATGTTACCTAAGTCCTCATGCAGGATACTATCCAATATGCTGATGGTCCTGCAGTACCCCTGAGTCAAACGAGTATGTTTGTAGAGATTTCCACCCGGGGTAAATTCTGTGAGGTACTGTGAGTCAGGGTGCAGGGGTACTGAGAAGAAGGTGTTCTTCAAGTCTACAACGGTGAACTGGGTTGCTTCTGTGGGATGCTGCACAAAATGGATGACGGGTTAGGGACAAGGGGAAATGCCTTCTGCACTACGTCATTAGGGGGTGGAGATCTTGGATCATCCTCCAAATGCCCCTTGTAGCCTTTTTGATAGGGTATGAAACCGTGTTGCATGGTGAGGTGGAAAGCACTATGATCCCTTGGTGTAACAAGGCCTGTATTGTCTCCCTGATTCCCTCCTCTGCTTCCCAGGGCAATGGGTATTACTTCACCCAGGGGAGTACTGCCCCTCCCTTAAGTGTGATTCTTACAGGGGTCACTTCTTTTAGCATCCCTACATCATGTGGTTTTGTTGTCCATAAATGTGCGGGAACATTCTGCAAGTATGCCTGGCTGAATGGGGGTGGTGCAATCACAACCATAAGGGGACTTTGAACAGTTTGGTATTGGACCATCATCTCACAGGGTATGCAAATTTCGAGGATAATCTCCCGTCATTGTTTTCATCTTCAAAATGTTCTGCATCAGTCAATTTTCTGAGGTGCACCATGGGATCTATGCATAATACAGTGCACCACTGGCATCTGTGGGGCTCAGTCCTTAACACCACAAATTGTTTCGCTGACACTACTAGGCCCTCAAGGTCTAGGGAGAGTATCATTCCTGCAACTAACTCTGATGATACCACAGGCCTAATGATGAACTCAGTGGGTACTCTACAGCAGGTTCTGGTCCATTGGGGGACAGCTTGTTTGAGCAATGTAAAGCCGTAAATGAACATGTAGGGGTTGACAGGGATGCCTTGTACCGCTACATCACATGCCATGGCATGTATCACGAGCATTGCTCTTAGTGAGCACATGCCAGGCGAGGCACAGACGATAACGCTGTCTGTGAATGAGATTGTCATGTTCAACTTACTTGGCTGATCCCTACCGAACAAGATGTCAGGAGAACTCTCAGAGTACAAGAGGGAGCCCTTACAACATTCCATCGCACTTTTACATCTTTTGTATATGGAACCATCAAAACAGACCCAGAGAATCCCTGCATGTTGAGAATCTTTTCTGATAGCGTGAAGTCACCTTCGCTGATGCATGACTTCTCTGCCCCTGAGTAGACCTTAAAGATAAATTGTTTGTTGCCTATCTCTGCCCCCACCAATGGTTCCAATTCTGGATTTAGGGTCATTAACAGGACTGGACACACAGGTGTTCTCTGTGGGATGTCCTAGTTAGGGTATGTTCCTGTCCCAGGGAACAAGAAAGGATTTCCCCCTACCACTGTAGCACCTTGGAACAGGGCTGCAGTGCCATTAGGCAGGCTTCCGAAATGGTTCCTATTCTCTGCCTGCTGTGGGTTAGGGTGCTGATGGCAATGTGGACCTGCCTGCTGTTGGTGTTGTGGGTGCCAAAGGCCAGGGATCTGTGGGGGCAGCTGTGTATAAGCCTGGTGAATCTCGTAGGGTATCAAAGTCATTCTGGGTGGTAATCCTTGGGGGTTCCCTTGATGCAAAGGACCATAGTTCTGTTCATTGTAGTTGTAACCCCCTCCCTGCCTGCTACAGCACTCTCTTGAAAAATGCCCCCACCTCCAACACTGTCCTGGTACCCCTCATGTTGGTCCTGGACCCCCAAACCCACTCCCCCTGTGCCCTCTGTGCCCTCTGAACCCTCCTGAACCCACCCACCCTTGCTGCTGTCTGCCTGGCCACTGTGGTCCCAAGAATTGTGGGATTCCTCCACACTGTTCTTGTCCTCCTTCAGCTCACACTGCCGCTATTCTTGCTTGTGCTGTGTTTGATGCACACCCTGTCTCATATGCCTGCTCTGGTGTTGGCCCGGTCGATAACACAGCTACCTTCACTAGTATATTTGAACCAGTTTTGCTTCCTCATCCTGTCACCTTTGAACCATTTCCTTCTCGCACTCTTTTATTCTTCTACAATGGAGAATTAGAATATTTTGAGTTTCGGGCCATCCTTTCGTTTCTAACACAGCTAGTTTGCCAATCACTTTCTATACTTCCTTAGGTAGGCCCCTTTTTACTTTAATATCAAAAAGTGATGTTGATTGTTCCCAGGTGCTGCCCATTTCTGCTCTCCACATCTCTTGAACCCTGAGAATGTACTGGGCTGCGTCTTCATCATCCCCATTGTACACTGCATGATCGATTGTAAGGCTGGGGTGTCAGGGAACATTCGCCGCAACGCATCCGACACCCTTGCTCTAATTTTGATACACGGCAAACAATCATGGGCATCATTGCTCAGTATTACTCCTGGGTACCCTGCTTTGACCCACATGGTTTTTGCTCGGTCCCCAACTGCGGCTAACAAAAGGCTTTTAATATCCCCTATTGCTAATGGCACCCCTCTGTGTTCTTTTCAAACACATAGATCCATTAACACGCCCCCTCCGTGAGTTGGGTGATCACCTTAAGAAGGTAATTCTTATCCATTTGAGCCCAGGGTACATAGTGGGGCCAATCTGCACCCTTGTGTATCAATAACATTCGTATTTTCATCCTTCCTTTTCCGCCCTTAGTTCCACTTCCCTTTTTCTGTGCTAAAGCTATCCTGCCAAACCTCTCCCTCAATCTTCCATCCCACATACCTCTAGTCTCGGGGCAGGCTGGGGTGCTTGCTCTGCGTCCCTTACCCATCACCTTCAGTTTCATCAAAATCACTCCAATATTCCTCGTCCTCCCTTCAGGACCCCACATTCTCATAACCCAAGCTGTCTGTCTCTCTGTCGTGCGCTATGTGATTGGTTCTTAAAGGTGCACTGTCTATTCTGAATAAGAAATCACCTGATTTCCACTTCTCTGCTGCTGGTTGTGCCGATGCCTCAATAGATGGCACAGGGGTGTCTACTTTGGTTGCATTGCGTGAATGCCTCAGTCTAGCTAGTTCAGTTCGTGTTGATGCTAGGGCCACTTCTAGGTCTCTTGCGCATACCCCGGTGCGGGCAGTAACCTCTGGAGTTGAGACATAAAGAGGAGGCAGGCCGTGGCTGGTGCTGCTGCCATCGAGGCGCCGACACATACTTTGGGTTCATGTACCCTTCCACTGGGTGAGTTACTAGCAGATATATAACTTTTAGTCCTCCACATTTTCCCATTTTCTCATGAACCCGTTTCTTTGCTACTGTCGTGTATTGCTCCTTCCTCCTTTGGATCCTCTGCGTCTACGAACATTTTCCAGAGGCTCAATCCATCCATCCTATTCTGCAACAGTTGCCCCTTATATTTCACTGTCAGAAAAGTAGACATGTGTTCTAGCACACCTCTGTCAAAAGATCCCTGCTCTGGCCAGGAGTGGGTCATCCCACCCCCTTTTGTTTCAGTCACCCATTGATTGTGATATTTTTTGATTTTCTCACAATATAGAGGCAGGGCCTTGTATATATGGTCTAAGGGTGTTTTTAGCCCCATAGTTGTGTTTTATGTGTGTATATATACAGTTCAGTTTTGTCTTCAATACATGTAAATACTGACAATAACTTCACAGAGAAATCATCAATTTACTTTCCCCATCCCAATATCCCCCAATAGGGCTTTTCCCTCACATACCTCACACTCTCCTTATATACCCACACAAACACCACATATACCCCTCCTGGGCCTCCTTTTTACACCTTTTGTTTTAATAAACCAACAAAACAAACCAAAATAATAAGCTAAAATAATAACCGCTACATCTTCCTGAGTAATCTAACTATTCTGTTCCTTAATATCCTTAAAAAGTTCATAAAAAAACAAAAGTAATAAACACACTCCACTAACATGCCCATTCTCAATTTCAATCACTATGTGTTCACAATATTCACACTACTCCATACACCCATCCCTACTTTGTTATCCCTTGCGGGCTATACTCATGTATGTGTTTTCTCTCGAAGACCTCCATTCATGGGGTTCCACATCCAACCTGCACCTCTCCTTAGGGTTGCACCCAACTTCAAAGAGCAGGCAAGATTATGCAAAGACAGCTCCCACAAGGCCTCTCAGCGTACACATTTTGGGACTGGTCATTATAGGTGGGCATGGCCCTTCCATAGAGGCTGCCACGATTCTTCCACAGGTAGAGGGGCGATGGGATCATGTTGGGGTCACCAAGTGAAGGTAAGTCCCTGTTTACGCTCACACCAGAATAAATAGAACCCTCTAGAGAAATAGGCCAAGATAGAGCTTGCAAGGATAACACGGTTTAATTGTACAAAATACAAAATATCAACAAAGAACACTGTTGCTAGAGAATGTTCTGACTCCAGATGACTTGTCATTGCCTTTTGAGAGGCCACAGAATTATTGAAGACATCGCATATAGGGACTAAACCCGCAAAGTTCATTGGTAAGACTGTATATATTGTCCTGCTCCATAGGGGATGCCAGGGTACAATTGGTTGGCTTGCTCTGCCGTCAGTCCGGCCCCACATGGATCAGCTGGGCTCATCTCTCCAAGGAGTGAAAGTCAGGTCTCTCATAAGTAACAATTATCAAAACTACCATTCTACACTAAGCTTTATTATGTCACTATGGCATGAACCTGGGAGGCTCTGGAACTGACGCCAGGGGGAAGGGAGGAAGAAATACAGTGATACTGATCCACGCATTCTGGCCTTGGTTTTTACCACTCCTGCCGCATCCAAGGCTTTCCACCCTCCTTTTGATCTATAATGTATCCCTCCCTGTACCTCACATTAAAAAAGATGTATTTATGTGAAGAGGTGAAACAGTTGCACATGCTTACAACTTTTATTGCCAGTTGGTTTATGGTTGGAACTGGGGTAGTTCACTATCTTAGAATGCAGGTGTGTGGGGATCAGGTCAGTGGTGTGGGCCATGACTCTGGGTAGACTGGGTGGGGGTTCGAGGCCTGCCAGCAGCTTGGCTCTGATGAAAGGGCACTACTAGAAGTCTGGGGTTGTCTCACGGTCTTGCTGGGCACATTCCTCCCAATGATTCTATGTAATTGTAACAGTGAAAGGACAAGAGGAAGCTTCTGTGAGAAATGGCCATGCGGCCTGTCCTGGCCTGCTCTCATCTGTTATTTTTGTTCCAGAGTGGCTGTGCCGAGTTTGTTAGCATGTGTTTTCTCCCCCTTACACACTACACAATGTTATACAGAATGTATCTTACCATAAAGCGCCTAGGGGATGTGATAGACTTATTTCCATCCCAACAGCCTGTACATGAAAGACAGTGCAACAAGCAATTGTTTCAGATTATATGCAGAGAATTCTGACATGAGATTGCCTCACAATGCTTGAACATCGGACTGACACAAAGTACAACTACACACTGGATGTGGATCACTGCTTCAAAGTATCCAATAAAAACACAAAAGAAAAGAAAACTCACATTTGCATGTCTGGAATCCTGCCTGGGAGAAAATTCAAAATACTTCATGCACACAAAGATTTTGTTACACTTTTGAACTGGCAATTGAAGGGTACAGTGCCAACAGAATCGAACTAGTGTAGTCCCACACATCTAAATCTTTCTATCTCAGGCCATTTCCAACGAACATGTTTTCAGCATAGAATTGACATTCAAAACGACTGTGAACATGTGTTTTTTAGGTAACGGTAGTAGAAAGGACATGGTAGAGTAAAGCTACATGGCGTATTCCAAGCAATGGTGGAAAATTGAAATATAAAATCTTACAGATGCTTCAGATGTTGCAAAAGAGGAGCAGACAACGGTTTTCACACATCAAGCAGACAGGTTCATATGGATTGGTCGGCTATTCATTGCACAACTAATGCAGACTTGTGTCATTGTATTGTGTGGGTGTCAACGATAAGGCATGGCAACATGGAAACAGGATGCCTGGAGACATTTTAGTTCTGCTCTTTTGAGTCAGTAACTTAGCAGGAGTCCTCTTTTGCTGCTTGTGACCATCAGCCAATAAGAGGAAACTCTGGCATTGCTTCAAAAGACACCTATAGTTTTATGACTTTGCCTCTGGCCAGAATTGTTAGCAAACGCCAGTTGTTCTGATAGAAACTCAGAGATGCTTGGGCAATGAGTTATTGATGATTATTTTGGATCTTTATGAACAAGGGTGTCTGATACATGCATGGCAACACCAGGTAGACTGTTAATGTCATGTTTCAGCGCAACAAATACAAAGTGGTAAGGAACTTTGTGGCAAGGTTCATGTAGAGTGGAAGAGGCTGTGAAGGGGTGGAAAAGTGTAGGGGGGAGGTGGAGGTGGTGGGAGCGGGAAGGAGACATCACCCCATTAAAAGAAAAGAAAACTCATAATGAAATCTGCCATGAAGTAACTTGTCAGTGTAACATTACGTAGGACCGTTAATATTAAATGCGTTAAACAGGGTATCCTTCGCACCCGAATTCGGAAACACTATTGAAAACTTCTGTGATTTTTTAACATTATTTTACCATCATGTTCATAGGCCTTACAGAAGAATACTTATTGATTTAGATAAATATATAGAACAATGAATGCATACGAAATAGTAAATGACCTATAACAATGGACACAACAAAAAAAGGCAATGGGCCTCATTACGACTCAGGCGGTAAGGGTTTTACGGCGGCGTAAACAGCGCCGACCCTTACCGCCTGAGTACGAGGTCCCTTAGCGCCATGGCGGACTTAACACCTGCTTTTAGCAGGTGTTAAAATCCATGGCGCTAAGGGACCATGGAGTTAATTACACCACCGTAATTTACGGTGGCGTAATTAACGCCTTCCCCACTCCCATTATGCCCTATGGGGCAAAAATGGGAATGGGGAAGGGTAAATGGGGATTGGGGACTTACCGCCCCGCCAAGGTCAGAATGGGGCGGTAAGTCCGCCAACCACCATGGCGTAAACGTAGTTTACGCCATGGTGGTAAAGTCACGGCCCAGGCGGTAACTTACCGCCTGGGTCGTAATGAGGCCAAATATGTAACATCATATCCCGGCGGAATGACGTGGCACTCTCCATTTGGCCACTTTCGGGGCTATATGGGGCGGCAGGTCTTGGCAGATCTCTAGAGACTAGAAATTGGCCAATGAGGGAAGCGTTGCATGGCTCTCAGCACTGCGCTCCCACTATAAAAGGGAGCACTGCTCTGACAGCCATGCTGTCGCCGCCACATGGCTCTGAGCGCATCGCTACCTTTCAACAAAGGCGTACCAGACTGATAGTCATGTGGCCATGGATGTCAGCATGGTGCACTCGCTCTTCACAGGACAGCAACACTGACAGCGATGCTGTCAGCACTGATCTCCTCCTTGCCAGAGCTGCACCTGCAGACATGCCCCTGGCACCTGAATCAACCATCTCCCTCTCCCTGTTGCTTACATTCTTATGGTGGGAGCAGAGGTCTCCCTGCCAGCGCCGGTCTCCTCCTCACCTGGGCCACACCTGACAGGTGCTGCCTATGCATACAAAATCACCTGTCACACTCTCTCCACTCTTTATCTTGTTGTAGTTTGGGGGCCGCCCCCTCCTTGTTGCATGAAGGCTTGCCAGGCCGCAGGGATGTTGCTAGGTCTGGAAAAGGCCTGGGGCTAGTGCAATGTCGGGACTGTCGGACTGGGGGCTAACTAGCCTTTTGGTTGTAGCTCCTGAAATTCTATCCGAGGCTACAACCAAAAGACCAGGGGCAATAGCCCGCTTAACCCCCCCCCCCCCTAGCAACGCCTCTGCCAGGCCAAACCTAGTAGATGCAGTCCAGATCCTTTTTAAGCATTTCCTTGCCCTCCTCTTCACATTTATACATGGCTGGAGCTAGCCAGTTCCCAGAGACCACTCCAGGCAGATTGTATTTTTGCAAGTGTTTAAGGGCCATAAGCACGTTATAGACAACGCCCTGAAGCCATACCGGGAGTTACGTATGGTCCCTTAACAACTTATTAAATGCCCTTTTTGTGCTCTGGCCTTTAGTTTGGTTTTCAGAGCTCATAACTCCTAGTATGGTTTGAGGGTGTGTATAAATCTGGATATATGAATGGTATGATGTTCTTATATAGCACTTAATGCCAGATTCTGCCCTTTTTTGGTGATCAAATAGTATGTTTTACAATTACCAAATGTAATAGTACTCATTGTAACGACATTTGAAGAAAGACGTGTTGAGTCTGCCCTGTTGGGGTTTGAATTTGCCAAGCACAAGCTGGCCCTATGTCTGAGGCCGGCTCTTAACCTACAGGCTATCTAAATAGAGGATAAAGGCAGTGACCCTCCATATATTCAGATTGTCCTAATTTTACAGGAGCACTTCTGAATTAGACTCCGGGAGCGGACATAATACTCTAGAAATCACAATCGTGTTTGAAAGATAATATTCATCATTCCAGGAGAGCTTCTAAACAGCCAGCAATCTAACCAATGCACCCACATCAAAAGTAATGTCGTGAATAACCACAAAGTACATACCTCTTATACTACTTTAAAGCAAACAACATGTCCTTCTTTGATATCTGTTTTGTGAACAAAAATGTGTATTGCTCCTCTGAGAAAACGTACTGCTAACGTGTCTGCCCTAGTCAAACTCAACATATGAAGATTGTGTTTCATAAGAAGAGCATGCACATATGGTAAATTGCAGTGAAATATTTTTTAGGACGCCCCTGTAGCGTCGCAGTTGAAGATCTTTAAATACGTTGTAAACAAGAGAGCTGATCACCTCTAGAGAAAGTAGCAAAAATAAACATCAAATCAATGTATATTTAACTGGAATAAAAACATTACTTAGCCCAGACTGTATGATGTCTCAGCCTTCTGTCTGTGGAAGTGCTTTATTCTAATTACACAAAAACCTGGCCTCGCCAAGAATTGTAGTAAACACTACTGAATATATTTTTTCATTTATTCTGTAATAATATGTTCATCGTTCAGCTACAAAATGTGGGCTACGTCAGATCTGTGGAAAAATCTTTTCTTTAATTAGAGTACATTCTCTTCATATGAGGAAGCAGAACCAACTATCACCGATGCATTTCGGACAGAAGTCCTTCTTCAGGGCAAGTTTTTTTCATTTAAGCAGATTCCGCGGCATAAAGTAAGCTTTCCAAAATTGCCTTACCATTTACTAGAGGCATGTAATAATACTTCGTCCTTGAGATGGGTGAGCATATCCCCCTTTAAAATGTTGTTTTTAAAATGTTTTATTATTATTTTTTTGTTTTTCTTTTATATGCAAAAGTTTGTTCATCACTGAATATAAACTAAATGCATAAATAAAAAAAATAAAATTAAAATATATATATATATATATATATATATATATATATATCCCTTTTGAAAAACTATATGTGCATCTTTCTGTTTCTATGGAATACTTGTTTAAGAAGAATATTTTGAATTGTGGGAATATCAAGTACCCATCTTGTTGATATGATGTGGAATTTATAACACGCGTGTACACAAGTGTTTCTATGTGCGACAAGACAGGGAGAGGGAAACAAAGGGAGGACACAATAACAATCTTACTAGGCCTTGTGTCATTCAGATCGCGCAAGTGCAGGAAGAGGGAAGAGGAGAAGTGCCGGGGGAGGGGAAGGAGAAAGTGCAGTTAACTCACAAGTTGAGCCAGCGGGTGGCTCATAAGCAGTGGCGTCGCTAGGGGGAGTTCTGGGGGGGCCGGGGCCCACCCTGTGCCCCCCTTGTGCCCCCCCTACCTAAGACGAGCAGTGACCATGTTCGCCCCTTACTTTTGTCTGTGCGCCCCTACTTTTGTCTTTGGCCCCCTCTGTGCCCCTCCTAAATTTGATTCCTGGAGACGCCACTGCTCGAAAGTTCAGAGAGAAAGGACTGCAGGGTTGCAGATTCAGACCCTTAAGTGCTGGGGAGCCTGGAGGCAGTGCGAGGGCAACTGGACATGCAGGAGCCTGAGCCTAGTTCAGAGAGTGACAAGGTGACCAGTGCACGGAGCAGTCAGGTGCATCAGCAGAGGAGAGGAAGAGAGAACCCGGAAGCAAAAAGGAAGGTCTTGAGTTGTTTCCGGAACCAGAGGTGTTTCTGCTCAAGTTTGAGAGAGGCAGGCAACTCTTCCAGAAGGAGGCCCCAGTCGAGGAGATCGATCTGCCCCCAACTCTCTGCTTGGAGAAGCGTCTGACCCTCAGAGAGTTGGAGGTGGATGAGCGGAGAGCTCAAAGGAAGATGTTTTGGAAGAGAAAGTTGGAGGTAGAGTGGTCCCAGGTCCTAGAAAGCCATGTGGTTGATCACATTTTCAGGTTACTAACACTAATCAAGCAAAATGAGAATCCTTGCAGCTTTCACCACTCATATATAGGCAACAATGAGTGCCTTGCTAAGATCCTTTGCAAACAACAGCAAAGTTATGGCGGGTTTCACACGGCTTGTCAAAAAATCTTCCACCTGATACGTCAAAGAATAAGCCATTTGATCAAAAGCACATATGTCACAGCACCACCCAGTAGCCCTTTCTGAAAGTCCACCTCATGTTAGAGACATATGAGCAACGCATTGTGGCTATGCAAATGATTCCAAAACTAAGCCTTTTGGTCCAGAGAATTTTCTTTGTCTTACAAGGCAATGCTATTTTATACATCGCTCAATAAACCCAAGAGCCGTATGCAGGCACTTTTCTAAGCCTTAATGTGCATTACATTGTTTCCACTGGCACGTATTTCTAGCGACTTACAACATACTGAACCATTGCCCATGCATTATGTCCGAGTCATTTGCAGGTCACCCCAGTGTTTTGTCCGATCACGATTGTAGCGCTCTGTACCCAGGAATGAAAGGCTGATGATTAACACCTGCAATGCTTCAAAAGAAGCCTGTGTTCATACACTGGAAGAGGCCATTGCAAATCCCACAACGGTGCATTGCCCGCAAGTATTAACAGCTTGCCGCCTGCCCCCATTAATGTGACATCCCTCGGAGGCATAACAGTTGCACAGCAGCTGCTAAAACCCAGAGAGAAAGGGGAGCGCTGAAATTACAGCAGCAGTTTGCAAGCAATATTACATTTAAAAATGAAGGCAGCAGACATGCTATTAATAAGGACAAAGCAGTGTTTTACGAGAGTCATAAATTAGGCCCAGAATTCGCCACTCTGCCACCCTTCTTAAGGGGCCAGCTGCAGTGGTTAAACAAGATGTTACTTTACTTCCAACAAAACAAGTGGAAATGCGCATGCCTAGATTTGACCTAGAAAAGACCATCAAGGGGCTGCAGAAAAGAAAGCGGGAAACATCTATCCGAATCAGAATCACTGTTCAAGTTCCAGGCAGTGTAACACGCAGGACAGAAGATGCTTGGCCGTTCAGGCGAATCGCACTGCGATTCATAGCAAGTTATCTACTTGCCGGTCTGGGGGTTCTTGCTTTGTCAGTTCATCCATTATGGGGTTTGCTCTACTGACTGCAACTTGAAGTATTGCTTTATTTCTTTCTCCATAATAGGGATCGGTGGGAAAAAAAAAAAAAATCACCAAATGGCGAGGCTTATATCAAAATAAACTGAATGTCAATGCTAAATCCAATCCAAACTTGCAAGAATGTGAAAATCGTGTTTGCTTAGAAATGCAAAGACCCGGAGTTGCTTGGGAGTGTTTTCGTAAGTGTGAATGGGAAGGTATTATCTATTCTGTTACAGGGGAAGCTGGGCACTATACAGCCACAATATAGCTGCAAATCTTTGCGCAGGTGACTGTCCCTTTTTTTTTTATTATACAGGTTTGAGATTCAATACAATCCTGGCTAATGTCGAAATAAAACTCCTGACAATGTTTGACCAGGTGTATGTCTGTTCTCTAGCCCGACATCCACACTGCCTTGTGCTCCTTTATCTCTCACAGCTAATCAAGGGGTTTCGGTTAATGGGGTTTAGTAAGGATCTCCTCGTGTCCCTCTAGTGTAATTGAATTGTCAGGGGTGTTTGTCAGTGTTGAGTTTGGAGTCGTTGGTCCAAAAACATTTTGCGCTGCACAAAGTGACTTTGCTCCCAAGAAGTGCGCTAGAGTATGAATGCGTGTTACAGAATTCGCTTCTAGATGGCCATGTGCACCCTGTTCTCTACCCAAGCACGTGACCAAAATATACAAATTCAGCCCACACGTAGTGAAACCCAGAGAGCCCGTCCGACCACGCATTGCTCTTACTTGTGCTTGCACAGAACCGGAGGCCCAGAATATTACACATCTGCACCACCACATGTGGGATGCTGGGTGAGGAGGTCTATGTCACATAACGATTTCCCCCACATGTCATCCAGGACACGGTCAGTGAGTGAAAGGGTGATCTGGAATCACGCACCATGTGCTCAAATGCACTACCTCTGCATGCGAAAGTCTTACCTGCCCTTCACGTTTTGGAAATTGGGGCATGGCAGTGGACCACAGCAATTGTAGGGGGCATATCAATAACCACACAATACCGGTGCCTGAATCAGGTCTTTTGGTGTATCATTGAATGGCTACATAACCACACAGACATGCCCTGCACTCTAAGAGAAAACAGTCTCCCAGGAGGTTGATGCTGTTGATTAGGTGCACAGAGCACTCTGAGCGAGATAGTGCATGCATGCCATGTTGCAACACCCCAGATAGACAGAGCACATAGTCCATAATAGGACACATTGGCAACCCATTGATGTGGACGTCATCTGTGATGCACATTTTCACATTTTTTAGATTTCCCTGGATGTATTCATGACAGCTCCATCCTGCACCATTCCCTTATCCATCAGGCTCTGCCATCTGGAGCCTTTAGCAACATGTTGCTTCTTGGTCAGTGTCAGCCAACACACAAATCCAACCACACACACAAACAACCACATGCAAAAAAAAACTCCTAGCACAATTCCCAAATTAAACAATATGTACTATATATCCATTTGCAGGGGACAGTGTCTAGTCGCTCTTACCATTCCTCCAGACACTCAGGAATACTTCAAGCCCAGGTGAGACCCATTACAATGCAGTGCCACTGAGTGCATAGTGCAGTGCACATTCTGAGTGCTCAATGCTCAAGTCACGGTTCAACTCCCTTACCCACTCAGGTGGTGTATTGCTACATACACCACCAGTGCTATATAAAATCATGCTTACATGTTGTGTCCTGAATAAAATTTCTACCTACCGTGGCACACCTGTGGAGGTGCAGGAGGGTATGTGCTCCAATGCACAGACCACACCGGTACCCCTAACTTGCAAATGACTCAGGACAGGTCCCCCAAAACCATGTGATGAGATTTTTTTTTCTTAAACCCCATCCCTGACAGGCTTCGATCTTGATTGTGTGCAAGTCCTGTCTGCCCAAACATAACACCCTGTCTCGGAGCAGCAGTGAGTGTGAGCACAATCACAGAACCAGTACAATATGAGCCCACATCCCACTACACGTAGAGTACATACACAAGGACACACTGGACACTCATAATACATGTCTCACAACATCACTACCCAGAAAACAATTATGGACTACATGTAGTGCCTTCATTACTTGGACATATAGCCTTCTCTAAGGCCAGCTTTGCCAAACCTACACAAACACTATTCTGTGATGCTCTACCTCAAACATCATACCAACTGTGTAATGGCATACTTTCTACTCCTTCCTCTCTTTTCTACTGCTCACACCTTGTGCATATGCTAATCCCTGACAATCCCTCTATACCTTCGGAAGACCAGCACTTAATATCTGAATAATGAAAGCATGGCATTTTTTTCCCTGGGTCCATCCTTTAATGGGGTTGCAAAACTGTGTAGCGACATCGACAAACCCTTAGCTAGCAAGGGGACTGAGAGTCTTCAAACTCGAAATTTAGTTTCTTTGCAATGTTCATCCTGTCCACCACATTGAAAACAATGTACTGACATTGACAGCATGATCCCTTCTCCATCCTACAGCTGCCCCACCCTCCTTAAGCCAAGGTGCTGCACCTTTGAGGACTCCACACCTTATATCCCAGTGTGGGAAGGAAGTGTCTGCAATGTGAGTTGTCTGTAACCACATGCCGCATGCCTGAGCCACCCCTCTATTAAAAACGAAGCTTGCTGCCCCGAAGTGGTGAAGCAAGGTGCGGGAAGGGCGGTGTCAGAAACATGAGGTGGCAGTAAGGCGGGGAGTCAGAGTAGCTGCCGCTGGTATTGCAATCTACTGCTGTTCACTCCTCTCAGATGGCTGCCTGCTGGTTAGCCGATATTATGTCTTCGGTTTACAGAGCTTTTGGAGCTAATGCACTGTTTGCACCATACGCATTGCTGAAACCTTTAGCCCGACTTTGTGCTTCCATAGGGAAGATTAAAGAGATAAATCGCTATCTAGATTGATCATTGAGACATATTGAGCACAGTGAACTCTGAGAAAACTCAACTGAAAACTCAACTGCCCACGGTTTATGATTCACGTCCATCGGCTCAGCTGATTGCTTGACTTCCCGAATGATTGGTGTTTTCTATAGCCACAATTGCATACTTACCACCGCCTGGGTGCAGGCAGGGTGGAGGAGACGGACTAGGGCTGCCTCTTGAGTGACCGAGCGTGCCAAGAAAGGCGGTTTCTCTAGTCGCTAGTTAACAAGCTCTTTTCCCATGAGTGACACAGCACAACAGGATTACCAACTAAAGGGAGAGTGTGTCGTCCGATATGGCAAAAAGGAAGGCTAAATGCTCAATCACTCCTGAAGGCAGAGGTAATACATTGTTGAAAGTGATCCAGCCAATTACGTATGTGAAACTTTTAATGTTTGAGATCCAAGGGCTCTTGCCAGATATTAAAGAGATTGAAGCCCTGTCTGGGAGAGTAATACCTGCAGAAGAAATCAGAGGAAGGGAGAACGTAAACAACCAAGCAGCCAAGTAAAAAAAATGTAAAAAACGTTCTAATTGTGTCGTGACTGAATCTATCGTGGATGGTATAGGCTCATGTGAAATTCAGGTTGGGTACATAAATAGGGACTTGTTTCAATTTTCCATGCACATCAAAAAACAAAGAAATTGGACCCCTTGGCTCCATTTGAAGTAGATTTAAGACCTTACCAGGAGGGGGGTGGAATTATGTGTTCTCAGCTAGCTGGCCCAGAGTCAATAAGGCAGACTCTGGTTCCGCTGCAGTGGACATAGTGAAAATGTCCAATGACTGTAGAGATATCGGATTTGGGCCTGCCTCGCAATATGAAAATCCACCCACCCAAGACCTGGTTCTATTGAATGGGGAGGGTGCTGTGGATGAGGGCTTGGGAGAACCATGTGTGCATGATAAAGGACCCTCAATCCCCCTTTCAAACTGTTTTGCAGCATTGGCAGCTGATGTGGAAAGTTCTGAAGTGATGATTGTGGAGAGGTGGGCTGAGATAAAATCAAGTATTAAAAAACCCATGGTATGTAGTAGAAAATATCCATCACATAAGGCTAAACTAGAAATGCTTAATTGGGCAGGGCAAAGATAAATAAAGCAACAAGTAGGGCCGACCAATCCAACAGGTTTCCATTCATCTCTCAAACAAAGACTAACAATGTTGGAGTGCAGGTTGAATTGCTGATATTAGATTGCCCAGTTAATTTAAAAGAGCACAGTAAAGATGCCAGGGGAGAATTAACCCTACCCCCATTACCACTCTCTTTAGAGAAATGAAATATTCATGATCTGCAAACCGGGATCCTGGAGGGGATAACAGTTATTAAGGAAAAGGTTGAAGTGATGAGTGCCACTAGAGGATACAGTGGCACCAGCCACATAGTGAAATTGAAGGAAAATGTTGTCAATGAATGTAGATCTAGCCATACAAATATGGATTTGACAGAGTGGAGATTTTGGGAGAAAGTTGAGCGGGTTTATGGATGTTTTCTGAATGTGTGATAAGGAGCGGTTAAAAGGAGTCCCGGCAGGTCACCCTTTAGAAAGGGCTAAGGGTCAAGGCCGACAATCACCCTTACTACATGAAAAGGAGCACTACCAACTGTGGCCTCACAAGAATGTCCACCAGAATCCTCTTGATAATAATGTGCACACATCAGCTGTTGATTATCCAGATAGTAATAATTTAAAACAACAAAGTATCTGCCCCCACACCCCATCTCTCAGGCCCGAAATGTATTTCTTTTAGGCGGGAGACATTTTTCAAGTTCTGCCCCAAGAATGTTTGATAATGCAGGAAAAAAGTAGGGACTCTTCAGTTTATATGACCAACGTCCCCTCCTACCCTTTGGAGCCTATGGAGATGCAGATGCCCTGAAGAAGAAATGCTTACATTGGTTCAGGGTGACCAAGGGCTGTCTATCGATCATTGGAAACCATATTGTTAAATGTGTTAGGGGTTTACATTCAGAATCCAGAGTTGACTATATAGAGGTCCATTTGAGGTCAGTGTACTGGGTTGAAAGAATTTTGAGCACTGACCTTTGTGCACTCCCACCTAGTGGTATTAAGATCATAGTAAGATCACAGCAATTCTTTTATTCCAACTTTAAGCAAAACCAGCCATTACCACATGATCCGCATTTGCTGAATTTTTGCGGAACAATGGGATAGGGAGAGGGAGCGTGGATAGACCTATAAAAAGTGGCATGACGATGACCACTGGTGACCTCGACCTAGTGGACCAACTGAATTGGCAAGGGAATGTTGAATCGGCTCCACTCCCACCAAAAAGTATTTCCTGCAATTTCGCAGGTCTTAGAAGAGTAATACCTTTTCCGGATTGGTGCTGCTTTTCTAGAAGGCTTCAGGCATTGCTTTTCCAGAGAACATGGTCATTAGACCCAATTGATTTTCAAGGCTATGTAAATTATGTGGTCCCAGCCACTAAAGCTAAAAGGGGAAGGCTGCTGGGTGGGCTGCATCTATGGATTGATTTAAATCTGGACTGGAAGATGGCCAATGTTGAAACTGACTCCCTAGATCTCCAGCTGTTAACTGTGATAACAAGTGGGGGAGAACGGTTTTGTTGTTCAATTTGTATAATAGACCTAATGTGACATCCGGTATGATTGTGTTATTGAAGCTGCAGGGATTGATTAATTCAAACGACCCAAAGATCTTGCAATGTAATTTCAGTCTGGTGGCAGGGTACATGAATCTACAGTTAGAATCTCTGGAGCAACTAAAGAACTCTGGGGCAACGAGGATATTCCCTCTCTGTTGGCCGCTACCCTGAAGAGGATACACAAATGGGCAGTAGAATTAGCCTGCATTATTGTATGAAGGGCTTGCAATGGCAGGCTATTAGGTGCCCGACCAGCAAAAACAACATTTAATGGCTGCAATTGGAAGTCATGTATACACTACATTTTTATCACAGGTAATAGTTAGACTAAAGTCCTTGATTTTGAAGTGGTTGATAGAAGAGAGAGAATGATTACAAACCTCTTGTCCTTGAGTCCAATAACCCTCATAGAAATTGGTTTGGGTACAAGTCAACCTCTGGCTGTTGAAGACCATGCAATAAAAACAGTGAATTGGGCCAAATGGGTTGAAAGGAAAGCAACATCAGAAGTGTATGCAGCAATCATAGATAACTAGGGAGGTATCTGTAATAATAGCTTGCCAGATAGTATGGTGATCGCAGAATTTGAACTGCTGGTTAGGAATTTAACCCCGTTCCTGACATACACAGCTGATCATTTTAAAAGGAGGGCTGTGGCGGTAAAAGCATGGTATGCTGAGGACTGCACCAGGGCAAAGAAAGATATGATTTTGTGTATAAGATCTGGCACACCCCTGATAAGATAAGAGCACGCTTTGAAGTTTAGAGCAGAATATAAGGCCCTATTAACTAAGAAAAGAAATGAGTATGCAAAATCACGCTGGGAAGCATAGGAATATATTACTTGTTTTGGAGGTTGGTAACATGAAGAGATTTGGATGGTGAGCAGGTTATGCAATCCTGTATCCCTGCAGATGTTTGGTGGGGGCATTTCTCTAGATTGTATGCAAGCTCAGAAACATCATCTGGGTCCCTCCCCGAAGGGACTATAGACAGACTGATCCCTACTGGGGAATGGCAAATCTCTATACATGCGGGGGAAACTGCTCTAGTCTCACACAAATTAGGTAAAGCAGCATGTCCTGACTTTGTACCTGTGGACTTTTTTAAAGATGAAATATTGATATGGGTCCCAATTTTGGATAGGGTCTTTACGAACAGGGGGAGAGATTACTCAGAGAATGTTCACTCGATTTCATTATTGGACTGTGTCAGGAAAACATTTGCAAAAGTAATCCTGACCAAATTACAAAATTGGGCAGACAAAGCTAGGCTAATTAGTGAAGCACGAGCTGGCTTCCCTGCCGGTAGATGCATTGTGGATCACTGTTTCCTTTTCTTTTTACTTATCCAAAAGTACACAATTATGGCAAAGACTAAGCTGTATGCCATATTTTGGGATTTGAAAACTGCCTTTAACTCAGATTCAAGAGATATTTTGTGGCAGGTTTTAAGTGTTCAAAACATACCTGTATCATTGGTGGAATCTATTCAATTACTGTACTCAGAAACGGTGTCCAGTTAAAGGATCACATTTTTTTTAAATATATATATATATATATTTCTTTGCTCTAGTGTAGCTTTAAAAGGTTTATTTTACCCCCAAAAATTGATCCTTTTTTTCGGTCGAATTGACTCGACCCTTTTGTCATTCAACAACTTTTTAATCCTTTGACCTATAACCCTCAGAAACCCAGGCATCTGTGCGTTATGGACTAGGAGGGGAATAATCTAGGCTCTTTGTTGTGAACAAGGGGGTTCACCAAGGCTGTGTCTTGGCAACCCTCCTTTTTTCAATCGACATACAGGGCATAGTGGATGCACTGGGAGAGGGCGCACTTGATCTTCGTAGAATTGTGACCATGAGATGGCCAACCCTTTTATTTGTTTATTTTTTTGTTCATTTATATGGTGCTTAATACCACAGAGCGGTTTCTAAGCACAGGATCAAGATTTGAACCTGTGTGGCTCTGTGTTGTCTTGTTTCCAAGAATAACATGTTGCCCCTGAGCTATCCCTTTCTACACAGATGATGCAGTGATCTTAGCTATGTCCCCAAAGGGGTTGGAGACATCACTGACCATTTTTAAGATCAAGAGCTTGGTCTTGAGTTGAATGTTAACAAAACTAAAGTTAGGGTTTTTAAAACACCCTTTGCAAAGAGTAGTCCCCTTAGGATAATATTAGATGATATAAAGCTGATGCGAGTCAAATATTTTGACTATTTAGGCACCAGGTTTCACTAATCAGGGGGATGGTCTGAACAACTTGTTAAGACTGAGATTAGCCTGGTGAAATATAGTGGGGGAATGTACTCTTTCTTATACCGTCACATTAGCAGTGCAATTTCACAGGCTTTAGTTTTGTATGAAAAACAAGCCTTGCCAGCAGCCCTTTATGGATGCGGGCTTTGGGGATATGTTAATACAGCATCATTATCTACTTTTCAGAACAAGTTTATGAAAAAATTACTTTTGCTGCCAAAAAGCACCCCTACCTCATTGGTTTTAATGGACCTTAGTGTCTTTTCCACACCTGACCAGATTGCCCTTAAACCTGTGCTATACTCGGTTCGATCCTGGAACTCCCCAGGGTAGTCATTGTATTGAGATGCTTTGAGAAATTGTTTACTTCTGATGGGGGCCAAAAGTTGTGGTTGGCTGGCACAAGTAAAGCAATTGTTATACATGTTGAATGCTGGATCCCTCTGGGATTAAAAAGAAGGGGGTTTTCCACAAAAAAAGCTACCTTTCCTCACACCATCCGGTGTTCAGTATCCACTTAACAAAAGCTTGCAAGAACACTGTCGGTTTTAATTGAAACAGAGGTACATAGACTTAAAAACTGTGCATATTTTAATCTTTACACCTACTAAAACACATAAAAAACATAAATGTAAATCCGTCTTGTCTAACAGAACACAATCTTGTGCAAATATAAATTCATCCAGTTCTAAAAATAGTTCTAAAACCAGAAGTGAGATTAGTACTACAGAAATGAAGTGGTAGGATAGAAAGATCTAAATTGTTTCTCCCAATCGTTATTGAAGCAAATGTGCTTCAATAGCTTTTGGGATTATCCTTTTTGGATTGTAAGAAGACATCAAAAGCTGATCTCCAAGATGCCAAGAGAAAGTCCATGGAAACGTTGGAAATTAAAAGGGCCTTACTTAAGAATGGCCCAGAATTCTTGTCTAGTAATATAATGGGAAATTCAAAGGGCCTTCTGAACGAAATTCATCCACCCTATGGACGCTCTTTATATGTCTGACTGAGGCTAAGGCTAGTACATACTGCATGGTATACCCATTCATGGTAGTGCTCGCGGTCTGGTCTATGTCCATTGTGTAGATCTGCTAATGAAACATTAACACATTATATGTTAATCTGCTCTACTACTTTGGAATTAAAGCGCATGTATCTGAAACCATTATTGAACGACCAAAGAGTACAAAGTAAACATGAAGTTATGCAGTTTCTAATATGTTCACTTGACCGGAAAGTTGTTTTTGCCTCTGCAAGGTATGTCTATCACACCTGGTTATTAAGGCAAAGGTTTATGGAAAACGACTTACTCCAGTAAATATTGATGTATCCATAAAGAGGCTGCAAGCGTGCCTACCTCAAAAGGTGTGATAGTAGATAATAATGATGTAATCTGTATATAGCTGTGTTTTTATCTGGTGATTTTGTCTTTTATTAAAATTAATGTATCTGTATTTAGTCTATGTGTTCAATTTCATCTATTCTTTTTTTTATTTTTATTTTTTATTTAATGAGACTGTTGGGGCTAACCACTGGAACTCCCTCCCAAAAGATCTAACAGCAGAGAAAGCATACTGGGCCTTCCCAAAAAACCTTGAAAACCTGGCTTTTTGCCTAAACTTTAGCCGACCAGAATGTCCCCCTGCTTGCACCCCATGTCCTGAACATCCTGCTCTCCTGTCTGTCCACTCCCATGCTATTACTCTTGTACTGTTAGGAATCAAGCTTGTGCATAGATGTAACTGGTCTGCAACAGCGCCCTGGTGCCAAAGGGCTTAGGTGCTCTACAAATGAAATAAATACATTATAATGAATTTGTGTTAACGGTTTTAAACCAAATAAAGCTTTGAAAATGAATGGCAACTTTTCTCCTCCATGTTTCCTTGTGAAAAATCCCCTGGAGATGTGCAGTTCACTCTGCTACCAAGGTCCTGGGCAGTTCTAAAGCTGGTGAATTCTGGTGGTTGGACACAAGAGGTAGTGTAATTTTGTCCCGATTGAAAATAGTTTGGGGGGCTTCTGGGACACAGCTGGGTAGACCCCCAGGAAGAGCAAGCAGCGATTGTGGGTCCTAACTTGACTACCTGATGATCACCTAACAAAGGCATTTGTGCCCTGCCCATGACAGTCCCTGCCCTTGATGGGCCAGATTGTCAGCAGGCCACTGCGTGCAGCACCTGAGTATGATAAAATGAGGTTCAAGGTGTCCCTCACTTGGCCAACTAGCTTACAAACAAAAGGCCAATTTCATGATTGTGGCCTCAAATTTCAAGTAGCCCTTTCTCTGAATGAAAGGTTCCTATCTTCCATTACTTCTCACTTCCTCTCTTTTCTCAAATGTCCTTTGACTCGTGTCCCTATTCCTCACCCCTCTTTTTAACTCTTTACTTTATGCATGTGCATTCCCATCTGATTGCCATCCTCCATTTCCTAAAAAAAGACATTTTCCCCTTCTCTGCCTTGCATTTTTTTGTCCTTAATCTCTTTCTTATGTAAAATTCTAGACGATGCTGTATACTCCCAAAATCCTGTCTTATGTTCACTGGTATTCTGTTCCCCCAAAGTCCTAATCTGACTTTTAAACACTTCATTCCACAGAAACTTGTAGCATATAAAACTCACCTGTATCTGATTTACACTTTAAGCTTACATTTATTCTCATGCTTCTTGATCTCCCTGCCACGTTTGATCACCCATCTTCTCTGTCCTCAACTTTCTGCTTCAGCCCTTCAGTTTTTCCAATCCTATCTGTTTGATTGATTCTTTTCCAGCTCATGGAGCAGTAACAGCTCCCCTACTTCCCGAGCACTCCGTCCTGGCCCTCTCCTCTTTTGTCTTTACACCTCCCATCTTTTCCCTCAGCATTGCCCCTCTTTACTCTACTATCTCCCTTTTGGGCTACCCTCTTACTTTTACAATGAGGATTTCAGATCTTTGTTTCTCATCCTTCTCTGACTCTCTTTTCTGCCTATCTTTGTGCCCTTTAATCTTGGGTGCACACACATTGTGTACATTTCAATGCATCAAACACTGAAATTCTTCCCTTCCCTGCCTGCTCTGTACCAGCTCCCATCTCTTGACCTTCCATTTTCTTTCCCCGACCACCTTTTCTTTTTAAACTTTTTTGCAATTTTGGTGTTCTTTTTGACTCCTCTTTTTCTTTCCACTTACACATTACTTACACTGCTCGCGCCTGACGTTTTGATCCATTTCTACTTCATAAAAAACATAATAATGTTCACTTATTAAAACAGTTAATCAAATAGTGAAACTATTTCTTTTCCAAAACAGCAAATGATGATAACTACAGCATTCCAAATTCCCACCCATAAATAGCTGCCATACCTCGTCAGGTAAAAGCAATGTTTGTATACCTGCCCCTCTCATCACAGTTAAACGTAATAAGTTGAGTGCATTACAGTCCATTAACAAGTGTATAGTGGATTCAACACAGTCTTCTCCACAGAGTCGGCATAGCCGTTCGCACCAAGGGTTTTTTTTGCCAGGCCCCAGTGATCTCATAGGACTTTACGCTGTTAACCTTGATACTGATATAGTCCCAGATCACATAGTTTCAAACAAAACCCTTAATATATTCTGGAACCCTGGTTCGTGAATTGTAATATTCAAGGAAGCCAGTTGCCTGAGATTTTCCTGCTCACTTACTTTTACACAGGGCTCAAGTCGAGGGTACACGTGGGTGGACGAAGTCCATCCACTTTTTGCAAAGGGTGGACTCAGTGCCCCCTGGCTAATATTAGAAACATTGAAGGTCCTCTTTGAATTTGTGAATTAAAGCTGACCTTGCAATCGAACCACAGTTGTCAGGCTTGCAGCCCAGACACTTCACCACTGCACTACATAACCTGATGAAAAATAACAAACAACTTAAAGTGAAATGTCCCATTGCGCTTGTGCAAGCTCAAGGGAACACATTTGTATTGGTTCTTGGAGTTTAAAACATGCACAGCTTTTAACATTTTAAAAATCAGTCTTAGAAGAAAATATCCTCTCTTGGTTTTGTGTGTGTGTGGATTTTATAAACGGCAAATGCCATTCATTGTCTGAAATTTGTTGATGAGGCCCCCCATTTTAATTTTTAGGACTTGACCCCTGGTTTTACAATGCTCAAATGCATCCAAGTCTAGACCTGACTTTATATAGCTCTTAAATTTAACAAGGGACCAGTTATTTGGTTAGAGGCCCTTGTTAGCCAGGTGTTACCAGCAATCTCAATTTTCAATAGGTTACTTGTTGGCATGAGACTAGCTCTAGATTTGGTGACCTTATGCAGAAGGCGAAGCAGAGAGTCATTTGTTGCATTGTACATTTTCCATAAAAGAGACATACAGCACATTTTCAGTTTAGCATGAATAGGTGTTCTGTTCAATTCCAGATATAACCTTTCAACAGGTGCACCTGAGGGAAGTCTAAGTAATTTTCTGAGCCATTTTCCTTCAAGCCTTTTAATACTCTCTACATGGGACAGTGCCCAGACCTCAGCACCATAAAGAATGGTTGACACGATCTTCGCCTGATACAGTTGTAAGATGATTTTTAGGGAATATTCCCCTCCCTTGCCAGCAAGTGATCCTAACAAACCTGTTGTGATGGAAGGTTTCAGGCTAACATGTTCCAGGTGGCATGTTCCCTGCAACTTGGCATCCAAATATATCCCTAGGTATTTACATTTGGATCCCGCTTCCACCTTAGCACCCCCCAGCAGCCATGGCATCCTTTTATTCTCCTGCCCTTTTTGCAAAAATCATATTTTTAGTTGTTTCCATGTTTATTGGGAGGTTGTTATTTTCTGCATAAGATGCCAACCTATTCAAGGTCACCTGCAGACTACAGGTGGTAGAATCTAGGATAAGGCCGTCACCATAACCCAACCACTGGATTGAAGCATCCCCCAGTTTCACTGGGTTTGCTAATTCATTAAATTAGATCCCCCCCAAGGTCTGCCAGGTAGAGATTAAAGAGCATGGGTGCTAGCAGGCAACCCTGTTTGAGTCCCCTATTCCTGCTCATCCAACCTAAGGTCCTTCATGCCTGATCAATACAGACTTTCACCTGTGTGCAGTCGTGTAGTAATAAGATCATTTTAAGGATTCCCCAGGGTAAGTAACAATAATTCAGTTTGTTCCATAGTTCAGGTCTGTCCACCGTATCGAATGCCCTAGTGAAGTCAATGAATGTAATGCGGTGTGTCCTGATGTTTTATGGATAGACCAGGCCTGCTGAATGATTATAACAAGGGCCAAACTGTTGATGGTAGTGTCACATCCCTTCCGGAAACCTGTCTGATTTATCGGAATGATTTTATTTTTCAGCTACCCAATCTTCAAGTTCTGCGAGGATTACTCGAGTGAATATATTTGCTGAAGTATCCAACATCGCCATTAGACGATCATTTCTTGGATCCTCATGCCTACCCTTCTTTAAAATGAGGAAAGTTCTACTGTCTCTCCAAGACTCTGGAATAACCTGCACCACCCCAATCCCGCTAAACCAAAAGTTAAGGGTTTCTGCCCACACTACTGGGTTCAGCTTCAATAGTGTGCTGCACCGCCCGTCAGGACCTGGCGCCCATAAGGATTTACAGGATCTAATTATGTTTTCAATGTCACCACAATTTTATGTGTATAACCAAATAGGGTGTGAATACAAAAGGTTTGAATGCAATAGGATCGGGTAAATAGGACTGAAAACAAAAGGTTTGATTTTTTTTGTATTATATATTTTTTTTGGGGTTTCCGTTTAGGTAAAAATAGTGGGTTTTACCACAAAAACAGGAGGTTCAGGGGGGAACCCCGCCAAAAAAAAACAATATTTAAAAAAAAAAAATGTTCAAACCTTTTGTTTCGACCCTATTGTATTTCGAACCTTTTGATTCGCACCTTTAACCTATAAGCACCAAATAGCATCTGACACATGGTCCAGAATCCTATAGGACGGGTCTCCTGTGAATTGTTGTGCCAGAAACATTTCCCAGTCTTCCCTAGAGACCCCATTTAAATCTCTATGGTTAGTAGGTTTCTCGTTGACTGTTTACCAGACTAGAACAGGGTTGTTGGACTGGCAGGACCAAACACAAAGGCACCCCTTCGCACATTCTTTATTTATTTAGCCAAAGCACATACTCCTTTTAAATGAGGTCTCAATTTTACTCTAGGTTTTAAATACTTGTGTTAAAATTAAACATATGTAATCTTGATCATTGACATTACTCAATAAAGGGACTTTTATTTAACATATTCTTTCATTGTGATTATTTCAAAAAACGTTTCATAGAGGATAAAAGAACAGAGTTACATGTCCAATGCAGTTAGTTACTACTAGAGAACATAACCATAAAAAACAAGATTCACTGACTTTTAAAAACATTAAAATTCACAATTTCTCGACATTACCATCCTTTTATTCAATAAAATATGTATGTTACACCGAAAATATAGACAAAGAAAAAGAAGGGGGGAAAAAAGAAAAATTCTAGCTAACAATGACAATCATTTATCTCGGAAATAATTCATCCAGAAAACGTAAAGCCACAAACGACCATGAGGTGGACATGGCAAGAAGAATATGAAGCCATACACTAGGGCAAGATAATACATTAGGGACCGGGAGAAGATAACCAAAGTGAACCTTGGCCCTCCTCCTACCCCCATCTGCGAGGCTAAGAACCTCGGGGTCATCTTTGACTCCACCCTTTCCTTCTCTGCCCACATCTCTGAGGTCTCTAAAAAGTCAAATTTCTGACTGCACCTCCTCAGAAGTACTCTGCCTTTCCTCTCCTCCCCCAGAAGCTCATGGTATCCCAAGCTCTGGTTCTCTCTAGCTCGACTATTGTAACAGCCTCTTTCTAAATCTACCTGCCTCTACTCTCTGCCCTCTGCAACTAATCCAGAACAGGACTGCAAGACATGTCCTTGGACTCAAGCCCTGGGATCGTACCTCTCCAGCTCTGAAATCTCTCCACTGGCTCCCAGTGGATGCAAGGATTACATTCAAAACCCTATGCATTGTCCACAAGGCTTTATGGGGCCTGGGTCCAAAATACCTTCAGCTATCCCTCTGCAAATACCTCCCCTCTCGAGCTCTTCACTCCTCTACCTCCAACTCCCTCAGGGTCTGTCATTTTTCTAAGAAACAAGCTCGGGGTAGATCTCTGTCTTTGGCTGGGGCATCCCTCTGGAACAGTCTCCCTGCTACTCTAAAACTTGAGGAGAACCATCTTCGGTTCCGGAATCACCTCAAGACCTTCCTCTTTTCTTCTGCCTTTGCTCCCCCTCTCCCCTGCTGATCTGTTCTCTCTTGGCACCGTGCACCTGGCCACCCTCTCTCCTTTGGGTCCAGGTACCTGCTCATCCTGCCACCCTTCCACACTGCCTCCGGGCCACCCCTTGCACTGGGGTCTGTATCTGTACCCATACAGCCCCACCTTTTTCTTCCTGCACTTATCAGTCCTACCCTGTCTGCTGCCTTAAACCTAGCACTTGCAAATTGCTGGCTGCATTACCACTGTTTTTTGCCTTTATTATTTATTTATTGTTATTTATCTGTTTCTCCTCTGCTTCGCACTTTCCACCACTCCCCCCCTCCATGCACTTTTCCCCTCCCCCCTCGCCCATGCACTTGCGCGTTCTCAATGTCACTGGGCCTAGTAAGATTGCTATTTTGTTCTCCCCTGTTCCCCTCCCTTGCCTTGTCGCGCTCTGAAACACTTGTGTACGAGTGCGATAGAAATAAAATATCAATCAACAAATCAACAAACCATCAATTATGCAAAGCTTGACATTCTAACAACAAATGGAAAATTGTCTCAAATTTGGGGTGGTCATTACAGTATCGACAGATCCTAAGATCTCTTTTAACAGTTTCTCTAGCTCCAAAGATCTCATAGGTCGCATAGAGGTTAAAGCGTACCCACCGGAACTTAGTCTACCAAGAAGCACTAAGAAAAAAATACAGACAGTGAGGGAGAATCCCAGTTGGTCTGATGTCCAGTAGAATGCTTGAGTGTAGCCGGTATTTGCGAAACTCTCGGATTGTTAATATTCAGTCCATTTCCTAAAGCATTCTTTTAGTCCTCGACAGGGTTTCTATCACTATTTCAAAAGATACATCATGCTGTAACATACTAAATTCACATCTAGCAACCCAATCGTTAAATAATGTATTGGACATATTATCATTTAGCTGCCTAGGCTGCCACCAAATGACTTATACATTTATATGAATGTGTTTTACATTCTAAATAGAGTCCTTAACAATTGCAACGTTGCAAACATAGACTCTGATAGCTTCAATACATTCTGTGCTGCTGTAATCCTTGGGAATTAATGCACTCTAATAGATGCAGAATGGTTCTTTTTGGAGTTTCTACTTTATCCTTTTGACTTCTCACAATGGCCGAAAGAAGATATCTATCTCCATAGTGGCATTCATGTGAGGTCTGGGTTTGAAAATAAACGCAGTGCAAAAGTTATTCCCGCCCAATTTACAACATTCGGGCGTGGCAGTTTTCTTAGTACTCTGTGATGACTTTCTATCTACACATGGCAGCAAGCAAAATACACAGTCTGACATGCATCCTTTTGATCATGACAGCAAGCTAGAGGCAGAAAGCTCAAATATGTGACAGAATCTATGTATACTACTTTCTTGCTGTGACAGGCAGGGCTTCCTTTTCCAGTTTGCTTTGTTTGAGGCCCTAATTCTTGCAGCAACAATCTAACAAAGTCCTGTTCAAGATATACTGGTCCCACCAAGCATTGCGGGTTCCAATGAAGTTGTAAATAATGGTGCATCCTCAGATGTAGGCACAGCAGCTGTTGCCACACCAGAGCAAGCCACATTTTTCTCTTGACTCGCAAGGTCTCAGCTGTCCATTGTACCACTAGCAGGTCAAGGCTGTGGTGCAATGGTTACACCAGATGAGCACAAGGTGGCCTGAGTCTTTTCCTCTGACTCAGCATTTTGACATGTACTGACTGGTGACTTCAGGCCCATGCATGAGTTCTCCAAATAGGTCATACACATCATTAGGTGCATTTGCTAAGGAGGAAGAGTCACCAGGCTTGCACACTATTGTCTGAAAGCACTGGGGATGTTCACTGGGGATGTTCACCAGAAATGGCTAGCTGCCCTGTGCTGGTTGATGGTCCAGCCTGATCTTCTTTTGGCAAATCCTCATCTGCAAAATAGCAGACAATACAAACATTCTACACCTCAACATTTGCACACATAGGCTACACTGTTCAAATAATGTTCCACAAAGCCTTCTAACAGGCTACTGGTGCCTTGCAACTATACCAAATGACCTACTCACAGAGGGCATCACATGCTGGATAAGAAAGCAAACATGCTACATGCAATGTTTCCTCAATGTCAATGCCCTTCACACCATCACATCTGTGTTTTGGACTTCAAAATGCCTCATTGTGCCATTGACCCTCAAGCACATATTAAAGTGCACCCACATTCTATAGCCTGTTACCTGACATTCCCTGATTGGACCTTTAGAAGACAATACAAGGAGAAGGGGTATAGTATGAATGCCCTTTAAGGCCTTGTCCCTGCCAAAACACCAAGGCTTTCTCATGTGACAGGACCAATGTTCTCTATGATGCGGTACTTGCCATTAAGAAGGAGGCTGCACAGCACCAGGGAGAGCTGGGCATGCTCTTAGCCTGCATGGCAGATGCACTGAGCAGGGCTGGTCTCATCAGACAGGCCATTTCCATGCCCCCTCCTTTGCCTCCAAGTCTGTGGCTCAGGCAACCTTGGGTGGGGCTTCCATGCCCAACATCTGCTCAGGCTCCTCTGTTGTTGTCCCGCCATCAGCCTTTTCTATGTGCCTTTGTCCCTGGTGGAAGCAGAGGTCCATACAAAGGCAGATGATGTGGCATCAATGATTGGACACCAGGGGAAGGTGGGTGCAGGCCTCTGAGTATGCAATGGTGTGTGGTGAAGAAAAGGCGGTGGTGGCCAAAGACTCAGTCCAGGACAGTGCAAGCATGGGTTCCTCTCTCTGCAGCTGGCCATCCTTTCGGCGAGAAACCCAGGGAAGAATAAGATTACCAGGCAGTGGGAGTTATTGCAGTACAGAAGACAGGACTATGTCATCAAGGCATGTAGGTGGACAAAACAGATGAAGGACATTACCAGTGCAATGAAAAAGGCCAGGCTGAGAGTGCAGTCATAGGTGGGAGCTCAGATGGAGGAAATGAGGCAGCAGGAGGAGGAAAGGTGTGCAGTCTGGACTGCAGCACAAGAGTCTACCATTGCCAGGGACAGGGCCGAGGATGAGAACAGCATGGCATGTGCTCAGGTTTGTATCATGAATTTATGTTGGAGGGCTACCCAAGACATTGAGGTGAAGATGAGGCAGGCCCGACTTTGAGAGGTGAGTGTGGAGGGAGAGTTGTCCTTGGCCGGGCATTTGCGGTACTATAGGAGGACATCGACATGTGATCGGCGTATTTAGTTATGTGGGTTTATTTAATATTTGGGATGGATAGGCTTAAATTTCCTTTGATATTTTTGTTTTTGTACATATGTTCTTATTGTTCATATTTTGAGTGCTTCTATTACTTTCGTGTGTTTTCTTTTTTAATACCATAAATTGCTTTGTTATTGTTCCATGTGGTGTGCATGTTGGCTTGCTTGTTATATATGGGTGTGTGAGAGTGGTTTAGTGAGTCTGTCACATGATATAGGCACATTATCTAAATTTTTCAGGTATGTGATATGAGTGTCACAATGTTGGATGCAATACTCTGTGGGCCGTTCTGCTAATGGGTCATGTGTCCATGCTTCATGGCACTGTGCAGGTATGTATCAGTGTATTATGGTCGCTGTAGGTAGAAGATCATTGAGTATTGTTACCAGGAATCTTGTTGACAGTTGTCATATTTTTTAGTATCTGGCCAACACATATATTGCAGCAGTTAAGTGGGTTATGAGGTGGAAGCAGGTGGTTGGGTTCGGGGGGTGCCCCATAGTGGTTGGGCATTTGGAGGGACCCCTAGACAAGCACAGTGAGAGGGACAGATAAAAAAAACATACATGTGGAATGCCGCAATTTGTGGGGTAATCCACAGGTACAGCCTTTTGTACGTGGCCTGTAGACATAGATCCCTTTCTGTTATGTAAGGGAGAGATAAATTGCCATTTGGCAAGTGTCCGAAAACCCTGCCATTTTTGATTTGTGTTAAATAATAAAATTATATGATTAAGTACATCACTGAACCAGTAATCTGCTGATCAGATTCCCCTTTCATACGCTCCATCTCAAAAGCATAGTGTTTATCTGTGTACTGTTGCATCAGTCTTTTAATTTCCAGTGCCTGCTCGACCAGTGGTGCAGAGCAGGTTCAGCAGTCACTGCTGCCCATTTGAGAGCTGCATTGACAGCCACGACTTAAGATTTAATGAATGCACACCTGAACAAATACTATGATGACCATACGTATCCCAAGCTGGCAGGGTAAACTCTAAAGTTAAACTATGCCTGAGTTAAAGCATTGTGCATGGAATTACTTATGATCATTACAGACACATCCAATTTGATATCACACATGTCAGCTCCTGTGAGCCAAGCTCAGCTGTGGAAGGTGATGTGTATTTTGGACGGACAAGCTGATTCTGCCAAACGACAATACAGGAACCTGAATGACCATGCCTCTTCATTGATCTCTTTGTGAGGATAGCTAAAACACTGTGCCAGGTACAGCTGCACCAGAGACAGCTGTCCTGGACCCAGGCATCAAGGAACACTCACTTTCAAATGGAGTAGCCTTTCACCATGGCGGTGCATTTCTAAAGGCCTTTTGTTCCTAAAAAAGATGAGGAGGAACAGGGTTACATTAAACAGGTTAGCTCTGTGCAGTATCTTGTTTCTCTCTTCCTCTCTCTCTCCTTCCTTTCCTTTTCAATTCCTCTGGAGCAAAGCACTTTGGGTGTGTTGTCAGAAGGACAAAGTCCACTTATTTCAACAACAAGGATAAGAGCACTAAGGCAAGCTAGCTTTAGTCCAATCACCTGCAGACGTTTACATTCAAATGACGTGATCTCCCACCACTTCTTTCAATCATCTTGCAATCATCGTTCAGACTCTAAGAATTCAAGAACATTTCATCTGGACCCTCTGGAGTCCTCTAGTTGTGAGGTGAAGCCGGATGTTCCAAGGCTGAGGTGAGTTCTGTCACCCTAACCATTCACAGGGACAAAGGAGGTGAACCTGCTGCTTCAACAAGACATGCCTCTCTAGTCACAGCAGTATCCAGGACCTCATCATGTTGAGGGCCCCCTGCAGTTGTGCGCCACCCTCCCCCATTTTTAGAAGGATGGAAAAAGGACTAATCTTGCCCCGGAGCCCTTTATTGGGACTCACAGCACTGTGAGAGCCAGACAGGCATGATCCTGGTGGTTTTCACTGTTGAAATGATTGGATCCATGTTTCCAGAACCGTTCAACACATTTGAACAACTAGGACCCTCTGTTGCTGCCTTTTGCACTCCTCCAGCTTGGTACTGCTGGAGCACCAAGAACTGTAAACAGGTACTACCTATAGCTAACAACCCCCTTTGTCCATTTTGGGTTGTAGAGACTGGCAAGTCCTTGTAATCCCTTTTTGCAACCTCAGGACATATCATTTGTGGACATTGTGGTCTTTTAACAGCCTTTTCTCTGTGTCTCATTATGCAGACTGTTATCTTTGCATATGCTGTGTTCTTTCTACATGGGTTTGGTTTTACCGTGTTTTCTAATGAGTTATTATTTTATCTGGTGTGTTTGATTAAAGCATATCTTTTTTAGAGAATCTTGATTGGACATTCCTTTATGTTGCACTGTTATGCTTCGCTCATTGGGTTACTACTGGACCACATTGACACCCCTCTTGAGAGAATAGCCTTCCCTTGGCCCATGTTACCACAAAAGGCAAACATTTCTTTATTCTGCCTGTTTTACTTTTATGGTTGTGTTGACACTTGGTTTCTGGAAGGGTGAGGTCTAAGTGGTTGCTTTAGCCTACACACATTCTTGTACTTTTGCAGGACAAAAGTCAATTTATGAAAAAGTTTGAAGTCAATAAAGGCCTTTGGACAGGGGGATGGAGGGAATGAATGTGGGAGAGGAGTAAGGGTTGGGCGGAGTATGTGATGTAAATAGCTGCAATGGCACAACTGTGCTTTACTATGTGTGCATATTGATAATTGTGTTTTTTCTGGTTAATTAGTTTGTGCACCTTCAAGCAGAGCTGGCGGTTACTGTGGGAGACAAGTGTCAGTGCACAAGAGGGCGGCAGTGGAAGTGGTTGTAAGTGACATAAACTGTGCACCACCCACCTCTGCTGCCATGCCACATGCTTTCCTTTTTTAACTGTAAGCTCATTGGCTATCACTCTGCCAGCTATTTTAACAGTAGTACTGACAGTTTTACAGTATAGTTCCTGTGTGGACCACTTTGGACCATGAGGTGGCACAACCAGATGACCTGCTCCTGACACATCAGGAGTGCTACATTTAATGATTTCAATGCCACCTTCTCTCCTAAAGGCTGGGCACACCGTCTGCACTCATTGTTGATGTTGCTGCTCACAGACACCATCATGGACATGACATCGCAGCTACCTCACAAATGCCCCCATATGGCACATATGAATTACAACTGACCCCACTACATGATGTTGAACTGCACCTCGTTTCATGGCACACATTATATGTTTGCTGGCTGATCTACACAGACACAACATTTACTCCTTCATGACTGACACCTAAATGTCATCCACATATACCCGCAGCCCAGGGCCCTCATTCACATTGGGTACTGCTTACTCTTTTTAGTCATGAGGCACCCCCATAGCTCACTATGGTCCACTCACATTCACCCAAATGTACCTGTAAACCACAGGCTTGTTGTTAATACTCCTTGTCGTCTTCCTGCATTCCACTAAATTCACAGTCAGCTTGACCTCAATGTCACTTCCACCCATGGACAGTCAATGCTCAATTATGGACATCACAGACTTGATAAGCTTGATTCCGCTCATGTTCACTAACACCTTCTCCCTCAGTTTCTTTCATATTCATGTAAATCCTGGAAGAATTGCCAAAAGAAAGGTGGTCAGTGCATTCTCGACACTCTGAATCAGTCGTAGTACAATATAGAGTCAACAAAGATTAAATGTTCCATCCCCTTCCTCCTCATGAATAACAGCCTGAACACTCTGCCACGGGTGTTCAACACCACTGTAGTTGTTGGCGTATGCGACAACTGACTTACGCACAAGTCACACCAGCCCAGGCATTCACACACATGGGAAAGGCAGCACACAGACATTGAGATCATTCAAACACTTCCCAGTGTTGGCCGACAGGGTAGTCATCAACAACATCCTCCTCTCATGGGCTGATGTTTGTAGAAGAACCATTACAGTAAGTTGTTGTTCCACTCAAAGTTAAATGGTGTTGCTGACAATGTGGAACACCACACACCTCTGTGCCAACTCACCCTGTAGCAATGCACTACCACATCCAAGGCCACTTCAGATACATGCACACTACACACACTAAACTGATATCTGGGGAATGTGTAAATGATGGAATGGTAACATAGACAAAGACAGCAGTAGATGCAGATTCCTCTTGGGGCCAAGACAAATTGCATGGAGTGTGTCCAGAACTCACACATACAGTAGTCAACAGAATATTAAAATACCATGGCAAGTGGCTGTTCTGGAACCATATGCACATAAGTCATCTATTTGACCGCTTATGGTCAGTGAGAGGAACGATGTTCATGGTGCATCCTCCCTACATCGGTACTCGTAACCCTTCCACCTGCCACAGCAATCCCTTAGCTGGTGTCCATTCACTGCTCACACATTCACAACACCTTTACCTCACTACTGGAGCCTGGGAAGTGCTTGCAATTATCAAGTAACCTAAAGTGGCCCCCAAGTGGCTCATTGCATACTGCCCCAATCTATCACATGTGCTCCAACATATGTAGGTCAACTACATCTTTCAGTGTAAGCAATGTTGCTTCAGAGCCTGGTGCTTCACATGCACCATGCTATGAGTTCTGTTGTTTTGCCTGTTTGTGATGTAATTTGCTTCCACGTCATGGTGCTGTATGTTGGGGGTGGTTCACAATTGTCAGTCCCTCTTCATGGTGTACTCGATTTTAACTGGCGAGCACCTGCATGATAGGGACACTCACAGACTGCCTTTGCTGGTGGCTGCAGAGCAGCCATTACCTCCACGTCCCTCTTCCATGCTCTATTTATTTCCCAAAGTGTGGACCCCCTGCAGGACTTTTGTGTAAGGATTTGGTTTGTGATGTCCCCCGGAATCCCTACAGGGCTTTGACTTCAGGAAAGAATGCAGACTCAGGCTTGGTTAGTTTGAGGGATCCCTGGAGTTTCAGCTGGACTGATCCCCTGGGGTTTCTACACTTGTGGGTGGCTGCAGAAAGATATTCCTATGCCTGCAAAAGGACGGGCCACTGGTAGGAACGTCATTTCACCAAAATGCCAGGGGTAGGAAAAGTGACATCACACGACCCTTGACTTCTGATGACTTCACCGGAAGTGATGCCATTTGACCCCACCCCAAAGTGATATTACGGGATGGAACACAACCTTTCACACCTTGACAAAACAGGAAGTGGAATCACATAACATTGTTCCGAAGTACACTATGAAAAATATGGTTACAATATCACTATAGTGTGATATACATTTCATACAAGAATGGATCGCCATATGTATCATTAAGGTCAGTGTGTATAGGCCCATATTACCAAACTACTGTGAATGCAAGCAGACGTCCATGGCCAAATGATAAATATGTGTTATTATATAGCACTTGCGCTTACTTATTGTTACACTTACTTACGCTTTATATATATATATATATTTAGAAAAAAATATACATAGAGTATCATCCAACCTGTGTTGGTGCTCATTTATTGACCTCAGAAGGATGAAAGGCTGAGTTGAGGTTTTTAAGAACAGACTAAATCAGTGACTCACCCTCTGAAGTGTGCCCGAAATAAACATTTGATGAGTCTAGCAATTACTGTATAGAATTCCAGAAAGACACATTATTTGGTATTCCTATTCTTTCTTATTTAGGGTCACTGCTGAAAGTGTTAGACGTGTGGCCTAAATAATAACCCGAGCCACTCCAGAAGCAAAGAGCCACATGACGCTGTCCATAGCCCAGGAGTTGCTTTAAAAAAAGACACTTTCCTTTTTTTAAAACGTTTTTTTAGGGGTAGCATGGGAGACCACAGGGGTAGCAGGGGAGACCTCAGGGGTCGCAGTTGCGACCCCTGGTAACCCCTCATTGACGTCCCTGGCCACTGGGAGTGATCAAGAAAAGTCAACAGTGCTGGTGGTCACTTAGGACCACAGTTCAGCCTTGATTAAAGGAAGGAGCCCTGCTGTTACCAAGCCACCCCTACCAAAAGCCTGAATTGGTTGCTTTTCTGATAGACACAGTTGTAATATTGCCATTGAAGGAGCCTGGTACATACCTGGGCATCTAATGGGCCGGCGCTTGCGTATGGCTGTGTGTCATGTTTTGAAAATTGGAACATAGTTGAGAGAGTTCTCCCTTTCTGCCCCTGCAACACTATTCAACTACTTGAGAGGGTTTGGTTGTTCTCAAGGTGGGTATGAAGGAGTGATGGATGCAGTGTTGTTTATGTCATTTGTCAATGCCTTTTCTCAGACTCAGCCATTGTCTGATTAATTCTCCCAATTCAGATCTTTCAGGTTCTGCAGTTGCATGCAGGATCTGTTTGGTCGACATGTTGAATGCTGTAGGCAGGGGTCTGAATCTGGGGACGTTTGCACCTGGTTCTGCACACTTCAAAGTCTGCTACTTCTGCCCAGCTCAGATGCAGGTCCAGAGAGCTGGAGGGAGAGAATTCCTTTGCGGTCCAAGTTTGTGCTGGTCCAATCTTGGGATCTTTGGTATACTTTAAAGAGAAAGTACAGTGATGTGGAAGAGGGACTTTGAGGTAGTGCTCAGATTAGTAACTGGTAATCTTCTTGACTCAAAGTCCTACTTTTCCTCCTCTCAGTACTGACATACTCCTCTCCCTCTCTGGTGATAAGATTGCCCAGGTTGCTTTATATTGACAGGTGGGTTATCGGATTGGTCAGGTGCTTTATACCTAAGTTTTGGGGGGAGAGGCAAAATAAAACAACATAATAACCTTTTTCAGAACTGATTCTGTCAGAAGACAGAACTCCTTCATAGAGTAAGCACTTTGAAGATCTGAAGTAGGAGTAATGAAGATTATTGGTAAGTAATCCAAACATTCAATGGACATTCTATATTATTTTACCACACAATCGCTGAATTGGCCAGTTGAGCGCTATCCTTTGCAGTTAAATGTGGGACTCAAATGAGCAATAGATTTTTTAGGTGAAATCTTCGTGGAGGCGCAAAGGTTGGGGACAATTCTTTCCCTTTTTTGTAAATTAGGCCTTCGAGTCCATATCATCAACAACATGTTGTTGAGAGCTGCAGGGTTCTAGTTCCTTTCCTACCTCTGAAAACCCCATTTCCTTCAGCTGGATGTGAAGTCCTGCACAAATATTGTTAACCCACAAAACTTTTCAAAGCTCACTAAGTCAGTGTGGGTGGACTATAACGGGGATCAAAACACCCGGTACACATTTAAGAGCAGATATTCACATGTGGCTGACCCTGAATGATGCAGAAACCGAGCGGTTGGTAGTGTTAGTCAAAATATGAACAAGTCATTTCAAGATGTTTAAGAAACACTTATTGAAATAGTTTGAGCAACTGTAATAAAGATTTCACTTTGAATCAAACTCTAAGACAATGTATCCCATTTTGGTGTAAAACCTCAAGGTGGTCTTTGATCTAATGGAGATCACACACTCCTATTAGACTATAAATATGATATATTGCTTTTGCAGCACACCATATAATATGTGTCCACCCTAAAACAAACAGTTTTAACCTAAAGACTCATTGTGATACTTTGTGTCAGTTCGTCATACAGAAACAGAGCTATAAGCATCTCAAAAAGTGACCTGCTATATATATTTGTCTTTGGCAGAAAATATTTGGCTAACCTGAGCAATACAAAGTTGAACTATAAACATTTGCTGAAAGCCTTCAGGTACGGGCCTTGTATGGTTACAACAACAACAACACAACCATCTTAATTTGCCAGTTAGGTTTGTCAATGCGCCCATAGCTCGACCAACCATGCACTGCTGATGACATCACCATGGTAGACAGCATAAATGCCATCGTCATTGGCATTATCGTGCTTGTTCACACCGCATTCAAGCTGCTTTAGCATTTGTACTGCCCCTTATAGATTACATGAATGGCAGGTTCCCATTAGCATTTGTACTGTCCCTTATAGATTAAATGAATGGTAGCTTCCTCGAATGTCCTCAATTCCTGCTCAGTAAACGTCTGCCGTACCAAAATGCAGCCATAAACAATAATGCTGACCCAAGCTCCCTTTGCATGATGTATATCACACTGCTTTGCCCCTCTACATGGGTTAAATCCATGTCTGTAACATGTTGATTCTTTGATCCCACCTGGGGAGGCTCCCTTGGGAAAATCAGCCAACATCAAATGAGAGGCCATCGTATGCAATGCCACAGAGGAAGCATCCTGTCATTCCTCCCCCTTTGAAAACACCATGCTGGGAGGGTGTTTCTTGTGAGTTCAAGCCGTCCTAGCCTAGAATGTGCTCTTCTGGCCCTAGCCTAGAATGTGCTCTTCCGGCCCTAGCCTAGAATGTTCTCTTCCGGCCCTCATGTTCTATGTGTATCTTTCAAAGCACAGGTGCAGGTTCATCCACAGTCCGCACAGGGTTTGATTTACGGGCCCAGACACAGTACTCTTAGCCTCAGAACAAAACGCCATTTTGTTTTTTTTTATATTACTGAAAGGTAATGGCATATGTGCATGACATGTTGGTGCTGCACCCTAACCATGAGCTGAATTTATGTTCTCTTAATAATGCCACTATAGATATGCCCCACAATCACCATCACTTCACTCTTCTAAGACATTCCTGGGATGTCATCTGCAATAGCATCATTAATGCTAGACATGTTGTTAATTGTGATGGCATATCTTGTGCAGTGCAGGACAAGGGTCGTGATGGCTGTTGCACTTGTAACTATTACTGGCACATTTCAGTGCTTATGGGGGTTTATATCATAACCATGCCATCTCTGCTACCGTTTTTTTTTTCGGAGAATTTGTCAAATGTATTTTGTTAATTCAGGTTATTAAAACGCGTTCCAGAGAAGAGTTACATTCCATAAGCAAAGCTGATTCAGTAGATTGTTTTGCTTTTTGTTTTTTGTTGTTGAAGTTCTACCATAACCCTGTAACCATAGCCACTGGGCAATTAGGCCTCTGGCACTATGATTCTGCCTATCGTTGCTGCAGAGCTTGACGTGCCAAGCCAGCCACGCCCCAGGCACACTGACCCAGCATAAATTGGAAGGCAAACATTGGAGGAAGGAGAAAGACTTGCCAACTGTAGAAACCCAGCAATTTATCAGAATGTTTTCGTGGTGATTTTGTGACAGAGAGATAACTCATCAAACAAAGTGCAGAAAAAACAGGATTTGCATAAGCAGTATTAAAAACTCTCTTTTAAAAGTACTTAATTTCAGAAACTAATAAGACATCTAACACTTGGGCCCTAATTCACGGAATTCTTATCACGATGAAAAGTCACTCTTAGGAAAGATGCTCTTTACGGCACCTTTCCTTCCATCTTTATGGAACCCCTTAAACGTTTTTATTTTATTTTTGAATCTGACCTATACTTTTTCAGTAGAGTGAAGCCATAAGCTTCACTGCACTTTCCTTTGCTCATATGTTATGGGGAAACTGATATGTCCTTCAGGCTATCAATACTGGGAAACAGTGTTTCGTTCAGTCGTGTTACTGTGTTACTACTTTTGTTTACTTTTGTATCACTTGTGGTAAACGTTTATCATTTCACAAAGCAGCTTATTCAATGGGGTGCATTTTTGTTTTGCCCTAGACTAACACTCAGAGGATTTTTGGTTATTCGAGAAGTGCTTAAAAGATGGGATGATGGCAGCAGTGACTTTCCCCACTTTTTGTGGAATTTTGTTTTAGCTTTACTGCATTTATCACGTTTGGCTACTAACTGTGGCTACTGGTCAAACACGGCCGTGCCATGACATTTTTTGCCTGTTCTTTTTCCATCTTGTTGTTTTGCCTTCTTCCTGGCCTCTGAGGCCAGGGCAATCCTTACAAGGACTTCCAGTGCCCGGGAAAGCAGCAGCTTTTGTCAGGCTTCTTGAGGGTTATGTGTGTTTGCAGGCAGGATATAGGCGGGATCAGTCTGACTCCAATCAACATTCTAGTTCTTGTGTGTCTGAGTGGTATGCATGGATGTTCCCACCAGTGGTTCTGATTGGAGCACTGCTGGGGTGTGTGTGTGGGCTAGTCCTTTTATTGGCTAGTGGGAGTTTCAGCTCCTACCTGGCTTTTAGGATAAGAAGAGGACCCCTGCACCCATTCTTCAGAGATCCTGGAGTTACCTGAAGGAGCCAAGTATCCTGTCCAGCTGTGAGATCCATGAAGAAACCTGAAACCTGACTGAAGGAGGCCTGGAAACCAACTTCTGTTGCAGCCATGGTGGAGCCCGGTCTTGCTTGTGAACTTTAGTAGGCCTGCAAAGGTGCTATGATGCTTGGAGTGGAGGGACCATCCATTCCCGACGTCTGCTCAGTGCCCAGCCCAAAAACCACCTTTGGAAGTGCCTGTGAACCATCCTGTAGCTGACCAGCTTAAATTCTTGGCTTCCATGCTAACTTTGTAACTGGACCGAGTTTCAGCCTGAAAGTTTGTGGATCCTCAGCTACCACTGCAAGGCTCCCTCCTGTGACATTTCAAGGGGGACCCGAGGTAGACCAGAAAGTAAGACCGCGGCTACTGGGTCCTGTTGCATCACTATGCATGGTGTGCATCGTCCGAAACCTGCTTACCTCACCCGAGTCTAGTCCTGAGAGGGGTGCTGCATTGAGTATTTTTTGCATTCTTCGACTGAGAGTCCTTGCACCAGCAAAAGACACCAACCAGAGCGTAGCTCGAATCTGCAACCCATGAAACTTGAGGACTGCAGATTTTGGCGGGAAAGGCAATGTAGGACACCCTTCCTTTGTTCTACCAAGTCTGGGGAAGATTTGGAGTAAGGGGGTTAAGTTACTGAGCTTTTAACCTACCCCTATACTCCCATTATAAGTCTATGGGCTTATAATAATCCAATTTCGAACACAATTGGCTTTGCAAGACTTCTGGCTGCTGGGGATAATTTTGGGCATTAGTCTACATTGAACCGTAGCTCTAAGAACCCTTCACTGGACCCCAGAGACCCTAGCTGCATTTTGTCCTGCATCCTAAGTTCTAGGGAACTATATCCTGAACTATTGGGCACAAGGCCCCAGGCAACTTAGAGCTGGACAATTTTAGTAAGGGGCCATCTCTGTGGACATTTTTGTGTATAATACTTGTCTATCCATTCCTTTGTAGGAGTACTTGTTTATATTGTGCATTTGAACCAAGTGAATGTACAAATGTATTTAGTTGAATAGTGTTGTGTGATAAGTCTCCATGCTTGTAGTCATTTTCCTATAGTGTGTTTTGGCCATAATTAAAAAACTGTGTTTTTGTAACATCCTGTCTAAGTGTAATATGTGATGCCCACTGTGTGACCTCATTGTGAACCCTTTACAAGCTCACTCCGTCTGAAGAACTTAGCCTAGACCATCTGTCAATGCTACCTAAACTGGTTTGGCTACAAGTTCCCAGAGTTGTTCCTGTCACAATATAGGTTAACCTTCTATACTTCTGTCCACCAGGCCAGTGTATAGAAAATCAGTCCTAACAGTAACTTTGCACTGCCAACAAACACCCTGATTCACAGAGGGTTGCAAAGTGTATTTTCGCAGTGCAAACCCATGCAGTCAGTGCAAAGTCACTTTGCATGCAAAAATACATTTTGCACTGCTCTGTGAATCAGGGTGTCTGTTTGTAGTGCAAAGTAACTTTGCAACCAGTGCAAATTCACTCTGCACTGCTCTAAAAATCCCATTAATCATGCCCTTAGTCTCATAAAGACACGTTTGAAAGAGACTGCAGCCACCGAGCCTCGTGAGCATGTTTACACCCACCCAGGCCACATGATCTCCCTGGGCCTTTTGTTTTGATTAATTATCGTGGGGTGGGGGGTTGGTGGGATCGCCTGCAGTGAACGTCGAATGGAACATAGAGAGGGATTGACTGAAACTCGTCAATTCTGGTTATGAACAAGTCAGCATTAATTGGAACCAGTCTCTCACCTGCCTCCATGAAGATGCGATGGGGAAAATATTGGGGGGGAATTCCATGGTACATTGTATAAACCGCCACTGGCAATAATTTAGCAAACCCCAGTTTAATTTACTGACTCCCTTTGGGGTTTGGTATTCTGAATGCACTGTTGTAGGTTGACCCACTTTTACGAGTTGGGGTGGTCTACTCAATAGCCTAATTCTTAACTGGTTATCTCACCAAGTCCTAACTTGTTCCAGTGGTAGCAGCAGAATTCTGCCACTTAAATGGCATGTCCTAGGTGCATGGATGTGTGATGGATGCCTGTACGTAGGAATCGCATGTTTCTCGTTATTTGAATCCACTGTTGTTTATAACAGCATGCACATCCCGGATGTAACCGAACGAACACACCACAAGACAGCACATATAACCCCTTTAAACTCACCATTTCGGTCAATAGCAAAAGGAACTTCAGGTGTGACGATTTCATAATTACAGATCTGGCTAAATTGGGGGGAGCAGTCTTCATCCAGAGCTTCCACCTGCAGGATGCTCTCGTAGATCCTCCGTTCGGTAACAATGGCGGTGTAGGTGGGCTCCTTAAAGGTAGGTGCAAACTCATTGACATCGTTCACCTGGATGTGGACTACCGCCCTAGGAGCAAGCAAGCAAGAGTAACCATAGCAACACAAGACACTTCATGGAGCAGTTTGAAAGTTACAAACACAAGATTACTTTATAGTGGCAGTAGGGGGCAACCTAATGGAGTAACTTAATTAGTGCACTATTTTCCACCAATCTCGGGAAGATAGCTCAGGGGCAATGCGCTCGCCTTGGAAGCAAGACAATGTGGAGCAACACAGGTTCAATCCCCGGGTCCGCGCTTATATTACGTGCGTTATAAATAACCATTCATAATCATCAATAGATCGAAAGACATGTACGGGATGACAAACGTCCAGTCCGAATTGTCAATAGTCACCTGAGACTTCAAGGTGTGAAATTGGGTCACTAAGGATGGTTGCAATGCAAAGCCACTGAGCATGCCTTTGTTGTGCATATATGTCCTTCCGCTTTGTGTCTGTTCCACCCTGAAACCTATTGAACCCATGAACTGTGGGAGCAGGCAGCTCACTGCAACAGAGTAGCCATGCGCAGATAGAGCTCTCAAAACTCTGAATAGCTTTTCCGTGTTGGGCTTAGTGGCTGAGTGGTGGCAGAGTGACCAGTGCAGAGTGGATGGATGTTGAGACCAAGTTTGATTGATTGCAAAGGAATGACACTAAATGTGATGAAGCGTGGCATCAGCAAAAGGTTGGCAACTGCCATGTCTTGCCAGCCATGCTAACACTGACAGCAATCAGCCAGGCAACCCTTCACACACTGCTAACACATGTGGGTACTCATTTGGAGTTTTCCATAAGAGAAAATCCTCTGGTTTTACCCCAGAACCATATTTAAAGTCAGCATTGCATCCACTTAACACCGGCTTCCTGCCATCAGGAAGCTGACAGAAAGTCTGCTGTTTCCAATGCACAACAAGGAGAAGCAGTGTGTTTTTCGGCCAGCTTTCTGCCAGCGGAAACTCCGGAATAAAGCGGGTGTAATGCAAACTATAAGTAGAGTACTCTCCGCTAAATGAGCCCAATGGGGGCATCTATGCAAGCACACAAACCACCAGAGAGCTTTCACTCTAGACAGCAAAGCAACAGCAGCCTTGCCCTCATCGTCCACAGTAATCACACATCATTCAAAGAGTGACATCATTTGGCCAGATGCTCTCGTGAGTGGCCAGGCATGTCATACTATGACATACTCCATTATTGGCTGCATCTGCCTAAAAAGGGAGATAAGATGCCCATGTGCTCCCACTTCATCTACCCATCCAGCCCATGGTGTTTCTTTTCTTCATTTTGCACAATGCATCATGCCCCACCAAGGTGGCCACTTGGCACTGGAAAACCAGACTCATGGGGCCACAAGCCACGCAAAGAAGGATGAGGGGATGTGTCGTGAGAAATGGCAGGTCGCAATTTCATGCCGACATGCACTACCACTAGACTACGCATCACAATTGTGAGGGATACTGCAGGACATATGTGCACTACACTTCTTGCCAGACAGTGCCAGCAAAGGCCCAAGTGCACACCTCTAATTTAAAGTAGTTCAATCGTTTTCAGTTACATCCAGCTCATAGGAGTGTAGTGAGCCTAACCTGCGCTTCCAATTTCTTTTATTAGAGACTTGGCCAATCTTGCAGACATTTCAATAATGCCATTTTCCATCTGCTGTAATGCTTTTTCTCCCAACCCCATCCCCAGCAGATGTAACCGCTTACCCCTCCCCCACATATATTTTTTTAAAACAATTCAGTATGTTTTGGTTGTTTTTTATCTATTAAAGATCAATTCTTTATTTTGCATTCGTTGTAATCACTGGATACTGTTTCTGCATCGCCCCTCTAACACAACTCAAAAAGCCAGTTTTCAGCAATCGAACCCCTGGCTCAATGGCTCCGACAGGCCACTACATGGTGTGGGTTCCGATGGCCGGAGGGACGGGAGGATAGGGTCTCCCTCTAAGCCGACAACCTCCTACTTTACCTAAGTAACCCAAGCCAGGCCTACCCGATAGTAGCCCAGATGCTGAAAGCATTTGGGGGTTTTAGTGGTTTAAAAGTTAACTGGGACAAAACAGTCCTTTTCCCAATTAAAGGGGGAGACCTAGTGACCACTCGGGGGGCGCCTTGTCGGGTGGTGAGGGAGGGCTTCCGCTACCTGGGCGTGTGGATTTCTGGAGATCTCTCGACCTACGTCCCTTGTAATCTGCATCCACTAACTGAGCGTTTTTCGGAAGACGTGAAACATTGGATTCTTCTTCCCCGCACGATAATGGGTAGAGCAGCCATTTTCAAGATGCTGGCACTTCCACGATTTTTGTATTTATTGCAGAATGCCCCTCACACAGTCTCAGCCTCAGAATTCGTCCAGGTGGAGCGCCTCCTTAGGAAACTGATATGGAAGGGTGGGCAGCCCCGAATTGCACTGGCAACGCTACAAAGATCCATATGGGAGGGGGGAATTGGTGTCCCACGACTCCAAACCTATTATTGGGCTGTCTAATTAGCAGTGGTCAACGATCTGTTACACGGGGATCGCGACTTCCCACACATCTGCATGGATACAGCCATCACACGAGATAGCCCACCAACCACCGTGCTTTACCAGAGTCTCTCTAGACCCCCCCACAGACAGTTTCCGCACATATTGCAGTGGTATGGAGGCAGGTGCATACACACATTGGCTGGGGGAACAAAATAATGTTGGCACAACCACTGTGGCATAATTACATGCTTACCGAGGTACGGAAACTTGCAAGGTGGCCCAGGTGGGTGGAGGCAGGCATAAACACTGTTGGGGATGTAATAACGGAGGGTGCCATCTCCCAGTTCGAAGTACTGCAACAGAAATTTGTACTCCCTGAAAGCGAGCGCTACCGCTATGTGCAGCTGTCGCACGCCCTTCGGGGCCATAGACAGGCACTCATGGATGCACCAGAGTGCACCCCCGTGGGGCGCAACCTCTTCCCACAACATATTCCCACCAAAGTCACATCTACTCTATACAAAGCCATAAATGTGTTTGCAACCCCGGAACTGGCCGAACTCAAAACTAAATGGGAAAGAGATGTGGGTGTCATAGCACCGGAAGACTGGGTTCAGGTACTCATGCACCCTCGAGAGATTGCCATAGACTCTAAGATCTGGCTGGTCCAGCTCAAGATTCTACATAGGGTTTATTACTGAAGAACGGCCCTCTTCAGCTGGGAGCGGGCCCCGGATCCTAATTGCCTGAGATGCAGGGGAGAGGAGGGCACTTTTTACCACCTACTCTGGGAAAGCCCCCACATACAAACTTTTTGGATGCAATGCTGCCAAAAGCTGTTGCATGTCCTGGGTCGGACGGTGGCACTGGAACCCGTGAGGCAGTTATCAGGGGTCCCATATGAACACGACACAAACAAATGGGAGACCATCTTCTTATCGACCACAGTGGGGCTGATTAAAAGAGACATTGCACAAAAGTGGGGAGCTCTGGAATGCCCAACCCTGGGACAATGGTCCGCTGAAATGGATATTTGTGCAATTAAAGAACAAAGAAAATACATGCATGGGGGTTCCCCGCCAAAGCTAATAAGATATGGGGGAAATGGGAAGAGAGTGCGGACTGAGATCCAATACGACGTACTGCAAAAGGTGCGAAATACTCCGCAATAGAATGGCGACCACATAACTGTGAAACTAGCACGAAGCGGCATAACTGAGACCCAATGAGTGGGAATGAGGGAGAGGGGCGACGGGTTGGGAGGGAGGGGGGAATTTCATATGTTATTATGTTGAGTTTATAAAACAATATGCCCAGGCCAGTGGTCGAAGTGTACGAAAAGAAGTAGTGGAACTATGTTCCCTGCTGGCCTGCACCCACTCCCCACAAACCCCATCATCATGTCCCCTCCTACACACAATACACACCACCAAACACTTGCACCTGCTGTTTAAGGGAACGTTCAGTGCAGTGCACTGAAAGGGCAAGTTTCAACTTCTTCCTACTCTTTTATTTTAAAACGAAACCATTCCGGAACAGTTTCATTTTAAAATAAAAGTATAGGAGCTGTAAAAGCTAATTATAAAAAAGTAGAGGAGCACCGCTCCTGACCACTCCTGCTCACTTCGACCACTGGCCCAGGCACACAGAAAAGGTATAAAGAAAGGCAGCTCATCAGGCATACACAACGCAGAGCCTTTGTCCTTCATTTCCAGCCTACTTTCCCAATTCATCAGGAAATGCCATAAATTGGGGATGCACTTTCTTAATCAAATAGGTGTGGTTATAACAGCTTCTCATGTGTCTCTCGTGTGACAGCAAGTGCCATTATATGCCTAGATAGTTCCATCATGGGCAGAGATTCTACCACCACATTCACTGACATCCTGTACCAAGGTAATTGACTCATGCGGCTGCAGTCGATTAAAATAAAATAAAAACGGAATGTACGAATGTAAGGGGTGGAAGCTAGGCATACACAGGGGATGGATTCAGAGAAACGGAAAACAAAAAAACTGTCTATTACAACCTTGAATCATGTGAGATGGTATTCCCAGAGTCAAGGGGCTTGTAGCAAGGTTCTTCAAAGGCCTGCAAAGAAGGCTCAACCACCACACAGTGCCTTGCAGTGGTGACGTATTTTGCAGGTACTGCCTCCAATGCCCCGGTACACATACCATATGCCAGGTATTTGCATCAAATGCTCAGGTATGCCAGGTATTTGCATCAAATGCTCAGGTTCTGCCCTCTAATGCCAGATATTGACATTGTATGCCCAGCTACATCCACTGCTAAATAACACCTGCAGCATATGTCCTCACCCTCTTCAACCACTCACTGGCAACAGGAGCTGTGCCGCAAGCCTTGAAATCGGCATCCTTAAAGACCCACTGGGAAACACAGAAGACCTAACCAACTACCGACGAATCTCAAACATAGAAGTAGGCTTCAGACCCATGAGAGGAATGGAAACAGCATTACTATCGATATGAGACAATTTAAAAACCAACACAGAATCTAACGTCAAAATTGCTCTAATACTACTTAATCTATCAGCAGCCTGTGATACAGCATGCCTTGAAAACACTAATGAAAAGACTTGCGAATAAAGGAATCGGCAACACAGTGCTATTATGGTTAAAATACTTCATGACAGAAATGGCTTGGATAACACCAACCAAATCAACATACCGCCAAACCACATGTTGATCCCACAAGGCTCATCACTCTCACCACTATTATTCAACATATACATGACCCCCCTCATTAACTTCATCAAAAGACACAACCTCAAATGCCACAACTATGCAGACAGCACACACATTATCTACAAAATCAATGCTAGGAAATAACAAAACACAAACCTTACTAACTGCCTCCCAGAAATAAACCACTGGATGAGTACCAACAGACTTAAACTCAACCGGGACAAAACAGAAATCATGATCGCACCCAACGACCCATCAAACCATCACCACATTCCATGATCCACCGAATTGGGGAACGCACCAGACCCATCTAAAATGGTAACAAATCTTAGGAATATTAATTGGTAGTGAGCTAAAACTCGAACTGCAAGTCAACACAGTAGTTCCACCTACACCCATTCAAGAGGATACTCCACTTCTTCAACTTCCCACACAGGGCACACACCATCATTTCTGTCGTCATGTCAAGAATATACTACGCAAACAGCATTTGCTGTGGAATGCCAGAATACCTTATGAAAAAACTACAACAAATACAGAATGCAACAGCAAGGTTACTTCTGAGACTCACTAAGAGAGAGCACACCACACCATCACTGAAAAAACTCCATTGGCTACTGGTAATAAACATAATTTCTTCAACACGCTCTGCATAACACACAGAGCAATCCACAGCCAAGGAGCAGAATTCATGCAGGGAGAAATCTCTATCTACAAACCAAAATGTACAATAAAGTCCAGTAATGACATATGCTTTGAACTGATACACTACTCGAAGCATACATTTGGGGGTTCAGCATTCTCCTGCATAGCAGTGAGTCTCTGGAATTCCATCTCAAAGGAAATATGAACAACTGATGATAACCTAAAGTTGGCCAACACAGCACAATAGAAACACTGACAACAACGAAAACCTGACTGCCTGATAGAGAGGCACTCAAAGAAATACAGCATCTTTCTGCAAATCACTGTAGAATAATACTAACTCATCAGATCAACATAGCCTGTAGAAAAGGACTCAGATGACTGGCCATTAATACTATTTAAAACTCTCTGATGCTCTGTTGACTCACCCTCAATCTCTGAACAGATCAGAGAGATACCTCAAATGCAAAACAAAAACAAAAATACCAACCACAACTACAGACACTCCACAACACTCAGCAGAACTAAACCACACGCAAACAAATAATCTGATACACACTCATGCACCAAACACCACACAACATCGACCAACTGAAAACAAACTGCCACACAGTGACCAAGGTCGGACTGGGCCATACAATTGTCTCGTGCACCAATGAAAACGTGGACCACAGTTGCAAATGGCTATTCATTCCTTTTGCAATACTGTTTGAATGGTAACCAAGGGAGAGATTCCTGATAAAGTGTAATGCAAATTGTGCATTTGAGAGAATATTTAATCAGCGACACTGGTCAAAACTACTAGCCACGGAGTGAATTAACTCCTCAAACTGGCCCAGATTGGCCAATGAATTGGGCCACTTTACCAAACAAAATGGCCCACACAAGCATTTTGTGTTTTTGGTTTGGCCATGGGCCTATTTCTCTATAGGTCAGGCCGAGCCTGACAGTGATCAGTTTTTTCTGACCTTAAGCTACCAGCAGCACATCAAAGATCTCTTGCACTTTTCCCTCTCAATCCCACTAAGCCCTTCTATACCCCTTTCAGAGTGCCTGGCGACCATGAAAATAGCAGCGGTGTGCGGTATAAAGCACAATAACATAGCATAACATAACAAGAGCATCTGCTGATATATCCAAACCTTACCATCACACATTGCCATTATAGTTTCCACACTCTTCGGGTAAAGCAGGTTTATACAATACATATGCAAAGTAGCTATTCACGTGCCAGCTTTGATTGATTGATTGATTGATTGATAGTTTATTTGTATAGCGCCTATACACAATGAGCCTCATTACGAGTTTGGCGGTAGCCATGCTGTTTTCACCAGCATGGCTACCCCCAAACACGGATCCGGGTCCCGAAAAATGGGAATTACCAGGCCATTCCGACCTTTGCGGGCCCGGTAATTCCCATTCGCGGGACCCGGACCCGGTACATCCCCATTAGGGCTCAATGCGAATGGGGAGGATGGTAACAACGGCCCTGTTAATTACGGGACCGTTTCTACCATATTGTTCTGTTAGCGGGTGCCGCTCTGCACGCCTGGCCTGACCAGGTTTACAGAGCGGCCCGCGAGCAGAACTCATAATATGGCGGTAGAGTGATAACGTCGTCGGCAGCACTACCGGCGCCATTATCACTGTACTGCCAGGGTCATAATAAGGCCCAATGAGTTTCAAAGCACTTCAAGGCAATGGAGGGAGCAAGGGAAAATACAATGGCATTCTTACAAGGCCATGAAACATTAGGAATGTGAAAAATAACTATTGCACTAGGCCACGCGAGAGCTATTACAAAAATAAGGAGCTGAGTAGGTGGGTAGGAGATGAGAACAGAGAAGCGACTATCATACTATAACATTTTTCTGCTAAATGACCATAATGGAGATCCACTAGTGAGGCCAGGATATGGGCCAAGAGGGACCCTGGTGACCTGGGGAGATAGCCAGTGTGTGATGCCAAACACAGCAGAGGTATAAGGGGGATCGCCCAGGGCCTCTACCTCATTCCCAACAATTTTATTGGGGCTTTTGCTAGCCCCAAAGATCTGATACACAGGGGTAGAGAGCTATCACAGCACCATGACTTAGAGAGAGAGAAGGGGTGTGATGTGAGTGGTTGACACCAACTAATATGTTTGTTGCAGCAGAGATGGAACTAGGAACAAACACTGGCAACGGGACTTGGAAAATGAGAAGCATGTATAGTAGGCCAGAAAAGCCTTTTCAGAATTAGATGGCCACCATGCTAAGACTGTCTTCTTCCAATGTGTGGGACACCACATATCACTCCTCAGCCTCTGGGACCACAGACTGACAGTCAGTAATGCAAACACTAGGGGGTACACATTAGGAAGGGGTGAGAAATGCAATACGCATTCAATAAACAATAAATGGCTCTAGGTGTTGCCACTTCCTCCCATAGGTCCACAGCGACTGACACGGCATTATTCTAAAAGGGGGCAGCGCTAAGCCAGAATATCAGAATGTGTAGGCAAGACAGCAGCGAGGAGTCATGGGGAGAGAACTAGGAAGGGAGAGGAAGAGAGAGAAGAAGGGAAAATACATTATTGGAGGATGGAAAGACAAAGGAAGGAAGGCTTTAAAAGACGGACAGAGGAGCTCAAAGCTTGGAGGAGGGCAGAGAAGAGGAAGGGAGGGATACATTAATCATAGAATGGTTTAAGATAGAAGACGGTGGAGGTGAAAAGTGAGGTCATGAAAAAGTCAACATTCTTGGCGAATTAAGATGGCCAAAGGACGAAAAGGGTTCTCGGAAGAATGAAATGAGACAAGTGGGGCAAAAGATAGAGAGCAGCAAGAATATCCGGGCAACGAGAGGTGACAAACTGCTGGACATTAGCAAAGACAAGTCTAACCAAAGATGTGATGTAGAAGTGAAAATAGTCATAATCTAGCAGGGTGCTGTGCTCCGAATACGTGTGGGACTAGCAAACCCACAAAGAAAAATAAACAACATTTTCATGAGAAAACCAACCAAGGAATAGAACAAGAAACAAATCAGCCAAGAAACAGACACTGTTAGGCTTGTCTGGAATCATAATATAGATGCTGGTGCAATGAGAGAGTCACGACCCACCAGAGAACCCAAAGAAGAAAGACCTTGTGGTGGGCCAGCGAGTGAAGACTCACAGACGATGGTTATTCCAGACAGAACTCAACAAGGCTCACTAAGAAATCAGAAACTTTACAGAAATACAGCACTACTAGAGAGGAACACAACCACAACTGAGGGGTTCATGTAAACCATAACCATGTGGGCTCACTTAGGCTCATGAAACACCCAAGCCATGTCCAATACAGAGGGTCCTGACTCAGTGTTGGGTCTCCAATGCAGCAACATCACACCCGACCAGAAAGATCATAATTGCTGTAGTGTGAACGTGGTCCAGTAACAGAGGTGGAAGAAACCAATTGTCATCTGAAGCTCAAGCACCCACAATTTAGGAGGCCCACGTATGCTAGCAAATACCAGGAGGAGTACTCCTGAAACCTGTGAGTGACTGTAAAATAGATTCAGCAAATGCTATTCATGACAATAACCCATGATAGGTTGGCACGATCCAGACTTATGACCACATTCCTATCTGTATCTTCTGAGCATTCCTTTGACCAATTTGGTTATCCCTGAATCCTCACACTATTTTAAATGAGCGTTCTTCATGTTTGCTTATCTTTTCTCCTACCCTCCTGTGTTTTGCAATTATTATTGGTGTCTTTTAACAATCAGGGCATCTGTTGTTTCCTTCCCCGTAACAACACACATCACCAAGCTAATTTCCACTGCTCAAAAAGCCTGACTGTGCAAATTCATTGCATAAAAATACTTATTCGCTATTAAATCTCTGTGTGAGGCAAATTTCAATGTTAGCAAGGTGAGAACAAAAATTACACAAACATAACATCTACCTGTACCATTGTTTTATATGCTGCTCAGTCACCTACTCCATACACTATGGTCTCCTTTGCTGGCTGGGCGCTATTTGGGGGGTCCTGTGGGCTCACTGTCAGTGTTACTACTGCTGGAACGTTTCTGGGAGGTTGTCTTCTATGTATGGGAACTTGAGGCATGGGGTGCCCTTATCCTGTCTATTGCAGTGTGGGATGGAGGCAGCATGGGTGGTGCAGAACATTCCTGTGATGGCCAAGCACTTGATGTCCAGAACATGGCACGTTCACTTTCCGCCGGAGCATGAAACTGAGATCTGTGTACAGGTCTCTGAATCTCTATGGTGTTGTGTCCCCAGGTTCTCTATGAGGTGGGAACCCGCACTCTAATTGCACTTGTGTCATACGATGGGGCTCTCTAGATAGGTAGAGACTGGAGCACCCATAGGAGACATGATTTATGTGAGACAGAGTCATGCGAGCTACGCTATCTGAAGATGACCGAGTTTTCACTGAAAGTTTATCATTTATATACATATGGACAATATGCAACAAACTGACTGAGAAAAGTGTGGACAGCATGCTTTTAAAAGTCTGCACAATTTCTACATAAATAAAGTAAAAACCTAAATAATGTTTTTTTAAAAAACGAGCTCCATGAGTATTACAATATTTTGAGCAGAAACCTTGTGATATTTATGATTTCTTTAACTGTTTGGGTGGCAAACATTTCTTTACAATTACAAACAAGGGATTGTGAATCTAAGATATTAATTGTGGGCTGTTTCAAGGAATTCTGACTATTTTCAAAATTATGTTATTAAACTATATCAAGCACATGGGGATGGCCTTTGAAGGAGTGGGAACTAGTAGGACAACAGTAATGTGCTTTCAAAAAAGAATATCTCAGTAAAAGCACAACCACCACATATGTCAGTACTCAGGTGCACTGGGCCTGATTCGCAGAGCATTTTACAATGGGATTGCACCATAATAAAATGCTTCTGTCAATCGGGCCCATTGTCTTCAGTGGTGCTGTTGCTCAGCGATTCCACTCTCATCGTGCTTTGCACGCTCTCAAACAGCAAAGGTGGCAATAGTAGCATTGGCGCCAATTCCACGCTAACTACAGTCAAGCATATTTGGATACATGATGACTTCGAGGTATGTTGGAATAGACATGGGGGTTTTAATAGTGTCTGGATTCCATGTACGTTTATGAGATTCATAAAGATGCGTATTGCTACAAAGAAAAGAAAGTGTATGATTAGTAAAGTATTAGCCCTGGAGAAGAGAACAAGGGAATGAATGAAGAGGATCAGTCCACTCCAATTTCACTGAAACACGTGTTGGTTGTGTTCAGACTAGAATCTACAATGTAGTTTAGCTCCGGGCATAGGGGCATCTGCATTGTAATGGGAGGAGCATCCTTGCAATTGCTCTTGATGGATATTTATAACATTATTAAAAGGTGTGCATCGATACTATGGGCTTCATTACGAGTTTGGCGGTAGCCATGGAGGTATTAGCTCAATGGCTGCCACCAAACCGGGCTCCTTTACCGGGTTCCCTGAATGGGGAATTACCAGGCCATTACGAGTTCGGAGGGCCCGGTAATTCCTCCCTCTGGGAACCCAGGCCCAGACCTTTCCCATTCCCATTTGAGCCCCCATAGGGCTCAATGGGAATGGGAGAGGGAGCTAACAAGGGGCCGATTATGACCAGCCCATTGTTAGCTCCCTGGTCCCCTCGCGGGACCCGGTAACGACGCCTGGTTTTGCCAGACGTCCTTACCGGTCCCGCGAGGGGACCTTGTAATCGTGCGGAATACTGTTAACGGGTCCGCATCCATTAGCGGAACCCGTTAACCCATTCCGCACGGGTCGTAATGAGGCCCATGTGATGTTGCTTGTTAATTTATGAACTGTTGGATTGTATGTTATAATGTTAACATGTTGGCAACATTAAAATGATCAAGTTGAAAGGCTGAGGGTACATTCTCTTTTGATTCAAATGTTTCGGTCATATATGTGTCTGTTATATATGGCATCCCAGCACTTATTTCAATACCGAGGTTTTAATCTTTGAATGTTTCTGATGCCGCCACACAATAGTGCACATTTCCTTGCCTTCTAATGTTTATCAGTATGCCCTTTGATGCTAGTAGTTGTTGGGTCGAAGTTTTGAGAGGTTTTGCCCCGTTTGACGGCAATGAGTGCTATTTTTGCAATTATGAGTATATTCAAAATATATTATTAAGTAGGTATAAGTGGGACAGCAGGATGATCTGAGCAATCCTCCAAGATTTAGGGCAGTATTTACCAAGCGTTTTCCAATGCGGTTTGACTTCATAAAACGGTTCTGTGAATTAGGCCCTTAATCTGCACATTACTATAATTCAGATAACCTTTGCTAACCTGCTTCTATACTTTTATTGGACTCGGCTATGTGGGGAGGGGTTGTGCCATTTAAGGTTCTCAAATCAAGAGAGTGACCTTGCACCTACTGCCTTGAACCACAAAATGAATTATCTTGGAGCAAAACGGAGGCAGGAGGATGTCCTGATTTGTTGAAACAGGACCACTCATGGTGATCCAAACACGATTGTTATTATGGCAATGCTCTTCTTGCACTGAGACTACCACATATGTCAGTACTCAGGTGCACTGGACTACCTAAGGGATGGCTGAAAAACCTTGCATGGATCTGGTAATCCCCCAAAAGGGTATCTACGTCACAATATATTAGAAGCTGTTATGAAGTGGAGATGCCACTCAGCCCATAGACCTAATTCATGAGCCTGGATTGTCAGTAGCTTATACTGGGTGCTTCCATGCTGACTGACTTTAGCATTTGTAACCAAATTCTTCGTCTGACCTAGCACTGTGACCTATTAAAACAAGAGGAAATATAATGATCAGCAGGAAGATTGACAATATTCCACCCCAGATTCATGAGTGTGTGCTGTTTGATTTGTAACATAGCTGCTGGACTGACTTTGGGTTTGAAATGATCACCAGCACGTCCTGCTTGTGTCCATTGCGACTAACATGGAGCTGAGGGTATTCACGGAGACACCATTTCACAGGTTAAAACTATTCAGTCACCATTTCAGTTCCTTTTTCATCAAGGGGAATACAGAAATGTGATGGTTTTAGTAGTGAGGAGCAGGAGATCAGTACTTAAAGACTTTTCACAACAAATGGTTAAGTGATGTTTTACCCAAAAAAGGATAAAGGTGAGGGAGACCACCACCCCCTGAACCAATAGTCACAGATATTAAAGAAGGATGGTGGGTCGCCAAGAAGATCCGGGCGAGCCTGTCCAATGAGTCACCTCTAACATAAAGGGATGAGATGTCGTGTATATCAGCAACATTACCATGTATGTTTTCATGAGTATGTGGCCTGTTGGCAGAGATAAGAGCCATCAGAGGGACAAACATTTGATAACTATTGGGAGGCAGATCAATATGTAATCCGTAGATTCTGCTCCTACCCTGCACTAATGCTGCAAAGGTGCGAGACATTACTCATTGAGACAGCATTCCACCCTTATTCCCCGCAGGTCCAGCAAGGTTTGGTGACAATGTGAGGTGAAGATGGCAAAAGTATTCAAATTAACTTTGTAACAGTAACAGAGCATGTACTAGACACAAAGGAAATATTCATTCCACATGAGGAACACATACAATAGGTAATATTTGCATATAAACATGACGAAAATTAACATAGCATCCACAGACATGAAGAACACTAACACAACCAATGTATAAGGTGAATGCAACATAACAATATGTGAATATAGATTGCTAACATAGAAACAAGACTATTGTAAAGCAGCCATCTTCTTAAACATGCTAGTAACAACATGTCTCTGAATGAGCACAGGCCTCATAGTCTCGGGAAAACTCAAAAGGCTGAATCCATAGAAATACATATCCGTAGCTCAGACAAAGGCTAGCAACTAATGCCAAGGTTAAAGTGAAATTTGGGAGGATCGAAGGCACGAGATAGCAATTGCTAAGATGCAAGCAGTATACTCCCAGATTAATTAAAGTTTTATGAGAGCACAACCAGCTTTTCCCAGCCAGGTGCAACAAAAACAATAAGCCAAAAGGCTTCATGAAGAGTAATTGAAGAGTGTCCCCAATGGTAAAAGAGAACATGACACACACATTAATATTAGCTGAAATCTCAATAAATAGAAGGTAAATCTATTCCAAACACAGTCCCAACTCACATGACCCATAGTTGAGAACACTGGCCATTCATTAGAAGCCAAAGCAGATAGGACCTCTGCCGTACTCCCTAAATGTGCACATAGACACGGGACACCACACAGGACCAAGTACAAAGGGATTGCATGGTTTCATGGCCTGAGAATGAGAGACGGTGTATTGTAATTGAATGAGGAATGTTCCATGGGCCTCTCTCCCCCTACTCTATGTCTGGCTCATATTTTGATGATCTGCCAAGTGTCCAAAGTTTGTAATCAATGTGCCAACCTATAAAAATCCTTAGAGACATGCCACCCATCAAGTAGAATGCCAACCAACCACTTGCCGTGAAGATGATGTAGTTTTACTTTTATCAATAAAGGGGTGGTTTCAGGTGGAGCCATCAGCTATTTGTAACCCAATGAACTGTTTAACCTGTAGGGAATCTATATGTAGTCAAACCCACTAATCTATCCCCATTCCCCATAGCTTCTGTGAACTGGGATTATGTTATGATATCATTGACAACGAGTTTGCAGTATTTAAGCAAATGTTCTTTGTAAGTGTGTCGAGAGCAGCGAGACTTGAATACTTGTATGGTGTCTGAGCTTTGTTTCAATGTGAATAAAGTTGTGTTTTACTGTGCACTTTGTCTGCTCCATCATTGAGTCTGGTTTGGATTGACTCTGTTTCCTCTGGGCTTACCTGGGACATTTGGGTCACATTAACATGTGGTAGCAGAGGATGGTTGGCTACGTTTTGCAGGATTGGTGAGGGATCCCCACAGTGTCCTGAGGACTACAGAGGCAACCTGTAGAGTGCGAGATTACACGTAACAGAGAGAGGTTGACTGGATCCCCCTTTGAAGAAAAGTCCTCTTCGATCTCTGCAAGCTGCCCTGTAGGGCTTGAAGGGCAGGTAGCTGATAGGGACGACTCGATGGCGAAGACCTTCAGCAGATCCAGGGATGTAAGTATGACATAGGAATGGCAAAACAAGGGAAGGGGTTTGTTGTATATTTTGTGTTTTGTGAAGAAATAAGAAAGTGAACAAGAGATATCTTTTGACAAAGGTTGGGAAAGATCATGTGGTAAGCATTGTTACGGGGCAGTAATAAGTAATGAGAGATATATACCTCACTGAGCGTTGAGAAGACAGCTGTATTGTATTATTGTAATCATTGCTTCAGCCAGCCTTATGTTATGAGATAGCTTAGTATTTTATGAGTGATTTTCTTTGAAAGTGTGGAGTACCTGAAGTGGTGGTGTGGTCCGAGGAGTTTGGTCTGGCATGTGAGCAGTGAGGTGGGACTGCTCAGAGAGTGAATGTGTTTGTGGTGCCAAAGAGAATGGTTGAGAGACACAGGAGGTGTGGTCTTGGAGAGAGACAAAGGTGTTAAATTGTGGGGAAATATTGTGTGGAGGGATGCGTACGGGAGGAAAAAAGGTGAGCCAGAATTCAAGTAGTGGTTGGTGATCATGTATTATGCATCAAGTAGTATGCCAACCAACCCCTTGCTGTGAAAATGATGTAGTTTAACCTTTAGCAATGTAGGGGTGGTTCCAAGTGGAGCCATCAGATTTGTGTAACCTAATTAACTGTTTCACCTCTGCGGAATCTATGTGTAGTCAAACCCACTAACCTATCCCCATTCCTGATAGGTTTTGTGAACTGAGATCATGTTATGATGTCATTGATGATGAGTTCACAGTATTTAAGCAATAGTTTTTTTACAAGTATGTCGAGAGCAGTGAGACATGAATACTTGCCTGCTGTCCCAGCTTTATTTTGCTGCAAATAAAGTTGTGTTTTGCTGTGCACTTTGTCTACTCTGTCAATGAGTCTGGTTTGGATTGACTGTGTTTCCTTAACCTCAGAAACCTACAGTGGCCTTTGCAAAGTGAGTATAGAATTCTATATGTGTCGGGTCTGTGCAGAACATGAAACCGCCCTGATCCAGTAGCTTTGACATTGAATGGGAATGAGACCATCTTGAAAAATATGTTATTTACTTAATTGTTTACATGTTTCAAGCCTAGACTATACCCCAATCCTCCGACATTTTGAGGACCAGGGAGATGGTTAAATATAACCCTTTCTCTCATTCTGGAAATAAAACTAGAAACATAACTCTATACTAAGTAAACTCAAATAGAAGGTCCATCACACTGTCCCCGTTTTAGGAGTAGGAATGGTGAGAAAAACTGTTTATGCAGGAACATATAGAAACTCTATATCCAGTTCAAACTATCTCCAACACCCAAAGAACTGGAATGGACTAGTACAATGCATGATGAATCACAAAACCAAAAACATTGTTACAATTGGCCCAAGGGTATTACCATCAGGGCTGGGTCTGCTCAGAGAAAGGGGTCTGAACAAAATATGCAGGATACGCTTAGAGGAAGTTCTTTGACCATAACCTCTTTCTTTTAGTGTGGCCTTATTAGTGAGCCAGAGCCAATCTGCGGACACAACCTTTGGATAAGCTCCTCTCCACCTTGAACTGGATGTTCCATGAGGAAAGGGAATGGCAAGTTTCTGTTTTCCAGCTGTGTGATATACAGTTCTCCCAGTTTGGGCCCAAACATTTTTTGAAGTGGAAAGGAAACATTTGGAGGCATACTGTCTTTGATGGCTCAAATTTAACTATTTAATTAAGCAATAGAACCCGAGTAGGGGGGTATTACCAGTCTGGTAATGCCCCGGGTGTCAGTTACAAGCAGAAGCTTCTCTCTGGCCTGTAACTGACACCCAAGGGCATTACCATACTGGTAATGCCCCCCTTGGGGATTCTATTGCTATTAGCACCCCGCTCCATAGTAGCAGGGTACTAATCGCATTTTTTCTCGAGCATAGAAATGGCATCAAAACCATTTCTCGACTCGAGATAGAAAAAGCAACAAACAAAAAAATGCCCACAAGAATTTGGCTGAAGGCACTACATGTAGCCTCTACTCCCTTTCCAGGGCAGCCATTGAAATTAAAATAAAAAAATAAACTATGAAAATGGCAACTATTTAAAAATGTAAGCAAACATAATGGCCACCATGGAAAGGGTAGAAAGGACTACACATAGTCCCTTCTCCCTTTCCATTGAGGCTAAACGTGTGGTGGAGATGCTCCAGGAGCAGTCCTGTTCCCGGGGGCCAGCGAGGGACAACGCTTCTGCAGATAAATGGGGAGTGGTGGATGGTGCACAGGGAGTGGGGACCGCACTTACCTAGTTCCCGATGAGGGAAGATTGTGGCCTCCCGCTTCGAGTAGGCTTGAAGCAGGGTCTTACCCTGTGTGGTAAGGACCCCATTCCAAGCCTCCTCGTTGGCTGGGAGGCCACCACACCCCCCTCACTGGGAACTAATGCCTGTTATGTCATTCAAGCTCCTATGCCAGATTTTACTTATCCAGGTTTTTCTGCTACATTTTTGGAGCATTATTTATCTATTGAAATAAAGGCAGTTCTTTCACAGTGGGATTCTGCAATTGTCAGAGACGGATCGCGTCTGAGGTCAATTGGAAGAACTGCCATTTTAAACACCGTATCAGCCTTGTAGATCTATTGACTTGCTATATGTTAACAGTGTAGATAACGTTTAGAAACTGTGTCACCATGTTAGGCTCTTCGCCAATATCAACATTTCCGTTTTTGAAACTGACAGTTAAATGATATCTTGCACCTGAGACAGAGAAATTGATAGGGGGAAGACTGGGGACATACGTGGCAGGGAGAACTGTGTACGACTGATCACTGACCCCATGCTGCATCTGCTTATGTGTGTTACCTTCTATTAGGGGAAGAAACCCCAGCTCCTGCAGTGAGCTATATTTATTTTTCCTGTCAGTGAACGAGCCCGAAACTCTCTACCCAGACTACAAAGAAAGTTGGACAATCAGACACAAACAGCACAGGATATAACCAATGTATACTCAAATAAAATCAAATTGCAGGTCCTGTGAGCCTTTATTGCTGACAGAAATCCCGGCTGCAGTGGACCTCCCCTTCCATGCTTATGACAATTCAAGCTGTGACGAGATCAAGGGCCTGATTCACGGAGCGTTTTCCAATGCGGTTTTGCTGTTATAAAACGCTTCTGTGAATCAGGCCCCAAATCTTTCCTGCATATTCAATAGCCAACCTTGCTGCTTCAGTGGCCATCATATCTAGAGACCTGTTTTGATGATCATCACTGCTGCATCACAAAGCGGCTGCTGCAGCAAAGTGCTTGATTACCTCCTCTAAAAGCTTGGATTATTCTCGGGAGGATAGCTCAGAGGCAACGTGCTTGCCTTGGAAGCAAGACAACATGGAGCAACACAGGTTTGATCCCCAGGTCAGTGCTTAGAAACCTCTGGGTATTAAGCACGTTATAAATAACCTATCATGTCATATCATACTGGGGTGCAGTTTTACTCAACTGTGGAACATAGTTTCTGGAGACATACTAAAGGGGGTTATTGGTAGCGGGTGGGAGGCTTTTATCCCTGCGGAGGAAAGCCATGTGGACATGCAAGAGGGATGATGGGGTAGTGCACTTCTCCTTCCTTAACTGTGCTAGAACTGTGGGAGACCACTATCACACTTTGACTTTCTATGAACCACATACATGTTAAATGAATGTTTAGCAATCCCAGAATAAAGTATACACTAGAGTGTTTAGTGCACATTAAAAGTTACAATTCAATAAGGATTGAACGACGCTGGTATTTCTTAATGGGTCCTGGGATTTCAAAGTATAACAAAGAGATGAAAGCATAACATACCTATCAAATACCTATCTCTGAATTGCACTATACAGTAGAATACATCTACACTGTGTTATTTGGAGGTCACTTGAATCCTAAGGATAATTGTATTTCTTTGAAATCAGTGCAAGAACAGTGTTCATCTTGACCTCGTGCAGACCCATCACACCTGGGAAAGAAGGCAGTGTGCGAGCACAGCATTCACAAAGTAGCTGCCATTTTGTTGACCATAGGTCAGAGCTAACTAGGTCAAATCTGCATAACTCGAAAGTACTTAGCAAGACAGCCGTATCTTCCTTTGGCCTGCACTACAACATGTTCATGGTATAAATCCAGCAGCTATACCTTTAAATCCACTGAGTCTACAAAGGGGGCCTCTCCCACAAATGAAGATTTGCTTCTCAGGTGAAATGCTTGGATACCAGGCTGCAATGGGATTGCAATGTCTATGGGGACTATTCCTAGGGGCAGCGCAATACACTGGGGGATGTGTTCCCAATTCTCCTAACTCCCCATAACACTAACATTGCTTGCTCCAGGCTGCTTGGAAATGCTGATGTGCTGTATGGTACTTATGCTTGTGATACTCATCCATCTCAAACAGGGAGGCGTTACAAGCCTTTCAGAACTCACTTGTGAGATTTTTTCCAATTGGTTCCGCTCGGGCCCGCGCCGCAGTCATATGCCTGGATGATGAATGTGTACTCCTTCTGATGCTCACAGTCAATTGGGCGTGTTGCTAGCAGGCGACCTTCGCCAGATGTCTTGTTGAGCACCACAGCTTCAAAGGGCACATCCTGGCCATGTATCTTGAAAGCGCAGATCTCTCCTGCAAAAGAAGATGCAAAGACAGGACCTTGTAACAATGCGCAACTGCTGTCACGTGATAGATGAAGGTGGCAGTCAATGTCAAAAAGCAGATGCGACAGCTGCTGCTCTGTAGTCCACAGCTTTGCCAATGCGTTTGCAACAATTCTATCTGACTGCCTATAGACATGCATATTGGACAATACATGGTGCCACATTCAGAAACCTGCTCCATCCTGGTCCGAGCTCATTCTGCTCCTCGATCGCCTGACCCACAGTGCGGGCCTGGGTGCAGACGGAATGCTCGGCCGCGAGCACAGTGTGCCTGCAACCTGCGCTGTATCTATACCTTGAGTGTTGGGCACACAACCAACACAGAGATGTGCAGTGATCAGCAGACCAGCACACCACAGATCCACAACGCAGGTGTTGCTGCAGTCTGAGTAATTCAATTAAGCAAGTCAGTTTACAAAAGTGACTGTCGGGAGTATGGAGCAAACGCTGACCTTACATGCATGAAAATACTTGGATTGCAAGACTATAATTACCATCATAAAGCAATATATGTCAATTTACTTAGAGAAATTTACTAGAGAAACTAACCCTTGAGAGTGGCACTCTATGCACTTACCTCAGTCTCTACCGACTGCGTGTACTTGATCCCCCCCTCCCTGTCACCGTCTGTGCACTTGCTCTATCCATAACCCCCGCGCCTGAAAATCATCTGTCTGTTCTCCCTTGTCTTCGCTCCCTAATTGCACTGTTAAAACTGCATAATCGCCGTCAGGCCTATTTGCTGCCTCCCAAACTTTTAAATGTATTTTGTACTCACTTACTCTGCCCGTGCAGACTATTATTATCTCATATTTTCAAGGGTTCTTAGCGACTGTTTGTTTTTCCCCATGTTCGCACCCTCCTTGAGTGCTTTGAAACACTTGCCTGTGTATAGGCGCTACATAAATAAACCATACCATACTTAAACTAGCATACAGTAACACTAGCTGGCATATTGTCTACGGCTGCAATACAGTGGCAGCAACTGGGAGGTGCAAAGGCACATGGGGAAATACTCCTGCACTATCATGGCTGTGCTAGGAGTGCCCCTCCGTTTCCAGGCTACCCCCTCTTGTGTCAACAAGGTAGAACGCTATTTAATTAATACTTGATAACTAAGGCTGTGTGATGTAATTTCTTCTGATATCATCCCTTGCGTGATGTCACTTCCGCCACCCCAGGTATATGTATGAATTAATGTACCTGTCCGGTATATAATTAAGCAATATGACCCGAGCGTCAGGTAATGCCCCGGGGCCCATAGTTATAGGCCTGAGCGAAGCGAGGGCCTTAACGAAGGCCCCGGGACATTACCTGAGTTGGTAAGGCCCCCGCTGCGAGGGTCAAATTGCTTTTAGTACCCCGGACTGCACGATTTGTGTGACTGGGGCACTAAAAGCATTGTTTTTCTGTCCTGAAAAGTTTTGGGACAGAAAAAATGGACTCGCTCCGAGCCTCCCACCGGGGACAAAGGAGGCAGAAGTTAAGTGGGGTGGGGAGGGAAGGGAGGAAGGTGGAAAGGGAAAACAAAAAAAGAAAAGACTTACCTGAGTCCCCGGCGGGGGGCAAAGGCAGCCGTGGGGAGGCTCGGAGCGGGGCTGCCCCGCTTCGAGCTTCCTCATTGGCTGAGGGGCTGCCACGTCCCCCACCAGGTACAATGGCCGTGGAACCCCGGCCAAGGGATTCCAGGCCGGGTAATGCCTCGGCGAGGGCCAATCAGAATGGCTGTTTTATTCGTATTGCACCCTCGCCGGGTACTAAAGATACAATCCCACTCGCTCTATCATGGGGGAAAAAAAGGCATGCACGAAACGAAGCCTTTATATGCCTACATAGAGGCAGATTAGTGTTCTTTAGTTCCTGGGGGCAATTCCACTTGTATGGACCTTCACATGTGTACGCCTGGGCTGGTGTATTGCTTATACATCCACCTAGGCCATCATGGGGACTAGACTGCATGTAGAAATGCACAGGCTTTTTGATAGTATATAAATCCACCTAAGCAGTACTGCGGCATCACCTGCAAGTATGCTGCATCCTGCTGAGAGGCTTGCCATGTGGTATTATGAACAATATACAGGGATTTATAGCCTGTAGATTGTCCAATGATAATGCTTTATGAGGTTTTCAGGGGATATAATGTAGTCAAAGGGTATCCAAATAATGTTGTCAGCATTCAGGCATTCATAATCCAACATTTACAGGAGCCTTTTTTTAATATCTTTAAATACCAACACTTCCATATGTTGTTACAGGTGCTTCTCACAAATTCCTAACACATACGGACAGCTTCCCTTTTCCTTTTCACACAAATATATCAGAGTTCAGTTGTATTCTTCTTATTTGTGTGCTACCCTTGTAATGATACCAACCAGTTAAGTTGGCAAATCAGATTTTAAAATGCATGACCCAGTCACCATTCACCATAGTTGAGATGTTGTGCATATGAACTGCTGAACCTTCATGTTCCCCAGGCAATAGAAGCATGCAGGCTCACGTTCTTTCCGGAAGGAGATGCGAACTCTCTTCCTGAAATAACCCAATGCCATCTCCAGCTTAATGACCGATGCACATTAGGGCCTTTGAACACCAGGCCCACTGGTGTTGCCTTTTCCTCCCCGACTACTTCAACGGATCACAATAATTTCTCCTTAACTTGAACATTTTGTAATCTTCTGACCTTCTGTGTCCCAAACCATCAGTTGTTCCCTTGCAGAACAGTTCACCACATTTTACTGCAGCATGTGTATAGGGAGTATCAGGCCAGCAGTGGAGAACTAGCGAGAATGGGTGTAGGATGGTGAGGGGGCATTAAAACGGGAGGCACCCACCTTAAAAAAAACACACGATATCACGTGCTGAAGTGTCCACCCCAATGTGATGTCATAGATCCGTCTGACCCCAAGTACAAAGGATTGGACTATGGTCTTTAAAAAGTTATAGTTGTAAAAACAACTTTTCAATAAATTGTATTTATCACTTCATACAATTTTTACATTTTTATACAAGAATGGATGGATTTCATGTACAGCAAGGAAAAACATGTATGTTAAGAAAATTCTAACATCATATCACTTATTTTCTTAAATAAATGAGATTTAAAAACAGAGACAAAACATATTAGCTGATAAATACGCATTAACTTCCAGTTAATGTATTTCTCAGTCAAAATTCCAGTTCTAAGGAGATTATAAATTGAACAATTGCAATTTGAAGTGTGACCAGCTTTGTATGATACCGTCTCTTCCACAAGTCTTCTAAGGTTAGTATTCTGTGTTGTTCGAAGTATGATTTAAACAAAATGATACCTTGTTTAATCAGAGCAGGACACTCAGTTAACAAGTGTTGGAGCGTTTCATGGTGCTCCTGAATGCAGCAAAATCTACAGAAATGTTCCTGGGCAGACAATGTCTGTCTTTGAGGTTTAACACCCCATTGTAGTGTCATAGATCTGTCTGATCCTAAGTTCCAACACAAAGGATTGGACTAAGCTATTTAAAAAGTAGTTTATGTAAGCAATTGTTCTTAGCTTTTTGTGATATCCACAATGCCCACATAATTCATGTGTTTAAAGGAGTGCAATCATATTAATATGAATATCATTGATCTATCTTAATAAAAAATGCTAATTTGATAAGGAATATATTTCCTAGCAGGCTGCCTTTCCAGAACGGTGGCTGTTGGGAAATAGCACATGCCTTATTTCACATGCCTTATTTACGCCTGCGTGTGCAGGGTAGTGGGAATGGTGACAAGATGTGAGTGGTAAAGAGAGCGGGTGTCAGTTGGGATGCAGATGGCTGTATAAGGGGAGGTTAGGGAAGTCAAGTGAAGAGGCCGTTCTCATCATACAGAATCGGGCATAGCCTTGAGAGAGACCGGGGGTTGTATATTTTGAACTTTGGTTAAGACAGATTTAACACATCAACTGTTGAGCTTTAACCAAGTCTATGGAAAAAAAGGCGGGCATGTACAGTTCATCAGAACATACCTGTGAATTTCAGCAGGTGAGGCAAGAATCAATGATTTTAACTCAGAGTCCCTTCTGTGGATGTCACCCTAGACGGAATTTCGGTTCTCATTGTTAATTCCTTACTGGCAATCGTGTTAATTGTAAAATGCTTGACAATGTAAACAATCTTACACAGCCCCACTGCCACTCTCTATGTGTACCTCCTCTGCTTCCTAGGTCCCTCCATCTGCCTCCTTGTGAAAATCCTCGGTGACCATATCCTATTACACTCTTCGTGTGATGCATTGCTTTCAAAAAGTGTCTTGCGACATTCTAACAGGAACCCTGTCGAAAACATGTGGGATTCACAGGTCAAGACGAACACTTTCTGCCAGAAAACAGGCTCTCCACCCCACCTCTGGCTCTCCCACCACACATGTGGTCCCCTTGCTACACCTCCCCAACTCCACCCCAATGCAAAACCACCCCTTTCCCCACTCCAAATCTTGCTCTTATCCATTTCCTTTTTTGGCTTCCTGTAGCATTACTATGGTTATTTCTTGCATTGCAGAAATAAATGTTGGATTTTTCATTTCTGAAAAGAATCTCTGCTGCAATGCACCATGCAAGATATATACGCGTTTCTGGGGGGCCAGGGCTCCACCTTCTCTGTTGAATTCTTTTAAAATCTACTGGATGGATTTACACCAAACCACAAAAAGTAATATATGTGTCCCTCTGTGTTCAATTCTTTCCTATTTGGTGGCAATCCATCCAGTAGTTTTTCGTGTTATTGGTGTTCAAAGGAAGCATGTTATTCTCTGTTGAAAAATGATTGAGAGTAGGCTGAAGACAGCTTTGTTTTGCAAATGGATATTTCTCATCTCTGAAAGTTACTGTGAGCAAAAAGCGATGGCTTTGAATTCTCAAAGTGGGAATAAACAAAATAACAGGTTATCATGCCATGTTCTTTCTGGAGCGGGGCGCCTGCTACCTTTTTTGAAAAACAGCTTTCTTTTTGTTTTCCTAATAACGTTTGAAGCATGTTACAAATGTTCCCAAAAACCTTCCAGTTTAGAGGGACATGTGCCAGACATTATATTTTGGGTAAATGTAATCCAAAGTCAATCAGCATGTTAAATGTTATTGGCAATATAATTTTAGTAAAACTTAACACAGATAGTTTTATTTTATTTTAACTATAATGTACATATATTTGGTGTTTTGATAATGCTATACATGGATATGCTGATGCTTCAGAGTTCTTGGATAGGGACGAAAATTAAGTTACAGGAGAACTTCATTAAAAAATAATACATTTGAAAATGTCAGTCAATCAACTAATTGTTCGGATAAAAATACACAAATCTATCAAAGTACAAATATTACTAATAATAATGATAAAAACACAGTCGATAAAAAAGTTATTATAACAAATTTAGGAACGCAAATCATAAAGCAAGAATATAATTAATTTCTTTCTAAGATTCAGGGCATTTTGTAAATACTGCAGCCAACTCCAGGCTACTACAGGAGAGTTGCCTGACAGAATGAACATCATGGCTGGCCTACACTGCTGCCTAAAAGGAACATTATGCAATTTCAATTGTATTTTTCTACACCCAATTAAAGTATATGTTGGGAAAAAAATAGGAGGTGCATGAGATCTTCTACTTCCACTTAACAAAATAAACAGCCTGAGTGATTTGGAACAGTCAGTTGATCCCTGAACCACCTGTCAGTATCAGCCATAAGTTTCAGGAGGTTGAATCTGTCCCTGGTTTTCAATGCTCGCTCTTTTTTATTAGTTAGTCCACAGAAGATATTCAGAAAAGTTAGGTATGGACACAATAATATGTGAACGGTTGGACATCTTTATTTAACTTAATGTGTTCCCTTTCTATCTCAATTGAGGGTTAAATTACGTAACACCTCTTTACTATAAAGCACAGTGATAATAGAGTGATTATCAAAACATGTGGTTACATCATTGAAATATCTCTCAACATAGGACAGCCAGGCGATTGATCCATACTTTTCCTCAAGCTGCAGTATATGGTTGAGGAGTAAACAAGACAAACTTGCTCTTCTATTTAGCCAAACTCAGAAACACAATTTGACTGGCTCAATTTGAATCCCACCTTCAACATGTTACATTCCTAAATCTGTATGGACATTAAACGTACAAGCAGATTTGGGTAGACAGAATACACACTTAAAAAAGATAATTCTCTACAATTTGGAGACTGTTCACACCAGCCACAGCCCATAAACTTGTACCATATCTGGGCTCAATTGTTCATTAGATCAGTACATTCTCAACATTATGCCCACGGGTTATGCTTTGTATAATTTGGAAAAATGCAACATCCTACCACATACCTGTGACATTTTAAATGCACAATATGGCAAACCCAATTCAGCCTTAAAGTAAATATAAACCCCATTGATTCACAACTTGCACAAACCTGGATTGGGTCAATCCCTGCATCAATAATCATCAGATTATATTCATGCAGCCCAAATTGACAGGCCGAAATTGCTGATTTTGAAGCATTAATAGATATGTCAGGATTGGGCATAAAATCAACATAGAATGTAATTAGAAATTGCAAGGAACATGGGTGTCTTGCGAGCAACTCAGTTTCGTCCGCATACATCAGGACTGGAAGGAACATAAAACCCATTTTTGGTATATCTGCATTACAATCGACCGGATGGTTATAAAGGTAGTTGGCATACAGAGAGAATAGGAAAGTTGTGAGGACACAGACCAGATGCACCTAGGCACCAACAAAAAACCATAGGGTGTAGTGGCCTTTAGTGCCAAATTTCACGCAAGCCTTATTGATCGCATGTTATATGGCAATGAATTCTAAGGAAGGCTCTTGCAAAGAGAATATTTGAGTCAAACGACCATGGAAACAGCTCTGGCTTGTAAGTGGAGAAAGTCAAAGAAGTCAGGGCAATGATTAAGATACTACAGACTGGGCCCATCAGGTTAGGAAACCCTCTCTGAAGAGTAACATATTGCTGGACTTACTAAACTTCATGTGATGTGTTACCAGTTTGAACTCTTGAGGTACTTGGTGCTAAGGTTCAGGAACTTCATCACAAATCCTTTTCCTCTGATAATTTTTTAAGTCAATAGTGGAGTGGGTCTGTTTATTTCCTGTGCATGGGCATTGTTCATGAGATTAATTAGTAACTTTGGCATGCATATGAGGTGACCTTTTGGGTAGTATACACAGTCTTGAAGTGGGTGCGTTGCTTAATGAAGAGCAATGGTAGGGTATGCAGGGACTTATGAAACTAGTGTGATTTTTGAAACCTGCAATGACATAGGCTACCCTGTTGAAGATTATCTGAAGTATCTGAATCTCTTTTTTGAGATGCCGGGGTATACATTTACTCAGAAGTCCAACTTGATTAGTACAACTGCTTGTACGGTCATGACTAGAACAGGAATAAAGGTTTGAAATGACCTTTGATAAGTCTCAGGCATCCTTATTCAAATTAAAGGATTGGATAAAGGCCTCTATGTCCGTATCCCTAAGAGACTTTCCCTTCCTAGGTAAATAAAACTAAAGATCAGTCTGTCTCTAATCGTCAAAACATATAAACTGTCTTTGTGTTCAAAACATATTAATCTGACCCTCACACTGAAACTGAACAGCTAAAGGTGCAAGGAAATGTCTCTGACTGATGTTTGGCAAAATGTGTTCACAATTAAAGAAAGTAGATACATCCAACAGAAACTGTTTTTTTCCAAGGACGAACCATTGGATCCAGAGGGTGGTTCCCTGCCTGAGGTTATTTATCTCTTTCAGACAACAATTTCTTAAGGATGGAAAACATGTCTCTTTCAAACAACCATTCCTTTTGTTCTTTATGCCAGACTCAGAAAGTTATTGTCCAAACAACAATTTGTCCGATACGATTGAGCACTTCCAAGATTTTCTTTGCACTGAGTTCACAAAAAAGGATCTTATTCAATGAGGTGTTCCATATAAAGTTCTCTTTACACCTCTTTAGTATTGTGGTGGATCACCTGGTGCACCTGTCCACCAGGAATCCTCCTGTGAGCTCTTCAGGTTCTTGGGTATACCCCTCTGCCAGGTGTTTTGGTCTCAGCATAAAAAAGGCTTTGTTTAACTTCACAACTTCAAATGCTTGCTTCTCTACAGTCCCTGGTATACTTTTCTACCATGAGTTTTGTAAAGAAAGTATGTTTATGTATGTGACTTCAATGGACCTCCTAGTATAATCCCCTGCCAGGAATACTTTAGTAGGATCTTCAGATCCACTGGGTATACTATCCTGCTTGGTATCTTTCCCACAATGTATTTTAAAGTTCTTGTTTAACTTCAAAGTGCCTAGTGTATTGGTTCCCAGGGCTTACTTTCATCAACTTCTTGGATTTTCTGGTATATTTCTCTGACAGTTATCTTGCCACAATGTCTTATACTTCCATATACTTTGAGTACTATACTCCCGTGCCAGGAATCAATTTCTGAGGGCCTGCAGTTCCCTTGTATACTTCTTTTCCATTTATCCTCCCATCAAATGTTCACTGCCTGATGTGCTCCTTTCACCAGGACTTTTTCTTTATTTCAGTGTCCTTCAATATAACACAGTTGTTTTACTTCACTGTGCTTCAATTTCACTGGCTTGAGATACTACATGTTCCAATTTCTTCTACATTGATGTCTCATACATGGGTACTTGTTCAAGTTCCGCCATTTAATATTTTCATTAGTAATTGTTTGATATGGCTAGCATTTGTTCCAGCTTTCCCCACATTGACATCTCATCCATGGGAACTTGTTCAAGTTCTATCTTTGTACTTTACTTGCTCGGATTTCAAATATTCTTATTTGATTACATGCTTGCTGGTATGCCAGGGGTCCCTGATGGCTTTGGGCAGACCCTCTGGTATCTTGCAGTGTTTCCGATCCATGGAACATTGCTGCAATGAAGATTCCTCTCTGGTATGGCCTCCCCCGCACTGCAGACCTTCCTTCAGCATTCCCAGGAGCTCTGCTTTTTCCCGCCAGCTTCTCTCTTTTACCGGGACCAAAGGTGGCTGCTTCTCGGCACAACCGTATCTCCGGTAGCTCTGCTGCTGTTCCTGGTGCCCTGACGGTCCTCCCATGGTGCCCGTGGAATCTCTGGTGGCCTCACATCCTGCTGGCAAGCTGCTCTCACAGATGGCAAGCTGCTGTCTGGGAAAGCCTGCATTCTCGATCTCTGCCAGCATGGTCCTTCCCATACTGCTTCCTAATCTGGCTCTGCCTTCAACTCTTGCTCTGCCTTCCTCTTGAGTGTGGATCCACAAAAACAACAAGTCTGCATATTCAACTTGGTGTTTCTTTCAATCCACACCCATTCCTTCTTCCTCTTTTCAGTACTTCAGGCTTTTTGGAAGTTGCAGTCCATAGAATATCTAGGATTCCAAAAATGATATTGTTTAGGATTTTCATTTAGAAAAATATTAGAGACGGGAGATTTTAGATGTGTGTTATGTGTGCATAAGGTAAGAATGGACCTCTGTTTAGAGGGATTTGCAGGAAGGGGTTTCTGTATTTTACAAGGGGAGGAATTTGTATGGCGACAACAAGACATCAGGAATTTAGGAATTGTGAGATCTTCTTCTCTAGGAAGGGAAGAATATTGTGTCTTTCCTGATGGGGTCACCACCTTCCTCCAACAGCCATCTCCTCCCACGTAATACTCTCTCATGGTGCCAGCCCCGGGGTCAGACTCTGGTAGTGACTGACGTCCCTTGCCACCATAGGAGGAGATCCTGGGCGGGGAATCAGTGATGACTCTGCAGGAGTCATCACACCCACCCTTAGGACAGATTTCTAGGAGAGAATTCTAAAAGATATTTTAATATTAACCAGTGGACACTGCCCTCATTCAAATGCTCACAAGGAGCTAAGCAAGTGAAACACAATGATCAGCTACTGCAGCTAATCCTTTCTTGCCATTATATATTGATTATGGGCAAAACATTTACAAAGGTTGACCTGTATTCTTCTTTGGCTAGCTACGCATTATTTTAAATATCCTTTTGTAACCATTATGTAAGTGTGATACAAAGCAGTAACATTTTCAAGCAATGAGAAGACCCCTACATGATGTGACAATTTCAGTCATCACCGGCATAGTGGCATACACCATCAATGTGATTGTTCCTTGGATAAATACCTTCACCTGCTTCCATCTTCATCCCCATTCCCCACTCCCTTACCCAACCAACCACATCAACTGCCCTCCATATCTCCATTGCCTCTGCCCCGCACACCGCTTGGCCTCACTCCATCTTCTATCACCAGTATCATCCCGAGACTCCTAACTGAGAAGTAAATATCTTCCACCCCCTCATGGCTGCATAGTATCTGGCAAAGTCATGAGAACATACAATAGTTGACCACAGTCGTTGGCAATCCCCTCTCCTGCTTCAACGCCTGAGTAGTAGGTAACATCTCCATTTCTGCCCAACTGAATCTCCTAATACCTGATACCCATTGTGTTATTAGAGGTCCCTTATGATACTTCCAAGCAATCACCACTCTGCATCACTTTGTTCTCTTCATATAGCTACCCGCCTTGCCCCCCTTAATTTTCCCAATATGCATTTAGATGGTGTACACTCATAAACGGCATTCAACAAAGCATTGATCCTATTTAATACTTCCCTACAATACAGCAGGAACATAGGGCAGTCCCAGAGAATTTGCCGCAACCCAGCCAACCCCTGCTTACATCTAAAACAGTTAAGAGACAATTCTGGGTTAATCATATGCATTTTTACTGGTCTCATACACCCCCTCTGAAGATAATTATATTTAATCAACTTGAAACAGGCATTATGGGATACCTTTGCAACCTGCACCCATATCTTCAGCCACTCCCTGTCTGATATGACATATCCTAAATCCTTCTACCATTTTTCTGGGGCATTAAGTATCAAGATCCCCCTCCACTAACAATTTAAAAATCCCGGAAATCAACCACTTCTGATCTTCCATTGAAAGCAGCATCTGCATCCAAGGAATAAGATCTTGCTCCATCTGTAGATCAGTCCACATGTCTGACATCCTCCTCACTACTGCTGCATAGTTTGAAAACTGCCACTCGACCCATCCCAAAAATGGAAACAGCGTACCTTCAATAAAGAAATCCCTTATAGATTTGCAGAGAGGCCCATAGCACACTCACCTCACTCTCTCAAACTGTGGCATCCCTCAGAGCTCTATCCTATTGCCTTAGCTCTTCAACATCTACCTGGCCCCTGTGGCCCACCTGAATCTACTTTATACACTCATTTCCAGTATTACGCAGATGACACACAGCTCTCTTTCAAGCTTCCTTCCTCTATCTTCTCCTCCTCCTCCCTCATACCTGACTGCCTGACTCCTATTCAGGCATGGTACTCTGCCATTGATCTCTACCTTAATGTCGGTAAGACATAGATCCCTCTCATTGGGACGCCTGCTCCTTGCTCCCCCCTACTCTCTTGACAAACTGCCTGCGTCCTCTCCCCTCACCCAAAAATGAGGCAAAAAACATTGGGAGCATCTTTGACTCCTCTCTCTCCTTCTCTCCACACATCATGGACCTTGCCAAGAAGTCCAATTTTCAGCTGCACCTCCTCAGGGGCATTCTACCTTCCCTTACTTTCCCCCAGCAGCCCTAGTTCTCTCCGGGATTGCCTACTGCAAAAGCCTCTTCCTCAACCTGCCTCTTTCCTCTCTTTGACCCCCTTCAACTAATCCAAAATAGGACTGCAAAACTTATCCTTGGCCTCAAGCCCATCGGTCCAACCCTAAAATCTCTCTACTGGATTCCAGTGACTGCAAGGATCAAATGCAAGATCCTTTGTATCATCCACAAGGCTGTCTGGAGCATAGGACCTCTTTACATTCTTGAAGTCCCATTAACTGCTATCTGATCTAACAGTTCCCTAATTTTCTAGATCTATTGTGAATACTTTGCAAGTGCTGGAGCAAGTGATGAGAATTCTAAATGTTAATTCTGTGGCCCTTTGCCATATTTCTTAAGTGTTGAAGTGCACAATTCATATCTATTAATGCATTATCACATTGACCAAATGTTTTGTGAACAATGGACACGTTTCTACTCGACAATTTTTGTCAATTGTTTTATACAAAGCGGCTGTTATGCAGCTATCAGAGTATTCTGTCTTTAGGTAGATGGGCAGATAAATCATAGACTATAGTGCCTTTAAAAAACTCTGCTTGTGTTGACATACAGTTTCTATTTTAGCTAATCCCCATGTCAGCTCCACCCCTTTCTCAATACTTTTAACAGTGCTGGGAGATTTCAGTAGAAATGCAATACAAGTGAAACCAGAGAAAAACCAATCTTGTTACACATACCTAGACTGGGGAACCTCAGTACCGTCAATTTTTAGCTCGTCCCTACTTTCATGAAATTAATGAATTAAAGCAATACCCTCATCTGCAAGGATAACTTTTTTAAAAATAGGAACCCTTCACGACCAGTAACAATTCTAATAGCCACTCTATAGGACAATTCCCTGATGGTGGTGGCATGCTTTACCTTAAAGAGGGCATCCTTTCTAGTGTGTTCATAAAATCTGATCTGAAAACACCAGTATAGTTGGGCCCATTGGGAGATTTGCAGAAATATATTTGTTCATGCTTCGCAGAAGTGTAACAATACATTATTGACCTGTTTGTTGCATTTTTTTAATGTCAGAAAATTAATCACCACATAAAAAAAAGTCTCAACCCAACATATGACAAGAGCTAAAGACAAAAACAAAACCAAGTCTATCTTCAAGGCAGTTAAACAGTTAAACAATGCATCAATCACCTCTTTGACCATTACATACCACACACCTTCAAGTAATCAATAACTGTCAACAGCATCCTACTTGACAACACAAGACCATTGACACTAACTACACAGCACACAATCTAAAGCTCTTACCACGATGCCAAACCACAATATTGGTTACCTTTGAACCGCTCTCCATGGAACACCTGACAAAAAACAATGGTCCTATTCAGATTGCTTCTTTCCAAAGACCCATCTACAAGATGATCCCCATAAAAGTCATCCATCTCATATGGCAATTTTCAGCTCATGCCTCAACCAGTGCTCCTTTGACAAAATCAGTTCTACTCTGTAGGAGTGTAAGGATCATTAGAGGCTGCACCACCTACTTAGCCCCCACACTACCATGAATCAACATTGATCCCAATCATAAAGTGAAAACAGGGGCAGCCACATCCAAGTGATTATACCGCCTCTGCCTTTTGAGGTAATGTGTTCCGAGGGAAGGCTATGCTCTCAGAAGGGGTGCGAATGCTATTCAGTAGCAACCTAAACAGCAAAGTGCAAAGGTCCAAAATATAATGAATGCCCAATCAAGGTTCTGTAAAAATATGCATATTTTAATTAAACACACAGATGTAAAAATAACTATACAACACTACAAAAACCCATCCCTATAAAGGAAAGACCAGGAAATGCAGAATATAATGCAGGAGCACTGTGAGTTTTCAGCAGGGAGGAAAACCTGTTGAGAAATGCAAAAATAAATTTAAAAAGGATATGTTCATTTTGGAAAAATATACCAAAGGGATTTAGGTAGCCTCTAGGATCCCAAAATGTGTACAAGGGGGACAAGGTCATTTCAAAAAAGCTTTAATGCAATCTTCAGTGTTTCGACAGCAAAGAACTGGATTTTGAGCTGTACTGTGGTGAAGGTGGAAAAGATTTAGTTGCAGTAAATTGTGCTGGATCTAGTCAGTTCGAAAGGGAGCTCTAGTAGTTTGAGTCCGGCATTCGGATCATGCAGTTTGGATGGCTCACTAGGGTTCGAGAGTGAAGTTGGCTTAAGATTTTGCTAACCACTGGTTTGGGTCAGAAAGAGACGTGATGCTTCAGTTTTTTTAGTTGAAGTCTGTCAGTTCAATGGAGCGATCTGGTGATTTGCCTCAGGGTTCGAAGAGGTGGTGGCTTGAGTTGTCTGCAGCAGTAAGATGTTGTTTGAACCAAGCATGTGATGTGCTATGCCTTGCCTGACATAGCAGCAAGTCAGTTTAATGAGTGCAAAGCAGGAGTCGACTGAAGGTTTGGTGAAGTGATAGAAATAGCACCGGTGCGTCCCTCTGGTCTGGGTGATGTGAAAATTGTTCAAAATTCAGTGTAACTGGTTTGATGTGGTACAATAGGGATCCTGGCCGATCTGGCCATTCAAATGCTATGAGACCCACTGCAGGGGCTCTTGTACAAAGTGAGCCCTACCTACAGGGAGAGTCCTTTTGGGTTATGCTCCCCCAAAATAGGGAGGTTTGGTGCAGAGTGGCATTTCCCAGCCCTCAGTAAGAGTCACCCCCAATATGACCTGGGAAAGGATAGGGAAAAGAGATTTTCTCTGCTCCAGAAAAGCCCTTCTTTACAAAAAAGCCTCATGGTTTTAGAAATATCAACTCTCCCAAAGGAGGGTCATGCGCAATACTTAGTTAAATCCAGAAATGAATCAAAGAAGACATGGGAGACCCCCTAGGCTAAGGTCTACGGGTTTATTGACAGAAGCAAGATGCTTTAAGGGGTCAAGTTCCTGTCCTTGTGACAAGTGGTCCTTACCTTCTTGCACCATACCCACAATACTTTTGCTACTTTGCTAGCTCTGTCTACATTAACCCTTGCCCACTTCTCTGGCTCATAGAATTGAATGCCTTTGGTATACATAACCCTTCTATGAGCTTGTCCATTTGTGCAACATGTGCCCTTTGATTGCTGTTGTCCAGGGCAGCTCCTGTTAATGGCCTGTCTTGTTGGAGGGAAGTATTACTAGACCTCACAGAGAATCAAATGAGAGGTAGCGCTCACTTTCTGTGGACCTACTGGCTGCTGCAAACACAACCAGTCTGGAGAGAAAGCACACAGTCTGTCCTCGACTTTCCTGGCACAACGTGTTGACACATGTATGATATAGCTTGAGGTGTGGCGTTAATAATTATATGAATTACCAGCCACCATACACCAAACTCAGGCATGGCTTCTGTTTAAATATTAAACTTATACCAGGATAATTACATAGTTTGGGAGCATTTCTAGACTGTCATTTCACCTGCCAAGAGGGCACCTGTGACCTCTGAACCTGCTCTGTGCCACTAGAGAGCAGGCAATGGAAATCAGTATACTAGTGCAGCAGGGCATAGGTGTACAGTATGCCTTTGATGTGGAGTTTGCTTAAAAGTGCGTCTGATTAGCAGACCACCCTTTTTGTGAAGGAATTACCCACATAATTGTACTATTAATGACAATGAAAAAGACAGGGATTCTATACCTTTGCTTGAAGGCAATTCTGTACAGCACCTTCTCCACCGCCTTCAGAACAGGACACATATGTGTGCTGCTCATAAAACTAATGCTGGACATAATGACCATAGCAACTAACCCTTCTTCACACATCCTCCTTTCCAAGGCAAGGTCCTCAAATGGGTATTAATAATTCAAATTCAAGCACAGGCCAACCGCAATGATTTCACACAGACCAGTAAATTAGACTTCATATACAGACGCAGCATGGGAACAGCCAACATCTGGATAATTGACCTGGAGAAATGCACCTCTGGGTGATCGGCATATTCTTTACAGACTTTGAAACAGTAGACAATGAAACCATCATCAGCATATTGCACAAACCGATGGACATAGTTGACAAGTTAGTCCTACCTTGAAGGCCATCCTCAGCTTTTTCCTATAAATACTTCCAGATCACACCTCTACTTGCCATCTATGGAGTCCTATGTGAATCCATCCACTCACCCATGATCTTTACCCTCTACATGGAGCAACTAGAAATCCAACACATTAAGCATTCATTCCTCATCGACCAATATGTAGATGATACAGAACTATTATTGAAAATATCATTCATCGCAGACATCCTCTAATTCAAGGCTTGGCTTGACCTTTTCCAGGCCAGACTGTCTAGCACCTCCCCCAAACTGAACCCCACCAAAATAGAATTTCTGCTTTTGACCATTAATATCAAACAGCACAATATCCAGAAATGGGTTTCCACCATGAATATTGAGAGTTTAATCCTGAAGGTGGAATTCTTTGCCAAGTCCCTGAAATTCTAAAGGAACATCCTCCTCTCCTTCAAAAAATAATATTGAGAAAAGCATAGACTCCATCGTACTTATCTATTCCATCTGCAGAAAATTCAGAATTTTGAATTTGGGCAGTTGTCACCAGATTATCCAGTGCTGATCTGAGTGTCCTGTTTAGTCAGTAAGGTGTTAGCAGGGCTGATAGGTATGTTGGTCTTAACTCACTTGCAGCAGGCATTGTTTTATGTAGGAAGCTATTCATTTCATTTCTACTTTTAAGTCAGGAGTGCAATGAATGTAAAGGGACACAAAATGATCAGAATCACAATGTGTTAAACACCAAAATCCTGAGGTGACAGATCAGTTCAAAAGGTGACTCAACTAATCTGGCTTTCTGATATTGTGTTCTGTCCCCGAGCATTTTAGGTAGAGTAATCACAGTTATTTCTTCAAGTCGTACAGACAAATACTTCATAGGGATACTCACAAGTGAATGTTTCAAAATGACTGTCAGCACTCACGAAGGACAAAGATGAGGGACCTGTAGTTTAGTTTGGCACTCTTGCAAACCCAAACCCACAAGGCAGGGTCACCTAATTTAGGGTGACCATTTTGATACACCTGTCTGTTCATTCAAGTATATACAAACAATGGTGTAGTTCAAATGAAAGAGCAAACATACCACCAGGTATGTGCCAGGCTGTGGAAACAAGGAGAGGTCTTAATACAGACACTCTACTATTGATATGAAATGCAAGGAATAATGTCAGCACTAACCTGATGTAGCTTGGGGTTCAACCTGTTAGTCAAGGGATCATCTGGTGGGAAAAAGTGTCATTTCTCACTCTAGACAAACGAGAGTAGAAGCATGAACTATCTGAATTAACTTATCGAGGTATAGTTCCTATGGAGTGTATGCCTTACCTATACAGATAGAGAGTGAAGCTTTGTAACTCTTGAATGGCCAGAGTAGCGGGTACAAGGCAAGCACAGAAACAGGGAATGAGGGTAGGGATTAGTAAGCTTAGTAGGGACCTATCCCCGGGCAGAACAATGATACACTAATGACGAGATGGTGCACAGAATTAGTCAAAACAGTAGAGCGTCCTTATTACAGTGCACAACACAGCCCTCCACAGTACAGCAGTGAACTATCAATCCCACAGACTGAAAGATCAAGAAGTCATGATACACATAGGGTAAACCAAAAGGCAATCAATAGACATCAACAGTTTGTTACAGGTAATCAGAAGTAATAGAAGAACCAAAATCGGAATCCACAGCAGTCCGTAACGTAGAAACAGCGTCAAAAGATGATTCAAGAGTAGAAACACAGAAACCAGGATACACGGGTAATCACTTCAATCAGAAGCACTGGTGCCATTGTGAGGCTGTTCTTTATGGTGCCGGGGAAGAGGACGTGGTGTATTGACATTGCGTCCCGAGTCGGGTAACCATAGTGATTCTGTTGTTCTCCGTCGTGAGTGCGCGGTTGATGCAATGCTATGCCTACGCGCATAGCGTCTGCTTAGGCGCTATGGCAAACGCAAACACCATAAAAAAAGGAGAAGCCGTAATACAGTATTTACGTATTGGATGCTTGTCATGGGGCATGTTCGTGACAATGACTTATTGTTCAGGGGGGCAATACGATTGAGCAGTAAAAGTGGCAGGCGTCATGGATTCAGGTACAGAACTTTCATTGTATAATCTGTTGAGTCCCTGTCATGGAAATGTACAGGTCACAAGTAAACTATTGATCGCTAACGGCAAAAAAACATTTCTCATTTGGATTTGATACATTGAGATGAACAACTGCTATTGAGAAATCTCATTGGATTTGAAGTGATATCCCTCAAACTGAGACACATTAAGTTACAATGTTTGAATTCATATTTATGAAATCATATGTTGCATTTTAATTTGGACTTTTTCTCCAGGCAAGTGTAGCGTAAATTCACATACAACACTAATAATAAGGATATCATTTCAGTTGTGTATGACTTCCAAGAAGTTAGTTTAATGTTACCTTTTACTGCACCTTAAGGTTCAGAAAACTAATATTCACCTGGGCAAATTATGGCTTTCTAATTATGTATTATTATTATTATTATTATTATTATTATTATTATTATTATTATTATTATTATACTTATTGAGTGCAGAGCTAGTCTTGGAAGGACTTTGATTTAAGTTCCTCACCACCATGTTAATATCAGATATTGTTTGTTTCCTACAATGGCCTCAATCGTGTAGTGTTTAACCATCATATTTTGAATGGCCTGTGTATTTAGATTTGTTTTCCAAAATATTTAAATGGAAATTAAAGTAACCATGCCAACTCTTTGTAACGTCTGAAATCATTTCTTGATAATATAATTTTCCTTCTATCCCAATGCCATTTGAGCTGATATTGTATTGTTTTCATCAATTATCACAGGGTATTAAAATGTCCCATTGTATTCAATATCTCTAGCATTATTTCCGCCCTACTCGATGTTCTGACACCCAACAGTGAGAAAGTGACTTCAAATTACATTTGAATGCATATTGCCTTCTAATGTGGTCTCCCAGTCTTCAATCTTGTCTGGTTTTATGATGACTGGGAAGTTCATTGATGGAGAGGTGTAACATAAATCAAAATTAGAGGCCAGTGTGAGATAGAATCAGACGGTTTTTCAGGGGGGAATATTATAGAGGGTTCTGTTCTTAATATGACATAACAGCAATTACCCACATTGTCAGAAATCATGTCCTTACAATAATCAATAGGATATCTAGTTTGCAGCAACTCATATCTAGGAAGTATACAATGTGAGCACCATAATGGTAAGCATTCCTCCAAAGATGTGGTCTCACATTTCAATAGGGGAAATGCCCTCCTGATGGGGCTCCCTGCCACTCAATTGGGCAGTGCACCACGCTGCAGCACATCTTATTATGGGTGCGTGGAAATTTGAATGAATCACCCTGTCCTACCCAAACTACATCGGCTTCCTCTCCAGGCCAGGATACTGTGCAAGACTGCATGTATCATCTACAAAGAAGTCACAAGTATAACACATGTACCTGGCCGCTAAGCTCCACATGTCTGGTGGAACACTCTCCTCACACAGGAAATTGACCAACCAGCTAAAATCACAATTTGCCCATAAAGAGAGGACCCACAAACAATCCTTCTCTTGTCACACACCCACCCTCTGGAACACAATCCCAGTATTTGCTGAAAATGCCCCAAAATCCCCCATTCTGAAAATCACTTAAAACGTTACTTTTTCCAACAACACCTGACTCAGTACTAATCCCAATGGATGCAGAGACTGATTCACAAACTGCAACCACAGCTCAGATTCACTGTTATAAAAGGCCAGCCCACATGCTGGGTACCCACACCTATAACCTCTCCTGCTCTAGAGGTTGGCCCATGCTGTAAACAATCATATGATATGATACGATAAGTCATTTATAGCGCGTGTGTGCACAAGTGCAGTAAAATGCATGAATAAAGAAGAACAGATAGCAGACCAACAGCTGTAGAAGACTATGTAATTCATTGAAAAAGGAAAGTATGGACGTCAGCAATACACGTTGTGTTAAATAAATACAAGAGTGCACATCTGAAGAAGTAAAACCTCCACTTAGGACAAAATACCAATTTAAATGTTCAATATCTCTTGCAGAGAACCGGGGGAGGTCACAGTACTGTGAGGTCAACTTATAAAGAACAGATAGAGCACATTGCAAAGTAGTGAGAGTTTCCTCTTCCTTTCACAAATAGAAGGGTATACAACATTTCAACTTGCACTGCAAGATGTTCTCAAACATGTGTAACAAGTACATGGCTTTTAAGATTTCAAACACTTTTGTCAAAGGTCAGCATGAGCCAAACCTCCTTCAACCACACTGACATTAATTATCATGACTATCAGCAATGCAAGCTTCCTCCCTTGGAAAAGTACAGCTTAGGTCAAAGTATTGCAAGTCTCCATTAAACGTAGTGCAGGGCAGCATGGGCTACAGTAATGAAGGCTTCCCTCCAATAGAAGAGGTTGCACTTGTCTGAAGCAGGGGGAGCTTTGCTTGCATCAAACACATCACTATGGGCTGCAGCAATGCATTTGCTCCACAGATAGAAGTAGTCACTGTGGGCCACATCAGCCCCTAATGTCCACAAACAACCCTGATTCCAGCTGGACCTCATCAATTCACATATTCCCCCTCATAGAAGAGGTACTTCATGGGTCTTGGCAGTGTACGTTCTTCTTTCATAAAACAGGAGCTGCATGTGCCTCAGCATTGAAAGGTTTCTATAGATTTTCCCATGGACCTCAAAAATGCAACTCCCCTTGCAGGGAGAAGGAAAGCATGGGCCTCATCAGTGGAACTCCCCTGCCAGGGAACATTTGCAGCATGGGCCACATCAGTGCAGCACCCCTCATAATGCAAAGGTACATCAAGGGACACAGCAGTGGAGCACCTCTCACAGTGAATAGCTTAGAAAAGAGCCTCAGCATATACATGTGTAGGGAGAGGTGACTCTGAATTTCTGTGGTGACATTTTAGCTAGGGTTCCACATTTCAACAAGGATAAGAGATTGATCCCAGTAGTGACCAAGGGTGTCAGACGCAGGTGTGAGACTCAGGCGGAATCTAGTAGATGTCAATACTGTGGATGTGCAAAACACATGCCTAATAAAAATGAATTCAAATTTGATGCTGCGCAACATGGATTCTACTCCACATCACAGTCATTGACTGAATTGTCGTGGACCATAAGACCAACATTTTGTAATCCTCATCCATCTAACTTATAACATACTCCCTATTACCTTTCAGAGCAAATCAGTTCATAATTGGTGTGTAGAAACCTTGGTGCAGATTGATAACTGAATGTTCAGGCATTTGTGCTGTGATAAATTAATTCAAAATGCAGGAAGAATAAACATGAAAAGGAGATCCGTTTTGCTGTCTTCATGTGGCTTGAAATTAGTCCATTATTAAGTTTGCAAAATTGGAATAATGTAACTCTGTCATCTGTTTTGCTGCAACTCCAAGCAGCTCGAAATGATCATGTGCTTGAGGGTGATTGACAAAGGGGGGCAGTTCTGATGGAATGATGTTACTGGAAGAGGCAGCAATGTCTATATTGTATGAAAGTAAGATTTACATTATGGCAGTCTTAGTTCAGAGGGTTTAAGTAGCACAGGGCACAAGTCTCTCTCTCAGGCTCCTGGGCTGACAGTTGTCTCAGAGGAGTTTGCAGTCTCGGGCACTCTTAAGCTCTGGCTGACCCCGAGGGCGTGCAACAAGTGCTGACAGCGAGGCTGGGAAAATACTTTGTGAGCTGTCCTAAGCAGGAAGGGGAGGTGGCAGAGAAAGGAGGATCCAGTGTGAGCGCTGTCCAGAGGGCCGCCGTGGGGGTGTTTGTGTTTGCAACAGCCAACCTGAGGGGGAATTCTTAACCTTGCTGTGCCAAGGCACACGCTGAACCAGACATCTTCTAGTTGAGCATGAAAAGTATATTTGAGGTACGTGTAACCTTGAGACATAAGTGTAGATATCGATTTTGCATGGGTTTCTACATAACAGGCAACCCAAAGTCTGTTCATTCTCCAATATACTGAAGTGAAGTGTATTTCCTGATGTGGAAATTGCTGCCAAATATAATAATTTTAAAGAATAGAAGTTATCACTTCCAGAGCTAAGGCACTCAAGATTGTTACTAGTGTTCTCTATCAAGTTAGAGGTGTGAGAGAGGACTGCAGAAATTCTCTGAACTTCCAGATTGATCATCGCCTGGGGTGAGAGAGAGCAAAACATGTGCAGATATTGCTTCTGGAATTGTAAACACATTGGGCCTCATTATAAGGCTGGCGCTCCGTAATGAAGGGGGCCCGTACGGGACTGGCCCCCTTCATTCTGGGAGCGCCGATTACGAGCTTCCCATCGCGGGACCCGGATTGCACGCCTGGTAAAACCAGGCATACTTTCCGGGTCCCGCGAGGGGAAGACGGAGGCAATAACGGGCCAGATGTAATCTGCCCGTTATTACCTCCCTCCCCATTCCCATTGAGCCCTATGGGGGCTCAATGGGAATGGGGATGGGTTCCTGCAAGGAGGAATTACCGGGTCCTCCTATGTCGGAGTAATCCAGTAAGTCCCCATTGCAGGAACCCGGAAATGAAGCCCGGAACGGAGGCAGCCATGGAGCTAACAGCTCCATTGCTACCTCAATTCTCGTAATGAGGCCCATTGTATTATTCTAACAGAGTGTGAATTCAGCAAGGGCAGGTAAACAAAGGCACATATCTGTTTAGTGTATTACATGTGTTGTTTTATTTTACTCATGAATCTCAATTACTTATAAATTGCTCACAAAGAAACAAGTCAGCTCTGGTATTTATGTATGTGCCCTGGTTTATTGTGTTATCATGCAGAGGTGAAGTAAGTGGTAATTGCATTTTACTGCAGGCAGTATTTAATTGTATCCCATTTGGCAAAAACAAAGCAAAGATAGTTACTGTAAATTCTGTTCTTTTGAGAGGCTATGAATGAATGTTCATGTTTGATTTACATGGTATATGTACTCTAAAATACTGCCCAAAGAGCATATTGTGGTATTGTAAATAAAATACTGCAAGGGCATACATTCATCATTTAGAGTGCTCTAAGTCCAGTCTTTGCTTACCGTTAGTGACACCGGTATAAGAACAAGTATTAGGCGGTACTCTGAAGTTAAGCTCACCACTATACCCCAAATAACAAAAATGCCACCAGCCAAATATACCACGACATACCAAAATACCAGCAGCCAAATACACTACCAAATACCAAAAATACCAACCAGAAATAACTCCAAAATACCTTTAACTCATGACAACATCTTCATTTGATTTGGTAAATGATTATCTAGTCCTACCTTTTCTTTCATTCAAGATCCAAAATGCAAAGAAAGAACAGGCCTGGAGGAACATCTCCAGAATGATGGTATGGGCATGATAGAATGCTTGTTCAGCAAAGCAAGGCTCCCCTATTTGGTCTGCTGTGGAATGGACCTTGCTTCTAGAGCCTGCTGAAGATGATCTGCTCTTAAATCTAACCCCAGTTAATCTCATTTTTAATCATCCCTAGTTTAATTTACGGCTGTAATATGCCAGAATGTTTCATTTTGCAATGTTATCTTTGTAAACCAGGACTGTAGGATTATATAGCGTGTTTTGGGAGCACAGCACCATTGCATGGGATTAATGTATTGCTATAATGTGGTACAGCAAGCCATGTGTTGCCAATGTGACATGGACATGTAAATGAAGACAGGCTACTCAGTCAACAACACAGCAATTTATATCACATTTAAAAACACATTTTCTTTCTTCTCTCTCACCTGAAATGCCTCTTTTGCAGGAGACACATTAGAGGATTAATGAACTAATATAATTAACAGTACTAACATGATTCTTATCAAATAACATCATAATGTGTTCTCCAGTACAACATGAGGTGGAAAAGACAGGCTCTGAAAGTCATTTTAAACGTGCACTTGGATTCATTTTCTTTTCTCTGTTCACTGTGTTAGCTGGATACAAAATCTGCATGCCAGGAAATGAGTGGATGCAGTTTCTAAACCGTATAAGCCACGCCATTGTTAAAAGAGGAGGATAGATTATTGTGCATTTTCATTGGTGACACGTCACCTTTAGGGCTGTAACAGAGGTCTCTTGGTACATTTCGGGGAGGAAGAAAGGGAGAGGAAATTTTGCACAGCTCCGGGGAAGACTTGGCTGGAGTTTCTATGGGGTTTCCTGATTGAGAGGTATCGTCCCAGTCCATTGCTGACTTTCCCAGGCTGGAGATTCCAGTCACTAAGCACCGGCTTGAGAGATCGCAGATCAGAACTGCATGTCCTTGCTGGGGTGCTTTGAAGGAAAGCCTTGAGCCATTTAAAGAAAGCGACCAGTCCGGGGAGTTTGCATGCTAAACAGCTACAATTCACTGGTAATTGTCTGGTATAGAAGTCAGGTTGCGGTATGTGCATGAGACCTATTTTAGACAGGCAGTGTACCGATAGCTTTTCACTATGTTCAAATGACACATTTTAATGTTGCCAGCTGAAGGCTAAACAAACGATGTAATTTGTTTCTCTCTTGTGCAAATATGAAATTAAATTCGTAGTGTTCTTGCATTTTGTCTTTCTCATGTTTCTATTTCAGAGAGGATTGTCTCACGAATGGTAATGTATCATTTTAAAATGAAATTGTGATAACACAGTCTGCCTAAGAGTATTCTTGTTTCTGTTTCATTTGGTGTCTAAAAAGAATATTATACCATAGAGGGAATGATGCTTAAAGCACCAGGTTTCTATGCAGATAAAGTAAAGTTATGAGCAATTATAAATAGCTGTGTGCGTTGTTCCACTCAGTGTATATATGTGTGTGTGATTTCTGAGTGGAACATAATTAAATAGTTTGCTGGACGTATATGAGTCAGCAGAAAGAGAGGCCTCTGGAAATAGTTTCACTAATTTAAATAAATTAGTGATTATACCACATGTTATTGTGAATACTTTATGGAAGCATAGCTCACTGGTGTAGATAAATCAGTGACAACAGCCATAAGTGGCATTCCATATGAAAATGTGGTGTTCTTGAATAATGTAGAAGCCTGAGGGCTCTAGAGATCACAAGAACAGTCTAAACAAAAGAAAGGTGTTTTGTATGTTGGGGCCACAAATAAAACAAAGAAATTATGCTGATCACTATACCACAACGAAATGCATACCAACTAAATGTATCTGTGTACTGAAATAATGCATAGCCACGATACCACAATAATACCAAACCCAATCTGAATGCAAGGAGTGATTATTGCTAAATTACTTTTTTTGGCGGTAAGAAAATACCGCTAGGCCTCAAATATACACAAAATACCCTACATATTTATGGTGCGTTGCAGGCCGGGAAAGTGATCATAGAGCACCTACTGGGCGTGGCAAGTGTGTCTCACACCGCCATCTTTACATTAAAGGGAACCCATTTCATAATAGCAGTGTGTCACTAAAAACTAATTTCAGAATGTCTCAAAGGGAAACCGCATTCTCCGACCTAGTGCAATATTTAGAGGCAAAGTTATTCGCACACGGGACGTGGTCATCAAACAGTACCTCAGAATGGCATGACCGCATTCAGGGTGAGGTGCAGAAAGAAAAACTAGACAATATTTTTGCAGAAGGCAGCATAATTCAGGTCTGCCTTCTAAGGTTATTAAATGCAGCCGATAAAAATGCAGAGAAAGACTGTTTGATATGGCTATGCGCCAAAATCTGGTTTATTTTGAATAGGTCCCTGCGAATGCAAGAAAATGACACCCAGCTAATTAACAGGTTAAAGACTGACTTGATGGGGCAAGTAAAAATCAGGAAATGTTAAGAGCAGAATTGGATGTATGCCAAAAAGACATGCAGTTTAAATGCAAAGATTTTGATGTTCAATTGTCCAAAAACAAGAAACAATTTGAGGACAGTGAACAAGAATTGGTACACTTAAAAGCATTGGTGGACCACATTAGACAAGATAAAGATGAGGTTGTGTCAGAGATGCAGATTTTACAACAAGAACATTATGAGAAAGAAAATGACCTCCAAAATGCGGAACAAGAAATGGTTAAAATGCTTCAAGAAAGAGACAAGAGGAATAAAGAATTTAATGAGTGCCAAATGCAAATGTGCGACATGCAGGAGGTAATTAATAAAATGAGTGATGAAAACAACTATTTGCAAAATGAAGCAAACAGGCTCCTTAAAAAGTGTATGGACTTAGAACAGCAAATGTGCATTCCCATGTCCCAGGAGAGGCGGCAGGGTACCACATTCAATGGAGTTGAGGTGAATTCTATTTCTACCAAAAGGGCTAGTGCCCCAGTGACTCGGCCGGTGACTGAACTTGGTTGCACCGCCCTTGGGGGATTTGATACTCCCATTGGGGGCCGCCACCAATCCCATACACCTGGAACCAGGGTTGAGTCACCAAGTAGTGCAATTCCATGCATTGCAACAAGTAGCCCCATAAAGAGATCACTTAGAAGCGGTTCATGACATTTTTAAAGCACTCCAGATACCTCAGGAACAGTACAGGCAATATTTTCATTTAACTTCAGATGCCCCGACGGCCAGTATTATAAGAGGATTGAATGAACAGCAGAATATGACATGGGCGGAGTTCGAAAAAGAGATCAGGCGTCATTTTTCTCCTTTCCAGTCATTGCAGGAGGCAAAGAAAGTCGCTTACATAATCACTGCTGGGCCTGATACATCCCCTCGCCAGTTTTTACAAGACTTAAAAAGAGCATTTTCTCGCTTTGATGTATCTTCTGACCCCAATTCCAATGAGTTTAAAACTGCCTACTTCTATGGGCTGCAGAAAGACATCATATCCCAATTGGTCCGTGAATTTGACCGTGACAAGTCCCTGGAATGGATTGTACACCAAAGCACAAAACTATATGAGGTACTCTATTGTCAGGGTAGAGCAAGTGATAAAATGAGAGATACTAGACCTAAATCTAAAGAACCCTCAGCAACAGTGATGGAAATCAGGTCAGCCAAAATGTCCCTTGAGTCTGCTCAAAGTCCAAGTAAAAATAATTTGGCACCATGATCCTAGTAATAGGGAGAGTTACATCAGCCCCAGGTACTTAGGAGATAGGCCCTAGGCAGGCTATCGACCTGATATGTCAGGTATGAACAATAACCAGAGACAATATCAGGATCAAAGAAATGATGGTCCTTATCAGACATTGGGGACACAAAGCAGATTTGATCCCAATACCATGATATATGGTAATCAGGATAGACCCCAATATGTGGATCGATTTGCTGATAATGGGAATCAACATAGGGGCCAGTATCCACAACCTGAGAGACAAGACATGAGACAGAACATGAATTACACTTCACGTCAGTACAATGATTCCCCACCAGGGGACTACAACCAAAGGATGGGTGCACCCCGCTTCCCTCTACAAATGAATCAAGAGTTCAGGAACCATCCCAATAGAAATCATTCTCCTGAGAGGTATCAGAATAGATCAAATCAGGGAGAAAACAACCAATATCGATCTAGGCCACAGAGAGAGGATTCTAGAGAGATGGAAAGATTCCAGTGCCTCGAGACCCAAGTGAAAATGTTGGCTGAGCAAATAGGAAAGCTCTGCACAACATAAAAACAGTCATCAAAGGAGGGGGCAGATGGCCATAGCAATGATCGGGGGGCTTCTGAAAAGTGTACTTATGATACCTGCAGCACCAAAAAGACAGTTTGCTCTGATGTAATTTTGCATAATGACTCTGAGATGCCTAATGATTTAACAGTGAAAATACCAGTACATGAACATGTAACAGAAAATGCAAATACTTCTAAAAGAGAGGTACGGTTTAACCTAGAACTAAATCAAACATTGGCGATATGTACAAATGAAATAGGAAAACCTGAAAATCCAAAAGAACAAAGAGACAGGTTTAAGAAAAATGACTCATGCATGGGGAATGCCACTGAACCGGGAGTAAGTGGCGATTCTATAGCTCCTTCCCTGGGCAATGCAAACAATGACCAAACACAGGCAGGAAAAAGAAATACTCAAAAGGAGGGTACAGGTCAATCACCTGAAGAATTCTTTGAACCACATATTTTTGAAGAGGTTAAAAGGGCTGGTATCATACTGAATAATCACAAATGCACAGAATTAGACAATGACAAATTGCCAAGTGATGTTGTTACACATGTTTAGTTGGAGGGTTGTAGTGTGACCTCTGATGATACTTGGATGGATGGGCGAACGGTGGCCACACTCCAAAAAACCTCTGAACATGGGGAAATGAATAAAGTCTCTCACCCAGGAATGAGCAAAAAGGAGGGAAAAATGTCTTTCCATTTACCGATGTGCTTAGCCAAAAGTGAAAAAGGCCTTAGAAAGGTGAGCCCTGAAATCAGTAAGAATTTGCATTTCCTATGCGTGTTAGAGGAAGTTGAAGACAGGTATTATGCTCCCATCATTGTGGAAGAAAAATAACATACATTTGCAATGATTGACACTGGCGCACAGGCCACAATTATGTCTAAAGAATTAGTAAAGAGTATCAATGAAGGGAAATCCCCGCAGAATCAGATCACAGTAAAGGAGAATCAAGGTCCAGTGCATAATTTTAACGGGGAGGAGGTGCCTATTATAGGCGCCACTGAGGTTTACATAAAGATAGGTAAACACAGAATGATACAGGAGGTATTGGTCACATCCATTTGTGATATTCCATTTCTAATGGGAACAGATTGCCTGAAAAGATTATCTCCGCTCATAGATGGGGTGAATGGAGTACTGTGGTCCTTAACCAAAAAACCATTGAGACCCAAGAAACTAAAATCACAAAACAGCAATATAAATGAATGTCACACCGTTGCAAAAACAAATGATGCAGTGGAGGTGTATCTCCAGAATAGTTGCATACCTAGCATCACTGTTATATTAATGTGTCAAGACAAGATGCAGAGTGAAAATAAAAAATTACCTGTACAAATATACTTAGACCCAAGGAAAGAATGGCAAACTGCCATAGATGAGAACACCTTACGTTTTTATTTAAAAGAGAAGACATGCAAACAGAATACTGCTCCTAGAGCAGGTTCAGAAAAACACATTACCACTCTTACTGAAATACACATGGAAGATGAACAACCATGAACATGAACAACCATGGGTTCATGTTGGGATAAACGACTATTCTAAAACAATAAAAGCCACTTTAGCACTTGAACAGAAAAGGAGCTTCATTAACGAGAAATTGTTGCAAAAAATAATGGAAAGGGAGGAGATCCCGTAATTTAGGATTAAAAACCAGCATGTCTCTGGTTTGGATGGTCCAGACTTTGAAAAACGAATTAGAGGTAGATGCATGCTGAAAATTAGCATTGGACAAAAAACAATTTACCATAATGTTTGGATAGTGTGTGGAACACACAATGGCTTTTACATGGGCAATGACATCATGCACAGAATGTGTATGGTGCTAGATTTCCTTAATCAAAAGATATGGTCACGCATAGGTGGGCCGGCACCTGAATTTGAAGACAAAAGAAGGGCTTATCATTGCGCACAGCTGGTCCCTTATGCAATTGAATTACAAATGAGGAAAGATACTGTTATCCCTGCATTCACAAAGCAGTTTGCAATAACACTGAAGTGCAGAAATGGACAGCAGATGAAAGATTCTGATGCATTTATGTGTCTGAATGAATCCATAAAACAGCACGGCCTGGATTATGAATACATTCCATTGGTAGATGTGGGTGAAGGGTCTGTAGAAATTATGGTGAATAATAGAGGTTATCAGAATATTCATTTAGAGGAAAACTCCCCAGTAGGAATGGCCATACAAAAATCACATTACACAGCTGATCTAAATAACATGGTGATTGGAAATATCCCTGAAAAGTATGCAGATGCTAAGGGTGAATTGCCAGAATACCTTGGACTCTCAGCCCAAAGGGATATTTAAAATTCATTCTGTGTACCCTTATGATTCAAGCGAGACAGTGTGCTGTCATCAAGAGGATTGCATAACATTTAACTTAAATGAAAATGAAATAGAAAATCAGCCCATTGAAGTGGAAGCTGATATGTCAAAACATTTAAATGTGGCAGCTTTACAAAGAGACAAAGCCACACAATTAGAGGAAAGCGCAGAGATTTCCATGCCAGAACATTTTCCAGAATTCCCCAAAATGGTAGAGGAGCAGATTTTGTTAGCGGATGCATGTGACAACGAGGAGGATAGGAATGAATTGAGGAAGATATTTATAGAGCTTAAAGCTGTATTTGCAAAAGATGCTTATGATTGTGGGCTAACTAATTTACATGTGGCCACACTTCCGGAAGGGTGTAGCAGAAGCCCAGTATTTGTACGCCAGTATAGACTACCGCTGGCATGTTTAGAATCATTGGCAGAGATTATTAAAAATTTGGAGTCACGGGGAATCATCAGGCCCATTCATAGCACATCCAATAAACCTATATTAGGTGTGTTAAAACCAAACGGTCAATGGCGACTGTGTGCAGATTTGACAGAGTTAAATAAAAGAGTGCCAGTATCCAGATGGCCAATGCCATTCATTGATCAGGGATTAGCTCAGGTACATGGTTCAAAAGTGTTCACCACATTAGATCTCACCTCTGGATATTGGTGTGTGCCATTGGCAGAGGAGATACAGAATGTATTTTCCTTTTCATTTGATAAGACTCAATACGCATGGGTTAGAACTCCATTTGGGCATGTCAATAGTGAGAGTGAATTTGGCATATTTTTGAGAAAGGCTATGCCTGATGCAGCAGAAAGAGGAACCATAATTTATGTGGATGATGTCCTGATAAAAAATGAAAGCTTGAAAAGCCATTTTGATGAAATAAGACATGTTCTTGGCCAATTGCAGAAAGCAGGCACCAAAGTATCTTTACTAAAAGCACAATGGTGCAAGAAAAAAGTGCATTTTCTAGGCCATGAAGTGACTGAACCTGGACTAAATCCACAAAAGAAGAAAATAGAGGCCACACAGAAGCTAAAAGATCCTAAAAATGTGAAAGGGGTAAAAAGTTTATTAGGAATGACAGGCTATAACAGAAAGTTCATTGAAAATTATGCTGAAATCACTCAACCATTGACTAAACTGCTTAAACTGAATACACCCTGGAAATGGGAAAAAGAGCAGTCTGAGGCAGTGGCTAAATTAAAGGAATGTCTTGTAAAGGCACCATGTTTAGCATATCCCATGAAGGAAAGGAATTCCTTTATAGAAATAGGTTTCTGTGAACATTGTATGTCAGCAGTGCTATCACAAAAACATGATTTGAATCACAAAACCATTGCATATGCAAGGAAGGCATTTTCCTAAGTTGAAATTAAATTCAATGAATGCGAAAAGGCCCTATTAACCACTGTGTGGGCGCTACAACATTTCCGCCCCATTGTTCAGGGAGAAAAGGTGATTATTGAGACAAATCATCAACCTTTGCAATTTTTAGAGAGTAAAAGAATTAGGTCAGGTAATTTAGCGCAGTCCATAATCACTTAATGGACGCTAGCATTACAGGGTTTTCCTGTAGAAGTGAGATATGGCCAAAATAAAAAAAAGCCCAATTGCTCAAGGTTTAGCAGATTTACATGACTCTGCAGCTGAACCAGTATGAAATGAAACAGTAGTGGAACCTAATTGGCAGGAATTTGAACAATCACCACACAAAGCTTTTGATGAAAAAACATGCAAAGACTTGCCAACTGTGTATGTTGATGGTTGTGCCTTTCACATTGAAAATGACAGTGATAAACAATTAGTGTCAGGAATAGGGAATGTCTGGTTGAAGTGTGAAGGTATCCCGAGTATAGGGATGAGAATTGGTGCTAGGGGCAGTCAGGTAGCGGAATTGGCAGCCATTTATAAAGCAATTGCAACTGCAGTTGATAATAAATTCAGTGAAATTGTCCTGGTGACTGATTCTGATTACGCACGAAAATGCTTTGTGGAATATTTACCTGGCTGGAAAGCGAGAGGCAAGAATATATACAATAAAAAGCCACTTAAACATGGAAAAAGGATACAAGCCATAGACAAATTGGTGTCAGAAAATGATTTAACAATATACTGGAGGAATGTTCGTGGGCATTTGAAAATTCCAGGAGAGGATAAGGAGGGAAATGATGAGGCAGATCACCTGGCTAAAATTGGGGCCGTGATGGGAGAATTGCTACCTATGGAACATTTACTGGGTGAAATACAAATTGATGCAGTAACACGTTCTAAAGCAACAAAGGAGACAGATCAACCAGTGGTACAGTGGAGTTATGATACACCAGATCAAGATCTGATTGAGGCACAAAAGAATGATCGAATTTTGGGAATCTATTATGATCATTTGATATATCCTGAACAAAACCCTTTAACAGAAAATGATTGTATGGGAAAAGAAGAGTTGAGGGTGCTATTAAAGAATAAAAAACGAATAAGACTACAAGATGGACCCATGATTAGAGAGTCCATAACAGGACAAATACAGTGGGTGGTACCCCTTTCATTCAGAGGGTTAATGCTACATCATGCGCATGATGCTATAACTGCAGGCCACAGAGGTTCACAGAATACAATGGAAATACTAAAAGATTATGCTTATTGGCCACATATGTCCCAAGATGTAGAATTATATACTAGAGGATGTCTAGTATGTGCCCAATTTAAACCTGTTTCACCAATGCATAGAGCTCCATTAATGAAAAGAGGCCTAACTCTTCCATGGTCAGATTTGCAAATAGACTATGTAGGGCCTGTAAAGAGGTCGAGCAGGGGGAACCGTTATATTTTAAGTGTGTTGTGTTTGATGTCGAAGTGGATTGAGTGTATTCCTGCACCAGACTGTAGTGCGCAAACAGCAGCCACATTGCTGGTGAATCATGTGTTTTCAAGATTTGGGTTGGCACAAAGAATAGAATCAGACAGAGGAAGTCATTTTACAAGTGCTCTAATGAGTAAGGTATGGCAAATACTGGGTGTGAAGAGAAAGCTACATATTGCATATCGGGCAACTTCTTCAGGTGGAATTGAATGAAGCAATAGGTCTGTTGTGGACATTTTAAAGGAATTTGTGGCAGAAGCAGGTTCCAGCTGGGATTTACGCTTAGCTTTGGTTCTGATGGCAATCAGATCAACTCCTGCCAAAGCAACAGGTATTAGCCCTCATGAAGTTTTAACAGGTAGGAAAATGGTGTTACCACAACACCTGCTATACAGGACACATGAGCAAACACTTGTGAGCGCATCCACAGTTCATGAATACATTGATGAACTGAGGAAGCATTTACAACATGCATTTGCTTTTGTACAGAAAAATTTAGAAAGAGCTGCTGACAGTGCAAAGTCATATTATGATAAAAAGACGTCAGTAAAGGAATATTGTGTGGGCGATCAGGTGTATAAATTTCATTTTGGAAAAGGTAAACAGAAAAATTCCAAATTTCTAGCAGCCTGGCAGGGGCCATATCGAATTATAGATAAGGTCTATCCTGTGGTCTATAAAATTTTAAAGACTGAAGGTGAAACAGCAACAGAGCAGTTTGTTCACGTAAATCAAATGAAACCATGTCACCCCAAACATGAGATTAAACAACTTGAGCGTGTAGAAGCAGATAAAGTCCCTTGAACATAAAAAGGTAAAGTGAATGGGTCTAGTCAATAGTAGTGGCAGAGAAGTTAAATAAAGATGGTTGATTATGATAATGGCACATAAACACTGTAATATATGTGAATATATATATAAAAAAATGGAAGCTAAAATTTATGGAATTGGTGTGAAAATGTATTAAATATTGAATGCTGTTTTATGTATGTTTGATTTCTCTTTAACCTATGTTTAATTTCAGAAAGCAAGAGGAAAAAGGGCGAAATATAAAGCATGTTTTATTTTTGGCAAAAGGGTGAAGTTAGTATTATGTTATGTGCTTAATTTGTTTCTTTTCTATTTGGTTTAGAATATTAACATATTTGTACCGGAGGTCACGGGAGACGATGGAGTCCTGGAGTCCCGTGGATGAAGATTGAATGATGCCTGCCTCCGGGTGGAGGTGAAGACAAAGTAACCGGAATGCCAAAAAGTGATGACTCCTATGGGGAAAGGATCCATGAGTGCCAAGATGGAAGAGTACCCGAATGAACCAAATGATGTGACATCGCTGGTCGGGACATATCAGAGGCAGACAAGTGTCCTGGAGTATGGAGTTCCACATATTTATTATTTTAATTAATTATTTTAATCTGTTATGTTAATTCTTTGTTTTAGTTATTTGTTTTATTTTATTATTTTGTGATTGAACTCAAGTACAAAAATAAGACACTGGACTATGGACACTTCCATTGGGAAGAAAAATATAGAACATTTTATAAGAACTGATAGACTAAAAAATAAATTTTAATATTATGATGATTGAACAGTGATTTTTCAATTTTCATTTTTCACACATGAATATTAATTGTATTGGATGTTACATTTTAAAAAAGAAGAAAGGGAGCAAGTTGGATTTCTTCCAACTGTGGCTTGGACCATTGCCAAAATTCTTAGAAAAAGGAGGGGATATGTAGGATTATTTAGCGTGTTTTGGGAGCACAGCACCATTGCATGGGATTAATGTATTGCTATAATGTGGTACAGCAAGCCATGTGTTGCCAATGTGACATGGACATGTAAATGAAGACAGGCTACTCAGTCAAAAACACAGCAATTTTTATCACATTTAAAAACGCATTTTTTTTCTTCTCTCTCACCTGAAATGCCTCTTTTGCAGGAGACACATTAGAGGATTAATGAACTAATATAATTAACAGTACTAACATGATTCTAATCAAATAGCATCATAATGTGTTCTCCAGTGCAACATGAGGTGGAAAAGACAGGCTCTGAAAGTCATTTTAAACGTGCACTTGGATTCATTTTCTTTTCTCTGTTCACTGTGTTAGCTGGATGCAAAATCTGCATGCCAGGAAATGAGTGGATGCAGTTTCTAAACCGTATAAGCCACGCCATTGTTAAAAGAGGAGGATAGATTATTGTGCATTTTCATTGGTGACACGTCACCTTAAGGGCTGTAACAGAGGTCTCTTGGTACATTTCGGGGAGGAGGAAAGGGAGAGGACATTTTGCACAGCTCCGGGGAAGACTTGGCTGGAGTTTCTATGGGGTTTCCTGATTGAGCGGTATCGTCCCAGTCCATCGCTGACTTTCCCAGGCTGGAGATTCCAGTCAATAAGCACCGGCTTGAGAGACCGCAGATCAGAACTGCATGTCCCGCTGGGGTTCTTTGAAGGAAAGCCTTGAGCCATGTTACAGCCCTTAAGGTGACGTGTCACCAATGAAAATGCACAATAATCTATCCTCCTCTTTTAACAATGGCGTGGCTTATACGGTTTAGAAACTGTATCTACTCATTTCCTGGCATGCAGATTTTGCATCCAGCTAACACAGTGAACAGAGAAAAAAAAATGAATCCAAGTGCACGTTTAAAATGACTTTCAGAGCCTGTCTTTTCCACCTCATGTTGCACTGGAGAACACATTATGATGTTATTTGATTAGAATCATGTTAGTACTGTTAATTATATTAGTTCATTAATCCTCTAATGTGTCTCCTGCAACAGAGGCATTTCAGGTGAGAGAGAAGAAAAAAAAAATGTTTTTAAATGTGATAAAAATTGCAGTGTTTTTGACTGAGTATCCTGTCTTCATTTGCATGTCCATGTCACATTGGCAACACATGGCTTGCTGTATCACATTATAGCAATACATTAATCCCATGCAATGGTGCTGTGCTCCCAAAACACGCTAAATAATCCTACAGGACTCAGATTTATTGTCGATTTATTATACTCCTGAAGAAACTACTTACAAAGTCCCTTGCACAGACAAATCAAGCTAGTCCTCAGTTAATTCAGTTAAGACAGCCCTCCCAGGCCTGTTTGTTTCTAGTTTGTTCCCTTAATGAAATGTTCACACCCAACACCTTTATGATTTACTCTAAGACTGTGCCCTGAACAAATTATTCTTAATCATGCATTTGATTATGAGTTGTTGCGCCTGAGACTACAGTAATTTTACTGAATCATAGTTAGCATCCCCATATTGATGTATCCCAACATGTTTCTCTTCCCTCTTATATTCAACACATTTCACTTCCAATCAAACATACACAAGCAGACACACACACACTTCTCCTTGAACATGCTCTAGCTACACACTACACTAGTCTTACCCAAATGACTACACCACATCACACATCTCTAAACTATTATTGCCAGTAGGGTAGAAATGATCCAGAATAATAGACTAATATCAAGCAACAAATTAGACTTTCTGGCTATATGCACAATCAAAAGAGACACGTTTCTACAACACAAAATAACTCAGAGCAATCCTCCCACTCTTTCCTCATTAGCCTGTCTTCTGGAGGGACCCTGGTCAAAGGCCACCCAAAATACCAGAAGGTGTGCTTTATAAGACACAGCCACAATACATAGCATTACAAAGGACAGGTCCTCCAGTATGGGCCTCAGCATTTTAAACTCCTACAATATAAAACATGACCATTATGGGAAGCGACTAGTCCCTACATAGGGTCAATTCATATTCCGGGTTAGATGAGCTTGGTGCAGTAGGAATTCATGAAACCATAATTACACCCTGTAAAATTAGGGTATGGCAGATCTTGAACCCTCCTAAAATATTTGCATTATTGTTTCAACATGGTATATTCCTTTAACACAATGCCATCATGGAACAGCAAAAACCACTGAAAAGAAAAAAAAAAGTTGGCAAGGTTTCAAAAAAATGTATAATTATGGGGCATAGTGTATCTATATTGATAACGTTTTAGGGGCCGATTCATAGAATTCGGCGCACAAGTGGCGCACGCGGCTGGCGCACAGTGTGCGCGTGCGGTAGTCTGCGCCAGCCGCGTGCGCCGAAACACATTTCCGCGCACAGCGTATTCATGGATTCCAGCCACCAAAACCAGCCGTGGCGCACAGTGGCGCAGCGACCTTGCAGCAGCGCCAGTTACGCCCCCAAGAACGCCTTCCGCGCAGGGAAAAGCCATTAAAATCCCCAATCCAGCGCAAAGGGCTGCGCTAACCCTGTACCAGCACGGCAAGCGGGCTACGTGTATTACAGGGGTTCACATGAAGTTTCACACGCGATTCCAGCAGGGTACGTGTATTTCAGGGGTGCGCGGGAAGTTCCACACGCGAATAGCCTGGGCGCGTGTATTTCAGGGGTGCGCGGGAAGTTCCACACGCGAATAGCCTGCGCGCGTGTATTGCAGGGGTGCGCGGCAAGTTCCAGACGCGAATAGCCTGGATGCGTGTATTTCAGGGGTTCGCGGGAAGTTTCACACGCGATTTCAGCAGGGTACGTGTATTTCAGGGGTGCGCGGGAAGTTCCACACGCGAATAGCCTGGGCGCGTGTATTTCAGGGGTGCGCGGGAAGTTCCACACGCGAATAGCCTGGGCGCGTGTATTTCAGGGGTGCGCGGGAAGTTCCACACGCGAATAGCCTGGGCGCGTGTATTTCAGGGGTGCGCGGGAAGTTCCACACGCGAATAGCCTGGGCGCGTGTATTTCAGGGGTGCGCGGGAAGTTCCACACGCGAATAGCCTGCGCGCGTGTATTTCAGGGGTGCGCGGCAAGTTCCACACGTGAATAGCCTGGGCGCGTGTATTTCAGGGGTTCGCGGGAAGTTTCACACGCGATTTCAGCAGGGTACGTGTATTTCAGGGGTGCGCGGGAAGTTCCACACGCGAATAGCCTGGGCGCGTGTATTTCAGGGGTGCGCGGGAAGTTCCACACGCGAATAGCCTGGGCGCGTGTATTTCAGGGGTGCGCGGGAAGTTCCACACGCGAATAGCCTGGGCGCGTGTATTTCAGGGGTGCGCGGGAAGTTCCACACGCGAATAGCCTGGGCGCGTGTATTTCAGGGGTGCGCGGGAAGTTCCACACGCGAATAGCCTGGGCGCGTGTATTTCAGGGGTTCGCGGGAAGTTTCACACGCGATTTCAGCAGGGTACGTGTATTTCAGGGGTGCGCGGGAAGTTCCACACGCGAATAGCCTGGGTACGTGGATTTCAGGGGTGCGCGAGAAAGTCTACACGCGATTGGCCTGGGTACGTGGATTTCAGGGGTGCGAGAGAAAGTCTACACGCGATTGGCCTGGGTACGTGTGTTTCGGGGTGCGCGGGTAGTTCCACACGCGATTGGCCTGGGTACGTGTGTTTCGGGGTGCGCGGGTAGTTCCACACGCGATTGGCCTGGGTACGTGTGTTTCGGGGTGCGCGGGTAGTTCCACACGCGATTGGCCGGGGTACGTGTGTTCCGGGGTCCCGTGAACTTTCACACGCGATTGGTTGGGATCCACGTGTGTACTGTCATCACGTGCAATGAGGGATACTCCCTCGCACGTCACGTCACAGACGCGCTCACGCGCTGAGGGCCTTTGGTCCAATGAAAATGCGTATGCGTGCAGACGCGCTTACGCGCTAAGGGCCTTTCCTCGAATTACACGCTGACGTGCAGAATTTTCACGTGCCAAATCACTCCGTATCAAGCTGGCCACGCGTAAGCACACGGAAGACCACGCTCCTGCCCAGAAGGCCGAACTACTGCCCCCCAGAGCCCCGAGCACGCTCCCACCTGCCATCTGCTGCTGCCTGACTGCCTGCTGCCCACGTGCCCTGCCATTTGCTGCCTGCACATCAGCCAGGGGTGCTGTTGGTGTGACCACCCCTGCTGGAACCAAAGACTCCCGACTGGGATTCCATCGCTCCACAGCCCAGCCCCAGGACCCAGTTGCCCACCCACTCCTGCCTCTGGGGTTGTCATGTCGGGGCAAACTCCATCTGTGACCACTGACAACCCCCGGCCAGAGAGGCAGAGGGGCACCAGCTTCAGTGCCACCGAAGTTGGTGTCCTGGTGGAGCAAGTCCTGGGGCAGTATGATGCCCTCTTCGGAAGTTGCCGCGCCGACAAGGAAGGACTGACTCGGATCTGGACTGACATCGTGACTGCCATCAACGCGGAGGGGGTGGCAGTCCGCGACTTCCAACATGTCAAGAAGCGCTGGGAGGACTTCAGGTCCAGGACCCTGACCAAGGCCCGGCGCCTCTTGAAGGCAGCGGATGCCAAGGGGCGCCGGGGCCACTTGTCGGAAGAACAGATGAGGGTCCTGGAACACATATCCCCAGCGCTCCACGTCCAGGTCCTTGAGAGGCAGACCCGTCTGGAGTCGAGCGGTGAGTGTACATGCATCCTGATTGTGAGCAGTGCGTGTGGTGATTGTTCAGTAGTGTGCAGGTTGCACATCTGTTTGTATGGGGTCGAGTATGGGTGCGGGTGTACAGGGCCGTGGGGCTGACACATGCGAGGGCTGTAATGTGTGAGACATGGATGGTGCCTGTGTGTGTGGGCTTGCATGCCAAATGCAGTTGTGTGGGCACACAAGTTTGTATGAATGTGTATGTGAGTAGACATGTCCGTGATGTCACGCATGTATGTTGTTTTCAGCTGATTGTATCAGCGCTGTGTACATGTGCATGTGTGTGTATTTGACAAGGGTGCAACAGTGATGCAACATGGATGCATGTGACAGCGGTATGTGGAAGCCTGATTGGCAGATGTGACATGGATGCCCGTCTGATCACTGCGACACTTAGCAGAGGTGTACACATGCATGCAAGTGTGGTGGTTGGTGTGTACATGTGTGGTGCACTTCCTGTGTTGCATGTGATGTCTGGCTCACCTTTGGCTGCTGATGCTGTTGTATGTGTATGGATGGTGTTGGCAGTTGCAACATGGCTGTGGTATGGCTCGTGTGTGCAAGTTGTAATGACATGTGTGTTGGGGATTGTGATGACATGTCTGAGGTTTGCCAATGCCACTCATGTACAACTGTCATGTGTGTATGTGTCCATTGTACAGTGCCCTGATGCCTGTGTTTTTTTTCTCCCTGTCTGCAGCGTCAACTGATGAAGAGGGCGGAGAAGGTGCTGTGGAGCACAGCGGCGGGGATCCCACCACCAGCCGGAGTTGCAAGGCCCGGCTCCCCTCCCAGGTTGTCATCTCGTCGGGGAGTGAGGAGTCCGGTGCCGCGTCCCAGGCCGCAGCTGCCGGGGGGAGGTCCAAGAGGCGGAGGTTGCAGTTGGACTCCTCGGCAGCAGAAGGGGCAGCTGGGACCCCACAGGGCCCAACGGGGGAAGATGGCACAGAGTCATCCAGGTTGGTGGGGGGTTTGGTGGAGGAGGAGGCCGTGCAAGCACCGGAGACGGGGTCTGGGGGTGGGGATCCCACTGGTGCTAGTGGTGCAGTGCAGGACCAGGGACAGGAGGCAGCACAGGCCGCCGCGGAGGTGCCTGTGTGCAATCCTGTCCCTGATCCTGTCCCTGCATCATCTTGCACCAGCAGGGATGCCCATGTCCAGACCAGTTTTCAGGCAGGGGATGAGCTGACGTCAACTGGCCTTCCTCTGCCTGCGGACGTGGCTATCCAGGCCCGGGTTGAGCCTGTCCTGGCTGGAGTGGCGTTGCGTCAACGGGCCATGCGAGGTGACCTGCAGTCTTTTCATGAAGAGACTGCACATCATCTCGAATGGCTCGTTGACCACGTCAGCCTGCTGGGACAGGTCACCCAGGCCGGATTCCTCCGTCTGATGGGGCTTGCCACGACCCCCTCCTCAGCTGGACCCCCTACGCGCCAGTCGTCCTCTGTGCCATCTTCCCACCCATCAGTCACCTGGGTGCCCTGTGGAGCTGCCTCTGACGGTGCGGCCAGGCTGGTGGAGGAGGCATCCCTGCCGCAGTCGGGAGTCGGACGTCCAGCAGGGGTGGCCACGTCAACGACTGCACCCCAGCCGGCGGAGGATGTGCAGGCAGCAGGAGGCAGTGCAGGGGCAGAGGCACAGCAGCAGCAGCACCATGGTGGGAGCCATGAAGGCTCGGGGCCTTCGACATCGGAGGGGCAGATATCGGCCGGAGGGCAGGAGGACCCAGGACAAAAAGTGTCTTCCGTGTGGCAGCGGTTGGGCCACGCCATAGATGCGGAGCGGCAGCGGGCGGAAGAGGCACGGCTCTCAATGGTCAGGGCGGAGAACTCCATGCTGAGGGCCCTGAGGCGGGTCGAGTGCCTCGAGGCAATCCGCAGGGCTTTGGAGGTGGACACGTCGACGGCCCTGCGGACCCTCGGGGCCATGGAGGAGGACCGCCTCCGGGACATTGAGGAGGAGTTCGATGATGCCCTGGCCCGGCACATCCAGAAGTGAGCCGTGGAACTAGCCCGCTGCCCTTGTACATAGTTATGTAGGTAGTGTTAAGTTTCATTTTTGTTTTTATTTCATTTGGACCTTTTGGACATTGGCCACATTTTTGTATATAGTTTTTTTTATTAGTTAGTGTAGTTAGTTAGGTTTCCTTTATTTTGTTGGGATGATGGACCCTGGCTTCTTGCATTGTACATAGTTGTGGACTTGTACATACTTTCTTTTTTGACATTATCCATGGATCAATGGCTTATAATTTTTTTTTCACATTGGATTTTGTTTGGTGGACATTGACTTTGTACTACATTACTTTGGATTTCTATATTCTTTAATTTTTTTTTTATTTTGAACGGACATGCTTCTTTTCATTTTTTTCCATTCACATTTCTGTTTCTTCATTTTTGTTTCTATTCATCTTTCCTTTAATACATTATTTATTTGTTGCACTTCAATGTGTGGTGTCTCATTGTTTTCATGCATTTCATGTTATGTGTTTAGAGAATCACTGACACCCATTGGGTGTATGTGAGGGACATGTGTTTGTTTTGGAACTTGCAATTGGTGTTCTGTGATGTAATTGCAGAATATGAGTGGGTGGATGCAATACTCGGGTGGGTGTTTTGCATTTGGGGGCTGACCATAGAGACCAGGGATCTGGACTGTGATGACATGTTGGGTGGGGAACATGAGTTGGACATGGGTGGGGGCCTGCTGGAGGCTGCCCCTGGTGGCTGGGGGTTGGGGGTGGTGGGAGACATGGGTGGGGGCCTGGTGGAGGATGCCCTGCACTGCTGGGGGGTGGGGGTGGTGGGAGACATGTGTGGGGGCCTGGTGGAGGGTGCCCTGCACTGCTGGTGGGTGGGGGTGATGGGTGACATGAGTGGGGGTCTGGTGGAGGGTGCCCCTGGATGCTGGGGGGTGAGGGTGCAGGGGGACATGTGTGGGGGCCTGGTGGAGGGTGCCCCTGCACTGCTGGGGGGTGGGGGTGGTGGGAGACATGTGTGGGGGCCTGGTGGAGGGTGCCCTGCACTGCTGGTGGGTGGGGGTGATGGGTGACATGAGTGGGGGTCTGGTGGAGGGTGCCCCTGGATGCTGGGGGGTGAGGGTGCAGGGGGACATGTGTGGGGGCCTGGTGGAGGGTGCCCCTGCACTGCTGGGGGGTGGGGGTGGTGGGAGACATGTGTGGGGGCCTGGTGGAGGGTGCCCTGCACTGCTGGTGGGTGGGGGTGATGGGTGACATGAGTGGGGGTCTGGTGGAGGGTGCCCCTGGATGCTGGGGGGTGAGGGTGCAGGGGGACATGTGTGGGGGCCTGGTGGAGGGTGCCCCTGCACTGCTGGGGGGTGGGGGTGGTGGGAGACATGAGTGGGGGCCAGGTGGAGGGTGCCCCTGGATGCTAGGGGGTGGGGGTGCAGGGGGACATGAGTGGGGGCCTGGTGGAGGGTGCCCCTGGATGCTGGGGGGTGGGGGTGGTGGGAGACATGAGTGGGGGCCTGGTGGAGGGTGCCCCTGGATGCTAGGGGGTGGGGTGCAGGGGGACATGAGTGGGGGCCTGTTTGAGGCTGCCCCTGCACTGGTGGGGGGTGGGGGTGGGGGGAGACATGGGTGGGGGCCTGCTGGAGGCTGCCCCTGGTGGCTGGGGGTGCAGGGGGACATGCGTTGGTGGGCAGTAGTGCTAGTTGATATGTGGGTTGGCTGGTGGGCATGGCCATGGTGGATGGGGTGCCTGCAGGACATGTGCTGGGTAGGCCCCTGTGGTGTGAGCCACCTGCAGGGGCCGTGGAGGGTGTAGAGGGTACACCTGGGAGGACCCACACGTGCAATTCACGTGTGCTGCTCCCCGCGCACCCCCGGAATACACGTACCCGGCCAAATCGCGTGTGTCACTTCCCGCGCACCCCCAAAATACACGTACCCCGCTCAATCGCGTGTGGAACTTCCCGCGCACCCCTGAAATCCACGTACCCGGCCAACTCGCGTGTGGAACTTCCCGCGCACCCCTGGAATCCACGTACCCGGCCAAATCGCGTGTGTCACTTCCCGCGCACCCCCGAAATACACGTACCCCGCTCAATCGCGTGTGGAACTTCCCGCGCACCCCCGAAATACACGTACCCCGCTCAATCGCGTGTGGAACTTCCCGCGCACCCCTGAAATCCACGTACCCGGCCAAATCGCGGGTGGAACTTCCCACGCACCCCCGAAATCCACGTACCCGGCCAAATCGCGTGTGGAACTTCCCGCGCACCCCTGGAATCCACGTACCCGGCCAAATCGCGTGTGGAACTTCCCGCGCACCCCTGGAATCCACGTACTCGGCCAAATCGCGTGTGGAACTTCCCGCTCACCCCCGAAATACACATACCCGCCCAAATCGCGTGTGGAACTTCCCGCGCACCCCTGGAATCCACGTACCCGGCCAAATCGCGTGTGGAACTTCCCACGCACCCCCGTAATACACGTACCCCGCTCATTCGCGTGTGTAACTTCCCGCGCACCCCCGGAATACACGTACCCCGCTCAATCGCGTGTGTCACTTCCCGCACACACCCGGAATACACGTACCCCGCTCAATCGCGTATTTTACTTCCCGCGGCGCCACTTTTTTGATGCGCTGGGACTCTACCGCCTGCCTTCGTGTGGCGGACGTGTTTCAGCTTGTGCGCGGCTTTGGCTGTGCGTGGGTTTGCCCTATTCCATTCCATGAATACGTGTGGTTCGTGTGCGTGTGGGCGTTACCTCTGCTTCCGTGCAGTGCATCCCCAGTTACGCCCTTATTTTCGCGTGTTGTTCCCCATTCCGCGCGTTACGCCCCATGTCCCGCCCACTTTCTGCTGTGTGCGCTGAGGTTGTGCGCTTTCACTGTGCGCGTCGCGCACCGTCGCGCACGCCTTTCGCGATGTTGCAGTGACTTGTGCGCCATGCACGGGTTTGGCGCACATCCCGCGGTGAACACGCGCAGGGACTTCCATGAATCGCACGCGTGCGCGTGCGCCTGTTTTTTTCCGCTTGCGCATGCTTGCGCATGCTTGCGCCTAGATTTTCGGCGCACGTTGGTTCCATGAATCGGCCCCTAAATGTTGTGGATAATGAACCATTGAACAACACATGAGTTGTGCCCTGATGTCCTGCATTAAGATCCACCTACGGAGCCTTTTCGGTTCTGAGAGCATCTTACAGAATGAGTTGTTCATATTATATATCCCTTTGGTTTTCTTTTCACAAACATCAGCAAATGTGTTCTTATCCAAATGTTTGTGTTTAATTTTTTTCAGGAAAGCAGTACCCTAGCCATTGACACAGGAAAGGAAAAATCCCTGTTTTTATGTATGCTGTGATTTGATATATATATAAAAAAAAACTTGTGCAGGGTTCGTTAAATTATTAAGTACCAGAGTTAGAACTGCTTTGCCTAAATGTAGGATCAGATATATGTGTGTTCCCATAGGTCAGCTCATTGGCTTAGTGCTGGTTGCTGAAATATATACATATGCCATCTGCAGTCTCGGGTGTGAATCTCAGCGGGGCCAGCAAAGCCTCTTGTCCTTCAGGGAATAAAACAACTGGTAGTATTTATTTGGATAAGAATAATGGCAGTTCTTAGAAGTTGAACCACCACATTAAAAAGTTATATTCTTATCTGCTTTTTCATATATTTTGCATTATAGGTACATGTTGTGCTGAGCCTCTACTTAAGTTTCAAATGTAACAATTACATGTTTAAATGGCATTGCTCAAGACCACTTGAGAATATTTGTAATGTTGTGGCCCAGCGTGAGCATCTGCTATTGTATGTTAAAGTGGTCCAGATTGCTACCCAGTTGGCTGCTTTCTTCCAGCATTCAATTCCATTCTAGCTCGGCGCTCAGGCACAATCCTTTACATTCATGGCCATCTTTCTCTCTTATTCTTATTCTCTATGTAGTCTGCTCTCGGCTAAATCCACTACCAGCAACACAAAACAATGGGAAGGCTCGACCAAGATGCAACATTGTACCATGATGATATCCTACCCTTGTAACTCTCGCTCAGGGAACCCCAGCAGTTACAACCTCAACAGACATTTGTAAGTCGATAGGGCTGTGGACACTTTCACATGTTCCACATATGTGTCCGCAGTCAGATTTTGTCCCATTGTGGACAGAATATGTCCACTTACACTGAGCTCCGGCCAGCCACCTTTCCCCACAATTAAATACAAATGTATGTCATGAAGTGGGGGGGTTGTCTGTGTACACTGATTGTGCTGCCTGCTAGCCTCTTTGCTGTTGACCTCTCTTATAATCTTCTAATTTACCAAGTGCTCTCACCTGCACTGATCATTGGCCACCACCCAAAAGACAGATGGCTCTGCCTGCTGGAACACTACAGATGGTTTACTCTAGTTCTAATCTTCTAGATAATCGAGCCCCTTGTGACTATCTTGAGTAAAGTTTGCAGACAAGAAGCCTATGGCACTACCCAGAGAATCTCGATCAACATATGCATTCCAGAATTATATAGACGATAACCCATCTTCTGGATGGGCTGAAGACCTGTGACAGGAACGGGTGTTGCTCTGGGATTGATATACAATATCTGTGTCCAAAACACCAATTTTCTTTTTTGATAAAGCAAATAGTATTGTTGAACACGATTAATTAGAATAAAAACATTCCAAAAATACCAAGCTCCCCAACAATCCATAGAAACATGTAAAGAACTTACCCTGCTGTTAATTCTATAGCATGTTGTGTTGGTATGTTGGTACATTATATTCTTTTAAAGCATGTTACATGTTAGATGATAGGGTGATGCAGATGAGGATTTATGGGTGTTGAAAGAAAAATTGATATTTGGAGAAAGCTGTGCACTGTGATGTATAGTCCGCAGAATATTAGCAGAGAAATATGGGGAGCTTTAAAAAAAAAAAGGAGTACTCAAAATCTCTTCGTACTCAGTGCACCTCAGCCCTCACTAATAAAACATATGAAGCACCTGACGAAGATCCCTCAATATTTTGAAGGGATTCAACATGGATGGCAGGGCTTGGTTGTATATTATGACAATGTTGTGACAGACAGGGTGAGGTCAGACATCCAATGGAAAATTGTGAATATTCTATGTACAAGCAGTAGTCTTGTTTGTTGGATATTATATGACACAATGTTATGCATTTGAATCACCAATTGATAGCAGAGCTATTGTCATGTTGTGGTATAGATGGTGACTAATTGTACGTCTTATACTGGGTAACATACATATATTTTTTGGAATATTGATGTGGATTTGTCTTTTGTATAAAATGTATCAGAGGTATTCTTGAAAGGATATACATTCCATGATGTAGGAACCAATTTACCGGTTTCTGCATTAAATTCTCAAATACAGATTTCTCTAATTGAGATTCAAGTTGTTTTTGTTCTTTATACAGTGTCCTTCCAAACCCCATCAGGTTAACTAGGGCTGCTCACTGTTAGTTTTAGTAGTATTTTCAACAGTGCCACTTTGCAACGGAAGCACATGTCTGTCAATGTTATTGTCATATGTATGCCAGGAGTGTGATAATGTTCTATTCCATGTGAGTTTTACTTATGTGTGCCAACTCTCAGCTGCACTATGTAAATATACATTAGATTGAATTAATCAATTCATTATATTATGGGAACGTGTTATTGTTGTGTGCCTTTTAGTCTGAGCTTTGTAATATGTAATGTAGCAATATATTTTAGTGAGCACATTTCTTCATTTCATTATTGTAGAACATTTTTTATTACATGTTGTTTTTAGCAGATATTGTGATTCAAGAGTGCATGCAAAATGGCACCCATGCAAGATGCAGCCCTTGTGGCTTTGGGTTATGGCCCACCAAGTCACTCTACTGAATCCTGCTTCCAGTTGCAAATATATACCAAATAAAAGCGAACAACAATGCAATTCAAAATCAGCGGTGCTTCAACTGTAGTACAAAAAACAATGACTGTCCACACAATTTATTTTAAGGGAAACCAAACACTACCCTGCACATTAAAAATATTCAACACATGTGTAATTACTTTTGATATTGTAGTTACTATAACTTGATAAAAGGTTAATGTAGAAAATGATACTGTGTAATTTAAATGCAATGTTATTCAATATTTTGTCATAACTTCTTCCAAAATATAAAACAATATAGTAACGATTTTGGCAGGAGAACCATACTGAGATGTTACTTATAATTTTCCAACAAAGTGTCATTGTGTGTGAATTTAAAACATATTATTACATGAATTATAATCAGATGTTGTAATAAAAAGTAGGTTTCACTTAAATCTATCAAGTAGCACCATGTGAGTTTGGGCACAATATATGTTCTGAGCACAATGTATATTCTGAGCTTTTATATTATTTTAGCGGCCAAGTAAGATATACGCACATAGACATGGAGTGATGTATTGCAGTGCAGACTTACCATCCTGCGCAAACCCCATAGCCACTTTGCTATTTGGTTCCATGTGAAGGAATATAAAAGAAAATACACATAACATTCTGGAGCCTGGGGCCTCAATACTTTCAACTGTCTCTTCATAGATATCTTCCTTCTCAAGCTCTTTGCGCCTCCCAGTCAGTCGCTTCTCCAAGCAACAAGTTGGTGGTAGATCTTTTACTTCGGCTGGGGCCTCCCTCTGGAATAGCCTCCCTGCCTCTCTGAAACTTGAGGAGAACCAACTCTGGTTCCGGAAGCATCTCAAGACCTTCCTCTTTGCTTCTGCTTTCTCTCTTCCTCTCCCCTGCTGAACTCCTGGCTGAAACTGAAACTACACTGGTCACCTGGCTAACCTCTGATCTCCGGCCCAGGTCCCCTCCCTGCCAGTTGCACACCTGCACTGCCCCCCTGGCAACCCTTGCACTCAGGTTCTGAGTCTGTATCCCTACAGTCCCCCTACCAGCATTCGGACACTTAATGTCTGCACTTACCCTTGCACTTGTCACCAGCTGGCTGCACATTTTTATTGTTTTTACTGTGTGATCCCATGTACTGAGCTGCCTCCTCTTTCCCCTCGTACTTTTACCCTCCCCCCTTGTCTGCACTTGCACATTCTCAATGTCACCTGGCCTAGTAAGATCGTTGTTTCTGTCTTCCCTTTGTTCCCCCTCCCTTTCCTCATCGGACCTTGAAAGACTTGTGTATAGGCGCGTTATAAATGCCATATCATATCATAACAGTCTATCCATTTAGTCCCTCTCAAGGAATATATTTCTAGCTCTTTTGTTCCATGTGGAGGGTTGAAAATCAATAAGCGCTGGAAGAAGGAAGGCTATGCAACATCACTTCAATGTGATTGTGGCCAAGCTTTATATTTTGATGTTGTGTTAACCCCGAGAAATAAAGACGAGTTATCAGTATATTTAGATGTAGATATGCATGCAGAGTAATCTTGTTATCTATTGTGAATGTAATGTTCTGAGCTCTTGTGTGAGAAGAAAGCACAGCAATCAGAACTTGGGATGTAGGTGTTCATTGCAACACCCATTTGTTCTTGGGTAACACCCAAATGGGATGAAGTAATTCAATTTGCACTAGAAAATGACTCTGCAATATCAGTCCAGCCTTTTGATCAATGCCAAATGATATATTCTTTCAGATGATGTCATATTCCATACAAATATATTTTGGCACAACATAAATGTAAATTGTTTTCTCATATTTCACCTCAGGACCAGACTCGAGCCTCTAAGCATAGACTCCGACCCAAACCCATGCCGTTCAGTGTAGTCTAATTTCCAAGACATGCCTGTTGCTCCTGGGCTATCCCCCCAGCTAAAGATGACAACATTGACGTACACATGTATACAATACAGGAAACGAAGGATGCACAAATAGAACAGGAGCTGTTGTGGCCTTAAGGGACGACAGGACGCTGTAGTGGGTTCTAATCGACTTTATTAAATGACAACCGGTGTGGACCCTTATATGTCCAAGCTCAAATCAAGCATTTACTTACAGTTCAGTTCAGGACTTCCCCAGTTGAATCACCCCATGAAGTGTGTGCACTATGATGGCACGCTGTAAGCTTCTAGGGCCCCCATGTAGCCTCCTGTGGCTGTGGTGTTACACCCTAGAAGCTGTGCTGTAAGGCTGCTACAAGTTCTCACTTTCTCAGCTCCTCATCAGGAGCAGCGCTGTGGTGCGACTGCTTCATCTGGCGGGCTGCCAGCTCTGAAGCGGGAACGTTTTCCCGCGGAGCGTGGGCTCGCGAGATCACGTTATGTGCGATCTCGCGAGAACACGCTCCCGCGATCGTGTGATGTCCCCACAGGAGCATTCAAAGTACTATATAAAAAATAATAAACTATGCAAATATGTTATGATATTATATGACATTTATAACGCGCCTATACACAAGTGTTTGAAGGCGCGACGAGGCAAGGCAAGGGAAACAGAGGGAGGACAAAGACAACCATCTTAATAGGCCAAGTGACATTGAGATCGAGTTATGTTTAAGTCTTCACTTTGGGCACCATTGTGAGGTTAACAGTGAGCAACAAACTAGCAGCAACGAATTTACCACCACTTTGACTGCGCCACCTAATGAATAACTTGTGTCTGGCATCGGGCATACCCGTAACAAATTCCCTTTGTCTGGAACTGTTCAGACACTGAATGATGTTAGATAATTTCTTTGTTTTGACATGGAATGCATTGAATGCAGAGAGTAACATGCGACCCAGCAGAGATGGTGAAATGTGTATATACATCCAGACGGTCTTGGCACAGACAGAGAAGTGCTTTATACTGGAAGACATGTGCGTTTTGTAATAGGTTGGTAGGAAATGGGGACAGTGGATCGCATCTCTGTTTCTTTCTCCCAACACCAGCCTGAGCTAAATTAGAAAAAGTAAACCTTTCAAGTTTCTCCTATGCTACAAACTGTGAGCCAAAGGCCACTTATTTTCTTCCCCATCCTCACCCACAGCCCCCATCCTTGTGACACCCTTGTCTTTGTTTTACTTTTGACACTTATGAATTCTCATCTTATTTCCAAAACGACAAACTAAGAAATCCTAGGTTTATTTCAGGCCTTTCGTAATAGTAACATGTCATCGTGGGCCCTGATGGAGTAACCGGTACATGAAGATGAGGGAAGGAGCGGGGAGGGTATTGTGGGTTCTCTTGGTGTTGTGGATATTATGAAAATGCTAATAAAAAGTATTTTTTTAAAAAAATGTCATCTTAATATGTTCATACACATGGATGTATGGATTCAATTGAAAACACCCCCCAATCGAACAACTTAAATGTGGAGGTTTGGTGTATGGATCTTCTTTGAGTTTTCTTCCTTTCTCGCTATCGTTCATCCTCTGTTCACACAGTCCCGCCACTCTGAGCGACATCAAATATTCATGCCTCTCCACATTCCCCTAGATTGATGAACGCACAGCTGGTAAATTCATTTAATCTGAAGACGCTGACATTAATGTGGCGATCACTCAGAGTTATGGCATTGTGTGTGATGCTTTTTATATTAATGTCTGGCAGGATATTCTTTACACAGGGTCATGAGAGGGTGAAGAACCCTAATTCTAGGACTGATCAATGAGGGGATTTTAGTGAAATGATCAGATGTCAGTCGTGGGGGCCATTCGTCCATAATTATTTTGGAATAAATGGTCGCTTAGATCATCCTTCATTCTGTACAACTGCAATGCACAGAATCCAGCAAGATGACTCCAGCCTAATAATTAAGACGCAAACACTGGAGCTGACTAGCACAGCCAATCAGCACTGACGTGTCATTTGTTGCATGAGGTCTTCACAGTGGTTCCAATGTCCTATACTTTCTACTATGTTATCGCCCTGTTTGATGACATAAACCTCCGGCCACACAGTAACAAAATGAAAGGGTCCACACATCCTTACAGGGATTGCAAGATTTATGAATCCATATCCGGTATTTCAATGTGCAGCCACGCCCTATGCCCTCCCAAATATTAAAGACAGGTTGAATAATGTGGAAGGTTGTGCAGCATTTAAAGGGTGAAGCCATTCACATTTGGTATAAGGGAGAGAATCACCTACTTGCTATTGGCACTGAATGAAACACTAAGGACTGGATATCCAATAAAGGTCTTACCCCAAAGGTATGCTAGGAGAATATATGATGGATGAAGTTCTTAAACAAGAAACAGTGTGGTGGTGGGTGGGGGACACAGGTTTCAGTTCATATGTGTGGAAAGCACTGAGTTAATAACTACATTTTGGCAGTAAATGCAGAGGATAGCCTTGGCAACAAGCATCAAGGGACATTGATACTCATGTGTGATTGTAAATTGCTTTACTTCAGTCTGCCTTTGGAGGTGGCCCATGTTTGAGCTCATCTGGAATGCAAGAGTACATCAACAATATTTTGGCAGCAACAAGTAGATGTTAGACCAAAACTGAGAAGAGGGCTTTGATCTGGGGAGATATTAATATACTTAGGAGAGGGCAAGAGCTTCTATGGGATTTGCTTAATCGTTCGAAGCAGACCCGCCCAATCGCCGGATTGGAAAACATGTTGCATGATCACAATAGTTTGGGATTTCTAGTGAAACATTTCTATGGCGTTTGCATGAAAAATCAGAAATCCTGCATCATTATAGTACAATGGGATTCAGGGTGTGGAATGCAGGAACACACATAACTTGACAGGTCGGCAAATGGAAGGCTTGAATTGCACCCAGCAAGGCAGACTGTTTCCTCCCTGTCTTCCCCCATTCTCTCCCCTTGTTCCCCATTTGTCATTTCTTTGTTCCTGTATTTTGTTATTGTTCACTGCAACTATTGAGCCATCTGTGACTAGCTGCCACGACACACTAATTCAGGGAGAGGAAAAAGAGACATTTGGGCCTCATTACAAGTTTGGATGTAATTTAGTGGTAAATCTGCTCTCGCTCCGTAAATATCTTCCCACTAGAGCTCTTTGCTCCTTCACCTCCAAGTCCCTCAGGGTCAGTCACTTCTCCAAGCAACGAGTTGGTGGTAGATGAGCGGGAGCGGTTGGTAGCTGTGCTCCTCTACTTCTTTTAATTCAGTCTTAGTGTTCCTATACTGTTATTTTTAAAAGAAACCGTTCGGGAATGATTTCATTTTTTTTTAAACTGTAGGAAGAAGCTGAACGGTGCTCTTCAGTGCACTGCACTGAACAATTCCCATAAATAGAAAACATGTTTTTTGGGATGTGGGGGGTTGTTCTGCACGTGGCAGGAGGCGGTGGCAGGCGAGCAGGGAACATAGTTCCACTACTTCTTTTCATACACTTCGACCACTGATATCTTTCCTCAGCTGGGGCCTACCTCTGGAACAGCCTCCCTGCCACTCTGAAACCATCTCTGGTTCTGGAAGCACCTCAAGACCTTCCTCTTTGCTTTTGCCTTCGCTCTTCCTCTCCCCTGCTGATCTGTCTGCTTCGGCACCGCGCACCTGGTTACCCTCTGACTTCGGGCCCAGGTACATGCCCTCCCAGCCACATACTCGCACTGCCTCCTGGCAACCCTTGCACTGGGTCTGTATCTGTAACCCTACAGTCCCCTTATTTGCACTTTTCACACACCCCCTGTCTGTGCCTTAAATCTGCACTTGCCACCTTACTGGCTGCACTACCACTTGTTGTTGTTTATACCTTGCTCAGCACATTTCACATCTCCCCTCTACTTTGCTCTCTCCCCCTTTCCTCTCCCTGGCACTTGTGCATTCTCAATGTCACTGGGCCTAGTAAGATTGATGTTTCTGTCCTCCCTTGTTCCCCACCCTTGCCTCGTAGCACTCTGAAACACTTGTGTATGAGTGTGATACAAATAAAATATCATATCATATCATATCACACAGTTGGATGGAAGTGTAGGAAGTGTTAACAGATGTTTAAGGCAGGAGCGGAGATGTAAAATAGAACAACCTGCCTGATTATGTGTAGTGTGGCATATAATAAGATGTTAAATAATTTGAGGAGACTAAGGTCAGGAATATTGCAGGTATCATCTAACTGAAAGATCTTCAGCCTTCCAGAATGAAACAGATTATTTTCAGTGTCGGACCTAGTGATGCATGCACATGTTGGTTTGCTATCCACACCACTGTATCATGCTAATATGCTTCAAATGGTCATGCATGTTCCAAGATGGTGGGGACATCCGTTACCCGTAACTATGCTAAGCCATCTGAGGACATTTATTTATTTATTTCAATTTTCAATAATGCGCCAGCTCACCCAAGGGCATCAGGGTGCACCTGGAATGATACCAAGAAAACAATCAGACAATTGAATCCACCCACTTATCGCTGCACTGTCTGAAACAAACAGTAAAACAGAGGAAAACTATGGCTAGGTTCACAGGAGCAAGACAATAGAAATGAATAAGACCATACATATATACATTCCTACACCAAAGTGAGCCACGTCCATGGTGTAAGATCAACAAAAATAAAAAGTACTGCTTTGTAAGAGTTGGCAAATTATTAAACTGCAGCATCCACTAATGTTAGGGAAGGACATCTTATGATATTATCTGTTTCTTGAGCTCAGGATCTTCCAGTGAAAAGCCCAAGAAAATGTTGAACATTTTTAACAGAAAATATACTTCTGCTGTTAGGAAAGGCCGAGGTTGGACACACATAAGGTACAGACGCCAGAGGTGTTCTTAACTCGTGTTTTACTAAAAAACTGCACACATCCAATTCTCCAAAAATTAGGGTTTTGCCTTCACTATGTGTCAGTCTTTAGGGACCTCTGTACCTCCGTTCTGGTCTCCAAGCTGAGGTTATCTTCATTCAAACAGCAGGATCACCAGGGTTTGCCACAACTGTGAAAGCAATATCTTCCAGTCACAGGAGGTAGCTACGGAGCTCTTCAGATAGGGAAGGCTGGTCCAGAGTATTTCAAATTGTAAAGTCTGTACCCTGATTAGAATTGTCCTAAGACCTGGAATAACCTTTTCATTGCCACACAATATGCTTGTTCCTCCACAACCATCCTTTGGATCCACTTTTTCAGATCTGACTCTGTCCTCTAACTGAGGATCTTTCCCAGCATTTGCTTCCTCTCCCACTTGCCTCACGTCTGTGCTTTCTTGTTCTCCTACTCCTTGGTGGCTCTCCACCTCCACGCTTCTAATTGCCATTCCATCATGTTGATCTTCTAACGCCTCCTTCCCATGTTCTCCAACCTCCTCCAGTATATGTTTACCACCTCCTCGCACAGCTTTCCACCTTACTAAAAAGTCTCTCCAGATTTCTCCTCCTTCTATCTCCCAAACTCCTCCAAAAGACCTCCACTTTCTTTCACCAACACTATTGCCTCCTCCTCCTCCCCAAACACGACCCAATCTTCGCTATCACATCTCCTCCTCCAGATGTTCCTTGAGCCCCTTCCCTACTCCTTCACTGAGTACCAACACTCCACCTTCTACTTCTTCATGATTTTACCCAACTACCTCCAACTCCTTATCCCCCTCTAAATCCTCACCCTTCCTTCTCCATCATGCTATGCTCCTATCATCTTCTCCTCCATTCTCAGTATTTTTTTCCCATCCACTTGCCAACTCTCACCAATCATCAAACGTCTTTCCTCCAATAATGTATTCCCGAGGCTGGGAACTCTGGCCTTTTGTTACTCCCTCGGGCTTCCTCCTGTTCTCAGCCTAGAGAGGTAGATGCTAAAGCTAGCTGGGCGGGCATTTTGGTTTCCAGCACTCCAATCTGCGCTGCCTTATATGCCGGAATGCAGCAGTCTGAGAAAGCAAAAGGAAAGAGTTAGTATATTAGTGAAAGTGTTTCCCATGCTTTGCACTTCTACCCATCAGATTAATTCTGCTGGAGGGATTTGAATACAGTAATCCTGACAAACCCAAAAATTGTAAATAGAAATATCCATGTTAATGAGTCAAATGATTGTTTGATGTCCAACAATGCTGACACATCTTGAACCTAAGGCTTAATTTGGGCCATGACCGCAAACGATCAATGTAAGTTTAGTGATGTGGATTTGCCAGGAAGGATCCTTGACTAATCATGTTAGACGAGTAGAGTTACATTTGAAATTAGGTGATCTTATAGAATTTTGCCAACGATTTTCATATCTATGTTTATGAACATTATCGGCCTACATGAGTTGCATAAACTGGGGTCTTTATTAGGTTTCAGAAGTAATGTAATGAGTGCCTCACACATAGACAAAGGGAGAATTCCCTCCCTCCAATCCTCCTGCTATACCTGCAATAGGTATGGGACTAGTTTCACAGCATACTCTTAATAGAACTTGTCTTTCAGGCCATCTGATTCAGGGACTTATGCAGAGGGGAGTGAAGAGATCACATTTAGTATATCAAACATAGTTATTGGGGAGAGTATCTATTCCTGTGCTTTATGGTGCAGTTTCCCCAATGGTGTAACATCTAAATGTCATGACCCGTCATACAATGAGTGTGTTTCATTGGCTGTGAATAACTTCTTGTAGAAATGGTGGAACGTTTCAATTATATCATCGGGAGAAGATAGTAACATTCCTGCCTCATTTCTAAAAACAGTTATCTCCTTTGGACCCCTTTTTATTACGCTGTGAATGCACTTAAAATCGGCCAGGTTGGTCAGCCTCAACACATTTTCAAGCTTGACCAAGGTTGAAAATGTACGTACGTTTGTGAGCTGCCAGTGATCTAAATTGGTCTAGTTTGGACGTCATCAGAAGAAGTCAAGTTGTATTATGGGACTCTTCTAGTTCTGTCTTGAGTGCCCTTATATTGATTTCTAACTTAGCCATATCTAGTCTAACATTCACCCTTTGATTCCAATGCAGATCACCATAAAGGTAGAATGTTTCCCAAATCATGGACATTCATGGGACAGAATCAACGCTATATCAAGCAAAGTGGCAATGGCAGTCCCGAAATCACTGTTGCATGCCACATCTAATAGAGATGAGACTTAAAGTGCCATGGTGGTTGCCTGCAACCAACTGCCTCTAACTAGAATGTCCATTTGAGTGGTGAGCGGTCTGATAAGCTTCTGGGTTACAGGCCACAGTCCCCGGTTTTATGAACTATTTGTGTAGGAGTGAGTATGAGACGAATTCTGACATACATGTCGTGGACTGATGCTTAATATGAACATTCCTGAGTTTTCAGACAGATAGTTGTTCTCTGAGGGCCACAGAAGATATACCTCTGTGGATTGGTTGTGCCACTTTCGTGAGTGATTTAGGTGCACTGTTTGATCCAGGGATACATCTAGAATAGCCTTGAAGTCTCCTGCTCGTCCAATTTGGGTTTCAACTAATTGTAGGCATTTTTCAAATAGGGAGATACAGAATTGAGATTTTACTTTAGGCACACATGTATTTAAGAGGGTCAGGTTGGTGTGGAACAGGAAACCAGAAACCATCACATAGTGAAAATTTGAGACACAATCAAAATTGATCACTGTGAATGGGAGAGATCTGTGAATCAGTGTCAGTACATCCCAAGAGTTGGAAGAGAAAGATGTGTAGTAATGCGAAGAGTCTGCACCTTTGCAAAGGTTTTGTTATGTGGTCCAGTCACATGGGATACGCAGATCAGTACAGTCTTAGCTTCTTGGCATTCACAAAAAGCCTGTCATTTGCATGTTTTAATGGTGTTGTTTAGGCAACTCACGTTCCAACTTAATAGCGTGCACCAATTAGCAGACCTTTTGGTGGATGCAAAAGGTTTGAATTGCTAACTATCGACATACAAAGAGATATGCATGCCATGATGCTTACAAAGCCTGTGCAAACACATACAGTGATTGTTTTTAACTTTTTTAAACTCATACAACATTTCAAAACAACCCCTCCACTTCCCAACCCACACTTTCCTACCATAATATGGAGAAAAAAGCTCCCAACCTGAATAAACATGGATGAGATCTAACCACAGGATACCACTAACGGGGAACCTTAGGAGCCGTGTCTAGAAGAGACTTCTGCTGGAGGGGTAGGGTAGGGCCTAGTTGGAACTCGTTTTTGCAAGCGCATGGACAGAAATGTTACATGCTTGAACAATGAACACAAACTTCCTGTACACACAATGTAGGGGAGATGAGTGTAAAGGCCAACAGGCCAAATTATCAGTAATATTTCATCCTTCCAAGTGATATCTTGACATTAGTGCACACTTTGAAATGACAGCATATACAACCAGGATAACGTTGTGGCCTAGTACACACCTGTTACCATCCTTCTGGTGTTTTGAGTGGAAGAAATGTACTTCTGTTGGGCCTTTGAAGAACAGTGTTTTGTTGCTGTGTACCGCTCAAAATTTAGAAAGCAGAAGCATTGAGTACTTTATTGCTTTATCTCAGAGTTTTAGTTTCACTGAAGAAAAGAATAAGCCAGCCTTCTGAATGGCTGATGTAAAGTCAGAATAGAAGGAGATCCTCACTTTTTGGCACATTCATTCTCCCAGGTCACAGACCCATTATAGGGTGGTGCTTTTGTCTCTATAGTTGAGTAGTCAGTCTATGTACAGGTCGTGGAATTTTTACTATACAAGTGATTAGCGCAAATGGCTGGTGCACCATCTCAATTAAGAATTCTGAGTACAACAGAGGATTTTGTGATACTGCCTTAGAAATGACTACAGCAAAATATCCATGTTATGTATTGGGACGGCTTCCAGAATACCAGCCACCTGCAAGTTATTCCTCCTAGATATCACCTCCAGGTCTTTGTTCTTAGCAAGCACTCCCTTCATTAAATTCCGTATTGTCTGGATGAATTTGCACTTTTTGGACCTGTTGTCCTTTATGAAGCTGACAGCTTCTTCTCACTGATGATGCCGAAACATGCTTCTGGGGTTGATGAGCTAAAATATGGTTGTAGAACCTCCCGAGCGGGAACCCACCAAGAACAGGTTATTTGGCTGTGTTTGTTCTTCGTAGAGGGGCTCACAGACCATTTGTATATATGTTTAGGGTCTTGGGGTTTCACCCTAAATTACCAAGGGTAATCCAGACGTGGACCCATTGCTCACTGTGCTTAGAGAGGAATAGCTTCACCTCACTGATGAGGACCAACTAGGCCGAAACAAGTGTCTGGGGTTGCTTCTAGTACTCTTGTTCAGAGGAGAATTGCCTAGTATTTTGATTCTGGACTGCCCAAGTGGGTGGGACAAGACTGATATGCAAATGGTTATTTCTCCTCTGTGAATGGTACAGTGAGCTCAAACGTGGTTGTAGACCATCCCGAGTGGGAACCTACTCAGAAATTTTTGGCTGTGTTCGTTCTTAGCAGAGAGGCTCCCATACCTTTTGTTTATATGCTTTGGGAATGGGACCGCCTCCTTTTTTCAATCATTTGTTGCATCATATCGACCATAATAGCAAAGTTGTAAAATTTGCAGTTAACAGACTTGAATCCTGCTTTCATCTGTGTAAATATGGTGCAGAGTTTCGGGAGGATTTGTGGTGACCAACCTTGGGCTCGAAAGTTGCGAAGTGATCGTGATTTTCAGTTGTTTTAGAGCTTTTCTCAGTCTGACACCATCCTAGATGAAGTAGATGTGGTCTTTGGCATAGATAGAAAAGCTTTATGAGTAAAGTTGAATTGTGTCTGTCTCTTGTTACCCTTAACCACAGAGAATACTGACATCTTCTGTTTAGGCATTGTAGCTTGGAACGGTATCTGCCAAAAGCAATGTTTTCCCTCTAGAAATTGGGAAATGCAGCAGAATTACACCCAGCTCTGTTGAAATATGCAGAGCAGGCATTTACCCTCAATTATATGAGCCTGTGAGGAGTGTCCATGGTAAGTTGATTTAGTGCCTGGGCATTGGGGAGGTGCAATGACAAGTGATCCACAGAAAATCCAGGCTATTACATCCTGGGATATGAAACTACCAGTTTGGCTAGTGAGTCGTTATCTTGGGCTGGAGCTATGGACCGTAGTGTTTGGCTTGTTGTTGTCAGTCGCTGGATCCAACATGTTTGGACAAGTGTCTGTTGCATTGCAGCTTGAAGAAAATATTGATACCAGGCCCAGCTCCACTGGTTCTGGGACAGTGGGCAAGCCTTCCAGGTCAGGGATCCACTGTACACATCTAGTAAGCATGCCTCTCCCCGGGTGAGAAGGCACTGGTTGGCAACAGTTTTAATGTCAGTAAGGAGGACCGCTCCTCCTTACCTGCATTCAAGTGGGGGCCTGACTGCTGTGACAGGCCCGCCAGAGACCTGAACAAGGGGCCAGAGCCTCCGGTCTTCGCCTCGTTGGGCAGACTTTACAGGAGATACAATTCCTGAAGGATTCTGGAAAGATGTCAACGGGCTCAGCGACTTCCCTCCATAAGGAGAGCTCAGTATCTAAGCCGCCATTTTGGTTCCCAGCTTTTATGCGCCCAAACACCATCATTTTAAAGTGGCCAAAAGATGCCATGTGTGGCAGTTAGCACATTACCAAAAGTTAGGAACTTGTCAGGCTAGAGTAACAGATTCACATTTCTCAAATATACCCAGCCCATTATTTTGCAGGAAGGCACCCGCCCCCACGCTACCCCTATGTTCCCTTTCAGTGATGTTGCATGTTCCCTACTCCAATCAGTGTTAACTATTCCCTGCTACCTTATATGATACACTGGTAGTAATTGATGTGTGTAAGATATGTTCCCACCATAACCATTTGATGTATACCTGAACCTTTTACAGCACACAGTAGCTTCCCAAAGCTATGTTTGCCCTCAATAAATACACAAAATAAAATGGAAACATGATACATGATGTTCTAATGTGCACCTATCTGTACAGTACATTTTGAATGTCACAACTACAAATTCTACGAGGAATTCCTTGAACAGATATCTTTCAGATTATGCCATAATACAATCAAAGATGGTGGTTTATTTTTGGACAGCCTTAGCCGAGAAACGAATGCACATTATCAGCGAAGATACATAGGTAAGCACTCAAGGCGATGGAGGATTCAAGAATATCATAGACACAAACGAATGTAGAAAATATTAGACAACCCAATTATTTTTGCTTAACAGTACTTTGACTATAAGTGGTAAGCCCAATAGTCACAACAGACAATATGTTTTAATGGGGAGGGTAATGAATGCACATAAACTCATGCTCCCAAACAAGGAAGTAACACTCGTACACGACTGTAAAAAAACGAGACACACACACAGGAGCACAGTTATGCTGAAGCACATTTAGAATTCACATGCACAGAGGCTTGGTCAGAGTGAGTTAGAAAGGGGCGCTAATCTTTTGCTAAATTCACACTTTCTAGGTGTCCAATAACACTGCCATGAACTGCAAAAGGAGTGTAGACTTGGTGAAATACCTCACAGGGATACACTAAAACGTTGAGCTATTTACGTACTCGTTGTTAGACAGTATGCAGAGCTTATCTCTCCCTGTCAATGTTTGACATGTGTGAGTTTTATTACGAATGCTGTCTATCTAGCCTGACAATTCAAACATCTCCTGTAGCTGGAGATGATAATAATACACCTATCCTTGAATACTAACAATGAAAGGTTTCAATAACGTTTGGAAAATACAACGAGTCAATTCATTGCCAGAACATAGTTGGCTTTCATCAAAGGTTGCTATAGCAAGATAATGTATAGACATTGATGTGCTTGAATAGAGACATAAATATTACAATTTTTATCGTTAATTATATACTTTTAGAACAATATCAATCAGGTATGACGGAGGCCACAGAAAACACTCTTTCTTGAGACTGTTCAAGGGTATTTATTATGATAACATGAAGGATATGGATTGTTTGAAATAACCATGAGAAGAGATAGACAATGTGTGTCGCTTTGGGATACTGGCTGGTAAAAGTGGTTGGACAATTGGAGCTAATGCAGTCCCTCTCTTTCTCGTCTCCACTGATATTCTGATCATAGCGAGGCGTCCATAACCTCAGGTTAGTGCTATAGAATTGTAACTCCTACTCCCTGAGTTTTTGACTTTAGTCTACAGATGGTTCCCATAAATAGAAAACATGTTTTTTGGGATGTGGGGGGTTGTTCTGCACGTGGCAGGAGGCAGTGGCAGGCGAGCAGGGAACATAGTTCCACTACTTCTTTTCATACACTTCGACCACTGATATCTTTCCTCAGCTGGGGCCTACCTCTGGAACAGCCTCCCTGCCACTCTGAACCCATCTCTGGTTCTGGAAGCACCTCAAGACCTTCCTCTTTGCTTTTGCCTTCGCTCTTCCTCTCCCCTGCTGATCTGTCTGCTTCGGCACCGCGCACCTGGTTACCCTCTGACTTCGGGCCCAGGTACATGCCCTACCAGCCACATACTCGCACTGCCTCCTGGCAACCCTTGCACTGGGTCTGTATCTGTAACCCTACAGTCCCCTTAATTGCACTTTTCACACACCCCCTGTCTGTGCCTTAAATCTGCACTTGCCACCTTACTGGCTGCACTACCACTTGTTGTTGTTTATACCTTGCTCAGCACATTTCACATCTCCCCTCTACTTTGCTGTCTACCCCTTTCCTCTCCCTGGCACTTGTGCGTTCTCAATGTCACTGGGCCTAGTAAGATTGATGTTTCTGTCCTCCCTTGTTCCCCACCATTGCCTCGTAGCACTCTGAAACACTTGTGTATGAGTGTGATACAAATAAAATATCATATCATATCATATCACACAGTTGGATGGAAGTGTAGGAAGTGTTAACAGATGTTTAAGGCAGGAGCGGAGATGTAAAATAGAACAACCTGCCTGATTATGTGTAGTGTGGCATATAATAAGATGTTAAATAATTTGAGGAGACTAAGGTCAGGAATATTGCAGGTATCATCTAACTGAAAGATCTTCAGCCTTCCAGAATGAAACAGATTATTTTCAGTGTCGGACCTAGTGATGCATGCACATGTTGGTTTGCTATCCACACCACTGTATCATGCTAATATGCTTCAAATGGTCATGCATGTTCCAAGATGGTGGGGACATCTGTTACCCGTAACTATGCTAAGCCATCTGAGGATATTTATTTATTTATTTCAATTTTCAATAATGCGCCAGCTCACCCAAGGGCACCAGGGTGCACCTGGAATGATACCAAGAAAACAATCAGACAATTCCATCCACCCACTTATCTCTGCACTGTCTGAAACAAACAGTAAAACAGAGGAAAACTATGGCTAGGTTCACAGGAGCAAGACAATAGAAATGAATAAGACCATACATATATACATTCCTACACCAAAGTCAGCCACGTCCATGGTGTAAGATCAGCAAAAATAAAAAGTACTGCTTTGTAAGAGTTGGCAAATTATTAAACTGCAGCATCCACTAATGTTAGGGAAGGACATCTTATGATATTATCTGTTTCTTGAGCTCAGGATCTTCCAGTGAAAAGCCCAAGAAAATGTTGAACATTTTTAACAGAAAATATACTTCTGCTGTTAGGAAAGGCCGAGGTTGGACACACATAAGGTACAGACGCCAGAGGTGTTCTTAACTCGTGTTTTACTAAAAAACTGCACACATCCAATTCTCCAAAAATTAGGGTTTTGCCTTCACTATGTGTCAGTCTTTAGGGACCTCTGTACCTCCGTTCTGGTCTCCAAGCTGAGGTTATCTTCATTCAAACAGCAGGATCACCAGGGTTTGCCACAACTGTGAAAGCAATATCTTCCAGTCACAGGAGGTAGCTACGGAGCTCTTCAGATAGGGAAGGCTGGTCCAGAGTATTTCAAATTGTAAAGTCTGTACCCTGATTAGAATTGTCCTAAGACCTGGAATAACCTTTTCATTGCCACACAATATGCTTGTTCCTCCACAACCATCCTTTGGATCCACTTTTTCAGATCTGACTCTGTCCTCTAACTGAGGATCTTTCCCAGCATTTGCTTCCTCTCCCGCTTGCCTCACGTCTGTGCTTTCTTGTTCTCCTACTCCTTGGTGGCTCTCCACCTCCACGCTTCTAATTGCCATTCCATCATGTTGATCTTCTAACGCCTCCTTCCCATGTTCTCCAACCTCCTCCAGTATATGTTTACCACCTCCTCGCACAGCTTTCCACCTTACTAAAAAGTCTCTCCAGATTTCTCCTCCTTCTATCTCCCAAACTCCTCCAAAAGACCTCCACTTTCTTTCACCAACACTATTGCCTCCTCCTCCTCCCCAAACACGACCCAATCTTCGCTATCACATCTCCTCCTCCAGATGTTCCTTGAGCCCCTTCCCTACTCCTTCACTGAGTACCAACACTCCACCTTCTACTTCCTCATGATTTTACCCAACTACCTCCAACTCCTTATCCCCCTCTAAATCCTCACCCTTCCTTCTCCATCATGCTATGCTCCTATCATCTTCTCCTCCATTCTCAGTATTTTTTTCCCATCCACTTGCCAACTCTCACCAATCATCAAACGTCTTTCCTCCAATAATGTATTCCCGAGGCTGGGAACTCTGGCCTTTTGTTACTCCCTCGGGCTTCCTCCTGTTCTCAGCCTAGAGAGGTAGATGCTAAAGCTAGCTGGGCGGGCATTTTGGTTTCCAGCACTCCAATCTGCACTGCCTTATATGCCGGAATGCAGCAGTCTGAGAAAGCAAAAGGAAAGAGTTAGTATATTAGTGAAAGTGTTTCCCATGCTTTGCACTTCTACCCATCAGATTAATTCTGCTGGAGGGATTTGAATACAGTAATCCTGACAAACCCAAAAATTGTAAATAGAAATATCCATGTTAATGAGTCAAATGATTGTTTGATGTCCAACAATGCTGACACATCTTGAACCTAAGGCTTAATTTGGGCCATGACCGCAAACGATCAATGTAAGTTTAGTGATGTGGATTTGCCAGGAAGGATCCTTGACTAATCATGTTAGACGAGTAGAGTTACATTTGAAATTAGGTGATCTTATAGAATTTTGCCAACGATTTTCATATCTATGTTTATGAACATTATCGGCCTACATGAGTTGCATAAACTGGGGTCTTTATTAGGTTTCAGAAGTAATGTAATGAGTGCCTCACACATAGACAAAGGGAGAATTCCCTCCCTCCAATCCTCCTGCTATACCTGCAATAGGTATGGGACTAGTTTCACAGCATACTCTTAATAGAACGTGTCTTTCAGGCCATCTGATTCAGGGACTTATGCAGAGGGGAGTGAAGAGATCACATTTAGTATATCAAACATAGTTATTGGGGAGAGTATCTATTCCTGTGCTTTATGGTGCAGTTTCCCCAATGGTGTAACATCTAAATGTCATGACCCGTCATACAATGAGTGTGTTTCATTGGCTGTGAATAACTTCTTGTAGAAATGGTGGAACGTTTCAATTATATCATCGGGAGAAGATAGTAACATTCCTGCCTCATTTCTAAAAACAGTTATCTCCTTTGGACCCCTTTTTATTACGCAGTGAATGCACTTAAAATCGGCCAGGTTGGTCAGCCTCAACACATTTTCAAGCTTGACCAAGGTTGAAAATGTACGTACGTTTGTGAGCTGCCAGTGATCTAAATTGGTCTAGTTTGGACGTCATCAGAAGAAGTCAAGTTGTATTATGGGACTCTTCTAGTTCTGTCTTGAGTGCCCTTATATTGATTTCTAACTTAGCCATATCTAGTCTAACATTCACCCTTTGATTCCAATGCAGATCACCATAAAGGTAGAATGTTTCCCAAATCATGGACATTCATGGGACAGAATCAACGCTATATCAAGCAAAGTGGCAATGGCAGTCCCGAAATCAATGTTGCATGCCACATCTAATAGAGATGAGACTTAAAGTGCCATGGTGGTTGCCTGCAACCAACTGCCTCTAACTAGAATGTCCATTTGAGTGGTGAGCGGTCTGATAAGCTTCTGGGTTACAGGCCACAGTCCCCGGTTTTATGAACTATTTGTGTAGGAGTGAGTATGAGACGAATTCTGACATACATGTCGTGGACTGATGCTTAATATGAACATTCCTGAGTTTTCAGACAGATAGTTGTTCTCTGAGGGCCACAGAAGATATACCTCTGTGGATTGGTTGTGCCACTTTCGTGAGTGATTTAGGTGCACTGTTTGATCCAGGGATACATCTAGAATAGCGTTGAAGTCTCCTGCTCGTCCAATTTGGGTTTCAACTAATTGTAGGCATTTTTCAAATAGGGAGATACAGAATTGAGATTTTACTTTAGGCACACATGTATTTAAGAGGGTCAGGTTGGTGTGGACCAGGAAACCAGAAACCATCACATAGTGAAAATTTGAGACACAATCAAAATTGATCACTGTGAATGGGAGAGATCTGTGAATCAGTGTCAGTACATCCCAAGAGTTGGAAGAGAAAGATGTGTAGTAATGCGAAGAGTCTGCACCTTTGCAAAGGTTTTGTTATGTGGTCCAATCACATGGGATTCTCAGATCAGTACAATCTTAGCTTCTTGGCATTCACAAAAAGCCTGTCATTTGCATGCTTTAATGGTGTTGTTTAGGCAACTCACGTTCCAACTTAATAGCGTGCACCAATTAGCAGACCTTTTGGTGGATGCAAAAGGTTTGAATTGCTAACTATCGACATACAAAGAGATATGCATGCCATGATGCTTACAAAGCCTGTGCAAACACATACAGTGATTGTTTTTAACTTTTTTAAACTCATACAACATTTCAAAACAACCCCTCCACTTCCCAACCCACACTTTCCTACCCTAATATGAAGAAAAAAGCTCCCAACCTGAATAAACATGGATGAGATCTAACCACAGGATACCACTAACGGGGAACCTTAGGAGCCATGTCTAGAAGAGACTTCTGCTGGAGGGGTAGGGTAGGGCCTAGTTGGAACTGGTTTTTGCAAGAGCATGGACAGAAATGTTACATGCTTGAACAATGAACACAAACTTCCTGTACACACAATGTAGGGGAGATGAGTGTGAAGGCCAACAGGCCAAATTATCAGTAATATTTCATCCTTCCAAGTGATATCTTGACATTAGTGCACACTTTGAAATGACAGCATATACTACCAGGATAACGTTGTGGCCTAGTACACACCTGTTACCATCCTTCTGGTGTTTCGAGTGGAAAGAATGTGCTTCTGTTGGGCCTTTGAAGAACAGTGTTTTGTTGTTGTGTACCGCTCAAAATTTAGAAAGGAGAAGCATTGAGTACTTTATTGCTTTATCTCAGAGTTTTAGTTTCACTGAAGAAAAGAATAAGCCAGCCTTCTGAATGGCTGATGTAAAGTCAGAATAGAAGGAGATCCTCACTTTTTGGCACATTCATTCTCCCAGGTCACAGACCCATTGTAGGATGGTGCTTTTGTCTCTGTAGTTGAGTAGTCAGTCTATCTACAGGTCATGGAATTTTTACTATGCAAGTGATTAGGGCAAATGGCTGGTGCACCATCTCAATTAAGAATTCTGAGTACAACAGAGGATTTTGTGATACTGCCTTAGAAATGACTACAGCAAAATTTAAATGTTATGTATTGGGACGGCTTCCAGAATACCAGCCACCTGCAAGTTATTCCTCCTAGATATCACCTCCAGGTCTTTGTTTTTAGCAAGCACTCCCTTCATTAAATTCTGCATCGTCTGGATGAATTTGCACTTTTTGGACCTGTTGTCCTTTATGAAGCTGACAGCTTCTCCTCACTGATGATGCCGAAACATGCTTCTGGGGTTGATGTTGGTACTATTGTTCAGAGGAGACTTGCCTAGCAATTAGGTTCTGGACTGCCCAACGGGGTGAGTCAAGACTGATATGTAAATGGATATTTCTCCTCTGTGAAAGGTACACTGAGCTAAAATATGGTTGCAGAACCTCCCGAGCGGGAACCCACCAAGAACAGGTTATTTGGCCGTGTTTGTTCCTGGTAGAGGGGCTCCCAGACCATTTGTATATATGTTTAGGGTCTTGGGGTTTCACCCTAAATTACCAAGGGTAATCCAGACGTGGACCCATTGCTCACTGTGCTTAGAGAGGAATAGCTTCACCTCACTGATGAGGACCAACTAGGCCGAAACAAGTGTCTGGGGTTGCTTCTAGTACTCTTGTTCAGAGGAGAATTGCCTAGTATTTTGATTCTGGACTGCCCAAGTGGGTGGGACAAGACTGATATGCAAATGGTTATTTCTCCTCTGTGAATGGTACAGTGAGCTCAAACGTGGTTGTAGACCATCCCGAGTGGGAACCTACTCAGAAATTTTTGGCTGTGTTCGTTCTTAGCAGAGAGGCTCCCAGACCATTTGTATATATGCTTTGGAAATGGGACCGCCTCCTTTTTTTGATCATTTGTTGCATCATATCGACCTTAATAGCAAAGTTGTAAAATATGCAGTTAACAGACTTGAATCCTGCTTTCATCTGTGTAAATATGGTGCAGAGTTTTGGGAGGATTTGTGGTGACCAACCTTGGGCTCGACAGTTGCGAAGTGATCGTGATTTTCAGTTGTTTTAGAGCTTTTCTCAGTCTGACACCATCCTGGATGAAGTAGATGTGGTCTTTGGCATAGATAGAAAAGCTTTATGAGTAAAGTTGAATTGTGTCTGTCTCTTGTTGCCCTTAACCATAGAGAATACTGACATCTTCTGTTTAGGCATTGTAGCTTGGAACGGTATCTGCCAAAAGCAATGTTTTCCCTCTAAATAGTGGGAAATGCAGCAGAATTACACCCAGCTCTGTTGAAATATGAAGAGCAGGCGTTTACCCTCAATTATATGAGTCTTTGAGGAGTGTCCATGGTAAGTTGATTTAGTGCCTGGGCATTGGGGAGGTGCAATGGTAAGTGATCCACAGAAAATCCAGGCTATTACATCCTGGGATATGAAACTACCATTTTGGCTAGTGAGTCATTATCTTGGGGCTGGAGCTATGGACCGGAGTGTTTGGCTTGTTGTTGTCGGTCGCTGGGTCCAACATGCTTGGGCAAGTGTCTGCTGCATTGCAGCTTGAAGAAAATATTGATACCAGGCCCAGCTCCACTGGTTCTGGGACAGTGGACACGCCTTCCAGGTCAGGGATCCACTGTACATATCTAGTAAGCATGTCTCTCCCCGGGTGAGAAGGCACTGGTTGGCAACAGTTTTAATGTCAGTAAGGAGGACCGCTCCTCCTTATCCTGCATTCAAGTGGGGGCCCGACTGCTGTGACAGGCCCGCCAGAGACCTGAACAAGGGGCCAGAGCCTCCGGTACACTCCGGGTCGATAGACCAGGAAGATCCAATTATGAAGCTGCAGGGACTTCACCTCGTTGGGCAGACTTTGCAGGAGATACAATTCCTGAAGGATTCTGGAAAGATGTCAATGGGCTCAGCGACTTCCCTCCATAAGGAGAGCTCAGTATCTAAGCCGCCATTTTAGTTCCCAGCTTTTATGCGCCCAAACACCATAATTTTAAAGTGGCCAAAAGATGCCATGTGTGGCAGTTAGCACATTACCAAAAGTTAGGAACTTGTCAGGCTAGAGTAACAGATTCACATTTCTCAAATATACCAAGCGCATTATTTTGCCTGAAGGCACCCGCCCCCACGCTACCCCTATGTTCCCTTTCAGTGATGTTGCATGTTCCCTACTCCAATCACTGTTGACTATTCCCTGCTACCTTATATGGTACACTGGTAGTAAATGATGTGCTGTAAAATATGTTCCCACCATAACCATTTGATGTATACCTGAACATGTACAGCACACAGTAGCTTCCCAAAGCTATGTTTGCCCTCAATAAATACACAAAATAAAATGGAAACATGATACATGATGTTCTAATGTGCACCTATCTGTACAGTACATTTTGAATGTCACAACTACAAATTCTACGAGGAATTCCTTGAACAGATATCTTTCAGATTATGCCATAATACAATCAAAGATGGTGGTTTATTTTTGGACAGCCTTAGCCGAGAAACGAATGCACATTATCAGCGAAGATACATAGGTAAGCACTCAAGGCGATGGAGGTTTCAAGAATATCATAGACACAAACGAATGTAGAACATATTAGACAAGCCGATTATTTTTGCTTAACATTACTTTGACTATAAGTGGTAAGCCCAATAGTCACAACAGACAATCACTCTCATTACGACCCAGGCGGTAAGTTACCGCCTGGGTCGTACCTTTACCACCATGGCGTAAACTATGTTTACGCCATGGTGGTTGGCGGACTTACCGCCCCATTCCGAGGTTGGCGGGGCGGTAAGTCCCCATTAACCCATTTACCCTTCCCATTCCCATTTTTGCCCCATAGGGCATAATGGGAGTGGGGAAGGCGTTAATTACGCCACCGTAAATTACAGTGGCGTAATTAACAACAAGGTCCCTTAGCGCCATGGATTTTAACACCTGCTAAAAGCAGATGTTAAATCCTCCATGGCGCTAAGGGACCTCGGAATCAGGCGGTAAGGGTCGGTGCTGTTTACGCCGCCGTAAACCCCTTACCGCCTGGGTCCTAATGAGGCCCAATATGTTTTAATGGGGAGGGTAATGAATGCACATAAACTCATGCTCCCAAACAAGGAAGTAACACTCGTACACGACTGTAAAAAAACGAGACACACACACAGGAGCACAGTTATGCTGAAGCACATTTAGAATTCACATGCACAGAGGCTTGGTCAGAGTGAGTTAGAAAGGGGCGCTAATCTTTTGCTAAATTCACACTTTCTAGGTGTCCAATAACACTGCCATGAACTGCAAAGGGAGTGTAGACTTGGTGAAATACCTCACAGGGATACACTAAAATGTTGAGCTATTTACATACTCTTTGTTAGACAGTATGCAGAGCTTATCTCTCCCTGTCAATGTTTGACATGTGTGAGTTTTATTACGAATGCTGTCTATCTAGCCTGACAATTCAAACATCTCCTGTAGCTGGAGACGATAATAATACACCTATCCTTGAATACGAACAATGAAAGGTTTCAATAACGTTTGGAAAATGCAACGAGTCAATTCATTTGCCAGAACATAGTTGGCTTTCATCAAAGGTTGCTATAGCAAGATAATGTATAGACATTGATGTGCTTGAATAGAGACATAAATATTGCAATTGGTACCGTTAATTATACACTTTTAGAACAATATCAATCAGGTATGACGGAGGCTACAGAAAACACTCTTCTTTGAGACTGTTCAAGGGTATTTATTATGATAACATGAAGGATATGGATTGTTTGAAATAACCATGAGAAGAGATAGACAATGTGTGTCGCTTTGGGATACTGGCTGGTAAAAGTGGTTGGACAATTGGAGCTAATGCAGTCCCTCTCTTTCTCGTCTCCACTGATATTCCGATCATGGCGAGGCGTCCGTAACCTCAGGTTAGTGCTATAGAATTGTAACTCCTACTCCCTGAGTTTTTGACCTTAGTCTACAGATGGTTCCCCTGAATGCAGGCTTGCTCAAGGTCTTTCTAATGTTCGCCACTCTCAGCAAGGGTTAGTATTCTAGCTGGAAATGGGATCATGCCATTCAACCGCTCTGCAAAAAGGTTCTTGTTCCAAAAAAGCCCAATTTCACCTTACACTTATATGCTACCCATTTCCTCTCTCCTAATTCATCCCTGCCAACCTTTTGTCCTTCCAATGTTTCATCCCTCTCTCCTACCTCTCTCTTTTTTTATGTTACCGTTTTTCCTTTCCCCACTCTACAACTACCACTCTGCCTCCTCTATTACTACGCCTTTTCCACAACGACTACTCCTCCATAATTACTGCTAATGCTACCCTACCTGAATTACACTACTCTCTTCTTGCTACTACTACAAATACCCTCCACTAACTACAACTTTTCTTCTCCAAGCACTAAGACTATCCTCCCATTGCTACTACTCTACTCCAATCGCTACTACTACTGCCCTCCACTATTACTGCTGCTCTCCTCCCACTCCACTGCACACTTCCTCCTTTCAGTCAATCCCATTAAATTCACATTAATTCCTTATTTATGTATTTATTTGTTTGTGTATTTATATTGCGCTGAAAGCCCGCAGGCATCAGGGCGCACACATACAGACTCAGACTAACATATAAAAACAGAACATCTTTCTACCTAACTAATGGTACTTATCCTCTAAGTCAGGGGTGCACAACTGATTTTGACAGAGGGCCGAAAGTACCTTACATGAGGGCTATAGTGGGCCGAAAAGTAAAAGTGGGCGGGGCGGTAGGCGGGACATGTCAGGAGGCTTGTTCAACCCCCAATTTGTATTAAACACATGGAAAAAGATGTTTTTGAGGGGTAACAATTTTTATTGCATTTCAAACTTACATTTTGTACTACACATTTTCCATTGCTATCATTTATTTCGATTTAGTTATTGTATATCGTCTATTTAATTAAATTATATATATTTTATTGACCCTTGATTGGACATTCCGTTATTTTGGACTGCTATAGTTTGCTGTTTGGGTTACCCAAGAGGAGTATGGCCTTCGTTGAGTCAGGTTTCCTCAAAAAAGCAAAGGATGTACATTTCCTAACTGTGCCTGTTTTAGCTTTATTATTGAGTTCACTCTTGGAGTGCAACACTATGCCCCATGGCTCCCATCCCCAACCAAACACTATGCCCCATGGTCTCCTCACCCCCAACCAAACACTATGCCCCATGGCTCCCATCCCCAACCAAACACTATGCCCCATGGCCCCCTCACCCTCAACCAAACACTATGCCCCATGGGCCCCCTCACCCCCAACCAAACACTATACCCCAAACACACTCTCAAGCATGCACCCATACAGACCCGAACCCCCGCCCCCAACGCAGCACACACATTCTCAAGCATGCACCCATACAGACCCGAACCCCCCACCCACCAACTCAGCACACACATGCACCCTTACAGACCCGAACCCCCCACCCCCCAACTCAGCACACACACATGCACCCTTACAGACCCGAACCCCCACCCCCCAACTCAGCACACACACATGCACCCATACAGACCCGAACCCCCCACCCCCCAACTCAGCACACACACATGCACCCATACAGACCCGAACCCCCCACCCCCCAACTCAGCACACACACATGCACCCGTACAGACCCGAACCCCCCACCCCCCAACTCAGCACACACACATGCACCCTTACAGACCCGAACCCCCCACCCCCCAACTCAGCACACACACATGCACCCTTAAAGACCCGAACCCCCACCCCCCCAACTCAGCACACAAAAAACATTCAAATCAAAACATTCATACACATCCGACACCCACCCCCACCCCCGCATCTCAACATACACACAAAATACATTCAAATACAAACATTCACACACATCAGACACACCCCCCACCTCCGCATCTCAACATACACACAAAATACATTCAAATCAAAACATTAATACACATCCGACACCCCCCACCCCCGCATCTCAACATACACATAAAATGCATTCAAATTCCAACATTCATACACATCCGACACCCCCCCACCCCAGCATCTCAACATACACATAAAATGCATTCAAATTCCAACATTCATACACATCCGACACCCACCCCCGCATCTCAACACACACACAAAATACATTCAAATTCCAACATTCATACACATCCGACACCCCCCCACCCCCACATCTCAACATATCAACATACACATAAAATGCATTCAAATTCCAACATTCATACACATCCGACACCCATCCCCGCATCTCAACACACACACAAAATACATTCAAATTCCAACATTCATACACATCCGACACCCCCCCACCCCCGCATCTCAACATACACATAAAATGCATTCAAATTCCAACATTCATACACATCCGACACCCCCCCACCCCCGCATCTCAACATACACATAAAATGCATTCAAATTCCAACATTCATACACATCCGACACCCCCCCGCCCCCGCATCTCAACATACACATAAAATGCATTCAAATTCCAACATTCATACACATCCGACACCCATCCCCGCATCTCAACACACACACAAAATACATTCAAATTCCAACATTCATACACATCCGACACCCATCCCCGCATCTCAACACACACACAAAATACATTCAAATTCCAACATTCATACACATCCGACACCCATCCCCGCATCTCAACACACACACAAAATACATTCAAATTCCAACATTCATACACATCCGACACCCCTCCCACCCCCCCATCGCAACATACACACACAAACATAAAGTAAAACAGACCCGACACACAAACGCAAACAGACCACTTACCGGAGACGTGCTGGAAGGCAGGTAAGCGGCAGGTAAGCAGGAAAGCTGGAATCGTACTACGGCTGGCGTGGTCCAAGGCTGAAATGCCTTCCGGCATCAAGCCTTATGGACCACGCCAGCCATAGAGCTGGCCCTCCATTGGGTCAGCACACACACACTACGTGGCTCGTAGGAGCAACGTGGTGCATGTGTGCTGAGCCAATGACGGCCAGTGTTTTGTCCGGCCCGGAAGACAACAAAGACTTTCCAAATGGAGGGAGGCGCGGGCCGCCCTCCATTAGGAAAGTCTTTGTGCCTCGCGGGCCGGACAAAAGAGCATGGCGGGCCGCAACTGGCCCGCGGGCCGTATGTTGTGCACCCATGCTCTAAGTCAAGTTCTTTCATCTAAACAGATTTGTTTTCTGCACTTTCCTAAATGTTAGGTAGTTCTTTTCGTGTTTGAGCTGCGTTGGTAGGCTGTTCCATTTCTGAGCTGCTTTCGCTGGGAGATCCCGGCCCAGGCCGTTGGACATTTTCGCTTACAATATGTTCAATCCTGCTGAACTCACCCGCATAACTCACAATCCCTGTTTCCTGCTGCTCCTTCAACTACCTCTCCCTTTTTCTGGCTTTGTTATCTTCCCCATACCAATCTGGGTTCCTCTTCCCACCCTGGGAGGTGTATGTGCCGGGAAAATCTTTCTCCATGGCTGCTTGTTGTACAGTGGAGGTGTTTCTAGTCCTGGGTAAAATTTAGAGTTTTGGGAGTCTTCCTTCCAGCTGATTCAGGTAAGTGTTTTGATCAGTCCCTGGTGGTTTAGTGGATATTATCCTGTATGTGGAACCCCCACTGGTGCTTCTGTGCAGGGCTGCAGTCTCTCTGTGACAATCGTGCAGTTCATTTCTCCCCTGCAGATTTCTCTCATTGATCCTATCACACAGGTCATCTGCTTTGCCCAGCATCTCTCTGCAGTACCTACTATGCAGGTTAGCTGCTTCCCTTGGCATAGCCTTCTCTCCGTACCTGCTGCACCTGTTATTTTCCATACACTGCAGCTCTCGCTCATAGTACTGCTCCCATGCCAGGTTGTTTTCCTGTTCCTTATGGTCCAGGTATCGCTAAAAAGCCCTTTAACTCTTCAACAGCTGTTGTTGTTTTCCTTGTCCCCTCTATCCTCCTGTTAAGATGCATCACTGAGGGTCTGCCGACACAGGGAAGCCACTGGTGAATATGTTGTGAAGGAGGCATGGTTGGAGGCAAGTGCCTTTAAACATGCACGCAGTGAGAGTTTGGGGTTTAGTCTGAGGGTTTATGGTTTTGCAACAGGTCTCCCCCTCCCTCCTTCAACAAGGCAAGAGAAGTGCCCTTATCACACAGACAATGTATCATACTTGGAATATATTTGATGAAGATTTACATTTGGGACAGTTTTTATTACACATGTGAAGGCCTTTTAAGGTTTGACTGTAGAGTCATTTCGAACTAAAGGGGTATATTAGAGGACTTGAAGTTGAGCAAATGCTGGCCATTTTCCATATAATTCAGCAGTTGAGCAGCTTTTTCTCAAAATACAGCAGGACCCAAGGATTACATCAATTCAAAGCCACCTTCTATGTGGATGACAAGTTGCTACATGTCTCTAATAAGGTGATGGCGAAGGATCACATTTTGATATCTGTTGGAGGATTATGTATTTTTGTTGGGTCACAACAGAAATTGGGAGAGTGTATTAACATTTACTGCAGTATATATTTCGCCAAATGAGATTGAAGAAGCGGGGCGTGGTCAAGCGCCGATGAAGACGGTCACCTGAAACAGAGCTTCCGTCCCGGCGCACATATTTATGAACTAACTGTGCCCTTTTATTAACATAAATAGTGAAATAAACTCACCAGCACTTATCCTCGTAGGAGACAAGAGGTTTGCAGGCAACGCTGAGTTCGAATGAATGCCATTCCAGGAACCCGTGACAGCCTGAGTTTCTCTGGAGGTGCGGCCTGCAGCACCGGAGTTGCATCTGAAAACACCCGACGCATCTAGTCAGCTGGTCGGACGACGCGCACTTGATATTCCGTTGACCACGAGGGTGCACGATTTATTCACAATTAAGGCTTTTTCCCCAGTTTAAAGGTGCAACTGTACAAACAAGTACTTCTCATGCTTATATGAACCTATACAATATGCATTTGAATGCAAATTCAACAAAGGTAGCAGGCGCCCCTCTCTCGGAAGAACAAGGCATGATAACCTGTTCAGTGGTTGTTAACCACATTGAGAGTTCGCAGCCATCTGCTTTTTGCTCACTGTACCTTTCACAGATGGGAAATATCCATTTGCATACCAGTCTTTGTCCTGCCCACATGGGCAGTCCAGCACCGAAATGCTATGACAATTCCTCTCTGAACAAGAGTACCACCAGCAACCCCATACACGTGTTTCAGCCTTGTTGGGCATCATCAGTGAGGTGAAGCTGAGCCTTTCTAAGCACAGTGAGCAGGGAGTCCAAGTGTGGTTTCCCCCAGGTAACCTAGGGTGACCAACCCCAAGTTACTTCAACAAATTCAACAAAGGTAGCAGACGCCCCTCTCTCGGAAGAACAAGGCATTTGAAAGCTACTATGTGTAAACATTGCTGGCACTAATTTATGATTTAAAAGTGGAAGAAAATAAGGGCTTCTCCACTCATGCTTCATTCACATGTGCATTTTTTTTTAATATAAAAGAAACTTCTTGACTTCCACAAAATACTTCCAGTGGAAAAAAAATGGCATTTTGTCTGCTGAGATGTCTGGAATTATATTATTCGATGAACAGAAATAGGATTTTACATCTGCTGACAAGCATATAAATCTGCTCATGATTAAAATGGTTTAAAAAAGGAATCTTCTTATAACAAGTGCTATCCTTCACCTAACTTATCGATAAGTGCGCTTCTCATTATTGATTTTAGTCATGGCAGAAGCTTTGCATATACTTGGCAGTTTGTTTACGACCACATTATGGCCTCAAAAAAAGGAATCTAAAAGGAATTGCCATCTATATCTTCTAGTAATGCTCTCAAAAGACAGAAAAGTGACTCTCCCACACAAGACAACACACAAGATCCAGTCATGCAAGCGATTTCGGATGATATCAAATCTCTCAAACCATTCACGGAAGCCACAACCTCCAAACTACAACCACTTGACCACAAATGGTCCTCACTTGAATCTATGATTACTGAAGATGAGAAAAGGCTCAGCAACACTGAAGATATAACAGGAAAGGTGATGTTGCTTGAAAATGCAGTTACCTCCTTACAGAAACAGGCAGAAAATGTAGAAAATAGAAATAGGAGGAACAATTTAAGAATTGTTGGCCTTCTATAAATGACAGAAAAAGATAATCCTGCTCAATTTCTTTACTATATGCTTCCTTGACTTTTGGATCTTCCGGCATCAATGCAACTAAACATCCAAAGGGCTCATCGTGTGGGGCCTATAATACCAATAAGACCGAAATAAAGCACTAAGCACACCTAACGTATGATGAGTATAGGTAATTGATTAGAGAGGATTATAGTGATATTTTTGACTCAAGTATTTTAGAAATGTTGAGGTGCGGGGGAGATAGTCTCAACCTTGGCATCTAGGTTGGCAAAGGACACCAAAAAAAAGGAGGATGTTCCCAAGATGATAAATTCCCGTCCTCTGCACACTATCTAATATCTGTATGTACAGATCAATAATTTGTGCAAGTGGTGTAAAGTTACCTGGTAATAAAACTATTACCCAGTATAACCACCTGGTGCTTCTCAGTTCAATTCTGTAACTTATTCTATATATATAGCTTGTCAAATAAATTATTTTAGAAAAGGCAAAACATTTACAAATGACAGTCTTCAAGTTTGTCACAAGAGCTTGAGATTTATTGTAATTGTTGGCCCAATGCGTTTCGAGAATTCACTCTTTATCAGGGGCAAAATTAATATTTCATAAATTCTACAAAATGAAAGTGAACATTTAACAAACTTAGTAATCAAATATACCATAGTATTTCCTAATTCAACACTTCATGCCATTTCTTGCCATAATACATCATAATAAGAAAATGTTAATCTTAATGTTTATTACCACATAGGAGAAATTTCAATGAACAATAAAAAATAATAATCCAAGTCCTTGACAGATCATTATACGAAGCAGCTAGCCTGGACAATTCCAGTGCTGAACTGCATGAAAGAAAAGGAAAAGAAAGGGTAGTTCCCCATCAGGCTCTAATAGTATTTAACGAGTAACATACGACAGAGACCAACTCTGTTCCCCTAAAACTTACTTGGTGCAAAAGGTCTGCTGTGTGTACAAAGGCACGCCCACTGTGAAAATTACCGCCGCGAGGGGACGAAGCGAAAGTGATTTGGTGTGATTGCTTTATATAGCGTCATACCAATGACGTACGTGCGTGCAATGCCTGGCCGCGTCATAGGCTACGCATGCGCAATGCTTTCAAAATAGTGAAACTATAGAGATTCATTCAACAAAGTAATAGATGCAAAAAGGATAGCCCTATTTGATGTATTTCAATATTTGGTCTGTGATCCAACTAAAGAATTGATAAGCCAGAAGTAGACAGATGCGGTATGTCATATCACGCATGCGTGTTAGTAGTTAGAAATGTGTGACCGACACTAATAGTGACATCATGCTGTGTCAGCGCTGCTGATGAAAATGTGTTTGAGAGGTTGTCAAGACTAAGATGTACAAGTCATGGTACGAAAATAAAGAGAAAGGGGTTCCTGTAGGGTCACAGATGGACCAAGATAGTCTGTGATAATGATGTCCTGTTAGGTATTGGTTCGATTCACTTGAATCAAGAAGCCTATTCTTTTTGGTTATGGTGTACCTTCCAAAATGTGTGTCTTTAAGAAGCATAATGATTTCATGCAATGGTTCATGTATGAAAAATACTTTCTAAGTTAATATCCTACACTTTAAACTTGTTGGACACATTTTTCATGTTTGATGAATCTAACAATGTGTTAATGACCCTCCTTAAACTGCTACAATTTGAGGATTCACATTCTATTTGAGAGATATTAACACATGAGGATTTGTAAAAGTACTATAAAACATATTGACAAATATATGTAAGACCACAATTGTCAACCATTTTCATGAGTATGAGTTACATTGATGCATTATCATCACCACAGAAAAATGCTATGTATGGAAAAGTCTGGCTTCTATTACACTGTTTGGATAACTCAAATAGTTGGAAAGAATTGTTGTATATTGTTATAAAAATATAAAAATATTGTTATAAGAATGGACCCAGGTAATAGTCCTCATTGATCCCTAATGGGTTTAGAGAATCAAGGCAGTGGATCCAGTATAGTTCTCTTTGAGATAGTCCTTTTTGCAAAGCTCCCCCTCTTGGGAGTGGGTGTAATACTTCCAGTATTACTACCCTAATTTGAGCAACATTGTGATGGTGATCTCTGAAATGTCTATATATGGGTGATTTGATGTTTTTAGTCCTGATATTGGACTTATGCTCTGTCCATCTTTCTATTGCTTTCCTGGCAGTGTTTTCCACATAGTATTTGCCTCATGGGCACCATAACGCATAGATGAAGTTTTTTTAATCACAAGTCGCATACTTTTTGAGAGGTTTTTTTTTGCCCATATTTGCGTGTCTGATGTGATCTCCCTTGATTACACTTGAGCAGTGTTGGCCGTTGAGACAGGGTAAGGTCCCATTCTTTGGTTTGCTAAGACAGGTTTGAATGGAGGTTTTGGGTCTCTCAGCTTTTAACAGTCTGCCCCTGTAGGCGAGCATGGGTGGTTGTGGGAATAATGAAGTCAGATTCGGATCCGATTTGATAATGGTCCAATTCTTGTGTATTATAGGTTTAATTTGGAAGTTTTGACAGGAGTATCTAAGTGTATGTATTAGATTTGTCTTTGCATTTTTGGTGTGGGGCTAAGAGGTCTTCCCGGCTTTGTAATTCAGTTCTTAAAATAGCTTTGTCCAAGAGTTCTTCAGGGAAACCCCTGTCAGTAATTTGGATTTTAAGATTGAGTATTCTTCTTGTAATTTTTCTGCATCCGAGGTGATTCTTTTGATTCGTATAAGTCGACTGTATGGTAAATTGTCCATAAGGTGTTTAGGATGAAAAAGATGGAAGTGCAGGGAACTGTTCACATCTGTAGGTTTTCTGTAAATCCGTGTTTTGAGCCCTTGGTTTGAGATTTCTATGGTTGTGTCCAGGGGGTTGATGGTGGGTTTACCAATTTCGATGGTGAATTTTATCCGGTCGTTACAGCTGTTGAGGTATTCCCAAAAAAGTAAAAGCTCTGTTTCCGTTCCAATCCATAGGCCGAATACATCGTCAATGTATCTTGATTTTTGCTTGGAAACATAAAATCAAGAGTTGGTTAAGATACATTGACAATGTGTTTGGCCTATGGATTGGCACGGAAACAGAGCTCTTACTTTTTTGGGAATACTTCAACAGCTGTAACGACCGGATAAAATGATGATTTTGCATATTATACTTTATTACTTATTTATACTCCCTACCCATATTCCTGCTTCTTTTTTTAAATCATTGGATTGTTGTATCCTTACATTTATCAGGGGGAAAAAGAAACTGAGAATATCACTACGTAAACTCAAGCAAACATGAACAGAAGGAGAGGTAGGTTTTCCAAGCTCAATTGTGGTTCATACCCAACAATCCTAATATGCCCAACTGGTTTATTTTAGAGAGGGCGATGGTATCTCCTCATAGTCTTATTGATTGCTCATATATTAAAAACAACAATAAGTGTTTCAATAGTAGTAGTATCAATGTTTCTATTATGCACCTTCTATCTTGTTTTTATTAAATTAAAACGATCCGCATGTGTATCACAATATATTTGGATGAACCCCCTAATAAAAATTTACAAAAGGACTGTGTGCTGGAGACCATGCCTATCTCGTGGTATTACATTTGTGCAACAGCTTTTTGTTCGAGGTGTTCCCCTTACTTTTGATGAGTTTATAACTACATTTCATGCACCAATATCATTTCTGCAACAATATGCAAGGTTATTAGATGCTATTATGGAGAATTATAGTATACTACTTGGTAATGTTCATAATTATTTAGCACAAAGACAACTTCTTCTATCCAATCCCAATGTCACTGTGGCCACGCTGTATAAAGATAATTCATCTTCGACAACTGTTGAAATTCTACGTAAATATATAGAGGCATAGAAACGAGATTTCTAAGTGATCCCCAAACCTTCTGGCCATGTATGTGGACCAATATTTCTAAAGTGATTGTTTCAGCAAACCTACTTCAAACAATGTTTTTCTTCCATCACAGGGCATTTATTACTCCATAAATGCTTTTTGAAGGTGGTCTATCCAAAGACGACAAATGTTAGATCTGCCTATGCTCTCAAGGAATGTGTAAGCATGTTATCTTTGAATGTATTGATGTAGAAGATTTTTGGAAGAAAGTGTGGGAAACGTTAGAAACATTATTCAGATTCAGTTATTTCTTTCCTTCTCAGTCCTATTTCATGGAAGCAAGGCTATTCAACCTGCTATTGACAACAATACATGTTATTTGTTTGACCTCCTCATAGCCATAGCTATTTAAACTATTACTTTGAACCTGAACAATCTTATAAATGCTCATTTTAAACTGTGGTGGAAATCCATATTCAACATCTATAGAATGGAAAAATGCAACGCTTCAACACCTCAATTAATGTACAAGCATGAATTAAAATGGCAACCTTTTATGGTTTTCTTAAGTAAGTAATGTAGTGCCCTATAAATAGTAAATATGACTTTACTGGTATCATTCATATCAATGACTATTGTCTCCTCCTCCCTCCCTCCTCTTGTTTATTTAGTCCTGTGTGTCTGATGTTCGAACTTAAAGTTCTCCACCACATATTTCCTATAAAACTACCAGTTTATATTAACTCGCAGTTTACTGCACTAATGCATATGTCTTACATTCTTAATGCAAAGTTCATATATTGTTTAACTTCATTGTAATCGAACATCCTGTCTTTAGTATATTCATAATGCCTATGTAGACCACATTTTGATGTCTTACTTATTGTACAACTTTTGCATTCTTAATGACCTGTTACAAAGGGGTTGCGTGATGCCATGTCAATGCTCCTCCCTCATATCAAAGAATGTATCACAGTTAAAGTGCTTTGGCAATAATTTGTTTCCCTAGAGAGTTTAAAGGTAACACCTGAAACTGTGCCCTTTATCTGTTAAGACCGAAGCTATATGGGCTATCTTGTTATTAAAGTTAGAAGTGCTATCAGGGAAGTTTGCGATGTGTGATTGAATACACATTGTAGAGCTTTAAGCAGCTTTAATACAAACATAGCCTTGGCAATTCTGGATTGCAAAATAGAAAAAATGAACATGCTTGCAGCAAAAGCTCTCTGATTGAGCGGTAGGTGTAATCCGAGCAGCACTGGGAAAGAGACATTTGGTTCAATGTCTTTGATGGATAATTGTTGGGAATGGGAGGGTTGGTATCCAGGTTTCTGTTTATTATGTTTAGGCTGTTTTGGGTGTTTCTCTTGTGTAGTGTTGTGAAAGCTGTTTCTCTTCTACCGAGTTTTCCGTTTAGTTTGGTGAGTTAAATATGACTCATTGTGGGTTTGTATTTAGCTCAAGGTCCAAAGACCCAAAAAGGGCACCATATTCATTTAGTTATTCGGAAGCAATCACTTCTATATACCAAATGCATATGACTCTCTGAGCATTAGGCCATGGAGACTGCAGCTGTGAGTCCAATACGAGCTCTAAAAGCCAAGCATGCCTTGTAACAGCACTGTGAGCTGCAGACGTTTATGTATTTATTTTATTTATTGTGCATTTGTAAGGCGATTATACATCAATTGAATTCTGTTTCAGAGTGCCCACAGGGCACCTGGGAGGGAACATTGTAAAGCAAAAAGAAGATATTGAGGCTGAGTACCCCAAAGGAAATACGGCAAATGCGGGTTACAAAGAAAGATACACAGATCTTTATTCAAAGTAACTGAACATTTTTCAAAGAAACAGAGTATCCGGTAGCTATCAGGCCCTCAGTTCACCACAGCGAATACCAGCACGTTCAGTGTGGGAAGTGAATGGGACTGTACATCAGAATAGTCGTCCCTTTTATTCAGTATGTTATCTGATGTTCTACCCACTTGCAGGTTAACCATTTCCATGGGCTAAAGGTTCATGCTGAGTTTGTGCCCTAATTTATGCAGCTATACATTTAGGGGTTATCCTTAACATATTCACAAACAAGTTACAATAGCAACAGTGTGTCTTTGGATTTCGCATTGATCTTTCACATATATCTTAAACAATATAGTCAAACAAGTGTTCACATAAAATGCTCGAACAGTATTGTACACTATATACGTTCATGGATTAGTCTCGTTGGTAGAGGTAATCCTTTATACAAGGGTCAACGAAGGACAAGGTCTCAGTACATGACCCTAACATTTGGCCTGCAAGCAGTTTACATATTAACTTGTACACACAGGTCAAGACGGCCATGTTGCATTCAAAACGACACTGTCCACCATCTTAGAACACAGGGTGACTTTAGAGAGAGAATCTAAAATGGCAGATGAACCTAAAATGGTGGCTTACACAGATCTAAGGTCAGGAACTGGCAACGCGGATTTCCTTGCAGAGCGACTTGGCCTAGGCAAATATATATATACACACGATCTAGAGGGTATAATACGATTTCCCGTTCGACAAACCTTCCTTTTGGCCTATGCCAAGCGCTAAACTACTTCTAATCACTTTACGAACAATTCCACGTCTCAATGTCCACACACCCTGAATCACCATCGGAGATATCAATTGCCATTAGATCGGTTAACAGAATTTCTTTCAGGACATATTCATTGGAGATTTTGTCTGGGGTGTATACCTTGCATTCTAACGTACCCATTGCCTGTGCGCAACATCCCCCTAGCATTGAACATATACCAGGAAGACACTGTATACAGCAACAAAGGAACAACAGAATTCCCAAAATGATCAGCAAGACCAAAAGTATCTTCCAACCCCAAGATCGCAATAAGTCCCAGAACCAAGCGCTAAGATCCCAGTTTCCATTGGGAACATGCACTTCTGAACTAAGGGCATGCAGATTCTGTATTGCCTTGAAGATAGTTGGGGAGGAATATGGCACGAAAACGCAGCAAGCGGACCCCACTAATTTACATACCCTCCACGTTCAGCCAGGATGACATCTAATGCCATCCGGTTATGAAGTGCTACTAACCTTATTGCTTTCTGTTCTAGAGTCATATTATAGAGTATGTCAGTGGTCCGGTTGATAGTTCTCTCCAGGACTCTCACTAGTCTCCTGATATCCTCTGAGTTCATTATTTGTCCCCAAAGTAGCACAAAAGATTTTGCCATGTCCCCCAGAACTTGTGCTGGAGTGTCACCATTCTCGTCCCGCCATGGACGAGACTTTGAAACCTCTACAGTGCTGGCTATGAATACCCCAGGTAACAGGATCCCTAAATAACAAGTTCCCTGCCAATCCCTGGGTAACCATGGACATGCTACATTACCGTAGACAGGTTCGCCTACATACAAAGGTCTGTCTTCCCCAGTCAAATTTGCAACATTGGCACAACCTTTAAAATCACCCATTGACTGAGTACCATTCCTCTATATGCAGAAAGAAACTGAATCGGGGCTATGGTTAACAGTGTAAGAAGGAGGCATGGCATCCTTATTGCCTATAGGAGGATTTCAAAAGAAATCAAAGATTGGAAAGGATGAGACAGTCTATCAGAAGGCCTAATAGAAGCAATATTGAGCTTACACCTATTTGCAAAAAGTGAGCATCCTAAGGGAGTCAAAACACGTTTTTCAAACTGATTCAAATTAGTCCCATCGAAGTTCCCTGAGATGCTATCATTCCAGCGAGCAAAGAATAGTGCTCTAAGAGAAGCATAACATGCAGTTGTCAGAGGTAAAGGATGAATATACCAACCTAGCCCCGTATCCCCATGTTGCGGTAAATGTGAGCAAACCCAACAGTTGGACCCATTAAAGATGGCATGTGTAGCATTCATGATGAGTAATAGCGTATTGTTGTGATATCTCTGTCTATGCTGAGAATCCCTAGGAGATAGGGTGTGCAGATGCACAAAAGGAGTAGAAACAGTAGGTACATTTTCAGTCGGTAACAAATTCTCAAACGGATGTACTTCCTCTAGATACCAGAAGCCTAAAACAATGACTATTATAAAACCAATTAACATTAGCAACAAACAGCAATACGTTTTCGGGGCCCATGTTGCAGACTGTCCTTTTTCGAAGCTGGTCACACGTTCACTTATCAGTCCTGTACGAGCGGTAGCAGTGGCAGGCATTGTAATCTTCAAACAAACACGCCATTGTTTTTAGCTGGCGACCTCCAGGCCGAGCGTCTTTTTAGTCCTTCCACAAACCCTAGCCAACAGAATCCCCGTATACACAATAGATCGGGCCAAAAAGGCAAGCCCTTGATGATTTTCCTCGATAGCACAGCCGAACCGTGCAGTAGGTCTATTTCCTAGGTCGCAGATCGTACCTCGTGCTTTCTGGTACTGAGTGATCTGAAAACAACGTGTCGTCACTTCCCGTTGGAAGTGACATATCAAGAACAAGAGAGGATGCAAGATCCGGAACAACAGCTTCCGGAGACAAAACTGATGAAGAGTGTGGAGGCAAAATGGCTGTTTCCCCAGGCACCACGGGCTCAGGGAGAGTCTCTGACGCACTCTCGATGCTGTTTACTGCTTCGGGATCATTGATTGCAGTACTGATGAGAGGTTCTGTTTCTTCTGTATCGTATGGCACTGGGTGTGGAATCTTCTTGGTGTGGGTTGCATGGATCCAATTTTTCCGGCCGGCCACCTGCACCGCCGTCTGCGTGACCAGCAGGACTTTGAAGGGGCCCCGCCACTGAGGTGCAAGGCAAGAAGATTGCTCAAATGCGTTTGTGAGAACCCAGTCACTGGGCCGTATGCTGTGACCAGGGCCCTCGTATCGTACAGGTAAAGCCTCTCGCACCTGGTGATAAATCAGTCAACTGGCTACAGTAATCTGAAAGAAGTATATTTTCCACATTTCGCAGTGAACGATTTTTCGAAAGGTTCCAGATATTAGCAGGCCTCCCCATGACCACCTCAAAGGGAGAGATCCCAGTCTCAGTTTAAGGGGTTGTACGCATGGATAACAACACGATCGGTAAGGTGTTTTAATTTGGTGCCGGCACACGTCTTAGCGAGCTTGTTTTTGATGATGCCGTTGTGTCTTTCTACTAGTCCGGCACTCTGATCGTGTCTGGCCGAATGGAACCGTTTATCGATCTGTAATCCCGCGCACATCTGCAGAATTACAGCAGCGATAAATGTGGACCATTTTCCGAACAGACGACTCTTGGTAGCCCGAACCTAGGGATATAATCTTTTAACATAGTCTTTGCAGTAGTCATGGCTGTAGCGTCTTTAACAGAAAAGCCTCAACCCATTTGCTAAAAGCACAAATGACAACTAACGTATTTCAAGTTATTACATCGTTCCATTTCAATAAAATCAAAGTGTATAACCTTGAAGGGGACAGAAGGTGGACCAAAACTTCCCCTAGGAGTTGGTGTTCCCTTTACCACATTATGCTGTAAACAGATCATGCAGTTTTGGACAAAACGTTCAGCTACCTTAGAGATTTTGTCATTCACCCCTATATTTTCCAACATTTTTGTAATCTTGCGGGCACATATATGTGTAGGACCATGAGCCATAACAACCATCATCATAACGTATGCATCAGGAAGTAGCCATTTTCCTTCAACTCTGTCCATCCAACACCCATCATCATCAAGTTTCCCCAAGCCCTCAGCCCACTTTATAGACTCTTCCATTGTGGCATCGGCTTGGATATCCCTCACAGAATCGATACTCTCATCCATAGTACAAGCATTTGTGGCTTCCCTTGAAGTATATATGTCTAAAGAGAGATCGGTGGCAGTCTGTTTAGCTATCTAATCAGCAAAAGCATTCTCTTTTCCTATATCACCTACAATATTTTGATGCACAACGCATTTTACAATAGCTAACTGAGTAGGGAGTGCAAGCGCTCAGAGTAGCCGTACTATCAAGGAGCCATGCTGGATCTTTGTACCATGTGAAGTTAAGAACCCTCTTTCTGACCAAAGTCTCCCAAAGTTGTGAACCACCCCAAAGGCATACTGACTGTCAGTGTATATATTCACGGTAGGCCCTTCAGAAAGTTTGCAAGCTCGGGTCAATGATTTAATCTCTGCAGCCTGCGCAGAGTTATGCGTGATTCTCTTGGTTTCCACGACCGTACTCAACGTAGTGATTGCATAAGCAGCTGCGGATGTACCATCCGGAAGTTTGAAGCAGGAGCCATCGCAAAACAGCTCCCCTTGCAGATTGTTCAAAGGAGTATCTTTTAGATCAATTCTACCCTTTGTCTCTAGTTCGGTAGTGTAAAGACAGTCATGTGACTCTTTGTCACTGCAAGCAGTACCTTGCAAAACAGGTACAGAGTTCAGCCGGATTAAGAACACAACACCTCTTAATTTGTATGTGTGGTGCAAACAAGATCAATTCATATCTTGTAAACCGTGCGGAAGTGAGGTGTTGTGTTTGAGTTCTGTTCAGTAGAACATCTACAGAGTGAGGTACCATCCGGGTTAGAGCATGGCCTAGGACCATTCCCTCACTCTGTTTTACAGACGCAGCAGCAGCAGCGACAGCTGGCAAACATCTTGGCAAAGCGCATGCTACAGGATCAAGGGCGGAAGAAAAGTAACCGCATGGCCTGTTCTTCCCTCCATGTTCCTGCATTAACACAACCAAAGCACATCCATCACATTCATGCACAAACAACACAAAGGCCTTTTCATAATTTGGTGTGCCCAAAACCGGTGCCGAGCATAATGCAGTCTTGAGCAAATCAAATGCACGCTGGTGCTCCATGTTCCACGGCAATGGCGAAGAAATGCCCTTCTTTGTCAGAGCCAACATTGGGTTAATCGCTAACGAGAAATTAGGGATCTACTGCCTACAGTAAGAAGCTATTACTATGAAGGCTCTAACTTTCTGAGTTTTTGGGACAGACATGCTAGAAATTAGTTTTATCATTTCAGGCGTCAATCTTCTTCCCTCCTTTGACAGGAGATAGCCTAAATAGGCGACCTCCTGGCAACAATATTGAAAATTCTTAAGCAAAGCTTTATGTCCATGTTTAGCCAGGTGAATAAGCAACAACACAGTGCCCTCCTTACAAGCGCTTTCTGAGTCGGAAGCTAAAAACAAGTCATCAACATATTGAAGCAGTGTACAAGTAGGGGCAACTCAAGGGTATCGAGTTGTTCTTTCAGAGCCCTACTGTAGATGCTAGGACTTTCCATTTAACCCTGTGGTGCATGGGTAAATGTGAAGGAGCGGCCCCCTAAGGTGAACGTGAACAAATATCTACTGTCCTTGTGTATAGGAATACTAAAGAAAGCATTCTTTAGATCCACAACACTAAAATTAGTAGCTGAGGCTGGAATCATAGTCAGTATCGTCATCACATCAGGCACAATTGGAAATTGTGGAGCGATGATCTTATTGATGGCACGTAAATCAATTATGAAACAAAAAGGAATTGCATTATCACCTTTTTTGTACACGGGCAAAATCGGACTATTGCATAAACTACCTGCAATTTCCTCAATCACCCCTCGATGTACAAAACCAGAGACAATGCATTTCAAAGCTTGCTCACCATCAGCTGAAATCTTATACTGCGGAATGCGCGGCAGCATCACTCCATGTTTCAAAACAATCTTAACAGGCTCAATTTGTAAAACGCAGACATCATTGTTATCAACCACACATAAACACTCCGGAACAGCACTAAATTCCGGTGGCAAAGGTCTAGTCAAGAATTAGGAGACAGAAAGTTGCTGCGGCGAAATCGTTAAACACACTCCATCAGGGGAACAATGAATAACCACATTTAATTCCTTCAACAGATTTAACCCCAGCAAATTCTCTCCACAATTCGAAGTCAAAAGGAATGGACAATGGTCCATAAACGGACCCAAAGAAATAGGTACCGGCAAAGAAACCGGACAGACAACTGGTATGCCAGAAAACCCTACAGAAACATTGGTTTGCCCTGACAGTGGAATGTTTGGAACGCGAAAATGATCAATGGAACACTTCTGTGACCTTCTATCTATCAAAAATAGATGTTTCCTATTTCCCACTAACATTTCAACATAGGGACCTTTCGGATTAACGGGAATAGGCATAGGTTCTAAACCCTGCTTCGGGCAATCCTAACGAAACAGAATATCATCGAAAGGAAGTTCTTCAGAGAGGTAAGCGGCAGAAGGATGATCGAATATGTTTCTAGTATCCACACTTGGTGCATGATTATCCTGTGAAAAAGGTTGATGTGAATCTTGTGAAAACTGACCTCTACTAGTGCCCCCTACACCCAGGCGACCTCTGGGTCATCTACCCATGTTCCCAAATGTGTTATTTGACCTCTGTCGGAAGATCGGCATTGTGCACGCCAATGACCCTCTTGCCTACAATAGGCACAACGGTTAATGTGTACAGGACCCAAGGGCACATTTCCTTGTGGAACATACTAACCTCTAGTTTGTGCATTACCCCCTCTAGGGCCTCTAACAATTTTCTGTAATAATACTTTGGTCTTCAAATCACCTTTCTCTTTTCGACTCTTTTCATTATTGACACGATTCTCATAGTACTGAGACATGTACAGTACTTCTGATTGCGACTTTGCTTGCCAACCGCTTTCAGAAGACATAATTTGCGACTGGATGTCTGGCAACAATCCACGCACATATTTGTCAACAAATAATCTTTTCCCAGACTCTGTGCTTAAATCTTGTTCACTGAAATCCGAGAATACTTGTTCGACCGATTAAATAACTCAGTAGCACCCTCAGACTTCCCTTGGACACAGGCGGTAAGCTTGTCCCAAATAATTCTCTTTTCGGGAATCATAGTTTTCAATTTCGCAACTATTCTGTCAGGCAAAGTTAGTATCACCTGAGGCGGTCTTTTGCCAGCTGGCCTTTCTCCATCGAGTCTAATTATGTTAGCCCATGTATCTCCTAACCCTGGTACGTCATCTATAGTCCTAACCTGTTTCCACATATGTACAGGCAGGAGTATGGGAAATAACAAATCAATATCACTTAAAGTGAATATTGAGGATTGCAAAACAGACTCTATTTCCTTATATAACCCTGTCAGATTTTTCCTAATGTCGGGAATAGATTGTCTAATGGTGTTCACTTCTTGTCTTGAGAACGGGACGTGAACGAACTGAGACACATAATGTGCAGGTATTTTCACAGCAGCTGTACCCGCTACAGCATTAGCGGGTATCTCAACTTTTGGGACAAGTGTCGGAGGAACCTCTCTCATAGGCAACTGAGAAGTAGGCAACTCGGAGCACTTACTAAGCAACAGAGCCAAATCGAGCGATAAAGCAGCCGAAGAAGCGTCAAATGAAAAAAGCTAATCTTGTAAATACTTAATAACTCTGCGGGACAACAAATCTTTCTTTTTACACACTCATCCTGTAGGTATTCTACCATTACCTGTATCACTTTCCTCTGCATTTCTGGCGTATACTGACTATACGTGTCATATACTTCAACTGGAGTTATCGACGAGTCTGAGATCCATCTAATCGTGTCCTTCATGCAAATTCGCATTTCCTCAGATATCAATTTGCAACAGGGAAGGAACCGTTTCTGTACATATATATACTATCATCTTCTTCATCCTCATTCTGTAATATTTCCAACTCTTTTCTATACTAAAATACCCTCTCAACATGCTCTTGTACTTTCTCCACAGTGTCTCTAGAGAACGCTAAGGTGTTCAGATCCCTCAACCCTTGTGGGAGATCTGTATTGTTTAATCTGTCCCACACTACACACAAATGGATCCCTAATCCTTCAATATATTGAATGTATGTATCCTAATCCTTCAATATATTCACACCAGAGGGCGCCTGAGCATGGCTGCCTGAGCCAGCGTCTCCTCATTCAGGCTGAATCATTCTTATACTAAAACAGTTTAAACTGCAATTCTAAAGTTTTCCTTTCTCCGTTCCTGCGACTTACCTTCTGGGGCCCCTCTTGCTGCATTTTCGGCAAGAATTGGGCCCACCTTGTGCGACATCGACTCCAGCCTGGGAATGGCCTTCTGCAGCTCTTCCATCGGTCCGGTCCTTCGGAGGCCTTCCCGCCTTGCTAACATCCTGGGCGGCTGTCGTCTCCTACCTGGGTGGCTGTTGTCTCCTACCGCCTTGCACCCAGCACCAGCGGTGGCCCTCTGATCCTCCGCCCGCCCTGTAAAGCCCCGGGCCCCCTCTCCTTGTTTGGGTCAGGGTGCAGCTGGAGCTGCGCACAGGGCCAGCGTCGGGCCGGCGCTTCTGCAGCTCTTCCACCGGGCCCCCTCTCCTTGATCGGGTCGGAGTGCAGCTGGAGCTGCTCACAGGGCCTACGTCAGGCCGGCGCTGGAGTCTTCTGTCTGCAGCCTAGACGGCCTCCTCCCGATCTACCTTCGGGCAGGCTCTACAGGATCCTTCCACTCCTGCCACTACACACCCGGCCTCGGCAGCGGCCCCTGGATCCTCCGCCCGCCCTACGCAGCCCCGGTACCCCCCCGCGGCCGCCCACCGAGCCAGTATCTGAGCGTCGTTGGGGTCTCTCCTGGCTGCCAGTCCCCGTGCAGCCAGCCATCCTGCACAGTCTCCTTACTGCCTTATCTCTCTGACCATGCCTTACTTTCGTTCTCCCTTTCTCCTCTCTCTCCCCCAACTAAGTCTAATCCCTCCCCTCCGATCTACTCACGCCGTGACCTGCGCGATTTTGACACTACCTTCTTCTCCGACACTTGCTCCTCTTCTCTTCCATCTCTCCAAAACTTTGCACTACTCTCTCCCGACGACGCTCTCTCTTCCCTCTCATCCTCCATCACCGCTACTCTTGACCATCTCTACCCCCTTTCTCTCTTCCGCCCTACTCAGAAACCTTCTCAACCCTGGCTTACTTCCCATCTCCGCTCTATGCGGCGCCTTCTCAGGCGATTAGAGACTCTGGCTCAAAACTCCCTTGCTTTCAAATCAATCCTCTTACTTCTCCTACCACGCACTTTACAATTCCAAATCCTCCTACTACTCTAACCTTCTTCAGTATTAAGCTTCCCATCATCGTCGGATTTTTCAAACTCTTTCCCGCCTTCTATCTCCTCCCACTCCTGATCCCTCATCCAATTCCACACTTTCTCCCTCTGACTTTGCCAACTACTTTTCCTCCAAAATCATCACACTCAGGCAAAAAATGAACCCCCTCTCTGACTCCCTCCCTCCTCCTACCCCTCTCCTCCCTCCTTCATCATGTCTGTCTTCTCTGCTGTTTCCCCTTCTGATGTCTCCTCTCTTCTTTCCAAAGACCACCCCACGTCCGCCCCCTCTGACCCTCTCCGCTCCGCTCTCATCCCTAATATCTATCCTCTCATTATCCCTTACCTTACCACTTTCTTCAACTCCTGCCTCTCCTCATCTACCTTTCCCTCTGCCTTCAAACACGCAACGATTATTCCTATTCTTAAGAAACCCTCTGCTGATCCACTGACCACTGCTAACTACAGACCTATCTCTCTTCTGCCTTTCCTTTCTAAACTCCTTGAACGCCTTGCCTACTCTCAACTCTCCTCCTTTGTCTCTACTTCCTCTCTCCTTCCCCCTTTCCAATCTGGCTTCCATCCCAAACATTCCACTGAAACTGCTCTCACCTCTATTCTCAACTCACTCCTCTCCGCTCGTCACGCTAAACAATCCTCTATTCTTATTCTCCTTGATCTATCTGCCGCTTTTGACACTGTTGATCACCCACTCCTACTCCTCACTCTCTCCTCCTTTGGATTCAAAGGACCTGTTCTAAAATGGCTATCCTCTTATCTTTCTGCCCGTTCCTTTGCTGTTTCATGGGGAGGCCAGACCTCTCCTTCCTTCCCTCTAACTTACGGTGTTCCTCAAGTCTCTGTACTTGGTCCTTTCCTCTTCTCTCTCTACACCTCCCTTATCACCCCTGTTGTCTCCTCCTTTGGCATCTCCCATCATTTCTATGCTGATGATACTCAGCTCTTTCTCTCTTTCTCCTCCTTCACACCAGACCTCCATCTTAAACTCTCCTCTTGTCTCACAGCCATCAAGAACTGGATGTCCTCCCGCTTTCTTTCCCTCAACACCGATAAAACCAAAGTCTTTTTCTTCCCCTCTAATACTCTTCCCCCTACCTCTCCTACCCCTTTTATCCATTTTCCTCCCTCCGATCTCCCTATCTCCTGCCATGCTCGCAATCTAGGCATTCTATTTGACTCCTCTCTCTCCTTCTCGCAACACATTTCACTCACTTCCCGCAACTGCCGATACCACCTCTACAATATTCGCAAAATCCGCTCCTCTCTCACATTCCATGCTACCAAACTACTAATTTCCTCACTCATTTTTTCCCGCCTCTTCTACTGCTCCTCTCTATTCTTCGGACTTCCCTCTTCTCAGCTTGCCCCTCTTAAATCCATATACCACTCTGCCATTCATACCCTTTGTCTCCTTACCTCCCGCGACTCCATCTCCTCTTCACTCTCTCACCTTGGCTGGCTACCTTTCCACCTACAACTAAAATTCCACTTTCTCTGCCTTGTTTTCAAATCCCTCCATGGTCTTGCTCCTCCTTATCTCTCCTCCGTTCTCTCCTTCTACTCCCCCTCTCGCTCCCTTCGTTCCGCTGACCACTTCCTTCTCACTGTACCTCGTTCCCCCTGTGCTTCCTCCCGGTTACGCTCGTTCCACCTTCTTGCTCTACTGCACTGGAACTCTCTCCCCCTCCCAATCCGCTCTTCCTCTACCTTCACCTCATTTCGCACTTCCCTTAAATCCCTCCTTCTCCATTCCCCACCTTGAAGCCCCCCCTACCCTCTCCATTCCCCCGTTTCTCCCCTTTTAATTCCTCTCTCCTCTCTCCCATTACATTCTTTCTCCCCTTTCTTCTACACTTATTATATCCTTCTCCTGCCCCTCAACACTCCTATCCCCACTCCTCTTCCCCCCCTCTCAGTTAATTGCTCTTGCACTGTTTTGTAGAATGATTCAAGTTGTATTCTTGCTCACAATGTTAATTGTTGATATTTCTCTGTATTTGTTGTTCCATTGTACAGCGCCTTGGTGTAAGGCGCTCGTAAATAAATCAATCAATCAATCAATCAATCAATTAAAACATTTTTCTCAGGAAAATTGTCCATATTAGAAAGTGTGGCAAAAAACATTAGCTTGATCATCCCTTTCCATACAATGCTTAGCCCATGCAATCAATTCACGTTTCTTCTCTGGAGGTACAGTATTGCGAGTGACAACCCTCGATCCCGCTCCCTGATCTACTACAAGCGGTGCAGGACCACTTGGAAGAGAGATAGTAGGCATGTTCAACGGAGGTGTTGTCGCTGGTACAACAGGAAAGAGCAGAGGAGCAGGTGGAGGAGCCGGCGGCGGAGCAGCAACAAAAGAAGGAGCAACAACTGGAGGAAGAGGAACGACAGGAGCAGGAGGAGGAATAACAGCAGGAAGAGGCAAAGTAGCAGGAAGAAGAACATACAGAGGTGGCGCATGGGCACCAGGCCTTCGTTCATTTAACAATTTATCAATAAGTTTGTCGGAAACATGAAAGTCATTAGAGGGATAGATTTTCTGGATATCAGAAAGCCCTATCCATATTCCTAGTCGACTCAGACTGTTTATCTTGGTCATATAACAATGCTTTTTCACTGTTTTTCTTATGACGACGCGCATGTTTTTCTCTACTCTTAAGCTGCTGTAAAGCTTCTTTTTTCCAATTCTGTAATCCGTCAAATGCTGCAGGTCTAGCCTTTTTCTTTAATAACATGGATTCTAAGTATTCAATTCGAGGGATTTCAAAACTACTATTGATTGGCCACTGAAGTTCGGAAGCATGTCTAGTTCGTCTGTGCCAAATATCATTAAACACTATACTACCAATGCCATGCTTACAGTACATAGTACAAGCCGGCAACCCCTCCTGTGGCACGGGATGGCTAAATTCCAAAGATTGTCTGTCACTGCGGAATAATGCCCTAAAGCAGTCAGACAATTTCCCAGGCATATCAGGATACTGGTGTTACCTGGTCAATAATTGTACTTGCAAGAACAATGCCCCAAAACAAATTATCAGGATACTTAAGAATCGGGTCACGACTCACCTGATCAAGCCTAAGAAGGTCCGATCGGATTTCAAAGTTTTTCTAACAAATTTTACCTTGTGTTTGGTGATTTCGGCAAATCTGCCCGCCTCGATATGTGGACCCTCGTCAAGATGCCGACTCGGACCGCGAGCTCACCGTCCAGGGATCGGGCCGTGCAGCGCTGTTGAGGTGTCGTGTCTCATTCAGAAAGGGGCCCCTTTTTTCTTTACAACGTCCGATCCCGGTCCGATAGCAGCGTCAACCTTCAACGAGCTGGCATCAATCTTGAGGGTCCCTATTCGGGCGCCATCTGTGAAAGCAAAAAGAAGATATCGAGGCAAAGTACCCCAAAGGAAATACACCAAACGCGCGTTACAAAGAAAGATACACAGATCTTTATTCAAAGTAACTGAACAGTTTTCAAAGAAACAGAGCATTGGATAGCTATCAGGCCCTCAGTTCACCACAGCGAATACCAGCATGTTCGGTGTGGGAAGTGAATGGGACTGTACATCAAAATAGTTGTGCCTTTTATTCAGTATGTTATCTGATGTTCAACCCACTTGCAGGTTAAACATTTCCATGGGCTAGAGGTTCATGCCGAGCTTGTGCCCTAATCTATGTAGCTATACATTTAGGGGTTATCCTTAACATATTCGCAAACAAGTTACAATAGCAACAGTGTGTCTTTGGATATCGCATTGATCTTTCACATATATCTTAAACAATATAGTCAAACAAGTGTTCACATAAAATGCTTGAACAGTATTGTACATGATATACGTTCATGGATTAGTCTCGTTGGTACAGGTAATCCTTTATACACAGGTCAACGAAGGACAAGGTCTCAGTACATGACCCTAACATTTGGCCTGCAGGCAGTTTACATATTAAATTGTACACAGAGGTTGTCATGATGCCTACCCCCGGGTACCCAGACCAAGTCCAGCAACCCTGGAAACAGGCATCAAGTTATTCCAAGCAAGCCCAACAACCCCTGCTAGGGGCTATTTGGGGGCAGTCCTGGCGTCTATGGCGCCAAGCTCACATGGAGAGTCAGTCCTGGTGTCATAGGTGCCAGGCTCATAGATTAAAACTTACCTGATGCAGACCATGCTGCAAACTTACCTGATGCAGACCATGCTGCAAGAGCTCCAAGCCAAAAGAGGCTTGGAAGGGACTACTTTACCTAGGGACTATTTTTTACTCGGGTGGGGCTGAGGAGGAATACTTACCTGGGACTACTTTGGGGGCTATTTAAACCACGCCCGAAGAGCAGCACACGCTTCGCGTTATTCTGCATCCAGCAGCGAAACGCTCACCGTGCCTGCAAGTCTGCATCCAGTCTTCTGCCACGCCCGCCCCGAGTCTGGAGCTCCTAGAAAAAGGGAGAAAGAAGGAGAAAAGGTTAGAACAAGAGCAATACCTTTGATCCTTACCTGAATTCCCAATCTATCGCGCCTTCGAGCAGGAAGAAAGAAGTTATTTTATGCGCGTCGCCTCGCCTGCTGCAGCGCCGCGCTGAACTCACCGGCCTTCACATTCCACTGCATCCTTCTGCATGTTCCCGCCGCACTCTGGCACCTAAGCGGGAGACAAGAACAGCAAAGTGAGCCAAGGGAATACACAGAGGCAATATTAGTTACCCCCCATAGACTTACCTGATTTTACCACCGGGGGTACTATTCCTCTTCACGGGTCGGTGCAGCTTCCACTGCATCCTCGCCGAACCCCGGCCCCGAAGGGGAAACAAAAGGACAGCAAGGTGAAACAAAGGGACAAACAAGGGGAAACCTCCTAACCACAATAGACTTACCTGATTTTACCGCCGGAGGCATTATTCCCCGAGACTTCATACTTTCTCTCAGCGCCTGAATAAGCGAGAAAGCAACAGGTTACATATTGACATTATTTTATCGAACTGTGTTGGATAATACAAATCCTTGCCTGAATATTACCGGTTGCCACGAGGAACTCTTCACTAGGGTCAAGCTGCAACCTGCAAGGTATCGGACAAGAGTGAAAGTCAGACATTTTAACTCTTACGAACTACATACTTACGGCTTCTTGCTGGGAATCTCAGAGTCAATATTGTTCTGGAACTCACCAATTCCTTCGAGCCAGTGAAGCAACTGGTTATCTACGCGCCTCCGCGCCCAATGCAGGATGGAGGCAATTTATAATAACAATGGAGAGAAAAAAGAGGTGGTCCTATTAGGCCTTGTGAGCATTCAGAACGTGCAAGTGCAGAAAGAGAGAAGGGACAAGAGAGTGCTGGGAGTTCCACAGAGGGAAGTGCTAGGGAGTAAGTGGCAAGCAGGTGTTAAGTGCCTGGCAGAGATCATTTGGTAAGAGTGGTCATCTGCCAATACAATAAGTGCATTAGGAATAAGTGCATCTGGAAATATAAAAGGCTGCACAAGAGATGACACCTCAGCCTGATCTCTGTACACGAGTGCACTCTGCTCATGTCTTAAACTTGGCTTTTCCTCGCTCACAATCTACATTTGTGATGCACTGGGGTACCTTTTTGATAGCTGCACCACAGGCGATATGTACACGTGACACACCACAGAAATAAGCAGTGGCCATTAACGGCAAGTTAGCTCTGATGTTACACATGGGTCAAGTGAAGAAAGTAGAAACTATAAATAATGCATTTCTTTCAATATGTTCTATGTCCTTTATGAAAATCATCCATCATGTTGCCATTAGAATCTTCACGATATACCTGTGTTCTTACCTGTCATGCATTGCTAATCCTGCTGGGGCGCACCACACGTTCTTAGAATGTACCCCTATGCTGACTTGCTCCAGGCACTGTAATTCAGGCCCAAGACATCAACAGAGCTCTTTCAAGACACTGCTTCACTTTCAAAATGCACCGAAAGGCAAACATTAGTGAATGCCAGGAGGATGGATAATGGGCAACGCGACGCATACCAACACAGGTTCGAATCCTGGTCCCCTGTTTAGAAACTGGTTTTGGTTGTACATTATAAAAGATTATTTAACAAATGCTGCTTACGGTAGAAATCACGTGGTGGCAGACTGCGAGATTTCAGTGTGAACTGCTGGTTTCTCAGGACACGCTGTGTTCCCTTAAATGCACAACTTCTCCTTTCTTTATTGGTAGGTCTAATCTATTGACTTACTAAAAAGGTAGCAGTCACCCCTCTCTCGAAAGAACATCGCATGACAACCTGTTCAGTGGTTATAAACCACTTTGAGAGTTCGCAACCATCTGCTTTTTGCTCATTGTGCCTTTCACAGTTGGGAAATATCCATTTGCATATCAGTCTTTGTCCCGCCCACATGGGCAGTCCAGCACCGAAATGCTATGGCAATTCCAATCTGAACGAGAGTACCACCAGCAACCCCATACACGTGTTTCAGCCTTGTTGGGCCTCATCAGTGAGGTGGAGCTGCGCCTCTCTGAGCACAATGGGCAGGGAGTCCACGTCTGGTTGCCCAAATCTATTGACTTGACAACTTTTCAATGCAGCGATTCTCACTTCGATAGAAAGGTAGTGTTAAGCTGTAGTAAACAGCATATGGTTTTGCTTTGTGGGGAGTCATAACAACCTGGGATTTACAGGGATGCTGTATTATCCCGTGACAATGCTGAGTGTGCTGAGCTACAGTGGGAGGCAACCCAGAAGACTGTAAAAAGGACAGACACAGTGGGCCTCATTCCAGGTTCGCTGGTATCCTGGTGGATAATCTGCCAGGATACCAGCACATGCACCTACCTTTTCTGACAGGGATGCTGTATTATCCCGTGACAATGCTGAGTGTGCTGAGCTACAGTGGGAGGCAACCCAGAAGACTGTAAAAAGGACAGACACAGTGGGCCTCATTCCAGGTTCGCTGGTATCCTGGTGGATAATCTGCCAGGATACCAGCACATGCACCTACCTTTTCTGACAGGGATGCTGTATTATCCCGTGACAATGCTGAGTGTGCTGAGCTACAGTGGGAGGCAACCCAGAAGTCTGTAAAAAGGACAGACACAGTGGGCCTCATTCCAGGTTCGCTGGTATCCTGGTGGATAATCTGCCAGGATACCAGCACATGCACCTACCTTTTCTGACAGGGATGCTGTATTATCCCGTGACAATGCTGAGTGTGCTGAGCTACAGTGGGAGGCAACCCAGAAGACTGTAAAAAGGACAGACACAGTGGGCCTCATTCCAAGTTCGCTGGTATCCTGGTGGATAATCTGCCAGGATACCAGCACATGCACCTACCTTTTCTGACAGGGATGCTGTATTATCCCGTGACAATGCTGAGTGTGCTGAGCTACAGTGGGAGGCAACCCAGAAGTCTGTAAAAAGGACAGACACAGTGGGCCTCATTCCAGGTTCGCTGGTATCCTGGTGGATAATAGCCAGGATACCAGCACATGCACCTACCTTTTCTGACAGGGATGCTGTATTATCCCGTGACAATGCTGAGTGTGCTGAGCTACAGTGGGAGGCAACCCAGAAGTCTGTAAAAAGGACAGACACAGTGGGCCTCATTCCAGGTTCGCTGGTATCCTGGTGGATAATCTGCCAGGATACCAGCACATGCACCTACCTTTTCTGACAGGGATGCTGTATTATCCCGTGACAATGCTGAGTGTGCTGAGCTACAGTGGGAGGCAACCCAGAAGACTGTAAAAAGGACAGACACAGTGGGCCTCATTCCAGGTTCGCTGGTATCCTGGTGGATAATCTGCCAGGATACCAGCACATGCACCTACCTTTTCTGACAGGGATGCTGTATTATCCCGTGACAATGCTGAGTGTGCTGAGCTACAGTGGGAGGCAACCCAGAAGACTGTAAAAAGGACAGACACAGTGGGCCTCATTCCAAGTTCGCTGGTATCCTGGTGGATAATCTGCCAGGATACCAGCACATGCACCTACCTTTTCTGACAGGGATGCTGTATTATCCCGTGACAATGCTGAGTGTGCTGAGCTACAGTGGGAGGCAACCCAGAAGACTGTAAAAAGGACAGACACAGTGGGCCTCATTCCAGGTTCGCTGGTATCCTGGTGGATAATAGCCAGGATACCAGCACATGCACCTACCTTTTCTGACAGGGATGCTGTATTATCCCGTGACAATGCTGAGTGTGCTGAGCTACAGTGGGAGGCAACCCAGAAGACTGTAAAAAGGACAGACACAGTGGGCCTCATTCCAGGTTCGCTGGTATCCTGGTGGATAATCTGCCAGGATACCAGCACATGCACCTACCTTTTCTGACAGGGATGCTGTATTATCCCGTGACAATGCTGAGTGTGCTGAGCTACAGTGGGAGGCAACCCAGAAGACTGTAAAAAGGACAGACACAGTGGGCCTCATTCCAGGTTCGCTGGTATCCTGGTGGATAATAGCCAGGATACCAGCACATGCACCTACCTTTTCTGACAGGGATGCTGTATTATCCCGTGACAATGCTGAGTGTGCTGAGCTACAGTGGGAGGCAACCCAGAAGACTGTAAAAAGGACAGACACAGTGGGCCTCATTCCAGGTTCGCTGGTATCCTGGTGGATAATAGCCAGGATACCAGCACATGCACCTACCTTTTCTGACAGGGATGCTGTATTATCCCGTGACAATGCTGAGTGTGCTGCGCTACAGTGGGAGGCAACCCAGAAGACTGTAAAAAGGACAGACACAGTGGGCCTCATTCCAGGTTCGCTGGTATCCCGGTGGATAATCTGCCAGGATACCAGCACATGCACCTACCTTTTCTGCTACCTGATATTCCAGTAATACCAGGATATTACAGGCGTCTGATCCACCAGTAAATCCCTATTCCATGGAGTTCCATATAACTCCATGGGGGGATTTGCCAGTATTTTCGGCACAGAGAGAGAGAGACAGGGACAGAGCAAGGGTTTCAATGGTGCAGAGACATAGCTGAGAGACTGTACTGAAACGAGCTGCTATTGCTGTAGTTAAGAATGTAATTAACAAAACAACAGAGCCATTCCTTTTTGTGGTATTAAGCATCTGTTCCAGCACAAGTTAAAAGTCTTAGCGAAGCAAGGGCTTTTAATGTGGGACCCAGGCTATTAACACCCGTTCCAGCCCCTGGAATGGGTGCTTAACGGTATGAGCTCCCCGGGTTACCAAAGCAGTAACGCGGGGTGCTAAAAATAAAAGGATTTCATTCATTGAACAGGACGCGCAATGCATTCCGTTCAATGATGAAATCATTTTCTAAGAAGGCCACCATGGAAAGGGAGCCACTCTTTCCTTTCCATGCCGGCTGGAAAAGTGGGGAAGTAGCTGCGGCGATGGCCTGTGCCACCACAACAAAAAAGGTAAGTGGAGCTGGGAAGATGGGAAAAATGTCAAGAAAACGGAGAGTAGGGGAAGATGGCAGTGAGTGGAACCGGTTGTCAGGTGGTATGGAACACAGGCTTGCACCTGCGGTTCAAGCCTGCATTCCTAGCCACTTGATTGGCTTGCACCCCCCACCAGGGTGCTAATGTTGGTTCTTTCTTCAGCCTCATCCTGGTAAATGGAGAGAGAATAACCAAATGATGTACTCTTACTAAAAACTAAATTGCATGTGCCTGAAGGACCTGCTTGAAGCAATCCGCGAGTGTGAGGAGAGGAGGGAGAGAGAGACTGGGTTTCCTCATGGATCCCGATCCTCAGCAGGACATCGATCTTGCTTAGTTTGCAGAGGACTGTCATGGAAATCGTTCCTAGCCCTGTGTAAAGCAATGAGAGGGAATGAACTTAGAAAGCCCAAAAGCCATACAATAGTTGTTTAATGGAAGCCTATTAAAATGACTCTGATGTAGAGTTCCCTGATGTTACCATTTCTCTTAAGTTCTATGTCCTAAAAGGGATATCTGTACAGGAATCTGTTAGCTTTTCAAATTAAGTCACACTTTGCTAAAAGGAGTCTCAGACAAGAGTTTCTGAACTTTTCAAAAATGTTAAGTGCAGCACTGCATTGCTGTATTGTTCTAAATTCATAAATGAAGGACAGACCAGGCCTATAACTGCCATGTATGATCTATGGAGGTTATGTCATAGTCACCCTATAGAATGAATAAAGAAAATGATATAAGAGAAATCAAAACAAATTTTAAAAAATACACCAAAATTCACAAGATCTGCCATCTGTCATGTTTAGTGTCCCATGTATTGTTATGACATGAAAATGACTATGTATGACTATCTCACTGTTTCTGATACCTTTCTAGACCCAAGAAGGAGAAGGTGCTGGCACTGGTATGATCAATCTATTGGAGTGAAATAGCGGAAATGAAGTTAGAGAGAACAGTGTGGGGGTTGGGGGTTTCTGAACAAGAAAGATGCTGAGGTGCTCACATTCCAATACCCTCTCCAGCTTTATCTGCAGGCGATAGACATGCATTTGTTACACAGTATTTAGTGAGCACAGAAACATATGATTGCGTAGTCCACCAACCTGCATGCATTTTCAATTGGAGGAAGCACTCATTATGACTTACTTCACAAGAGTGATAAGAACACGCTAATGCCAACAAAGTGAGTAGGCCTCACCAGAAACTCGTGCCCTTCACCTCTCAGTCCTGGTAGTTGCCACCCCTTTCTACACTCGAATGACAGGTCAACATAATGCACTTTACTACCTGCAATAAACCAAGTGTTAGTTCTAGTTTTCAAGTGACCCTCAATGTCAGTCACACAATTGACCGTTTTCTGTCGGCTCCCTTTGAAATAGCCATCAAGATACATACCTTTAAGAGTAATTCTAAATATGGACACACATTTCAATATCTGTTTATTCTCATCTCAACGTTAGCAGGTTCAGGGCAATTTAATCCACGCACTTTCTTCAGACTAAATGTAAAGAGGGACATTGGTTGTGCCAACAAGTATGCCGCTAGGCTGCAGGTCAGCCGTGTACACATTTGAATGGAAAGCATTACAAAGGCAAGCATTTTAGCAGATTTAAAGCCACGGTTCTGCAACACATTGGAGATGAAATTTAACTGATGAAGGCAATGAAATAAGTCATTATAAAATTTTTAAAAAACACAATGTGTAAAATATTTGATTTAATTTAGTTTTCCTTTACCCCTTTTGGTTTATAGTGACCAAAATAGTAACCCATTGCCAGCAGGAGGTAGCAACTCCTGAGTCATGTACACTTTACATTCCACCATCATCACCCAGTATGTGTTATACAGTCCCAGCAGAGTGACCATTTTCCCAGCAGAGTGACCATTTTCCCAGCAGAGTGACCATTCTCCCAGCAGAGTGACCATTCTCCCAGCAGAGCTTAGTCTGAAGTCTATAGACATGAGATTGTACTGCTGCCGAAAGTGTGCAGTGATGGGACCCATATAACTGACAGTCCAGTGATAGAAGAAGCTCACTCTACTCAGGCCTTCTGGTGGTGGACTCAGCACAGTTGCGGGAACCTCAAACTGCTGTAATGAGGAACTGCTGGCAGGGGTTCACGCTGCAAGGTCCAGTCATACTGACAGTACACTACTGAAGGAAGCTCATACCCCTGAGACTGAGAGGACTAACTACCTTACACGTGCTGACTGGGACACTGATAGGAGATGTCGAAACTGCCCATTACCAAAGGAATGTCAAATTGACCTTAAAGCACTGAGCGGTCACTGCTAGAGGAAGCTCACACCGGAAAATGGGAATCTGAGAAACTGCCACCTGCTAAATTCTAAAAGCTGTTTCGTTTTTGATTTTTAATAAATAATAAAATGATGTGGGTAATTCAATCTCATAAAGGGTGGTCTACTAACCAGACCCTCTTTCATTAAACTCCAGGCAAAAATCATAGTGTCCACTGGTGCCCTGCTGCATCAGTATTCTGATCTGCTGCTTCTGTTCTGCCCTGGCGCAGAACAGGTTCAGAGTTAATAGATTCCCCATTTGTGCCCCCATTAGACAGCCAAAGTGACAGCAAAGTCATGGCTGAGGCTGCATTTAAACCTGCACCTCTGTTCCAAAATCAAGTGATTATGCAAAACTACCAAATGCAAGAAGGAGTGTTCCCAGGCAGAGACAAACTCTGCTCCCTACCCATTCCCAGGGCATATTGGGATGAACTACTGCTGGAGCAAGACCTGCCTCTCTGCCAGCTGCACTGGTACCCAGGATGTCACTGGAGATGAAGGACTCCTACAGGAGTTAGGCCTACCCCCCGGGTTAGGAGAACGAGAACAAGGACTCATCTTCTCCCTCAGCCAATCGATTGGGACTCTCACTAGAAGAAGCAAAGCAGCTTGTTTCCTGCATACTACAAATTCGAACCATCGACGAGCACATTTGAATGTATTCAAACCAACGGAACCTGCAGTAATGCCTTTGGCACTTCTTCGAAAACCTTCAAACCACTGTTGCTATTCTTTGAACCCGTTTGCTGATGATCCCCACCACCTCTACCAAGAGAATGGCCACTGTGAAAGCCTTTGAACTTCTGCATCACAAACTGCAGACCGAACCACAAGCAATTTCATCATTGACCACAGCCCAAATACCAAACTGACCTTGGTGGCCTTATTGACCCAAATTGTTCTAATGATGCATTAAACCACAGTGAGCCTCATTTAGAACCCTGCCATGTGCATGCCGTCTGTCTGAATCACTGTGAGATGCCGTAACTGAACAAGGTTCCATCAGGTTGCATGATATTAAGGATCCTGATTCAAAGCCATTGACTGGCCAAGAATCAATTAAGATCCTGTTGGCAGTTACCAGCCCAAACTTTGGGATCCTAGAGACTGCTGAGCCACCCATTTTTAAAAATGTTCAACCAAAGACATATCCCTTTTGACAACATTTTGGTCGTGTATTGCCTTTTCCTGCCTGCTAAGTGACCAGTGTGCTTGCTTCATTACATTATGTGTTTCTTTTCAGGGGTGGGTTTTGTACAGTATTCTAGTACAGTTTGTATTGCATATTGGTGTGTTTAATTACATTGTATACTTTCTATAAAACATAGATTGGACATTCCCTTTTTTCAGACTGTTGTACTTGTAGCCTGTGGCCCAAACTGAACCCAGCAAGTCATGGCAACTTATTTGTCCCCTAAGGGATAAAAGGGATAATATGGAAATAAAAGACAAAGACACCAGTGTGATTAAATAGAATACTTTAGTTGGTGAAGGTGTCTAGTGTGTGTGTTTACTGTACTAACATAACAGGACTGAACCATCCAGCCCATCATGAAGACAAAAAAAAGAGAGAACAAAGAGCAGAACTCCCCTGCCCCAAAAGTAGGTTGGGTGGGAGAGAAATGATTGAAAAAGAAAAAATGTTGAAGAGGAAAGAAAACCGTTGAGAAGAGGAAGATGAATGTAGCAGGAATGTGTGGATCACTGGCTGGCCTTGGCCTCAAGTTGCCCTCAGGATTGAAAAAACATTGAAAGCAATGGGCTGTGTGTGAGGGATGGCCTGACATCAATAGCACAGGGTTCCCTGCACTGGGCGACCCAGCCATGCCCCTGGCAGCCCGCCCTGAGGCCAGGCGCGGCAGGCCCAATAGTGAAGTCCTTTGAGGCCACATATGTCGGGTGCAACTCAGGTGGTGAAGTGTCAGTGGAGGCAGGAGCCTTGACAACTTGTTCTGGCAATGAAGAGAAGTCATGGGCCATTCGGTCAGGTAGCCCGGGTGAAGAGCGTAACCCCCGGTGAAGTCCAGCCCCTAGGAAGAAATGTTAATAAAATATCGTGGTTTATGTATTTTATTTTAATAAATTGGTCCACATGGCATTCCCTAAACATTCCACCTTGTTGTCTGTGTCTCATGGAGGGAAGAAGGTAAAGGCACAGGGCATAGCCCAGCTCCTGTTTAACAGAACATGTATTGCAATTGCAACGCACCTCCCTATCAAGCTGGCCCAGGGGTTGAGGGCAGTTGGTTTTATGGTAACTGTACCTGGACTGAGGTGAGGGAGCTATCAACGCCTAACCTTGGCTTGAGCCAAAACAGGGGCTGTATGCTGTTGCTGTTTGGTATGCTACTGTCTCGCATGCACACCCCTCTTAAAGGTAAATCCTGCCATCGGCCCACATTACCACAAAAGGAGAAGGAGGTATGTGCCTGTTAATCTATATGATTGTGATCACTATTGTTTTTTAGAAGTGTGAGGGCTGAGTAGGCAGTAGTAATGTTGGCACAGGGTCAATTTTGAAGACAGATAACACTACTGGCATCCTATATCACTGACAGGACACTACTGGTGGAAGCTCACACCACTGAACATTTTTTGTGTAAATTAGGTTTTAGGTTACTTTGGAAGCAGGCCATACATGAATTTTCACGGAAAACAATAACTAAAATAACCGCATATTTAGAGCAATACATTTTCCGTAATATATCACAAACTGAGGCTTCATGACTATACTAAAACTGACTAGAAAAGATGTAATACTGCTTTTTGAAAATTAAGGTTTGGAATGGCTGTATAGGTGGTACATATTCAGAATTAATTTGAGCGTAATTTTGAGTTTTCTAGCCCAACCTGAAAGTAGTCAATACATATGTTGAATATACAAAATGAGAGAGTTCTCCTGTGGAACTGCCAGTTCCAACTATTTAAATTAAATAACCAAAATGTACAATTCTTTGAAAGTATCAGGTAATTGATTATATAATTTGATACACTTTCTGCAAAGCAAGTATTGGCATGAAAACGTTTGTTTGATGACTATCATGCATACAAGTGAAATAAATGAACATCTGCTGCTATTTGGATATAATACCAAAAAACACCCCGTTTGCAATCTGGGGATGTGCATTAACTGGAGGATTGGACCCATGAAGCTACACTGTGCATGGGCTATTGTGACATCTCTAAGTCACATCCAATGCGCCAGCCAGCAGTAGACCTCCCCAGACAGACCACCCAAGGAGCTTCAGACTGTTTGACTGTTTGTCTTTCTGCTTGGCTGACCAATTGAAGCCCCTGTTTTCCAGCCCTGTCTGTGCAAGGTTGTGCTCCTCACCCCCCCCCAGAGCAGGGGCAGTCCCCACAGGAAGCACCACTCCCACCTACCAGTCCACGTTGACGGGGGAGGGTGCTGCCCCTGTCAAATACAATTGCTGTTAACAGGAGAAGGGCTACACCATAAGCTCTTAGATTGCCAATGGGCAAAGACACCAGAATGAATTTTATAGGGATCCCAATGGGAATCGCTCTTTCTACTTAACACGTTTCCTATTCACCTTCCTAACATACCTTGGTGTGACTACCAACTAGATAGGGACCGGCTAGGTAAGCTCAGTCTTTCTTGCTGGGGTCGCAGGGACACATACGGGGAGACTGACGCAACAGACCCCTTACCTAACTTCATGTATCACCCACATGAAGTGAGAGGCTGGAAGATGGCCTCTGAGGGTGACCTCAGGGAGGCCACCACGTCCACCACACACCGGGATTTTATACCCTCTACTCCCCTTTTCCTATAACAACAATAACAGCCTACCTCTTCATAGCGTTAACCCTACTTAACATTCCTGTATAAACCCCTATTTCCTACGTAACATTTATACTATTTAACTTAAATTAATAACTAAATAAGTGCATATAACTATACATGCATATATGCATTAACTTACAACATATATATGCCAGTCTGTGTAATCGTACCTATCTGAATCATATGCTGCCTGATGTAGCCTCCTGTAATACAAGGTGAGACTTTGCCATTCTGTATACACACACCTTTTTATGCCTGTAACCATATATTTACTCTTGCACTTCACCAATGTACCCTGCACTTTCTGCAACTAGCGCCTACATTCCTCTAAAGAGCTTGCTGGAAGTCTGGTTGCAGTGCTGGTTGCAGGGCTGGTTGTTGCTGGGCTGGTTGCAGAGTTGGCTGAAGGCCTGTCTCCTGGTGTGTCTGAGGCCTGGCCTCATCGTTCATTCTTCTGTGCTGTCCATGCTGCTATGCAGCTTTTGGCAGCCGCCTGCATTAGTGGGGGTCCACCCATCACCATCATGGCCCTGCAGCCTCTGTTGGTCTTCAGGGTGGTCCCATAGGCTGGGGGGCCCACCCATATGCACAGTCACACCAGCAGCTTACTTATAATCTTAGAGGTGGCTCCTTTGGACATTGGCCTCCTGAAACACCGCTGCCACCTGCTTTACTATTACTGCTTCACTATTACTGCTTCATTCAGCGTCCCCTGTGCTGTGGAGGTGCCGCTTCACACTAACCACTGTGTTTCTGTGGTCATCTTGATAACAGGAGCTTTACATGGTCACTGGGATGCCACCAATGATCAATGCACCCCATTCCATCCTTCCTCATCGTGGGGCGAGGGCAGGAGCCCCCCCAGCACCACCAGCCCAGCAGAGGAACCACGCGCCGAACCAGGAACTCGGACAGGGCCTGCCTGACCCTGTCCCCACACGGCGCCTGACTCGCCCATGCCGGGCGCAGCGCGGCGCGAAACCGAGGCTAAGCCTCAATTTCATCAGCTGGAACCGCCGGCAGGCGGATTACGCCGGCGGCCAGCTCGAAGGCCATTCTAAGGCCTGTTGGGTGCCTGGTAACCCCCCATTCCATCCTTCCTCATCGTGGGGCGAGGGCAGGAGCCCCCCCAGCACCACCAGCCCAGCAGAGGAACCACGCGCCGAACCAGGAACTCGGACAGGGCCTGCCTGACCCTGTCCCCACACGGCGCCTGACTCGCCCATGCCGGGCGCAGCGCGGCGCGAAACCGAGGCTAAGCCTCAATTTCATCAGCTGGAACCGCCGGCAGGCGGATTACGCCGGCGGCCAGCTCGAAGGCCATTCTAAGGCCTGTTGGGTGCCTGGTAACCCCCCATTCCATCCTTCCTCATCGTGGGGCGAGGGCAGGAGCCCCCCCAGCACCACCAGCCCAGCAGAGGAACCACGCGCCGAACCAGGAACTCGGACAGGGCCTGCCTGACCCTGTCCCCACACGGCGCCTGACTCGCCCATGCCGGGCGCAGCGCGGCGCGAAACCGAGGCTAAGCCTCAATTTCATCAGCTGGAACCGCCGGCAGGCGGATTACGCCGGCGGCCAGCTCGAAGGCCACTCTAAGGCCTGTTGGGTGCCTGTTTGGAGCCACAGGAGCTAGGGGCCAGAAACTCTGCCCTTACCAATCCAGAGCCACCATGAGCAGGAGTTCCTCCCATCTACTGCTGGAGCTGCTGACACCAGGTATGTCACGAGTCCCTAGCTACAGCACGAGCGTGCATCTTGAAGGCAACACGCGGCAAATTATTTAGCAATATCCGCACGGCTCCTGCGTTGCCCAGTGCGGCCCTTCCTGCCAGGATCTGCCCCATTAATGCACTCTAAGTGCATCCAGCCACCTATTGAAGCCCTGAGGTTCACACCATTTAAAGATGGCTGCCCGCCGCATCTTCACCCCTCCATCCGGCCCTGCTACCCTGCAAACATCATGATTGGCCCCTCTCCTCTATTGGGAGCCAACCATAAGCCAGTAGGTTCCGAACCGGCCCACCTCGAAGACACTGTGCACTGTGCCTATCTCTAGCCTGTACACACCACCGAGCATAGGGCTAGATCCCCCGCCCTTCTCCTTTGGGGTAACATACCGCCCCTTACTGCAACCTTTTTTCAACTGTTCCAGCCAGCAACCTGAACTGTTTCTAGCCTTCACTGAACCCTGTTCTCGCAGTACGGTATAACACAGACTACTGCGACATTGTGTAGTGCATTATGGTCGCTTAGAGACCACTGTAACATTGTGTAGTGCCTTATGGTCGCTTAGAGACCACTGTAACATTGGGTAGTGCCTTATGGTTGCGTAGAGACCACTGTGACCACTTGTGTTGTGCCTTTGGTCGCTTAGAGACTACTGAGACATTGTGTAGTGCATTATGGTCGCTTAGAGACCACTATAACATTGTGTAGTGCCTTATGGTCGCTTAGAGACCACTGTAACATTGTGTAGTGCCTTATGGTCGCGTAGAGACCACTGTGACCACTTGTGTTGTGCCTTATGGTCGCTTAGAGACTACTGTAACATTGAGTAGTGCCTATGGTCGCTCAGAGACCACTGTGACAACATTGTGTAGTGCCTTATGGTCGCTTAGAGACTACTGTGACATTGTGTAGTGCCTTATGGTCGCTTAGAGACCACTATGACATTGTGTAGTGCCTTATGGTCGCTTAGAGACCACTATGACATTGTGTAGTGCCTCATGGTCGCTTAGAGACTACTGTGACACTGTGTAGTGCCTTATGGTCGCCTAGATTACACTGCGTATTAGTATTGAGTATCAGCACTGTGCACTAGCATTTCTCCGATTCTCTGCGCTAGTACCCGCACTGCAGCACCATTGCGCACTAACATTGCGCACTAGCTTCTCTCTGACGATTTTGTGCGTCAGTTCCCTCTAAACTCAGAAATGATAACCTGGACCTTCCTCATTATGTTCCCATTCTGCCTGGTCCCCCATGACACCCCTTGTACAGGGTCACACTTTCGCTTACACCCCAACGGCCTCAGCAGACTAGCCTGCCCCAGACATTATCCCATACCCTGCCCCACCCCCTTCCTACCTAACATCAACCCCTTCCAGCCTACCTCCTCCATTGACTCTCATCGCATAGCAGACACCTCCAGCCCCCAAGAAGCATCACAAACTACTCCCATCGGCCAACCCACTATCACGAACCTTACTATCAGTAGATCCTATCCCTGCTCAGGATTATCGAGATTCACCCGACTCAGATCCAGAACACACACACCCGCATCCTTCCCCAATCTAGGCAACAAACAAAACATAACCTTTACCAAATCTGCCCCTCACTGCACACGCCCTACACCCCCGACAGACCAGATATCACACGACCTGATCGCACCCTCCCCCCGCACCCACATCAAAAAATCCCACATCAAAAAATCATGCATCACCACCGAAATCATTAAAGGTGCACTCATCAATGCGAGATCTGTAGTCGCCCATGCCTTAGACATTGCAGACAGTATCACCGCTAATGATCTCGACTTCATAGCTATTACAGAGACTTGGCTCCACCCAGCATCTGGCCCCTCTCTATCACTTGCTATACCCAATGACTATACCATCTATCGTGCAGACAGACAAACAGCTAAAGGTGGTGGAGTAGCCGTTATTGCAAAAAGTTCCATCAACATTAGACACATACAAAACCAATCACTGACATCAGCGGAATTACTCACCCTCAAACTATCCACAACGCACACAAGCACTATCACCATCCACCTCATCTACAGACCGCCAGGCCCCATACTATCCTTTAACGACGACATAGCCCTTCTACTCTCTAACAATATCAAACCTAACTCTTGACTACTCATCCTAGGAGACTTTAATCTAGGTCTCAATGATGAGAAAGATGACAAAGCTCACACTATCGCCAACACTATTTCAGAATTAGGACTCACCCACCATATCGCACAACCCACACATAACAAAGGACGCATTCTTGACTGGATAGCTGACCTCAATTGCAACACTACCATCCTCTCCAACACTGCATGCGCCTGGACCGATCACCACCTTATTACCTTCACCATCAACAAAGGCACTCAAACACCAGGGCCCTCCTCCAATGCCCCACCCACACTCACAAGAAACAACAAAAATATCACACTAGAGAAACTCCTCCCGTTACTCCAACCCATCATCGACTTCTCACCCACCATGACCAACCCTACTGAATTAGTAGACCTATACAACACAACTATCCTTAAGGCCATAAATACCATAGCACCACTCAAGCTTCGGAAAGCCAAACCACGAGCACACCTCAATTCCTGGTTCACCCCCAAACTAAAAACACTCCGCAAAGCCAAAAGACAAGCTGAATTAGCATGGAAACAGTCACCATCCACTATTAACAAGACATCCTACGCACTAGCATCGAACATCTATAAATCAGCCATCATCCAGTCTAAAAAAAACATGTACAATGAAAGAATCAGCAACGCCAAATCTAATACCAAAGAGCTCTTCAATATCCTGAGAGAACTCGAATCACCCTCCCCCATTCCAGACACCTGCAACAAAGACATCCACTGGTGCACGAACATCCAGGAAGCACTCCTAGGCAAAATTGCCACGCTACAAGCCAAAATCTTGACAAAGAAAGAAAGCCTCACCCTCTCCGATAACATCACCCCCTCTACACACACCCACACCACCCCCCAAAATGATGACAATAACCTCTTTGAGTTTTCCACCATAACCATTAAAGAGGTTGAAGAAATAATCCACTCCCTTAAACCGTCCAAATGCCAAGGCGACACTTGCCCAGCCCCTATCATTAAAGATGCTGCCAAACAACTTGCTCCCTTCATCACCACCCTCATCAACGCATCTTTCACCTCCAACATAGTGCCCAACAACCTCAAGGACTCCTGGGTTCTTCCTTTACTCAAGAAGCCCACCCTTGACCCTAATGTCCCCACCAACTACAGACCCATAACGACTGTACCCTTCCTACTAAAAATCCTCGACAGAGCTGCCTATCTCCAAATACAGAACCACCTCGAGAAAAATAACTTACTAGGACTCAGACAATCAGGATTCCGCCCCAAACATGGCACTGAGACCGCCCTGATTGACCTTAAGACACAGATGGACAACATTAAAGACAATGGTAAACTAGCCCTCCTTCTCCTCCTTGACTTATCGGCCGCCTTCGACCTGGTCAACCACGACATCCTCTGCAAACATCTATCCTCAGCAGCCAAATTCTCAGATAACGCCAACGCATGGATCCATTCCTTCCTTAACAACAGATCCATGAGAGTCTTCGCACCCACAGCCTCTGCCATCCCAGCCCCAGTCACTTGCGGTGTCCCCCAGGGCTCCTGCGTCTCCCCCACTCTTTACAATGTATTCACGAAACCCCTCTTTGACATACTGGACCGCTTGGGTGTCATCTACACCAACTACGCAGATGACACCCAAATACTGATCCCTTTAACAGGCGACTACTCCACCGACCTCACTGCTCTCAACAACATTTATTCCATTATACAAGAATGGATGGCCAAGCATGGCCTATGCCTTAATGACGACAAGACCGAGCTTCTCCTCCTAGGTTCCCAACCCAGACTTAATAAACTCGACAAACTCTATCAAGCATTCACCATAGACGGCAATAACATCACCGTCTCTAACAGCGTCAAAACCCTAGGAATCTACCTCGACTCCTCCCTCACACTGACAAGACAGATCAACTCCATCTCTTCAGCCATTGCTTACACTTGTAAACTTATCAATGCCAGCAGACCTTACCTCTCACCATCCAACTGCATCACCTTAGCCAGAGCGCTAGTCCTTTCCAAAGTTGACTACTGCAATGCGCTATACTTGGGAACCAGTCAGAAAAACATCAACAAACTACAAGTCATACAAAACAACGCCTTGCGAGCAGCCCTGAACATACCCAAACAAGAACACATCTCGGACGCCAGACGCACCTGCCATTGGCTATCCATACCACAAAGAATTGAATATAAAACCATCTCACTCACACACAAATGCCTAGCTAACCAAGCACCCAGATACCTATCCGACAACCTCAAGCACCACACCCCAGCGCGCCCTACCAGATCAGCTCAAACACACTGCTTAAATATCCCAAGATTTAAGCTCCAAAAAGCAGGTGGCTCCAGCTTCCCCGTGCTTGCCTCCAAACTCTGGAATTCACTTCCACTCGAGCTGAGATCAGAACCGTCCTTTCACAGATTTAGACACAACACCAAAACTTGGCTTCTATCCAAAGAAACTGCCTAGCCCTACCGCACTAGCATGCACCAAGACTGTAAATTTGTAAATATGTAATCGATTTGTACATTTCTGCTGCATTATTCTTGTTGTATTCATTATTCTTGTTGTACTCATCGCAAGCGCCTGGATGCCCTAGGGCCAGGTGGCGCTATACAAATAATAAACTAAACTAAACTAAATGACGCAAGCCCACAGCTCTTCTGCAACCCTGAACCTGGAATTCCCAATGGAGCAGCCCGGGACTTCCTATGACCTCCTCTTCACCAAGGCATGCTGGAGAGCTACCTGGGACTTTACTTCATCGCTCCACCCTGCTATGTGGAGTGGAATTCCTGCTCATTACCTTTTGGGTCGCACCAGACATACGTGGCCTGGAAGGACTTTTAAAAGGGGCCCTGTCTCTCTGGCCATGAAGTGGGCTGACTGTGGATGTGGCCGGGCAGCCTGTTCTGGCCACCCCCTCATGTGGCCCTGACTATGCATTTCTTCTTTGGCCCAGACGGCCCCACGCACGCTGCTCAGGCCCTTTCTGATGCAGGGGCCCATCCGGTGTAGCCACTGGGCAGGCTGCTGCCCACTACAGCTACAGGGCAACCGAGTTGCCCCTGGCTAGCAACTCAGCCCCCGCAGTTAACACCCTGCGTAGGACACCAACATGTGCTGCCTGGTGCTCAGAGGTGTTCGTTCTCTGGGAGGGCCAGTCCAGGAAGCAGACCCCCCAGGTAGCTATTTTTCTTGTAGTTCGCCCTTCTCTTCCTTTAGTTCTCCCTTCTTGTCCTTCTGCTTTCTTTCTCCTCCTTATCTTTTACTTTTCTTTTCAAAATCCCCTTCTTTTTTCCCCATGCACAGCCATTCTTGGGCATGGATGTTCTGGTCCTGTTCTAGTCCATTGTTCTTTTCTTTTCTTACGTTTTCCTTCTCTTATACATTCCATCCAGTCCCGTGATGGGTTGGATGCACTAGTCCAGTTCAAACACATACACACAGAAATAAGGTAAACCACACAGTGCATTTCATAAAATACTTGTATTTCTTTGCTTGTATGTCTTTTTTCCAGGGTCCAGGGGACAAGCATGGAGCCCAAATTAACTGGGTCCCTTGGGGCCACAGGCTAAGATTGATCCGTATTCTTTTTCATATCAAACTGCCAACATAAATACTTTTACAATGGCGGGAGAAAGGCACACTGGGATGCTTGTGTATCTTTAGATCAACATTTGATATAAGGAGAAAAAAATACTCCTATGCGCCTTAATAACCATAAAGTGAGATAGACTGGGGACATAGTCGTACATAAATCATTGTATGTTTACTACAGTCCAAGACATGAAATGGCACTATGGGTGAATCTGTTACTCGGTGCACAAGTCTTCTGGCGAGTTTTCGAGTAAATTAACACTGATTGAAGCAGACACTGCAGTCTTTTCTGCAAACAGTTCACAGTATTCAGGTCTGAAACCTCAGTACCAAGGTTGTTCATTCTCATTGTATGGTTAAAGTCCTCACAACAAAAAAGCATTTTACCAATGATCAACGCCGGTTGACAGGCAGAACAATATCCATCTTAGAGGTGTACCCCAACTTCAGTTGAATGATGCATGAATGGAATTTCCAAACTGTAACTTTCGTACCTTTTATACACTTGCTAAAAGCAGATTTGTCATTCTATGTCCCAATGGACTAATGGAGAGAATCCAGTATGAGACCAAGTTAGTTCAAATCAAATTTTCGCCAAACCTCAATTCAAAATCATCTTGAATATCCAAACAACTTTCCAGTTCTGTTTGTCAGAAGCCAAATGTGTGTGAGCACAACAACCAAAGGGTCGGAATAAATACAATGGCCCTCATTACGACCCTGGCGGAGATCATGGTGCAATTTGCACCATGGAGCATGGCGGAAAGCTGCCAGCACCGCCATGGGGGTTGGCGGATTTACCGCCCCATTCCGACCTTGGCGGGGCGGTAAATCCCCAATCCCCATTTTACCCTTCCCCATTCCCATTTTTGACCCATAGGGTATAATGGGAGTGGGGAAGGAGTTAATTACGCCACCGTAAATTACGGTGGCGTAATTAACAACAAGGTCCCGTAGCGCCATGGATTTTTCCGCCCAGAAAAACCGGGCGTAAAACTCACCATGGCGCTACGGAATCTCGTAGTAAGGCGGAAGGGTACGCCATGATTTCCGCTGGCGTAAACCCTCTCCGCCAGGGTCGTAATGAGGGCCAATGTGAATTATCAACTGCTTTCTTTGCAACACCCCTAAAGCCAGCTCTCTAAAACCAATAACACACGCAGGTTGATGACGGGCGTTAAGTACCAAAAGCCACAAATCTACAAAAAACGCATCTCAATCAGCAACATTAAATGAGGTTGTCAGAAACCCCTGAAGTATCAACACCGATTTTTAAAGATCAGAAACATCCACTCAAACACTTAGCTACCTGACACAAAAAATACTTAATTTTGTCATGTACTAATTAAGTCACACATATCTTTGTTTGTAAACACCATTGATCAACCCTGTTAAAAGAAGCAGTGCATACGTTGACAGGACAAAGGGCATAGTGACAAAAACAAAGAGCCTCTAGTCAACACGAGAGTGGCTATTCACATCACTGAAGAAAGACCCTTCCTAGGTCGTTCTTGAATATTTGTTAAGCACGCGTTTGGCACCCGTCCCGCCCCCACTGTTAATTATGCTGTTATGTATGTATATACATGTATCTTAGATAAATAATTGACACCTGTATTCATTGGTGTAAGCGAATGGACTACAATGCATCTAAATCTATATGCTCATAATGGTTTAACAATGTCAAAATAGTAATGCTGTGTAAAGCAGTATGCACTTTACAGTTGATTGCTTAGAATTGTTGTTGTACAGTTTGAAAAAATAAGCCATGGATACGTGAGTGATGATGCATCTGTAGGAACCGATGTAGACTAATGTAGCACTATGCACTTTATGTTATATACATACATTGATTTAACAAACGTTAAATAGGATTATTGTGTAAGGCACTATGCAGTTTATAGTTGCTTACGTGGAAATGGCCGCTATGATATGTCATTCAGATTATGAGAGAGAGATGACTGAGGGTGCTGAATATATTACGGAATCCGGCTAAGCATTGGTTGGTATAATTGTTCGAATAAAGCACTATGCACTTTAGTTCGAGATATTTATATCTGGACAATAGCTGCTATTAGTAGAGAATGCACTATGCACTATGCACGTTGAAACTGAATGTTTTTTTCAAATGACGGCTGTCAATTGAAAATAATACAATAGGCACTATGCACTTTATTATGTACTGTTTCCAGTTGTTAATCAATGTAAACATGTTGCACTTTATTTGAAATGTGAACATGTTTTAGGTAGCTATTCTGAAACATGACTTGAAATTGGAAATTAACATTACAAGTTTATTTGCACTAGGAACTCCATTATGCAGCATGTTAAATACTAGACATAGATATTAATGGGGAAAATGAGCCGTTATCAAAATAGAGCATTTAGAGTTGGAATGCATTATAAATTGTACCATATCTAAGGCTATAAAATAGTCAAAGACGGCCGACACACAATCCCGTAGTTGTTGGATAGAAAAAAAATGTGTCCTTTCTTTGTGTCTACCTGTTTCTCAAACACACCGGGTATTTTAATGTACACTTTAGATGTGGGCTAGTGTTGTGAACAAGCGGCGAGAGAGCCGTGAAACACGTAAACAGTATCAACGTTGCCACTATGGGGGTACCAAACTTTTTTGGTTTTAAATTGTTTTGTTGTTGCTGTGATTGCTCCACGAAGCGATTAAATAAAGGAAGAATACTCTGAATTGGAATTGTATCCTGAAGATAATTTATGACCACGAGAGTGCCGCTCACAGACTGTAAAGTTTGGTGGGGAATCGTCTAGGGGGGAAAAAGTTTTAGGGGGGTCCCAAATCGTCTTTTTTTCTCATAGACTGAATGGGGGAAAAACTTTGCGCACGGCTACAGGCCAAACCGCTGGACGGATTTTCACCAAATTTGCACCAGGGGCTTGGTACCGAAAGAGTGCTTTGGTAAATCTGGTGACAATCCGTGCAGTACTTTTATTTAAAATGACCAGAAAGTAGGTCTCAAAAAATTAGTGATATCTATGTCCGATCCGCAGTCACACTTCCCTGTTCGCTCCGCGGACAAGATACCGATTGGCTAAGGGGCTGGCATCATGACCGCGGACACGCAACATCTCTGTCGATTGGCTGTGTTCGATACGTGTTCTGCGTCAGATTGTTTGGATGCGTCCGACATCTTGGATCCGCCGACAGCGCCGCGACGACCAGCGGCAACATACTATTTCGAAAACTATTTTGCTGAGTCATAGTGCTTGGGGAGATTCACACAGTAAGAGATGGGTGAAAAACTGTATTTGTTCAGGCAGTAGGTGTTAATGATGTATTCTCTATGCCTGCCTTGTTCGGAATGTTTGTGCGTACAGAAACTGTTCTAAGGACACGTGTGGTGTTAGCGTACATTGAAATTGAGTACATATCATTATTATATCATTTTTTCCTATGGGTGTGCTATTAATTTGTACGCCGCCATGAGTGTGACATGCTGCGGTGGTTGTGGCCAGGGTCTAGAGTCTTGGATGCATGGCCGTAGGCACCATATTACTGCCATAGATTAGCCGTGTAGATTCATATATGTATGAAATGACTGTAATTATACATACTGTTTAATTTGTTCAGAATCCATACATATCTTTCATGACTGTAGTACTTGGCAGAACTAGCATTTTTTAATTTCTGTAATAAAAGAAAAAAAACATGTTAGTGTTTGCTTTTTATGAAGACTTATTACATTGTATAATAGACAGTTTAGCTCTTTTTTTTACCCTCATATTTAGTTTACAAACCAGTGTACTGTGCATTTTGCTCAGTTTACAAACTATTTCTTTGCTTTCTTTGAGTTGTTCTTTCTGATTAATGTTATGTTTGTTGCCTTGTTGCCGATTTTTAACAACAGTTAGATACCTGTTGGCGTATTCTAACTGTGTGTAGTCTTTCACTTCATTTTTTGGTAATGTTGAAGAACACATTAGTTATTACATTTTGGCTTTAAGAAGATTAAATACGCATTTGCAATATTAGCTGCCAATCTCTGCTTTAGAGTAATGGTGCTATCATTACATTCCACCCATTCACATTTCTTTTTAATGTATGCAGCGTAGTGACCTGCATTGGTTGTAGCTCCTGCATGGTAGATTATACTTACTGTTGTAAAGGTTTTCTTTCCAAGTGACACTTGACCGTGTGTGACTCCGGTCAGCTTGCAGTTGTTTTTGGTACCATCTGCATTATAACGTAGCAGCATACGTATTATGTACTTACTATGTGTTTGTATCAGTAAGGTGGAGCCATTGTCTGAATTGCACATAGTACATAATCTGCCATGGTTTGCATTCTGTACAAGTTGCTGAAATGGAATGGATTCACTATTAGGTATGGATACATACACAAATCGCTCATTTGGGATGTGTTCCTGTATAACATTGCTACAGTGAGTGCATGTATGTCACCACATGTATGAAATCTGGAAGATTTCATTTATAGGTATGCTTTTGTTTTCCAGTTCTTGTAGTAAGTACATTAGAAATTCTTGTGGATTTTCTTTTGAATCTCACCATTCCAGCACAGTAGTCCAATCCTTGTCTAATTCTGTGAACACTGTACGTGTTCTCAGGATTGTTTGTTGCGTCTCTATGAAGGACTAACATTTGCAAACACAATTGGTCTGTACTATGCAAGTCAATATTGTTAACAATTGGTGGTAATTGAAATAGAATATTCATTGCTACATTTGCATAGCAACTTACACCAGTTTCATTTGAAAATTTTAATGGACCAGCTAGTTCTGTTTCTCTTCCTTCTTTGAAGAAGTACCTGGTTTACTTTCCCTAATAGGTTTTTCTTTGCTTGTGGTAATTTATGAACCTTTACCTTCTTTTGTTTTCTTTGAAGGATTTGCTGTCACATTCTTTTGCATTTCTGTTTCAATTAGTTTTCTTTTACCACATTTTACTTTTTCTAGAACAGGATTTTGTTTCAGATGAGGAGTGTACAGTGAACGTAGTCTATTGTATTCTAAAATACAAGGAATATCAGCGCACACTTTACTTGCATCAAAGTTGATTAGAAATAGACCGTCAAGTGTACGTAAGCGTGATAGTGCTACGTAGCTTATGCCTTCTTTAAAGACTGTTTCCTATATCTATCAAAGCTTTGTCTAGGGTAAAACCTTGGGATTTATGAATGGTGACTGCATACGCAAGAGTTAGAAAAAATTGTTCGCTACGTACATACATGTCTTTGAACAGAAGGAATCGAGCAGTTGAGCGCCCTATCCTTTTCACTTCTGAAAGTTTGTCAAAGCGAATATTGACAAACTGAATGTTGTCACGGGGGTATGATTGAAAGTCAACCACTGTACCCAGTGCCCAATTAACTAGCCATTGCTCCACGTCAAGGTTACGTTTAAGCATTACTCTACAATTTAAGGATAATTTTAATATTTTTTCCAACCCAGCTGTTGGAGATTGAATTTTCTAAGCTATTTAGTCTTGTTGTGGCTTGCCCACACATGGGTAGTGTCAGACCATGTAAGTCTAGTTTGTCTGTGGCGCAAATTTCCATTATTGGTTGCTTTTCTTTATTTAACATTGTTTCATTGAATTTGAAACAGCTTGCAAGAGTTGGCATTAAGGCCATACAATTGACATTTGTGTGCGCTAATTGTTCCATAAAATAAGTAGTGCATGCATTATCGCCATAAAGTGCATGAATGTGGCGTTTTTTCAATATTGCTTGTGTTTCTTGAGACAGTGCACCAACTCTAATACTTTTTATGTTGGCATAAGTGAGATCTGCAGATTGCCGCATGTTTTCTGTTAATTCTCTGTAATGGAAATGTTGCCAAAGGTTAACATTTCCTATGCTGCCAACAGTTTAAGGCAGAGTTTGTGTCCCAAGGTTTTAAAAATAGATTCACCTTTCACTGGTGTCAATTGTAGAAGATCTCCAAAAACGATAATGTAGAGTTCTTCGTAGTTTGTTTTAAGTACTTCTTGCAATCTGAGGTGAATCAAAGCCAACATTAGGTTGGAGACCATGCTCACTTCATCTATTAGTAGCATTTTCATTTTCTTTAATACTCTGCATAGTTCCATTGTAGCTTCTGCAGAAAGCTTGTAATAGTCTAATTTGTTTTGGTGTTCTACTGGAAGAAATAGTAATCGGTGTAAAGTGACACAGCCGAATTTTGTAGGCAGCTAAACCTGTTGTTGTTTGTGAATTGCTGAAGGAACTTTCTGATGATTTTGATTAAGAATGTTTTTCCTGACCCAGCACAACTACTGATGTACAGCAGTATTGGTTTGTAATTTTGGCAGGTACATTCTTTATTTTCGTGTTGTACACCATGTTCAATTTGTTTTGTTACGTCTTCAAAAATGGTGTGCTGATCTTTGTTAAGTTTTGCTTGTTGTACAGTTAAGTCTTCTATATTTTCTTGATAGTGACACATGGTGTTTTCCACTTCTGTCATAGATAATTCTGCCTCATTTGCTATTAGTGGCTGTCCTAGTTGTTCTTGGCTTCCTGTTACAGAAGGTTGACTACTGTCGGAAGAGTCCTTATCTAGCTGGGCCTGAAGTTCTTCTTCGTGTTGCTGTTCATTGTACAACATTGTTTTGTACTGCATAAAGTTCACATCGGGGATAGCGCTTTCATTTGCTTTGAAAGCATCTTCATAGCAGTTATAGTTATATAGTATCTCTTCCTCTTTTCTCCATGGTTTAAAAAGTTGTAGCAGAGACATGTAATATAGTTCTTTCTGTTGAGGAGTTTTTAGTGACAATTTAACATGATTAATTAAGCTTCATTTGGTAAGTTTCACTAAGCTGCCTTCACAATCTGTGACTCTATATCTGTCTTTGCTTTCATCGGTTTTTATATTATTTTTGTATGCAAAGTTTTGAACTATGTGGTATAGACACATGCTTTCCAAAGTGCTGCTCCTGTTCGGATAGTATGTGTCTAGTAAATTGTTTTTTAAAATGTCTTGGCTCTTGGGATCCTTTCTGGCAATTGTTTCTATGTCCTCATATGATTTCAGAACTCTTTTTCTAGATTTAGCAGGTCCAAGACTTAGCCATACTATGTTGTCTGATTTTCCGTACAAAGCAGTACCGGTTAAACAATCTGCTGCTTCATAGGTGCCACATTCTCTATGAGAGAGAATGTTTATGCCTAGGCTGTGCAATTTCTGACATATTGTTTTGTCTGATGATAGGTCATCCCAGAGGTCTTGAAGCTCAGTTTTTTCTGCTTTTGTTAAGTAGGCTGTAACATATCGTGCAACAGCAGTGGAATTGTCTGCAATGTACTGCACATCTATGTTTGCATTCCATAGGAGGGCAATGATTGCATTGTAATCATTGATATATTTTAATACGTGTTCTTAGGTGATTTACCTTCAACACTATGTCAAACTGAAGACATGAAGTTGTTCACTTCACCTGTTTCTGTATCTGGTCTAGGGAAACCAAAGCAGCATTTGGTGTAGTATTTCCCTTTGTTTTTGTATTTGCGACAGCAATATTTGCCACATTTATGTCTTTGAAATTGTAAAATCTGCCCATGCATGTCACTATGTGTCCGTTGTGAAGGGATTTCACAAGTGACATATTTTTGGATGAACTGCAAAACAGTGGCATCAGTGTTGTGACCAAATTTAGGTGCACCTTTGATCCATAAAAGCATGTGAATGTGTGGTGCTCCTCTCGCTTGCTATTCTTTTCTCCAAAAGAAGTGTGGCACTTCTCCGACGGGAGGAACAGTTTTATTGCAAATAAACTGTAGCATAGCAATGAAACGATGATGGAAATATCTTGACACATGAACTGGATCTAAAGAGCAAAGTTCTCCAGCTGTTAATAAATGTATGTTGGTTTTGTTGTTGTATGATATGCGTAGGAACTCATGTAAATCTTCCCATGCATATTCTGCACAACTTAGTGTAACAAACCAAGTCGGTGGTCCAAGGTTTCTGATCATACAACGTACGTCTCCGTACCATCGGAACCAGTATTCTTTTGTACCACGCATGTTTGCAAACAAATTTGTTATACTTGATTGTAAAACCTCATCTTTTTCTTGTACTTTTTGTATTAATTGCGTAGCTGACATATTTTGAAAGTGGGTTCCAGATTTCAAAATGTGTGCAACTCCGTAACATAGGGTTGCTAGTTCACTTTCAAAGAGTAGGTGGAATATGTATTACACATTTTGTCTAAAACTAGGATCTTGCTAATACATTCGTAATGAGCTGTATTCTGATGCTGTAATCTCAGTGGGTCTATCATCATATCTTCCACCTTTGCCAGTAGGAAATAGCAGTGGAAAAGCACGTGCTTCTATACTTTTTTCCCATATGCTCATTGGTGAACCTTTGGTTTGCCGCATTTTGTAAGTTTCTAATGCATCATCTATGCTTTCATTGGAATGTAATGGATGAATTGTGTACTGGTCCAAAAGAGTGGATACTTCAAGAGGATCCAGAAGTTCGAATTGTCCAGTTTCTGATGACTCTTCAATTATTTCAGTTGTTTCCCTTAAGCTTTCTTCAATATTTATTTCCTTGTATTATTTGTTATTGTCTTGTAGATATTGCAAGGCTTGTCTAACTTTATGTAAATCCACCAGTTGTTGCCAAATTGTTTTGTCTTTTGTTGTTACACCATTTACCAAGACAATTAAAGAATGCTCTATTGAACGTTGCACTCCTAGAGTATGTACATTTTCTGTTAGATCTAATGGCAAATAAACTACGTTGCCATGAATGCCTTTCACCAATTCAGAGGAAGGTAATTTTGCTGGTTTTGGGTGAAAGTGTATAATTGCTTGAAATGTGTGAACTGTTTGACTTATGATGTTCTCATACAAATTGAGTTGTTGCAGGGTTTTTGGTAGTGGGAACAATTCCAAATTATTTGTGATAGCACGTGAAGGAGTTTGGTTGTTGTCTAGTTTTGTAGTGCAGTAACTGCAACATATTAGGGGTTCACTTATTTGATACTTGTTTTCGGCTAAAAGGTAGAGAGCTAATTCAAACCATTTGGAATCTTTATTGTCTTCTATTTTGTATGCTATGTCTATATTTTTTGTGTTCCTTTTGTAAAACGTTCTGCAGCAACACACACACACATGGTTTGGTATTTCAGCCGATGCACTTTTAAATTTTAGTATTTCTTTTTTGTATGTGTGTAATAGAAGATTGCTATGTGCAGAATTGTTGCTAGTCTGTTCTACAACTATTGCATTTTGTAGTGGCTTTCACTTCCAAAATATTTTCTCTGGATACGGTCCATTTCTCCTTCTAGATATTTGGGTGTACCATGCAGAAGAGTGTTATTTAATTTGGCTAATTCTAAAGCTGGACTTTTAGCATAGTATATTTTATACACTAGATTTCCTACATTTGAATAATGTATTGATATCCTTTTGATATCATGGAAGGTGCTTTTGCAAATAGGTCCAGAAATGCAGGCTAATGAATGTCCTTGTAGTCCTGTGCGCACTGGACAGATATCCATATTTTGCAGCACTTTCATTTTAATTTTGTCTTTACCTTTCACATACTGATTGAGGAACTGATGTAAAGATTTGAAAGATTTGTTAGGAATGGCACACATTGATGTGCATGGCCATTTGTATACTGGACGGTCTGGTTCAGTCGAATCGAGAGGTAATTCTGAGTTTTCAGGGGCTACTTTTCTAAGCAGTGTTTCTTGTTCCATGATGCTATTATTGATTTTTTCATACTCTCGTTTTTTGTTTATATGCTTCTTCATTAAAATATGTTTCTGTGGTTGTTGTGTGACTCCATTCACCTCCACAAATATGTAAGAAGTTATTTTTGTTCACATTCCGTTTATTGATAAGTTTCTTTTGTAGATTGGTACTTAGTTTTGTTAGTGGTTTCAGCCTATTTAACACTAATAGAAACAATTTCCTTTTGAGAAGGATTGCACTGTCCGCGAGAGCTTGTAGGATTAATTTTCTACGGCAGGTTTTAAGTGTTGAGGATGATTTCGGTCCTCTTCTTATTAGATTCTGAAGGACTCTCTGGCGAAACAATTTTGCTAAAATACTTTTTTTTTTACTATAGGGTCTTTTTACTATATCAGGATTAATAGAAGCATTGTTAGCAGTACTGGTAGCTGATTTTTTGTGAAGAGTTTTGTGTTTCGTACCACATTTTATTGGAGGAGGTAAAGTTTCAGTAGTTGAAGCTTTCTTTGTTTTGCTAAATGACTGCATTAGCTGTTTTGTTCCAACGTTCTCTACAAACTCTGCTACAGATGGATGCTTAGGTTGGAGACTTTTATTTATATTTGCTCTACTTCTGCATTCCTTTCTATGGACTTGCTTTTTGTAGGTATTCTTTGGGGCCTGTTGTAAAAAAGAAGGCATGGTTTGGTCTGTTGTACAATGTATGTGTACTGTGTGCATGCGTGCATGAGGTTGATGGAGAAGCTCGTTGTGGTGGTGTGTGAATGTGCATTGGCCTCTTGCAATGATTTGGGAAGGCTATTTTTCTGTTTGTATAGTAGTACAATGTGCTTCAGATGAGAGTACAAAGTGGGCTAGTGGTGAGGAGAAGCATTAATAGTAAACGTAATGGCATAACATTGAAGCAGCTATTTGTATTCTAGTACTAACATTCTAAGGCTTCTGTATGTTATTTGAGTTGCAAACACACAGGGATTTGTGAGCCATTCTACCTGTTATACTTTGATTAATAAATGGGTATTTGTGGGCAGAATGGTTCAGAAGTCACTGTTTGCTTTGGTGCACAAATTACATACATAACCCACACAGTCTGTTTGAGGAATAGTTAGAATATAAAGTATTTACTTTTTTTTGCAGAATGACCAGGTTTCTACGGATATGTTGTTTGCAGTGTAGATGCTGTTGATTTTCAGGAGAGTAGTCTTCACTGCGATTGTAAAAAGAAGAAGTTAGTAACTTTGTGTGTTTAAAGCAATGAAGTTACTGTATACGTTAATTTTGTATCTTTCGTCAGAGTATTCTCCTTTGATATTTGAACCCAGTGCCTGTGTGCATTTCACTTCACTATGTGCTGCCTTTGTATGTTACTTGCAGTACGTAAGTTGCACGTGCTTCAGAAATTAGTACAATATTTAGGTTATGAAAATGCCTTGTTTCTTTTAAACTGTGTTATCTATAGCAGAGAGGTTTATAAGCGATAGTTCATTATAGTAGATGGGAAACATTTCTGTACTTTCATATTATAAGTACGGTTTTGAAAAATCGGGAGACCCTCAGAGGGAGATGTCACCACAGCAATCAGGAGAGTTTATTTTTCTCAAACGATCGCATTGGAAGTAGTATTTATGTAGGCGGTACACAGTAAAAAATGATGCCATTTTCTAATGCAAAATCGAGTTTCACGCTAAATAGGTAGGGTTGTAACGTATGTGTAGGTTATGCGGGAGACAGTAAGAAGTAGTGTGGTTTGTCAATGAAAAATCGGACATCTTGCACTTAAAGGGGGAGTGTTGGTATGTATTGGCTATGCAGATTTAGTGGCATTAATTTGTTTAAATGAAATCATAAGGGTTGTACATGTTCTCTGATTAAAATACGCATACCTGTACTTTATACGCATGCATGTGCGCATGCATCATGGAGCTGTACGTATAAATCTGCGACACTTGCACAGTAGTTTTTAAAGTAGGTGCTTTGCAATGATATGCGACTTGCATTCAGAGTGATCAATAATACATTTGAAGTGCGACATTTTGATGACAGAGTTAGATGTAGGGATGTTGAATGTGATTGGTGGATGGTTGTGTGACTGCTTAGCTGTGTCCAATGAGGGAATGGATTTGCGAGTGATGTGGAAAGGGTAGAAGGACTGGCTATGAGTTACATGCCCCACATAGACAACGCTTGTCCGCGGGTAGGGCGTGTCACATATGGGTTTTTTACAGCAAATCCAGCATGGAAAGGGGACTGTAGGCATCAGCCAATTATATGTTCACATTGCTCTTTTTTGGAGAAAGACGGTGCATATACTGAAGATGGCAGAGGTGCAGAGGGTCAGGGTTTTGTTCCTTGGAGATATTTTTGTCCATGGTTTACAGCACTAAACCGAAAGTAGGCATGTGGCACACCATTTCGATGTGAGTGGAGTGGAGCTGGTGGAGCGCTGAGACGGATCGCAATGTTGCGGCAATTCTCCAAGTTTGCACCGAGATGCCTACGATGACCACTCTCATGTGGTAGTTTTGCACTACGGTGCTTGCCATTTGGGCTACGTGAGTTCACCTACTTTGTTGTAAGATTTGGAACAGTTGGTTCAAGCAGTCATGAACATCTTTCCTACTGCAAAATACATTTTTTCTGGGTTACTCCCTAGAGGAAAATGGGACAACAGTTCTTTTTTCTGTCCTGATCAAAATATTGGGAGGTGCAACATCAATCGCGGCATATGTGCTTTTATGTTACACGCTGGTATGTTTTTTTGCAGCCACAAGAACATTGTTCCCAGTAATGCGGCTTATTTTGAAGCAGATGGTGTTGCATTATCTTCTTTGGGAAATGCCATGTTCTTTTGGAATGTGAGGCTTGCTTTGGAGAAGGTTCTGTAATGGTTGTAGGAGTAAAGTAAGAACAAAAAATATTTAAAAAAAAACAAAATAACAGGTGCCTGTAAGGCATCTGCCCCCCAAAAAATGGCTCTTTTCAGAGCCCACCTTAAAGGGGAAAAGGGGAATAATATTTAAATGTACAGTTGTCATGCTCTGATCCTGTAAGTGTCCACGAACATGGCGGTAGTTTGCAGGCGGAGCCTATTACCAACGGGGATTCTGGGGTGGAGATGCATGCAAATGAGAATGTGCCAAGGTAGGGATTGGTCAGTAAAGTTCAATGGGTGTGTTCTGTATGGAGAAATTTAGTGAGAACGTATTTTCCCTGGCAGGAGACCAGACAGCCATGGCTCTGTGTGCTCAAAAACAGATCATCTGGATTTTGGGAGACTCATGGATACATTGGTTGAAGGTACATGCAGAAAGTTGAGGTCTATGTGCAGAACTTGAATTTCCTCATGTGGAAGTGCACTGGCATGGCGTGTGTGGAATTTCTTTGCAATTTGTAATGAAGGAAGGATTTGCGAAGGTCATGGACATGTTTCCAAATTGCCAAATAGTTTTTTCACGTATTACACAAAGACAAATACAAATATGGCTGCGTTCTTCTGCATTTGGTCCACAAATGGAGAAAGCGAGGCGCAATGTGAATTAGGCTGTTTGTGCCTTTCTAAGAGATGTCGGTATGTCCTCATTACACAATTAAAACATTTTGTTTCGCAGCTCTTTCACTTTTCGCAGAGATGGAGTCCATCTCACATATGTTGGCAATCAGATTTTTCTTCGCAATGTACAAAATGCATTGCAACTTTTTTTGGAATCATAGTCACCTATTTGGCAATCTGTTTTTTCCACCCTACATTTTTTGAAGCACACACACCACCACCAAAAGGCTCTTTTCAGAGCCACCAATTACTCCCAGCGAAAAGTCCATTGGTTTTGCTAGGCTTGCACCCTCCATTTTTGTGTGTCCTACGACTGTCCGCTGACTTTTCCAAAAATGCGCAGAGGCCTGCAACGGTCACTTGATAGTTCTATTGTTAAACTGAGAAAGGCGGCTCTGAAAAGAGCCTTTTTTGTAATTTTTGTTATTTTCAAGTTTACTGCTTTTGATCACACGACACACTAAGAGAGGAGGGCAAAGGAGGGTAAGGAAGGGACACCAACCAGGGGGATAGGAAGGGGCAGGTGGAGAGAAAAAGATATAAGGTGGGCTTTACTTAGGTAGGGAGCAGTTCTTCTAGTGCACCGTGACCGTAGCCTCAAAAGCACTTCGAAGACTCTCCCCCCTGAAGAGTACTGCATCACAGTACACTCTCAATATTGTGACCCTCAAAAAGTAACGGTCAACAGCATCACAAATGACTTGTGAGGCAGCTGGAGGGATGCGCTCCCCCACAAGAGTTTCTCTTGTGGTGAGAGGATGGGACACAGAGTATGCTGTGGAGAAACTCAATCTTCTATGTTCTTCGCATGGCACCACCTTGTGAATGTTCAGACTGTGGAACGAAGTTAGGTGTCGCTTCATGGTTGTCGTACCAAAGCTGTACGCAACAGGTCTACCACGACTGAGCACCACTGGCACTGGTTACACTTGACCAGGTTTGCATGTGCTTTCGGTACGTTCCCTAAAACGCAAAACAACCGCCACACCCACGACTCCCGGCAAGTGTTTGTAGTGCAGAGTTACTCCACCTCATTCTCTTCTTCCTCTTCTTCCTCGATCTCTACATCCTCACCCGTATATCCCTCTGCTGGAGGTGGTGGCGGTGGAAGGCTTGGGAGTGGCGCTGAGGCTAATGAAGCAACAGTAGCTATGTATGCCATAAGGATTAGTTGCCTAATGGTCGCTACAGCAGTAAAGGCAGCACAACTCAAACTGCTATAGCCAGAAGCACAATGAAGATGATCTTGGGGTGTGGCCATTTATAGTGGTAGATGGGTGTGCCTCGTGACCATATTGATCACCAACAAGCGCTGCAAAAATTCTAAAAGACATATTCACAGATAGAGCTATTGTATGGGACATGTGAAATGGTGATTTTTTTTATACTGTAAAATAATTTACCATGTGTGTATAAGTTCTTTTGCAATGTTGCGGAAGCAGACAAACTCCGCAAATTAGTCCACACGCTGAGCGTGGGTGCGGTCACATGATGACGTCCCGAAGACATCCGCTAGGAAATGTGGGCCCGCTGGACAGCAAATGCAGAGGGTTCCATGTGATAATTCTGCCGCAAAAATATTGCGATACAAAAATATTGCCATATTTTTATGGCCAAATTCACAATGGACACTGTGGGGTACACCCCCGCAACACCCCCACATAATATCCCCCATAAAAATATCTCCTATGCCGAACCAAACAGCCATATTTACGGCAATATTTTTGTTGGGCATATTAATACCTGATATCATGCAGACTAACAAATGTGCGCATGCGCGCCAGTGTTCTACGGACAGTGTTCAGGTCCTGAAACGAATTAAAGGTGCGACACAAGTGAGACAGACAATTAGGGACAGGCGCGATGTTCGCAGTACTTATGAATGTACTGCGCATGTGCGTACATGATCTGCTGACTGTATGGACAGGTCCAGTGTCCTTAGGACACCGCCATTTTGTTTGACTATGAATATGCCGGCCACCGCACCTGTTCTACGGACGGTTCCATCTTGGCCGCGGATGATACGGACAGGTATAGTGTCCTTAGGACACTCCCATTTTTCTCATTTACAGACATCACAGTCACCTGGTGTGTCCTAGGAACATGTTTTATCTCATTTGTGAGCGGTACGGAGAGGTATAATGTCCTTAGGACACCCCATTCTGTTCATTTACGCACAACTTGCACAGATGGTGCATTCTAAGATCAGTTCCATCTTGGTTGACATTGGTACGGGTAGGTGTATTGCCGTTAGAACATCCACATTATATTGCTTACGGCTAGCTCAAACAGGTGCGCTGTTCGGGAACATTTTAAGTCTTTTTAAAAAAAAAAATCCTCAAACCCTTCGACTACAACAAATATACAAACACTTTCTAAAAACACACACACACTGCAATCAGCATAAATACAGGGGGAAGCAGATACTGACACAAATATCGAGGAACTAGGGTTCAACATGGGCTGATTGTGAGGAGATGATTTGTGAGGGGAAGAAGGCATGGTTGTTTCATCAAAACGTCTATTTTCTTCTTGAAGGTTGGGGATGGTTCACTAGGAAATGAAGAAGGGGGCAGGTACAGGTGGGACAGTGATAACGTATTTTTCCTCTCACAAATTCCTTCACAAATTTCCTTAAATTGTTAAAATTGTCATTTAGTGTGTCCATTTTCAGTTTTATCCTTTTCAGCCTGTCTTCCTCTGCGTCGTTTGTTGGCCTTTCTTCTTTTTTTTCCTGGTCTGGTAAAAATAAATATATATATGATAAATGCTCATAAAAAACCGATCATTATTTTGCTTATGCAGAGCACTGTGTACCATTATTATCGCTATCTTCGGACATTTCCCCATGCAGAAAATTCTCCTCCAGCCACTCCAAAGTACTGCATATTTATGTGTCAAAACAACAGAAAGAAATTATTTTTTCTGCCCCTCATACCAAAAAAAGTACACACACATATAAGAAAAATGAGGTTCACTTACTATTTTGTTGCAATTTGTCTGCGTTGTAGTGCGTGCATCTACTGTCGGTCCTGGCTGCAGAGTTTCTGTGAGGTAATTACGCTGGAGGCATACTTTTTTTTTGTTATGGTATAATCCATTTAATTCTACATGGTCATTAAATGCATGGTTTTTGTTTCAGACGTTTTGGTTTCCCTATTTATTTACTAGTACTTATAATGTCTTTATGTGTCCTTTTTCCAAGTTGAGCATTTTTTGTGTAAGACAATAGTACAATTTCAGATACCCCTGACTGTTTGGGTACTGTTGACCTCGTCCGCGCCAATCCGCAGACAGGCGCTCAGTCCGTGCCTTTCAATAGCGAGGGGGTTCTGTATGTTCTATGTTACATGTATATAAAGTAAGCAGATTATACTACATATCTCCGAAGATCACATGATGATAGTGTATATTCAGCAAAAAAACGTTATTACCGCAATGTTATGATTAGGTTCCCCTTCAAAAAACCTGTGAAATTCAGTAAAAAATAACTTTGTTAAGGGCACGTTATGGTTAAGTTGCGCTACTAAAAACTTGTGAAATTCCCAAAAAAAAAACTTTATAAATGTGACATTATGGTTCGAAGTAAAACTGAAAAACCCCTTAAATTCACCAGTTATGGTAGGCTAAGCAGCCATAACTGCCCGCACGACTGTGCACTGCTAATACTAAAACCAAGGACATCAAAGATGACATCACAAATAGGAAACTCATAGGAAGAAAACTTTTCGGGTGGTTTATAACTTTGCTCCCCCTGGACGAATCCTCACCAAACTTTTTTTCAAAGTTTGGTCAAGGGGGGGAAAAGTTATGGGGGGGTCCAAACATTTATTTTTTTCCCATAGACATAATGGGAAAAAATGTCTGTCATGCCTAACTGCTGGACGGATTTTCACCAAATTTGCAGCAGGAGTGGCGGCTTGGTCCAAAGCGTGCTTTTGTTAATTTGGTGTAAATCCGTCCAGTAGATTTTTTTTTTTAAATGACCAAAACATAAGGCAAAATAATTACTGCTATATATGTCCCAAATGATGCAGGATCTTGAGCAAAAAAATACAAAAAATGGGTGTTTTTTAGGAAGTTACACAATGAGTTTAGTATTACAATTCATAGCATCACCCCTTTACAGGGTGGTAAAGGGAGGCATGCAACATGCCACAGTCTGTTATCTGCCCCCTCTGATTGTGGGTCAAGGTGCGAGGGGATGGCTATGTGCCCATGTTTGGTATCCAGTTAATATGTCTAAAAATAAATTTCAATGGCAAAAATGATGAAAAAATCGTACCGACATTTTATTTTCTCGAATGTATTCTTTTTGTTTTTTTGTGTTTCGGAGTAAAAAAAGGGTTAAAAAAAAGGGGGGTTGGGAGAGACATTAGAAATTTTTTTCGACATTTTTGCATTTGAAATGATGTAATTCGAAATAATCACAATAAACCACCATGTTCCAAAAGCTCACCCCTCTTTAAGAAGTAAAGGGAGCCAGAAAGCACACCCACATCCTTTTACAGAACCCATTTGCAAACAAGTACAGGGAGGCTGGCACTGTGCACATTTGAACTTACAGCACTCATTTGTTTGGAGGTAAAGGCAGGCAGCACAACAACAATCCCATACAACACCCCTCGGCAGGGGGGTAAAGAGAAATAAGTGCAGCATTTAAGGGCCATCGCGGCACACATCTGCAGGGAAGTAAAGGGAATCTTGTATTGCACCTAATGGCATTAACAACACCCTCTGCAGGAAAGGAAAGCAAGGTTCACACTGCACCTAAAGGCATCAACAGCACCCCCTGCAGGAAGATACAGGAAGACTGGAAACACGCCAGCAGGCACTGAGGGGCCAGGACCACACTGGATCCTGCTAAGGAATGGGGAAACGGATCTTAGAAGGACTTTCCAGGTGCTACCGGCTTCACTGCTTCACTGTTCGCCCCCTCCAACATTAAACACTTCGACATAAAGTTGAGGTGACGGAAATTGATTTTAGGAGGGTATTTAATTGACCAATATTACGCGGTGTGCACACGGATGCCTAGGGCAAGCCTGCCATTATTCTTGTGGGCACATTCAGCATGACCGCCTGCTCTGTGAGGCAATAGTAACATGTTTGTTTAGGCCCATTTTGTATGAAGGTGTGTTTTGCCAGACACTGATGGCACCTATATAGCTGAGACTTTAGATTTTCTGTGGGTGTGGGGAGCATGAAAGTGTCTTGTAATATGCTCGTGTGCTGTTAGTAAACTTGCATCTATTTGAGTTATGTTTTCCCCTGCTGAACTGACTATAGATTGTGTTTCTTTTTACCCGATTTTTCTGAAATTGTGCCTTGGAATGCACCATTGCTCCATTCTGCGTTTTTGTGCACATGGCAATTTATTAATACACCTAACATTTGAGGATTTGCCAAACCAGACAGTCTTGTGTAGTTGTGGAGCCTGCGCGGCACCGCTCTGTGTGGGCTTCCTGGGGACAGAATTGCCTTACTCTTGAGTATAGCCAGTGATGGGGTTGTGATGTTGATTTTGTTATTACAATGAACTGATGAAATTTTGGTGGCGGTTTTCCTATTTCTATCTTATAACAGTCCATGCAGCGTGTACAAATTAGTGCAGCATTGTACAGCCACCATTTCCCAAGTGGTGCGTGACTGAGTATTGTGAATCGCTGGCAGTCCCAATTATTTGGACTGTTTGTTGGTTGATAACTTGATTATTTTAGGTTTCTGAGACCTATCCTTTTGTGCAAAAATACTCCACCTTTTGGTGTTACTGTGGCCTAGATGTTCCTGCATCCAAGTAAAATAGTTGGTATTAGATCATATTTCTATGTATATCGCTTCATGTCTGACTCCTGGCTCACCCTGCTTCTAAGCACTGTAAGAATAGGTATTATTACTACTAAATGTTTTTCAGCCCTGCCACAATATGAACCTGGAATATGAACCTGGAAAGTGCAGGATAGAACTGTCAGAACTGAGCTTTTAACTCGTTGAGCTATCCAATTGCAACACAATATGTTGTTTAATCAATTTACATTTAAAAAGAAACATTTATTGGGATATCTATCCACCATGCTTTCTTCTCACCGCCAGTCCTTTCTAAAACACAATATAACATTATTATTATCAGTTATACTAGAGGGCCAAGACATATATGTCCTGCTCATACACACTGGAATAATGGGTGTTATATTAATAAGACATGTTCCCCAGAGCCAGTGCATTACCAAATGCTGTGCTATGCACATTTAAGATGAAGCAGGTAAAATGCCCCTACAGGGAAATATGTGTATTTTGCAGGTCACAGGTTTAAATCCTAGAAGGGTCTATGCAACCTTTCATCCTTCTGAGGTCAACAAATGAGTATTGCTCTCAGTTGCCAGGTAAACATAAATGTATAAAATAGTGTTTTCATTAAAGTGCTTTGGAGAAAGCGCTTTATAAAAAGAATGAGTTATTGTAAGTGTCTAAGTGCTAGAATTAAAACATTCCAGCTCGAGGCTCGGAATAATGTCATAGTCCTAAATTAGTATTGCTTTAAAAAGTGTTTCTTGCTTCCCGAAGATACATCTGGATATTGTTTTATATTGACATGTCTGAAGCTGAATGTCACATGGTTGCAATCGTTTCCTGGGGAATTTAAGGCTACATATCACCCAAGGTAAACAGTACCATGCATTAAAGGAACTCTGGCGATTTTTGATCATTTGAGACTGATCTTTGCACGTGATGGTATCAATTGTGCGTGGGTCTGCACATTTGATACCTTATACAATGCATAAAAGGCATTGAATAGCATTATTGATGACTTTGAGGCTACACTTCAAATATAATGGCATCAATTAGACATGTGAGGCTCTCCCTTACATGTGGGGACCATCAGGTGGCATTACTGGACACTAAAGGGTGCACATGCTGTATGATAGATAGAAGCAACTAGATACAAAAGGCTGTAATTAAAATATTGCAAATGTACCTAGGCTGTAAGGCTCTACATTTAGCATACTGTATCATGGCAGCATCTGGGAATGTGGGGCACATGATTACTAAACCTGGCATGTGCAGCTATAATTGGTAAAATATGGCAGTAAATGGTCATATGAGGCTGCAGTGGCATATGCATGCCAGTGTCTCTACTGGGTCTACCACTGTCATAACATGGCCTCCTTATGGCATATCAAGTTAGCACTCTAGCATATCAAGGTAGTTAACATGTTGTTGGTATCTAAAAACTGTTATGTCTGCTTTAATACCGGTTTGGTGTTTTATGAAATGTAAGCATATATACTTTTAATTTTACACCCTTTAGCCACGTAAGGTGTTACCATTGGGGTGAAATGTCATGTGATGGCATTTAAATTTTTTCGGAATGCTGCACGATCATGCACGGACCACTACAATTATTAATGAATGCAATTTACAAGCTTATGAGAAAACATTACGTTACCTAACATAGATCTGAAGCTAATATTGATTTTAAACACTTATGAGATTATTAACCTCACAAGGAACTCTGCGTGATCATGCGCGGACCTCTACAACCATGAATGAATGCAATTTGCAATTTACAAGCTTATGATAAAACATTACAATATCTATACATAGATTTGAAGCTAATAATGATTTTGAATACTTTTGAGATACTTAACCTTACACAGAAAGCTATTATGTCCTAGACAATACTGATTACCAATGCGAAGAGTTGAGAACTTAGTAATGCTTTAGTCACCATATCTTTTCAGAATACAACCGTAACATAGAATTATAATCAATATATTTATGTTCCTAAGGGATTTAACCCGGACAATGTGATCGGATACACTTTATAAACCTTTAGGGGCACACAAGACAATAAGGTAACATCTAATTACTTACCTATTTTTTTGGAACTTACATGTGGTAAACTAACATGCTCTGAAATAATGGACTAAACTATATTTCTGCTTTTCTCTTGTTCTCTTCCCATGTATCCTTCCCATCACCAGCCCCTTTCTTATCTGGTTTTTGCTTTTATATTTATATGATTTCATTTTCATTACACAACTGTATATTATTACCACCTATTGCACAATGCTGATACTAATTGTGCTTGTATCACTGATGTTAATTTTGAAATATGTTGTGTAACAGTCTACATATTGATACCTTAGTTGAGCAGCCCTGATTTGAAAAAGGCCTTAAGAAGGGCCGAAACATGTGTCATCAAAAGGGGCACCTCTTTATGTATAATAAATCACTTTGCAATCTTGGGCTCAGTCTCCACTCTGGGTCTTACTTTATACTATACATTATAAGTGTTACATTTATCCATGCCTGGGTTATCAGATAACAATACCTTTTCTATTGGGATGAGGAAATCCATAATATAATGTGGACAAATAAAAAGACAAGGCTCAAACTTCAAGGTGCTTTTGGCTAGAAAGCAGTGCCTGCTGGACATATTTTAACTTGAATTGGTGTAAATATTTATTTTAATGAGCATTCGTGATCAAGCATAGTGAGGTGACAAAACAAATGAAGGATGGTGTGCAGTAGTTCTGAGAAACCTTTTAACACGGTGGGTAAAAAGGTATATTGGACAGCACTCTTTTTAAAAACAAAAGTCTTAAAAGGCAGTATAATTGACAATGGCTCATGTATTTTAACACATGAAGAAATCCAATGGATACCAGCCGTAAACAGGAAAATATTTGCATGAATACTGGGACATCAAAATATGCCAGGATCGCCAACGTAAAGCACTCTTCATGATGCCTATGTCCACACTATGTACCTGCACTGCACACTTTCATGATTCCCAATGAAAGAACACACTCTCATGTTGGTGGTGCCCAATAATACCAAGTGTGTCAATGTACAAAGACATTGTTTCTACGTCAGTTGCTACAATTTATGTTAGTATTGCCAAAGTAAGAACACACAACTTTTGGCTGTGCGTCATTACATCAATATTAACACTCTAAAATGATGCTTTCATGCTGGATGTACATATACGTGGTAGTATTTCCGCTGTGAGAAGATTCTCATGCTGGCTAAGTCTGATAATGTCACCATTATGAGATGTTTTCATGCTGACTGTTTCAGGATATAACAGTATTATCACCATAAGAATACACCATTGTTGTCTGTACGTAATTATGCCAAGAATGGATCTGTAGGAAACATCTTCATGCATTCATATTATCCAGCAGCCAAAATGCAAAATATTCCAGAATCCCCATCACACATTATCGACCCTCACACAAGCATTATCTTTAATTTATATGCATTTATTTATTTAACTTGTTACATACTCACACTTGTGTATAGGCGCGTTACAAATGTCATATCATATCATATCATAGCATAGCAACAAGATGAGAAACTTTTCAACACGCAAGAGGAACAAAAAAACCAGATTAAAAACACACAGCTATAAGGTGAAGAACCCCATTAATGCCTTAGCCACCAAATTGCCTGTTCCCATACCCACATAACAATTCAAGACACTTAAAGATCATTCAGAATAGCGGTCAATTTTTTCCACAGATGCATGCTTCGTTGTTGCTGTTCATAAACTGCATCCACGTCCCCTCATTGACGCCACCATGTACGTTGGCTCCTGGCAAGCAGTACTCTTTAGCGTCACTACTGCTTCACAACTCATTAAGAGATATTTTGCAGTTTCAAGCTGGAGTTCCCCACATCACCTACTAAAGTGCATTAGGCGAGGGATGTTAGACCAAGCTCTGGTTATTTCAAGAGTCTTAACTGCATTCATTTTAATCCTTAAATAGTCCCAGACCCGGGGGTTACTTACAAACTGGTGTATATAATCTGGCCAGTTCTCCCGCTGTAAGAGATATGCAAGGAATAAGGCAGGATTACTCATCCCAGATGGCTTTACGATGTGCTAGTCATGGTAGCTTTGAAGAATTATGGATTTCATACTAGATCTACGTCTATTGTAGTCAAAACTCTGCAAATAACCCAATGCCGACGAATGTAAGTGATCTGCCATTGCAGCAATATTAGCCATATGGCTGTTTGGCATGGACCTTGCCTTTAACCGTCCTGCTTCGAAGATGTAATGATTTAAAGAACCACTTCCAATGAATGTTAGCACATGAAAGCTGGAATCTCGTCTCACTTGGAGCCAGATCAAATTCAAGGTGGATCAATTCCACTGGGACCCGCGCTGGTAATCGCAGCAAATTCTTCAGCAGTTTAGACTTTAACCCGCTAACAGCGGCAATATAGTCAAATGGCCAAGTCTCGGCTCCATACAGAAGGATCGGAAGGATCTTAGCAGTGTATAAGTGGACCAAAATTCCAATGGAGTGGCCTTCTCCTCTACGGGTCAATTAAGCCGATCCACCCAGTTTCTGAGAGCATTTCCGCTTGAGGAGGTCAATGTGGAAAGTACCTGATAACTGACTGTTGAAAAGGACACCAAGGCATTTATATTCATTGACTGTCTCCAGTTTGTTCCCATCAAACCACCAATTTAGAGATTGAACCCTCCCAAGAGCAGGGGAGAAGACCGTAACCTTGGTTTTATGGATGTTAATTCCCAAGAAATTAATATATGAACATTCCTTAAATTTATTCAAGGCTGCCTGAAGCCTGACCGGGTTGCGGTCTAACCAGACAATATCGTCTGAATACCCCATATCGACGCGAGGGGTCTATTCCCCAGTTTTGGTGGTATAGAAATAGGATTACTCACTGACGATCACATATCTGCCAGGTATAGGTTGTAGAGCAGGGGAGCAAGGATGCACCCCTGTTTAAGTCCCTGGTGAATTGTGATCCAAGATATTGTTCTTCCAGATTTATCAAGGCAAACTTTAACTCTAGTCCTGTCATGGAGAGAAATTATCATAGTGAGGAGCCCAGGAGGAACATTCTAGTTGGTGAGTTTATTCCAAAGCCTGGTCCTATTAACCAAATTGAAGGCAGCACTGTAGTTAATAAATGCTACATACAGTGTCTCTGCTGGATACTCCAGGCTTGCTGGATAGTGGTTGACAGGGCGACACAGTTGGTAGTAGTACTCATGCCCTTCTGAAAGCCAGCCTGGTTAAATGAAATGAGATTGGAGTTTCCAGCCCAGTTCCTTAGTTCATCAAGCAATAAGCGAGAGAACATTTTGGAAGGGGCATACAACATCGCTAACAAGCAGTAATTGCAAGGCTCACTACAACCGCCCTTTTTCCAAATTGGCACGATAATGCTATTGCGCCACAATGGAGGGACCGACAGGACTTCTCCAATCCAATGGAAGGGCAAGTCAAGGGCACAGGCCCAGTGTGCAGGGTCGAGTTTAATCAGGGTGCTGCAAATACTGTCAGGCCCCGGGGCTCTGGATGATTTACTTCTCCCAATTAGCTTCAAGTTGTCAGCAGGGCCTTTAGAATTAACCAATTTGTCTGAGTAGAGATTCAGGTATGGAGCAACAGTATCTTCCTTCCCCCAGGATCTAGTGATGTCCTCTACCCACACTCATTTGGAGACGCCAATTATGTCATGGGTCACTGGGGAGTCGCCCTCAATGGTCTTCCAAACTGGCGAATACCATTAGTCAGTGAATAGCCCACTAAGGATCACCAGCATCAGTACTCAACCATTTACGATAGTTGGTTTTGGCCTGGTTGCCTCGCAAAGCAATTTCAAAAGGATTGAAGTCCATTTGTGGTAGATCCCTAAGGGAGGAACGCATTTCTTTCCTCTTCTTGAAGATTAGCTCATCAAACAAGTGTTTATGGGGTCTCTCAGTAGTTACTCCGGCATTTGTGTTTCTTTTGACAAAAGTCTTAGAAACGATTGACTGTGTTAAGTTGATTAAAAAATCCTTAATGGCGTCAGCCGCACGAGTGCTGGAGCTTACAAGATGCTGTTCCTTGCAGCTCCCAACATAGGAGATCAGTGCCAACTGCATGGGAGCCACTATCGCCATCAATCTACAGTCATTCCAAGAAACACGGTTCAAAGTAGAGTTAACTCTCAGCTCCCCTTCTTGTTCCAATGGCAGAGGGAGTGCAAGAGAGTTCATACTGACCAAGAGGGGTAGATGATCCCTCTCCAATCTGTGGATCACATGCATGTTGTGGGATGTATTTACCCATGCATCCGAGCCATACCTCAAAACTGTGCAGTACTGACATGGAAAACTCATGATGGCCAGAGCTTCCCAGAAAATGCACAGGGAAATGCATGAAGAATAGGCTGCCACTCATTTTTGCCGATGTTATGGGCACAGAAGGACACTGCCTAAAACCACCATTGGACTACCCGCACAGTAGTCTGAAACCATGGGGAATGGCAATGCTGATTGCCAAATGCAACCTAGAATTGTGGGGAATTCATTTCTTAAATCCCAAAAATGGGTGCAGTACCAGTACTCACCACTATCCAAAAGCCGGCGTTTTAAAACCACTCTGTTTCCCTGAAGGCAAGTCAAAATGCCTATTTTCAAACATTGCAATATGTGCAAAATATTTACTGAACACCAGCAGACATTTGGCAGAATGGAGTTTTGTGTGCCTACAAAATCTGGGAAATGAAGAGCCCAAAAACAATGCTTATAACAAAAATGCTATGGAGTCAGCAGCTTAAGCCTAACTGCAACTGGTTTTAAAACCACCAAAATCGAAAATGTTAAATTAAATGAGTGACCTATGTTTGGTGTCACATGCCTTTGTAACTGTTGAAATGTCATAGTTTTGCACTTAGAATCAGCATTCTAGCTGCATGTGTAAAATTACAAGTTATTTTAAAAGCAACAAAAAGTTAGCTGAAGGTCTGGCTTAAGGAACTTGATTTTGCCTAGCAACGGATCCCATCAGGAGTGAAACTTGAGTCACAACTATGTTCCCAGGCCAATGTTCCTTTTGCTGCCCACACTAAGGATATGCCATCTATCTGATAATTGAATTTCCTGTGCTCTGCCAGAGAGTGAACAAAGCCCTCTCCACTCAGGAAAAGGTTTTTATTACAGACGTCGTAAAAAGTGGCTTCCTCCTGGAGAAGCTGGGAGGGGCACTGCCTGTGAGAAGCAAGCTGGCTTGGCAGAAACTGGAAAGACTGGTTTCTGTACCATGTGACCTGAAAAGACACACCCCTGCAGCAAGGATATGGTTTTATAAAAAGGGGGATAATTCATAGTGCGGACATGTGAAAATTTTATAAATGATACCATAATTCTTGTGATTTTTCTGCCCACAGTTTAAGACGTGGTAGGAACCGGTGGTATGTTCAGGGGGGTTTTAGCGGAAAAGTGGATATTACTCTAAATGTGTGCATGTTAAAAATCTGAAACTTCATCAGTTAATGTCCCTACCCCCTGCACACATGTATGTAAAGTTGGGTCCATGTCGGAAATTGAAAAAGCAGTTAAAAAGTCAATTATGTACACTCTTTGAATGCAAGCTCCGAGAATGAGCAGATTTGGACATAGACATGGCTAAATTCAGCCACACCATGTATATGTAATTTCAAACAACTGTGTAACTCTGAAGTATGGATTTTGATCATATATATATTTGGGTGCACAGATGATAAGGGAGGTTGTTTCAAGAGATCATAAAATGACATCAATCTGACTCACAGTTCAGTTTGCCAATCAAGCGGAGGAATGGAAGCCTGACCAATGACGAATGAGAGGGGCAAGTCTAGTGATGCAACACACACACCCATTCTCAAGAAACAGATAAAAGCAGAGAGTCAGGACACATAGAGACATTCAATTTCATCTGCTGCTGGAAGCCCTGCCGGAAAAATCCATACTTACCTCCATCAAACTCCAGAAAGCCAAACTAGAGACTTCAATCTATCCAGAGCAGAGACCAGACCAGAGAGAAAGCAGTGCTGTGCCTAGCAGAGACCAGACCAGAGAGAAAGCAGTGCTGTGCCTAGCAGAGACCAGACCAGAGAGAAAGCAGTGCTGTGCCTAGCCGAGACCAGACCAGGCGCTGTGAGCAGAATCCGGAAAGACCTGACCAGACTGAAGATCGTGACCAAGTCGCTTTCCTGTTCAAAATCTCTTGTGAGTACTTAGCAAAACTCAGAACACATCTCTTAGTTTAAATTCATCTAATTCAATCTATTTAACCTAAGTAGAACTGCCTCCTATCTGTCACCTGTCATTTCTAGTAAAATTTGTCATTTTGAAAAAGTGTGCGTTTAAAATTTACAAAACCAAAAACGACCTTTACTAAATTACTCATATCTCCGCCACCGTTTGGGCTAGAGACTTGCAATAACTTTCATTTGGAAGCTGAGATCCCAGGCTTTCCTAGGACCCCAAAACGGTAGAGATAGTCCTTGCGGTTCCTTTGTAATAGCGCTCGGCGCATCCGCGAATTTTGCCGCGATTTGCAATTTCTTCACATGTAAAAAAACTGCTGCTGCCTGATTTCATTTGCCAGAAATTCGTTTAACCTGCTAACTATCCCTGCATCATTGCTAGTGTGAGCCTGGACTAATATTAACTAGATACCACTCACCCTGAACCTCTGAAAGGGAATTAAAAACATTTCCAGCATATTTCTCATCCATTGCTAGCACATATCAAAGCATTTTGCCTGTGTTTTCAAAACTCCTATCTGTTTTCTGTAGTGTAAGCTTGCTGGGGTGAACTGATTTACATTGATTGCATTTCTGAGAACTGTGTGTTTTCCTTCCATTTCCTTGCCTTGCATCAAGGGGGGGAGGGGATTGCCAGAGAAAAGTGATTACATTGTTTGTTGAAATCATATTGAGTATTTCCTATACTGCATTTCATTCATTCAACCTTGCATTTCCTTGAACCCTATAAAGCATTCTATACCACATTATACTTCTGTACCTATTTACCAGTGTGCTACCTTATCCATTTCCTGTCAACTCATTAGTGATTATAAGAAGTGTGCTAGTGCCAGATTCTCCGTTGTTGATCTTTATCATATCAGATTAAGTGTGCTATTCAATTATTAATTTATTATAAAGTGTGATCTATATATCTCTTGTTTAAATTATCAAATAAACCTTTTAAACTTGCAAAACAGAACTACTTCTTGGCTCAGTGGGGTCAGGGGGATTCCAAGAGAGGGGTGTTATATAGGGGTAGTCATCCAGAACGCATGAACTGGACCTAAAGATATATCAATAAGGGTTTTCATTCAGTATTCCAGACTAGGCGTTGACTTAGCTGTAGTGTTGAATTGAATCCTCTTACAAATTGGGGGCTCGAGCCGAGACGTTGGGTTAGATTTACCACTTGTGCAGCTTAATACAGTGTGCTAACTGACGGGATACATACATCCGGTCGGATCACCACGCTGCATTACGCTGTGAAGCATTCCTCAAAAGGGACACTCCAAGAAAAGTTCTGTTCTGCAAAAATAAAATACAAACTTCTGTAAGTCAGGACAGAGACCAATCTCTAGAATGACGACCTTAGTAGACATGAAAATAGCCAGAGAGCACTTCTTACATAAGTTATTTGTGAGAGGTGAGTGGACTCACCAGGACCAAACAGTCTGGTTGCAGGCCATCACGCAACAGGTCACTGAAACAGGGTCAGATATATATAGAGATCAGGGTCCATTACATGTGGCCCTGAGTGAACTATACATGGCCCCTAAGGCCAAAGATGAACACGACAAGATTGTTAGGATAGCGGCATACCTGTACCTATATATGGGAGACATGCAGGATAGATGTGCTGAAAGCCAAAATCTGGCAAATAGGCAACAGATGGCATTACAGAAGGCCCAATCTGATCTGGACTCTTCTGAGCAGAGGCTGCAGAGGAGCCAGGAGGCAGAAAATGATAGTAGGCAATATATCATTAAAATAAAAGAGGATATGGGCATTCTACAACAGGAAAAGACAGACCAGGATACCCGATTTCTGGCCCTGCAGAAGGAGCACCAAGACAGTTTGGACTCCTTACTGCAGAACCAGAAAAAGCTGGAGCAACAGATCAATTTCAACAGGGCATGCACAGAGCAGGTAGCCACCCTGCAAATCCAACTAGACAGAGAGAAAGAGGAGAGCAACAAACTAATTTTGAAAGACCTGGATACCCAGGCAGAGTTTGATCAGGAGCGCCAGAAAGCTGGTGCCTTCCAAAGGCAAAGGGACGACCTGGCGGCACAAATGCAGGCTCTTAGTCAGGAAAGAGACGCCTTAGGCCAGGAAGTCTGCCATTTAAAAAGAAAAATGGAAGAAAATCACCTGGCCCTCCAGGGGCTGGGTGATCTCCAAAAAGAAAACCAGAACTTGGTAGAGCACACCAGAAGGGTGGAAGATGCTCTAGCAAGAAAGGAGCAGGCCAATAGGGACATTGCCCAGGAGGTAAACCTCCTGCAGCAAAGACTGGCCCAGTTCTCCAGGACCAACCAGGAAGCACAGAGGGAGAATGAGGCCCTCTGTCAACACAATGATAGGCTCCAGCAACAGGTAGCGATGCAGGAGAAACTGATAGAGTCGAGTAAGGCCTTAACAGAGGAACTGAAGGCACAAATGCAGGCTCTTGCATTGCAACAGGGAGCAGGGGCGGATAGAGATGAGGTTCGCTGGGAAATGGAAACTCCGGAGCATAACCTCAGGAGCCCTAGTACCAGAGGCCCTCATACCTCTCAGTCCCTGGACTCTGCCACCCCCATGTCCCCTGGTGCACATGAGCACAGGGCCACAGGGATGGCAGATTACTCTCCAGCTAAAAGTATGGGGCTCATAGGCCAGTACCACTCAGGAATGGAGGGGTGGGCATCCGGGTATGGGCACCCAAGTACAGTACAGTTCAATGGGGAACCCCAGGAGAGTAGGCCCATTAAGGGCATCCTGAAAACCTCTGCCCAGTTAGGTCAGTGGAGGGGGTACCCATCAAATCCTGGCAGCAAGGAGGAATCTGAAGACTCCTCTGAACTGCGCAGGACACAGGAGACCAGGTCCCCACATTCTGCCAGCCATTCCCAGGCTCGCAGAATCCGGGAAAACCTGGAAGAACAGATGGGAACCTCGGGGAGCAGTGCCTCTGAGTCCGAGGAAGAATGGACAAGGGTTACCCGAACCAAAAAGGCCAATAAGGCAAAAAGGGCCTTGCTTAAGGACCCCTTAAAGCAGATTAAGGCGATCAGGAGCGTCATCACGCCTTACCATAAGAACGCTAAGTATTCTGTTTGGGAGCACTTAGAGTTGTTTGAACAAATGATGGAGACTTTCCATTTGAAGGACAGCCAAAGCTGTATTCAATATGTAAAGTGGACATTCTCCCCGGAATACTCCAGTTTCTTTGCGGGGCTGGAGGATCAAAATCATTTAAGATGGTCCACATATAAGGCGGCCATCCTGAAACATTTTTCTGTTCACAGAAATCCTCAAGAGGCTCGCAAGGCAGCCTACAATTTGCAATGTGGGGAGGATCAGGCCCCACAAGAATTTGTGCAGGAGTTAAAGCGTGCTTTTGCACAGACCACAAGAAGGGTGCGCACAGACAGTCGAGAATTCGTTAATACATTTTTTCATGCCTTGCCCAAATATATCATGACCCAGCTCGTGAGGGATTTTCATGAGAAAAGATCTTTAGACTGGGTCATTGAACAGGCTACCCGGATCTATGAGGTGCAGAAGCCCATAGAAAATAAAAGCAATGCCCAGAAAAACCCCAAAGCCAACAGCACCCCTGCTGCTGCCAAGGTGGCAGAGGTAAAGGTCACCCCCGTTTTGGATTTGGAGATGGGGGGGCCTAAAAACCTACCTGCACCTAATAATGCTAGGCCCAGAAGGTCCTCGGGCCAGTCACAGACAGGGAGCCAGGGAGGCAGCCCCACAAATGGGGTCCCTCGCTCTCCTGACTATGTAAGTCCTCGCTACAAGGGAAATCGACCCATCCTGGGTTATGTGTGGACTCCTCCAGCCCAGGGGGGGGGATCCAGCCAAGCACCTAACCCAGGGAACTTCCCTCCAAACTTCCCACAGGAGGGCAGAAATTTACCAAACCCTGGGCAGAACTTTTTCCCCAGATATCCACCCGACTTCCAACCCCAAAATCATCCATCCTTCTTTCCCCAATTCCCTGAGCCCAGACCACTGAATCCGGGAGAGGGGAGGCCAAGGGTGGAGGGGTACCCAAATCTTCCCAACCAGGGGTACTACCAAAGAAGGGACAGCTACCCTTCCCGGGATCAGCCCAGGGGAGAAAACAGGGCCCCGTATCAGCCTGAGCGAGTTTCCCAATTAGAGCGCCAGGTTCAAAACATGGCGCGGGATCTGGGTCACATACTGAGGGCTCAGCAGAACCCTCAGATGGGCGTGCCGGCGCAGAACGCACCCAACTCTGGACCTGGTGCTCCAGAACAATGACGGGGGCAGCACCCCGATAACACACCGGTTCCCAGGGAGGAGGCACAAAGGGAAGGGGGGTGTAAAGCCTTGGAGGAAGCTTCCTTCCTCACTTGTAAACAGCCCCTGGAAACCCAGGAACCGGAAACGAAATCTCTTGCCCCTGAAAGTCTGCCCCCTAAGGAGCAGAGGGGGGGTGGGAGAAACAAAAGACCCAAACAGACTCAGTTTGAGGAGGAGGTACAGGTCTTCCAATTTGAGGGAGAGGGATCCTCAGAGGATCCTGGGAAAAGGATCTTCTCCTTCAGAGAGGGGGGAACTCCTCCCAAAGAAAAATGGGTCCCTAGGGATGCAAATCCAGACTGGGGAGATGTGGAGACTGAGCTACCGCCGCCCACCATCTCATCCCAGAACCAACATCAAGAAAATCCCCTGGTTCAAACCCATCCTGGGGACTGCCTCCAAAAAGGGGGGGGGCAGCCCAGAACCGGAACCAGGGGAACCCACAATGGCTCTGATCTCCAGTTGCCAACTTTTTCTTTCAGATTCCCAAGACTCTCCACAGAATTCTGCCCAAATCTCTTCGCTATCGATGTCCAAAACCAGAAAGTTAGCCCACCAGTTGTCCAAAAATGTACATTATCTGTGCCCCCTTGAGGAGAAGGAGGGAAGATATTATGCCCCGGTACAAGTACAGGGGCAGGGTACAATCTCGGCACTGGTGGACACTGGATCTCAAGCTACCCTTCTGTCCAGAAGGGCCTTTGACGAACTGAATGCAGGAAGGGGAGAGAATTACCAAATTCCTCTCACCTCTCTTCCTGGACAACTGCAGAACTTTGACGGGAAGGAAATTCCTGTTGAGGGGACTGCAGACTTGGACATTAAGATCGGGCGACACAAGTTGAAACACCCGGTCATAGTTGTGACCCCAGAGGGCACCCCTTGTTTACTAGGGAATGACCTCCTGAGAAGGTTGTCACCCCTAATAGATTGCGTAAACAAGGTCCTCTGGACCCAGACTAGCCGACCCATAAAATTAAAACAGAGTGTCAACCATGTTAGTTTAAACGGCACATGCCACATGGTTGAACAAAAATCTGACCAAGTAGAATTTCACTTCCAGAACAACCAGATTCCAGACGTGACAGTAATAGCAGTAGGACAACAGACTGGTGATGGGGGGTCCTCTCTATTTCTGAAAATCAACCTTCCTTCCAGTCTAAAGTGGTACTCCACGCTGGAAGGAAACACTTTGAAATTCTATACCAATCCACAATCTGAAACTCCCACTCCTATAGTCCAGAAAGATGTGAAATCAGCTCAGAGCCTGGCTGATATTCAGCAAATTGGAGAGCAGTTGTTCATCCCTGTTCAGTTAAATGATGGGAAGGACTCTGTTCTCTCTCGAGTGTGTGTGAACCACGGTAAGAGCTTCATCAGCGAAGCCATGTTTCGCCAACTCCCAAAAGATCCAGCCATTCCCACCTTCAAACTGATAGACAAATGGGAAATGGACCTGGAAGCACCTAATTCCAAACATCTCCTGCCAAGCAGGTGTATGCTCAAAATCTCCATTGGCAACAAGAGCATAGTCCACAATTGTTGGGTCGTGCGAGACGTCCCTGCCGCCTTTTACTTAGGCAGTGACATTCTCAATCGCTTTGCCATTAGTTTGGACCTAATAAACTTCAAAGCTTGGTCCCGATTAGCGGATAATCCCATGGGCTTTGATGATCCAGAAAAAGCATTTAGGTCAGCTCAATTGCTACCTTATGCAGTTGAAATTCAGGTTAAAGAGGAAGTCACCATCCCAGAAAGGACCCGACAATTCTCCCTGGAAGTGAAAGTTAAAAGGGGACAAGAGTTGAAAAACCCTGATGCTTACATACATCTAAATGCTTCTTTCCAACAGCAAGGGTTGGGGGTAAACCCAACTCCATTAGTCAACATAGAACATGACACCATTCTAATAGAGGTGGATAACAGCGACTTAAAGAGTATTACTCTAGCCGCAGGCACCATTATTGGAATGGCGGTTGATGACCGACATTTTTCCATCGACTTAGTAAATGAACTGTTAGGACCAATCCCCAAGGACTGTTTTGACAGTGACAGTGATGACAATACAACACCAGACAGGATTTCTACCCGGCATGGGGGGAACTTCCTGGTGTACACTTCCTGCCCCTATGGTAAGGAAGATGTGACTTGTGACTTCAGGAGGGATGAGGTGATTTTCCAAGTCCATGAGGGCTGCCTTTCCCACCTGAAGCCTCCGGTCCAAATCAGCACTCTGACCAGGGACTTCTCCACCCAGCTGGAGGAGGCCGCGGAGATAGCCAAACCAGAAGTCTTTCCAGGCTTCAGGCAGATGGTGGAAGAGAGAGTCAACCTAGCTGATGCCTGTGTGACTCTGGAACAAAAGCAAAAGTTGAAACAAGTTTTCTTGGATTTCCAAGATCTCTTTGCGGTAGACTCATATGACTGTGGTCGCACTGACATCCATACAACAACAATCCCCACGGACCCTGGCATGACTCCTGTGTTTGTGAAGCAATATCGATTGCCTCTCGCATCAATGGAGTCCCTTACTGAAATAATTAAGAACCTTGAGTCCCGGGGAATAATCCGTCCAGTCCACAGCACCTTCAATAATCCGGTGCTGGGAATATTGAAGCCAAACGGCCAGTGGAGACTCTGTGCCGACCTCAGGGAGCTCAACAAACGGGTCCATACTTCCCGATGGCCTCTGCCCTACATTGACCAAGGGCTGGCCCAGATTCAGGGGTCACAGGTATTCACTGCAATAGACCTGACCAATGGATACTGGACCGTGCCTGTCAGTAGGGAGGACCAATACAAGCTGGCTTTTACCTTTGGGGGCCAGCAGTACACATGGACCCGGACTCCCTTCGGATACCTTAACTCCGGTAATGAGTTCAATATTTTCCTACATAAGGCCATGCCCGACCTGGGTACGAGGGGTAACCTGGCTTATGTAGATGATGTCCTCATCAAAAGTTCATCTGTGGAGGAACACATAGCAGAGATCCGTTATGTTCTGACACAGTTGAGGGCCGCCGGAGCAAAACTTTCCTTTCAGAAAGCACAGTGGTGTAGAACCCGTGTTAATTTCTTGGGGCATGAGATTACTCCTCAGGGTCTCTGTCCCCAGGAAAAGAAAGTGGAAGCACTTCAGAAACTGAAAGACCCCACAACTCTGCGGGAACTAAGGAGCCTCCTTGGACTGACTAATTACAGCAGAAAGTTCATTGAGGGCTACGCAGAGATCACCAGACCCCTGATTCATCTCCTGAAGGGGGGGGTCAAGTGGGAATGGGGTCCAGAACAAGCCGAGGCAGTAAAACAACTCAAAAGAAGCCTCTCACAAGCGCCTTGCCTAGCTTACCCTGTCAGAAACAAGGAGTTCTTCCTGGAGACGGGGTTCTCTAATACGTGCTTGACGGCAGTATTATATCAAAAGCATGACAAGGTCAATAAAGTAATCTCCTATGCGAGCAAAACTTTATCCTCTGTGGAGGAAAAATTCAACGATTGTGAGAAGGCACTCCTGGCAACGGTGTGGGCATTGAAGAATTACCGCCCGTTTATCCAGGGGGAACACATCATAGTGGAGACTCCACACCAGCCTCTGCAATATCTCCAAAGTGACAGAATCCGGGCCGGAAATGTGAGTAATTCCCGAATTACTTCCTGGATTCTGTCAATGCAAGGCTTTCCTGTGGAGGTCAGATATGGCCAAAACAAGAAGAGTCCCCTCGCGCAAGGTCTGGCTGACTTGCATGATTGTGCCAGAGAAAACTGTCTCGAGGACGAAAGTCTAAAAATAAAGGACAACATGGAGGCATACCTTAATTCCCCCCACAAAGTCTTTGAAGAAGACAAGTGTGAGGGAATGCCCACTGTGTATGTGGATGGATGCTCTTACCATGTCGACAACAACGGGGAGAAAGAACTGGTGGCCGGCGTAGGGAATGCATGGGTGAATGAGTCCCCAGAACCCTCCGCTGGATACAAAATTGGTCCCCGAAGTAGTCAGGTGGCAGAATTGATGGCTGTGCATCAGGCCATCCTCACTGCTGTCCAGCATCAACTCCACGAACTGGTCATAATCACAGATTCGGATTATGTACGGAACGGGTTCGTGGAGCACCTGGTTAATTGGAAAACCAGAGGCATGTTATGTGCTAACAACAAACCCTTGAAACATGGGAAGTTGATCCAAAACATTGATGATCTGGTCACATCGAATGGGATAACCATCTACTGGAAAAAGATCAAGGGTCATTCCAAAGTAGAGGGACCAGACAAAACTGGAAATGACTTAGCTGATCAGCTGGCCAAAACCGGGGCCATCCAAGGGGATCTAATTGAGATTGAGTCCCTGTTGGGGGAAATCCAGGTCACTGCAATCACTAGGTCCCAGACAAATGCTCACAACGACCTTCCAATTGCACAATGGAGTAAGGAGACCCCTGATGCTGATTTGATTACTGCTCAGAAGGGGGATCCAATTGTTGGTAAATTTTACCAGCACCTTGATGACCCTGAGAACTTTCCCCTAACGGATACCGATTACATTGGGAAAGAGGACCTAAGAGTGTTGATGAAATGTCCAAAAATGTTCCGGATCCAAGACGGTTTGTTGGTAAGGAAATCCAAAGCTGGCCACGATCAGTGGGTGGTTCCTACCTCATTCCGAAGCCTGATGTTAAGTCACGCCCATGATGCGGCCACTGCCGGTCACAGGGGGTTTCACACAACATTGGAAATCTTAAGAGAGGTTGCATACTGGCCACACATGGGCCAGGACCTCAACCAATATTTGAAGGGTTGTCTTGTGTGTGCACAATTTCAGCCGACATCCCTCACACACCGGGCACCTTTACAAAAGAGGGGGATGACCCTGCCATGGTCAGATTTACAAATCGACTTTGTAGGCCCTGTGATTCGCTCGGCTAGGGGGAATAAGTACATGTTGACTGTGACATGCTTGTTTACCAAGTGGGTGGAATGTCTCCCAGCCCCAAACTGCAAGGCAGAAACTGCAGCTGCCTTGATGATTAACCACATCTTTTCCCGTTTTGGTCTACCTCAAAGGATTGAGTCAGACAGAGGTAGCCACTTCACCAGTGAAGTAATGACAAAGATGTGGGAGATACTGGGGGTCAAGAGAAAGCTGCATATTGCTTATAGACCAGCTTCTTCTGGGGCAGTAGAGAGATATAACCGGACAATTGTGAGCATATTAAAGAAGTTTGTGGCAGATTCTGGGCCAAGTTGGGATATCCGATTACCTCTGGTCCTAATGGCTATCAGATCTACCCCTTCATCTGCAACCAAAATGTCACCATTTGAGTTGATGACTGGGCGCAAGATGGTGCTTCCTCAGCATTTGCTCTACAGGACCCAAGAGCAGACACTAATAAATGCCTCCACTACTCATGAGTATGTGGAGAATTTAAGGAAACACCTCCAACATGCTTTTGCTTATGCTCAGCGGAATCTAGAAAGATCAGCTGATAGCATGAAGACCCACTATGACCTGAAAACTTCCAGGAAGGAATATCAGGTGGGGGACCGGGTCTATCTATACAACTTCCAAAGGAACCAGGCCAAGCAGCGCAAATTTTTGCCTACATGGAAGGGACCCTTTGAGATCGTCGATAAGATCTCCCCTGTGGCCTACAAGATCCGCATCCCCAAAGGCGGTTCGGCCGAGGGGGAAGACAAGTGGGTCCACATAAACCAGTTGAAATGTTGCCATCCCAGGCACACTCTGCAACAACTGGAGGAATCCTCTGGAATCCTAGCGGGTACTGTATCAGACTAATTCAGTTCCAATCATAAAACATACCACATCTAGTCTCTAAAATATTGTGATTTGCATGAAACTGTCTCTTAGTTATACTGTTTTTTTTTATTAAAATAAGAATGTAATGTTTCGTTATGATAAAATGCATATGCTGCCCCACTATCTCAACAGTGGTGGAGAAAAAAAAAATCGTCTATGAGTAGATATTGCCGCTCTTCCTTTGTCGTCCTAGGAGAAAGAAAACCTGAAGACGGGCCAAGGAGGATGATACGGAGACCGGGAACGAAGATCCAATGGGCCCAGTGGACCGCCCAATATTCCCATCAGGACCGGCGAGGAGAACCGATCGATCAGTACCGGATGGAGGAAAAGATGCTGAACTGTGCCATCTATTGGAAGAAGATGAGGAAACATCCCAGATCTTGCGAGTCCCATCAGTGAAACCGAATGGCCATCGCAAGAGGGGGGCTTGTGGGATGTATTTACCCATGCATCCGAGCCATACCTCAAAACTGTGCAGTACTGACATGGAAAACTCATGATGGCCAGAGCTTCCCAGAAAATGCACAGGGAAATGCATGAAGAATAGGCTGCCACTCATTTTTGCCGATGTTATGGGCACAGAAGGACACTGCCTAAAACCACCATTGGACTACCCGCACAGTAGTCTGAAACCATGGGGAATGGCAATGCTGATTGCCAAATGCAACCTAGAATTGTGGGGAATTCATTTCTTAAATCCCAAAAATGGGTGCAGTACCAGTACTCACCACTATCCAAAAGCCGGCGTTTTAAAACCACTCTGTTTCCCTGAAGGCAAGTCAAAATGCCTATTTTCAAACATTGCAATATGTGCAAAATATTTACTGAACACCAGCAGACATTTGGCAGAATGGAGTTTTGTGTGCCTACAAAATCTGGGAAATGAAGAGCTCAAAAACAATGCTTATAACAAAAATGCTATGGAGTCAGCAGCTTAAGCCTAACTGCAACTGGATTTAAAACCACCAAAATCGAAAATGTTAAATTAAATGAGTGACCTATGTTTGGTGTCACATGCCTTTGTAACTGTTGAAATGTCATAGTTTTGCACTTAGAATCAGCATTCTAGCTGCATGTGTAAAATTACAAGTTATTTTAAAAGCAACAAAAAGTTAGCTGAAGGTCTGGCTTAAGGAACTTGATTTTGCCTAGCAACGGATCCCATCAGGAGTGAAACTTGAGTCACAACTATGTTCCCAGGCCAATGTTCCTTTTGCTGCCCACACTAAGGATATGCCATCTATCTGATAATTGAATTTCCTGTGCTCTGCCAGAGAGTGAACAAAGCCCTCTCCACTCAGGCAAAGGTTTTTATTACAGACGTCGTAAAAAGTGGCTTCCTCCTGGAGAAGCTGGGAGGGGCACTGCCTGTGAGAAGCAAGCTGGCTTGGCAGAAACTGGAAAGACTGGGTTCTGTACCATGTGACCTGAAAAGACACACCCCTGCAGCAAGGATATGGTTTTATAAAAAGGGGGATAATTCATAGTGCGGACATGTGAAAATTTTATAAATGATACCATAATTCTTGTGATTTTTCTGCCCACAGTTTAAGACGTGGTAGGAACCGGTGGTATGTTCAGGGGGGTTTTAGCGGAAAAGTGGATATTACTCTAAATGTGTGCATGTTAAAAATCTGAAACTTCATCAGTTAATGTCCCTACCCCCTGCACACATGTATGTAAAGTTGGGTCCATGTCGGAAATTGAAAAAGCAGTTAAAAAGTCAATTATGTACACTCTTTGAATGCAAGCTCCGAGAATGAGCAGATTTGGACATAGACATGGCTAAATTCAGCCACACCATGTATATGTAATTTCAAACAACTGTGTAACTCTGAAGTATGGATTTTGATCATATATATATTTGGGTGCACAGATGATAAGGGAGGTTGTTTCAAGAGATCATAAAATGACATCAATCTGACTCACAGTTCAGTTTGCCAATCAAGCGGAGGAATGGAAGCCTGACCAATGACGAATGAGAGGGGCAAGTCTAGTGATGCAACACACACACCCATTCTCAAGAAACAGATAAAAGCAGAGAGTCAGGACACATAGAGACATTCAATTTCATCTGCCGCTGGAAGCCCTGCCGGAAAAATCCATACTTACCTCCATCAAACTCCAGAAAGCCAAACTAGAGACTTCAATCTATCCAGAGCAGAGACCAGACCAGAGAGAAAGCAGTGCTGTGCCTAGCAGAGACCAGACCAGAGAGAAAGCAGTGCTGTGCCTAGCAGAGACCAGACCAGAGAGAAAGCAGTGCTGTGCCTAGCCGAGACCAGACCAGGCGCTGTGAGCAGAATCCGGAAAGACCTGACCAGACTGAAGATCGTGACCAAGTCGCTTTCCTGTTCAAAATCTCTTGTGAGTACTTAGCAAAACTCAGAACACATCTCTTAGTTTAAATTCATCTAATTCAATCTATTTAACCTAAGTAGAACTGCCTCCTATCTGTCACCTGTCATTTCTAGTAAAATTTGTCATTTTGAAAAAGTGTGCGTTTAAAATTTACAAAACCAAAAACGACCTTTACTAAATTACTCATATCTCCGCCACCGTTTGGGCTAGAGACTTGCAATAACTTTCATTTGGAAGCTGAGATCCCAGGCTTTCCTAGGACCCCAAAACGGTAGAGATAGTCCTTGTGGTTCCTTTGTAATAGCGCTCGGCGCATCCGCGAATTTTGCCGCGATTTGCAATTTCTTCACATGTAAAAAAACTGCTGCTGCCTGATTTCATTTGCCAGAAATTATCCCTGCATCATTGCTAGTGTGAGCCTGGACTAATATTAACTAGATACCACTCACCCTGAACCTCTGAAAGGGAATTAAAAACATTTCCAGCATATTTCTCATCCATTGCTAGCACATATCAAAGCATTTTGCCTGTGTTTTCAAAACTCCTATCTGTTTTCTGTAGTGTAAGCTTGCTGGGGTGAACTGATTTACATTGATTGCATTTCTGAGAACTGTGTGTTTTCCTTCCATTTCCTTGCCTTGCATCAAGGGGGGGAGGGGATTGCCAGAGAAAAGTGATTACATTGTTTGTTGAAATCATATTGAGTATTTCCTATACTGCATTTCATTCATTCAACCTTGCATTTCCTTGAACCCTATAAAGCATTCTATACCACATTATACTTCTGTACCTATTTACCAGTGTGCTACCTTATCCATTTCCTGTCAACTCATTAGTGATTATAAGAAGTGTGCTAGTGCCAGATTCTCCGTTGTTGATCTTTATCATATCAGATTAAGTGTGCTATTCAATTATTAATTTATTATAAAGTGTGATCTATATATCTCTTGTTTAAATTATCAAATAAACCTTTTAAACTTGCAAAACAGAACTACTTCTTGGCTCAGTGGGGTCAGGGGGATTCCAAGAGAGGGGTGTTATATAGGGGTAGTCATCCAGAACGCATGAACTGGACCTAAAGATATATCAATAAGGGTTTTCATTCAGTATTCCAGACTAGGCGTTGACTTAGCTGTAGTGTTGAATTGAATCCTCTTACAATGTCATTTACCAAAGTATCGGAATTAGTGGAAAAAGCATAATCCATGATGCTATGAGTTTTTGGCCAATTTGGGTGTATTGGGAGAGGGTGTCAGATGGCATAGATCCCTTGATCATTGTGAATCTAAATGAATAAAGAATATTTGCTTACTCTAGTCCGTACTTACAAAAATGGGCAAGCAAGTCCTCGTAAGACGAGTCGGATGAAGTGCAGCCATCTCTTTCTGGGGGGGGGGCAACTCCTTTGGGATCCTAGAGTTAAAGTCCACACAGATAATACAAGGAGGTGTCCAAGTTGGAGGTGGAGCAATGACTCCACTTCAGACATAACCAAAGCAGGAGGTAGCCAATAGGGAGGGTCAAAGATATTCACAATAATAAAGTCTTTACAGCCCCCACCCGAGGACCCAAGACAGAATGAGATTTTCCCACTAGTATGTTAGGCAAATTCAAAACTACTTCCACCATGGATAGATGGCTCTTAACGGCTCTTAACGGCTAGCATTAGGCCTCCTCTGGGGCAGCCCAACGGACCTGGAGTGCCACCACAGTATAATTGTCTATTTGCTCTGTCAGGCCGCCACTCTCAAACAGATGATAGTGGCCGCAGGTATTCCAACTAATTATCAGGGTCTCTGGAACCGTATCAGGAGCGGGAGGCCTAATTTCTCATGCTGGGCTACCAGTTTAGCCAGCCAGGCCCAGTGGGATTCCTCCCCTTGACCATGATCACTGGTCCCCACGCTACGTAGTAAGCTAGGGGTGACAGTTCATTTATTGCCGTCTAGGTCAGCTTTGTGGGGTGTCCCATTCCGTCTTAGTAAAGAGAATCTCTTATCATACTCAATTTCTACCATTTTGTATTCATAACCCATGCAGCAGAAAGAACCCACATGTTCCTATACATAAGACATGGTACTGTTTGCAAAAAGAAATACAATTGAAGTAGTATTGAGCACTTGTTCAAAAATATCGACGATTTGTATGTCATTACTCGGGATGTGTCAAAGAGGGATGATGCAGTGGAATAAATCCAGTATATGTGCCTGGTTGAAGACCAAACCTTCATTGGCACAGAAGAGACTCTGAATCTGTAGGGCCTTACCAGTTGTTCTGTTTTTAGGGTCGGCCACCCCCCCTTTTTGAGTTCAGGGGAAATGGCCACTGGCACCCCAGGTTGGGTCTCCAGGTAGGTTTCTGATCAGCAATCTATTCCAAGTCAATAGTGGAGGGGCCAGTGATCCAATTGGACTGGGACAAGGCATCGGATGTTGTCGGCAAGGCATCAGATGTGGTTGTGAATCGCTTAAATTGGTTAGCATGCAAAGAGTTTGATTAGTGTCAAGGACCGGATCCTCCATGTCTGTATCAGCAGCCATACTTGTGCAAGATGATTGTAAGGTACTGGCATTCTTCTTCTGGTTTAAGAGGGAAGATGACTTTTCAGGGTTATTAATTGAAGACGTCCTTGGAATGCTGGTAATTGGGCAACCCGAGGTTGTAGAACCCATAGTGGGAATATTTTGATCACTGTCCAGATCTATTGTCTGGATTTTGGCCGGTTCCCTCGAGTGCACCGCACAGTTGGTTACAGGTGAGAGGCTCTTACTCACTTCTACAGTTGGTTTCAAGGGCTGACTAGATTGAAACATGGGATTCAGTGGGACGGCTGGTTTACCAGCAATACGCTCATTCTTCAAGCATTTCTTCTTGGTTGCTAATTGTTCGCATATCAGCACATGTTTAAAGGGTTTGCGGAAATGGCCTCATCTCTCCAGTACTAGTAAGCGGTCAATGAGAATTTTGACCAGGGCCTCCCGGCTACAATTCAAGATTGAGCAAGGCAGGGGGTAGTTCAAAGGCAACTGTTCTGAGTTGGTGAGGATTGCCACAGTAGGTGAAGAAGTGGTGACAAGACTCTGAATCTCGGCCATAGTGGACATCTGGCTATTGGAAGAGGTAAGATGGGTGTCCAGCGAGGTCTTGGTCTTTAATAATTGGTCACCCTGAGTTTCGAGCCTACTCATGATAATTCCAGTTGTATTAGTGAGCTCTATTAGCAACATCTCCAAGATGCTAAAGATCATCGCGGATTACCCACTTTCATTCAGCATATCAGTGGAGGTAGGAGAATTAGATGGACAGGGCAAAGTAAAGCCATTGAAGCACAATAATGTTACAGAATGAGGGTCCGCCACAAGAGACGTGTGCCTCGATAGCTATAGAATCCCACTATCCCAGGTAGGATGACTTGTCTCCTCAGCGTATTTTATAGTTGGGGCAATGATGGTAATGCAGATACTGGCACTGGGCCAGCTTTGTTACATGTTTGTAACCCGTTCTCATTTGGGAGATGAAGTCCATCTTGCGGGGTATCGGGCAACACAGGACTGGAGATAGGATTAGAGGGAGAAGAGGGGGAGGTGTCAATCTGGTGCACTGTAACATTGGTGAGGGCATTCACCACGGTTGCTATTTTCTTGGATCCCAGGCAGGCAAGTGATTTAGAAAACTCTTCCAAAGGGCCCCCATTGCAAGGTCCCCCAACAAGATCACTAGAAATATCGTTATTGGTTGCAGGGAAGTAATCCGTCATTTTCTCAATTGCCATGATTACTTTCGGGGGTCCCCCCAGCATCACAGTTTTTTGGGGACAGGCACACGCAGCACGCGTAGTCTTTTTAGCAGGGATGTCCGTTTCATCCAGTGTCCGGCCAAAGCCATCTTCGAAGCGTGAGGCTCACAAACCTCATCCAAGGAAATGATGGGCACTGACCGAGTGTCCATAGTGCCTAGTTTTTTCAGTGCAGCACATTTCGCTATGCGTGCAGCAAGCAGGCAACCCGTCCTGATGCTTCAGTGTAATCAGAAGGAGTGGGGGGTTAGCCCATGCTAGAGATGGAGGAGCTAATGGCAACGAACACAGTCCATCGGCTGCTCCAAAAACAGGGACGACAGCATGCAAAGACAGGGGGAAAAACAAGCAAAGAAACATTCAGGTCCAAAATGGAATGTATAAGAATTATAGCGCCGGATCACAAGTCTTTAGATGTCCTTATCACTGCCTTATTAATCTCTGAAACAGAGCAGCACAGCAACTCCAGAGCACTATGCAAAGGACACTTTGGGGGTAAAGTGGTGCGTGCACGGGCAACACATAAAAGCCCTCCTGTTGCCGCCCCCCCGTTGGTAACCCAACCAAAGCCCCACACTTACCACCACAGGGAAAGCCACTCAGGCGCCGGCCCTTGCACTAGGGCTTGTTCTTGAGGATAGACCGGTGGCGGTCTTGGGGAGAGGCTGCAGGATTCTGTATGACACAGGACCAGCAGGACCAACTGGCTAGTGGAAAGGCCCCCACAACGTCAAGCCACACTGCAACTTTCAACTTCACAACAGTCAATGGGCGGCTGCTTCCTAAACTCTGTACCAGCATGATCACATTCCCCCTCTCTTCCTCTCGCCAGCTCTGGCACCAGCACACCACGGCACACACGTTGCATTCACACACACACACACACATACACACATACACAGACATTTACACATGCAAGCATACACACACCCACACACACACACACACACACACACACACACACACACACACACACACACACACACATACACAGACATTCACACATGCTAGCATACACACACCCACACACACACACAGACATAGCCACAGATGTGCACAAATTCAAATTCACACAGACACACAGATTCACACAAACATGGTTTTTAGTGTTTTATTAAAATCTGCCACTTGGTTAATATCCTTTGCTCTGCCCCAGCTCGACATTTCATGAAATCCATATTGGAACAGGAAGCAGGGAGGGAAGTTATTTGACACTTAACTCCCTGAGTCCTGTCTCGGGCTCCAACCACAGGAAGACATGAGTAGAATGTCCAAATATGTTTGAGTCTATTTGACCTAAAACATTTGACCTAATCACATTGAATCGAATTGACTTGACATTTTGTTCAGTCTAAAGTGGCGGGGCTACTCCCCGCAACACCCACACTTACCCTCAACCAAATCTTTGCCCTTACCCACACCTGTATACATATTTAATTAAATTTGAGCGATAAAAGGTCAACAAAATGAAATCAAATATTTTAGGTCAAATGTTTTTAGGTCAATTATGCTAATACCTCCAAATAGATATCTTATGGGTTGTGCTTCTTTGCCCTCTTTGCTGGCTGAAGGAAAAATGCTCTCAAATGACTGCTCAGCCTATCTGTCTTTGTAATCTCTCTCAGGAATGCTCAAATGTATTTTTTTTCCTATGTAAATTATTGCCTGAGGACCGAACTCTCGATACTGTTAAGGCTTGTGTCCCTAGTCATTGCCCCTAGTCTATGTTCCTTTACATTATCACTTCGGCACCTGGCATCCTTCATCTACCCATACATGTCATCTTTTACAGACGCCCTTCACCGGAACCCTTCGTGTCATTTCTCCTCAACATGACATTGTTCCCTCTAATAAATAAAATGCAATACAAATGCTTGGGACAGCACTAGCAAATGAAGCCCTGCAGGGGTTCTGTCCCTGCGGCCAGTTGATCATTATTCTGTCAGGCACAACACTCTGGATATGGAGCCCTGGGCATAACAGAATAAGGGACGGTCTCAGCATAACGGGTTGGGCTGTATCCCAGCTTCCATTATGCAATGGCTGCCATCGCTGAAAATACAGGAATGGTGAAGTTGCTGCAAATGACTTTGAACTATTTGACAGCTAAGGCCTTTTAAATGCGGGCCATTGTTTTGATGAGTGCTGACTCTCCATTTGAACTATCCATCGCTGCTACGTCTGAATTTGCAGGAATGTATTTTGCTGTCTGGTCGAATTGCCCATTTCAATAAAGTGTATTACTTAATTTTTTATAGTTATTTATCGTCTTGCCTAACCTGATCCGATGAGAAAACGTCATTTCTATGAAATGATTCACTCATAAATGCAAAAGATCCCACTTGCGATATTTACTACTCACATTAAAATAGTTTACAGCCAGTGTGCTTTCATGCATTGCAGTGCACAATATAGAGAACCGCCAAACGGAGCAGGAAGTGCTGGGGGAAAATTAAATACTTCGAAAGAGCTCTACTTTTAGGGAGCCTGAGCTGTTATTAAGGAGTGATCTGGTCATTTTTAAACAGTGTTTCTATCTAAAAAAAGATGCTGTTTTCCCTCTGAAAAATACATCACAATACATTTAAATGGAAGGTGAAAAATCCACTTCTTTGTCACCCTTAAATATTTATATTTTTCCATTTGAAAGTCTAATAGGAAAATGACAGTGAGGAAGGATAGAGAGTGCAGAAGAGCACCTGGACGAATACCCTGAGACTGTAGTTGAGGAAAACACCATTTGGGAATGGGTTTCGGGAATTAGTTCAATTAGTTTAATCCGTCCGTCTACTGTAATACAAATATGACACTCCCATTAATGAAACCTCTGAAACTGCCTGCACATCACATGGGTGTCAGGTGGGCACATGTCATGCAAGACGCCCTTGAGCCAATCTTGTCTTTTCTGTTTGTTTCCAGTTTTTTATCCAGTAATTGAAATTTAGTTTTTCCTGAAATTAGTGATATATATGTTATATAATGCTATGTATGTAATTATATTTTATTTCATGCAAGGTCGTTATCCAGTGCTGAATTTCACCTTGCAGTAGCTTCAAACAGCAATGAGGAATAGAAGAAGACAATATTCAAAGTGAATAAATGAAATCTGATTCCATATGCACAGAAGACCGGGTGGATTTTCTGAGTGTAGCTGCATTTACTACCATTGTGTACTATAATGTGCAGGAAGGGAATTGCAATGGGAGCAGCCTGAGGGATGGAGAGCTCTAACCCCATAGCAAGTACATGTAGATGGGTACTGAACCAGCTGGTAATGGTAATGGTAGGTGGACTTTAGGCATGTATTCGGCTGCAGACAGAATCTGGATAGAACTTGGCTAATGGGCCAATCATAGGCACTTGATATCTATGTGTTGCTTAACAGGAAGCCAAAGTAGGAGTCTCAGAGTAGCAGTGATGTGATCAGATCCCCACACAACTCAGATGAGATATGCAGCATAGTTTTGAACACTTTGGAAAGAGCTATTTTCTTTGGCTTAGCTGTCTGCATGCATTATTCTGATATTGTCGATTTGGGACATGGCTACAGTGATTACAAAGGGAATTCTTTGGAGAATCTGTAGGGGTGAGAGGACACCTCCCAGTAACCTCTGATTGATTTTGTGACAGCTTTTCTGTGTGGGATGAAGGATAGGTCTTTATCAAAGATGGCCACCAGGTTGATCACTTGAGCAGTTGGTGTGAGGGCTGCACCGAACTCCGAAGGTCACTGTAAAGGCTGGTGGATGGGTTATTCATGTTGCATGATTAGGACCACTGTCCTATAGGTATTCAAATAAAGGCAATTAGTAGCCAACCATTCAGGGAAATGAATGAGGTGATCTTCAAACCGTTGACAACCCCATCTTCTTCATGTCATGTTATGTTATGCTATGAAGCTTCCATCACCAATATTTTGGTATCAGTGTGCTTGGCTTATCTATAAAGTAGGTGTTTGATGTGCCTGCCAGGGATGAACAGACCATAGTCTAACCAAAGGAGACAAGCAAGTGGGTAACATTTTTGACAGACATTTGGAGGGATGAAGTAGCCAGGAAGAAGTAAGTATGTGATTTTGTGTGTGTGTGTGTGTTTGTGCATGAGTGTGTGCGTGCATGCATGTGTGTGTGTGTGCGCATGTGAGATCAGCATTTGAGGAAGGTGGCGTCTCTTCGTGTTAAGTAAACAATTGGCTGTTTGCTTGTAAAACCAGTTAAGGCGTGAAGTGATTGGATTTGTAATGGGCCTGAAGTGTGTTCAAGGTGCTCAAAGTGCTCATTAAACACGAAGGTCTTCACCTGGATTGGGTTTATCCTTTTAACAGACCAGATCATGGAGATATAGCTCCAGGCTGCCAGGCATGGGGATGGAAGAGTCCTGGCCAGGTTGGGTTTAATGATGGAGGAGGAAGTGAGACTTTTGGATGCAGGGGCTCAATGGTTTTGCACCCAAAGGCACCTGTCAGTACACATAAACCTCAAACACCCCAAATTTCGAAGCTGCTGTGTTTGCCTTTTATGACAGGAAAGCATTGCAACATTTTCCTTACTCTGTCCCATGCTAAACCAGCTCAGACAGTTAGCATAGAATGGAGGTGTGCAGTACAAAGAAATGTGGATGTTGTTGGGAACCAAGGGCCAGGGAGTTCAATGAGCAGGGCTAATAAATTAAACACATCATGTTTGGTCCTAGATGGAAAGTATGTGATGTTTGTGATCTTTGTTCTTCTAAAGGTCAGCCACCTAACAGCACTGAAGATTGTGGAGAAGATCGTTCCAGCTGCAAGCCAGTAAGGTAAGCACCAGTATCCCCTGGAGAAGAACCAAGGTTCTCTCAGCTTCCAGTGAGGACCAATGCCCTATTTTATAGTAGGGATACAATAGTGACCCTGGAGATACTTCTAGGTTATGGTGGCTTTCAGTAGGCATGCTCCATGCTGAGGACACTGCTCGAAGGCTGCCTCCTGAGTAGTGTCTGTGGCATGCCAGCAAATATTTTAAGGATTCCTGGATTGTTGAGGAGACTCTGCTGATTTAGGGTTTGCTAGGCTCCTCTGTTAATGGTCTGCATATAAATCACCCTTTTCCAACCCAGTGCCTGAGCTGCAGTTGGCTTGTTAGGTGTACAATTGGCTTTGCAGATTTTGAGGACAGTCGTCTGGCCCAGAATTGATACAATGAATCTGGAAACTTACAAACATGTGCCGTAAGGAACAGAAATGGGGGCAAGAGAAATGGTAATCTGGGAATTTTATAAACTTGGAAACCCTTTCAATTCAACAGGAAGGTTTGTATTAAAGCCTCTCACACTATCACTGAGTTTCCTGCAAAGCTGACATCCAGACATAGGGCCTCATTCCGAGGCTGGCGGTAAGGGTTAACGGTCACCGTTAATGGCAACGGTGACCGTTAACACTTACCACCATATTCCGAGTTCCCTTTTGCGGGTCCCCATTCCCATTGAGCCCTATGGGGGCAGGAATGGGGATGGGGAACCGGTATGGTGAATGGGGAATTACCGGTCCCTCCAACCTTGGAATGGACCGGTAATTACTCCATTCACCATGCCGGATTTCCATGGAGTAAATAGCTCCATGGTTGCTTACCATGGTGCTATTTACTCCATGGATAGCGCCAGCCTCGGAATGAGGCCCATAGACCCTTTACCACCAGTAAATTGAGGGTTTGGGCAGTAAATGAGCTGGTAAACCATGTGTATAAAAACAACATAAACAGCGTAATTTTTCATAAAACGGTGTGCTCCCAGCATACATTTGAAATTACCTTATTTTTAGGGAGGATGAGTACCAGCGGTGCCATATAGATATTGAAAAACGTCTGTAGGAATATAGTACATTTAATTAATTCAAATGAATGATTCCAGGCTCAAAGCAGAGCAGCAACCCACACAAAATCAGCCTAATTCAAAGCTGCAGGGAAACATCCTTCCCTTCGAGCACCCCTTCCCTGCCCTCTCCCAATCCATGGGACAACCCTGCAACCTCCTTTCTCTCAGCTGCTCTCCTCCGCCCACATCCTGTTTTATGCTCCATTGGGGAAACCCCACCATGCCCAAACTCCTAACCCACCCTCCCATTTCCCACTTAGAAAACATTCATATACGCACATACACACACACACACGTGCACCATACACATATACATATGCACACACATCCAGATATACATGCCCCTCCCCAAATCTCCTCCTTACCTCACTGTCATTGCTGCTGTTTGTGCCACTTACTCGAAAAAAGCGTCCACTTCCTGTATGTGCCTCCTGTATGTGCAGTCAGCACATCCGTTGTTTCCCCGACAGGCTGCCATTCGCTGAAATTGGCCTGCCAGGAAATATTTTCAAGGAAAGTGGTATCCACGCTTTTACATGATCCCCACATAGAGGAAGAGTCCGCCTGTGGAATGTCCTATTGTCCAATTGAAGCAGTGAGCATCTATATGCATTCCCATAGAATGAGGCTCACACTCCCCATGTTGCTTGCATCCCCATTACACCAACTCCGCTGAAGAGCGGCATGTAGTATTTCACAAAAACCCTGCATTTATCGGTCAATTAACCAATGATGTCAGGAGAAGCTTCTGGTGAGGATGGTGATTTTATTGGTGTCCCCCTCTCTCGCGGGATCCTTCTGATAAGAAAACTGGCCTCAGTGAAGTAAGATATACCACAATAGAGGGCGTCACTGGTGTGAACATGATGAAGAATGACACTCATGTTTTTGTATAGATCCCAGGCATGGTACTTTCTGGTACTTTGCTAGGCTTAATAAATATTTCTACTACTACAACTATTGATCAATCAATCAACATTTCTTTATTTTAGATTATCAGAAAAGTCCATGAAAAATACATCATACAAAAAGAAAAACTGTTTGAGAATAAACACCTGTAGCCATTAAAGAGCAAAGGGCAACACTTCATTTATAAAATCACATGCATCACATTAATAAAAACGCGTGCATATTATGAGTCTGCACTCGTAACCATTCTCTAAAACACAACAAAACTCTAAAAAGCCATAGTGCTTGTAATTTAGAGTCTTCTACTAGACATCACTTTTTTCTATGATTGCATGCCCTTCTGTTTTTCCCCTTTCTCGTGATCCGCAGGCTTTCATAATTTATAGGGATACATTCCAAGCAATAGCTGGCGAAGCTGTGTTGAACAGGAAATAGAGAGCAGGCCTCTGCTGAGTAAAGCCCCTGCCTACAAACAGAGGTTTCAGGTACTTTTTCCTTAGATATCAATAGGGGTTTATAGTCATAATACCGAAGTTCGAAATCTCGAAAAAAAAAATCTCGAAAAAAAGGCCGAAAAAAAAATATCGCATTTTTTATTATGACTTTTTTTTTCGAAATGGGGGGTTCCCCCCCAACCCCCCTTTGTTTCAATTTTTTTATTTTAACCCTTTTTTTTACTTACCTGACCCAAAAAATACATATATAAAAAAAAAAAAAATCGATATTTTTTTTTTCGAGATTTTTGTTATTCGAGATTTTTTTTTCGGCCTTTTGACGACCACTAGCAATAGGCTGGACAAAAGGATAAAAAATGTGCTAAATCGTCATGCCCAGCTTGACACAGGGCAATTTGATCAAAAAATCCAGCCAGATCTCCTGCTTAGAACCCCAACCAGTGCAATGCACCCAAATGTACACTTGTAATGGGTGTCCTCTGATATTTAAAGTTTGACCAGATGAGATACTCTTTCATTGTGTTTGTTGAAATTCTCATTATTTGCCTGAGCATTGTTTTCAACAATTCCTGTGTCTCTCTGGCATCATTTAGCCACTCTGCAATGTGCTTCTTTAGATAATGATCCATACTATTATCTAGCACTACAAGATTGAGGATCATGCACCCGTGGTTTCTTTATGTCTTCCCAAGCATGTCCTTTATCATTTTCTGTGTAAGCCAGCCTTCAGGTTGGTCCTGACCCTCAGCCATGACATACTTGGCTCCAAAGCCAATACATCTTCCAGAAAGGGGAGGCCTATCTAAGTTTGGGGCTGACATAGGTAGACCCAAAAGCAGTTTTATAAAATGATTTTCCTCTTTTTGCAGTATTCCATTGTCCCCAAACCCGCAAAACGCTGCACCATATTTGATCGCCCCTATAGTACAGGCATTATAGATTTTTTTTGGAATGCAAAGTGGTTGTTACTTATGTCGTTTCAAAATCTGTGAATGCCACCTGCATATTTTTTCATAATAGGACCATGTTTACAGATGTGTGCATTCCCAGTAAAGGTCTCATTAAAGCGCACCCCCAGGTAGTCAAACTGGTTCACTCTTGGGATCACTCTCCCATCAAACATGATTTCGGGGAATTTGCACAATCATTTTTCCCCAGACAATTATTCCCGCAATTTTTTAGTGTTAACATTCATGTCCGAATCCCTCATGAAGACCAAAAATGTGTTAACTAGGATCTTCAGTGCTCTTGGGGTCTGTGCAATAAGGACTGTATCATCAGTATAAATTAGGGCTGGGGTTGACATATTACCCACCCTAGGTACATCAGTGTTACACTCCAAGAGCGTTCCCAAGATGTCATTAATATACAGCGAAAAAAGCAGGGGTGCCCCAACACACCCTTGTCTGACCCCTGTGTTAATTGAGAACCAAGTTGTGCAATGACCCTGCCTATCAGATCAGATACAGGCCTCAATTCACCCTATATAAGACTTCTAGGATATCCACGATGACTGCGGGCCAATTATATGACCTGAGCACATGCCATCAGTTATTCAGATAACCTTTATCAAAGGCAGTGCTCAGGTCCATAAATTGCAAGGTAGATTGGTTCCTTTTTAATATTCCGGGAGTGGTTTATTATCAAGTAGACATTTAAACATTGCTCCATTGTCTCTAGTTTGGGCCTAAACCCCAGTTGGATTGGGGATAGGATCTCATGATGTTTAACCAACTCTTCCAGTTTAACAATTAAACACTTCCCAAACATTTTGAGACTCGTATTCAGGAGGGATATTGGCCAATGTGACTGGGGGCTTTTTCTACAACGGTTGTCATAAATGGAACTATAATCACTCTTAGACATTCCTGTGCTATGGAATTTTTTCTTATTGTCGCATTGAACAATATTATTAGAATTGACCCCCATACTTCAGTATTGTCTTGGTAAAACTCGACCGGTATCCCATCACTGCCAGGGGCCAGGCTACATTTTGCACTTTGAATAGCTTTTGCACCTCTTCAAGTGACCCAAAAATGAACTTACGGTTAGGTCAATTTCTCCGAATAAGAATTAATTGCTCTGACATCCGACAATTCGATGAACATGCACTTGATCATACAAACCGGTTGAAACAACGAGGCTACCCAAGTAAATGTATAAAGATCAGAAAAAAGGGAACCAGAAGCATCAAACGGGAAACATGTTTGACGAAACAGATGAGTTTTGTCGAAGAAAGAATGACCTGTGTGACGACATATAGACCAATAAATTCAGTGATTAAAAAGAGTGTCCTGAAACACTGGTCCTTGGTAAACACTCCTGACTTCCACCCTTCAAAAATCAGATATGCCTTTAAAAAAAAACAACAACCTGAAGCAGATGCTGGTACACACATACAAAGAAGAACAAAAATCGAAAACACACCAAACCACATTGTGGGCACTACCACCCGTAACGGACCACCACAAGTGTGGTCAATGCTCAGTATGCGATTTAACAACTGTGTGGGAGCGAGGGGTCGTTTGGGCCCCCCTCACATATTCTGCTTGTTATGGATCACTAGTTCATGCAATAGTGGGGGACACCTTCATTGCCCTTGTGCTAACATTAGCATAGGTGGGGCTATTGAAGGGCACACTTTGCGTCCTTTTTGTGTGCCCTCGACTCCATCTTTGGACTAGGCCTCACTTCGATAGTACAAAAAGGCTTCTCTCCCCTCTGCAGCGCCGCGCACAGCACGCTGACAGCCCCCTCCTTTTCTTCCTTGTCTGAAAGCTTCCCAACTCCCATTCTCACGGATGCGCCAAGGATAATTGAAACAAACACCACAATGTATCATCTCACTCTTCCGCTGTGATCACTGCCTTGTGTGTGAACCGGCTCGAACCATGCCATGTAGCTCATCCATCTCAAGAAACCTACCCTTCCCCCCATGGTCCCGCTGTTGGAAAATTACTGACAATGTAACCCTGTGCCCTCCTAATGTATTCTCTTGATGTACCACAAGTGTGACCCTGCTGTGCAGCCCAAGCCACAGTGCCCCAATAAACCCAGACCTCTGTCTCAGTATATTGTGCCCTAAAACCAACACGTGTCACTATAACTCCCCACTTGTCTTGATGTGCTAAGACCCACCCAGTACCCCAGGTTCTCGCAGAGAACAAGCCCATTACCCTTGCACCTCGTAAAAGTCCCAATGAAAGATGATATAATCACTTGCATGCAATTTATAGGTTTTCTAGATTCATTCAAAGGTATACTAATGATTGTTGTTTATGATAAAGTAAATGGTAGTTTCTCATGCCAGCTTAGTGTCAACTCTATCTCGCCACAACCTCACCCTCACCCCTCCTGGACACCTGCAGCTGGACTCTGTGACACTCAACCTCCCGCCATCTGAGGAACCCATCCAGAAGAAGCAGTGCCTACAATTACATGTGCATCTATTCTGTCTAGCCAATCCCACGGTATTGTAGTACCCTATGTTAGTTGTGTCATCTATGACAATGTTTTCCTTTATAACTGTCTGTTAGTGTAATGTTTGCCTAGAGCGCTCTCGAGGAAGCAGAGTTGTCTGGATGCCAAGTTTATATAAACTTAGTAAACCTCGCAAACTCTCCTCCGAGTGTCATTCCCAACTGGGGTGTATTATATTTTATGAATATGAATGTGTAAGTCGGGGAGTGAGCCTTTACACAACTACCACCAAAATCATTAACCTATACCATTTTAAGTGGAAATTTAATGAATTTACAAATTGTAAAACAGCATGGGCAATTTATGGTATAAGATGCCCTTGCAATTTATGGTATATAGGGAAATCGAAGAGACCAGTGTGGCAATGCATTTGTGAGCATCGTTCTTGTCTGAAAAACAGTGTCCCAGATAAACCCCTCGTAGACCACTACTTACAGAAAAAGCATAAATGTACAGAGTTTAGATGGCACGTGATCCAAACTGCAAAAGCTATAGCAAGAGGAGAAGACCGAGACCTAGAACTAAAGAGACTTGAACAGAAATGGATCCAGATACTGGATAGGGTAAAGAATGGTTTAAACTCAGCCATAGAATGAAACCTATTTTTTTAACAGGACAATCAGCGACTAGAAACATCTGTAGATGTCTAGTCCCACATCCAATACCAAAGAGGCATGCAAAATATGTGGTATAACAGAGGAAAAAAATATTACTGTATGTTTTGAGGCCATATGGTTATACAATAAGCGTGCATTACTTATTATATGCATGTAATTGGGAATTGCAAAGGTGTACACACAATTGTTTGGATAGAAAATAAGAAGTTATTCTGCCTGTAAGCAACACTGTCAATGAACAATGATAACCTTTGATGTCTGCAAGGAATACATAGAACATGAAGGGTGACAGTGAATAAGTACAATGTGGCTATATGGCAACAATCACCCCATATGCCTTAACTTATGAAGTATGTAATTGACATAAGCAGGTTGTACAATGTATGCAGCAGAATTGGTTTCCCAAACTGATATATCAGCGTTAAGTACATTGTTTTTCGTTCAACAGCAAATATAGGAGGAACGATACATCTATATTAATAGGGGTCATTAACGTTTAGAACATATACTCTATGAAGTTCTTTTTCATGTGTAGAGTGCTCCCTTGATTTCCACTAGGGACTCAGCACACGACAAATGAGATTGGTTAATTTTCGCGGGTGGTCAGAATATTTCTAAAATATATACAAAACATTCATTATTCTTCATTTGATGAATCAATATAACCCGTCAATGAGGAAATACAGTAGTGTGTAGGAAATAATAGGCAATGTTGACATCGCGAGGAGGATGAGTCCCCTTTCTGCTTCCATGCTTAAAGCCTCACGTTCAGTAATTAACACTGAAACACAGCCACACGGAAACAAGACGCAAATTGAAATCCACTCTGTGTTTGAAACGGTCCGAATAACAATGCCTGGACAGGACAAACACAACCTTTCCAATTAAAAAGAAGGTAAAATGATGTTTTGTTCAGGTAAACCTGAGAGGGAAGGGGTTTTTACCTCAGTAGCGGTGGGCCACGCAACAACGTAGATAAAATGATGTAAAAATAAGACAAGGTTTGAAGTCAAATAAGACAGCAATACATTTTGTGTTTTTCATACGATGGGGAGCACTTCAGTTCCGCATCACAGAACCTGGTTGGGTTGGCCTATGTAAAGAAGTAAACAATCAATGCTATAATGATATGATATGATATGATATGATAAGGCATTTGTAACGCGCCTATACACAAGTGTTTCAAGGCGCGACGAGGCAGGGAGGGGGGAACAAGGGGAAGACAGACAACGATCCTACTAGGCCAGGTGTCATTCAGACCGCGCAAGTGCAGGGGTAGGGGGAAGGGAAAAAGTGCAAGGGGAAGGGGGAGAGGTGGGGGGAGTGCAGTACAAATAAGTAGAATAGAAATAAAATAATAAATAAATAGGGCCAGCTGGTGGCAAGTGCAAGGTAAGTGCAGACAAGTGCTGGGGGGGGGGCTGTAGTGATACAGAGACAGTCCCGCAGTGCAGGGGTTGCCAGGGAGTACATCAATGTACTAACAAACATTTTAACTAAATGGCAGTTGTATTTGTATTTTATTTATTTGTATTGCGCGTTGGAGCCCTGGGACAGCTGAGCACATATCTTACATGTTATAACTTCACATTGTGCATTAAGCGGATATCAACAATGTATAGTATCATACAGCAGGAGAAAGAATAATTACATAATAAACAGGTACATATATACAGGTGCATATATACAATGACAAAGTAATAGCAGCAGGATGGCTTAAATGAGGTTTTGGTTCCAGGGAGCTGATTTGACCTTATTCCTAAAGATCGTAAATGAAGGCTCAGCTTTTGTGGTGAGGGGGAGTGCATTCCATTTTTTAGCAGCAAGAACAGGGAAACTAACTCCACCCGCCCTTTGTTGGTTGAGTTTGGGCTGTTCTAGTGGGTCTTACTGAAGTATGCCGTGTAAAGGTGTTGCAGAGGTAGGATGGCGCTTGGTTGTGTAGGGTCTTATGTGTTAATGATAGTACTTTGAGGTCAATTCTTTAATTGATGTTTAGCCATTTGAGGTTTTGTCTAGTTGTTCTGCAATACTTGCATTTTGTTTATGTTTTGTTGTGAGGTGCCTAAATAGAGTGCATTGCAGTATTCTAGTTTGGATAACACTAATGCTCTTGCTACTGATATGCAGTTATTTGTGGATAGGTAGGCGCGACAGGCTGTAATGAGCTGCATGTATAGGCTGTGGCTGATGCAAGTGTGTTGGTTTGTTTCTTGAAGGATAGTGAAACGTCAATGTGGATACCAAGTGTTTTCACACTGTGTGCTACATTGATGGTATTGCCATCGATGATGAAGGTTTTGAAGGCAGTATTTAATTTGCTCAATTTGGTAGGGGATCCAAGTAGAAGAAGTTCAGTTTTGTTGTCGTTTAGACATAAACCATGGTTGACCATCCAGATTTGTATAATGCTGTAGATGTCATTCAGGGTTTTTCTGTCTGCATTGTAGTCACCAGTGATAGGTATGAGGATCTGGGTGTCATCAGCATAGTTGGTATACGTAACACCCAGATGGTCAAGAATTTTGAATAAATGTTTAGTGAAAACATTAAAGAGTGTTGGTGATACACAAGTTCCTTGGGGGACTCCACAGGATACAGGTGATGGTAAGGCTGAGGCGGATGGAGCAAAGACGTGCATGGATCTATTATTAAGGAATGATTTAATCCACATGTTGGCTTGGTCAAGAAGTGTGTGGCAGATGACAAGTGCTTACATAGTATATCATGGTTCACTAAATCGGATGCCGCTGATAAGTCTAGTAATAATAGCAAGGCAGATTTACCTTCATCTTTTAAGGCTTGAATTTGGTTCTTTAGATAAACAAGTGCTGTCTCTGCCCCATGTCTGGGTCTGAATCCAGATTGTCTTAGGCCTACTAAATTGTTAAGTTCCAGGTAATGCTTGATTCGGAGATAGGCTGCTCGATCCAGTGTTTTCAACAGAAAAGGGACCGTTGTGATCGGCCGGTAGTTGGATGGGTTATTAGGGTCGAGCGTAGGCTTTTTTAGCAGTGGGAGTACCCATGCATCTTTTAGATTAGTAGGCACAGAGCTCGTAGCAAACGAAGCATTGATAAACTTAGTGATGAACGGAGAGAGCACAGGGGCTGCTTCTTTGCTTAAAGTGGCTGGACAGATATCGCCCTTGCAATTGGATTAAATAAAGACAGAGACAAATGCTAAACATTTGCATGACAAGAGACCTGGCTATAGGACTATCCAGTAGGTTTTTCCGACATCATTTTGTGCTTCGTATACAGGCCCTAGTATGTGATTCTAAGATGTGTTTCCTTTTCTTTGTATTTCACCTGTAGGAACCAGATGGGAGTCAAGCCTGTGTTACACCATTAGAGAGATAAATAAATCTGGTTGTGGTTGCGAGGTAGGTGTTTTATTCATCAGCCCCATTTGCCATGTTGTGGCATCAAATTACCTCTTATAAAGAAGGGGTAATGTCAATTACAGACATTCTGTATGTTTATCCAACCGACATAAACTGTAAGTCTCCAGTAAAAGGAACCCATAGAAAAGATGTCCTTGTTCCAAGTCTACTAAGAGAAAGGTTAGTAGAACAAGCCCAATTCCCCACTACCGCAGTTTTTAACTAATACTGCTCACCCTATTGACTCAGTGTTCTTGTCTTATTATATTTTTAAAAATAGTATGAAACTAAGGGTTAGAAGAATTATCTATGATCAGAAGTAAAGATCATCATCTGTCCTGATGAAGGCCTCCGAAAAAACCTTTTCTAGGATGGGGTTTATTCTACGGATATAGGCCGAAACACGTTGACATAACTTCCCGAAGATATATCAATTTGCGAAACAGCGTGCTCGCATTTAACAAACTTTGTGACGAGATATCTTTTGAAAACAAAGGAAAAATTGTGACTAGATGAAAGAAAATCACGTCCACAGATAACCCGTTGAAATAGATTGTTTTAGCTATGTTTTGTCATATGATGTTTTTGTAAAATATGTTAATGCGAAAAAAAGAAAAAATACTGTTTGAAATAAGTGATGCAATATGTCAATCTGAGATCAGTATAAGCATTTTGACTCGAGCTGTTTTCACAAGCAATTTGAGCTTGTTATGACTACCTATATGTCATAGAGTGTGTGGCTTTTACATTGTTAGATGAACAGGAGACAGGGTAGTCTGTGTTTCATGTTCTAGTTTATACTGACTCTACCCTATTACAACACAGTCCCCCCAATAACAAAAAATATTGGGTATGACCTATTACACATACCTCTTCAAGTGATACACAGATCTCATCATACACATTCTCTACTTGCCTTAGATTTAACAACGGGATGATCTCCACTATTTCCTCCCCTCCTTGGGCTTCATATAATTTAATGAAGTGTTCTACCCTTATATGATCTCGGATGCTGGACTCCATCTATGATACTTGCTCTGCATATATGGGACAGCCATTAACTTCTTTCCAGAGGTTTTGTGAATCATTAGTTTTACTCGCTGTCTCAAGCCTAACTCAAGCTTGATTGTCCAGCATTAACCCACGTTTTTTAATGTGCTCTTTGTAATTGGCCCTTGCCCGAACAATCTCACTCTTAGAAGACCCCTGCCTTCGCCTATCTTCAATCTTTATCGAACCATCTGACCATACTACTAATGTGGACGGTGTGACGGAACCACGAGAAATGGCACTGCAGGTGATTGTAAATACAAATGGGGACAAAGAATGTTGCTCTGAAATCTGTGTCTCTCGTTGATTTGCTTTCCTGTTTTCAATTTTTTTGTGCGCTGTGAGGCCTCTGGGCGATTTGGCGCATTATGAAGAATGAAATAAATAAACAAATAATACACCATTGTCATCACAATGTGTTGTTCATTTGAAGACTAAGGACATACAAGCACATACAGCCAGAATATGTATAGCAAGCATTTATACAAATGTGTCACAAAAATAATGAAGAATATTTTTAAAATACTGTTCTGTTCAGAGGCATTAAACGGCAGGCTCCATATGGGCTCCATATGTATCTGCTACATAGTTTTATTGGCATCCTGCGACATAAAAAAAAAACGTGTAGCAAACGCTCACACACCTGCTGAAGAAACCCCAGACCTCACAAGGGTTTTCACATCATGCACCGAAATCTAATCCTATCCTTCCTCTGAGTAATGCTATCGAGCTGGGACAAGCTGCTTAGTCATCCTGAGCCAGGATGTTTCAATAAAGTGTGCCACCGTGAACACCACTCGCTTTTGGGTAGCACGCCTTGCAGGGCATAGAATGGCACTAGTGAAGGCGGCACTGTGGGGGTTGGGGAATAAACTCAAATGTGGATAGTATTGTGGGGCATCTGCAGAGGCACTGACCAAAGCCACTATGGAAGAAGGAAGGCAGCAATAGGGTGCTGTGTGAAAATGAGAGCTCCCTTAAAACAGGGGCAGCACCAGAGGAGGAGAGCAGCTCTTAAGGGATGGCTTCTTGAAAATCAGGAGTGGTTACTCTTTTCCATACTGCACTGCGCCATAGGTCGCCGGCGATGACCTAGCCGTGCAGGATTGTCCAACTCCAGGTGTCGAGTGCCAGATCTATGCAGGGTTTTCGGGATACCCCACATTAATATGCATTAGATATATTTGCATACAATTCTAAATGTATGCACATTTGTCCTCATGAATATTAATGAGGGGTATCCTGAAAACCCGTCTGGATTCCGGCCCTCGAGGCCCGGAGTTGGACACCTATGCATGCTGTCAGATTGCAGGAGGTTTATAGTCTTTGCATTGAAAACTTTCCAACGAAAGTAAAAAGTGAAATGCATCGAAGGCTTTCCAACGAATTTTTTTCCATCAAATACTTTTTTTTTATAATTCTTTTTTTGGGGTGGTCCCCCCAACCTCGTTTTTTACCCTTTAAAATCCACCCCAAACAAAAGTAACCCTTTACCCCACACATATATGCATTCAATGGAAAACAAAAAAAAAAACGTTGGAAAACTTTAGGTGGACAAAGTTTCGTTGGAAACTTTTTCGATGGAAAGACTGGCTACCATTGCAGGAGCCTGACCCTTTCACTACCTTAGCTGAAACTGGAGCTTTCGCCGGGCACTTCGGGCATCCAGGACCGTAGCGAAGATCAATTGCTACCTTGTTACTCTATAGTGATGAGCACAAGTTTAATGAGTGCAGAGTGCTTTGAACTCTCCTTTAATCTTTAATTTCCTGGTGGTTAATTGCCAGAAAAGCAATAAAGCGCGCGCCAGCACAGCCAGTGATGCATGAGGGGAAGATGTTATGGAAATGTTTCACCTTTGCCAGCAGTGTTTAATCATATGTTACACTCTCCTTTGTTATTGCCACTGAGGCAGCTTCAAATAAAAAGCCCAGATGCTCGGTGAGCTGCCCGGGCCTATGCTTTAATCTGTGCATCCAGCAGGAAAGCAGTGCATTAAAACAGGAGACTAAATCAAGCTTCAGAAATGCAATCAGATCGTCTGTTTCATCTTACTTCCTTAGATAGGATCATGGTTCCTGCTTTGTTAAATCCGTAGCATAATCTTCCATGTTAATTGAACACATGCACACTGTATTAAAATAAGGAAAAACACCTTCGATGAAAGTTCACCCAAGGTTCTCCCACGCGCATGAGGAGCCTAGTAATAGGTTAATGCTGCTCGCTCTTGCCTGTGATGACTGAGGGAAGGAAGATATGCAATTAGTGGGCAGTGGACACTTCCAAGATATTAACTTTCTTGTATTGTCATTTGTAATGAATTTCACATAGAGAATTAACTTCAGCATGTCCGTAAAGGGCATTGGCAAAGCCAATCATTCTGGCAGTCCCGGATGCTCGAATGCTTCCATCAGACGGTTAATGACTGGCTGAGAAGCCCCGTTGCTTCCATCGCAGGCAAGCCGTAACCTCACGTGGCCAAATGCTGCCATTGCACATCATGGCGCAGTCTCAATTTACGAGGTGCCTTCGCCCTATGCCAAACGAGCGTCATACATTCCGAATTACAACAGCCTATGTAGGAGTCCAGGCTCCCATATCTAGGTGAAGCTACATATGTCAAGTCCAGCCTCGCACGCAGGGCCGGATGGGAAGCAAAGTGGCCCTGGATTATTTTTTTTCAAAGACAGTTTGAAGGGTCTCCCCTACCAACGTGTTTATTGAATAAAAGGGGCATGGGTATTTGTATTTCGCCTCCTATTACCATTTTACTATATTGCTTTCAGGCAAAAAGGCCCCTTCAGAGTTTCGCATTATATCCTATATGTTCTGCACCCCTATTTCTCTCCCTTAGGATCAATCACGCCACTCTGTGTACGCTCATTCTCTGTGGTTTCCTCATCTCGATCTTTCCCTTCGTTCTACTTTTGTGTCTCATATTCTCTCTTTCGCTCTTGCTTAGAAACTGCCCCTACGCCCCTCACTCTCTACCTCGCACTGTCTCTCCTGCTCTAGTCTCCTCTTATTTATCACCCACTCCTTTTTAGATACCTCATGTTTCCTCTTACAGATCCTCCTCGCCCCTCTTTGTCTCCCAGCCCATTTGTTCTCCCTCTCTCTCTCACACACACGCACACACACACACAAACATACACACACACACGTCTGCCTCTACCTTTCCCCCTTCCCTCCCTAAAACTCTCACATGCCCGAACTGTCTCTATTTTGTTCACACAATGTCAAGTTCTGCTCCTCTGTGCCTCTCTTTCTTGCGCTATCTATCCCTCTGTTTCACCCTCCAGTACCCTCATTCTCTTGCTTCCTCTGTTTGTGCCTACCCTTGTGTCACTTTCTATTGTTCTCATGCTGTCTCTATTTGCTTTTCTTTTTGTGTCCTTCTCAATATGTCTCACTCTATCCCTATCGCTAGCTATGAACCTTTCACTTTCTTTGGAAATATGTTCTCTGTCTCACTCTGCACATTTTCCTTCTCTTTCCCCTTCTCTTCCCAGTCAAACCCACTCTCCTTTTCTCTCTCTTCCCCACTCATGTTCCCAACTATTGTTTATCTCTCTGATTCTGGTTCACAGAGACCACTGAACTAGCAGCAAGGCCCCGCGCGGACTGACCCAGTCACAGATAACACAGTGGCGGCCCGCATGGGCAAACGGGCATCACCCCATCGCTTGAGTGGATGGCAGAACAGTCCTGTTTTTTGCAGGTGGTCTTTGCCACCTTCCTCCAATCAGGGGCAAATAACTTCACTATGTTGTTTTAAATTTATTTACACATTTTGGGTTCCGCAAAATGTCCAGGGAGCAATATTGAGAGACCAGCGGGGTGTAGGAGGCTTAGCCCCAATGCCTCTCATCATTGCCCTACTAGCATGCGATGAAGTGTCTGACAGGAGATGAGTACTCTACTCTTCTGTTAGCCACAGCGCTCAGCATTTGTTGGGCCTTCCAGTTGGTGTTGTGGATGGTGTTGGCATGTTAAAGGTTTGAGGTAAGTGAAAATGTGTTGTATATGTTGTGTAATTTGTATCCATGTGTACATGCACGTGGGGTTGAGTGAGTGTGCATGTGGAAATGTGTCTGCGTGGGAATGTTTGTTTTTATGTATGTGTGCATGACTGCTGTATGAATGTGCAGGTGAATGAGACAGTGTTTGGTCTGTGAATGTATGAATGTGTGTGGTTCAATGAGAGAGTCTAGGAATGCCAGAAAGCCTGGGTGAATGAGAGAGTGTATGTTGTGCGAATGTATGAATGATTGGGTGAATGAGAAAGAATGTATGTTGGGTGAATGAGAGAGTGTATGTTGGGTGAATGGCGGAATGCTTGGGTGGATGGGAGAGTGATTGATGGGTGAATGAGAGTGTGTATGTTGTGTGAATGTATGAATGCTTGGATGAATAAAAGAGTGCATGTTGAGTGAGTGAGAGAGTATATGCTGGGTGACTGAGAGCATGTGTGTGCATGCAGTGTGTATGAGGGGTAGCAGCCTCTTATCTGTGGGGTTGCTACTGTCTCCATTGGAATTGGACCTGCTTTAAATCTATCAAATACACATTAAATCAAATAAGTGTATGCAGCAATTCATGTTTAAATTTGATGACCGTGTAGATATGATATTGTAATAGCAAAGACTAGAACAGAATGTTGCAAGAATGTTGCCCTACATTTTAGGGGGGCTGATGTTTTCGACTTTTTGGGGGAGGGAGTTGGAGAGGTAATCCAGGTGAGCTTCATTTCGTAGATGCACTTGTGAGTTCTGAAGTGTGGGCAACATTGGGAAGAATTAGATTGTTGTGCACACAATTGTTATTAAAAGACCATCTAAAAGGAAGCACAGTGTGTTCGTCTATAAGAGCATTAGCTCTCTGTCACAGCTGTTGCAGCAAAACCTGAACCGGGCCCTGTTGTCAATCAGCTGCTTTGGGATATGAAAAGTGCATATTATTGGCGCATTACAACTGTTACCATTTTCATTCTAATTCTTTGTGCCACGTCACCTCTATCTCTTCCCTACCCGATTTGAAGCATCATGGCTGATCGTCCACCAACTGCACTGCACTGCATCACTCATGCTTACAACTGTGCAGTGTCCATGTTAGAGGATTAATATCCATCATTCCGACTTGTATATTGAGGGCCTGGTTTACGAAGCCATGTTCAATGGGATTGCAGCATAGTAAAATGCTTTTGTAAATCAGGCCCTCAGTGAGTTACTCAATATCATACATATGTGTTAAGTATTGAAGCTGGGATGTTACTTAGATCTGCAATTCAGACATTTCACAGTATTGTTTCAAAGCTTTATTTATGATATGATAATTTATTTATATAGCGCCTATACACAATGTGTTTCAAAGCGCTTCAAGGCAAGGGAGGGAACAAGGGAAAACGCAATGACATTCTTACAGGCCATGAACAACAAGAATCGGAAATTAACTATCATACTCGGCCTGACGACATTTCAGATAGTGCAAGATCTAAGACATAGAAGAGCTAAGACATAGATAAGGAACGGAGGGGGAGAGTGGGAAGGAAATGGAAACAGACAGGCGACTACTGTACTAGGCCTGACGACATTTCCGGAGAAAACAAAAGCTTAGGCAGAGGGGTGCAGAAAGGGAGGGGAGGACCAAAACAAGCGACTATCGTACTCGGCCTGATGACATTTCAGATAGGGAAAGTGCTAAGACACAGATAGGAAGGAAATGGGAAACAGACAGGCGTCTACTATACTATGCCTGACAACATTTCTGGTAGAGACAGAATATACAAGAGGTGAGGGAGAGGGGAGGAGAAAGGAGGGAGAGGAACAAAACAAGCGACTATCGTACTAGGCCTGACAACATTTCAGATAGTGCTGGATGGAGGGGGGGCAAGTACGGGAGGGGGGAGGAGACAACCAATTGTTGCTGTCGTACTTGGTTCAAGGACAAGTATGATGGAGTAAGTGCAAAGAAGTAAGGGAGGGAGGAGAGAGGGAGAAGGGTGAGGAGGAGAGAACAGAGACAAAACAGTGAAAAAGAGCCGAGAAGCAGAGGGGAGAGTGAAATACAGTTGCAGAAGTCAATATAACACAAAATGTTGCCGGGAACAAAAAATGTAGGCAGGGATTCGAGAAGATGATGAGCACAGCATGAATTGGTGCCAACCTGGGTACGAGATCCAGGGAGGTCCAGCATGAGAGTCCAAAAGGTGAAGCATCAAAGTCAATATGTCCATAAAGTCAAATCCAAGCGTAGGCAACAGTTCGGAGATGGTAAAACCATAGTGAGTCAAGACAACTCCTGCAGTGAATAGGTGATGTAGAGTTGGTGGAAGATGGGAAGAGAAGGAGGAGGAAGTGGGAAAGAAGAGAGCTGGAAAGGCCATGGGGGGAAGGTGGGGCACAACAACATCACAGGGGGACCAAGGAGGGGGAGGGGGGCACAGAGAGACATCACGGGGGACAAAAGTGGGTGTGGGGGGCACAGAGAGACATCACGGGGGACCAGAGGGGAGTGGTGGGCACAGAGAGACATCACAGGACACCAGAGGGGGAGAAGGGCACAAAGAGACATCACGGGGCACCAGAGGGGGGAGGAGGGCACAAAGAGACATCACAGGGGACAAGAGGGGGTGGGGGCACAGAGAGACATCACAGGGGACCAATGGGTGTGGGGTTACAGAGAGACATCACGGGGGACCAGAGGGTCAAGAATATGCTCAAATATATATTAGCACCCAGGGCAGGGGTACCAACCATTCAGTTTACTGGGATCTCTGAATGAAACCCACGATCCAAGCCTACATTCCAAGCAACCTGATGGCTGCTCCCCCGTCCCGCCATCTTCCTCTCACCTCCCCTTTATTGGGTCACTGTTTCCTCCTCTCTGACTCCCTTTTTTCTTTTGGCAGCGGCTCAACCGCTGCGATCTCTGCAGCCATATGGGCTGCCATGGAAATGGAAGAGGGGCTCCACTTGTAACCCTGTCTTCCCGCTCCACAGCCGTGAGCTTAGATAAGTATTTTGTATGAATGTTCGGGACACTGAGAGGTGTCCCGTTCATTTATAAAAAATACATTGCTCTCAGCACTCTGGGTTTCCAGATTGCAAACCCTGGCGGCTAATAGCAATATTAGCAGATTTGGCAAGTGGTAACAACACTGGGATCCATTGTTAAGGCCCACTGTGATCAGACGTGTAACTTGGGCCCGGCCCATTGTCACACGATCCAACTCATCGGATCGGTATTATTGCTTAAAAATAGAGCTGAAATGTATTAATGGAATCACGATTAACTAACCTGACAATTCATATTTTTATGAGCCTAAAACATCTGCAGGTTTTTTCTACTGTACTTGCAAAAGGTAAAATACATTAAACAAACTGGGATAAGTTCACAAGATCATGGTAAGTATTTAAAACATCCTGCAACTTGCTATTACTCACTAAAAGACACATACAAAAACCTGTCTTTTCCTGCCATTCAAACACACAATCTAGAAACAAAATGCATGGATGAAGGGGGATTGTATTGACAGTGATTTGAAAATCTCACTGGTGTGCTGGACAATAAGTCAGCTGAACTGGATAGCATTGATACTCGCAATTAATTGTCAGTAACTCAGGTTCTCAATATGTTCTAGACAGAATAGAGTGCACCCGGCTACTTAGTCTCTCTTTTCCCGTGCCAGCCTTTCGGCTTCTATCATGGCAGAGGGACAATGGGGGAAATTTAGCATCTCATTTAACTTGTTACTCCCAGGGACGTGGCAAGGCATCTCCATATCAACGCGCATTTAATGAGGATTTTACTTAGCCTCACATTCCCTGGCTGCTCATAGCCTCTGAAGCATGTACATCTGCCCTCCCACCTTTTCTTAACTGTTCCATTGTAACATGTAGGAATATGATGGTGTTCTAACAGCTCAATAAGGTTAAAATAACCAGGTCACAACAGGGTGACATCGCGGGCTGGCCTCCCAATCATTCTCAAGGCAATCACAAAAAGTGATCCTCACAAATATGCGTGGTTATTATTTCCTGCCCTGGTAGGGGCTGAGGTATGCTGCTCAGGGGGGTTCCTTTGTTCTCCTGCCTACCCCAGTGTCTCAGAGCAAGCCGGGGGGCCTTTAATATGCAGCACCAGCTGCCCTATAAATCAGCATTCAAACAGTTCCTGGATCTAGGGGTAGGGGGCTGTAGGGGTCCACTTTGTAAACACATTGGCTCCGATTCCCAAGATGTGCACTATATAAAATGAGGAGCGGCTCATGAGCATCCCAGATCCACACAGAGGGCCTCATAACTGATTCACAATGAGTGAAACTACGACTCCTCTGGAGCTGCCAGATGCGCCTCTGCTGTGCGCGTGCGCAAATGCAATTCACAAAGCTTTGTGGAAGGGGATCTCGGATATGCTTCAGGGATACCTTAAATTGCTCAAGTTTTAAGGTGGCACGTACACGTCTTAGTTGCTTAAGGGGGGGCTCGAATGCATGTCTTTGTAAATCAGCCACATTCAATTCATGTATGTATGTATTGACTTGTTAGTGCCAGCTGCAAAATGAAGTTATTTCAGTGTACACAAAACATGTGCAGGATGAATTTCAAGTCAGCTGCTCATACCCAGGTCCTGGTGTATTAAGATCAGAGTACGTGTGTTATTTATTTATTGTTTATATAGCGCCAAGGGAGAGGAGTAAATGGCAGGTGCTAACATGGGCAACTGAATAAAAGAGCTGCTTAGAGAAGTGGGTACATGCTGCGAGGGGCAAAGCAAACTGCACAGGCCAACAGAAGCTGTGCCCAGGAGTCGCTCTTGAGAGGTTTAACAGTCATCGCCATCCGTTCCAAAGGGAGGCAATAAACCCACCAGAGAGGAATGTCATTCAGGTGTGAATGCGTGCCTAGTAAATACATATTTGCCTACTGCCTAATTCCTGGGAGACTCTCTCCTTGCTGAAAAACAGTAGGGAGGCAATTCCACAGGCAGGCAGCACCAGCACTCAGAGATCATTGATCGAGTCAGTTTTTCATGAAGTGGTTGGTGTCTATTTTCTGAAACGGGGGTGTAAAGGTTCTGGAGCTGTGTGGTGCAAATGTATTCAAGGGCCCTGCCATGAAGAAACATGTGGATGAAGCACGAGGACAGATGTGATCGTGCACTGACAGATAATGAAAGCCTAGCACCTTTGATTTGATAAATAACAGGATGTGCACGGTTTTGTGTGGGAGGCCCTGGCATACGCTATTACTGTAGCAATGTCTAGCTAACGCCTGCCAAGGTACTTCAACCGTGCAAGGGATATTGACGAGGAGCAGGATCTTCTTCAGGAAATAGAGGTGAAAGTGTCAAGCTAGGGAGAGCTCCCGGATTTGCCTGATGAAAGTCTGTCTGCGGTCAAAAAAGGTGTCAAAAGACACCTACGTTTGCGAATTGATCGGCTGCCCACGATTTGCTTCCTCACTTAAGGAGTCGGAGAGTAGGGTGAGAATACATCTACAGTAAAGTAAAAACTGGCCCTTTTCTGCGCGGCTGAAAATAGTGCTAACCTCCCTAATGTGGTGGGTTTGAGAAAAAGTGTTCTGCTGTCTTGAGTACAAAATATCAGTAGGAAACGTGCAGTATTTCTTTAAATCATCTTTACACATTTCACGGAATGCAAAGAAATAGCAAATCGCTTAAAACATTTAGACAATTGTGGGAGCATCGATACTGAAAATAAACATGTTTGAAATAGCCTGTTCTCTGTGATATATTCCACTCTGGAGGGTCTACAACCACGTTTTAACCCACTGCACCATTCACAGTTGAGAAATATACATTTGCATATCAGTTGGCCCACTCCCAGGGGCAGTGCAGGACCTAAATGCTCGGCAATTCTCCTCTGAACAACAGTGCCATCAGCAACACCAGACACGTGTTTCAGCCTTGTTGGGCCTCGTCAGTGAGTTTAAGAAAGGCCCAAGTACTCCAATATCGGGGCAACTCCAAGTGCACAAGAAAACCTTACTTTATTCAGATACAAACTGCTGCTGGGATAGCGTATAAAGGACAATCTCAAAGTGGCGTTAGGAACAACAAGGTTTTAATAAGAAAGATGTCATAGCTAATGTCAAAGTTAATAATTATCATAAAAACTTCTGCTCCCATTTTTAATTGGTTAGTGGTATACAGAACATATAGTTATCTATAAGTGAACATTGGTTCTGTCACGACTAATAACTCGGGACGATAGCTCAGGGGCAACATGCTCGTCTTGAAAGCAAGACAACACAGAGCACCACACGTTCGACCCCGGGGTCTGCGCTTACAAACCTCTGAGTATTAAGCGTGCTATACATAACCTATCAGATCATATCCTCTTAGATACATCCTTCTACAAATGATACATTTCAATCTAACATGCCATTTGTTGGTACTCTACAACACTAGTCGATAAAGCAAACATAGTTTGAATGGTCAGTTATTTCTTCATCTGGTTGCAGGCATTTTTATGCAGTGCCAAGGTACATGGTGGGGAAGGGGAGATGGGCAAACTGATATGATCCAGTTAAAGACATTACTCCCTTCTCATTCCTAGGCCTGATGCCTTATCTGCCACTCTGTTCGTGGTCTTGGCATGTCGTCTCTATGTCTCGGTGTACTGAGGAAGTGGCAGGTGCACTATCTAATTGGGCCTGGAATAAATCAACATTGTTTCAATCACGTGGTAAAGGACCACTATTCAGAATTGATTTTCTCTGTTTATTGGATTTTCTGCTGTCCTAACGAGTGTGTGCTTTCCTCCGGCAACCACTTGTGGGGTGCTGTGTATTTTTCTGTTATGGGATCAATTGGCACAGTAGTTACCTGCACCAGGCATTCAACAATATATGTATTTTTCACTGCTACCAATTGACACCAATTAACTTTGGTAATTGCGTGCTGTGCGCCCTGGGAAATGTTTTCTGGTGCAGTTTCAGCTTCTAAGAAGAACTCCCCTCAGCACACTGACCTTGCTTCTTGGGCTACTGTCCGAGCATATTGAGGCCTGGAACTTTGTGGTAAGTCATTTTATGTCCAGAAGAAGTATTTGAGAATTGAGGCCTTGTAGGGTTTGGTCTCAGTAATGGTGGTACTTCTGTTCTTTATCTGTCATTTTGGTGTTCCCTGTCTGTGTATGCTGTAACCTCGCCCTACATGCCCATGGGTTTTCTGCAACCTTTCCCTACTTCTATGAATGCACACTACTCCTCGCCCTACTTGTGTCACACAACCTATTCTCCTCTTCATGGCAGCTGTATGACTATTGGTGTTTTACTGAATGTTTCTCAGCTTGTATATTCAGTCATGCTCAGGAATGGGTGGGGGTGTGGCCAGACCCAGTTCATCTCTCAGCTGCACCATCACACTGCACCCTCTCTCTGGTCTATTTATTGACCACACCTCCATTATGAACATAAAAACCCCTTGTTATAAGCACATGTCATATTTGGTATGCAACCTTTTGTATTAACACATTTAGTATATTGTGGGATGTTTGTACCCATGCATCCAAGCCCTACAATAAAACTGTGCAGTACTGGCATGGAAAACATCATGATGGCCAGAACTCCCCAGAGAGTGCACAGGGAAAACATGAAGAATAGGCTGCCACCCCTTTTTGCCTATGTTGTGAGCACAGGAGGGCACTGCCTAAAACCACCATTGGACTACACACACAGTAGCCTGAAATCATTTGGAATGGCAATGCTGATTGCAAAAAAAAAAAAAATGGTTGCATTACCTGTACTCACCACTATCAGAAGGCCCGCGTTTTAAAACCACCAGACTTTTGTGTAAAACTGAACAAATGAAACAAAACCAGACCAAGGAAAGACTTGCTAAGAGGTGGATACAATGTAAAACTATATTCTGAAATGACTTGAAGGAAGTAATTATTTAATGTATAGGTAAAAATTGTCAGTTTGATTTGAATGTAGAAAACTGGGAACAAAAAGTGACATTTAGCTGAAACCTGGCTTAATGAAACTGGATTCTGCCTGACAACTACCCCCAACAGGAGTTGAAACTGGATCAACAGCTGTGTTCCCTGCCAGGCCTGGCTGCATCCTGAGGTCACATGGCCCTGTTGATTGGAGTGGCAGCTGGGGACTACAGGGAGTTGAACAAAGGCCTGTCAGAGGCTGCTCAGGAGCCAGGAGTCAGAAAAGGACAGCAGACAGTACATCTCTAAAATAAAGGAGGATATGGATGTTCTGCAACAGGAAAAGGCGGACCAGGATACCAGATTTCTGGCCTTGCAGAAGGAGTACCAAGAAGGTTTGGACTCCCTACTGCAGAGCCAGAAAAAGCTGGAGCAACAATTAGATTTCAATATGGCATGTGCCGAACAGGTAGTCACCCTGCAAAGCCACCTAGATAGGGCGAAGGCAGAGAGCAATAAACTGATTTTGAAAGACCTGGATACCCAGGCAGAGTTTGACCAGGAGCGCCAGAAAGCTGGTGTCTTCCAAAGGCAAAGGGACGACCTGGCGGCACAGATGCAGGCTCTTAGACAGGAAAGGGATACCTTAGGCCAGGAAGTCTGCCACTTAAAAAGGAAAATGGAAGAAAATCACCTGGCCCTCCAGGGACTGGGTGACCTCCAAAAAGAACACCAGAACTTGTTAGAGCACACCAGGAGGGTGGAGGATGCTCTGGCAAGAAAGGAGCAGGCCAGTAGGGATGGGACTGAGGAGGTAACCCTCCTGCAGCAGAGACTGGCCCAGTACTCCAGGACCAATCAGGAGGCACAGAGAGAAAATGAGGCTCTCTGTCAGCACAATGATAGGCTCCAGCAACAGGTAGCGATGCAGGAGAGACTGATAGAGTCTAGTAAGGCCTTAACTGAGGAACTGAAAATGCAGGCTCTTGCATTGCAACAGGGAGCAGGGGCTGATAGAGACGAGGTGCGCTGGGAAAGGGAAACGCTTGAGCATAACCTCAGGAGCCCTGGTACCAGAGGCCTTCATCTCTCCCAGTCCCTGGACTCTGCCACCCCCATGTCCCCTCGCGCACATGAGCCCAGGGCCACGGGGATGGCAGATTACTATCCCGCTAGAAGTATGGGGCTCATAGGCCAGTACCTCCCAGGAAGGGATGGGCAGGCATCCGGGTATGGGCACCCAAGCACAGTGCAATTTAGTGGGGAACCCCAGGAGAGTAGGCCCATTAAGGGCATCCTGAAAACCTCTGCCCAGTTAGGTCAGTGGGGGGGATACCCAGCAAATCCTGGTAGCAAGGAGGGATCTGAAGACTCCTCTGCACGTCACAGGACACAGGAGACCAGGTCCCCACATTCTGCCAGCCATTCCCAGGCTCGCAGAATCCGGGAAAACCTGGAAGATCAGACGGGCACCTCTGGAAGCAGCGCTTCTGAGTCGGAGGATGAATGGACCAGGGTTACCCAAACCAAAAAGGCCAATAAGGCAAAAAGGGCCTTGCTTAAGGACCCATTGAAACAAATAAAGGCAATAAGGAGTGTCATCACGCCTAATCATAAGAACTCCAAGTATTCTGTTTGGGAACACTTGGAGCTCTATGAGCAAATGATGGAGACTTTCCATTTGAAGGACAGCCAAAGCTGTATTCAATATGTAAAGTGGACCTTCTCACCAGAATACTCCAGTTTCTTTGCGGGGCTGGAGGATCAAAACCATTCAAGGTGGTCCACATACAGGGCGGCCATCTTGAAACACTTTTCTGTGCACAGAAATCCTCAAGAGGCTCGCAAGGCAGCCTACAATTTGCAATGTGGGGAGGATCAGGTCCCACAAGAGTTTGTGCAAGAATTAAAGCGTGCTTTTGCGCAGACCCCCAGAAGGGTGCGCCCGGATAGCAGAGAATTTATCAATACGTTTTTCCATGCCTTACCCAAATACATAATGACCCAGCTCGTGAGAGATTTTCATGAGAAAAGATCTTTAGACTGGGTCATTGAACAGGCTACCCGGATCTATGAGGTGCAGAAGCCTATCGAAAATAAAAATAACGCGCCGAAAAACCCCAAAACCAACAGCACCCCTGCTGCTGCCAAGGTGGCAGAGGTAAAGGTTGCCCCCGTTTTAGATTTGGAGATGGAGGGCCTAAAAACCTGCCTGCACCAAATAATTCACAGCCCAGAAGGCCCTCGGGCCATTCACAGACAGGGAGTCGAGGAGGTAGTCCCACAAATGGGGTCCCCCGCCCCCCTGACTATGTAAGTCCCCGCTACAAGGGAAACCGACCAATCCTGGGTTATGTGTGGACTCCTCCAGCCCAAGGGGGGGGATCCAGCCAAGCACCTGACACGGGGAACTTCCCTCCTAACTTCCCCCAGGAGGGCAGAAATTCACCAAATCCTGCGCAGAACTTTTTCCCCAGGTATCCACCCAATTTCCAGCCCCAAAATCATTCATCCTTCTTTCCCCAATTCCCTGAGCCCAGACAACCTAATCCGGGAGAAGGGAGGCCAAGGGTGGAGGGGTACCCAAATCTTCCCAATCCGGGGTATTACCAGAGAAGGGATAGCTACCCTTCCCGGGATCAGCCCAGGGGAGAAAATAGAGCCCCGTATCAGCCTGAGCGGGTTTCACAACTTGAGCGCCAGGTCCAAAATATGGCACGGGATTTGGGTCACATACTGAGGGCGCAACAGAACCCTCAGATGAGCATGCCACCGCAGAATGCCCCAAACTCTGGACCTGGTGCTCCAGAACAATGACGGGGGCAGCACCCCGATAACCCACCGGTTCCCAGGGAGGAGGCACAAGGGGAAGGGGTGTGTAAAGCCTTGGAGGAAGCTTCCTTCCTAACTTGTAAACAGCCCCTGGAAAACCAGGAACTGGAAACAAAATCTCCTACCCCTGAAAGTCTGCCACCCAAGGAGCAGAGAGGAGGTAGGAGAAACAAAGTACCCAAACAGACCCAGTTTGTGGAGGAGGTACAGATCTTCCAATTTGAGGGAGAGGGATCCTCAGAGGATCCTGGGGAAAAGATCTTCTCCTTTAGAGATGGGGGGACTCCTCCCAAGGAAAAATGGGTCCCGAGGGAAGCCAATTCAGACTGGGGAGATGTGGAGACTGAGCTACCGCCGCCCATCATCTCATCCCAGAACCCACAATACCGAAATCCCCTGGTTCAAACCCATCCTGGTGACTGCCTCCAAAAAGGGGGGGGTGGCCCAGAACCGGAACCAGGGGAACCCACAATGGCTCTGATCTCCAGTTGCCAACTTTTTCTTTCAGATTCCCAAGACTCTCCACAGAATTCTGCCCAAATCTCTTCTCTCGCCATGTCCAAAACCAGAAAGTTAGCCCACCAGTTGTCCAAAAATGTGCATTATCTGTGCCCCCTTGAGGAGAAGGAGGGAAGATACTATGCCCCGGTACAAGTACAGGGGCAGGGTACAATTTTGGCACTGGTGGACACTGGATCCCAAGCTACCCTTCTGTCCAAAAGGGTCTTTGAGGAACTAAATGCAGGAAGGGGGGAGAATTACCGTATTCCTCTCACCTCTCTTCCTGGACAACTGCAGAACTTTGACGGGAAGGAAATTCCCGTTGAGGGGACTGCAGACTTGGACATTAAAATTGGGCGACACAAGGTGAAACACCCAGTCATAGTAGTGACTCCAGAGGGCACCCCTTGTTTACTAGGGAATGACCTCCTGAGAAGGTTGTCACCCCTAATAGATTGTGTAAACAAGGTCCTCTGGACCCAGACAAGCCGACCAATAAAATTAAAACAACCATGTTAGTGTCAACCATGTTAGTTTAGACGGCACCTGCCACATGGTTGAACAAAAATCTGACCAAGTAGAATTTCACTTCCAGAAAAACCAAATTCCAGACGTGACAGTAATAGCAGTAGGACAACAGACTGGTGATGGGGGGTCCTCTCTATTTCTGAAAATCAACCTTCCTTCCAGTTTAAGGTGGTATTCCACACTGGAAGGAAACACCCTGAAATTCCTTACTAATCCACAATCAGAAACTCTCACTCCTATAGTCCAGAAAGATGTGAAGTCAGCTCAGAGCCTGGCTGATATTCAGCAAATTGGAGAGCAGTTGTTCATCCCTGTTCAGTTAAATGATGGGAAGGACTCTGTTCTCGCTCGAGTGTGTGTGAACAACGGTAAGAGCTTCATCAGCGAAGCCATGTTCCGCCAACTCCCAAAAGATCCAGCCATTCCCACATTCAAACTGATAGACAAATGGGAAATGACCTGGAAGCACCTAATTCCAAACATCTCCTGCAAAGTAGGTGTATGCTCAAAATCTCCATTGGCAACAAGAGCATAGTCCATAATTGTTGGGTCGTGCGAGACGTCACTGCCGCCTTTTACTTAGGCAGTGACATTCTCAATCGCTTTGCCATTAGTTTGGACCTAATAAACTTCAAAGCTTGGTCCCGATTAGCGGATAATCCCATGGGCTTTGATGATCCAGAAAAAGCATTTAGGTCAGCTCAATTGCTACCTTATGCAGTTGAAATTCAGCTCAAAGAGGAAGTCACCATCCCAGAAAGGACCTGACAATTCTCCCTGGAAGTGAAAGTTAAACGAGGACAAAAATTGCAAAACCCTGATGCTTATATTCATCTAAATGCTTCTCTCCAACAGCAAGGGTTAGGGGTAAACCCAACACAATTAGTCAACATAGAACATGACACCATTCCAATAGAGGTAGATAACAGCGACTTAAAGAGTATTACTCTAGCTGCAGGCACCATTATTGGAATGGCGGTTGATGACCGACATTTCTCCATTGATTTAGGAAATGAACTGTTAGGACCAATCCCCAAGGACTGTTTTGACAGTGACAGTGATGACGACACAAAACCAGACAGGATTTTCACCCGGCATGGGGGAAACTTCCTGGTGTACACTTCTTGCCCTTATGGTAAGGAAGATGTGACTTGTGACTTCAGGAGGGATGAGGTGATTTTCCAGGTCCATGAGGGCTGCCTTTCCCACCTGAAGCCTCCAGTCCAAATCAGCACTCTGACCAGGGACTTCTCCACCCAGCTGGAGGAGGCCGCTGAGATAGCCAAACCAGAAGTCTTTCCAGGATTCAGGCAGATGGTGGAAGAGAGAGTCAACCTAGCTGATGCCTGTGTGACTCTGGAACAGAAGCAAAAGTTGAAACAAGTTTTCTTGGATTTCCAAGATCTCTCTGCGGTAGACTCATATGACTGTGGTCGCACCGACATCCACACCACAACAATTCCCACGGACCCTGGAATGACTCCAGTGTTTGTGAAGCAATATCGCTTGCCTCTCGCATCCATGGAGTCCCTTACTGAAATAATTAAGAACCTTGAGTCCCGGGGAATAATCCGTCCAGTCCACAGCACTTTCAATAATCCGGTGCTGGGAATATTGAAGCCAAACGGCCAGTGGAGACTCTGTGCCGACCTTAGGGAGCTCAACAAACGGGTCCATACTTCCCGATGGCCTTTGCCCTACATTGACCAAGGGCTGGCCCAGATTCAGGGGTCACAGGTATTCACAGCAATAGACCTGACCAATGGATACTGGACCGTGCCTGTCAGTAGGGAGGACCAATACAAACTGGCTTTTACCTTTGGGGGCCAGCAGTACACCTGGACACGTACTCTCTTTGGATACCTCAACTCCGGCAATGAATTCAACATTTTCCTACATAAGGCCATGCCCAACCTGGGTTCGAGGGGTAACCTGGTTTATGTAGATGATGTCCTCATCAAAAGTTCATCTGTGGAGGAACACATAGCGGAGATCCGTTATGTTCTGACACAGTTGAGGGCCGCGGGAGCAAAACTTTCCTTTCAGAAAGCACAGTGGTGTAGAACCCGTGTTAATTTCTTGGGGCATGAGATTACTCCTCAGGGTCTCTGTCCCCAAGAAAAGAAAGTGGAAGCACTCCAGAAACTGAAAGACCCCACAACTCTGCGGGAACTAAGGAGCCTCCTTGGACTGACTAATTACAGCAGAAAGTTCATTGAGGGCTACACAGAGATCACGAGACCCCTGATTCATCTCCTGAAGGGGAGGGTCAAGTGGGAATGGGGTCCAGAACAATCCGAGGCGGTAAAACAACTCAAAAGAAGCCTCTCACAAGCGCCTTGCCTAGCTTACCCTATCAGAAACAAGGAGTTCTTCCTGGAGACGGGGTTCTCTAATACGTGCTTGACGGCAGTATTATACCAAAAGCAATAAAGTAATCTCCTATGCGAGCAAAACTTTATCCTCTGTGGAGGAAAAATTCACCGATTGTGAGAAGGCACTCCTGGCAATGGTGTGGGCATTGAAGAATTACTGCCCGTTTATCCAGGGGGAACACATCATAGTGGAGACTCCACACCAGCCTCTGCAATATCTCCAAAGTGACAGAATCCGGGCCGGAAATGTGAGTAATTGCCGAATTACTTCCTGGATTTTGTCAATGCAAGACTTTCCTGTGGAGGTCAGATATGGCCAAAACAAGAAGAGTCCCCTCGCGCAAGGTCTGGCTGACTTGCATGATTGTGCCAGAGAAAACTGTCTCGAGGATGAAAGTCTAAAAATCGAGGACAACATGGAGGCATACCTTAATTCCCCACACAAAGTCTTTGAAGAAGACCAGTGTGAGGGAATGCCCACTGTCTATGTGGATGGATGCTCTTACCATGTTGACAACAACGGGGAGAAAGAACTGGTGGCCGGCGTAGGGAATGCATGGGTGAAGGAGTTTCCAGAACCCTCTGCTGGATACAAAATTGGTCCCCGAAGTAGTCAGGTGGCAGAATTGATGGCTGTGCATCAGGCCATCCTCACTGCTGTCCAGCATCAACTCCATGAACTGGTCATAATCACAGATTCGGATTATGTACGGAACGGGTTCGTGGAGCATCTGGTCAACTGGAAAACCAGAGGCATGTTATGCGCTAATAACAAACCCCTGAAACATGGGAAGTTAATCCAAAATATTGATGATCTGGTCACATCGAATGGGATGACCATCTACTGGAAAAAGATCAAGGGTCATTCCAAAGTAGAGGGACCAGACAAAACTGGAAATGACTTAGCTGATCAGCTGGCCAAAACTGGGGCCATCCAAGGGGATCTAATAGAAATACAGTTCCTGTTGGGGGAAATCCAGGTCACTACGATCACTAGGTCCCAGACAAATGCTCACAATGATCTTTCAACTGCCCAATGGAGCAAGGAGACCCCTGATGCTGATTTGATTACAGCTCAGAAGGGGGATCCAATCATTGGTAAGTTTTACCAACACCTTGAGGACCCTGAGAACTTTCCCCTGACGGACACAGATTACATTGGGAAAGAGGACCTAAGAGTGTTGATGAAATATCCAAAAATGTTCCGAATCCAAGACGGTTTGCTGGTAAGGAAATCCAAAGCTGGCCACGATCAGTGGGTGGTTCCTACCTCATTCCGAAGCCTGATGTTAAGTCACGCCCATGATGCGGCCACCGCCGGTCATAGGGGGTTTCACACAACACTGGAAATCTTAAGAGAGGTTGCATACTGGCCACACATGGGGCAGGACCTCGACCAATACTTGAAGGGGTGTCTTGTGTGTGCACAATTTCAGCCATCATCCCTCACACACCGTGCGCCTCTCCAAAAGAGGGGGATGACACTGCCATGGTGAGATTTGCAAATCGACTTTGTAGGCCCTGTGATTCGCTCGTCTAGAGGAAACAAGTACATGTTGACCGCTACATGCTTGTTTACAAAGTGGGTGGAATGTCTCCCGGCACCAAACTGCAAGGCAGAAACAGCAGCTGCCCTGATGATTAACAACATCTTTTCCCGTTTCGGTCTACCTCAAAGGATTGAGTCAGACAGAGGTAGCCACTTCACCAGTGAAGTAATGACAAAGATGTGTGAGATACTCGGGGTCAAAAGAAAGCTACATATTTCTTACCGGCCAGCTTCTTCTGGGGCAGTAGAGAGATACAACCGAACCATTGTGAGCATCTTAAAAAAGTTTGTGGCAGATTCTGGGCCAAGTTGGGATATCCGATTACCTCTGGTCCTAATGGCCATCAGATCTACCCCTTCATCTGCAACTAAAATGTCACCATTTGAGTTGATGACTGGACGCAAGATGGTGCTTCCCCAGCATTTGCTCTACAGAACCCAAGAGCAAACGTTGATAATGCCTCCACAACTCATGAGTATGTGGAGAATTTAAGGAAACACCTTCAGCATGCTTTTGCCTATGCTCAGCGGAATCTAGAAAGATCAGCCGAGAGCATGAAGACTCACTATGATTTAAAAACTACCTGAAAGGAATATAAGGTGGGTGATCGGGTCTATCTATACAATTTCCAAAGGAACCAGGCCAAACAGCGAAAATTCTTGCCTGCATGGAAAGGACCGTTTGAAATTATAGACAAAATCTCCCCTGTGGCCTACAAGATCTGCATCCCCAAAGGCGGTTTGGCAGAGGGGGAAGACAAGTGGGTACATATAAATCAGCTAAAGTGTTGCCATCCCAGGCACACTCTGCAACAACTGGAGGAATCCAATGGAATCCCAGAGGGGGCCGCTCCAGAGTAACTCAGTTCCAACCCTAAAATATTCCACATATAGCATATAAAATTCTGTGATCCTTGTATATATATATATGTTCTTGTCTCCTAAGTTAAAAAAGAAAATGTATATGTTCATATCTTCTGATTCATAAAATGCATATGTTCGCCACACCATTAATAGTGGTGGAAAAATGTCTAGGAATGTGTATTGCCGCTTTGCTTTATCATATTAGGAGAGATGAAACCATGGAGACTGACCAAGGAGGACGACCGGGGACCGGGAGCAGAGACCCGAGGGGCCCGGGGTACCGCCCAATATTCCCATCAGGACCGGCGAGGAGAACTGATCGATCCAACTGGATGGGGGAAAAGATGCTGAACTGTGCCAACTACCGGAAGAAGATGAGGAGAACATCCCAGATCTTGCGAGTTCCATCTGAGAAAGGACAGAATGGCCATCGCAAGAGGGGGGGCTTGTGGGATGTTTTTACCCATGCATCCAAGCCCTACAATAAAACTGTGCAGTACTGGCATGGAAAACATCATGATGGCCAGAACTCCCCAGAGAGTGCACAGGGAAAACATGAAGAATAGGCTGCCACCCATTTTTGACTATGTTGTGAGCACAGGAGGGCACTGCCTAAAACCACCATTGGGCTACACACACAGTAGCCTGAAACCATTGGGAATGGCAATGCTGATTGCAAAAAAAAAAGCAACTCAGAACTGTGGGGAATTCATTTTCTTAATCCCAAAAATGGTTGCATTACCAGTACTCACCACTAGTACTCACCACTATCAGAAAGCCGGCGTTTTAAAACCACCAGACTTTTGTGTAAAACTGAACAAATGAAACAAAACCAGACCAAGGAAAGACTTATTAAGAGGTGGATACAATGTAAAACTATATTCTGAAATGACTTGAAGGAAGTAATTATTTAATGTATAGGTAAACATTGTCAGTTTGATTTGAATGTAGAAAACTGGGAACAAAAAGTGACATTTAGCTGAAACCTGGCTTAATGAAACTTAATGAAACTGGATTCTGCCTGACAACTACCCCCGACAGGAGTTGAAACTGGATCAACAGCTGTGTTCCCTGCCAGGCCTGGCTGCATCCTGAGGTCACATGGTCACATGGCCCTGTTGATTGAAAGGGGAGTTGCATCTGGGGACTACAGGGAGTTGAACAAAGGCCTGTCCTGGACTCAGGCAAATGTTATATTGGGGGCGTCGTAAAGTGGCTTCCTCTTAGGGGAAACTGGGAGGGGCAGTGCCTCTGCTAGCAGCTGAGCTTGGGGGAAGTGGATAAACCAGTTATTCCACCCTGTGACGTGGGAAGCCACACCCCTTTTTGACCAGGGCATAATTTTAAAAAGATAGATAACTCATAGTGCGGACTTGTCAGAATTATATAAGTAATATCATTATTTTTGTGATTTTTCTGTGAACATTTTGAGAGGCGTTAGGACCCTGTGGTGTATTCTGGGGGGTTGCTAGTGGAAAATAGGGTCTCACTCCAAATGCATGCATGTTAAAAATCTGACACTTTATCATCTGTAACCCATATCCCTGGTGCACATTTGTGTAAAATCTGGAAAGGTTTAGAGGTCGTTATCTGGATGAAAAGGGGAGAATTCTGTCATCAGTGGACACGACATCGTACAAAGACAGGGATCGGATGGTTTGGTGCTACAGAAAATATGTTAACTGGACCTATAATATTAGAAAAATGGTGCATAGATAAATATGTATTTGGGTCAGAAATAGATTTGTGTGCAATCTGACAAGGGGAGGTTCCTCTGACCATAAAACCTACAGCATCACTCTGACTCACATTTCCTTCCCCCAATCAAGGGAGAGAGGAGAGAATTGGCAAATGATAAGTGAGAGGGGCAGGTTTTGTTATGACCAACGCACACACCCACTTTCCAAAACACATAAAAAGAGACTGCTGGGACAGGTAGAGGGATTCAATTCCATTTGCTGCGGAGCATGCTGACCGACGACTTCACATCCAGAGATCCAACACTTAGACTTCCAAGCTAAACAGAGACTACAGAACTTTGAACCAAGAAGGCCCACTGCAAGCAAACGTATTTGTCAGCAGGCCTCAAAATCATTTGCAAACTCTTTCACAGCCGGGCAAGCTGTCTGAATTCTTTTGCCAAGAACTATTGCCAGTGCCCAGAAAGCAGTGTTACATCAAGAATCCACTTGATCTGGACCGGAAAGCAGAGCAGTATCCAGAACCAGAGGCCGCTGAATCCAGAGAGGCTAGACCAGCAGAGCAGAGCTGACCCAGACCGCTGTTAGCAGAACCAGTGACCCAGATCGCTGTGAAGTGCCGAGACCAGAACCGGAGTCCAGTCCAAAACCTGACCAGATCCGTGGCGAGGCCCATTCCTGCACAAAATATATTGTGAGTACCTAGCAGAACTGTGCAGAACCAATCTCTTAGTTAAAATAATCTAATCCAAACTATTTTAACCTAAGTAGAACAGCCTCCTAGAAATCGTTTCATCTGTCATTTGTAAAGCTGCACAACTGTCACCTGTCAATTCTGAAGCTGCAAGCTGTCACCTGTCATTTTGAGTTTTACTTTAAATCCGAAAATCTACCTTTATTTAATCGTCCGTATCTCTGGAACCGTTTGGGCTAGGAACGAAATTTAACTTTCCTCTGAAAGCTTAGAATCTAAGTTTTCCAACGAACCTACAACCGACTTTTTCCGCAATCACAATTCACGCACTCGCGAAATTTACAGCGATTTGCGATTTTGGCTCAATTTCTCCACTTGTCAAAATAGCAGCTCCATTCTTTCTTTTGTTAAAATCCGTTGCAACTTGGTAATAACTCGTAGAGCATTGTTAAAGTGAGCCTGAACTAATATAAAGTAGCCATCACCTACCTTGAACGTCTAGAGGGAATTAAAAGCAATTTTAGCACCTTTTCACTTCCTTGCAAACCACATTAAAGTAATTCGCCTGTGTTTAAAACTCATCCCTGTTTTCTCTAAGCTTGCTGGGGGGGGGACTGAATTTCGTATTGTATTTGATTGCATTCCTGAGAACTGTGTGCCCCTCTTTCCATCTCCTTCCATTTCTTACATTGCATAGGGGAGGGGGGTGAATTGCCAGAGAAAAAGTGATTATCTTATCTTTTGCTAAAATCATATCAAGTATTCCTGTACTGCATTTTATTCCTCATTGCTTTTCCCTTGAAATCATAAAAGTATTTTTGCTACTTTATCCATCCTATACTCACTCCTCATTGATTGTAAAGAAGTGTGCTAGTGCCAGATTACCCATTGTTGATCAACATCATATGTCTCAGTGTACTATCAGATATTAATTTATTATAAAAGTGTGATATATATATATATATATATATATATATTGTTTAATTTTTCCAATAAACCTTTTAATTTGCAAAACAAACCTACTTCTTGTCTCAGTGGGGTCAGGGGGATTCTAAGAGGGGGTGTTATACAGAGTACTGAACTAGACATAAAAATACATTAATAAGGGTTTTCCTCAGCATCCCAGACTAGGCATTGACTTGGCTGTAGTGTTGATTGAATATCGCTTACAATATGTTTCTTTGTGACATGGATATTCTGGTGTGTTAGTAAAAATGTGATTTCATCTACTGAAAATTGTGCAAAATATGGCAACTCTATGGCCATAAGTTTCACCCTCTGTGCTTTTTCAAGATGAATTTAACAAATTACATAGTTTGCTAGTTGTTAACATGAATTAAAATGTTCATTAATGCTCCCATTTACCTGATCAGATAGCAGCCTCCAAGGTTAAAGAGAGAAGAAACATGCAAGTTTTAGAAATCGGTAGTCATGCAGGTAAATAAATGATAACCAATATAATCCAAATCAACCAAGTGGAAATAGGAAATTAAAATAAAATATAAAGACAAAATAAAAGCACAAGTTAGCAAACCCAAAAATAAGGTTGGAAACATCAACACGTATTAGCACAATAAGTTATTTTTGAGAGTTCATGTGCAAGTAGTTAGTATTGCATTCTCGCTGGTCAACTTAGTAGCTAATATTCAGCGGTATGGTAAATAGTAAAACTGGTTATCGTGTGAGCTTACATGTAATAGGCGAAATTAAGGCTTTTTTTTCGAGTTTAGCTAGTCAAAATACCTCCCTCCAACTGATGTCCTTCTGGGCCTGGCTCAATACATGTAATATTGACATTCAGTTCACTATCGAGCATAGTGCTTCTGAGATTAAGTTCCTGGATTTGTCGATTCAACAAAAAAATGGCAAACTTATATGTAATTTGTATCGCAAACCTACATCCAGGAACACCTTGTTGCACTACTCTAGCAACCACCCTACTCATGTCAAGGACAACCTCCCATACGGACAGTATCTGCGAATACGCAGAAACTGCACAACACCTGAAGACTTTAACTACCATGCAGACAATCTAACCACCCGCCTAAAAGCACGAGGTTATCCTAAAAAACAGCTTGAGCAAGCCAGGAAAGGGCACGAAACAGGAATAGAGAAACCCTTCTCGAGTTACAACGTGATACCCAAGACACCAAGGAAGATCGTCTTACGTGCGTTGTCACTTTTGGAACCCACACATCACAAATAAAGAAGATTATCAGTAAACACTGGCACATAGCACGCCTTAACCTTCCGGAAGAACCAATTCCCCGATTTGCATATAAAAGAACAAAAAACATTAAGGAACATCTAGTACATTCCCAATTTCAACCAATTAAGAATTCCACACGAACATTAAGACCACTGCAGGGCCATCACCCATGTGGCAACTGCGTGGCCTGCCAATTTACGAAGAAAATGAGCAGTTTCCAAATTGGACAACGCAAATGGCTTCTGAGGGACCTCACAAACTGCAAAAGCCAGAATGTGATTTACTGTATCGAATGCCCCTGTGGACTACGATACATAGGTCAAACAACAAGAGCAGTTAGCATTCGGATCTCGGAACACAGATCTAGAATAAGGTGTAAGAATCTCACATCACCTCTAGTTACACACTACATGGAGGCTAACCACACACCAAACAATCTTTTTTGGTGGGTACTCGAGAAAATCAAGGGGAGCCCCGACATTCAACACAGTCTTCTTAGGAAGGAGTCTAGATGGATACATCGATTAAACACTTACCATCATGGGCTCAATGAAATCTTTCAGCCAGTAATATGACCATTGTGACATATGTCCGCTTCCACGTCCCTGCCCACCACTAATTAGCCTCTCCTCACGCGCATTAGCCCTCACCGACAAACTGCGACAAACTAAGTTTCTGTTGCTCCTTGTTGTTGCTATATATTAAACATACGCACGGAGCTATGCATTCCTCCCCCTTTTCCTCCAGGCTCAGTGTAATACTTTATATGAGGCTGACAGCCACACTTTCCTCACACCGAGGCACACTGCAAATCGATACTCTCTCCCAGCATACCTGAGTGACTCGTTCTCTAGTCACCATGACAACGATCGACTACGCGGCCTCTACGCACGCGTGATCGTCCCGGCCCCGGCTTCCCTGAGCAGGCAGCCACAGTCCACACACACCCTCGAATCAGATGAGACGGCTGAGACAAGCCTCCAGCCTCTCCCCTTCCCAGCGGATGCCTGCTAAGCCTTACAGCAGCTGAAAAAAGCATTGCAGCGGGTAAGCGTTAAAAGGGTTTCTCTTTCTTTCTCTCCCTCTTTCTGACCTTTTCAACAGGCACGTCTCTTCCTCGCATGCAGCCCTCAACCCTTCATGCGACCGGCTTGCTCCCTACTTAATACTCCTTTTGAAGCCCATACATTTGGCATCTCAACTCATGTAATTGAGCTCTAAACACCCAGACCGGCAGCCGTACTGTGTGTTTTTTGTAAGTTTCGCGTGCACTTGGTATCATTAATACACTTTCGCCTCCGAACACACAGCGCGTACCTTTGGAGTTATCATGGTCCTAGATACTAGCACTATCAGCCACCACGTCAAGTCTCATATATTTTTGTGCATAGGATTTAAACCACTATCCTAATATCCTACGAACAAACGAGTCCTGGTGCTTAGTTGTGTTTTTCTTCTCACACAGGCAACAGCCACCAGCCCAAAGTGAACAACCACATTCCACAATAACGGTGACAGAGGAGAAAATTTACCCATACGGCGCAATCTCTCTACTACTCGGCAAATTAATCCAGGTAGAGCATTTTTCTCTCGCTTTTGCCACATGTAGCTATTTAGCAATTATGTATTAGCACCACACAACCCGGGCGCCAGACCCCTGATTTATAGTTTTTTGCTCCTCTCTTTTCCATCATCTTTATACCTTATGTAGGATATCACCAAGACGAGACTGTGACTTTACCTGAGAGTTCTCACTCTTCACATAGACGCCTGGTCCTGTCGCCTGATTTCCCTCCCTGTGTGGCCCACACCCGAACCTCTGGGATCTCAAACACCGGCAGGTAAGCCGACCACCGGTGCCGAGAGTTTCTAAATATTTTTATTTGTATAGCGCCCTAAGTACTAGGGGCCACTACCTCTCTATATCCACCCTTCTGACTCGATATCCATATACTTCCCACAGGGTCCCCAACTAGGAGCCCTGATGAAGGCGGACCTATCGTAATAGAATAACCGCCGAAACGTGACGAAGACAGGGATTCAAACCATACATACATATCCCTGATCGTTTGGAGCCTACATTCCGGTTCCAACCATCAAATCTCACGTTGGCAAGGATAAAAAAGATATCTTGTATCAAAGACCCTGCGGCATTAATTGCTTGAAACTAACAATTGCAAAAAGGGACTATCATTGAACAATACCTAGAAATTGGGCCATGATACTCGTTTATTTACTGAACCAATATCACATGTATGTCCTATTTGCACTCTTTTTTATGATTTAATCATTATAATGTAAAGAAATGAATATTAATCCAATGTTCTTTGTGTTTTTTGTTTTTTATTGTGTCAAAACACTTATGCACATTGTAATCTCTTTCTACAAAAAAACGTTGCTTCCTAAATGTATTATGTGGATGTATTTGTATTTTGTTCTATTTTTTGGTTGAGATTATAACTTTGTTGACTTCCGATTATGTGTTCTGGTTTTCTTTAAATATATGTTTTTGATGTCCTCGGAGGTAGAAAGTGAATGTCTTGCACTTTTTCCTTAATTATATGAGTTACCTTTTATTTTATTTCTCAAACACTGGAAGCACCACCGTAATGTTTGTCCTTTGAAACACACAGCTACTTTATTATTTGGGTGGTTATATAAGAACAGCGGTAGATTCATACTTTAGGATTTCCACAATTTGGAAACCTCTCAGAGATATTAATTCATTATTTGAAACAAAAAGAAAAAAAGAAATAATATGAAAATAATTATTAGCAAGGGTACATTTTTCTGTTTAGATAGTCAAAATACCTGCTACTTGGTGCACAGTCACAAATAATTGTTCCTCTTTAAGTTCAAATTTCTTCAGAAATAGTCACAGTCAGTCTCCTCTTTAATACCCAATGACAAAATACAATACAATCTATCTCAGGTGCTGCTACTCTTTCATTTTATACTAGTAAGTGGGACTGATGTTTGAATAATCTGCACCCAAATGTCCAAAACGATGTTCATATTTCCTTAGGTTGCTTTTCCAAAATGTCTGTGATCCACATGTGTCTAGTTTGGCACTGGCTCCATATTGGTTGCAAAGATTATTGTTAAAAAAAAAAGATATCATGCTATCCTAGCGCAATGTGCACTTCTAATGTGATACATCACCATAATCTTGCAAAAACTATTTTCAAACAGATTATTACCCACTATTTATATTAACAAAAATAATGCTGTCACATGAGCTCGTAATAGATAGTTGCCATATTGCAGCATACTAAAGTTATGTTAGTGAACTGCCTCAGAAAAGTTGTAATATGCCTTTGTCATGTTTTTTAGCTCTGTAAGCACTGAGCACATGGTTAGCCCCGGTGCAACTGCCTGCTGTGAATCGTATCCTGAATAACTACCTACGTATGAGAAAGGCTTTACTTAGGAAAAGTGTGCCCACATCTATGTGCCCTTCTCGACAAACCAAGCTGATAGAAAGAGAGCTATATGGGAACAAAACCGTTTAGCATGCGCCTTGATATCTGGGGTTAAGTTCCCCACCACACGAGTCGTACTGCACTCTGTTGCTGGTTCGATCGTTATGCGTATAAAGCAAAATAGTCGTGAGTCACGTGATTGTAGGTCTCGTTCCTGTGAGGCATCGGGTCAGGTGATTCAATACACAGTGTGAATCTCGATTACACGGTTTTAATGTGGTGTCTATCTTGGAATGTTAAACCTAATCTAATTCTACGGTTTATGTGTGCACTGACGTTATTAAAAGAAGCAATCTGGAAGTTACAAATGGAACGAGGCGTTCTCATCCCAATGTCACTTAATAGCACGTGATTATTCAAGTTGAAAACTCATTTTCATTCGTAAGCCTCTATAAGCAGTGTTAAATCACAATCACTCGCCCTGATTGTTTTTAATATATATGGGGCCATGTTAGCTAGTTCTGGTGCTTGATCCTATATGTCAGTGGAGCCAGAATATACTTGTTTATGTTCCTGCTCTACAAGGTAAGTTGCTGTTATCTGTCTGTATCAAATGTTCTGACTTGTAATATGCAGATTATTGTTCAGACTTGTATCTCACAGTAAAGGTAAATATGAAATGTTTTGGCTCTGCAAGAGGTTTTATTGTGATTAACCTGTTGAAGGTCCCCCAGGTATCCTTAAAAGTAAGACATTTTGAATCATAAGAAGTATTGCATTTCAGTATCCGAGGTAAGACCATGTAAAGTCGATCTGAATTTGCAAATATACTTAGCTTCCATTTTCCTCAAGTCATTTTCTCTGTCATATGCACGTGCTGGCGGTTTCATCTGGTCAATTGCCAAAAATCTCAGCTTCTTTTTGTCGTCCATGCCATGCATATCCCTCCAGTGTTGCACATAATCAAACATGCTAAATAAGTGCTGTGCCAGTTGAGTAGTTTATCAATATAGACTGTGTGACAGTTGTTGCTGTATTTAGTTATTTTATCCAAAGTATACATAAAAAATAAACAAAACAAACACTGGTGAAAACCTTTAGTTTTGTTATGTTGTCTGGTTAGCCAGTTGCCTCCTGCTTCGAGACCCCTAATGCGACTCTGACATAGTTTGTTTTCCAGTAATAAGTGGTGTGTCACCAATGTATTATTTCAGTTGTTGGTTCATCATCAGTATGTGCTATGCTTCTTAAGAGTTCTAAACATCTTAGTACTGTTACTGCTTGTGAGTCTCACTTGGTTGCTCGGGCAAACTCTGGGTGTTGCTTTACTATTGTCCAGTGTTGATTTGTCTCTTGTTCAGCTTGATATCGTCTCTTCTGCTAGAGAAATACAGGCATTACCATAGCCTCTTCTCTGAAATCTCTGTTTAACTAAATCGAGTTTCTGTTTGAAAACTCCTGTCTCACGGCAATTACGTTTGGCTCTTATCATCTCCCCCACTGGAATATTGTGAATCACATGTTTTTGGCAACAGCTTTTGAAATGAAACGTGAAATTGACTTCCATGGGTTCACCAAACAAACCTGTTTGTGTCTTAAGATCTTTGATGTAAATATGTAGGTCCAAAAAATATATGTTTTGATTGCTGATTTAAGCATCTCTAGTCCAAATGCATTATGGTTGATATGATTTGTGAATTCCTGAAAATCTCACTCAGTGCCATCCCATATTACACAAATATTATCAATGTAACAATGCCACCAAATGATTTGACAAGTGCAAATGTTATTAGTAAGAATGTGTGATTTCTCAAAATGAGACATGAAGAGATTGGCCAAAGATGGTAAATACCAAGCCCCCATAGCAACCCCTTTTATTTACTGGAAATATGTGTCATTGAATGTGAATATGTTATGGTTAAGAGTAAAAGTTAAAAACTCATTGAGACGCTCCAGATGCATTCAGTCTGAAGCTGACACATCTGTGAAATTGAATTCAAAAGCTTTGATTGCAAGTTCATGGTCAAAGTACATAAAGCCTTGACATCAAAACTTGCTAGTTAAAAATGTGAATGCCATTGTGTTTTTTTCAAGTATCTGATTAATATGTTTTGAATCTCGTACGTTGGTGTCAAGCCTAATCACCAGCGGTTGGCGGTACTGGTCTATGTACTTGGACATGTTTTCGGTTAACCAACCAATTCCACTAAGCTTGTGGTGGTGTTTATGAACTTTCGGTAGAAAGTAGATTGACGGTAACCCAGGATTCTCCTGCCATAAGAAGGTTCTGTCTTCATATAACAAGATTCCCTGTAGATGCCAAGAAAGAACAAGTCTATTGCAATCTTCTATTAACTAACTCACTGGATTGGTCTTGAGTTTAAGATAGCAATCTGCCGTATCAAGGTGCACTAGTTGAATTTTGACACAATCTGTACGATTCACAATGACTATGTTCCCACTTTTATCGGCATCTTTAATACTTATGGATTCGTCATGGGCAAGATCAGTCATTGCCTTCCTCTCCTCTGATGCCATGTTATCTGCCATATTATATGAACCTTTCCTACATTGTTTGTCCATGGCCTCGTGTAAATCTGCCACAATCGCCTTCTGGAAGGTTTCTGACGCTCGATCTTGTGATGTTGCTGTAATGTATTTTGATTTTCTAGTCAACTTAGGTCTGCAATTGTGTCTGCTATGATTTCTAAGTCTCTGATGATATGCATGCCTGACACAGTTGTCTCTTTATTAAAGGAAATAAATAGTCTTTTGTCATTGATATCTTTCATAGTGAAAGTGCTGGGTGTGATTCTGGTTTTGTCAGCCTCTTTCTCTTCCATGGTTTTGTTATGGAAGAATTGTTTTAGTTTCAATGTTCTAATATGTTTGAAAATATCTATTTGTGTCTGTATGCAGCCAATAGTATTGGTAGGCATGAAAACCAGGCCCTTAGTGAGTAACTGTACCTCAAATTGACTCAAAACTCTGTTTGATAGATTAGAGATCAGGTTCTCGCTGATCGGGTCTGTCGTGGTGGTATCTGACCTTTGTGTTGTGAACTGGTTCTTGGCCCTCAAGCACCATTCCCTGTTCCTGGATCTCTCCCTTCCCTCTCCTCTTCCTCTGTATCCTTTGAATGTGTGATGTGTGCTAAAGTATTTTGCACAATTGGTTCGGCATATTGCATGTGCCTTATGTTGCTGGATATTTTGCCCTGTTTTAATTATGACATTTGATCTAAATAATTAGCCTTTCTCTGTTGTCCCTGCACTTGTGTATCAACACTGTTAGATGTATTGGTCCTCTCACTGTTAGCATTCAAGTCTGAACTGACAGGAGAAGAGTAATATGAGCTACGCTGTTAGTGGGGTGCACTGCTGGTTTCGTCGTATTTAGATTAAACTGTATAAACTCTCTCTAGGTGATAGTCTCTCTCTAAATTCCCAAAAACTGTTCGGGACTTGTGCATATTAACTTTGTCCTGTTGTTGTTTCAAAACTGACCAAGAGTTCTGTGGTTTTTATCTTTTGTGTCATCTGAGGCAGGACATTTCTTGCTTCAGTATGGAGATGCGTATTTCTGTGTGTTTGTTCTCCATAGCCCATTATACCCCTCTGGCTCCCTCCATACACCTTCAAGCACCAGGAGCCTCTACAAAGAACGAGGCTGCTATCTTTAAGATGGCAGCCGAATTACAGAGGCTACTGACCCAGAATGCCCTGCCTGGCTCTGCTCCTAGTTCTGATCTGGCACAAGTGTATTTTCTGCAAGAAGCACAATGTAGCTGGATGGTGGAGCCAGCGAGGCCGGTATTTAGGGCTGAGTGTTGTCTCTGCCATATCAGTAGCCCATGAACCTCCCTCTGGCACCCACCAGACACCTTCAAGAAACAGGAGCCTCTACAAAGAAAAACGAGACTGCAAACTTAAAGATGGTCACCACCGCCGAATTTCAGAGGCAAATTAGCCAGAATGCCCTGCCTTGCTCTCTGCATCGTTCTGATTGGGTACAAGTGATTTTTCTGCACGAAGCCCAACATAGCTGGATGGCGGAGCTGGCTAGACATCAAGGCTAATATTGAAGGCTGAGTGTGGTCTCTGCCGGTCTCCACTGTGCAATTCCTGTCTCCCAGAGCAGACCAGAACTGCTGTTCAAGCCGCCCACCTGGGTTCCCACAATCTGCTGCTACTACCAAGGTAAGCCTCTCAGCGCAAGCTGCACCACCCTCTGATCACCCCCACATGACATCCTCTGTACGTATACTGCATCCATCTGCCTCTGAGCTGCTTAAGATATCGCCTCCCCATGCCTAACCCCTTCCTTATGAAATTTGATCATGACCGCAAGGGGCCGAGGACTCTGCTAGCCATATGAGATGCCACTACGACCCTCACTGATGCCCAGCTGGGGCACACAAATGTTCTTACCAGGCCTGTAAATACCTGCATGGTAAATAAAGCGTGCCCCCAGTGTTCATCCATACAGCTGCAGAATTTCCCCACAGCATCCAGTTCCCCGTCACTGAAACGCAGAAACTGTAATCTGTGACTAAGAGCCTGCCGCCCACTGGTCTGAACACTTACATGCTCACAATCGACCAAAAACACAGTCAAAGAAACGTTCATTTAGTTCCCTGCCTGCAGAAATCTACAGACAACTCAGGCCGTACCAAGCGTGTCCCCCACAACCTGGTCATTTCTTCACCAGAACACACGACTGAGTCCATCAACCATTCCACTCTTGTGACCTGCCCTGCTAACACTGTGCGAGGCAACCAAACAAATGCTACGTTTGAGCCTGGTATTGCCGTCAAAGCACCGTGCCTTTGCCTTTACCTTAGCTGCTAGCCACACAGGGCTGCTCACACCAGGTACTGCTACCCTGTCCTCCTCTGCTTCTAGCCAGGGTGTAAATACTAATTGTCACTATTAGCTTTGCTAAAGAGGTAATCCACCCGGTACACACTGTTACTGCTGATAATGCTTCTGCCTGCCCTGCACCACTCAATATTGAGGCTAATGCTGCTGCCTATCCTGTACCTAACAATCTTATGGAAAATGTTTCTGCCTCTACCCATAATGCGGATAGCCACGCAAATAATGTCAACCTGGGCCCCCTATACTGCTAGCTCTGTGACTGACACTCCCAGCTCTAATAGGATTAGAACATGCCCTGTGCTTAGTGACACTAATCCTAATGTCACAGCTTCTACCTGTGATGCATTTATCCATGACAAAAATGGCAACTGCCTAGCTACCCTATACTCTGATGTAAATGTACCTGATAAGCTTCACGTGACCGATAGCCCCAATCTCCACATCACCAACCTTAATCAGCCCTCTCTCTGCTGTACCCCGGTCAATGCCGGCTCCTTACAAGACCATGCTATTGACATCCACGACCTCCTCACAACAGGAAACCTTGATACATTTGCCCTCACAGAAACATGGCTCCATGCAGCCTCAGGCCCCCTACAGCTTGCTAGCTATCCCTGCAGGATACACCATTCTTAGGAAGGACAGACTCAACACCAAAGGCTTGGAGTTGCCATTATAGCCAAAGATCACCTTTGCATAAAGTAATTTGACAACTCCATTTAAAACAGTGACATCATATCTGTGAAGCTGTCCACCTACCCTATTAACACTATCACAGTCCATGTTATCTACCGGCCTCCAGGCCCCACCCTGACCTTCTCCACACAATTGTCGACATATCAAACCCTTGTCAAAAATTATCCTCCTTTGTGGTAACCTGAACTTGGGCTTGATCAACACTACTGACCTGCAAGCCTCCTCCCTGGCCAACTCTCTGAATTCCCTTGGGTTTCAGCCACCCCGACAGTGCTTCCATTCATGTCGAAGGCCGCACCTTGGGCTGGATTGCAGACTGTAATTGCCCTATCACCATTAGATCTAACTCTCCTTGTCCTTGGTCTGACCACCATAGTATTGCCATTGCTATTCCACTCTGCCACCATACCAAAACCACCACCATAACACTAACCCCAACCATGGCACATAGCTCCTGCAATCTCACCAAGGAATGTGTCCTTCCCTACCTTGTTTCTCAAACAAATCCACCTCTACTCACTAGATACAAACACTCAACCAGACTTCTATATCACAACCCTAATGACCACAGTGGACACTATCACATCCATATTGCCAAAGAAAGCTTAACTGGCGGGACATATCAACTCCTGGTTCACCCCTGACCTCTTTGAACTCTGAGCCAAAAAATGACTTTCCTAAACATGCAGGAAAAAAGGACCCTCAGATGCTCTAAGTCTAGCATTCACAAAGGCTGTGTTATATCTATGGTTGCGTACATGCCTGTGTGTGCTAGGTTGGAGGTCTTTGGCTGCAGATGTGCATGAGCTTTCACAGTGGTGCAGCTTTGCTCAATTAAAGACGGAGATGTGTTATATCGGCATCACAGTGCCATCCTTGCACCCCCTGAGTGAATGAGGTCAGCGAGAGAATGTTATTGTGAGCTTGGAATGTTTGGGTGTGAATGTAGGTACTCTTTGTGTCAGTTGGCGCCAGCCTGCCTTGGTAGTGGTGCCGGTGAGGTTCTCTCCTAGGGACCTGCCCCCTTTGGGGCCTAGCTCCTCAGTAATATCATCTGCCTGCTCATCTTAATAAAGAAGAACTTTGGGTAACCTTCAAGCTGCCTCCACTCCATCCTTCATTATAACAGGTTGCTTTGCTTCTCAACCCCTCTTCTTTGCAACTCAGTCTGTACGCATGCATTACGTAAATGTATTAGGACTAGCAAGGGTGTCTGTCCTATCCCCCCCCTTTTTCTGTCTCCCTTCCCAAGCTGGGTCGAAACTGAAACACTTCATACACTTGCATTAGGAGAAATGCTGTTAGGCCTAGTATGCTGGTTTTTCTGCTTAGATCATTCACAAACTTCAAGGCCTAAGAATGATTACTGCATTGCCTTGTTCCCTTCCCGCCTTGAAGCGCTTTGAATCACTCCCCTGTGCATATTTGCTCTATGAATAAACGGTTACAATTACAATTACTGACAAGCCATCATCCACGCCAAAGCTACCACTTTCAATACCAGAATAGCCAATGTCAAATCTGACACTAAAGAATTATTCACCATTCTCAAGGAACTGCAAGCCCCCATCGTTCTGCCCTCTAACCTTATGAAAGACAAGGCATGGTTTGCCAATATACAGAATGCTATGATATTGAAAAATGACATGCTAGACAAAAAAGTCTTAGCAAACGATCGACCCTGAAACCTCCTCAAATGGCCACTGCTGACACCACCTCTCCCACTACCAATAGCCTCAGAGCCCCACTGTTCTGCTTCAAAAATGTCACTGAACTGGAAACCCTTCACATCTTAAAGAGCCTAAAACCTCCAAGATGTAAAAGAGATGTCTGCCCTGCCTCGTTCATTAAAGACTGTGCTGAAGCTTTGACACCCTTCATTACAGCCTTCATTAATGCCTCATGTGTGGCAGACAGAAGGCCATGTAGCCTCAAACAAGCCTGGGTTCTCCCTGTACTGAAATTGGCCTTCCAGGCCATTTTTACTACAGCTATCGGGCTCTCTGTCGTCCCTGTGCTGGACCTTCCAGCCCATTGTTACTACAGTTATCAGGTTCTCTGTCCCCATGCTGGACCTTCCAGCCCATAACGCTATCAGGTTATCTGTCCCCGTGCTGGACCTTCCAGCCCATTGTTACTACAGCTATCAGGTTCTCTGTCCCCATGCTGGTCCTTCCAGCCCATTGTTACTACAGCTATCAGGTTATCTGTCCCCGTGCTGGATCTTCCAGCCCATTGTTACTACAGCTATCAGGTTCTCTGTCCTCGTGCTGGACCTTCCAGCCCATTGTTACTACAGCTATCAGGTTATCTGTCCCCGTGCTGGACCTTCCAGCCCATTGTTACTACAGCTATCAGGTTATATGTCCCTGTGCTGGACCTTCCAGCCCATTGTTATTACAGCTAGCAGGTTATCTGTCCCCGTGCTGGACCTTCCAGCCCATTGTTACTACAGCTATCCGGTTATCTGTCCCCGTGCTGGACCTTCCAGCCCATTGTTGCTACAGCTATCAGGTTCTCTGTCCCCGTGCTGGACCTTCCAGCCCATTGTTACTACAGCTATCAGGTTCTCTGTCCCCGTGCTGGACCTTCCAGGCCATTGTTACTACAGCTATCAGGTTCTCTGCCCCCGTGCTGGACCTTCCAGCCCATTGTTACTACAGCTATCAGGTTATCTGTCCCCGTGCTGGATCTTCCAGGCCATTGTTACTACAGTTATCAGGTTCTCTGTCCCCGTGCTGGACCTTCCAGCCCATTGTTGCTACAGCTATCAGGTTCTCTGTCCCGTGCTGGACCTTCCAGCCCATAGTTGCTACAGCTATCAGGTTCTCTGTCCCCGTGCTGAATCTTCCAGGCCATTGTTAATACAGCTATCAGGTTCTCTGTCCCCGTGCTGGACCTTCCAGCCCATTGTTACTACAGCTATCAGGTTCTCTGTCCCCGTGCTGGACCTTCCAGCCCATTGTTACTACAGCTATCAGGTTCTCTGTCCCTGTGCTGGACCTTCCAGCCCATTGTTACTACAGCCATCAGGTTATCTGTCCCAGTGCTGGACCGTCCCCTTGCTGGACCTTCCAGCCCATTGTTACTACAGCTATCAGGTTTTCTGTCCCAGTGCTGGACCTTCCAGCCCATTGTTACTGCAGCTATCAGGTTATCTGTCCCAGTGCTGGACCTTCCCCTTGCTGGACCTTCCAGCCCATTGTTACTACAGCTATCAGGTTTTCTGTCCCAGTGCTGGACCTTCCAGCCCATTGTTACTACAGCTATCAGGTTATCTGTCCCCTTGCTGGACCTTCCAGCCCATTGTTACTACAGCTATCAGGTTCTCTGTCCCTTGCTGGACCTTCCAGCCCATAGTTACTACAGCTATCAGGTTCTCTGTTCCTGTGCTGGATCTTCCAGGCTATTGTTACTGCAGCTATCAGGTTCTCTGTTCCTGTGCTGGATCTTACAGGCCATTGTTACTACAGCTATCAGGTTCTCTGTCCCTGTGCTGGACCTTCCAGGCCATTGTTACCACAGCTATCAGGTTCTCTGTCCCCTTGCTGGACCTTCCAGCCCATTGTTACTACAGCTATCAGGTTCTCTGTCCCTGTGCTGGATCTTCCAGGCCATTGTTACCACAGCTATCAGGTTCTCTGTTCCTGTGCTGGATCTTCCAGGCCATTGTTACTACAGCTATCAAGTTCTCTGTCCCTGTGCTGGACCTTCCAGCCCATTGTTACTACAGCTATCAGGTTCTCTGTCCCTTGCTGGACCTTCCAGCCCATAGTTACTACAGCTATCAGGTTCTATGTTCCTGTGCTGGATCTTCCAGGCCATTGTTACTACAGCTATCAAGTTCTCTGTCCCTGTGCTGGACCTTCCAGCCCATTGTTACTACAGCTATCAGGTTCTCTGTCCCTTGCTGGGCCTTCCAGCCCATAGTTACTACAGCTATCAGGTTCTATGTTCCTGTGCTGGATCTTCCCGGCCATTGTTACTACAGCTATCAGGTTCTATGTTCCTGTGCTGGATCTTCCCGGCCATTGTTACTACAGCTATCACGTTCTCTGTCCCTGTGCTGGACCTTCCAGGCCATTGTTACTACAGCTATCACGTTCTCTGTCCCTGTGCTGGACCTTCCAGGCCATTGTTACTACAGTTATCAGGTTCTCTGTCCCAGTGCTGGACCTTCCAGGCCATTGTTACTACAGCTATCAGGTTCTCTGTCCCTGTGCTGGACCTTCCAGGCCATTGTTACTACAGCTATGGGGTTCTTTGTCCCTACTACTTACTGCTGCAAAACTGCCCCAGCAGCACTATCCTAAATGCACATCCGCCAATTTGCGCACCTACCTCTCCCATGCTCACAACCCTGTTACAGTCTGCCAGCCAAGACTCTTTCCGTTTTTAACCAATGAATTTAGCTTGCTGCCGTATTTGTGTCAAGGGCCTTGCTTGTTACTTTTATAGCAATCTCCAGAATAGTTGCTGAGCAATTAAAAAGGATGTCAGTTTCCTTCGAATTCATTAGACTTCATAAAAAGTAGATTCTGCAGTGAGGTCAGCCAGGCTTGAGTCTTTATGCTAAACTGGCTGACCTCACTGCAGAATGCACTTTGCATTTTTATAACATATTTGTGATTTATTAACAGGCTTCCCAGAAGAAGCAGTTCCTGCATGTATTACATTCTAAATGGGGAGAGACGAGAAAGATGGCCACGCTGTTTTAATAATGTAACGGAAAGATAGCATGGCAAGTTACACACTTGTCACCACCAACTGCCTGCAACCTGAAGACACAGATTCAAATTATGTCAAGGAGGACTCAGCCCTTTACCCTCCGAGGTGATGATTCGAGTACGGTGACATTCATTAATAACAACTATTATTACAGTGCACAGAAACAGGAGAACATGTCATGAAGTGCAATGTTAACGTGATATGCTGCTGTTAATATACAGTTGGGTGAAACACAATGTATGTATGCGTTACCCCATTTATTTTTTTAAATATTTGTAGGGGAAACACCAATGCTCATAAATATGGTCACTTGGCACCTTTCAATGGATGCATTTTGAACTGTATCTTTAATACAAAAACTAAGAAGTATAAATAGCATGTACACACACACACACGCATGTCTATGTATTAACATATTTGTGTTGCTTGTCTGTCTGCAAGCTAGTAGAATGGAAATGTATTAAAATAGAAAATGTCGATATTATGTTGCTTGCCATACCCCTTACTAATCACCATGCCCTAAAAAAACATTTACATAGTAAAAAGAAAGAAACTAAAATTAAAATTAGTGAGAAAATTGTCACAATCTAACAAGGAAAAGCTCTCAAGTGTACTTTTGCCGTGCAAAGTCCGTGCAGTCTTTGTATACTGCACAAATGACTACGTGCTGAATTTGCACGGGATTTGCACTGCAAAAATACACAGTTCCATAAATCTGGGTTGTGTCAGCAATGCAAAGTCACTTTTCTGCAGTGCAAAGTCACTTTGAACCCTGCAAAGAATTCCATGAATCAGGCCCAAAGTTTGCACTAACGACTAGCAGTATTGCAAAGTAGCATACATAATCACCCATTAACTTTGGTTCCCCCCTTTATTGTCATAGTCATTACAAATTAAGTATACGGTAATTGGCTTCTTGTACCAAACAGAAAAGACCCCCACACACACACAGATCGGAAGTGAGGATCCTTTAAAAATAAATACTGCTCACTTCTAAATAAAGCATCTCTGGAACAAATTTAAACCAAAAGGTAGGCAAATCAGTGAACATGGTAATATGACGTTATCTAACTGGGCTAGCTTCAGGGACGTCATTTGGGGTCACAGGTCTCACCCACCTGCTACCCCTGTGGTCTCCCTTGCTACCCCTAAAAAAATTAAAATAAAAAAAGATGTTTTATTTGTATTTTTTTTTAAATGTAAGCTCCTGGTCTGTGGCCAGTGCCATGTGGCTCTTTGTTTCTGGAGTGGCTGTCTTTCTTGTTCAGGCCTCTTAAAAACAGTGGCTTGCACTAGTGTAACACTTTGAGCAGTGACCCTAAATAAGAAAGAATAGGAATAACACATCTATCTTTCTGGAATTCTATGCAATAATTGCTAAACCTTCGAAGGTTTATTTCAGGCACACTTCAGGGGGTGAGTCACTGATTTAGTCTGTTCTTAACCACCTCAACTCAGCCTTTCAGCCTTCTGAGGTCGATACATGAGTACCAACACAGGTTAGGTGATATTGTGTGTATATTTGTTCTATATAAAGTGCTTAAGTGTAAGTGTGTTATAATAACACATCATTATCATTTGCCCTTGGATGTCTGCTTCCATTCAGAGTAATTTGGGAATATGGGCCTATACACACTGATATTAATGATACATATGGTGATCCATTCTTGTATGTAATGTATACTACTTTATAGTGATATCGTAACAATATTTTTCATTGTGTACGTAGGAACAATACTATGTGAAGCCCTTTCCCGTTTTGGTCATGTTCCTTCACTTTCTAAAACGTCACTTTGGGGCTATGTTAAATGACATCACGTCCTGTGATTGTTAGGGAGAATTCTCATTTTATGGCTAATTTCCCTTACCTAAAGAGTCCCCCAGCTGCTTTGCTGGATTTGAAGGGTTTGTTTCTTTTTACCTGCTAAGAGTGAGACTCTTTTTCCCACTCTTAGGCATTTTTGAATGTGTGTTCTAGGCTATTTTTGTGTTTAATGCTTATGGGATCTTCTCAACCCCATAGGAACCATCTTTATTCACATGTGTTTCACAGCACCCTCAGTGCAGTGACACAGGGGTGTCATAGTGACCCCCAAACATAGACTCCATACCCTGGGACTGACTACTGTCTCTCAGGGCATGTAAAGTCCCCATTGACTTTATTAGTCAAATCCTATGAACTAAACCAGTACAATCCATCTTACTATGGAGGTACTGGAAGGGGTTAATAGTTTTCCCCTATGTTCATTTTCGAGAGTGTACCCTACAGTACCTCTCTCAAAAGTTTCTGGCTGGCGGCAGTGGTTAGCACCATAAATATTCGACCGCAAATATTTCTCTATGGGATTTTCCCATTGTTCGAGGCTACCACTTTTTCTGACAGCCTTTAATACCGCCGGTGCATTTTAATATTAACTTTGCTCTCATAGGTTTTATTTGCCAGAACTTTAATATAACTTCTATCTCGTGTCTTTCTCTACAATCCTAACCCAGATTGGGGATCCTTTGTTCGTCCGTTTGGTGGGCTTCTGCAGGGTCCTGAGGACTGGAAGAGCAAGACATCGCACCTGGAACTAAGAAGCTGAAGAGGAGAGAAGCCAAAGACATCTGCATCGACTGAACCACCGGTGAACCCCTGCTGCAGCGTCTCACCACTTTTCTCCACACGACGAGAGAAAATCTTCACCTGCAAGAGCCTTCTTCCCTTGAGCTGGTAGGGCCAACCAGTTTGCCAATCGCCTTCCCGGACCTGCCTTCGTCGAATCTCCTGTACCCTGTACTCGGAGGCCAGCTAGCCAGGCACCAGTACACCCGGACCACAATTTAAAGGAGCGTACCTTTTATTCGTCGGGCAGCACCGTGGCTGGTTTCATCCCTGGGTAGTGCAGTAACTTGAACCTTTCTCTTCACCTGCTGGATCACCCGAACTGCAGGAACTACCAGGAAAAACCGCCACCACAGGAGCCACTTCTTCATTTTAAGGTACATTGTTCCGCTAGGCCGCCCTTTCTTCATGGTAGTGCTAAAGGTGTTTTAAATCCTTTACCTACCTGTTGGGTTGGCTGCCCCTCTCTCTTAACATTGTCTTTTAAACTTCTGCAAGCACCTTTTCAAATATCGTTAACCAAAGACTTGACTGCAGCTACAAGAACATGTTGCTCCTGGGCCCTTGCCCTGTACCACTAACTCTGGCACAGGCCTACTGACTCTGGTCACATTTGTTAGATCTGCCTTCTCGAGATTGATTCTCCATTGGAACTGTGTGGTGCACCCCTTTCTTATAACTACTCTTTCTTCCCACTGCATAATCATTGTGAAATGCCATTTTGCTCAGTTTTCATTTTAAGTATTGCTTATACTGATGCACTGTCTTGCTGAACTGGTTCACAACTGATGGGACACGTTGCTAGGGTGTATAAGAACCTATTTCTGAATAATGTGTGCTTTTCCTCCCTTGTGAGGAATTGTTAGAGTATCCCTTGTGTGTAGTTTTCACTGTGCCATTTTGCTCAGTTTTCACTCTGTTCACTTGGTCTACAATTCATATAGAGAGTGTGTATATTTTTCCTTGATTTAACTTAATTTGCTTGATACCTGTGATACATGTGTTTTATTAGAAGTGTACAAAATAAATATATATCTACTTTTTAACTACAACGCTTTGGTCAGTGTTTCCTTGTTCCATAGTCTAATAGGCCGAATGTGTAAACCCTGAATACTGCCCATCTGCCTCTTGAGATAAGCCTGACTGCTCAGCCACAGCTACCAACTAAATCTTTGAAGTACAGACTGATACCAAAGGGGATTTATTGCTCTACCTGTAGTCCTACGCTGGGATAGTGCTCCCTAAGGGAACTGCACTGGATTCTGCCTAACAGTGATGTCATCAGAGATCAATGGTGTGATGTCACTTGCGCTACCCCTGACATTTTGGTGAAATGGCATCCCAGGCTAGCTTTATGAGCCACAACTGCAGAGTGTAGTCTCTTGTGACAAGTGGACCAGAGAGGACCAAATCCAAAAACGAGCATTGTAAATACCCCAGACCTAACTAAAGGAGGAAAACCTGTATTTGCAATGCCACAAAAAGAGACAGAGGGTTGACCTGGAGTGATACACACTAAGGTCCTCATTCAAAGTGTGACGGTCTGGTAGAAATGCCAGTAATTGCAGCTTTGGCATTTTTACCAGACCAGGACACTTCAAGTTTGCTCGTGGCGGCCATGGATCTCCTGGCAGGCCTGACCTGCCTGATGTTCTGGCCCCTACCGGCAAACAAATGCCTGAATAACCGGCACCGTTACTAATGGTGCAGGTGAGTCAGTAAATCCAATCCTATGGAGTCCTATGTGACTCCATGGGAAAGGATACTTACAACTACTCCGCTGCCCGTAATAGATGTATCGCGTGGCAGAGACGGTAAGGCAGGGTTGCTGGTATCCCGCCAGAATTACTGGTGACGCGATACTGTCACTCCTGTAATGAGCACCAAAGAGTACCCGCTTAAAACTCCCTGCAAGACAAACTCTCTGTAAGCCTGTAAAGAGCGAATAGATGTGAATTATTCGCACAGAGAGACCCAAAAAGTCATACATTGAGACTATACCAAGTCTTAACTCCAAGATATAAAACAAACAGTGATGATGTTTTAAACTGTGGACCATGGACGAGTCCTCCCATCAAAAGGCATATTGCAGGGGAACCTGCTTAGCTTCTGTGAGCAGGTCATAATACCATCTGACTACAAGCAGGAGAGACCTACATCAACAGTGAAGACCACCGCCAAGGTGGACAAACCTTACTGTCTGCCACCAAGTCCCAAAAAGTCCCAAAAAAGTAGAGTAATTATTATCAAAAGCAGAGTATGCAATTTCCCTTTGTGGTCCTGAAACAGATGTGACAAAAATGCGGTATGGGAAAGAAAACAATTCTACAACACCAGTTACCTTAACCTGACTGTCACAGCCTGTTCAAAACTTCTCATCCCAAACACTTGCACCCCGACCATCCGGACATGAGTTCTAAAAAGATACTCGGCTCTGGCTATAGTAATGCTACAGGAAATTTGTCTCAATCAAGATGGAATACTCAATGTATCTGTGAAAAATATATCAAAGATGGTATGTTAAACTACAAAAATAAACTACCAATTCACAAAGACCATTGAGAAAGAAAAGTACCCTTTCAGGTACTTTAAGAAATGGTTCATCCCACAGATATGGATACATATATGACTACAACTGAGCATGTAACTTATGTTTGATGGTAAATAGGCACAGTTCTAGAGTTTTTCAGTCTTCGTATCTTGATGTAGGCCTTCAACCTGAACTTTGAGGTTCATTTCAGAGATGAAATCTCTACAGGTAAACTAGCTTGGCATTGTAAAGATCTTGACACCCTCAAAACACAATTACCCAGATTGTATCATTTAGAAATAAACCTGCCAGTTCTAAACCTGCTAAATGGTCCTACAACAATATGAGGCAGGAATGATAGTACCCTATGCGGCAACTACGTATGTATGCATGTATGTTTCAACTGCAAATCCAGCATGGAGTAACAGAGCACAGCGCATAGGAGTTTGCACCCAGGCGGTTTCAAGTAAGTGTGTGTGTGTTTGTAGCCAAGGAGCTGCAAAGGATAGTATGAACAGGGAAGAGGAGAGCTACAGAGGAGGAGAATGTAAATTGAGTGAAGCAATCAGTGATTGACGAAAACATTTTCTTTAAATCGTTGGGCCTTCAGGTCCTTCCTGAAGTGTAGAATATGCAGGGTACTCTTATATGCATTGGAAACTTGTTGCAGAGAGAGTATGCATAGAAGGCTAGTATTTTTTTTGTTCCAAATGTGTCCTTCTTAATGTATTGGTTTCAATCCTGGCAATGTTGTGACTTCTGGTAATGTGGTGGCCTCCAAAAATGTCCAATTCCAATTTCATTGACAGGTATAGTGGAGTTTTGGTTGTGACCTCTTTATTGGTGATGCTAACTGCCTTGACCATGATGCATACTTAAAGGCGTGGCTAGTGCAGCTCCTTCAGGTAAAAGGTGACATGGTTGAATGTCCTTGTCCTGCCATGGGATGATACAGGGTTCTGCAGTGCGTTGAAGCACTTTTGAGCTTGGCAATGCATGTAGTTTGTTAATTGGTGTTCATCTATGAAGTTCTTTCTCTGTATGCCGATCTCCCACTCTCTCTACCTTGCTCTCCCACTCAACATATCTCACTCTCTCGCTATGCGTGTTTTTTAACTCGCTCACTCTCTCTTAATCTGTCTCTCTCTCTCTTTCTCTTTGTCCCTCCTTGCTGTTTCTCGTTCCCGCTTTCACCATTGCACTCCCCCCACACTCTCTCTTTTCATCTCTCTTTTCCCCTCCCAGCCCCAGAACAGTCCAGAATTTTGGAGAACCAAGAAGTGATCACAACCAGAATTGCATGAGACAATACCATGGCTTTGCAACCCCACACATGAAAACATCACTGGCTATGTAGTTGTTCTTCACAGTGTTGACTGAACACAAGAGGTGTTTGCACCTCATCTGTACTGGACATAAACTCAGTGATATATTGGGTATGATGGTAGAAAGTAAAGGAGTACTTGCTCCCACCTTTGAACCTGAGCATGTTCAGTGGCATCAGGAGGGCATCAAGCTAGTGGGGACTGTCACACACCTTATGCTTCCTGCCTTCCCCTCAAGTGCCTCCATCCACTTAACCCCACTGACCTAAAAAAAACCTTTCCTGTCTGATGCTCCAGGTACCATGCGCAGATGATGAGCAATTCTTTATTAGAATCTTTCTGCACTGCCTTGGTCACATGGCACGTGCTTCCTCCAAACATTTGGTCTTTTTTATCAGTTTTAACAGGTATTAGCCTAATTGACCTAAAAATGTTTTACCTGAAATATTCTATCGAATTTTATTGACCTTTTTTCGATCAAATATAAGTATATATATATATATATGGGGGTGGGTAAGGGTATATATTAGGTTGAGGGGAAGCAGGTGTGGGTTGCGGGGGTCTCCCCCCGCATTCTAGACTGAAAAAAAGGTCAAATACATTTGATCAAAAGGGATTAGGTCAAAGGTTTTAGAACAAATAGACCCAAGCCGTTTGAACAGTGGTTCAAGTGAGTGAAATTTGTATGAATTGAAAAACAAGGCAGGTCTTTCTATTCTTCTGAGGAGCACCAGCCCCATCTTTGTGCATGGCATGTTTGACCACGCCCTGGTCAATGTTGGTATTTTATGTAATTTAGAGGTGTCCTACATGTAATGCTGCCTTATATGTGGCAAAAGCAACAGCATGCCTATGTGCTCTTTAAAGAAAGCTGTGCCCATTATGCCTTGAAATTGAATCACGAGTCCTAGGGCCTCATTACCCGGAAGGCGTGAGCCATGGCGCTACTAGCGCCATGGCTCATGCCGGTAAAATACCAGCACCGCCTTGGCAGAAAGGGGATTTACCACCCCATTCCAAGGTTGGAGGGGCGGTAAATCCCCCTTCCGCCATTGCCCTTCCCCATTCCCGTTTCTGCCCCATAGGGCTCTGTGGGAATGGGGAAGGCGCTAATTACGGCACCGCAATTTTGCGGTGCCTAATTAGCTCCGAGGTCCCTTAGCAAAAAGCAGGCGTTAAATCCCCCAACCCGCAAAGGGACCTCGTAGTAAGGTGGTAGGGATTTACCGGTATTTTACCAGTACCGGTAAATCCCTACCGCCATCCGTGTAAAGAGGCCCCTAGTCCCTTCTTAGAGATTCTGCCCCAGACATGTACTTTGAGCAGATGCTTTGGGATGGGTTTGCTCAATAGGTGTCTGTTCTTCCTGAAAGTCCTTGAGTTGAATTGTTTTAGGGTGATGGTTGTCTCCTTTATGAACAAGACAACCTCACAGTCTTCCTCTTCTCCACGCAGACCTTCATGGTGGCTACCTACCTTTCTTTATTGACATTGTGGATCATAGGTAACAGCCTGTAGATTTACAATAAGCCATGTTTCTATGGTGTAATGTTTGCTGCTGCAGCATTTTGGGCATGGCCACGAGTTCTCCGACATCTACTTTGGGCTGTGTTAAGGAATTTCATTGTTCTCATCCTGCTACAGTTTTAATAAACATCTTGTATTATAATTCAGATCCTGTTTGAACTTTCCATTACCATACAATCTGTTGGATGAATATTGCAGAGGGTCACAGGAGAAGATGTATTTCTGGTTGCAATTAGGTCATGACCACTCAAGTGGCCGTCAATTGTGAACTATGTTGTTATCATGCTTTGTCTGAGTAGAGCACAATGAGAAAGATGTAGGATGCTACAATGATAGACTTGAAAAGTCAGAAATTGTTCCATGACACTCTCTAGAACGACCTACAGAGATAGCATCTCTTAATGTCCTCAGACAGGTGATGGCCTTATTTCTTCATCAGGACTGCCTATATCTACAATATCCACACATACGTGTATAACACATTCACTAGCACTGTTTCCTATTACTATGGCCAGGGGAACATGCTTACATCCCTCAGCCCTGCAGCAACAGCTCAATTGAAGCAATGACTATTATAAGAGATTGGGGCTATTACCAGCGTTGGTATTGATATTGATAATTTATTTGTATCGCTCTCATACACATGTGTTTCAGAGCTCAACGAGGCAAGGGAGTGGAACAAAGGATAACAAATACAAAAATCTTACTAGGCACAGTGACATTGAGAACTCACAAGTGCAGGGGGGATGGAAGGGGGTAAGTGCGGGGGGGAGTAGAAAGTGCTGAGCAAAGAATGAAAAACAACAACAAATGGTAGTGCAGCCAGCAAGTGGCAAGTGCTAGGTAAGAAGTACAGACCAGGGGTGTCTGATAAGTGCAGGGGAAGGGGGGAACTCTAGGGTTACAGATACAGACCCACAGTGCAAGTGTTGCCAGGAGGCAGTGCGGGTGTGTAGCAGGGTGGGTAAGTACCTGGGCCCGAATTCAGAGGGTAACCAGGTGCACAATGCCTAAGAAGAACAGATTAACATGGGAGAGGAAGAGAGAAGGCAGAAGCAAAGAGGAAAGCCTTGAGGTGCTTTCGGAACCGAAGATGGTTCTCCTCAAGTAAAGGGCGGAGAGTCGAAGCAGGTAGCTTTAAAAAGAGGCTGTTGCGGTAATACTGCCTAGAGAGAACCAGGGATCGAGATGCAGTGAGCTTCTGGGGGAAGGAGAGGAAATGCAGAATACCTCTGAGGAGGTATAGTTGGAAGTTTTACTTTTTAGAGACATCAGAGATGTGGGCAAAAAAGGAAAGCATGGAGTCAAAGATGACCTCGAGGGTCTTAGCCTTGCAGGTGGGGGTAGGAGGAGGGCCAAGGGAGGCCAGCCAGAGATTGATAGGAAAGGAGGTTGAAGGTGTGCCAATGAGGAGGATCTCTGTCTTGCTGGCATGTATGGCACGCTCCAACAACCATTTGGCAGTAACACCATTTCAAAACAGCTTTGTTGCTAATGATAGTGTTGTGACAATAAATGAGAAGAAAACTACCCAAAATGCTTAAGAAAAAGAGCTTCATACAAGTCTCTTTTCTACTTCTATGGGGTTCCTTCACCATGAGTACAAAGTGGAAGATAATGGTGGATGGCATCAATAGGTAAGAAATAGCAACAAAAAAAGATCCTGGGAATTATTAAAGGGGGGGAGTGGAAGGTGGCAGCATGAAGCAGGGTGCAAGAAGGCAAACAGATACGTGGGAGTGCAGCAGTAGTGAGAGTCCTGAGATCATGGGCTTGTATTGACAGTTGTAGCCCACAATCCAAGCAGTGCCACTGGCCAATGGACTAGCTGGTTTCTAATGTTGTTTGTTTACATGTAGAAATATGAGATTTTCATAGCAGTATATTTGAGAGAATTAGCTGGAAAAATGGTAGGAATGAAAAAACATATGACGAAAACATTTAGCATATGAGCAGACCCAGGTGTGTGACAGTGCATCTGCATACTGACCATGTGCTGCTTGAACCTGAAAGTATGGTGGCAATAGCTGGTACTTGGCAGAAGTAGTATGGCATATGAAGACACCCCTTATCCATATGATGCCATTACCTGGTGTTTGGTACTTTATAAAGTCATACACATACAACAGGAAAAACGCTGGATGAGTTGAATAATTGGATGATCAGATAATGCACATTGCTGTCATTAGGCCTAGTACCAGGGAGTTTGTCAGCACTTCTCGACTAAATGGTGAATTGCATTCACTCCAGCACCAATGCACTCATCTATACAACACTCTCTTCATACACATTCCCACTCATACTAATACACACTTACAAATCTTACACCCAACATGTTAAAAAGGTACACAAAGTACACCCAAATCGTGCATCCATAAACTCTCCTTCAGTTTGCCAACCCATACAGAACTCCACATGTAGTGCCTCATAACGCGCTTAGAAGTAATTCTGCAGTAAATCTGCGGAGTTACCCATAACAACTGTTATCGCTGCTGACACTAGGTCCCGTGGACTTTCCACAAGATTACAAGTCTTGAATACTGGTATAACTCCCAGTTTTTTTATCCAGAACTTAATGGGGATGTTGACAGAATTACGACGATCAGTAATTTCACAATTACAATTCCGACGATTATTGGCTTTAAAGTGGAGGATTTACCTCAAGCAAGATACAGGGCCTCATTACACGGTAGGCGGTAAGGGCTTATCGGTACCGGCATTTTACCGGTACCGGTAAACCCTTACTGCCTTACTACGAGGTCCCTTTGCGGGTTGGAGAATTTAACGCCTGCTTTTTGCAGGCGTTAAAAACGAACCCGCAAAGGGACCAGGGAGCTAATTTCGGTACCGCAATTTGCGGTGCCGTAATTAGCACCTTCCCCATTCCCATTATGCCCTATGGGGCAAAAATGGGAATGAAGAAGGGCAATGGGGGAAGGGGGAATTATCGCCCCAGCAACCTTGGAATAGGGTGGTAATTCCCCTTTCCACCAAGGCGGTGCTGGTATTTTACTGGCATGGACCAAGGTGCTAAAAGCACCTTGGTCCACCGGCGTCCGTGTAATGAGGCCCACAGTGTGGTAAAAACAGCAGTAAATCCGTGAAGTGGAGGTAACAGAACTACCACCACTTCTTTACTGCACCACCAAACCCGTAATGAGACCCATACATTTAGAAAAAACGCAGACCTATTTCCCTTGCCAATACCTGTAATGTTGCCTATCCAGTAGTTTACGATAGTTATTCCCCAAGCAATACACAATCGCATAAATGTTTTGCACAGTCACACATTTGTTCAGCCTATAATTACCATGATCCTTTTGGAACCCACAAATGTCCACATTTTAATAAGAAACCCTGATGGTTTTGCGCGTTAGAGGCTATTAGCGGAGAACATTCATTGCGATTTAATATTTAATTTAAAATGAATGGAATGAGCGACAGAATTATTAAACATCAACTAGAGCCGTATAAAGCGATGAAAAGTCAATGCAAAAATCTCTCCAGCGCAATAAATCCTTTCCACTTTTCATGGGAAAGAAATGCACAAATATGATTTTAATAAGGCGTTCATAATTGCAAAGCTCCACACAATGTTTGCTGTTTAACCTTCAAATGGATGAATAATTCGATTTTTTAGGGCAATTAGAAATTAGCCATTTCATTTGAAAATCATTTTAAACGATTCTGCTATCAAAGGCACAGTTCTTTGTCTTTGAAATAAACGCTAAGGATCATTTGAATCCGCCGAACTGTATCCCTACTTTCTAGGCATTAGAAACATTGTTTGCTGAAACTACAGATAAAAGGTATTTGAATATTATTTTAATTAATATTTTAGTGCACATTTTTTAAGGCAATGACAGCATTTGACAGAAAACACATTGCAGCGCCTAATTATACAAATAAACATTTAATTGGCTATAATAATGACTCCAACACAAACACTCCTATATTTCCATTGCAGAAATGATTTTCACTGTGGGAAATAAAACACCCACACTTTTGTAGTCAAGGCAGGAACTAAAGATGAGCCGTTGGTGAGGAAGAACTCGGACACACCATCTAGGGAAGTGAACTCGTGTACTTAAATCCAGTTGACAAGTTAATAACAAGCAGGTAAGTTACAAGGTAAGTATAAAGGAAGACACAGGAAAAATCCACTGGCTCCCACTCTCACAGGCTCTTAGCTCCAACTAATGTCCATGGAACATACAAGGGCACTCACACATCAACGTTCTACAGATCAGCATTCCACCAGGCATTCCAACTAGCTTGCATGCCAAGAGCACCAGGGCAAAAGAGATACAAGACACAACACATCTCCCTCCTCAAAACAGACAAAGGAATGAGGCTATGTAAAAGAACACGTAGGGGAACCATCTGAGAAAGCGACTGTAATCTGACATCTCCACCAACACTCCAAATCCACTCAGACAAGAAGCAAATACTACCAGAACCTCACACTCCATAAGAACAAACTCCCACAGCCTCACAATCCATTCCTCCATAAGAACAAGGAACCAAACTTGCACCAAACCATTCTCCACTCAACATCCTGCAACAATAGCAGGCCATTGCAGCCAATCACAACCCACAGTCCTCGCATGAGACACTCCAATCAAGGGAACCAGCCCCTACACAACAGCTCACCACGAAATCCATGAATCCACAAACAACTACCCCCTATTCATCACACCACCAACAAACTATGGTGCACTGAAGCGACAGTCAATACTCAACAACCACAAACAAACCGCCAAAACACTAACCAACACCATACACTCCAGAACACAGGGCATCGGGTACCCACAACATATGCAACAATAGAAAGAGAGGGCCACCCCCTCAAGGGTACCGGTTGTCAAACTCAGTGTCTCCCAAGACACAAGCAGGTAAACCTCCCAGGAAAATGTCCCACAAACTTCAGGGTGCCCAACACCCCACTACCACAGCACAACAAAAGGCACGGGTTCATAACACTCCAAAATGCCGAGTGTCCGACACCTCCGGCAGCCCGTGGCCAGGTCAGGCACTCCAGCGGGCACTGCACCACACAACAGTACAGTCAGGTCGAGCCCACTTGTGGCCACAGCACTGCTTAACAAATACACAATGGTTGGACCGCCACAAACCCAGCAAGTCGTTTGCTAGGCCACAAGCTGAGTTTCACATAACAAGACACACATTACGTAGCCTCACCACACAAACATAGGTAAATAAGCGCACTGGGACAAGGTAAGCGAGAGGTACCTGCTCTTATTGAGTCCATTCCCTAAGCGGCAACAGTCCATCAATATGGTGGCCCCCTGTAGGTAAGAATTATTAACACAAAACACATAATCTGACACTTGACATTGCTGGAGCCATTAGTCTGTCCTAGTTTTAATAAACAGATGCCATGTCATAAATGCTGTTCACAAATAATTTAGGTACACCTGAAAATGCCATATAACCACACCAAGCCATGAATCACCTTAATAATACAAGTCTCTTCCACACATTGCACAGCGAAGCAACTGAAATAACACACTCCCCCATACAATCACAGGCTGAAGATGCCAACCATCTCCAAGGCTAAAAACAGATCCCAGCCTGCCCAGCGATGCCCAGCAAGTAAGGATCAAAGGCTTAGCATAGGCCGAAACAGAGACCCCAAACAGTTGTGAAATGATCACTGGACACGAGATGAGGAAATCACCACAACACCAAATGGGATGTCATTTCAACGTGGATGGAAGCGTTGCACAGCAATGACAACCGCTTTGCGGTGTGCTCCTAAACCGTATGGCAGAATAAAATACCACAGTACCACTTTACTCTTGACAGCGTCGCCAGCATTAATCAGCAAAATCTTCCTTTCGGCAGTGCTGTACTTATTTTTTTCATGCAGTGACAGATGCCATTTCGCCTTCCATTGTCCTTTCATACTCTGACACCAGCTGCACACGATATTGCCTGCATTGCCGACCTGACCATGAATCAAAACTGCCGTCAAAATCCTTGTTGAGCACCTTCACACTTCAGCATCTCACTGTGGAGTTCAGCTTAGGCATCCCGGGATCTTTACTCGCTGCTTCCCCAAGCACTTAAGTGACGGGTTGTGTGACACGTTCTTGACGCTCCCATACGTCATTGTTTGTTCTGCAAACACTGGACCGAGCGTAGCTCGGAAAGTGCTCCGACAGATCACCTGTTATGCCAACAGCAACCTCTTACATAGTGGCTCACCACCACCAGAACTCCCACTGCTGGTCCCAAGGATCACCGCCTACCAACACACTGAGTGCAGGACCACTTTGTAGACTCAACCAATGCAGCCACCAACTTCTTGTTTATGCTGTAGCTGAACTGCAGGCGACAGCTTCCTCCACTAACTGGCAATCCAACAGTCAACAAAGGGCTGCGCCCACGTCTACTTTTGATCTGCGAACGGCAAGTCTCTTGTTGCTTGGAACAACAGACAGTGGCTTAAGCAGGTCCCCAGTGCTGTCACAGCAACCTCCTTGCTCATCTTTGTCTCTCCTGGGCTGCCACAGACACTGTGTCTCTCCCAGGCTGTCAATCCACCAGTGGATGTCCTGCCAACACAAAACAGCCTGCACTGCCAGCACAGGACCCTTTTGCTGCCCCTTGCAGCTACCATCACATCCAAGCTGTCCCTTACTAGCCAAGGCCTACTTCTTCTGCTCCACTTAAAACCAAAGGTCAGCTCACTTTAATTGCCGCAGGGGGGCAGTGGATGTTTCCTCTCCTGGTCTTCACGCTTCCTTTTCTCCACCAGGTCTACTCCCATTGAACAGCTGATGCAGGTTCCTGGCCTTTCCCTCTAAGCCAGCTTGTCCCCACTGTTAAGATGTGCTGTTGGTGAGGAAGAACTCTGACACACCAGTCATGGAATTTAACCCTTTTACTGAAGTCCAAGTTGACAAGGTAACAACAAGCAGGTAAATTACAAGGTCAGTGTAAAGGAAGAGTCAGAAAACATTCACCGGCTCCCACTCTCACAGGCTCTCAGCTCCAACTGATATCCAGGGAAAATACAGGGGCACTCACACATCAGCATTCTACAGATCAGCATTGCACCAGGCATTCCATTTTGCTAGCATGCCCAGCACCAGGGCAAAGGAGACACAAGACACAACAAATACACTATAATAAGCATTTCACAAGTCAGCCAAATTCTGCGGCTTTCACAAAGCCAAGGCCAGCCTCGCAGAAAATTGGCACCCATATATTTGTGGGTCACTAATTGAAAGGGCCGTTGACACAAAAAATATTCACCTTTTCACTTTTGGGGAATGAACAAGCCACCCTGAATTCTGCAGTGTAAGAGCACTACAAATACAAATAGGTTTAACATTCCACCCATTGCTCTGAAGAGATGTGCCTCGGAAGGGCAGCTGCGCATGTTAAAGTGCCCTGTGGAGGATGGGGACAGCTCACCTTTACTTAGAAAGTCCGTTGAGCCTCATTACAAGTTTGGTGGTAATTCAGTATAATTACCAGCAGACTCAACTACCGTTACCACCACTCAGTTCCTTGGGTTTACCATGGCATCATCATCATGGTGTGTGGGTAGTGTAATACACCCATTTTGGAGCCCATAGGATTCCAGGGGAAATTGCTGTAATTCTTCAGACTTTTGGCAGAAAGATGTAAAATGTACCTCCAGTTTTTTGCTGAAGGCAAATCTTCCTCAATACCACCAAACTAGAAGTACGGTAGTGTGGTGAAGCACTGGTAAAGTGGCAGTATTAGAATTATTTTAATGAGGCCCTGAAAGTTGACCAGTGTTTGAACCTCAAACCTATTCCCTTTAAATGTCTTGAAAACTCTAACCGTTTATGGGATCTCTAACCGCCCAAAAGTGTATCTATGGTGTACTATGCCGTAGGCCTGTACCCACCTTATGAAGGGTGTTTTTCCTATTTTACAAAATCTTCAAGTCAGATCCAAGTTCGTTCATGAGTCTCTGAGAGTTTGTTCATTCAGCCCAAGTTGGGTGGAACCACCTTCCAGAGCCATAAATCACCAGGAAATTGTTGGGGGAGGCAGGGGTGGGGGGGGAGCTAAAGAGATTTGCGTTTCAGGGCAGACACACCTACTACAAAAATAAATAGAAATATACCATCGAAGGGATATATCAGCAGGCACAATGGGACATGCAGGAAACTGCAGTGGTGAGTCTGGAGTCTACTTATGAGGTTAAGAAAAAAGAAATACAGTGATCTGCATCTGATAATGCTACGTAGGTAAAACAGTGGAGTAAACTCAGCATTGACCTACCTCAATGTGCCAATACACCTACTTTTCCGATCTCGGTGCAACCTGTATGGTGAAGGTTTAAATCTGTGTAGGAATTAATCTGTAATTATCTCTCTAAAATCAATAAACTTAGTGCAGCTGATGTGAAGTGGGTCATTGCAAGATTTTTTGCAGATGTCCTCGTCTATAGACTGGGTCTTCTTGTCTAGGTCTGCTTTCTATATTTTGGAGGTTGGTAAATTGGCACCATTTAGATATCGACATTTGGAAATTTAATGACAGACATGCATCATTAGGGCTTAGAAATCGTAATGCATATATTACATGTGCAACATCTAGCCTTGCATCCGTCTCATGCTTTTCACATGACCTCCAAGGAGGTCTGTTGACCATTAAACTAGAGAACGGTTCTATCTATCAGTCATTTACCGTGGAACGGATAGTAGGTCAGGATAAGAGTATCAGCTCATGTTGTTTGTTTTAATACCCTTGTGGTTGATAATATTAAACAAGAAGAATTAAATGCAGGATTGTATCTTTGAAAAAGCCGGTCAAGCTGCTTTCGAGTCAGACTTGTGTCAAACATGCATGATGCAGTCGCACAGCCTTCCGAGCTTGATAACGTGATAAATATTGAGGTTGATATTACTACAAAAAGGAGAGTTTGTCGCTGGCAGACATACATCCTGAAAAGGCTAATAGGTCTTGGAGAGATTCAGTCACATGTAAAGCATTCATAATGCAGTCATTCATCCTTTGGAGGCTCACTATATAAGTACCATATAGGGTGGCAGTAGTAAAAAAAAAAAAAAAGGAGAAGAGTCCTTGGTTTAAAGAAGAGCAGTTGAAGAGAGGCCTTCAGATAGTTGGATCCTGGGGTCTGTCTTTATTTGGCTTTGTTTTATTTTTGTTGCAATTTTAGTGTATTAAAACATTTACCAACCAATTCCAATTAATACTTCAATCAACAAACAATTATTTACAGTTACGAGTTAGCCTCCACAGCAGCCACTCCTAGTCCCTCTTTTTCCAGTAAATTCTTTAGAAATGTGACTACTCCAATAGCTAAGGAAGTATTTTCCCCTCCCAAAATTGACCACTATTCGTCTGTCGAGAAAGTGCATACACCTTCTAAGAAGTGTTCAAAATCCTTTGTCCTGGGTAAGGTTAAGGCAGTGCAAAACTGGACAATTTGCTGTAGATTTCACTGATCTGTTTCCTCTACAGAACATGCATGTTAAATCCCTGGGTCCACTCAACTTTCTTACCGATTTTTTTTGTGCCTTGCGAGACTCTGAGTTTTATGTAGATTTATGTAGATTCAGTCTAAACCTCATAAACTGGGACCTGTAGAAATGGTTTGAAATGTCTTTTACATATTCTGGAGTATCCCTCAGAGGTCATGTTTCGTTATATAGATTACGAAACCTTTTATACTTATGTGCCTCCGCGTGAGTTGAAATCCTGTTGGCCTCCCCCAACTTTCTCGTAACCTTACCTGGGTTGATCATCAGATCATAAACTGGGGCACTGAGCTGAGCCAGGAGCTCTATACACACAGATTCTCCCCTCACCAATGAGCTCCTGGTTCTACCTTCCATCTCGACTTTTATTAACTTCGAAATTGGGACAGGAATCTGTTGAATACATTTTCCACAGAAAGCGTCCTTTCTGCCATTGCTTTGAATGATGTTAGACCCAGTTCCCTCAGATCACTTGAATCGGCACAGATTTTTGAAAACTCAAAACCTTTTTCCAAAAAAACGCCCTCTAAGGACATCCAATGCTTCTTTGGGAAGAACAGCAAGGCATCTTCACCATAAGCCAAAATGTGCATAACTTTTGCCCTGAAGTATTCTCGTATTGGGAGCATTGAGTATCGGCAGAACTTTCTTTTTTAATATTAGTCCTTGATTAGCCAACATTATCGCTTTTCCCTTTGAAGTAGAAGCGTTGTGGACTTCAATCCTGCTCTTACTAATTTCTTATCCTCAAATAATTAAAAGACTCTAACTGTTCAATTGGTAACGTTCCCAAACACCATTTGAATGCTCGCTCTTTGCTGCCATGGGCCTTTTCCAGAATTTGAATCTTTGTTTTTTTTCATGTTCATTTGTAGGTCGTTATCTGAAGCATAGTCTTCTTAGCTGTCTCTGAAGTTCTATTGTGGTGTTGTCTAACAGGACTTGGTTGTCCACATACCATAGTTGAGCCACCCATTGCTCCTTCGATTTTTGGTGGGAAACTTATAGTTTCCTCCTGAAAGGGACCCAAATTGGATAGGTACAGATTAAATAGAGCTGGGGCTGAGACACTTGCTTGTTTCACTCCCCACAATGTTGGTAATTCCTCTGTCAATAAACCCCCAACGTTCAATCGTACTCACAAGGAAGTATCTGTAAGGAGTACTTTCAACTGGTCGATCAAATCTTCAGGACATCTCCAGTTTGACAATTTGGACCACAAACACTGCCTTTTGTTGCTATCAAAAGCTGTGGCTAAGTCGACAAAAACAAGATGTATTTTGCAATTCTTTGTCAAAAATGTATCTTTCAGCAGCGATAGCAGAAATATCATCAGTGTTGTCTTCAAACCCCTGACAAAAATCTGTCTGGAATACATATTGGCGACCTTCTGTGCAAGACCAATCATTCAGCTTCTTTAATACGAGCAAGGCATATATCTTGCCCATAACATCCAAGAGTGCAATACAGTGATAGTTGTTCTGATCGTCCCTATTGCCACTCTTGAATATGGGCACCGCATTCTCAGCCCTCCATGATGCTGGTACATTCCTCAAGCTCAATACATTTTCCAGTATTAAGCATATAAGCGTGGATTTTCTTTTAGGACCAAGTTTGATAGATTGTCGAAGTCTGGTGCGCGAGAATCACTTGCCCATTTTATTAACGTGACTATATCTTTGTCTCTTATATTGTGGACCATGCAGAAGCTTTTTTTCTGTGCAACTACTTCATTCGGGTCATTATCAGCATATATGTTTTTAAAATGCTTTATCCATTCTGCCGATGACACACTGTTTATTTGTATTAATTTCTGACATTTCCTAGTTATTTTGATAAGATTCCAGACTTTACACGATTTCTTTTTACTGATTTCACTCAGAATTCGTTCCTGCTATTGCTGGGTCATTGAGCATTTATGCCAAATAAGCAACATTTATATTGGTTTTGCAACATCTAAATAACTGTATCTTTATTTAATATATTGGCCCAAGTTTGACTTGTCTGATAGTTCTCCTCAGTTCTCGCCTTTTTTCGACTACTTGTTGCTCATGGGCATGTTGATGTCTTACCAAATTTGCTCCCCCAGATTTTTTTTTATCAGGAAAGTTGCCAAGATTGGTGTATAATCGACTACACAATGCAGGCCAGTAATTCTCTCATAGATGTTTATCTTACATAGCTGGAGATTAGCTCATCCATGTCTCTTTTAGGCATTTTAAGCCTACACCCATTATTGACAGACTGCAAAAATGTGATCATTTTTACAGACAGTCTTTCGATCCTGCCGACCCAGCACTTTTTTGGAATATTAGATCAGTGGCTTTTGTTGTAATAATTTCAAAGGAGTCTATTTCTTAAATCAAGTCACTAGAGAAAAACACCTAGTTGATAACCATATCCTCTCTGATATGACATGGCATTTATAACGTGCCTGCACACACGTGTTTCTAGGCGGGACAAGACTAGAAGGGGGGAACAAAGGGAGGAAAAAACACCTAAATTACTAGGACCTCTGTCATTCAGATCGTGCAATCTTCCCATGTTTGTTCATACGGGATTGGTTGACATCTCCACATACAATTATTAAACAGTCATCCAGATTATCGACCTCATAAATTACTTCCAAGATCTTCTCAGTCATGTCACCCACTCCTAATGAGAATGGGTTCCAGTGTAGGTTGATTATGGTTAGATGTTTTCTGCCTACTTTTCCCCATTGTTTTAATCAGCCTGTGTTAATGAGTAACGTTCATAGGATACAAGAACCAATATTATCTGAACGGATCAGTTCAAAGGTGGCCCAATTTTTTATTAGAGTCAGGAGACCGGCCCTAAGCCGTCTCACTCTAACTCTGACTGCTAGATTAAGAAAGGTGGCAAATCCATCCATTGTGGTTTAAGAACAAAGCAAGGTGTCTTGAAAGCATAAACAATCAAACCAGTTTCAGCTCATGTCCCCTTCTGTCAACAAATGTGAAAAGTCTTGCATATTCCAAGAGGCTAATACAAACATTTTATTTGCCTTAAGGGGATAGCATCTCGTGCTGTCCTCAGAACTTTACTGCTGCTGACAGGTGATGGTCATTTTTCTTCATCAGGACTGCTTATATCTACAATATCCATACATACGTGGTTAACACATTCATCTAGCACTGTTTTTTTTACTATAAAACGCAGACCTATTTCCCTTGCCAATACCTGTAATGTTGCCTATCCAGTAGTTTGTGCTACTTATTCCTCAAGCAATACACGATCGCATAAATGTTTTGCACAGTCACACATTTGTTCAGCCTATAATTTTACCATAATCCTTTTGGAACCCACAAATGTCCACATTTTAATAAGAAACCCTGATGGTTTTGCGCTTTAGAGGCTATTAGCGGAGAACATTCATTGCGATTTAATATTTAATTTAAAATGAATGGAATGAGCGACAGAATTATTAAACATCAACTAGAGCCGTATAAAGCGATGAAAAGTCAATGCAAAGTAAAATCCCTCCAGAGCAATACATCCTTTCCACTTTTCATGGGAAAGAAATGTACAAATATGATTTTAATAACACGTTCATAATTGCAAAACTCCACACAATGTTTGCTGTTCAAACATCAAATGGATGAATAATTCGATTTTTTTAAGGCAATTAGAAATTAGCCATTTTATTTAAAAATCAATGAATCTGATTCTGCTATCGAAGGCACAGTTCTGAACAATGTCTTTGATGAAAAATACTAAGGCTCATTTGAATCTGCCGAACTGTATCCCTAGTTTCTAGGCATTGGAAACATTGTTTGGTGAAACTGCCGAAAAAAAATATTTGGATATTATTTCAATGAATATTTTACTGGCCATTTTTTAAGGCAATGACAGCATTTGTCAGAAAACACAAACAGCGGATTGCTGCACCTAATTATAAAAAATAAAAAGACATTTAATTGGCCACAATAATGATTCCAACACAAAAACTCCTGTATTTCCATTGCAGAAATGATTTTCACTGTGGGAAATAAAACACCCACACTTTTGGATTCAAGGCATTAACTAAAGATGAGCCATTGGTGAGGAAGAACTCGGACACACCATGTAGGGAAGTGTACTCTTGTACTTAAATCCAAGTTGACAAGTTAATAACAAGCAGGTAAGTTACAAGGTAAGTATAAAGGCAGACACAGGAAACATCCACATGCTCCCACTCTCACAGGCTCTCAGCTCCAACTGATATCCAGGGACAATACAGGGGCACTCACACATCAGCATTCTACAGATCAGCATTGCACCAGGCATTCCATTTATTTTGCTAGCATGCACACAGCACCAGGGCAAAGGAGACACAAGACACAACAAATACACTATAATAAGCATTTCACAAGTTAGCCAAATTCTTCTGCTTTCACAAAGCCAAGGCCAGCCTCACAAAACATTGGCCCCCACATATTTGTGGGTCACTGATTGAAAGGACCGGTGACACAAAAAACATTCCGTTAGACTTTTCAAGATATTAGCAGTAATAATATTAAACGAGAAGAATTAAATGCAGGATATTATCTTTGAAAAATTGGGTCTATCCGTTTTCGAGTCAGACTTGTGTCAAACATGCATGATACAGTCGCTCAGCCTTCCAAGCTTGATAACGTGGTAGCCATTGAGGTTGATATTATTTCAAAAAGGAGAGTTTGTCGCTTTCAGACATACATCCTGAAAAAGCTAATAGGTCTTGGAGAGATTCAGTCGTATGTTAAGCATGCACAATGCAGCCATACATCCTATTGAGGCTGACTATCTAATTACCATAGAGGGTGGCAGTAGTAAAGAAAGAGTCCTGGAATTGAGCCTGCTCTCTGGTTTCATCCCCACCTTTCTCACTGAGGGTCCTGTCCAGTGCATCTCTGCATTGCATGTCCTAGAATTAGTAGATTGGAACATTCTGGGGAAAGACTTAGCTTAAAAGAAGAGCAGTTGAACAGGGCCCTTTAGAGAGTTGGATTTTGGGGTCTGCCCTTTTTTGGCTATGCTTTCTTTTTGTTGCAATTTTAGTTTATAAAAAACATTTATCAACCAATTCCAATTAATAATTCCATCAACAAATACTAATTTACAGTTAAGAGTTAACCTCCACAGCAGTCAATCACAGCCCCTCTTTTTCCAGTACATTTTTAGAAATGTGACTGCTGCAATAGGTAAGGAAGTATTTTCCCCTCCCAAAGTTGACCACCATTCGTATGCCAACAAAGTGCATAAACCTTCCAAGAAGTGTTCAAAATCATTTGTCCTAGGTAAGGTTAAGGCAGTGCAAAACCGGAAAATGTGCTGTAGATTCCACTGATCCTTTTCCTTTACAGAACCTGAATGTTAAGTCCCTGGGTCCGTTCAACGGTTTTACCGATAGCACCTCCTTAGTTCTATGTAGATTAAGTCTAATACTCATAAACTGGGACCTGTAGAAAGGGTTTGAAATGTCTTTTAGATAATCTGGAGTATCGCCCAGAGGTTGTGTTTCATTAGATAGATTATGAAACAATGTATAATTATTCACTTCAGCGTGAGTTGAAATCCCATCAGACTTTGTAGGGATATTTGGGTGCTAAATTCATGCAAATAAAAGCACATGTGTACAGATTCTAAGGGAAGCAAAATGGGTGTTTCATTGGCAGCATTTAAAAGCAGCCATTTTGAAATGGGTGCAAATGGCAGCTTTTCTCAGATGAGCCAGTAAAATGAATGTTCATTTTTAAAATACTCAGTCATTTTAAAGTGGGTGCAAATTAGGGGTACAGTTCGGCATGGTAATGGGATTAGCCTGGAGGTAGAGAAGAGTTGGGACATTGCATGGAGCAGGTGAAATGTCACATTAGGGTTACATAAAAAAAAAAAAAACAGAATGCAGAAAAAGACAGGGTTACAATGTGCATATTTAAAAATTAAGTATTTATCTGTGACAAACTGCATTGTGGAAATATATATAAATATATATATATGAGAATATACTAACCAAAAGCCCATTAACCAACTAATTGTCCCAAATCAACATTGTAATGCAGTTGGTAAACACAGAAGAATATTCATTCGGTTTTAGTGTTCTTGTATGGAGACGAAAAAATAAAAATAGGAAAAAAAAAAACTAGATGAGGCTTCCATTGTTCTAGCAGGTAAAAAGTTATTACATGAAGGCTCTTGTAATGTGATTGGTAGAATTCTCGGGGTGTTATAACGACGTCAGGGAAGGCTGAGTTAATTTGTGATGGACAGGCAGAGGAAATTTAAGCAGCTGACAAGGGGGTTGTAGTCAGTCAGTCTGAGATTCGGTTCCTGTCAGCACACTGTGGGATGGTGTGCTCTGGGGGCTGCAGCTTCAAGAAAGCTTGAAGACAGGGCAGAATGAGACAGAGTGTCGTCCTGGCCTCGGAGTTACTGGAATTCCAAAGGCTTTGTCCGTGGGCTATGTGAGGTTTGCACAGATAAGATCTGGCAGAACAAGAGATTAAGACTTTGAATATTCTGGTGAGTTAGGTCATAACTGAGGAGTGTGTAAAAAATGAATGCAAGGTGCTGTATTGGCACATGGAGTAGTGAGCCAGGTTTGTAAATAAAAGTGTCATGTTTTTCTTTCTGCATTTCTATATTGGGTAAAAAGAGCTGCACACCACGTTTAAAATATTTCCAATGTTGCAATGTATTTGTTTTCTCTTATCTTTTAGAGGCATGACGCTGTATCCACTGTTGGTAAGAGCATTTAATGGTAATATCATGTAATGTAACATTATTATGTTTGGTTGTGTAATACAGGATGTAAGGAAAATAATAACAGCATCTAAAATTACAGAAATAAGACTGGGGTTTGATGTGTGTGCCTCATTTCATGCTTCTGTTGGTCATTTGTTCAAGGGGAAAGAATAACTGGGAGGTACAGATGTTTTATATGTACGATAGAAAGTTGTGTGTGTGTGGATGGGCTTTTCTCTGCATGCTGAAGAGAAAGCGATGCCGTCCAAGACACATAGGTTACTGATGTAAATAAATCACTAACATGAGCTACATGCAATAAGTTGCATTCTGTATAATCTTACTGGGTTCCCTGAAAGTGTACCAGGTTCAAAGGTTCTTTATTATCAGCCAAAGATGGGTCGTAATTATAAAGAGGGAAGGTTTGTCTTATTAGAGGGCTGTATGATGGAAGGTAAAATTACCCCTATGCCACAAAAATAAGATACCACTAAAAATTAAACCACCAGGATAAGATAGTTCTGAACTATTGCCAAATAGACTACTACTGAACTACCACCAACGGTAAGGCTAATTTAGCACCAAAATAATGCCAAAATACCACAATACTAAATTACCACCAAATCAGGAATTAGCCCCAAAGATAAAATCTCCAACAACTTCCACAGCTCCCCCTTAACCTTACCTGGGTTGACCATCAGATCATCAACTGAGGCACTGAGCTAATCCAGGAGATCTCTACATGCAGATTCCCACTCACCAATGAGCTACTGGTTCCACCTTCCATCTCTACTTTTATTAGGGTCAGAATTGGGTCCGGAGTCTGTTGAATACATTTTCCAAAGAACGCCAGGGTTTACCAGTCTGCCATTGCTTTCAAAGATGTTAGCCCCAGTTCCCTCCTGATCACTTGAATTGACACATCTTTTTGAAGATTCAAAACCTTTCTTCCAAAAAATGCCCTCCAAGGCCATCCAATGCTTCCTTGGGAAGAACAGCAAGGCATCTGTGCCATGAGTGAAAGTGTGCACAAAATTTGGCCTGTAGAATCCTAATATTCGGAGCATTGAGCATTGGCAGAACTTACTTTTTAATATTGGTGCTTTATTAGCCAACATCATCGCTTTTCCCTTAAAGGTAGAATTGTTGTGTCCTTCAACCCTACTCTTACTAATTTGCTTCGCCAAATACTTAAAGGACTCTAACTGTTCTGTTGGTGACATTCCCAAACACCATTTGAATGCCCATGTTTTTCTGCCATGGGCCTTTTCCAGAATTAGAATCTTCGTTTTGTTTGTGTTCATTTGTAGGTGATTTTCTGAAGCATATTCTAGTACTCTTTTTAGCTGCCTCTGAAGTCCTCTTGTGGTGTGGTCTAACAGGACTCGGTGTCAGCAAATAATAGACGATCCACCATTGTTCCTCTGATATTTGATGGGAAGCATCTAGTTTCCTTGTCAAAGGGACCCAAATCAGATAGGTAGAGATTAAAAAGAGCAGGGGCTAAGGGACATCCTTGTTTCACTCGCCACTCTGTTGGTATTTCCTCTGTCAATAAACCCACAACGTTCAATCGTACTTGAAAGGAAGTATACATAAGGAGTACTTTCAAATGGTCGATCAAATCCTCAGGACATCGCCAATTTGAAAATGTAGACCACAGACGCAGTCTATTGATGCTATCAAAAGCTTTGGCTAAGTTGACAAAAGCTAGAAGTATTTTGCAATTCTTTGTCAAAACTTTCTCTTTCAGCAGCAATAGCAAAATTATCCTTATGGTTGTCCCCAAACCCCTGACAAATCCTGTCTGGAACACATCTTGGCGACCTTCCTTGCAAGACAAATCATTCATCCTCTTTAACAAGAGCAAGGCATATATCTTGCCCATGACATCCAAGAGTGCAATAGGGTGATAGTTGTTGTGATTGTCCCTATTAACACTCTTGAATATGGGCATCACGTTCTCAGTTGTCCATGATGCCAGTACATTCATCAAGCTCAATACATTTTCCAATATAAAGCATATAAGTGTTGCCCATTGCTCAGGGTTTTCTTTTAGGACCACGTTTGATAGACTGTCAGGGCCTGGTGCATGAGAAGCACTTGCCCATTTTATTAACCTGACTATATCTTCATGAAAGTACATTATGGACCATGAAGACGTTTTTGTTGTGCAACTACTTCATTCGGGTCAGGATCAGTGTACACATTTTTATCCATTCTGTCGCTGACACACCGTTTATTTGTGTTCATTTCTGACATTTTCCAGTCAATTTGAGAAGATTCCAGACTTAACAAGTTTTCTTTTTACTGATAGAGAGCGCTTATGCAGAAAAATACAGTTTTTATATTGGTTTCTCAACCTCTTAATATCTACATCTCTATTTAATATTGGGTTAAGTTTGGCTTGTCTGATAGTTCTCCTCAGTTCTTGCCTTTTTTCGACTACTACTCCTAATTAGAGAGGGTTTGAGTATATGTTGATTATGGTTAACTGTTTTCTGCATACTTTCCCCCCATTGTTTTAATCGGCCTGAGCTAATGAGTACCATTCAATGGATAAAACAACCAATATTATCTGAACAGATTTCTTCAAAGGCAGTCCCATTTTTTATTAGAGTCAGGAGACTCGCCATTGCCCATCCCACTCGAACTCTCATTGCTGGATTAAGAAAGGCAGCAAATCCATCCATCGTGGTTTTCAAACTTAGCCAGGTTTCTTGAAAGCATAAATAATCAAACCAGTTTCAGTTCATGTCCCCTTCTGTCAACAAATGTGTAAAGTGTTGCATATTACAAACGTGGGACTCAGCTAATGATAATGATTTTGGGCACTCATTAAAGCTTCTGGAAGCCAGGCCCATGATTCTTCCATGGCTACAGCCAGTGGCATTTGTTTTTTTAATTCAACTTTCCTTACGTGGGTTTCGCTTATTTGCTAGTTTATTGTCAGGACCAGGTCCAGAATCTGTTTATTGCGGTCATATCCATCTTCGACAATGACCTGGCGACAGCTCATTTTCAGCCTGCCCGTTTAATTTCCCATTGAAAAGAGCATCATGCATTTTCCAATCTGGCTTCAGCCTATTTCATCAATCATGGACTAATATGCACTAAATGTTATTGAGGGTTTCAGTTACATGTTAACTGGGGTTGGGTTAGATAAGTAAGGTAATTTATACGAGTATTGTGTTTAGTGTAGCTCAAATCATTGAAATATCATCCTGAAGCAATGTGCAATTTCAACCATGTGCTCTGTGCATTGGCATCTATTTAATTATCAACAAGAATGGTGGGAACCTCCAACAACTGGCACCTGGAGGTAAAGCAATGCATATGAAACAGGTGGTGGTGCCAGAATTAAGAGCAACTGAAGGACAAGGCAAAAGGTATTAAATCAATATTAATATTGAAATGTATTTTGTATTCTCTTTTAGATGGGAATTGTATTTGTAAAAATACAAATTGAATGCTTTAATAATATTAATTGTCTTTTTGAATGAACAACAAAAACAACAAAAAACTTTTTATCTGAACAATGGAACTGTTTTTGCATTTGTCTCACATTTCCATAAGAAAATCTAAATGCATTATTTTTAGAGTTGCATTAGTTGAATGAATGTATGAATGTCTGTGATTTAGGATGCTTTTTATAAAAATGAATTAATTAAAGATGTGTAAAATGAACTTTTTACTTCAATTTATAATTAAAAGAAATTGATGATTTGATGTAATACCTTTTGCCTTGTCCTTCAGTTGCTCTCTTAATTCTGGCACCACCACCTGTTTCATATCTATTTAATTATGCCTGAGACTCACATTCCTGAGTCCAGAACTGAGTTTCACCCCTTAAGCCCATATTGCAGTTCAAACACATGATATGCAAGCTAAAATGCCACTCACCGCTAAAATACAGAGCCCCTACTCCTACAAGTCGTTGAGTGACTGAAACACTCCGCACAAAAAATGAACATCACTTGGAAAAGCTCCATCTGATGCAAAGCGAAAATCAGTATCAAGAACTTCTGAAACACAACAACAAACAGCAGCATGACTTACCGACCAGAGTACAAGAGCAACTTTCTCCAGGGCAAACAAGATTCCAGAGCAAACTGAAGCATGACTTCATGACATAAGGGCAAGAGCAACATCCACCAGGGGACATGAGAAGAGAGAGCAAACTGAAGCAAGACTTGCCGACAAGAAGACAAGAGCAACATACTCCATGGCACATGAGACACCACTCGAGCAGGACACGGGCAACGCTGGTTACCCCAGCTAGTATATACTATCCAAAGAACCGAAAGCAGGCATTGCATAACATCACAACAGCGACTTGGCTAACCATCCATGGTTCTGAAAGACTCTAGCATTGCTGAATATGTATGGTGGGGAACCATGAGAACATATATGATCCAACATGTAATGACTTGTGAAGCTTGTGCATTGCCTTGTCTGACACAGTGAAACCAGAAGGTCATGTAGAGGGATGTCGATTAATCAAAATGCTATGGATAGCAGAGGTGGTATCACACACCTGATGATATCACAGGAAGGGATGTCACATGACCTTTGACCCAGATGGTAGCAGTTTGTATTTAACCCTGATGACAACACTGGGAATGGCGTGTGGGTGTTAAATAAAAGAACATACACATAAAAACGTTCAAATACAAAATAGTTACTAAAGTAGACAGGGCTATTTTCGGTACCAACCACATTTTAACAATTGCGCTGCCTTCTTAGGCCATGAATTGGATCAATATATAAAAAGGTTAGACCCAATAGAAACATAAGTTGATGCACTGCCATAGATATGCCACTCTAGTATTTTATGGCCAGTTACTTCCATAATATAGCTGTGTGTTGAGTATTGTATTTGTATTTGTATTTATTGGATGTTTAGTGCACATTTGCCAAAACGCTTGACAATAAGTATATTACAATGGTACAATTTAAAATGGGAAATGATGAAGGGACAGGGAGTTCAGCAGAAGCTTAAGAAGAAGAGGTAGAAAAACATGCTTTTTAATTGTGTGCAGAAGATATGGAAAAAAGAGGAGGGATGTGGAAGAGTGTTCCAATGCCTAGGGGTGAAGAGCAAGAAGGAGAGAAAACGAGAGAAGCTGCATGGTGGTTGAGGAACCGAAAGAAGAAGTGAAGAGAACAGTATAAAAAGAAACAAGAGAACCAGATAAGAAGGGGCAAGACCATGCAGAGCTTCATAGACATAGCAAAGAAAGTGAACAAGAAGATATAGGTCAAAACAAAGAAGGAAAGCAGAGCGAAGTAAGGGGGTAACAGAGGAGCGAGGTGGCAAATGGAAGAGTAGAGGGATAGCGGATTTAAAAACAGAACTAAGAGGAGTATGGTGTGATATAGGAAGGAAGAGCAGAATGACAGGGCTGTAGTGGGGCTGAGAAAAGATGAGCGAGTAGACCAGGAGTTCTTTAGCCCAGAATGAAACGAAAGGGTGGGTCTGGCAGAGATAATAGAGATGGAAATGGACAGAATGGGCATTAGTAGAAATGAAACAGTATTTTCGTATTTTATAAGAACCTAAGAAGCAACCAATAAATACATAAATAAGAGGGAAAGAAAGTATGGGGTCAAAAATTACCCCAAAATTGCGAGCAGAGAAAAGGGAAAGAAAGGGTGGAAGGTGGGAAAAGAAGCATTGGGGGGGGGATAAGAAGGATACGGGGAGGAAAGGAGAAAGAAAAGGACTTCAGTTTTTGATGGATTGAGGTGATGAAAATCAGTAGCCACTCAGGATTTGACAGAAAATAGACAAGAGGAAACAGTGTTATGAAGAGATGGAGTGAATGAAGATAAAGAAAAGGAGTTGTGTGTATCATTAGAACAGAAATGACAGGACAGATTAAAGGAGCTGATGATAGCATAGAGAGAAATAGTATATATAGAGAAAAAAAAGGACCAAGAACAGAACCTTGGAGTGCACCTTAGAAAAGTGGAAATGATGGAGACGGTTGACTGGCCCAAGAGAAAAAATACAAGCAGTGGTAAAAATAAGATTCAAACCACCCAAAGACAGATCCAGTTAAACCAAGAGAAGAGAGAGAAGACAGAAGTATATAATGATTTACAGTGTTGAAGCAGGAGATTGAGGAGAATAGGAATAGATGATTGTCTTTTGTCTCTAGTGGAAAGTAAGAGTCTGAAACATGTAATAGGGCCAATTCTGTTGAGGGAGCAGGGCAGAATTGAAGAGGACGAAGTAGAGAATGAAGGTGGAGAAAAGAGGAGATTTGGGAGTATACAACCCACTGAGGAGGTTTGAATAAGAAAGGCAACAAGGAGATTGAATGAAAATTAGATAGTAGTGAGGAATCCAAGGATGGTTTCTTGCAAATTGAAATGATAACCACATTTTTAAATGAAGAAGGGAAGGTGGAAAACGCAAGAGATAGATTCACTAAAAAAGCAAGATAATGGACAAAGAGCAGATAGATAGAACGGTTCAAAGCTGAGGGAAAAGGGTCTAGTGGGGAAGCAGTAGGGTGTGCCCAGGCCAGAAAATGTAGCGATATCAGCATTGGATAGCAGAGAAAAAGAGGAGGGAGAAGAGTTGGGTAAATGGTGTCGATGGATGAATGGGAAGAGGAAAACGATGGAGAAGGAATACAGGAAGAGGAGAAGGAGGAACGAAGAGTGGCCACTTTAGAAGTGGAGAAGTAAGCAAAGTCTGCAGCTGAGAGAGGTGAGGAGAAAAAAAGATCAGGGGGACAATGGGACAGAATGGAGCTAAGTAATTGGAAAAGATGTTGAGGATGGTGGAAAAAAGAAAGGGCAAAATACTGTTTCTTAGCAGAAAGTAGAAGGGAATCATAAGAGGAGTGAAGAGAAGACATAGTGGAAAGATTGTCAGGAGCACAAGACATCTTTCAGCAGTATGGAGTCTTGTGTAGTGATGAGCAAAGGGTTAGAACGTTGGGAGATTCCTAGGTTTGGGAAGGTTTCTTAGTTGGAGAGAAGAGATGGGAAGGGTAAAAGAGATCAAGTGTAGAGTGTAAGGCTGAGTCAAGATGAACAGCAGCAGCTTCAGCTGATAGGAGACATTGCGAGCAGGAACAAGAGTTGAAGAGAGAGATGAGAGAAAGGTAGAGGGCTTGAAGGAGAGAAGATCATGAAGACAAATGGAGACAGAAGGGGGAGGGAGAGGAGAGGAGAACAGGTAGAAAGAGATGGGAAGCAGAAGAGAATGGTTTGAGGAATAAATAGGATGTATAGTTACTGGGTTCTCACAAGAAAAGAAAGTACAAATTAGGTCAAGAGATCAACCTGAAGAATGAGAGGGAGGAGTAGGAAGTTGTGCTGCAATAAAATACCGAGGAGAGAAAGATTTGGAAGAGCGGTGTGGGTAATTAGAAGATGTAGATTCAAGTTGCCAAGGAGCATGAATGGGGAGGAGAGTGGAAGAAAAAGAGATCAAAGTAAATCGATGTCAGCAAGACAAAGAAGAAAGGGGACCAGGTGGATTATAAAGGACAAGAAATGCAACAGAGAATGGATGAGAGAAATAAGCAAAATGATAATAGAAAGAAGAGAACGAAGCAAGTGAGATAGGAGGGACACAGTAACAAGAGAATTGAAATATAACGCTGCTTCCCCCCTTTGCCATCTTTCTTTGTTACAAGTCTAGATGCCCATATCTAGTGCAGAGTGCTCAATGTTGAGTTGTAGTCTGCAGGCCAAGGCTACAGCTGAGGGCCACCGTTTTCCAATCAGGGCATTATCACGATTGCTCCTGCCATAGACATGGTTACTAAGCGTAGGGTTTGACATTAGGACTCTTCCAACTGGGAAAACCTATCTGACATGGGTAGGTTAGAGACCACAGGGATGTACTGACTAACGTTGGGAATCCACCATTTACCACCATTTACCACTTCTTCAAATAGCAGGTTGGTCACAGCCTCCCCCTATTTGCCCTCTTAAACATAGGACATGTTCACATACCTCCCATCATTCTAACAATCCCCCAATATGGTAGTCAGTGGAAGCTTGCTTAGGAACAGCTTGCAGCTGACCTGCCCTATGGACAATTCAAAAAATGAAAATTGCAAAGTGAGAAAGCACCACATAAGATTGGGGTTTAATTTCTTGTTTCTCTTTCTCTCTAACCTACTGAGGGTAGTATGGTCAGGAACTAGTTCGAATTATTGACCCATGAGGTAGTGTTTGATGATTTTTATAGCCAGACATTCTAACTCTATCAAAGCATAAGATGTTTCTATGGTACATTGGGATGAATTGCCATCTGGCAAGGGTGTGAAAGCCCTGATGTGTATCATCTAATAGAATTATGTGGGTAATTCCATCTTCAAACAGTTAATCTGCTGATCAGATTCCCCTTTCATAACCTCCATGCCAAACGCATAGAGTGTATCGGGTCCAGCTGCATCAGTACCCTGATTAGCAACGCCTCTACCAGTCACAGAGAGCAGGTTTATATGTCCCAGTTGTCCATTTGACAGCTGCAGTGACAGCCAAGTCGCTGCAGTGCAGGGGTTTCATTTAAGACATGTCCCCCCATAACCATGATGATCATACATATTCATAATGGTGGCAGGATAAACTCTAAAATAAATCTATGCCTATGATTAGGCATATGGCATTGGCACTACTTATGATCATGGCAGCCACATCCAATGTGATAATACACACCTGTCAGCTCCTGTGAGGCACATCCGCTGTGGACAATGATGTGTATTCTGGTCAGGTGGGCTGAGTATTCTAAATGACAGGACAGGAACCTGAATGGTCATGCCTCTTTGTTGATCTTTTTGTGAGGGTAGGTAATGCCCTCTGCCAGAGACAGCCACGAACCAGCCAACTTCACTTGGCGGCCCAGGCATCAATGGAGCACACCCATTCAAAGGGAATTGGCTCACAGTAGGGTGCTGCATTTCGAAACACCTTTGATCCTAGTGAGAAAGGAAGGGGGTGTGTTTACAGTAGTCAGGAGCGCTCTGTACCATGGAATAAGACTTCCACCATGTTGTTTCTCTCTTCCTCCCTCTTTCCTTCCTGTCCCCTCACTTCCTCTTGAACACAGCACTTTGGTTGTGATGTCAGAGGGGCAAAGTCTACTTCTTTCAAGAAGAGGGATTGGACCACTAAAGCAGGGTAGCTTTAGTCCAATCACCTGTAGAATTTTACCTTTCAAAGAAGCTGTCTCCCACCACTTCTTTGATTCACTCTGGAACAACATCTGGGAGGGATTCACTTGACCACTGTTAAGAGAGTTGTACTTTGCAAACCCCTCACCCACTGAGGTGAAGAAGTCCCAGTCCCCCCTCCCCACTCCTAGGGTAAATAGGTGGTTACCCTTTGCTGTGTACTAGGACGTATCATTCTTCACTCGGATCTCCCAGGGCTAGGGGGGCACACCCTGAAAGGAATGACCCTGACCCCAAGCTCATGAATTATGTCTCTCAGCACTTAGATGACCAGAGCTGCTGAGGCTCCCCATTCCACAGGCTTGAAACAGGTCAGACGGCCATCAGAATTATTTGATGGGAATTAACACCAAAGGATCCCGACGGTGCTACTTTCTGGCACTCCTCAAAACCTTCAAACAATTCCGTGCACATAGAGTTCACCCAGTGCTGCATGATGCACTTACTGAGCCCGTCACCTGCTAGACACAAATCAACTGCTGGCTGCCGGGACTCGACTCGAACCACGGGACAGTCACTTGCCGACTTAGACCGGTGGTTACACCATGACTCAACCTGATTCGCCCCGTGAACCACAGCTTCACAAACTACACATCGGAGGAATAGGATCACCATTTTGACAACCACCTCCTGTAGACTCAACCCGTTTGATGTCCACTTGTTGCTTTGGCCCACACAATCCATCATGCCTGAACAGAACTTGATATGGCTGCATCATTGCGTTGACCCACCAAAGACACAAAATGTGGCACTTTTGACCAATAACGGCCCCTTTGGTCCATTTGGGCCCTAGTCATTAGTTAAGTCCCTTTTGCACATTTATTCACCAAAAGACATATCCTTTTTGTGGTTAACAATGTTTCTATTACTCCCGTATTCATAGTCAGAGTGCTGCATTCTCCTATCTGTTGTATCTTCTTGGTTCTTTCCACATGGGTGGGTTTTGTACAGTATGTTCTAGATAGTTCTATTGCAGATGGTGTGTTTGATTAAAGGATGTATATAGATATATTGATAGAATCTTGATTGGACATTCCCTTTATTTTGTTTGGGTCACTACTGGATCACATTCACACCGCTCTTAAGAGAGTTGCCATCCTTTGGCCCATGTTACCACAAAAGGCAAAGGAGGTATAACTCTTGACTGTGCCTGTTTCACCTTTATGATTGTGTTGGCTATTGGTTTGTAGAAGTGTAAGGGCTAAGTGGGCATTTTCCAGCCCTACTCGCCCCTGTACTCCTGCAGAGCAGAATCCAATTCATCACAGGAATAGGGTTCTGCTAATGCACAAGATGGGTTGATCACTGCCACCCCATTCCTGAGAAAATACTACAACTAAAACTATTGCTGAAGAGCCACTTTGTAAGATGAAGGGTTGGTGAAAATCAGCATTAAAAAGAGACATGGCTGGCATAGGAGACGTTTCACTCTGCCCATGTGTACTTAGTAAGGTTAGTTGGGTAGCCTTCAGATATTTTGACAGGGGTCCAGTGATAGAAACAATGAGTGTGATTACGCCCAGATAAGCATGGAGCTCCTTCTCATTGATTGGTGATGAAACATGTTTTCACTGCCTCCACTTTTCTGTCTTGCAGCTGTAAAAAGGACTTTTCTTTCACTCAGAACCCCAGATATTTCACTGTTGATAGACTCCACTGACCCCAGTGGAGGATGGTTTTCAGGCTGACCTTATGTGGCATTTGAGTCAAAAGGTAAACGTGGAGCATTTGGTCTCCCCATGTGTGGCTCTATATCACTATGCGGTTCAATGTCTTAACAGCTGCTGCATTTACATCATAATGCATTTGCATACACTGCATTGTGCATTTGCATTGTTTCTTAACGGGAGCAAGCCAGACCCATACCCCCATAACTTTTGGTTGTTGTCATCACCGTTATCATATTTTGCTTGTTCCCTGAAAAATGACCAAAACAGATGTAAATGCATTAGTTGTATATCTAGCAGATGAAAATGGATGAAGATGTAAAGACATGTCGCTCATCATGTCACCTGTTATAGGCTTTGTGAAGTCATTAGATTTGTTCCATGAGGCCCTGAAAAGGTGTCCTCAAGCCTTTGCCACACAATGGACAAATCTACAAAATGAAACAGTCCTTTCAGGGTTGCCTAGGGTTTTATTTCTTTGTTCTGCAGAGCTAATGGAGTTTGCCACGGTCCCTTTTTTAGGTCCAAGAAAGTGATGTATAAGGACATTCTGATCCTCTCCATCATGTTGTCAATTTTTGGAAGTGCATAAGCACCTGAGCAGGAGATCTCATTCACTGATAAAGTATCTCAAACTGCCATCTGGGTTGCAGATATGGTTTTACCATGACATCGTGGCTATCAATCAAGGTCCATTTACTGTTCAGAACATTAACAGACAGTGCATAGGTTTGTAAGCACCATGATAGTAGAACGAGAGAGATGTTGTAGCCTGGGCTCATCCAATTCAGTTCATATTCAGATTTGTGATGTTGAAGTTTGTAAACACAACATCAATCTATCCTGAAATGTCTCTTCTTGATTTCAGACTTTCCTGTAGATGAATTTTCAACAATCAGAAAATCATTTTAAATTGGAGTTCAGGGTCTAAATTTTTAGTTTTTTGTTTTCTGGAAATGTGCACATTTAATTTTCTCAGTTAATTGATTATTATACCAGAGAAACATAAATGCTCTTAAAAGCTTGTGTTTCAACTAGTTCTGTTTTATAGGTCCCTATATATAGCTATTCCAACAAATTGCTTAACAAACAAACATTAGTTGAAACACTGTAGCAAATACAAGCATTGTTTGGAGTATTTTTAAAGACGTATGGCCTCATGATAAGCATGGCGGTCCGAGTACTATGGTACCGTAGTTCCCAGACCGCCATATTACGAGTTGTGCTCGCGGGTGCCTGGTCGGAATTGGCGGGCAGAAAGGCACCCGCAAGCCCAGCATGTTGGATGCACCGGCGCCGTTAGAAATGGTGCCGGTGCATCCGATGTCCCCATTCCATTGAGCCGTATGGGGCTCAAAGGGGAATGGGGACTGACAGTTACCGGCCCCCGGCAATACAGGCACGGCTACCCCCAGGGTTATAATGAGGCCCGTGTTCTATCTATTGGAGTGAATTGGAGATCCTGTTTGAGTGCCTTTGTGCTATACAATTAAGACCCTCCTTGGGGTTATTAAATCAGCAATACAGATTTAAGGATCCTACACATGACGTTCCTTTTAACTTGGATCAAAGACGCATATATGAATTCAAACAGTCACAATTCAAACAAGGAGTAGCCCATGCGTAAGCGGACATTCTGTGGAGAATGTAGCGTATAGCGTATAGAGGATGCACGCAGGGAGACAAGTACTGCTCCTGAGCTGTGCTCGGCTGTATTTGTGTGTTAGAGATTTTTGTTTTTTTTGTTTTTTTGTCTGCTGCACAGTTTAAGCATAGAGTACAGTGTTCCGCTAGCACTAGACAAGTGGCTTTCGAAACGAGAACGCTCTCCACCTGGGTGGTGTACTACTAGACCTCTTTAACAGATGACGTTTTACCGAAATGTATTTTGCACTTTCTCCAGCACTTTCTCAAGGCTACTCGCTAAAATGAAACATTCACGAGTTACCAGTATGGTAACTAAGCTGAAAGTAGATGCATCTCAAAAATGGTTGCAGTGTAAATTGTAATACAGAAATGTGTTGTCGACACAACAATGTCAAATCAACTAAAGAACGCCGGAGCACTGTGTATTTAAAGCTCTACACACAACTGAATTACCGCCAACTCTTTCACTTATAATATAAGTAAGGGGCACACGTATATGATTTGAGAGAATCCCTGTTATACTAGCAGATACATACAACTCTTAAGGGTTTCTTTTTTAACACATACTTAACTCTCCACCCGATCCACAAAAGTAAATGACATTGTATTTAAAAACTTCTCCCAGTCAATGAATGTCATACATAACTCCTGGTAGTGTGGCATACCATATCTACATCAAATTTGCTAACGAAAATCGTATCAGTGGACTCTTGTCTATTTGGAAAACAAGTATTTTTTAATACAATTTGCTTTCTTTTGTAAATGTACATTATGAAAAGATTTACCTTTCATTTAGCATACTGTTTTAGGTTTCTAAGTATGAAACTGAAAATGTAAAGACTTTTTTGTCTACCAACATTATATATCAGTGGGGCATTTAATACAAGTTGTGCATGTCAATGTTAGGGTTCACATATTAATACCACTAAACATTAATACCACTCAACATACATTAAAAGAAAACCTGCACTAACGCTAAGCATAATATAGCATAAGATAAACTGCCCATTAAAACCTATATTGCTGAAAGCTTAAATGCAGTGGCAGAACCAGAGCAGTGAAATTGATAGTGATTTTCCCCCTTGGAGCCCTCTTCTATGCCCCAGTACAGCCTCACCAGCTGGCTGCTATACTGACTCTTGGTCATCCATTAACAAAGTTGCTCCAGGAGGAGTTGCAGAGTGCCCCAGCAGGTTACTAGAACTGCTCACTGCAGGCACTGGGTTGACATGGATAGGCAACCACTTTTATATTCCGTGTCTGTGCCATGCAACCCATGTGTTTTTCTTTCCTTTTCATGAAGCCAGTGAGAGAGAATACTTCTGCCCCTGCGCTCTGCCAGCATGAGACATTTTCAAGACTGAAGCAGAAGTTCTTGTTTGTAGAGTGATTTTAAATCTGTGTGTGTGCATGTGTGTTTTGAATATTATGCAAAGCATGTGTGAGTTGAGTACGATTTTGGATGAGTGTGGACTTGCATGCATGTGAGTGAGTTTGAGTTCTTGTGTGTATGTATGTGTTTGTTTCTATCAGTGTGTGTTTATGTGTGAGTGTGACTGACGGTGTGAATGTGTGCAAGTGAAATTAATTAAAGTGTTTTCTTTCGTGCGGAATGAGTATTGCATCATCATCATGAAAGTGCCACAAGTTTGTATGCCGGTAAATATTGGGGATGCAACATCATTGCAGTGATGTACAGTGTATGTACCTGCATATATTGTGGTTGCAGCTTCATGAATGTGGTTTACCCTCCTGATATTGGCAAATATATTGGGCACATCAATATTAAGGTGGTTTACCCTGCAATGCTGGCATATACTGTGGGTGCAGTCTCAGTAAATTAGCTAACTGTGGCAATGCCGGCATATATTGAGGGTGCAGCACCATTACAGTTATTTGCGATGTGAATGCTGGTTTATTTTATAAGTGTGTCTTAGTGCATGTGAGTTACAGTGGGTATACCAGCACATACTGTTGGCATATATTGTGGGAACTGCTTCATGAACATTATTTACAGTGGCTAGTATGGCACATATTGTGGGCACAGCTAAAGTGATTTACAAGGGAAATGCTGGTAATATATAGCATAGCTTGAGGACCCAGCTTCATTCCATTGTGCTGCAACTTGACCATTCTTTACAATACAAAATTGCAACATAGGAAGCTTTTACATAGTGCTGCAGCCTACTGGCACCACTCATTGTAGCCAGTATGTTTCTGTTACTAGACAACCAAACTTAGAGTTCTTGTCTGTGCCATGCAGTTCATGTTGTCCTCCTTTTCATCCTCAGGATCATGACAGTGAACACTACTGTCTCACTTATCCACAGAATCAGGGAGAACTGGAGACTGAAGAAACATATCTCATGTGTAATGTAACTTTACAAGTTGTTGGATGAGTGTGTTTCAAAGGTTATGTAATGTGTGTGTTCACTAGTTTGGATGTCCCATGTTTGTTTGTGGGCGTATATGTGTACCTCCATGCATCTCCACATTTCTGTCAGTGTTTGTGCATGAGGTTGACTGACAGAAATTAATGTCTGTGCAAGTATGATGGGTGCATATGATTTTTTTGGTCGGGAGGTGCACCAGCCGAATGAAAGTTATATACATTGACAATGCTACAATGTATTGTGGGTGAGATATCAGCAGCACAATACAATGCGGCACATCTTCAAGAAGACAAGTCACCCTGGCAATTGAGGCAAAATTTGTGGCCACATCATTGTGCATGTGATTCACAGGGGTAATGCTGGCATATATAGTGTGGGCAGCAGGCTGGAAGTGAGTTACTATTTAAGGCATCATGCTGTTGCCATATATTTTGGACGTATCATCATACATCACCAAGCTGCAGGACCTGCCATAATGCTTGCCTTACCCCATAATTACACCATACTTAGAGAAGATAGAGTCAACTCTCGAGGAGGTGGCCTAGCTATTATTGCTAAAAATAATCTCACCCTAAAAATTGAATCAAGTTCAACGACTAACTCCTGCGAATCATTAACTGCTAAACTCCTCGCATCTCCCTCTCAAACTATTACTATTCACCTTATCTATAGACCACCTGGCCCTATTGGCACGTTCGAGGAGGACATCTCCACGATCCTCTCAAACAACCTAAAAACTTCATCCCAAGCTATCCTTCTGGGAGACCTAAACCTAGGCTACAATGACCCTAAAGACCTGCAAGCAACTAATGTCACTAATATCATCTCAGAACTAGGCTTCTCCCAAAAAATCCTACAACCCACACACGAAAAAGGCCGTATACTTGACTGGGTTGCTGACTATAACTGTAATACAACGATTGTCGATATCAAACCACAAATCTGGACAGATCATGCACTGATAACTTTCCTCCTAAATGTTAACTTGGCCATACCTATTGAAATTGCTCTGGCTCCCCCCTTGCCAACCAGAAACAAAAAACTTATAACTACAGAAAAATTGCTACCACTCATCCTCCCCAGACTAAACTCTATACCTGACTCATTGGACACCTCATCACTAGTAAATGAATTCAACTCTTCCATGGCCACAGCTCTAGATACTATTGCCCCACTGAAACTGAGAAAGAGTAAGCACAGAGCCCACCTAAACACCTGGTTTACTCCTCACCTCAAATCTCTAAGACTTGAAAAACGTAAATGTGAATCTGCTTGGCGACTAACCCCAACAGAGACAAATAAAATTGCACTCATCAATGCCTCCAAGATCTACAAAAATGAAATAAAGAAAGGGGAACTGGGGGACGCAGAGAGGGGAGGGGGCGGGCAGAGCTGCAGTTTGGGTCAATGGACCAAAGTTAAGAGGAGAAACAAACAATATGGATGGGGGCAAGCGGCAATCAACGACAGATGAACACGGGGTAGAGAGAAGATAGACAGGGCCGGGGTACCCCAGAGGCGACTGCACGACGCCGACGGGGAGGGGGTGGGGGGCGACCCTAGGTAACCTCACACGGAGTAGAAGAACCTGTGGTGACAAAACGGAACTCATCATACTGGGGAACACACAAAACATCAAAAGATTAAAAGAAGAATACTCCTCCTTCGTCATAGACGGTAACACTATCAAGGTGGCAAAAGAGGTAAAAACACTAGGGTTTTACCTTGATTCCCACCTCACCCTAACCAAACAGGTGAGCGCAATGGCATCCAGTACCGCATATACCTGCCAGCTGATCAGAGCCGCAAAACCATACCTATCTACTGCCAACTGCCTAACCCTTGCCCGAGCATTAGTGCTGTCGAAATTGGACTATTGCAACGCACTATATATAGGGGCCAACAAACACACGTTGCAAAAGATTCAAACACTACAGAACAATGCTCTTAGAGCTGCCTTAGGAATTCCAAGAAGGGAGCATATTTCTGAAGCTAGAAGACAATCCAATTGGCTCTCCACAGCAGACAAAATCAAACTTAAGACAGCTTCTCTAACCTTCAAAAGCATTAACCATCTAGCACCCAAATACCTAGCTGCTAGATTCAACAGAAAAATCTCCACTAGACCCACCAGAGAAGCATACTCCAACCAGTTAGTGATACCCCCATTTAAACTAAGTACGGCCGGAGGAAACAGCTTCCCGGTCAAAGCTGCCCAGCTTTGGAACTCCCTCCCGCCCGGCCTGAGATTGCCCCAATCCTACGCTCTCTTCAGATCCAACTGTATCAATTGGATCAAAGAAAATGACCGATAGTCCTGCCCTACACCAACATAACCACTGTTCTACAAACGTACTATGTACATAATTATATACTCTCTATCTTCCTACTGCATATTTCCTGTATATATTATGTTATATGTATATATTATGGCCTGCATTATGTAATTTCTACCATGTATAACCACTACTTGTAATCATGTGTAACTTGTAAAGCTTAAAGTATCCTTGAACAACGCGCCCGGTTACCCTCGGGTCTGGCGCGCGCTATAAATAATAAACAAACAAACAAACAAACAATGTATGTTCCAGTGGCAATGTTGCCATATGATCAGTTTCATGAAAGTCATTTGCAATGGCAATTCTGGCATATATTGTCAAATCCAAACTTTAAAATTAATTGCATTATGATTGTGGACATATGTTGTAAGTGCAACATCATAACATAAAAAAGGGATATACAATAGCAATTTTGGGTGATACATCAAGAAAGTGTTTTACAATGGGAATGTTGACAAATGTTGTGGTCACAGTTGAATGAAAGTGATTCACAGTAGCAATGTTGCTATATGCTGTTGGGTGTGGCATCATCAAATTATTTCCAGTGGTAAAGTGGTAAAGCCAGCATATATTATGAGAGCAACTTCAAGAAAGTGATGAACAGTTGCAGTGATGGCGTATAATGTGCATGCAACAGCATGAAGATGATTTACAGTGGCAATGTCAGCATATATTGTGGTTTAAACCAAAAGATAAGTCTGAAGAGGGTGACTTGCGTTCTGGTTCATGAGCAGCAATAGAAATCTATATTGAACAAGACTTTTCCAGTTGGGATGATGCATTCAAATTATCACAAAATATGTATTCTTGATGCGAACAGCCGACATGTGTTTCGACCTTGTGGTCGTTATCAAGGCTTTGCTGTTTATAAAACATGAATTCCACTGTAACAACTACTTGTCTCTCTTAGGATGATGGAAGTATGGTTCAGTTAGTGAACAAAGACGAACAAATGGGATGTACCCGATATTTAGCACATCTGGATCAAAAACATAGGTCTCTGACAGGTTAATGTTAAATTCGAAGAGTTCAATTATCAGAATTCTGTGAGTTAATTGTATGTGATTTACGCGGGCAGCCTGCTTAGGCATGGATCAAATCCTTGGGTAAAATCTCAGCTCAAGTATTCAAAAGTGCTCATGGGGCGAGTGTCATGACCACTGCTTCCAAAGAGTCAGGACCTACCCAACATCCTTGGAAGCAGGCTCATAACATATACTTTCGGCACCAGCAAGTCCCAATAGGGACCTTTTGGACCTTGTCCTGGCACCGGTGGTGCCAGGCTCATAGCATGGACCCGTCCCGGCACAGGAAGCGCCGGGCTCATAACAAGTGTGAGAGTGCTTGGGTGGACCTACCTGCAGCAGTCCATGCTGCTTACTTACCAGCAAGATGATGTTTCACTCTCTTCTGGCAGGGACTACTTTTCCTTCTGGGTGGGGCAGGCACCACTCCCTGGATCATTGATGCTGGACCCCTTCTGGAAGCAGGAACTCTTTTGTCTGGGCGAGGCTGTGGAAGAAGACACCTAAGCACTCCTATGGACTATTTAAACCACACCCGATTGATGCAAGGTGCTTCGCGTTATTCTGCATCTGCAGCAGGACGCTCACCGTGTCAGCTCCAGTGAATCTTCAGTTCCGGATCCTGTGAATACAAAAATTACCTGCTGGGAACCAATCCTCAGTCTTCAGCAGCTCCTGCAAAACAAAAGGCACAGGTTAGGCAAAGGCAAAGTTAGCGGTTCAACTTACCCGATCCATCGGCAGCATTCAAGGCGTTTTTTCTGCACATCTCGTACGGCATCGGGCCTGCAAAGACAAAGAACATTGGTTAGTAACGCTTAGTTACAAAACTGCTTACCTGTGTTACGCTCGCTCCAACTCTGCTTGCGCTGCATTCCGGCACCTGTAAAGACAAAAGAGACATTAAGGTGCATTCTACAGCCCTAGAGCAGCCTTTCTACTTACGTGCCTTCGTATGCATCATCTTCTTGTTACGCTCTCTGCCACGAACCTGGGGGGAGCATCTTCTTCGGCACCGACAGCATCTGAAAGGGAAAAGACAGACATTAAGGAGATAAGACATTTGAAGAGAGCAATCTAAAGGGAACTTTTATACTTACAAGTCACGCTCGTGCAGCACACGGCGGCATCGCACTCAACTTACCCTCTGCAATTAAGAGGCTGAACTCATATCCAGTGAAGTAACTGGACCCAGCGCCCCTGCATGAGACGCAGGATGGAGAGCCCAGCATTCACCTATTTAAGACACCTCACCCTTCAGGTCAAACTTTTGGTGAGAAAGGGGCCAAATCCGGGAGCCCAACGAATCCTACGCCTGACATTGAAGACGGTTTCACCGCCCAGTCAAGACCCGCGCCTCCGAGGGAACCAGGTGAGCGTTACACGAGTGCCTTAAGTCTTAAGAATATACAGCATGAATTCTTGGTTATAGTGTGGGGACAGCATCATACAAATGATTTCCAGTGGTAAAGCCAGCCTATATTGTGAGAGAAACTTCAAGAAAGTGATGAACAGTTGCAATGCTGGTGTATATTGTGGTATAGCTTCATGAAAGTGATTTAACGTGGAATTGCCTGCATACATTTTGGGTAAAACGTCATGGAAATGATTTACAGGGGCAACCTTGGGATATAGTTTGAGCATACTTCATTAACAAGCTTTACAGTAGCAATGCTGGCATATATTGTTGAAACAGTGCCAGACAGTTGTTTACTGTTTCCATGCTGGCATATGCCGAGGACACAGTTTCAAGAAAGTGATTTATAATGGAAATGTTGACATATATGATTGGAGCAAAACAATTAAATGATTTATAATATAATATGAAAGATAGGATATATTGGGGTGCATCATTATGAAATTGATTTACAATGGGAATGTGCAATGCTGGCATATGTTGTAGGTACAGTATCTTTTAATATTTTATTATGGGAATACTGACATATGTTGTGGACAAAGTTTCACCAAAGTGAATTATAGTGGCAACATTACCATATATAGTTGGAGGGGACAACATCAAAGAGCTATTGTGGGAGCCACAGCATGAAAGTGATATACAGTGGCACTGCTGAAATATATTTTTGAAGCAGCATCATAAAAGCTGTTTATATTGGCAATGCCAGACCATTTGTGGGTATGGCTTCATAAAAGTGATTTACAGTGGAAATGCTGGCATATATTGTGAACATAGCATGCTGAAAGGGAATTACAATGGCAATGCTGGCACTTCACCTCTAATTTAACGCACTCATACTATTTTCTAGAAGCTGATTTACCAGTCAACTGTATTGTAAACCCTAGGACAATGTGAGTTTGGCGGTGTGGTAAATAATGGTGGTAATGCAGTGGGAAAAGAGTTACCACAGCACTATTGCTGCATTACCACACAACCAAAGTACAAGTTTGGAGGTAAGGCAGAGGAAACACATTCAGCAGAACGTTGGAGGTAATTCCTCCACCTTACCATCCGAAAATGGCCGAATTGGAGGTATTACGGCCACTGGTAATACCAATGGTGGTAATAATGGTGGACTAATGGGGACTAACACCGCCTACCACCACTTGTAATCTAGCAGTAATACTGCCAGTGTAATACTACTACTTGTAATACTGCCAGACCAAGTGGTGGTAAAGGTAATGCCATTTGGTGGTATTTCAGTGATATTACACTTTGTGCCACTGCTTATACAGGCTCCCTGTGGCCACACGATATTCCTCTTGCAAATTGTCCCCCATCCTCTCTGGTGGTGGCCTCCACCGTGTCTGTGATCCCACGGCATAGCCAAACGTATTCTTGTTTACCCTTCAGGCATTGCTGGCGCATCGCTCATGTTCCCCCAATCATGAGCCTGCAACATCGCCAGATCGAACTTACATCCTTGCAGCCACACATCACCCCACACTTTTTCGGGTTGCACAAAATCTATACCTCTACCAACCAGTGCAGACCCATTAACCCTCTCGACTAACTTCATCTTGTCCTTGCATGCCTCCAATGCACCTATGCACCCTTCCTGAACTTGCCCTCTCTCCACATTACACCACTTGTTCACTACGTGAATGCGTCTTACCTCTAACAAGCTAGTTAACCTGCTTGTTCCAAATCGGCCTGCTCTATCTATCTATCTATCTATCTATCTATCTATCTATCTATCTATCTATCTATCTATCTATCTATCTATCTATCTATCTATCTAGATTATTGTATTGCGCCACTAACCCAAAGGCCACAGGGCGCACACAGGAGGAGAAAAGACAGACGAGCAGATAACATGGAAAGTTCAGAGGAAGAGAAAAGCATAAAACACAAAAAGAGAGCCATGTTCATCTAGTGCTCACAAAAAAAGCCGATGTAAGGGTACATACAGTGGAATACAAGATTCAATGCTCCAGCACTATGAGAAAGAAGATAATTAACCTTAAACTTTATCAAACAGGGAGGTTTTTTGTTGTTTCTTAAAAACATTCAAGGAACCACTGTTAACAAGGTGTTTAGGCATGGAGTTCCATAAGGTCGGAGCCCAGGAGTCAAAGCTTGTTCCTCCACATTTTTTTAAGGTAAACAGAGGTTGAACTAAGATAGTATCGCTGCTTGAACGCAGTGAGCGACCAACCGATTTCTTTTTTATCGTGGCGGTAAGATATGATGGAGCTTTGCCATACAGGCATTTATACACAATGGTCAGTCCTTTATGATGTAACCACTGTTGGACTGGCAGCCAATGTAAACTGCGCCTTACCTCGAAGACATGCATATTGCGCTTGAGTCCCATTACAGCTCGCACTGCACTGTTCTGTATTACCTGCAAATTCTTAAGATTGCAGTTCACAATTGCAGCTGCAAACATAGCAAGATTTTCTTTGGACAGATATGGACGTATCTGCCATAAGAGCTGAATATAATAGTGACAGGAGGATTTGAGATAATTGGTCTGTCGAGTAAAGGACAATTGAGGGTCAAAAAAGACCCCTAGAGTTTCTACAGATTTTGATATGGGAATGACATGCTGACCAATCAAGAAATTATCGTATTTTGTATCCAGTTTCTTTAACCTCTGCTGAGTGCCCAGAATCAACAGCTCAGTTTTGGCATTGTTAAGGGCCAAAGAGTTTAACGCCATCCATTTCTGAATTTCGGCAAAGATGTAAATGATATGCTCTAGATCTTTTAAGTAGTCACCAGTAAGTTTAATAACAATTTGCGTATCATCAGCATAGTTGGTGAAATAAATGCCCATAGCTGACAAAAGGGCGCAGAGAAGACGTGAGTAAATATTAAAGAGTAGGGGTGAGAGACATGAGCCATGCGGTACACCGCATAGTAATAAAGAAGCCATAGAGTGAGCATTGTCCTTAGTTACCTTCATATTTTGTGGACCCAAAAATGATTTGAACCAAGCTGATGCTTTTGAAGAATATTTACCAATTGTAATCAACCTGTCCGCCAAAAGTTGGTGGTCGACTAAATCGAATGCGGCGGACAGGTCTAATAACAACAGCAAAGCTGTATTGCCTTCATCGATAAAACCAGCGATATGAGATTATAAATCCAACAACGCAGTCTCAGCCCCATAATTGTGTCAGAAACTGGACTGTTGGGTGGCTAGTATATCGTGTTCCTACACGAAGGTTTGATATTGACAATAAGCAATTTTGTCCAGAATTTTCAGTATGAAAGGAACATTTGTGATAGGACAGTAATTCCCTGCCTCGCCGGGATCTAAGTTTTCCTTCTTAAGCAAGGGTGTAACCCAAGCCTCCTTTATGTTCTCAGGGACATATGGCTCCTGGAAAGATCGATTAACAAAAGTAGTAATCCATGGAGCAAGAGTTAGGATCAAAAGTAACATTTTGACTCTATAATTTTTTTAATTGATTCTTGGTGTGTTGAAATCTGCTTTTTTGACTGATATTTGAAAGTCGAATCTAGATGTTTTTTGAGTCTGAAGGCCTTACTCTTGATTCTGGAAAATCGAATCTGGGTTTAGGGGAACTTGCTTTGCTTATTCCAAATGGGGGCTTTTTAGCTGTAATTTTGGAAAATCGAATCTATGTATTTTGGAATGTGCTTGGCTTACTCCAACTGTGGGCTTTTTCCCTGTAATTTTGGAAAAATGAATCCTGCTGCTCTATACCCTCTAGCTGGGCTTGCCTTTATTTCTCTGAATCAGGAAATTCAAATCACAGTTATCTGTAATTTAGTCATTCTATCTCTACTATCTACTCTAATTGCTACTCTATCACCTTTTCTACACCTCTCTCAAAGCCTGGAAGGAAAACATTTAAGAAAGCACTCAAGGCCTCTAATCCAGTAGTGTCCATTTCTGACACCTATGTCAATGCTTTCTCCAGGCAGACTGATACTGACATCTGCTTTACTGTCCCCTCTCTTGACCCATAGACTCCCCATATGGTCCCTATCCTCTCCCCTCCCTCCCTTATTGGTGGAACCAGGTTGGAAGTTCTCTTAGCACACTTCCTATCTTCGAGGCGCATCACAAATGTCTACCAGAATGGCACTATCATGACCCAGGGCTCCCAGCCCAACCTCATCCTTCTTGACAGGTGGTTTCTGTCTCTCTTTAACTTCCTCCGTTCTCCTGCCATTCCTCCGGCTGCCACCCATCTGGCCTCATTGCCCCTACTGATGGGTATACCCCGCTCCCTGTACACTGATTCGGAAAACCTTGAAAGTTGGCAATCAACTTCACCTAGCTACCCTTAACTCTCGCTCTGCTGTCAAACATTCCTCTGATATCTGTAACCTCATTCAAGACAGTGACCTCAACTTCCTTGCTCTCACTGAGATGTGGTTCAATGCCAGCTCTGCCACTGCTTTTGACACTCTTTTTCCTGAGGGCTACAGTACTCTTAATGGGTCCCTGCTTTCATCTACCTACTGAATACTACTCTTCCTTTAAATGTCTTGTCTGCAAACTTTGCATTCCCCCTACCCTCTCACTCACTCTCGTTAAAATCTACAGGCCTCCTGGGCCCTCCCCCTTCCACTCTGATTCGGCTGACCATGCCTCCTCTCTTCGGACCTCTTCCTCTGAGCTTCTCCTCCTCAGAGACTTCAATATCTATCTGGCTTCTCCTGAAGCAACCACTCTACTCTTTCACAACCTCTGGGACTCTCTCTAACCATCCTTCCCTCTGGCCCAACCCATTCAGCAAGGCATGCCATGGATAAACTCATCTCAGCTGATATTTCCTTCTCTAACCCTCTGAATACTCCTCTCTCCTGGTCTGACCATACTCTCCTCTCCTCCCATATTGAGCTCCTGGGCACCCTGGCTAAGCCACTGCCTGCACTGCCAGTCTCCTACTCTATCATTTGACCAATAAAGCAAGTGTTAGTAGTTGTCATTGCTGCCTCCTTCACCCTCCACTCCTACTACTCACTCTCATACTGACTCAGCTCCTGCTAACCTTCACCTCTCCATCTCTAACACCCTTGACATCCTGGCCCCTCCCATGAGGGTCTGCATGAAGCCAGCCTTGAAGTGCAATCATTGGTATGATTACGACTTAGCCTCTTGACAACACAAGTGCAAAGTTGTGGAACGGAAATGGCTGGCTTCTAGCACATCCTCTAACAAACTGGCCTGGTGCCTGCTCCAAAGGCAATACAGATTCTCAATACGCTCCAGGAAACAAGGCCATATCCAATCCTGCATCTCTGGACCCACAAACAACATGGCTGAACTTTAAAAAATCTGCAAGGAACTTCCCAATCCTACTGCAGTATCCATTTCTCCTCTTCCTTCTCAGGCTCTCTGCATGGGGTTGGCCACCCATTTCACAACCAAGTCTCAGGATAACCTGTTCTCTCTACACAACTCCCCTCCCTCCCCTGCCTGCATGCAGGACTCCAGGCCCCTCCCTCTCTCTTCCCCCTACTTTCCTCTTTCTCACCCATACCATTGGATGAGGTCACCAAGACAGTGTGCTCTATGAAGGTCTCCTCCAAACAGGTACTTCCCTGCCCCTCTAGAACTATCAAGGGCAACATTTCCTCTCTCACTCCCTCCTTGGCTGAGTTCTTTTGTCTAACCAGTCCTTTCTCACTGGCTCCTTCCATTCACCATTCAAGCATTCCCTTGTGCACCCTCTCCTAAAAAAGCAGTCTGCATACCCTTACTGCCCAGCTAACTACAGCCCTATCTCCATGACCCCCTTCTTGGGGAAACCCCTGGAGAAGGTGGTCATCTCCCAACTAAATCTTCACACTGAATCAGTTGGCTGCCTTCATGACCACCACTGCACGGTCAATCATTCCATCCTCATAAATAGGCTCAGTGATACCCTGGACATTACATACCAGGCACTGGATTGGTTAACTTCTTTCCTCTCGAATCGCCCCTTGCAAGTTCAACTGGGCCCCTTTCTCTCCTTTACCTCACTCTGGGCCTGCAGCATTCCTCAGGGCTCTATCTTCTTGTTGTGGATTTTCAATATATACCTTGCCCACTTGATTGCCACCTTCTCTCCTCATTCCAGTGTTATGCTGATGACACACAGCTTTCTTTTAAGCTTCTCTCCTATTCCTCTTCTCCCTCCACTCTCATTCCCGACTGCCTGACTGCTATTCAGGCATGATGTGCTGCTAATGATCCCTGCCTTAACACCAGTAAGACTAAGATCCTTCCCATTGGGATCCCTACTCCATCCTTCCCTCCTACACTCTGGCTGCCCTCCTTGGGTGCACTTCCCTCACCAATGTGTGAGGCTAAAGACGCAGGAGTCATCTTTGACTCCTCTCTCCCCTTCTTACCTCATATCGCTGACCTTGCCAAAAAGGCCCACTATCAGATTCACCTCCTTAGAGGCATTCTCCCTTTCCACACCTTGCCCCAGAAACTCAACATCTCCAGAGCTCTGGTTCTGTCACGTCTTGATTATGCAACAACCTCTTCCTTAATCTGCCTCTCCCCTCACTCTGCCCACTTCAACTAATCCACAGTAGGACTGCAAGACTCATCCTTGCCCTTAAGCCCATGGACTGCATTTCTCCAGCCCTAAAATCTCTCCACTGGCTCCCGGTGGTTGCAAGAATCAATTTCAAGACCCTCTTGTTCATGCACAAGGCTTTCTGGGGCCTGTGGCCTTGCTAAATTCAATGCTCTCTCCCTTAATACCTCCCTGAGAGAGTCCTTAAGTTCTCTAGCTCCAACTCTCTGCTGATGAGACGTTTCTCCAAGCAGAGAGTGGGAGTAGATCTATCTCTTTGGCAGGAGCCTCCCTCTGGAACACCTTCCCTGCTCTCTGTCTTGAGCCGGATCTTATTAAATTCCAGAGCTTCTCAAGACCTTCCTTTCCCCCCCTTCTCTCTTCCCCTCCCCTGCTAGTCTCCTCCCACTGCTACGACTGGATGCCTGTGTCCCTTATGAGTCTCTCTGGGCATTCCTCAATCCAGTCTTCCCTTCTCACCCCTTCCTACCTGCTCTTGCCCTTGGGCTTCCTTCCTTGATTCGCCTTCTGAGGCTGGTCCTCCCCCTGCTCACTCTATTACCCTACCTCTGGCTTCCCCTGGCACTAGCTCACCTGGGTGCCACTTAGCGCTTGCCCAGCCACCTAGGCAGCCTCCCAAAAGCACTTCTCCCCTTCAATCTCCCCATATCCCAGCCCTTTCCCTGACTTGCCCCCTCCCCCTGCAATTCTTGATACTGCACTTGCATGATCCGAATGTCACAAGGCCTAGCAGGACAGGTATTGTTTTTCCCCCTATGTCCCCCCATCTTTTGTCTTGTGGTGCCTAGAAACACTTTCTGCTGAATAGGTGCCATACAAATGTTCAATACATAGCATTAAAATAAATATTATTGCCGAAATGCCACCAAACTCATAATAAGGCTGTATTATTAATTCAGGCTTAATGTATTATTGACAAACCAATTCAAACAGTGCTATTTAAAAAAAAAATACCATTGCGTATTCTGCCGTTAGCCACTGTTAAGGCTCGGTGGAAAAATGGTGATGTAGAACTTTGCCCCTTCTGTCAGTATAGGGCTGAGTCTTTGCAGCATTTTCTCTTCCGGTGCCCATTGTATACGGACATGCAAGGGAGAAATCCCAAATTATGTCTCTCCAAAAGAGGCATATACTCCAGGATAGTAGAGTAAGAAGTCTGCAATGCAATTGATATTATTTTGGTAGTATTGTTTATATAGAGAAGGCATGGTGGAGGAAAGTGAAATGCTTAAGCAATGTAATATAACCTATATCACAGAATAAGTTAATCTCTGTTGCTGAAATCAGTCCTGCTGCAACTAGCTACACCTCAGGCATGTGTTTTTAGAGTTTAACATGTACTATTGGGATATCATGATTTTAAATGTTTGACATTTTTTCATCCATTGTGTATGTTTTATGAACTACTTCAGTGTATTTAACGATACACTGTACTTTTATGGTCTAGCACCAAAGTAAAGTTATAAACGATGATGAATGATAATACCATATTGTATATATGTATAGTTAACACCAGTTATCTGGGCTTTGGATGCCATATTGGTCTGGTCTTTCTCAAATATGGCTTGACAAGTGGACATGCACTAAATGTTTGATTTGACATATCTAACAAATGTTCATGTACTTTGCATGTGACTACATGTTATTCATTATGTGAGTACCCTGCTTGCAAAGCATAGCAGAGCTCTCAACTGTAAACAGTGCCATTTAGGGCTGCTGAGCTGATTTATACTGCCCCCATTTACCCTTAGTGCTGAGTAGAGTACAGCTGAGCCCAATGAAACATTTGCTCCAGCTGTCACATAATAAATGACATAGCAATCCATTGCAAACCTAAACACTCTTTATACTGTAGCGGTTACAATGCCACTACACTATTATCTGCTAATATTGGAGAAGTTGCTTGACATTATACATGCTATTTGCATGCCATCTAGTGCTCTTATTATTTTTTTCATTTCACACTGTGATATGCCAAGGGTTCATTACCTCACAGATCTTCACGGCATTACAACGTTGGCCAAAGGCACTATACACGTATCCTTTATGGTCCTGCATTATTAAAGCTATTTGCAATGAGAATTCTGGCATATATTGTAGGTGCAGGATCATGGAAGTGATTTACAATGAGGATGGCAGCATATATGTGGCAGATCTAGCATCACAGTGACACCACTTGTATATATTGTGGGAACAGGAACCTGAAAGTGACAAAGTGGCTTTTAAAAATGTTTGAGTGTGAGTTAAGGTTGCACTACTGGTGGTGTTAATGCTATTTTTTTTATTTTATATCATATTTAGCGTTAATGTTGGTTTTATTGTTTATGTTGTGATAAGTGTTCAATAATAAATACAATTTCAATTTTTTTTAAGATTCTAATGTACCGTCTTTTACAAAATATCCCCAAAAGGTTTCTTATTTTGTTAAAGGAGTATTGTTTAAACAGTGTATGAATTTGGTTGACAGTATATATTTTTTTTTTTGGGAGGTCCAAGGTTTGACTTGCATGTGTATTTGTTGCATCAAATATTCTTTTATTGTTTTCGGTGTGTGGTGGAGTATTACATTTCTTCATATTGTTTTTTGGTATGTGCAGATAATGTTTGCAATTATATGATTATATGCAGTTAATATAGCATACTATGCAAGGGGATGGTGTTTAGTAATTGATTGTAAACATATTAGTTGATGTTTCAACAAGTGAAGATAGTGGATGTTTCCGATTGTACTAATGATGTGTTTGTGATTGGATTAGTTGATGTATTGTTATATATGTATGCATAAACGAAAGTGCAAGTAAAGTAATGTGACATCTACGACTATGCTGCGACTAATGCCCCTAAACATCAAAGCCTCTATATGCTCAGTCCCTTAAGGTTAGTGTAAAATGTCTGTCCTGTCACTGGTCTTTGTTCAATGTATTGTACCTCATCCAATAGTTAGATGATTATTACCGCACCCACTAATATTTGGCTTCTGACTCAGGATAGTCCCATTGATGTTTAATTTGTGTAAGTGTTTCTGGTCGAAACACCCATTGCCCACAGTAAATAAAAGCAAAATACAAATACAGATATATGCCAGGGTTTACATTGCCAATGTTTAGTTGCAAGTGAGTTTTTCCTTGGAAGGGTGTTGATTTAAATATTTTTTAGGAAGGAATTAATGCTCATTTGATGTGTCGAATTTTGAGGACAGGGTCATTGTGTTCATCTTGCACAACATAACTACTTACTGTAAAGTTACATACATATGTGTTGTGATTTCATATTAAGATTTGTGCTAAAATAGTCATGTTTAATCATGTGTAATGTGTTTTATTGTATTGTTCAAGTAGGGGCAACATTTGGAAACAGTTTTTTTTAATTGATTTAAAAATGTAGAGAAATTAAGCATGGATTTTTGGGAAGTTAGGTTGTGTTGTATTTATACGATTGTGTTTTGAAGGACTAATTTTGTAAATCAAACATTGTTTTCATTGCATGAGTGAAAGTTACATTTATTGATTTGGGAATGTTTTCTGTTTCAATTAATCTATGATTCTATACTTTTGTAGGCACATCAGGGGACTTTTCCTTGGTGCTATTGTATTCTTGATTGGCTGGATGTATGTTGCATATTTTCTTAATTAATTACACATGAGTACTTTTTTAATTGTACATGCTTTTTTGTAGTGATTTCATATTAAGTTGCATTTGTTAAAATGGTAATATTTTATCAATTGTAATGTGCTTTATTTTATTTTTCAAGTAGGGACAACATTTCGAAACAGGTTTTGTAACTGATTTAAAAATGTTGAGAAATGAACATCGTATTTTGGGCATATGAGCAGTGTTATATTTGTAAAATGTATTTTGAAGGGCTACATTTGTATATGAAGTGTTGTTTTCTTCTGTGATTGAAAGTTACATCTATTGATTTGGGGTTGAATTATGTGATCTTGTTTTGTTGTGGGTGTGCTGAGTCTGAATTTACTTTGGTTTTATTATATCCTTTTTATTGTCGATTAATGGTGCATTTTATTATTTAATCGACGTTTTTGTAGGGAACTATAGAACGTATATTGGTGTGTGATTGTTTTTATTATACCATATGTTTATTCCTTGTTCGTTTTTTAAAATGTTTTCTTGTACTCCATTATTTATTCTGATATGTAGTTTTCCAGGTAAGGATGGTTTTAAACATTTTATGGTTTGTGTTTTTTTCAAGTACATTCTGAAATGTGAATTTTATTATAAGAGTCATTTTCCAAGACCCCAAGATCCAGAAACGAGTCACTAAAAACAGTCTGACTGACAAAGAAATGGTCATTAAGGAAGGCATGACATTTTCATTATGGTGTTAATGCAGTCTATTCAAGTTCCATATAAAACCATAGTAAGTGCCTCTGCAAGGCTTCATTTCAGGAAGCATTTAATATTTGTTCCAACACATTGGGCCTCATTACGAGGTTGGAGGTAGCCTTGTCGGTAAAACCGGCAACGCTATCTCCAAACTCGCATCCAGGTCCGGCACCCGCAAATGGGCAATTACTGGGCTATTCTGGCTCAGCCGGACCCGGTAATTGCCCTTTCGTGGGTGCCGGGCCCAGTACATCCCCATTCCCAATTGAGCCCAATAGGGCTCAATGGGAATGGGGAGGGTGGTAGCACCGGTACCATTAATAGCAGTACCAGTGATACCATCATGTTCTGCTCGTGGGTGCCGTTACAGCCACCAGGTGAGACCTGGTGGCTCCAAGGGCACCCGCGAGCAGAACTCGTAGTATGGCAGTACGGTAGCATGGGTGCCGGTAGCGCTACCGGCACCGTTGTTGCCTTACCGCCATTCTTGTAATGAGGCCCATAGTCTAAAGAACGGGTTTGAAGGCAAATTTGCTTGTTTTTACAAAAAAAAAATACCAATACATGTTTGAAATCTGTAAATTGCAGTGTAACTGTAAAGGGGCCGCTCTAGTTGCAGTTTAAATTAAAATGCTCTCCTTTTGTTTTTCATTGTTTTTAGTTCTGAATTGATGCTGTCATCTGGATTTTGCTTGTGAAGCATTGTTTTCTATCAGTGGAATTTGATTTTACAGATTCAACCACAGTACGTTAAGCGATTTCTTATGTACAGTTTGTGCTATGTATTACGTGTAGCATTGATCTTCTTCTATGCGGAATAAGGGAAGAATTGTCTTTGTTAGCTCAGGGTGTGCTTTACATTTTTGTGGGTTTCTTTCCATCTGTTTTTATGTATCAGTTCATTATTTAGTATTATGGTTATGTATGGTGTCTTCATATATACAAAAATGAAGTTAGTGTTTACTGGGGGTGGCTGTGAGGGTTCCTTGTCATTAAGTATCACATGTATCAGTGTTTATTTGATGTGCTGTGGAATAACTCTTCTCATAAATTTTAGCTTATGCATTTGTGATATTTAGGCCTGTATTTTCATGACAGTACACATGCTGAAGGAAGGAGGTATAGTGTTTTGTGAGAATCATTTATATTATGCATGGTTAATTTGAAATATTGAGAGGGCATGATATTTTTGTAGTGGTGTTTAAGGCTTGTATATGTGTTGTCATATTCGTGCGTAGGAAGAGAGTATCACATTTTTTGGGGTCTCAGCTTTTTGGGGTGTGGTCACGCATGTCTGCATGCTGTTTCGTTCCTGTGCTCAATTTACCTGCATGAATGTCAGAGTGAAATTAGAGGAGCAGATTCAGTGTGATGTACACCTTTTGACAAAGAAGGAGAAAAGAGTGAGTTAAATGTGATCTATTTGTGTGTGGAGACCAAGAGCAGGTGAGCGTATGTATAGGTGCTTAGTTGGATGAATAGAAATCATATCTTTTTTTAGTCACTCCAGGGGCTGTGAAATCAAGCTGAGAAATTAAACAGGCGAAGATCTTGGTGCAAAAGTGCGAAAAGCACAAAGGCATGATACGCAATTGCTCATTTGAAATTTGCATGAGTTTGGATGTGCTGTGGCTATCACGTTTGAGTTCTTACACAGAATAGGCTGTCTTAATTTGTGTTCCCCATCTGACATTGTGTGTGCAACATGGCGTTGTATATTGTTTTTTTTCTTTTCACTTGCTAATGTGGTGGTGAGAGTGATTACTTTGTTTCCACTAAATATAGTATGAATGTGCAGACAAGATGCACGTGGGTGTGTGTTTTGGATTTTTGCCGTCATGTTGTTTGCAATTTGTTCTGCTATGAGGTCTTGCTCCTACGGTGTGGTTTTAGCATTTAAACAAGTCAAGTCATACTAGTGAATTTGTGTTTTGTTTTTAGGTTGTTTCGTTGTCCACCAACTTGGGACAATTGAATCTCTTGAACCTCACTTCTGCTGAGCATGGTAGTTGAACTGGTAGAATCATTTGGCTGCAACATTCACTGGCATTGGCCCGTGGAACTAAATGGGCAGGTATAATTACCTTTTTGAGGGCTTACAATGCCATTAAAATGGATGGTGTGCTCATCCTACATGCTGCTGGAAAAGACCTTAGTTTTACCAAGGGAACAGAACATTTGCGCCAAATCAGGCTGACCTGGAGATTTTGTTTTTGCACTTTAATCATGCCACAATGTGTTTTCATGTATTGCCATTGATAAAGCGCGGGTCAGAGGCACTGTGGTACTGTCATGAACCATGAACTCTATCTTACTGTTCGCCTCCTTTCACTGTGATGATGACTGCCATGGTTGCTGGTGGTTAAACATCGGACTGGGCACTACCCTTCCCATAATTGCAAATATAGCATCATTTCTTCATGCCACGCATGCCCCAGCCATTGAGGTGCCTCCAAATGCTGATTTTCCATGAACTCAGAAGCAAAAGGAGTCACCCCTGGAGACAAATTGCTTCCCAAGGTGGCTCGTGTCCTCTTTGAAGATTTCTACATTTCCTGTATTCTCGTTTCTCCTTGTGCTGTAGACCTCACATATATGCTCATCCAAGGCCTGTCATTAGAGCTGCTTCTGAATGTAGCTGATAAAGTAACATTGTTCTGTAATCTTTAACCCACTGCCTGCCATTAAAACAGTTGTGGATTGCCCTGATAGACTGACATCTCTGGCAAACAATAGCCCACTGCTTGCCATCAGACCTGCCTCTGGATTGCCCTTGTGCTGATGCTGTTTTTGGACCTTGCCTCTCTTGCCCTGTTTACTGTTTACACTGGAAGTTTGCTTTTCTCTTTTTTGCTCAGTATCTCTGGCTTGGTGACTCTATAGCTCTGTTTGGTTCCTTTATTGTCTGCCCTTGTGCTGTTCGAGTTGTCTTAACATCCAGTGTTGCTTTGTCCGTCGGAAAATCTTGTAACTGGGCATATTCTCCTATTGTACGCCAAACTAGCACCTGGGCATTGCAACATTTGCACAGCTTGGAGTAATGTAAACAAATGCTTGTGTAACTTTATATGTGATTCATTTATTAATTTGTATTTATTGTGCATTTGTAAGGCACGTATACAATAAGTAAAATGTGTTTCAAAGCACCCAGAGGGCAACAGGGAGGGAACATGGACGTACTAGGCCTAGTGAGCATTCAGATTGTGCAAGTGCAGACAGAGCAAAGGGGTGGGGGAGTAGGGGGTAAGTGCTATGTGTATCAAGTGGGAAGTGCTGGAGAGTGAGCAGCTGAATGTGGAGTAGAAAACCACAAATAAATAGGTAAGTGCAGGCCTGTGGTGGCACAGGCCAGTGGGTGCCAAGGCAAAGTGCTGGCAGGGGCTGAGGCTGTAGGCGATTGGGTGTGGGAGGGACCAAGTGGGTCACATAAGAGCCCATTTAACAATCTCAGCAGCTGTGATGTTTAGCAGAGGAGGGAGGCAGTGAAAGGGAAAGTCTTGAGGACCTTTTGAAATATGAGGAGATCCGGCTCAAGACAAAGAGGAAGGGAGAAGCAGTTCCTTAGGAGAGAGTTTGCTGAGGAAAGAGATTGGCCACCAGCTCAATGTTTAGCAAAGTGTTTAACACACAGAGAGCTGCTTCTGGAGGAACGTAAAGATTGGGAGGGAGAATTTTAAGTGAGAGCAAGTTGCAGATAGCGTGGCCCAAGCCCCAGACATCCTTGTAGATGATGCAGAGGGATTCAAATTTAATCCTTGCAGCAACTGGGAGCCAGTGGAGAGTTTTTAGCACTGGAGAGATACAGCCCTTGGGCTTGAGGCCATGGATAAGTATTGCAGCCCTTTTCTGGATTAGCAGGAGAGGTTGGAGAGACTAAGAGGGTAGATTAAAGAAGAGGCAATTGCAGTGGTCTAATCTAGAGAAAACCAGAGCTCTATAGACATTGAGCCTCTGGGGGAATCTGAGGAAAGGAAGAATTCCTATGAGAAGGTGGAGTTGAAAGTGGGACTTCTTGGCAAGGTCCTGAATGTGAGGGATGAAGGAGCGAGAGCAGTCAAAGATGACTCCAAGGTTTCTGACTCCAGATGAAGGAGAAGGACGAGAGCCAATAGAAGATGGCCAGAGTAAGGGAGAGAAAGAGGGAGCAGGAGTCCCAGCAGAGACGTTTTTATGGGAGGGCAAAAGGCGCACTTGCCCCGGGCCCCCACCTTGGATGGGGGACCACAAGGCTGCCTGATCTAAAGAATTAAGATGCCCTTGTTCACCAGACTTAAATAGAACACATCAGCATATTGTATGGCATGTATTGAGGCTCTGTCTGTTTTGGCAAGTCCATTTTGCCTCGAACATTAATCATGTAATGCTTTCTGTGTTCACAGTGTTATAAATCGTTTTTGAGTTTGATGATGATCATGTGCAATAGCCAAATTTCAAATGCATATTGGTAAATTGAGTGCCGCAATGGTTCAAATGTTAGCTCGTTGTGTTAAGCACTCATTGTAGAGCTATGTGTTCCTATACAAGACTAGAATAGCACATTGCTCTAAGGATGGCTGAGCCTTTCTTATGACTGAAGTTTATAAACCTGCCTGTGTACGTACTTGGTCTTGCAGCACAACAGGTGCCATTATCAGCAATGTACCTGCACCAAATAGGGGCTGCTATAAAACAAACATGTCATCCTTATGGTGACGTTCTAGAAATGTGTTTGTTCAGTTGGGGTGTTGTAAAACCTAGGCAATCACCTCCAATGATGAGCATAAAATGTTAGTCCAAGAGATGAATACATATCCACATTTGGAACCAAAGCATTCATGCTTGTATCCTGGCTATGCCAGCAGACAATACAGTGATTCTGGTCAAATCATCTAATATCTCGTACATTACTGTACTGTCTTCTGTGAAGTTTGCCTCCTCGCATGCCGGTGGCATCGTTTAGCCCATTGATATTTCTTCTTATGTAGGCCATTTGAGTGGAAGGGGTGGTAGACAGAAGGGAGCGCACCAGATGGTGCAGGACTCGGGCAAGCATATTTTAAAGTCTGCTCATTTGACACAAAAAAATGCTTTGCATTTTTGTAAAAGTCAAAGGTTTTTCTGCACTTTTATAAATTACAATTTCACAAGCCAGTGTTTTGGAACAATGTAAAGCTTTAAAATACAAAAGACCATCCCAGATTAAATCTGTTATGCGGATTGGTATGTTGGTACTTATACACTTCTCTTTATGATGTAGAGAATTAAGCTAGAATCATTCTGTGTTACACCCTTCTATAATATTTAGTTTTAAAAAATGGTTATGTTTGGTAATGTGATTGGTGGGATTGCTTTGGGATCTGAATAACGCAACTCAGGAGAATGCTTATCTCCGAAAGGGCTTGTGGAATCACGGCAGTGCCTGTTACTTTAGGGGCAGAGAACACGCACAGCCAGGAAGTAACTGCTTAAATTCTGGACGCCAGCACCCTTGCGGCGATTGCTTTGGGATATGAATAACACAACGCAGGAGAACGCTTATCTCCGAAAGGGCTTGTGGAATCACAGCCGTGCCTGTTACTTTAAGGGCAGAGAACACGCCCAGCCAGGAAGTAACTGCTTAAATTCAGGACACCAGCATCGTTGCAGCATTAAGCTCACAGCGGAGACAAGGGCACAGATTTACTGTTAGGCTGTTGGGCTGGGAGATGGAGCAGATAAACCGATGCACATATCTTCAATAAAGACTCTGTCGTACCTGATAAATCCTGGTGAATACTGACTGTCTTGGGCAGCTATAGGGAGTTTGCCAGGTTCGTCGACAAATTTCTAAAGAAAGCTGACAGGCCAGGGGGGGTGGGAGAGTCAGACTAGGGCAGCTCCCTAAGCCGTTGGGTGTTCCCCGCCCTGTCAGCAAGGTTATAAGGTGGAATGTTCATTTACATGAACGTATCAGGACAGGATATGATATCCCTATTAGTCGATCTGCATGGAAAAAGGAAACGGTTGGGGGCTGTGAGGTGTGTCTCTCCCCCTTACAGGATTATTTGACATTATTCACTGTTTCACAAGCTGCTCCGTTTTGAGCAGAGCTGCAAAGCATTTATATAGCAATCATATAAACCTTGAACTTAGAGGAATTAGTTTGTTTTAAATTGTATATAGCTATGTGGTTATATTGAAGATTTTATATATAGTGATTAAATATTGCATTTAAATCAGGTAACAGCTACTCTCGACTCCTGTAATACCTTTGGGTTACACCAGGTATATGTATTTTATACTGAAAAACATAGCTCAGTAAGTTGTATGGCTGATTACCCTTGACAGCCTACAGTATTTTACCACAATAATGGATTAATCTGTACAGACAATAATTATTGATTGAACACATTGCATCTGCACTTTATAGTGGGTTTCGAAAACTTTGCATCTGCACTTTATAGTGGATTTTGAAAATGTTGCATCTGCACTTAATATCGATAATAGCTATTGATTGCCTGCATTGCATCTGCACTTAATAGTGGGTTCTGAAAACTTTGCATCTGCACTTTATATTGGTAATAACTTTTGACTGACCACATTGTAAAAGAAAAGCTGGCATGAATAGGTCAAGCATGGAACAACCCAAAATCTCTAGCTTTCTTCAAAAACCAGATACAAATAAAGGCCAACAAGAGGAAATGATCTCCCCGCCACCAGTTAATAGTTCTATGGTAGACAACAATTTGTTACTAAACTTATGCCAAGATTTTAGGCGGCAATCATTGGACTTACCAAGTGGTTTGAATGTCTTTTAGGGGGAAGAAAAGCAATACACAAATACCTACTTTGGATAATGTGATCTGTATAGACCTCTCAGTCACTCCGGACCTGAAAACATTTGCCCAGGAGGAGACGGTAATAGAGGAGACAGATTGCACATGGGAGGACCCAATAATTAAGCGGAAGCCTCTATTAACTGTGAGGGAAACTAGATGCCCTTACTTCAACAGGTGACATACTTTTGGGCATCTGTACAAAACTATTGAGTGAACAAGAAGGGATTAGTAATATGATAACTGAGGTAGCAGACAATACAAAAAGGCTGGGTAAAAGTGTGGAAGAAATTGTGAAACATAACTTGTTTGAGATCAATTGTCTTGCTCCTTTGGAGGCTTCCCCTGTCGATACGGGTGAATTGAGTGAATTGTGCTGTTTAGCTGAGCTAGAAAGGGGAGGGCTAATGTCACGGAAGTTGAGATTGGGGAGATCACTTATATAGAGACAGAGTTAAATGAAAACAATGAGCAGGAAAAAGAAATGATGGGAGAACAGCCCATCAGAAAACAAGGGAGTTTGTCAGAAAAGAAATAATGAGAAGGGAACTAGAAGTAGGGGAAGTGGGATTAAGGTTAAGAAGGTTAAGGAAGTCAAAAGAAAAAGTATTGCTTTGGCAGGGACGGATTCAAATGATATAGAATGTGTGGATACAGGAGTACATTTTCAGTTGAATAAAAAGAAAAAGATAAGGAAGGAAGATTCTATATATCCTGTTAATAAAGACACATGTATATCCAAATGGTTGTTAGGGAAACTACCTAAAACTAGAGAAGAAACAACTCCTCACTTAGTAGAGAGTTTAGGAATGAGTGAATCAGTTGAAGAAGGAGAAGAAGATGTGAAATGTGGAAATACGAAGGAAAGGGAGGATTACGAAGAAGAGGAGTTAGAGGTGAACATTTTACATATTCACATTAATAAAGCAGTAGACAAGCTAAACTCTAGAGAAAGAGAAATTTAAATATATAAGAGAAATGGAAAGGCTTGTGATGCAAACAAATAAACCTACAAGTGATAGAAGCCTGAGAGGGGATGAGAAAAGAAATGTAGTAGGAAATCGTAGAGTGGGAAATAGTATACACATTATTGAAAAAACGACCCTGGAAAACAGCCCGTTCCTAAATAGGAAACAGTTGTTAGATAAATTACTTTTGAATCCCCTATTACTGAATATTAAAATAACAGATATTGAAAGAGTAATACTGCCGGAGCTGGGCAGTTGGGAAAAATTGGGCAATGGTACAATTCAATACAGCTGTGAATGTAGACTTTATAAGAGAACATGCAAAGGCTATATGTGGTAAAGAATATGAAATAGTGGTATGCAAAAGAACAGAAAATGTAGGCCTAAAAGAACGTAACCCACAATCCCAAAAAATGCCTATAAAGCAAGGACACAAAAGAAATTATAATTTTGAAAAATGGGTACCGGATGGGGATTACCTGGAAGAACACTTAAATGAGAAGGGGGAAAAGTAGAGGTTATGTCCTGGAATAGAAGTGATTTGCACACCATTTTATATAAAGGGGACTTTGAAATGTTAGAACATTGTGATGTATTCGCACTGCAGGAAACATGAATAAGTGGAGTTCTTTCAGTTGATGGTTATAGTATTTTGTATAAATGTGCATTGCAGGGGGAAAAAGTGAGACCAGTGGGAGGACTCTGCATAGGAGCAAAGGACCATATCACAATGAGAGAATAAAGTAAGTGGGGCAGCTCACCATTTGTCATGAGTGCCATTGTAGGTATCCTTGGCCTGCCAGCAGAATTATTACTTATTAATGTGTATTAACGACCGGGGGGGTTGAATAGACCAGCAATAGCTGAAATTATTGTTAGCACAATAGAAGGCTGGATGCTGGAGAGTCCAAAAGCAGAGGTAATGGTGGTTGGTAACTTCATTGCTTACTGTGATTTAGCCAAAGTAGAAATGGACAAATGGGAAGCTATGGATGGGGAATTTTACTCTGTAATATGATGCCCCTTGATGGACAAGAGATCACCTTAAATGGTCTTAAGGTGAAAAGTAATTTGTTGGGCATGATACAGAAAAATAATAGCAGTTGGAAAGTGACACAAAGGGCAGGGAAAAAGCATGATAAAGTCTTTGATAAGAGACAGTGTGTAAGGAGGAGAAAATGATGAATCAGGAAATAACGTCACTTAAACGAAATACAAAAATTGGTTAAAAGCATATAAACAAAATACTAACAATGCAAATTGGCGTATAATATTTGTACTTTGTAGAACGCACGACTCAAAGAAATGTTGGTACTTGTGTCGCCAATATTTATTAGAGAAGCGAGGTACTGATATAAATGGTGTTGGCCAGGAAATGTGCATGGAATATATTTCTCAGTTATTTTTCATCAAAAATAGCAATAAAATCACTTACGAGCTGAATTGGAAAAGAAATGGAACCACTTTTCCATATGACCACCAAGATATATTACAAGTGATAAAAATAATGAAATCTTGTCGAGCACCCTGGCCGGACGGGTTTGCTAATATACTCATCAAACGCAACCTCGATAAATGGGCCTGGTTACTGTTTCATCTTTTCTCCTCCGTTTGAATAAACGGTAAAATCCCGGATAGCTAGCAAAAAGCTATCTTTGTTGCTATACACAAAAAAAGGGGACAGAATGTCACTGGATAATTACTGTATTTTGGCAATGGCAGACAGTCACTGTAAACTCTTTTGCTCACTCTTATTAAAAACCATCAATAAGTGCAGCAAAGAGAATCAGCTACTATCAATGATATTATATGATATGATATGGCATTTATAGCACGCCTATACAGAAGTGTTCCAAGGCGCGACGAGGCAAGGGAGGGGGAACAGAGGGAAGACAGACAATGATCCTACTAGGCCAGGTGTCATTCAGATGACACAAGTGTATGGGAAGGGAGTGAGGAAAAGTGCAGTACATGGGATAAAAGAATAAATTAACAATAAGTAAAGTACGGACAGCTGGTGGCAAGTGCAAGGGTAAGTGCAGACATCAGGTGTCAAGTGCTGGTAGTGGGACTGTAGGGATACAGAAAAACTGTCCCCAGTGCGGGGGTTGCCAGGAAGGCAGTGCAGGTGTGTGACTGGCAGGGGAGGGGACCTGGGCCCGAGATCAGAGGGTGGCCAGGTAACCAGTGCAGTTTCAGCCAGGAAGTCAGCAGGGGAGAGGAGGAGAAAAGGCAGAAGCAAAGAGAGGTTTTGAGGTGCTTCCGGAACTAGAGATGATTCTCCTCAAGTTTCAGGAAGGCAGGGAGGCTGTTCCAGAGGGAGGCCCCAGCCGAAGAAAGAGATCTACCACCTACCACATCAATGCAACAAACTGGCCTTAGGCAAGCGATAGTACCCTGGATAACGTGGTCATGTTAAAGTTAAATTATCTCATATCTGACAATATGGATAGGAAAGAAACCAATTTGTACCTGTGTTTTATTGACTACACTAAGGCCTTTGTTAGTGTTGACAGGTACAAAGTGTGGGATAAATTAGCCAAGTGGCAGAAATGTCTGGTTATATTACAATTTGTAAAGGAGATTTACAGAGAAACTACAATGGTAATCTGCCTAGATGAAGGGGCCAAATATTCTCTGCCCATTAGGACAAATATGGGATTAAAGCAAGGATGTGTTACCTCCCCAGTGCTCTATAATCTTTATGTTTCCAACATGTTGGAAAGATTTATTAATATTAACAATTTCCCCCCAAAAATAGGCAAGAAGTTTTTTAGTTGGTTAAAGTATGCAGACAACACCATTCTATTAGATAGGACATTGGTGGGACTGCAACAGATGTTGATCGCGATAAAAATATTCAACAGAAAATAATTTAAGTATCAATGTCTGCAAAACTAAGATTATGGTGTTTGGAGGAACGAAAAGAAGGGGACATAAATCTATACATAATGGAAAATTGATACCAAAATAATTGAAGTGGTTGATAGCTATCCATATTTAGGTATGCCCGTTATAAATAAACCCCCTGTGATTTTTATGTTGACATGGAAAAATCGAAGGTGATTAAAAAATGGAACCTCTTACGAGGTTTCATGAATAGGAAAGGGGGATATTCGGTGGAGGGCCTCCTTGAAATATATAAAATCTGGGGCCCTGTATGCTTTGGAATCTGTTGGCAAAAGAAACATGGGGAGCCTCGGGAAGACAGAAGTGAAGCTGTGGAAAACTGCACAGTTTTTACCCAGAGCAACACCAATGGAGGCTATTAGGTGTGGACTGGGAATCCCTTGTTTGGAAACTCTAAGGAAAATAAAGTGTTGTAAACTGTATGTCAAAATGGTGATCTCGAATAATAAAGAAGAGAGTCTGATGAGTCTAATAGGGGAAAATATAAATATTAAAGAAAAGGGAAATACCTTTGTTCAAGACGTGAAGATTACTACTTTAAGGTTCATAGAAACTATAAACGTGAGGCCCCCTTCTGAGGTAGGGGAAATCTGGCCTATGTATAAGGAACTTAAAAAGAAAGCCCTTCTCTTGTACATCGGTAATAATTTGTCTAGTTGAAACAAAAAGCAAAGATATAGGATGTACTCAGTACAAGGGATAAAACCTTCTATTCCTCAAAATGACTTATTGAAGGTTAGAAATAGAGAATTTGCAAGATTCATCACTTTGCTGAGGTTTAACAAACTACCTTGTCACGACTATATTGATGCATGGTTAGGCATACCAATAGAGGAAAAATTGTGCAGATAGTGTCATAGGCAAGTGGAAACCTCAAGACATCTGGTAACCGAGTGTCAAGATCTACAAAAGTACTATTATAAAGGCTATAAGACCCTCCTGTGTGATCTAAATATGATTATAACTGACGAATTCTGGTCACAGATCTATATGGCAGATAAAGTGGTGTATATTGGAGCAGCATTTTACATCTGGAAGAGAGTTATGGATAAATCACTTAGTATCCCATCAGGGTTGTATGCAAGATTTTATGTAGCAAGGTTACATTAATTGAAATCATTAGGTCATTTGTAAGCTGATATGACTCAATTTGAATTGAATTGTTTAATGATCAATTTTTGTATTGAAGAAATATTGTAATAATTGTAATCATTTGTATAAGGTTTTAATTAACCAATTTGCACTTTAAATTAATTTTGTGTTTAAATGTTATTGGTGTACTTTCCAAGTCAGTTTTATAAAATTAGATTATTTTAGTTCATGGTAAGAACTGGTAATGAAAGTGTTCAAATGCAGAAATTGAAGAGTTGGCACAAATCCCAGATTCACCACATAACCAAAGTGTGTAATGTTGTGCATCTAATTTATTATTGTATTGCCTACCTTCTTGAAATGGACAGTCCCTAAACCTTTCAAAATTGCCAGCCCTTCACAGAGATTTCCTTCTCAGGTTATAATCTTCAAAACAGCCTCCCTCATGGTTTCACTGGCTATATTGTTGCTTCCACTATAATTGTGCGCATTGATATATTGCACACCACAGGCACTTTATTCTTTTGATCTCTAATGGCAACACTATTTGAAAACCATGTCCCATTTATAATCTCAGTCTCTTTGGATACAGACACCTTCCTGGTAGCTTCTAATCTGCATCCACTATCCTTGCTATGGTATGTGTAGCTTTCTCCTTCCTACCAATTGGTCTCCTCAATCCATGCTTCAGCACGTTTGCGTTCTTTGAGGCAGCAAATGTGAGTTCTCTGTCTATTCTGGGTTACATGTACCTTTAACATACAGTCCTGCATTAATACTACAGGTGGCATACCTGTCTGGATTCTATTGATAACAAGTCTCCTGAATCTATGCTAGAACAGAAGTAACCTCTTCATAGACTGATAATGTTGGCCTTCAAATGGTACTTGTTTCTCATTCTGATTTGAGCAAGAATGGAAAGAGTAAGGGGACTTAAAGGGAGTAAACATCCTCATTTTTAATGATTTGATGCAGCATAACAACCTATGGGTTGTGATTGTGGCAGGGGATGGGGGCAGAAATTCTTGATAACTTAATTTCTTTGGTTTGGTGGAGGGGGGGCAAAGATGGCCATGCCCAGGGCTCCAAAAGTGCTTAAGATGGCCCTGATTCCCAGTAGGCAGGATCTCAGTCTTGCTGGCATTGAGGCAGAGGTCATCAGAAGTACACCAGGACTGCATGGACGATAAACAGTTAGGTATGATAGATGAAGTGAGAAGAGGATTGGAGGGAAGTTTGAAAAAGAGTTGTGTGTCATCTACATAACACTGGAAGTTTGGGAAGAAAGTGAAAATGAGGTGTGCAAGCAGGGCAAGATAGTTGTTAAAGAGACAACGAGGAAGGTTGGAATCCTCAGGGATGGTGCAGGTGGAGAAAGAGGTGGGGGGAGAAAGAGCCAAGAATGACCTGGTTCATACGGTCACTGAGGAAGGATGTCAGCCAGTCCTGTGCCCGCTCCAAGATGCTTAGGGTATTGTGGAGCCGTTTTATGATGATTGAGTGTTGTCTGTATCAAATGCAGAGAATAGATCGAGTAGAATGAAAACAGCTGGAAAGTTGGAATCAAGAGATGCTAGCAGTTCCTCATGGGTGTTCAGACAAGCAGTTTGCGTGCCTCTGGATTCTCAGAACCCAGATTGATGGTTGTGTAGGCAACCAACACGTTCAGTGTGCTTGGTCAGTTGGGAAAAGACCAGCTTCTCCAAGAGTTTCATGAAGAAGGGGGTAATAGATATGGGGGGTAGTTGGCTGGGTAAGACAGGTCTGCAGAAGGTTTTTTTTTTCAGGAGGAGGCCCACAAGGAAGTGCTTGAGGGAGGAGGGGAACGATCCAGTTGCAAAAGAGTGGTTGCAAAGATCAGCAAGTGCAAGGGCAGGCAAGTGAATATTGTCCTTAATGGTTCTGGCAGAGCAGGGAGAAATCTGTTTGCAGGAGACTTTCAAGGAAGCGGACAACTCTAGTGACCTCATGAGTTGTGATAGGTGAGAAGGAGGAGAGAACGGCAGAGGGTGGAAAGGGGGCTATAGAAGGCAGGGATTGGTGGAATAGGAGGGGCAGAGGGAAGCAAGGGTGCTCAAGATGTACTTAGTTTTTGCAGTGAAGTGAGTGGCCAGTGCATTGCAGAGGCCCTTGGAGGGAAGAGGTGAGGTGGAGACTCTGAACGGGTTGGCTAGTTCCCTGCAGATTTTAAAGAGTTTGTCCATGTTGTTGGATGCATCGGAGACACAAGCCTGGATGTGGGCTCTTTTCTTGGTGTGGATGGAAAGTCTGTATGGCCTTTGGAGCAGGCGACAGGCCAGTTTGTCAGAGGGTGAGCCTGAGTTCTTCCACTTCTATTCCACAGCTATGCACTTGTTTTTCAACCTGCAAGCTTGAAGTCATACCAGATGTTTCGCTTGGAGGCATCTTTCTGGCAGATCCTCATGATTGGGGAAAGAGTCTTGCAAGTGTTGGTAATGGCCAGGTGGAGGGTGCTGAGAGCGTCAGAGGTTGAGTCAGTAGTGGTGCAGAGGGAGGATAAAGGTGGATGCAAAGGCAGCAGCTGACACTTGTTTCATTGAATGGATGTTCATGCACAATGTTGGCAGGGCTGGTGGAGGAGCAGTCAATGGGCCGAGAGGACCCAGGTGATGGGAGAGGTGAGAGTGGTTTGAACAGGAAGGTGGGGTGGTCAGTGGGGAGAAGAGTGAAAGATCAGTGCGAATGAGGGCATCAAGTGTGTTTCCAGCCGAGTGGGTAGGACGAGGAGGGAGCATGGAGAGGTAGAGTGAGTTGCAAACATCATGGAAGAGAGTGGATGCCATGATTGACCAGGCTATAAAAGGAAGAGTAGGGAGGGTTGGGAATAGGGAAGAAGGGACCCAATCAGGGAATATTAGAGCCACTCCACCACCAGCACAGTTAGGGTGAGGCTTGGAGATGATTGTATAGCCATCAGGGAGAAGGGAGCCAAAAACAGTGACTGAGCTCGCCTTGATCCAAGACTCTGTAAGAGCAAGGATATCCAGGTCAATGTCTTCAAAAAGGAGGCAGATATTGGCAGAGTGTTTGATGGCTTAAAGAGGACTAAGCGTGGCAAGATGCACGAGGTCTAAATTTTTTAAGGTTTTCCGAGGAGGGGCACAGGGGCATGGTACAACAGTTAAGGAGGGGAGACAGAGAGAGTGGAGGAAGGAGTAGCAGGTGTGGGAGGTAGCTGATGAGGGATGGCAGGTGTCATTCAAAGAGAAGGAGGTTGGGTTGTGGATCCTGAACCAAGATAGTGCCATTGTGATAGACATGAATAATACACCTGGATGATGCAAAACACACAAAGCCCGCCAAGAGGACTTCCCTTTTGGTGCCAACATTAATGGGAGAGGATATGTAAGGTGAGAGTGTAGAGATGAGATGAGGAGTCCATAGATCTGACGAGGGGACAGAGAAGAGGATATCAGTGAAGCTCTGTCTGGAAGTTACACTGACATAGATGTCTGCGGTGGGCAGGCCAGATTTTGTGAAAGAGGGAGGATAGGTGATAGTGTAGCAGTTAGAGAAGATAGGGGAGATGGTGAGTGCCATAGGGGCGGCAGAGGATAGTTGAAGGAAAGAGTAGTGGCTGCACAGAACAGTTCTAGCACAAACTCACCAGGCGGCCTAGAAATCTTAAAAGGACACAAAATGCAATGCAAAAATCAGGTGCAAAGATGTTAAAAAAAAACACCCTAATACACACCCAAAATTTGAATTCCAAATGGGACACAAAACGCAATGCAAAAATGGGGTGCATGATTTCATTAAAACACACACCCTAAATTCGAATTTCAAAAAGGGACATAAAATGCAATGTAAAAATGTAGTGCAAAGATGTTAATAAACACACACACCTAAATTCGAATTTCAACATTTTTGAAAATCAAAGCAGACAATTTGGAGATATTTGGGGCTTTTTTTTTTAGCCTGTATAGAAATACTGATACAAACAACAGATTTTAATCAGCAATCGTTACAGGCCTGAAACGTTGATGACACTTTGTCATCAAACTTTGGGGTATTCAGATTTAGCAGAGCAGTTACATGCCAAATTTGGTGATATTTCATGGAAGGAAACAATTACAGTAGAAAACGTGCCTTTTCCTATATAAAGGTGCCGAGTAACCCTAATTGCAGAGTGACAGACACACTCCATAATCGACCAATTCATGAGGAACGGGTGGACAGTAACTTTTCAAACAGCTGTAAAACATGCTGAGTCAGAACTATGCTGGATGGCCTGATTTTCTATTGAAGGCCAAGATATTAATCTTTCCTGTTGTATTGTACAACTGAAGGTGAAAGAGGAGAAGCTGCTTTTGCTTGTTCTTGTATCATAAAGGTGCCATCGAGGTTATCTCGCTTGGCGGATTCGTAGTCTATTCAGCAAGGAAGCACAGATCAAATTAAAACTCAAAAGAATGGGTGCATGCCACCCCAGGTAGAAACAAGCTTAAATAAAAGTGTGGTTATGATTTAACTGCTCGGCGGTTGTCAAATGTTTTTCAGTCCCCAACACAATCTATTTAAAGTGTCCTAGGACAGAGCAAAAGCAAACCCACCTCCATTTACTTGCTTTTACTTAGGTTGTGCCTACTCTAATTGATGTCCTTCAAGCATTTTACAAGAGAGACCGAATCAAATCCAATGTAGGTTTGAACCTGCAATTCTTTCTTTCAGTTTTAAACCAATATTCATTAAATCAGCCTAAGCACTTGCATAAATCATGTCCCTTTGTGATTTGCTCTGTTACATCTATTTATGCTGCGCTAACATTTATTTTCAACTGCCTTCTTAGCAGATGTCGTTTTCACACGAATGACAAGGGGTTGTCAAGTGCCTTCCCAATTAGCACATGCGGTGCTGACTTGCAAGATGGCAAACGGTATGCAGTGTTGCAAAGAGCTGGAACCAGTAGCTGCATCTCCTCCCATAAACTGTCCATCATTTTTACTCTTAGTGTAGAGTAACTAACACACGTGGTTTTATTTATTTATGCACATTTTATATTACATAGCTCACAACCTATATATTAACTATAACACCTCAATGTATGTAAAGCAACTTTTTATAATGGAATTCATTGTTTTACGCTATGTTCATTGAGATCTACATATACATGTGTTCACTCACATACTGAGCACAAGAGCAGTACTTCATGGAAATAAGAACAGTACACCATGGACATCATACACATGTGTTCACTCACATACTGAGCACAAGAGCAGTACTTCATGGAAATAAGCACAGTACACCATGGACATCATACACATGTGTTCACTCACATACTGAGCACAAGAGCAGTACTTCATGGAAATAAGAACAGTACACCATGGACATCATACACATGTGTTCACTCACATACTGAGCACAAGAGCAGTACTTCATGGAAATAAGAACAGTACACCATGGACATCATACACATGTGTTCACTCACATACTGAGCACAAGAGCAGTACTTCATGGAAATAAGAACAGTACACCATGGACATCATACACATGTGTTCACTCACATACTGAGCACAAGAGCAGTACTTCATGGAAATAATAACAGTACACCATGGACATCATACACATGTGTTCACTCACATACTGAGCACAAGAGCAGTACTTCATGGAAATAAGAACAGTACACCATGGACATCATACACATGTGTTCACTCACATACTGAGCACAAGAGCAGTACTTCATGGAAATAAGAACAGTACACCATGGACATCATACACATGTGTTCACTCACATACTGAGCACAAGAGCAGTACTTCATGGAAATAAGAACAGTACACCATGGACATCATACACATGTGTTCACTCACATACTGAGCACAAGAGCAGTACTTCATGGAAATAAGAACAGTACACCATGGACATCATACACATGTGTTCACTCACATACTGAGCACAAGAGCAGTACTTCATGGAAATAAGAACAGTACACCAAGTACACCATGGACATCGTTATTACAGCACACATGCAGGTTATGCTACGGCATGGTTGATCTTTGTTGTAGCAAAATGTAGTTATTTGGCTCTGTCCTTCCTTCAGAGTGCCCACTGGTACCTCAAAGATACTCCAACTACAGCTGAAGGTGGAATACCTTTGAGGTGTCAGTGGACACTCGGCACTAGCAACTGACATAGCCACGCACACACAACATTGCAACCATACACATCGCTACCACAACAATGTCATAGTGACAAGAAGAATTAAGAGATACTGTAGTTCACTTCATTCTGCTGATTTATTATACTCTTCCGAATGCAATACTAGGTGAATGGCCATCTGCGAGGTGTAAAGGTGACAAACGTTTATCGTTCTGAATTTATCTTTCTCATTGCCATCAATTATGCTCCTTTGGGACATATAGTTGGAAGATACCTGTTGAAATGGTTGAGACGGTTCAACGAGTTCAAGTGATGCCATCCTGTTCTGCAGCAGCATTGGCTCAAAGATATCTGGAGGACAGGCAAAGGATGAGTCAGTGGCTCAATTGGCTCAAAGGGGCAAAGCAGTTTTGGAAAGCGACCAGTTTCAAAGGCAGCTCGGTGGGTCTTGAAGTGGCTTGAAAATGACTTGAAAGTGGTTAAGACATTTCAAAAGAGGTTATATGCAGTCCAAGCCAGGAGCTGGTATTTTGCTTTTTGGTTGCCCGGGAACTTGCCTGGGTCTTCAGGGATATGGCGAGGCCTTCTTCTGCCAAAGAGCAGATGCAGGGCCTGCTACCTCCAATAGGCACATTGTGGTTAATAATGGTCTCCTCAGCCGGCAAGCCTTGCCAAAAACATTGGGTCACTTCTTGTAGCCTTCTAAAATGACTAAGTGGAGGATCTTGCTCCCTCCTTGAAAGTCTTTAGTCTCATCTCTATGACATAGGGCCTTTGGCAGACTGTACCCCAACAGAGTTCCGGATGAAACCTTCTTCTTCTGGTGTCCAAAGATGATGTCCTTAAGGGTAGCTACACAACCTTCTGTAGTAACTTTGCCACAGTGGATTGGTCCATTTCAAACTTTTTGTAAAGGTCCAATCCTGGCCTCTGTGACAAGAGACTTTGGCTAGTGATTTTAGTCTCAGAGTGCTATGTCTTCAAAAATTTGGAACAGAGCATGCAATGTATTAGTAGCCTAAGAAATCCCAAGATAATGGAATCCATCTCCTGCCAGAAACGTCTCTCTTCTCCTAATCTTACTCCATCCGCCCCTGGCTGCCTAACATTAAAGAGACTCCTGTAATTACCACTCCATTGTAACCTCGTTATGGTGCTGACAGGGCTTTCCTTTGGAGTGCTGGTACCCTGCTCACCCTAAGCCCCGCGGGTACACCCTGTTCTCTCAGGAAGATAACACGCTTTCCCAGCAGAGAACATAGAGAGTTTCCAGAACACACCTTATGGTCTGTTTTGCATGAAACACAGCCACAGATATTTAAACCAGAAACTAGACACCATGTTGACAACATAATGGCACAAGAAGAGCTATGGCCAGTAAAACGGAATATTTCCGTAGTCCATCATATCAACCCAGAAATGGGGAATATCTAAGTATAAATCTGTCACCAGTCCTTTGTGATGTACAGTGATATATCATTTTTATCAGGGCCGCCTATCATTAGAGACAGCCCCTGCCTGTTGGAACTTTGTATTCCAAAAAGCTATTTGCCCGAATGCATTTCACTCTGTCACTGCCATGTTGCCAAACTACAGGACAACAGCTGGAGCTGTCAGTAGAGAGTCTCAGTAGAGTTACATGTTTGCAATATACTTATTAGCAGAGCTCACATTGTGAGGAGCAAATCAAAAAAGGACAGGATTTCATAACCAAACAAATGGTTTTCTGTCACAGAATGAGTAAGAGAAAGTTATAACTACAATACAAATTGGCAGACATATTCATTTTTAAAGGTCTACTAATGTAAAGTACTGATGTGATGCAAAGAGTGACTGTAATTTAAATTCGTTCAAAGACAGATTTCTCTTGATTAAACGTCACATACCAATTGTTCTTCAAATCGGATAGTTTTAGCACCTCTGTGAGTAATGTATTTAAGTTCTCTAATTGAGAGGGGAAAATGTCAGTCCAGTCAAGTGCTACCGTAAACTGGTGTTAATTTTCATCATTACGGGCTTGTATATCACATGTCTCTCGGTCAAATAGATGAATGAAAACTTCACATCAAATTCAAGCTTATATTTGGCTTCAACGTAGCTATCGTTCAAAATGAATATTTGAGTAGCATTCAGCACATGCCCCTTGAGTTCTTCTTCCCTGCAGTGCCACAAATCCAGGGAATTAGACCTTCCACCCTACGGGGACAACTCCCCCCCTTTTGGGACCTGAGAGGAGAGCCTGCTTCGTTAAACACAGCTAAGCGAACAGGGCGATCACAATCCCACGGTTTATTTTGTTTTATTATTAATTCTCCCTTTCCTGGGAAGTCCCATTTATTTATTGGCTATATGGAATTCAAAGAGGCCAATTGTCTGACATTTTTTTAGACATGCTGATTGCGGTTCTGACCCCTATATTGTCGCAAAGGTGTTTGTTTTGCTGCAGTGGGAGATTGTTGTGACAGTTGGGAGTTTAAAGGACTTGTGAGAGCAAATATAGAGAGGAAGCAGTTCTGCCAGACAGATCAGCAGGGAGAGACTTGCCCCCAGAGAGCAGAGTGGAGCGACCACACCATGCAAACGGCGTACATAGCAGAGGAGCTCCAGGGCCTGAGAAACTCTGCTTTCCCCTACATGGCTCGCAGATTGGGAGGCTGGGCCACACTGAAGAGGGGCACCAACCACGCTAATGGTGGTCAACCGGCAGCCACAACAAATGATGCCTAGGAGCTGGTGACTGCCCAGGGGACAACAAGATGCAGAGGAGAAGATGCAGAAAGTCAAGGAGGAACTGTGCTGTGAGTTTTATATACAGAATGTAGAATGCCTCACCAGAGGAACACTAGATCAGCAACCAAGGTGCTCAGTTGTTCCAAGGATCTGGGTGGAGTGCTGAGAGAAAGAAAAAAAACAATCCATGGTGAAAGAGAAAGAGTCCCAAGCCGCAGTCAGAGAGAATGATAGGCAAACCGGGGTGAGAAAGGAGGAATCCCAAGTCAGGGTAATTGAGAATGAGCCTCAAGCATTGTTGAGTGAGAAAGAGCCCCAAGCTGGTGTGAGAATGACCCACACACTGTGGTAGGAGAGAAATACCCACAAGCTGTACAGTGAGTGAACGAGCCCTGAGCCCTGGTGAGAGAGAAAAATGCCCAAGCCAGGGTGAGAGAGAAAGAGCCCCAAGCCGGGCATGAGAGAAAAAGAACCCTATTCCATGGTGAGGGAGAACAAGCCCCAAGCAGGGGAGAATGAGAACGAGCCCTAAGAAGGGTTGAGAGAGAAAAAGCCCCAAACCGAAGCCGATTGAGAGAGAAATAGTTCAAAGCTGTGGTGAGAGAGATAGGGGATCCCATGCCAGTCTGAGAGAGGGTTCAGAGCCACAATAGCTTAGGGTGGAAGACAGGAGAGCAAACCCAGAGAAGGGGAAGAGAATATGTGTATTTACTGGAAACTGCATTGCCAACCCTGTGGCTTGGAGGAAACCTGAATACAGAGACATTTTTTTTTCATATGAGACTTTGAACTGGATAATTCCAAAGATACCAGAGAGACATTGTTGTCGAGAGACAGAAATCTGCCAAGAACGTATAGAAATGAAGTCTTTTTCCATACAGGTTCAGAAAGACTTTATGTTATTCCTTTTTGTTGCTGGTAGGGACAGACTTAGAGTAGACCCGGGTTGTGACAGAGAACTCATTTTGATTGCAAAGACATCCTGTTGAACACCTTTATTATGTTCTATTGTAGACTAGGACAAAGACCTCTTTAAACGTAGGTAAAGATAGTCTTTCTTTTGTTTGATAATAAAGCTCTTTATGAAGTATGACTTCTGGTCTTCTTTCTGAGTCTGACTTATAACAGGTGGTGTTAGAAGTGGGATGCATATCACATGAAATAGAGTCAGCCCCCACCAACCACTACATACCCAGGACAATTGACAAACTAGACCCTATAAGATGGTGGGGATTAAGCTCTTGAACAAGGAGACTCTGACTTGCACCGGTCAAGGACACAGGCAGTTGGAGTGAAGGACCCATGAATGCTATCTGTGTGCTGTGTTTGATCCAGCTCACCGCCACTGCATAATGCAGTGGGCAGACACACAGCGGTGAAGCCCGCACCGGCCAACAGATCCAGCAGTTGGGATCAGGTGGGGCTGTGGCTGCAGCAATATTTTTAGCATCACCAGCTTGCTTTGCGCATCCCATGGCACATCGTAATTTCAGCACTGGAGCCACTGTGCCTGCTGCCTATTCCTTGATTGTCGACTGGTGAGTTGCATGCAGAGTAACAGTGGTTTATCGCCAGTCTCGGAGGCGAGTCTGCAGGTTATGGTCATGCCTGAAGGACAACTGAGGGAGTGAAAATCACAGATGTTTTAAGTAATCAAGTGATTAAGGTAGGTGGAAAGGAACAGATCATGCCAGTGGGAAGCATTGATGTCTATGGTTCTTAATTAGGACCAGTGCACCAAAACGTTCTGAGGTGGCCACATTGTCACGCTGGTAAAGTGGTGTAAGGCTATAGCTATCTTGGATCGTTTTGTCACCACGGGCCAGGGAGTCACACTATGAGCACCATGTTAATTATCGTGGTATGCCCAGAGGTAATTAGAGTGCAACAATAATAACTATAGGGAGCATAGTACATGGTCATTGTATCCCCCTTGGCTACATCTGATTCCTGCATTGCTTGTTCTAGCATGCCAAAACTACTAACTACCGTCACACTGGGGAAACAATGTGCTTGGGAGGAGAGACGGATCAAGGAAGCCGCTCAAGCCACCGGGCGTGCACAGTATGGGAAATTAGGTGGACTACAAATTACTCTGGTTTCACTGAAATATTTAAAAAAAATGGTAGTGTATGATGAACGGTTGGTAAATTAAGAATTCTCAAACATTCTATTCAATTCTCTATGTTTTTAATTTGAAGGCTGGGAATATTTTAACGATTTTAGTGACCGATAAGTGTTATTTCTAGTTGTGCATAGCTGGGATTTTATATATTATTGAACATGCAGGAGATAACACTGGTTTATTAGTATTTTGTACAGGCTATAGAGGTGGCAAGAAATAAAATAAAAAGAAAGACCAACCAGTGTCCCCCCAAATGTAAAAGCAGTGAAAAGATCTGCCCAACTCCCGAAGCAAATTGTTGAGGCGAATGCCATGATAAATGAAATAGCCCGCCTCCTATATGACATTGACATGCCGGCAAGTACAAGCAAGCCCGTTTTAGAGCATAGCAAGAAGGGGATTCCGCAAAAATCAAATTGTGTTGTAAACGCTCCTAAAGACTTGTTGGAAATTAGTCCAGCTAGTACTCAAGATGGTTTAATTCCAGAAGGAAAGGGCAGATATGTTCCTCCAGGGGGTGATGCTAACATGATGGAAAAAACAAAACAGGGCTACAGTTACGGTAAAATTACTCCTCCCCTTTCTTATCAACATTGGGGAAACCCTTGCAGGCTGCGAGATTCCAAAAACTATGTCTCAATCGGGGGGATGGGAAGAGTTATAAGATAATCACTGTTGAAGTAGTCAGTTTGGATAAGAATAGAGAGGGAAAGGAAGAGTTAAGATAAGGGAATTTAGTAACTATTCCAGTTTCAGTGGGCCCAATATGACCTATTTATCCCCCAGAGATTGCTATCTCCACTAGGTTTGATCCCCCAGTAACCAAAGAAACAACAGGAGGGTCTGATGAGAGAGGAGAAAAAACTAGTAATCAGGAGGAAACCGAGACTCAAATGGCGTGGCTCTGCTACCCAGGTGTCAAATCTTTGCATGGGATGCAAGGATTTAGAATCCACTATTGAACATCTGAACATTGATAATATGCTAATATGCGAAGAATTAGAGGAGCTTAAGGCCCAGGTTGGGCAATTAAGAAACTCGATATACGTGGGTTGTATTAGAGCAGTGGTCTTCAAACTTTTTTGGCCAGGGCCCCCCTGAGCAAAATTTGGGCAGGTCGGGACCCCCCAGAAATGCCAAATGGACAGTATATATTGCGCGCCGTCACCTGCTCCCATCAAAGTCGCTGGGCTCCCTCATCCCACTCCTACCCAGTCGCTGGTCTCTCCCCACCCCATCACACACCCAGGGCTCTCCCCACTCTGCTCCCATCACTATCCCATGGTTCCCGCCCATTGTGCTCCCACCATAGTCCCTCGGTTCCCCCATCCCGTTCCCAACACAGTCTGAGGGCCAGTGGCGGCTGGTGAATCTTTTTTAAGTGGAGGGGCATTAAGGGGAGGTTCGGGGGGGTTTCCCCCTGTGAATTTTTTTTTAAATAATAGGTTAAAATGTTGCATTGTAGAGCATACTTTTAACAAAAAATGGGTAAATAGCCAAACAGTTTGCAATTGTTGCTGGGAGTCCAGGGGGCAGGCATTGATATTTTATTTCTATCGCGCTCGTACACAAGTGTTTCAGAGCGTGACAAGGCAAGGGAGGGGAACAGAGGAGAATAAAACAGCGATCTTACTAGGCCCAGTGACATTGAGAACGTGCAAGTGTGAGGGGAAAAGTGCATGGAAGGGGGGAGAAGTGGAAAGTGCGAAGCAGAGGAGAAACAGATAAATAACAATAAATAAATAATAAAGGCAACAAACAGTGGTAGTGCAGCCAGCAATTTGCAAGTGCTACGTTTAAGGCAGCAGACAGGGTAGGTCTGATAAGTGCAGGAAGAAAGATGGTTCTCCTCAAGTTTTAGAGTGGCAGGGCGCTGTTCCAGAGGGAGGCCCCAGCCGAAGACGGAGATCTACCCCCAGCTCGTTTCTTTGATAAACGACTGACCCTGAGGGAGTTGGAGGTAGAGGAGTGAAGAGCTCGAGAGGGGAGGTATTTGCGGAGGAATAGCTGAAGGTATTTTGGACCCAGGCCCCAGAAAGCCTTGTGGACAAGGCAGAGGGTTTTGAATGATAGATGTCCGGTAAAAAGATACCATCCCTGTCCCCTGGGCCCCACTGGTCCTAACACAATGAACATGATTATGTGTATATGCAAGGCGCTGCACATTCATACAGCAATCACTCTATCATTCACATGAGCATCCATCACCATACACTCACTCATAACGCATCCATATACATGTTTAAATAAAAACAATGAACATAAACGTACCTTCTGCATTGGCCTGTGTGTGGGTGCTGAAACGGCCTGCTCCAGCTGCTCTGTCCGTATGTGCGAGGAGGCGCAGGAGCTCCCCCTCGGACATACAGACATGCAGTGCCCCAGCCAGCATTTCCAATGAGCTATGCAATGCTGGCGAAGCAAAACGCCCCAGCACTTGCATGGCTCAGTGAGCATGTCCGGCTGGGGAACTAAACTGAACTGTCAAAGGGAAACAGTGTTTCCCTTTGACAGTTCAGCCAGCCCAGGAGCACTCCATTAGCTGGATAAAGCAGCTGAGGGAGTGCTCACTGTTTCACTGGGCTGGCTCCTTAGCTCCTCCATAATGGGTGAGGGGCCACTGGGTGGGCGCCTCTTGCCATTATGGATGAGCCGCCAGGCTCGGACAGGCCTATAGGGCAATGCCTGTACCAAAAATGTAAAATGCTAGTTTGGGCCAATCAAAATGGGCCACCATTTTGGCCAATGTGGACCATTTTGATGAGTTACTTAACTATGCATTTAGTAATGTTGACCATTGTTGCTGAATATATCACAATTTACTTACATTTTAACACAAAGCACCCCTTTGGGTACTATTGAAACAGTGGGCTTCATAACTACTCTGGCGGTAGCTGTGCCGGTAAAACCGGCACGGCTGCCACTGGAGTTGCATCCGGGTCTGGCACCCGCGAATGGGCAATTACTAGGTCATGCCGAGTTAGGCGGACATGATAATTGCCCTTTCGAAGGTGCCGGTAGATCTCCATTCCCATTTGAGCCCCATATGGCTCAAATGGGAATGGGGAGCTCGGATGCACCGGCACCGTTAATAACGGTGCCGGTGCATCCGACGAGCTGAGGTCAGACCTGGCGGGGGCTGTCAAGCACCCACGAGCACAACTCTTACTATGGCGGAACGGTAGCAACGGTGCCGGTAGCTTACCAGCACCGTTGTTACCGGTCCGCCATAGTAGTAATGAGGCCCAGTCTGTGACTAAAGGAATGAATATCCATTTACAACTGTGGGCCACTTTTTCATTGTTGCCTGAGACAGTTTCATGCTTCAGCCCGCCCATGTGGGCCACCCCTGCCCATTTCTTCCAATCTAAAAAAAAAAAAAAAAAAAAATCTTTTTTCATGCTGAGCTCTTAGGGCCCCCCTGGGATGCACCCGCGGACCCCTAGGGGGTCGCGACCCACAGTTTGAATACCACTGTATTAGAGTGGAACGGAATAATTCTAACCAGCCTACAACCAAAACAAATAACAGTAGTTCAACTGAAAACATTGCAATAGAGAATGATGTAAGCAAAGTAATACATGCGTTTCTTGCTAAGAATCCCCCGGCTAGGGCATGCGCGTTGCAGGGAGCTATGTACAGGTGTCCAGAAGGGTATAACGTGCCTGTAATGGGTAAAGATATTCCAGTGAAGGGTAGAATTATGTGTATTTAGTGAATGTCCCCAAAGTTAGCAGGGAGGACAAAGTATCATTGGATGACATTTTTAATTGGGTACATTATTCTTGCCCAAATAGCCAGTGCAGGAATTAAAAAATAAAAGATTAGTAAAAGGATTTCCATCTCTGTGCCAAAGTTACATCTAGGTGTTTTCCATTGCTGTGCCAACATTAAATCTGAATGTTTTCCATCACTGTGCAAAAGTTAAATCAAAGTACTTTCCTTTGCTGTACCAACGTTAAATCTAGGTGTCCTCACATTGCTCTAGCTAAAATCTAAGTGGTCTTCAACTGATGCACCCTACTGTAATTTGAGGGTCTTTCGATTGCTGTGCCAAGGATGAATCTGGGTGCTTTCCACTGCTGTGTCAGGGTGGAATCTATGCTGTTTCTCCATTGCTGTGCTCAAGTTGAACCTGAGCGTTTCCCATTTGTCTGCCATAGGTTGATTCTGGGTGATTTTGAATTGCTGTTCCAAAGTTGAGTCTGAGGGGTTTCCATTGCTAATTCCAGGTGAGTCTGGCTTTCACTCCAGCCTTGACATGCTGGCCTTGGACATGCCACACCATACCCCAGCCCCCAATCTTCTCCCCTCTCTTAGCGGCCCCACCTTGCCACCGACTATTTGAACTGCGACTCAGGCGGCTCACTGGCCCGCCACTCCTTAGAGCCCCCTCAGTGCTCATCAGCCTGCACCTCACACAACTCATTCAGGCCCTCAGACTTCACCCCTGCCCCTCCCGCCCACTCCCACACCCCCACAGGAGTGGGGCAACTCTGGTAGCTTGCTGGTGGATGGCCCACCCAGGGCCCATCTTTGCACCCCAGTATACATCTCACACTATAGGCCACCCGCCACTGCCAAACCAATCGTCACCCCCACCTGTGCAGTGTTGCACCTCCCCTTTGCTTTCACCTCTCTGCCTTCCACCCCACCCACTTTGACACTTAACGCACACTTTCCTCTCTCTCTCTCTATTATCCACAGCTGTTCCCGCCCACCACCTACCCTTCCCTATCCCTTTTCAGACTGTCGCTGTCACTAACAATTTTATATCCTCACTCCTCCTGCTATTGCTTTACTTTCTCTGTCCAAGTCAGCCCTGTGTTTCCAACCTAGAGTATGACACCATCCCCGGCCCACCCCTTCCTATGTGCAGAGCATGGAGAGAATAATCCAGCTTGTCCAGTATCCACTTAGTTGTTGGTCTGTCCATTCTCTATCCCCCCACTGTTTCTCGTCTTCTGTTGTCAGAAAGAGGTGTCAAGGGTTTTGACCCACGTTGAATTATTAGGCCAGAACAAAACTAAATCAATAGACTGGGTAGATGTGGGGATGAGCTGTCGCCGCCCATCATTCTATCCCAGAACAAAACTAAATCAATAGACCGGGTAGAGGTGGGGATGAGCTGTCGCCGCCCATCATTCTATCCCAGAACAAAACTAAATCAATAGACCAGGTAGATGTGGGGATGAGCTGTCGCCGCCCATCATTCTATCCCAGAACAAAACTAAATCAATAGATTGGGTCGATGTGTGGATTGAGCTGTCGCCGCCCATCATTCTATCCCAGAACCAGGAGAACCGCGCAGTTTTGCGCACACCAAAATGGTCGCCTAACCTGCCACCCACCAGTGCAAGCGTGATGGACCGGAAGCGCCAGGGATGAAAGGTGGTGCCAAAGGAAAAATAGCAGTGCCTGTTAGATCAAAAGCGCCTTGAAATCACTGCTGTTTCTCTGAAGTGGAAGCTCAAAATGTCAATTTCAATTTGTTCAAAATATTTTTAGTTTTTATTGATGTCAACAAGTTGCTAAAATCATGGGCACAAGACCACTCTAAAGATTCAACCTTCTTGAGGGGGGTTCCACATCACCACTCTACTGTAAGGATGCCCATCAAAACAATGGCAGCAAGGATTAGAGCTGTCAAGCAAAATCCTCCTGTCAAATTCAACTCCTAAAAAAATAGCTGCAGTACCAGCTTTGGACACAAGCCGGCGCTAGCGGTCTAAACTCTGACAGTAGAACTGTACTTCAGGAGTTGCCAGCCTCCTGAGAGAGCTGGAAACCTCAAAGCCTTTTTGTTTAATTAAAAATGTAAACACCTGCTGTTCCCTGAAGACAGGCTGATTCAATTAACATTGCAACCTTCTAACCTCAGAACTACACACAAGAAGCCAGGAGATCACTTGGACATGCTAACCAAATGCAGAGTGGCCCCCTGGCCTGCTGACCTCAGCCGACACAATAGACTCTTTCAATTGAATGGAGTATGCTGATTTGAGTGTTGACTGTAAACAGAGCTCTGCCTGGAAGAAGGGACATTTGATCCCTGACTCCCAAGTTTCTGGGGGAGGACCCAAACACTGAAGTGAATTGAATTTAAGGCAAATATATGTTTTATAAAAACACTGATAACTAATTGTAACCAGATGACAGAAATGTACAACTTTGGGATCTTTAAATTGACACATTCACTCCCAGTTCAAAACTAGACTGGTCGCTCTGTGATGTTCTGAGCCAAAACCCCGCTAATTATTAATACTACAGACACTGTGTTTATGCTAGAGACCTAGTAAATTAATGGAATATGGGTAGAAAGGCGGTGTACATGTGTGCCATTTTTGGTAAACGTCCGATATTGGTAAATCAACTAAAAACGAAAATAAGTTGTCATTTGTGAATGCAAGCCCCCAGGAAGATCAGAGTTGGGCCAGAATATACCTTAAGTAATCTGTAATATGTACATGTAATGTCAAACAACTGTGTATCTGGGAAATATGAGTAGTTATGAAAAATGATTTCTAAGGTAAAAGCAAAATGGCGTTTCTTCAATAGGTCATAAATGGCTGACATCACTCTGACACACTATCCTTTCTCAAATCAGGGACCAAAGAATCATTTGGCCTATCAAATCTTGAGAGGGTTGGGCATGCAGAAGTAGCCTACCCACCCATTTTCAAAACACATAAAAAGAGCCACTGGAAGCCAGGCAGGACTTTCAATTCCCATTTCCTTGCGGAGCACGCTGACAGACGACTTCACATCCAGAGATCCAGACTTCAAATCCATCAATCTCCAGAGACCGGTGCCTGACAGACCCAGAGAGCAGAGAGACCAGAGATCGCTGTGAGCAGAACCAGGCAGAGACCGTCCGTGACGAGAGAACCGCAGTCCAAACCTGTTGACCAGATCCGTAACGAGGGCCAGTCCTTCCAAAATTAGGAGTGAGTATCCTTAGGACTGTGACAAAACCCAATCTCTTAGTTTAAAATAATCTAATTCAAACTATTTTAACCTATTAGAACTGCATCATCAGAAATCGTGTCCATCCTGTTGATTCAAAACCTTCCAAAGCGCATCTGTCATTCTGAAACTGCAATTTCAATTCTGAAAATCTACCTCCACTAAATCGTCTGTATCTCTTGAACCGTTGGTGCTAGGAACGAAATTCAACTGTCATTCTAAAGCTAAGATTCTGGTCTTTTCCAACGAACCCAGTTTTCATTATACTTTTTCCGTGATCGCGCTCGACGCACTCGGAAAAAGTGCAGCGATTTGCGATTTGGCTCAAATTTCTTCACGTGTCAAAATAGCAGCACCTTGCTTTCCTTTGCTGAAATTTGTTTCCAACCTGACAATCATTCATAGAGCATTGCTAAAGTGATCCTGAACTAATTTAAAGTAGCTATCGCCCACCCTGAACCTCTAGAGGGATTAAAAATAATTTGAGTATATTTTTCACTTCATTGCATACCACCTTTAAAGTACTTTGCCTGTGTTTAAAATCATCCTTGTGATCTAAGCTTGCTAGGGGGGAACTGAATTCGGATTGTACTGTGATTGTATTCCTGAAGACTGTGTGTGTTACTTCCATCTCCTTACATTGCATAGGGGGGGAGTGAATTGTCAGAGAAAAGTAATCATATTTTCTTTTAATGAAGTCATATCAAATTAATTCTGTCCCACCTTGCATTTCCTTGAACCGTATAAAGCATTCTCTGCTACCTTAGTCCTCTGTTCTTATTCATAAGTAACCAAGAACAGTGCCACTGTAGGAGTACCTATTGGTGATTACTGTCATATGTCTAAGTGTGATATCAAATATTAATTCATTATAAAAGTGTGATATATATCTATTGTTTAATTATCAAATAAACCTTTTAAATTTGCAAAACAAACTTACTTCTTGGCTCAGTGGGGTCAGGGGGATTCTAAGAGAGGGGTGTTATATAAGGGTTGTCATCCAGAGTACACAAACTGGACATAAAAATATATAAATAAGGGCTTCCCTTGAGCAATCCCAGACAAGGCACTGACTTAGTGGGACTGCTTGATTGGAGTCTTTAACAGAGGGCAGCACTGGATATTGGAGGGTCGCTTTCTCTTATTTGGTTTCAGGCCTCTTACGTTAGGTTGTGGACAGGGTGTGGCCCAGGAGGGAAGTATTATTTTTAATGTTTCTGACTTTGGTTCATCTCCCGTTCGTTTGCTCTAAAATAAACACTGTCGGCCAAGCCCTTTGTTAATGAGGAATGGTGTTAGGCAAATGTTTACTGCATAACAACATGCTGGCACACAGGGATGGGGATAGAAGCGTGCACCCCCTAAACTGCCACTGCACTCCTCAGGTGAAGGACAGGCTCTGGATTGTGTTCTGGTAGGCCAACACCCCTGGATGGCAGGGGTTCCTATGCCCTCTTGACAAGTCCAGGGTATTGGCCTTGTCAAACTTGACATAGATACATGCTGCATTCCTGTTGTAAGTAACAATGTGGTGACTTTGTGAGGTACTCTTATAGCAATCTCTTATAGCAATCATAACACCATATGTTCAGAGTTCTGCACTGCAAGTACAGCTGCCGCTATATGCCACAGGCAGGGCAGTAACTCTTCTACAAAGCGGATCTAGTGCTGTTCTGTAATACACTGGTGGGCACTGTTGTCCCCATGGTTCTGTGTTCACACTGTTTGTGCATACCCTTGTGCATACCCTTCCATTGTCTGACATTAAATAATGCACTGCTTTTTGTAATTGTTTAGCCCAAGAGCAGACACGCTGGCTTATGCTGGTTTTATTTCAGAAAAGGTTTTTTTCTTCTTTATCTGTCTATACCAAGCACTCAAGTGCATTTGAATGGTCTATATCCTGTAATGGTTTTGTATCTCTGCATAGCCTAGTATACACTGTTATCAGTTGCCGACTGCAACTAAAAATTATCTAATTTCACTAATCAGTATTGGTTTGGGCAATTGTAGAATCACTTCAATGTTTAACACTTTTATGTTTCTGCTCCTTTCTGATATATAATTTCCTAAATAAAGCACCTTCTCCTTACAAAACAGTAACTTTTGTTTGGAAACTGTGTGGCCCTTGTTGGCTGAAGCAGTTCATTTCAATAACTTGTCTTGTTTGCATGCTTCAGAAGAGGCTCCTGACTCCAACAGGTAGCAGTGTGGAACCTTCTGGGAAATAGTGGCTTCTCTAGATCTGTCTTCAGATCCTGTTCAAAGAAGGTTGGGCTCTCTTTGTATCCCTAATGTAAACAGCTCCAGATGCCCTCCATGAGAAAAGGTGAACATGTAATGGATGTCTGGCTGGATTGGGATGGGAAAGACGGCTGAGAACAAATCAATACTGGTGAGATGAGGGCCCATCAGCGGTATACATGACAGTGTCATCGCTCGCTTAGGGATACAGGAAAGGATATAAAAAACAACAGCATTTACTGCTCCAAATCGGGAACAAATATATCAAACTCACGGCCAGGCTTCTGAAAATAGTAAGATTGGTGTATTGCATAGGCATGTAGTTGGCACAAGCAGTCATTCATCTAAAGGTTAATTTATCACTGTTGAAATCTGTGTTTCTGCTTGTGGTTTCAACGGGCATTGGTATATTCCAGACAACATCATTGTTGTGTCTACCTGAATATGCACTATTCTGTGTTATGGATTAAACATACTTCCTTGATATAGTGTGACCGCAATCCTTGGAACAGTTTTGCCAACAATTGTTCTGAATCCTGTAGTTTATGTTCCTCCTCACTTTTATCTCTCTCGTATTCCTGCTCTATTTGCATTCAATATATTCTCAAGCTCATTTGGGATAGCTAGCAAAACACTCTATTGTGCATCAAAACTTGCACAGCAGATCATGGCTAAACAGAGTCACTGAAAAATATAGTGTTAATAAAACGGCATGTACATCTGAAATTGGTCCAATTGATACTGTCAGTGTTGGACTACTGGGTGAAATGCTGGATTTTTCGAGCTATGTCTCAGAGGATAATGGGACAATCATTACATCCGGACACTTAATTGCTTACTGTTCGGCTCCTTTGTCAAGTCAAACATGATGCATTTTTTCTGTCAATATCATAATCTACAAATGGTCCCTCCTGGTCCTTGGCCATCAAAGTATGAATGATGATGTCAGTTTCCCCAGGCACGCCTAACCTTTCTATTATTATTATTATTATTATTATTATTATTATTATTATTATTATTATTATTATTATTATTATTATTATCATTTATTGTGTATTCTACAAAGGAAAGGGTTTAGCAAGGGAAGTAATATGAGGAAGGATGGGCACGGGAGCAATGTTTCATTACTTTGCTTGTAGTTTGAGGACGATTCAGGCGCTGAAGCTTCCACTGACCCTGCTGCTTACAATAGTTAAACAGTGTCGTATCACAAAAACATGTTCATAAGCATATTGAGCATATTCCTCTGCCCCCCACCACCCACATTAGAAAGCATTGTGCACCCTTGCTGTTCCCGCTGCAAATATTTGTATTAAAGCAACATTAGTTTCAATTTGTTAGTCTCCTCCTGCTCCAGCAAAGCAACTCAATGATTTGCAACAAAACATATCTAAGGGAAGTTTTGTTTGCCACCCAGGCAAATGCTTTGAAATGCTTTGAAACTGGGCTTGCACCTTCAGTAACATCCATTGCACAAAGACACCTGCTACAAATCCTGCACTGTCTGTGCAGGCTTGTTTATACCGGAATTAGGAATACTCCCAATTTTAACCAATCTGAATAATCTGCAGCTCACTCATCTTCACAATTAATTCATCTTTACCAATTGCCCCACCCTGGACTAACTCAGCACCATATCATTGATCAGTTTCATTTCATCATTAGATTTATACGAAACTGTGTCACCAGGCAAACATTAACATAAACAACAGAGAGAGAAAAAAGAACCATTCATACATTACATCAATTACCAAATATATAGTTACTACTGGTACAACTTTTAAAACCATTTGAATTAGCTGCACATTTGATTTATGATAAAACGTCAAATATGAAACAAATACAAATCAACTGGAAGTGGAAAGTCTTGCACAATATAAACCTTACTGACAGCAAAGGGAGACCCCTTATTAGTCAAATTAAGGTACCAGTAGAAACAGAGTCAGCATTAAAATAATTGCATTCGTCAAGGAACAAATGAGCCCATAACATGTTAAAATGTTTACCGTCATTAAAAATAAATTACATTTCAAAACCACGGACGACATTAATTATAAAACGCTGTAAATGAAAAAGCACAGTCTCATAAAGCAACCAGATTCAATTCATAATATTTATACATAGTAGGGCAAAAAGAGCTGAATACATTAAAATAGCCTCCTTAATTATAGTAGTGACCTGATCAACAGGCTTCTTCTAGTCTCGGGAGGATAGCTCAGGGGCAACGTGCTCACCTTGGAAGGAAGATGACGCGGAGGTTCGATCCCTGGGTCCGCGCTTAGAAACCTCTGGGTATTAAGCACGTTATAAATAGCCTATCATATAATATCATGTTCCAAGCTCGGTGGACACATTTCACCACAAAAAGAACTACATCGAGATACTGACTAGTGTTAGAAACTAACATGGCAATATCAAGGCAATGGACATGAAAGGACCTAAGAAGCGGCTTTAGGTATCTAAGCCTCAAGTCTCTTAGACAGTCACACAGGAATATAAAATGAGTTACCGCCTCTTCCTCATTCCCACAGATAGGGCAAGTACTAATGTGGGATCCACTCCATGTCATCGCAAACTTGGCCACACTCAAAGTGTTCATTCTGAATTTCAGATAAAGTGCACAACCATACAGAGGAGAAATACTATCTAAATACTCTTCGCATCCAAAATCTGACCTGCATGATAGACACACGGGTCCTGATCCCAATTTTAAACAGGAATCCTCCATTCTTGTGTGTGATAATCTCAGGGCTACATGTTTCACTCGAAATGTTGATCCCATGTTTATAGATAACGGATTATACCAACAACTATTTTGATTCAAGGCAGTTGACTAATTTGTAACATGTAAAAACCAGGGGCCAGATTACAGAAGCTTTGCACTGGTGCAAGTGCAAAGATTGCACAGTTTTAGCATTAGTGCAAAGTTTACCCTATTTTTAAATACACTTAGAAATATTAGAAAACCATTGCACCATGACAAGTTAGTTTTGGCATGTTATAAGCATTAGGGCAAAATATTGCCCTAGTGCAAAACATGTATATTTTCACTGTATTTGTGCACCAGGGCAAAGTTTGCCCTAGTGCTAATATGGAATGGCATTATTTATTTATTTATTTTATTTATGTATTTTTATCGCCCTGGAGCCCATAGGCATCAGGGCGCTCAAGGCTACGCACTATAGGCAGAGGTGTCTATTCATACAATACTGTTTTCAATAGTTTCTGAAAGAGCAATGACTCTTTGGTAGTGCGTAATGTGACCGGGAGTTTATTCCACTCTTAGGCCGCAAGCATCAGGGCAAACTTTCCCCCGGGGAAAATATGCATTGAAATATATATATTTTGGTGCTAAAAATATTTTCACGTTTTTTTACAAATAGGGCAAACTTTGCCCTACTGCTAATATCATGCACACTTTGCACTTGCACCAGTGCAAAGTCTCTGTAATCTGGCATCAGGAGAGTGAATGCCCACCTCCCTCTAAAGACATAACCTGTATTTATGATTCTCTGTACTTGGATGGGTCAGAGGATCCCCGTAGCCTTAAACCCACATCATCCAAAATCATCGGACAGATGTCAGCACCCATGTCTATTAAGGCATTACGAGAGCTTTGGGGAAGCATAAGAAGCCTTTTAAAACATTTTTTTCCAACTGTAGCCAAGTCTTTGGCATTAGCGTAACCCCATATAACAGCACCATTATACATCTCGATGGCTGGGTAACAGCCCCACCACCATGTCTGTATAAAAATGTCCTTACAACCCCACTATCTTTCTCCGACGGAATGCTTGCCTTTTCAAGTTGGGCTGACCACAGACAATTCTCAGCAAACCTTAAGCCCAGATAATCATAGTTTGCCACTTGTTCCTTTCCTTCTCCCATCCATATTTATATTTCATGGGCGGCTTTTGGTATATTTAGGTCTAAAAACCATAGCCTTAGTTTTGCTTACGTTAATCTCAAGTTCCACCTGCTTGCATTTAACATTAAAGCTATCCAAGGTTTACCTTAGTCCCACCAGAGTGGTCGCCAATAGAATCGCATCATCCGCGAAGAAGAGAGCTGGGAGCCTATCGTTTGCCAGTCTTGGGGGATCCAAGCGATTCTCGGCTACTTCTCCAATGACATCATTCAGGTAGATAGAAAAGAGCAATGGGGCTAATACACACCCTTGCCTTTCTCCCCTAACAACTTCAAAGGGGCTGGTTACCTAGCCTGCAAGTCCCCAATGGACTACCGGATTGTTTCCTGTATATAAAAGTCGGACAAGAGTTAATAGGTGCCATGGGATATTTTGCCTTTTAAAACCTGCCATAACTGGTGTCTTTGTACCCCGTCATACGCAATCTTTAAATCAATAAATACTGCATAGATCTTTACCTTTTTCAGGGGAACAAACTTCTTTAAGACCAGAAATAGTCTTAAACTCTTCTCCAAGGTATTCTTGTCTGCTTGGAAGCCAGCTTGGATGTGGTTTATAATCTCCAGCAAATCAGCCTATTTTTGCAAATGCCTGAGCAAGGTCTATGCAAAGATCTTTCCAGTGGCATCCAGAGGATATTGGGTGATAATTTGTTGGAGACTCTGTCCCCCATTTGTTGTGGACTGGATCAATTTCCGCTTTCCGCCAAGACGCTGGGACCCCATTTAAATTCATCAGTGCATTAAAAAAATACTGCAACCTGGACAATGAGCTTTTCTATAAAAAGGTCTATTGGGATCTTGTCAGGTCCTGGGGCTATTCCTCCCTTCTGTGATTTGATTGCATCTTGGACCTCACTCAAGGTAAAACACAAATTTGACACTACTGCCACTTGTGGTCCCCCCAATCAGTGGAAGTGTCAGGCACTGAAACAAAATGTTAAATACAAATTTAGTCTTGGTCTCCTGCACTCTGCATCCTATCAATCTGCTCTTTTCAGGACATGTTTCTTTACTGCCTCGTTCAAGCTAGTCATTAAAGGCTGTATACAGTTTATGAGTGAGTCAATTTCCTGGACTACACATTGGTCAAAACATGCAAAACTACACAGAGTTTGAATACATCCTGAAGCTGTATGATAAATGACCAGGGAGCTGTTTTTTTTTTCTTATTTTGCCCACTTTATTGAGTGACGAATGTGCCCAGATAGAGGTATAGCAATGTTTCTGCTACTATCTACAGAACCATGTTGAAATCTGACATCATTCTCAAAAATAATGTACAATGGCTTATGATCACTTTCATATCGATCAACAACCTCAATTGTTTCCACCAAACCCCAGTCACGGGCTGAAATTAAAATGTAGTCAACCCTAATTGAAATTCTTTGACTATAATAGATGTTTTTCACTGGTTGATTTTGCCTGAAACACCCATTGCATGCCCTCAAATCAAGTTCACACAGAATTCGAGCAGTGTCTCTAGCCTATCTGTGCAGTCTACCAGGATATTCTCCCACTAGAATCAGGGTATCCCAAGCCACATCCTGTTCTTCTCATTGTTCATCCAGATCTCTTAATGGTTAAAACTGGAAATGAAAATCTTCATCTACTATGGTGTATATCTTCTTGGGATCATATAGAATCCACGTGTTAATGAGTTCCTGCATTAGATCCAGTGTTTTTGGTGTATTTTTACTATTAGGTATATTATATGTGTTAAACAGCAGGATGTGTATTCGTACCCGGCGAGGGCGCAATCAGAATGAAAGCACCACTCTGATTGGCCCTCGCCGAGGCATCACCCGGCCGGGAATCCCTGGATTCCATGTCTTTGTCCATGGTGGGGGCGTGGCAGCCCCTCAGCCAATGAGGAGGCTCGAAGGGGGGGCCATCCCCGCTCTGAGCCTCCACACGTCTGCAGGCTGCCTTCGTGCCCTGCCAGGGATTCAGGTATGTTCTTTGTCCTCCCCCTCCTTGCCCTCACAACCCCACTTACCTTCTGCCTGCCTTGTACCCGGTGGGGGACGATGGCAGTCTCCAGCCGTGTGAAGTCTCGTAAACGGGGACATCCGCCGGGGCCACAGGTATGTTTTTTTTTCATTCCATTTTTTTCCAGCGCGTCCGCCTCCTATGGCCTTCATGGAAAGGGAAAACGGACTCCTTTCCCGGTGGCCATTTTCTTGGTCTTTTTTTTTTTCTGTCCTGAAACGCTGCAGCGTTTTGGGACAGAAACAAATGTTTTTAGTGCCCCGGTCACACAGATCTTGCGGGCTGGGGTACTATAAGTTATATGCCCCTTGTGGCAGGGGCAATACCGACTCAGGCCTATAACTATGGGCCCCGGGGCATTACCTGAGTCAATAATACCCCTGGCGCTCGGGGCATATTGCTTAATTATTAGGTGCTGTAGGTCTGGAGAGCCAGTGTCACAGACATCGATATCCCAATTCAGTTCAGCATCCACCCAAATACGAAATCCTCCACTTGGTCTCCGCCTCAGCGCCTTCCATGTGAGGACACACACAATACCTGAAAACTCTGCTGTTCTACTTGATCCAGTGCCCAGGTTTCCTGCATACATATTAGCCTAAATCCACAAATGAAACTACACCAGTTGTTATCCACAAGATGCTTCGAAATCCCAACAATGTTCCATAAAACAATTTTGATTTTAGGGAATCATCCTGCGTTGCTTGTCTTACATCCCTGCAGTAGACAATCTGCATGGTCAAGTCCCTCTCCACCTTTAACATTGGTATCCCCTAGTTTCCTTATCAGTACCTCTGGACCCTGTGCTTCTGGAATAATATCCTGGGCTTTTGCCCCGTGAAAGTCAGACCCATAACCTTTGTTAAATCAATTAGGGTAGGGATGTGGGCCCGTAAAGTAATTCTTGATCCATGTGGTGGGCAAGCCCTGATGTCAATGGTAAGTAACTCCTCTTCCAACTGCCTGCTTCTCAAAAAGATCTGGAAATAATCATCCACACCATTAGGCATGCCCTTCCGGTCACAATACACAATTTCATCTCTAATAATCGAGGTGTATCACTTTAAATTATGGATTCAATTAATTAATGTATTTACTGGTGCCACTTTGCTCTCAAAAATGTCAGGGGAAAGCCTAGGCACATTATACATTACTACAAAATATTCCCGCCTGATGGATCTCACCACCCTAATCCAATCAGGGGAACACCCTATACTAATTGGTCTGCTGTGGGCATACTTATTATTATTATTAATATTATTATTGTTATTATTGTATTTATCGAGTGCAGACCCCGCTTCGAGATGCAACAGAGTGCTTTACAGAGTACACCAATACAGATGCATAACGCAGCTCTTTACAGAGGTGTACAACTTTACAGATCCACAACAGAGCACTTTTCTCTGGTAACAACAAAGCAGATATACAGCGGGGGTAGGATACAGAGGGGGACAAAGGTGGGGTACAACTGTAGCGGATTGCAGAATGAGAAGGCCGGGCGGCGTCTAGTGAATCAGGTGGCCTGAAGAACGATGTGATGGCCTAGGTGTTGAGGAGGAGAATCTCCTTGAATAGGTGGGTCTTGAGTTCTTTTCTGAATTGTAGTAGGGTCGGGCGCGTCTGATGATGATGGGGAGGAAGTTCCATAATCTTAGGGCGGGGGAAGAGAAGGCTTGTTTTCTGGTCCTTTCCTTTTTGCAGCGGCCTATTTCAAGTATGTACGTTTCCTGGCTTCTGGTGGTGTGCAGTGCTCCAGAGATGCCGAGTTTCTCTGCGACGTAGCTGGGTGACTTGAGGGCGACTGCCTTATAGATGATACAGCAAGACTTGAAGGTGATTTGTAGGAGAAGTGGGAGCCAGGGAAGGTCAATGAAGGCCTGGGTGATGTGGTTGCATCTGTGTAGACCCTTGATGAGGCGGGCAGCCGTGTGTAGGACACTTCTCAGGGGCACAAGGGACTATATGGGAGGATTTTAATAAGTGCATTACCTCTATCCAGGTGAGATGGGACCGGTGCTTGAATGATGGCTCTAAAGCTGTCCGGAGGGAGGGCTTTATGGGAACGATATCTCCAGTTACTCCAAGGAGGATTGGCTTTAATATTTATTTGTTTTGTATCTGTTATGGCCTCAGACCAATTAGTAGACTGCGATATAAGACTAACTCCTAGGGTTACTAAACTCCCTCCACTTGCCCCTGCTAGTCTATGAAGTAATTATTTGTTACCACTTTTAGAAGCTTCCTTTCCTGGCAATTTGCCAGTGGGCTCAGCTGGTTGGACCTTAGATAATTCAACACCAGGATCATATGATGATGGTGCATGGCCAAAGGACTTTTTCTCATGCAATTGATCAACCAGTTAAATAAGTTTGCCTACTGATTCCAGCGATTTCTTTATTTCCTTTAGCTTCATTAGTCCAGCAGCTCTCTTCATTCAAATCCCGGTGTGCCTATGCAGGCATGACACTCTCATGAGCTGATTCATATCTGATCATGAGGAATCATAGCAGTGAACCACAGCCCTGAATTCTTCTGTAAACCTCTTTGGTTCATCTCTCAAGTTAGGAAATTCTGTACACACATTCATCAAATCCCCAGGTGTCTAAATTGCCCATGTATGAGTATGGGGATGCTGAAGGTGGATGCACGTCTGCATGCCACAGCTTGCTGCTCTGTACACATGCTTATTGCACCGTAGGGATGTGTTGTATCGGAGCTTTGGGATTGCACTAGTCGTTGTGCATGAGGCATCACTTGGGCTTTTCCTGATGCAGCACAGCTAAGCCTCATACATCCGAGTGGATCAATAATATCTTCCTCATCCGTGCCTTCATCCTCCCTGCCCTTCTAATAATATCTTCCTCATCCGTGCCTTCATCCTCCCTGCCCTTCTAATAATATCTTCCTCATCCGTGTCTTCATCCTCCCTGCCCTTCTAATAATATCTTCCTCATCCGTGTCTTCATCCTCCCTGCCCTTCTAATAATATCTTCCTCGTCCGTGTCTTCATCCTCCCTGCCCTTCTAATAATATCTTCCTCGTCCGTGTCTTCATCCTCCCTGCCCTTCTAATAATATCTTCCTCGTCCGTGTCTTCATCCTCCCTGCCCTTCTAATAATATCTTCCTCGTCCGTGTCTTCATCCTCCCTGCCCTTCTAATAATATCTTCCTCATCCGTGTCTTCATCCTCCCTGCCCTTCTCTGTCTCTGCTTGCTGTGATTATAATTTGTTTTTGGAGTCTCTGAACTAGACCATGCTTGTTTGTCTTGTGATGTTCTCTTTTTTTGTATTTTGTCTTATCTCACATTCGTGTCCTCTCTGCCCTTAATTTTCAATCACCCACTCTCTTTGACCACCTTTCTGAAAACCAGTTTAGAAAAAACGTCATTCTTGTGGCTGTATTTCCTTCTTTTTGTCTTCTGAGTTGTGCCTGAAATAAAAAAAAGTTGTATTCTGTCTACTGGATTCTGTCTTCAACTATCTCCTTTATGTGCGAAGATCTCTTATTCCAGATATCTACAAGTCTCATTCAGTAATTTACGTACATACAAGATGCAGCCATGCCTCAATCTGGGAAACGGGTTTGTGTATGTTTATTGTATTTTGATTGTATTTTGAAAAGAAAACATATATTCCCCGGGTTTCCTCCAATTTTTTCCATTTGCTTGCAATATGTTCCAGACACACTGGGCGTCATTATGGGTATGACGGAAAGTGGTAAAATTGGAGGTAACAAATTTTACCACTACACCATATCATGAGTTTTGGCTTACAGTAGAAAATGTACCTCCAGCAAAACCCGGGAGGTAAATCTTGCCATTGAACGCCCAAAAAATGTACAGAATTGGTGGAATTACCACACAGTAATTCTGTGGTGGTAATTCTGCAAAAAAGCCCCATTACACTGCTACCATCACTTGTAATCAGGTGGAAATTCTGCCTGACCAAGTGGCGGCGATGGTAATTTGTTTTTAGTGGATTTATTGCAGAATTACTGCCATACTCGTAATGATGCTAACTGTGTTTTATTTTGAACCAACATTATAAGACGATACTGTATTTTACTTGTCAGCAGTAATATTGGCGCCCAAACTCTTCTTTTCCCAGACTGCTCCACCCTCTGTACCAGTCTCACAGTTTTTCTTTACACTTTTAACATGCACCTGTACATTGTATTATTACATTTTCATGTTTAATTATATTTGCCATCCCTATTAACTTTCCTCTTTAATTGCTCAACCCTCTATGAGTGTTGATTTAATAACCAATCTGTATCATCAGCTCTACTTTGAGACCACTTGAAAGGTTTCAATTAGGCCTCTGATCTATTGTGTGCACATAGCGTTTGAGGAGAAGCAGTCTGCTACTTGTATTACTATGTTAACTCGGCATGGTGAGTCTGAGGCAAAACGGCACCAAATGACGGATCCGGCATCCCATTGCAATACAATATGGAAACCAGGCAGCAAATATAGAGACAAGGTTTATTTGCATACAGCTGTGTAGAAATGGGCAGGTACATTTGCACAGTATCCCTGTCCCAAATGTGTGGCCTCTTAGAACTCAAAACTTTGGACTATTCTAGTGTTTACACTTTGAACCTTATACAAAATAGTCTGTATGGTACATTTAGTCGGTTACATTAACAATGGACTTCTCGAGGGAACATCCTCTGACCTTAGAGGGCATGGCTGGTTTTACAGCAACATTTGTGCCCTGTACAATTCTGCATAGCTTAATCACATGATACAGACCACCAACTTCAGTAAATCATTCTGCCCTATGTAACCCACCCTGATCCGGCACACTAGTGCCCAGTCTGCCTTCAACAATGATGTTGAGCTGGAAAACTAGGCATATGTGAGTCATGGGCAGAGCGTGACTTCATTTACGCACAGCGTTATGGGCTTCTGTGTGGGTGTATGCCAACGAATCAGCTTTCTCCCCACTCCACCTCCTCAACATGGCTGTGGCTGCAGTGCTATCTGCACTCATTGCTGCACCATTGCCTTGTCTCTGTCTCATGCGCGTCCATAGTTCATGCAGAAATAAAATGCTGTCAGCTTCTACACCCCTGCCTCTGCCTAAAGGTAGTTCCCAAAATGAAACTCCCTATGCCCTATATATGCCGTTTTAGCTCGAACTTATCTAAATCTAACCTATTGCTGCAAAGCAGGATAACATGTGAGTTAGATCAATTCTACTCAAGCGCCCAGTATTCAGGTGGAATATGGCTGAATAGGTTCGACTGTGCTGAGTGGATAGCAATATAATTAAACTGGTGAACAGGTTCTTCTTGTATCAGCCTAACACTTTACTTCAGAACCTTACATTCAAGTTTCCTTAGTTTTCCAAAATAGCTTCATGAACTCAAAGTGATCTTGACAGCTCGGAGGCAAGCTTTTAATGTGTTCTCTAGCCCTAGTGATCAGAGTAAAAGTCTCCAAAAACTCTGGTTAGTCTCCTATGATGCAGCAGGCCACATGGATGTCTCAGAAACACAATTCCAAATCCTCTACTGCAAAGAGGATCTAGGTAGCACAGCAAAACATGCTCCGGCAAATCAACAGGTTTCAGGCATTGCTAGATGTCATCAATCCCCTTTTCAGGTGGCCTACGGCGCAATACAAATAAATAAATAAATACATTGTCCACAGAGGGGTCACAGCCAAGCTATTCCGTGCAGAGATTCTGGAGAGATTGCAAATCTGGCGTTCACAACAGATCGCGTTATCCGCAGAAGGGTTCTTGAAAGATTTGTAATCCTGCAGTCCTTCCACAGCATTCTTCATGCATTGGGATATTCTACTGTGGGGATGTACCCCATGTTGCACTTCTGCTAACAGACTAGGTATTTGCAAACACCACTGAGCTATATGAGAACTTTGGGAGCTTAGTGCCAACTCGGCTTGAAATTATAGTGTTGCATTCATTTAAACCTTTGACAGCCATCAAATTATTGGGAATCATGGCATTCACACTTTAGAGGGCGTCATAACAGGCTTGTAAGCAGATGTGGATTCCTACAAGTTCCCAGACAGCATTTGGTTATCTTAGTAGTTCTAGTCCGGGTACTGCAGCCCTCACTTTTCAAGGCAACAGAGGCAATTACTTAATTTATTTGTATTTGTTGTGGGTAATTCAGTGCTTCAAACAAAACACTGTACAGAAATCAGAACAGCTAGCGAACAATCCTGAGAGGTGCTTCACAATTGTACTGGATGCAAGAGTATGTGGGCAAATAAAAAAGGAGACAGAACGAATTAACACTATAGGTATTTAGAGAATGTACAACATTTCATTGACAGTTTCATAATATACTTATGTGTACAGTTATGTTGGGAGCTGTTAAGATGATACAGAGGTTACGGGACACACATATTGACAAGGGTTAGCACATGGTGAGACGGTACTGTTCAGGGCAGATTTAAATGATACATGGGGTTAATACGATTGTTGTCGAGAGTCAGGGTGTTCCAATCCTATTTATTTATTTATTTATTGATTTATTTATTTAGTCAACTATATAGCGCACAAAGCCCAGAGGCATCTAGGCGCTTTAATTTATGAGATTGGTTACATTTGTTACTTACAAAGAAATACAGGTTACATTCATAGCATTTTAAGATAAGCCTTCAGTTAAAGAGCGAGTTAATTTTAAACATACACTTAGGTTAAGCCTCAACTCATGGTGTGGGGTGGTACATCAAAGTAAACAGTGTCAATCAGCTAAAATGTGAATTAGTTTTAAGCATACACTTAGGATAAGCCTCACCTCATAGTAGGGGGTGCTAAATCAAAGTATACAGTGTCAATCAGGTAAAGAGCAAGTTCGTTTTAAGCATACACTTAGGATTATCCTCACCTCATGGTGCGGAGTGCTACATCAACATTATCATAGTGAGCAGTTACAGGAAGGTGGAGAACGTGTGGAACACAAGCTAGGGCAAGCTAGTAGACATTAGCATTAAAGTGCAATATTAGGGCAGACAAAACACTAGGTTTGGTGAAGACAGGGTCCAGTTGTAAAGTATGTAACCAGTAAGTAAGTGCATATAGAGGCATCTGAAGAATGGTACAGAATGTCAGCGTCTATGGGTGTAGTGATCGGCATTTGCATGGTACAAAGTGGGACAATGATTCAGAGCAAAGAGCAAGCAAAAGAGCTTTACGGTCAAGGGAAGGCAGTGTAAAAATGCATTATACCGCCAGTATGCATGGTGATGAATCTAGGATGCAGTGCAGTGCTACAGATCAGTGAACAACAGTCACATTGGGTGGCAGGTAATACCTTTTCTTTCTTGTCGACCAGTGAGTGTTAAACGAGGGAGCCAAGTCTGGATATCGATGAGGTCATAAGAGGGTTGGCACTTGAGGTATTGGTTACAGCGACGGCGTGAGGGGAGAAAAGGTCATGTGTCACCACACGGTGCATGTACCGGTACAGACAGGGACAGACAGAGCCCTTGAAATAAGCCTTAGGACACATGGGCCGGCTCCCGCCTCCCGATGAATCAATTGGTTGTTGTAGTCAGGGCTAGCCAATGGGAGCGGGAGTACGCCAGGCTCAGCAACAAGTGTGCCTGGGCCACAAGGGTCAGCCATATTGGCGAGCCACAACTCATTCAATAAAAACAAATACTGCAATAAAACACATGGTAGCAGCACGTATACCGGAGTAAAATGCATTCCCTTTTCTTCCTATGGATCAAGAAGGTTGACAGAGCACAAGTGAGAGGCAGTGCAGGGTGGTCGTGGAAAGGTAATGGTAAGTAGAGCCTTAGAGCATCATGGACGTATCAGGGGATAGAGGTACCCTGATGGGTGGGGAGGGTAACCCAGGATAGAGTTGCTGAATAAGCGAGAAATGTTTAATAGGAATTGACGGTGCAATGAGAGCTATCTATAGTGAAGGCAGTGGCAGAGGTGGAGAAGTTATAGAGAGATCAAATTGTTCAAAAAGTTCAGAACTTTGTCTAGAAGCAAAAGGAATAGAGAAGGTTCAGGAGGAGCAGCAACAATAATTAAGTCTGCTGAGAACACCAGTAGGAAAGATAGCTTTGTGAGGATTTTCCTAATACTCACACACATCTGCATTTCAGTCTTGGAAGTTATGAAGTGATGAAGCTTGAGTTTGTTCTCAAAGATGATACCGAGTGTACAAGGTTGGGGTAGGTGTGAGCAGGTTAAATGGAAAAAATAAGGTTGATAGAAAGGGGTAGGGATTTGGAGGCAGAGTTGTAGCAAACGTTGCTTCATGAGGAGGTCATCAGGAGGAACTGATGTGACATCCAGTGGTGGGTAACAGTGAAACATTTTGAAAAATATGTGGCAAATGTATGCATGAGCAAGGAAAAGGATTGGAATACTGGCGTGTCATCTGCAAAAGATGATAAGCGAAGCCAATGAAGGAGATTCATTTAACAAGAGAGGAGGTAGGACCCAGTATGTGCCATGACTGCATATTCAGAACACAACATTAGGCTGCTGAGCTCTGCAATGGATGGGAACACCGTTATACACCACATGGATTATAAAAAAAATACTCTGTTACCAATTAGTGTAGCCCATAAAACCTACTGTGCAAGGAGATTATTGTGCCTAAGAGGGCAATGGTCTCTCAGAGGACAACATAGGATTCAGATTGCTGTTGATGGTTTGGATGAAAACACATCATGGAAAAAGTGAGATAACCCAGGCTTAACCAATGCACTACATGAGATATCCCATCAGCAGTGCATTTTAGGACATTCAATCTCACAATCAGGTGATGATATCAAGGTCCATGCAGCTACAGTGATGAACGTCATTGCCATTAAAATCCCATGTAACATCATCAAGAGTCCAGACGGTCTACCCATTTCCAAGTAATTGTTATCAAAAACCCTGGTACCAAGACAATGTTCAGGTACTGCCATCAAAGGCCAACCCACTCATACCAGTGCCACTTATTGATGCAGCAAATCTTGATGCTCTTGAAATCGGCTGATATTGTATGTATTCATGTAGTTACACTTGTGATGGATACAGGTATCAAATGTCCTGATAATGATGCCATTGCTAGGTAATGACAATGATGTGTTATTTATATAGTGCTTACATCAAAGCACTTTACAGATAACATATTTACATGCAATATCACCCAACCAAAGTTGGTTCTCATTTATCAACCTCAGAACCGAAAAAGGATGATAGGCTGAGTTGGACATGCCAGGATTCAAACCTGCACCTGCAGACCACAGACAGATCACAGCAGAGAGTGCTCGACCCACTGAGCTATCTTAGCAGGTATATTCACCGGCATATTGCATCAAACTTGTAGGTGCCTTCAGCAAATTATTCATGTCAAATATATGGGGCACACAAAATTGCCAGGTATTGCACTTATGTGGCCACAGAACAGGTCAGAGCTAGGCAATGTCATAAAGAATGTGTGTACTCATACCACTGGAAGTTATTGTCCTCCACCTCTTATATACTAACACTATTGGCAGATATTGATATCAAATGCCTTTGTACCCACTCTGTTAACCGGTCGCCTCATGTCTTGACAATGGTATGGGGAGAGCTGCAGCACCTTGGCTCTTCATTTTGACCACCCGCTTAAAGAGCCCTGCTGTCAAAGTTGGAGAGGTTAGGAAGATGGGAGGGGGGCATCTGGAGCATGGGACTGCTGCACAACTCTCCTGTAAATGGCTTCTCTAAAGTCTGAATGCACAGGTGAGTAGTCCATGATTGTTGTGCTTTAATGGCCTCACTCAGCTTCCTGGACTCACCGCCACTGATAGCCTGACCTTGGAAATGGACATACAAAGGGTACACTGATGCATTCCTGTGCTGATCCTGTGCAACCTTCCTTGCCTGCTCCACTGCAATTGCAGAATAGCAGTGCCGTGTGTGGGCCAGATGGGTTTGGATGGCATCTGCATGGAAGTGCAGGGTTGATGATCTCTTTCTTTTCTTCTATGAGGTCATCAGAAGAGGCTTGCTGCATCCTTGTGATACTGCTGCAGTTTTCTACGTTGCCATGTGCAGCTTGCACTTTATTTTACCAACAGTCTGTTTACCTCCCTGAATCTATATAAATGAAAGACAACATTGTTTTTTGCTCTTTACTGATGCAAGCGCCAGCAAAAATACATTAGAAAGAATTCCTGGGCATACAATAGCATATTGTTACACGAAGAGTCACACATGCACTGACACATATCTGCATAAATGCATGTAGGCATTTGGATAGTGGTACACAATCATGCATTAAGATACACAGATTCTTGTGCAAACACGCATTATTCCACACCCAGAATGATGTTGATGATGGGCACTTTCCAGCCACTTGCACTGCACCCACCCGTTTCCCACAACAAAGCTCCAGACTGTGGCAGTATGGACTTTGGCACTCTTTCTGTGGGATTGCACTTTTTAATTATGCTTTGCAGAGGTGATATTTGTGTGATCCACTACACAAAAAATGTTGTTACAACCATGTTGGACAAGATCTTAGTTTCTTGTGGACACTATTTCAAGGGTGGGAATTTGCGGATTTGCTGGAACAGTTGAAAATGACACATTTTTATATTACTCTTTGCCGAACACAGTCAAAGTGGCGTGTGCCGCACTTTGTGCGCACACTCAGCAAGACACTAAGCATTTCCTACTCTCAAAATAAATATATTACATGGACCACATACCGATTCCTATGTGACTATAGTAGAGCCACTCAATACTTGTCCTTAATGATATTGCTGGATAACGCCTGCCTGGGGAGTATTATGATTTGTATTTGTATTTTGTATGCTGTTTATTTGTGAAGCGCGCCGGGCCCAAGGGCATCTGGGTGCATATTACGCAAGGTTACAATTTCATACATGAAGAAATAGTAGACTCTACCGGCTTACAGTAAACATGCGGGTAGGGCTACGGTGTGACAAAAATATATACAAAATAACATAAAGGATTGGAAGGAGGGCTCAGCTCTGATAGCATTGGGAAGGGTATTCCAAAGCTTAGAGGCCAAGACCGGGAAGCTAGTGCTGCCAGCTTTTTGTAGTTTAAACCGCGGGAGGTATAAACTGTGGGCTTGGGCCGCTCTCATGGGTCGAGTGGAGGTGTGGGGTGTGAGTCGGTTGGCTAACTATATGGGGGTCTGATTAGTCAGGCACTTGTGAGTTAGGGCAAGTGTTTTCAAGGAGATTCTGTGCTTAACAGGAAGCAGGTGTAGATTGTGCCTGTGGTTAGAGATATGGTGGTTTCTGGGTATGTTTGATGCTGCTCTAATGGCATTGTTCTGAATGACTTGCAGTTAGTTAATGGTAGATTGATTAGTCCCTAGATAAAGGGCACTACAATAGTCTATTTTAGACATGACTAGTGTTCTAGCCAGAATGATGTAATTAGGAGTATTCAAGAATGGTCTACAGGCAGAAACAAGTTTACAGGTATAGGCAGACGCTGACCTGACAGCATTGGTTTGTCTGCACAATGATAGTGTAGAGTCGAGGTACATTCCTAAAGTTTTAGTATCCTTAGAGACCTTAATGACGTTGCCATCAATGATGAATGACTTTAAGGAAGGATCACGTTTATTAAGACGTTGGTGTGAACACAAAATAAGTCGTTCCGTCTTGTCGTCATTCAGCCAAAACTCATGTTGCGCAATCCATGCCTGAATAACCATGTAGATGTCATTCAGGGCTTTACTGTCCACTGCATAATCACTCGTGATGGGGATAAGTATCTGGGTATTGTTGGCATAGTTGGTGTACGAGACACCCAGATAGTCAAGAGCATCACATAATGGTTTGGTAAACACATTATAAAGTGTTGGTGACACACAGGAACCTCGGGGTACGTCACAGTGAATAGGAGCAGGCTCGGCAGATGCTGACGGAGAAAAAACCAGCATAGATCTGTTATTTAAGAAGGATCTGATCCAGGCGGTGGCAGTGTCAGAAAAATGGGTGGCTGAGATGAGGTGCTGGCACAGGATTTGGTGATTAACCAAATCAAAGGCCGCTGAGAGATCAAGTAATAGTAGCAAGGCTAATTTCCCATTGTCTTTCAGTACCTCAATCTGTGTTTTTAGGTTGATGGGGGGGTTTCCGTCCCATGACTAGGTCGGAAACCGGATTGCCTCAAACCAAGAAGATTGTTGACTTCGAGATAGTCCTGGACCTGGAGGTAGGCGGCACAGTCCAATATTTTGAGCATGAATGGGACAGTGGTGATGGGTCTATAGTTGGTAGGTAGGCTGGGATCAAGGGAAGGTTTTTTAAGCAGAGGGATGATCCAGGCGTCCTTTTGGTTGTCCGGGACTATCCCTGTTTTGAAGGATGAGTTTATAAAGGCAGTAATTAATGGGGCTAGATCGTGGGAGGCTTCCTTGATAATGGGGGCTGGGCACGAGTTGCCTTCACAATTGGAAGTTTTGATTTTATTGATGATGCATTCAACTTCAGCAACAGTGAGTGGAGAGAAGCTGAAGGGTTTAATGTTAGGAGTGGCCTGAGAGATTACAGTGATAGAAATAATAAGTTGCTTGTCAGTCTGTAGACAGTTTTGCTTATCTTTGATTTTAGTTTGGTGGGTGGCAGTTTTGTCCAAGAGTGCTTTCTGTATGTTCAAGCACCATTTGCTATCTTTAGTGGAAGAATCAGGGGGAGTAGCAGGTGATTAAAGTTCCTTTAGGATTTTAATAGTTCTTTGGAGTTAGAATCTGCTTGCGTAATACGTTTATTAATGATATCTTTTTTAGCCTGAAAGATAGCCTCTTTGTAGTTGATGGAAGCTATGATGAGACCGTCCTTATGGTCATCAGAAGGATGAATTTTCCAACAGGCTTCAGCATTACGTTTTTCTTTTCGTAGGACTCTCAGATGTGGTGTAAACCATGAGTTAAGATGTGCACGAGGTTTAGATTTCCTAAGTTTGATTGGGGCGATTGAGTTCACTGCTGTGAGCATAACATGGTTGTAGGTTTCCGCTAGAATAGAAGGGTCAGAGCATGAAGCAGATGCTTTGCTAACGGTGGGAAGAATAAGTGGGAGAAGTTTGTCTCTTGTTATATCTCTTTTATTTCTAGTAGGCAGGGCAGTAGTCTGTTTGGGGCATTGGACAGTTTCTATGTTGAAGGTAATAGCATGATGGTCTGACCAGGCACAAGGTGAATTAGTCTGAAGGCTAACATTACAGTTGGAGTCAACTAACCAGTCGAGTGTCTGCCCTTTAGTGTGAGTAGGTTCTGTGATGTGGTGAGAGAACCCCAAATCAGTTAAAATATTCTCAAGGCCGGCCACAATAGGGTCATTCGGATCTTGGAAGCCCAAGTTGAAGTCCCCTAGTAGGATAATTTGAGATTTGGTTTTTGAATGATCTAATAATAGGGATGTGATGTCATCTCCGAAGGATGTGGCAGGGCTGTGTGGTCTGTAAATGAGATGTAGGGAGGCCTTTTGATTAGGAGAGATGGGAAGCTTGACTGAGAGTATCTCAGCTGAGGGAATCTTTTGGCTGAGCATTGCTCTGAGACCAAGTGAGTTTTTACGAATAAAGGCAACTCTGCCCCCTCTTATATTGTGGGGTATATTGGTCACATCTGGTGATAGAGTAGTACGTAGGTATGGCGAGAGAGAGAAGTAGTCGGGAGGCTGCATGGAGCCAGGTCTCTGAAATGATATTAGCATTGCCAACTCATTTATCAGGGCGAGCGTGGAACAATGTGAAGATACTGGTCCAGACATTATGCAAGAATGCCAGTATCTGAGAAGACAAAGGGGAAGGCCTAGTGAAAATGAATGAGCCATTGATTGGATGCTTGTCCAAAACTGTAGAAGGAATAAGAAGTTGTATCTAATGTTTGAAGCAACAGCAATAATGGTCACTATGTTATGCTATGTCGTGCTATGCTATGTTATGCTATGTTGATTTATATGAGCACCGCTGGCAAGAGCAACACGATAACCTTGGGACCGTCAAGCATATCAGTGTTGGCTAAGATGATCCAGGTGCCTAACAGTCAATAATCCAGAAGCATCAGATAGCATGGGTGTAGGAGATGCTACACAAGGCTCCACCCGAGGAAAGGACAATAACACAAGGTTGGAATACCTAGAGTGGGGTACGAGTGCAGAGGTGAATATAGATGTCAATCTGAGGGAAAGTACTATTTGAGGTCAACCAATCAAAAGCCCACCTAGCAGAAATACTATGATCAAGGAGAATTCAGTGAGGTTTCATGGAGATGTACATGATGACGGCAATTGCTAGAGCAATGCTGTGCAGAATGACTGTCTAGTCTTCCATGAATGCAGTCTTTGATATGAGTGGTGCTGGAGGTAGAGTAATCACCATGCTGAGAAGGATTGATCCGGCAATGCTTACCATTTGAGACTCTGTTTTAGCAAACTATGCGGTGCTGGGCTCACAATTGGTTAGCTTTTTTACCCTGATCATCTGGAAGCACTGCACTAGAGCTCCATGAGATGCTACACCTGTTGCTGTTCTCGATTGGCATCCTGTTGCTCTCCCAGAGATATTGTTTCTCCATTGGTCGCCCCCTGTTGCTGATCTGAAGCACAGCATGTGGAAATTAAGCAGATCTTGAGTTGATCATGGCTGTTTTGTTAATCAAAAATCATACGTTCTGCCACATACTGCCTTGAGGGAGTCAGGTCCCCTGTGGACTCAGCCTCACTGATGTGGTGATGATATAGTTGACAACTTCTCTGTTCAAAATGGCTCTTAAGCAGTTCTGGCATTTAATGGTAAGGCACTTTGCATGCTGAGTCATGTAGTTTCACGCCCAGCATAGCAAGTGATGTTGGGTAAGATGCATCATGACAACATGGTTCCAGTCTGTAATTTATAATTTGTCTTATTACATCAGTTTTAGAAGAGCTTTAAGGGTAATAAGTGTGTGGGGTGGGAAGGTTACCGGGAAAGCCTGGTAGGCACCTTTATTTAATTTATCTCCTCTCTTCTTGGTGTCAGCAGAGTTTTGAAAATTATTGGTTAGTGGTGTTGGGCCTCAGACATCATAACACACACCTACAGGTGGGAACCTGTGAGCTCTGCAGATATGGCACAGCAAGCACCTAACCCTAGCTATTTACCCACATGATAATACAAAACGGTTAGCAATCAGGTGAAAAGATCTAAATTACAAAAATAATATGATCTTGTTATAATAAAAGTTGAATTGGCTAAAGAATATGATGGTTGTATTTCATTTGATTAGATGACAATGTGTTCTGTGGCAGAAGGGGAAATCCCATTCTTCCGCCTGAGGTTCTGGGTAACAAGATGGCAGTAGTTGCTAAGCCAGTTTACTTCTGTAATGAAGGTGCGTGCAGATTCAGCATCAGACAGGGGGGCACACATACACCCTGAGGTAATTACTGGGGTGGGAAGAGACACCTCATTGGGGGAGACAATGAGGGAACCCTATTGGCTTTAGTTATGTCTCCCCCTCTGTCTCTCTCTTTCTCTGTACCTCTCTCTCTCTCTCTCTCTCTCTCTCTCTCTCTCTCCCTCTCTCTCTCTCTCTCTCTCTCTCTCTCTCTTTCTCTCTGTATTTAACCTGGAGAGGAAAACTTGTGTACAACAACGGCATGAGGACACCCTTCATAAGGTAGGGAAAAACAGGTAAACACATATTACAGAGGACTACGGGTTGGGCTTTGTCCTGAAGGCCTGCAACAAACATATGTCCTGTGCACTACACCCAAGGTAGGGGGAAAGCTGGACCCAAGTTGTTTGTCTACTGCAGACCAGAGTCGCGGAGACAGCATTAGGAGACATGATGAAGGCTGGCAAACCAGTCTCACAGTTGCTAACACAAGTTGGTGAAGCTGACCCAATTCATACACACAACACCATGATTGTTTTACATTGTCCATTGGCTGGTGGGTATGGGAACGGGGATTTGGACTGGATTTGCATGTCTCAGAGAACTAATCAGACGGTAGTTTCTGATATAACTAACTAGCCCTCACAGAGTACTTTTTCACTTAGAGGGGTCATCCAAGTTACACCAACTTACATTTTATAGAAAGGTCATTTTCAAACTTCAGGGTGATTGGATTGGATCTGCGACTTTTAAAATCTCCAGCAACAATTGAATCCTGTTTTGTGTAGATACACGGGGCGAACCGACAATTGAAAGATACCCTGTTCCAATTTTAAATTTCAAGACAGAACAAAGACACAGATAAAAGGAATTATTGAACAAAGACAACGCATCCTCCTGATGATCCACTTAAACTAAAGTGGAGAAACATGTTGTATAAGAGGTACTAGACCCCTCCACCCTCAAATGAAATACAGATAAAATAATAGGCTCATCAATGGTTCCAGTATTGCAAAAATCTGAATTATAGTGCTTTTTTGAAGATAAAGAGTGCATATAGGGTGACTCAGGAAGTAACTGGTGTCTCCAAAAGTACTCACATTTCATGAATATGTAAAAATATAATCTGAAAACTGGATAGAAAATGAGTTATGATCAAAAGTAAATTGATTTACCATTTGGTAGCAAGGCTGAAACAAGACTGAGATATTTCTCAAATGGATGCCAAAATAGAAAATTACTTCTGGATCAGGTGTCAAAAGAGCTCAATTATACTGATGTTGAATATTCTTTGGCAGCAATTCACTGTAAGATAAAACAGTTCCGGGATGGTATATTTAGAAATGTTGGCAGGCAAAGCCGACAATGATTGATAGTAAATCAGATAAAGGCATGGGAAAACTACCAATTAGATGGAACAGCTGCTCACTTGGCAACAAATGAGTGAGCTCATGGAGTTTTTCACAGTATGAGCTGCTAAGTAAATTTTGCAGGACCTCGAGCACCAGATATGGGCTGGTTCTTGCCAGGAATTAAACGATAAGTAATTAGGTCCGGCTGGGTCTCAAGTAAGCTTATCCGTCTATGTCTCAGTCAACCTTTGCTTGCCAAAATGAGCTAATTTGGGCTTTTTGAGTGACGAATAAGCCAACCAATCAGATACAAGGAGGGCTTATATTAATGAATTATGTCATTGGGAAAACAGCATATAAAAGCAAGCTGATTGTAGCAGCTCTGTGTGCATTCCAGAATATCCTTTTAAACCTGTATTAAGGATGGCTGTGAAATTGCACACAGGTGTCCCTTTCCTACTTTGTCCAGTCTCGAGTGCCAGAGTTTACAGATGTCAAAGCTAATGGATGGCAGAGGGTTTCCCTCTACAACATGTAGAGGTTTCTACAATGCTTTCACTACAAATATGTGAAGGTTTAAGCTCCTATAAACCTGGGATGAAATCAATGATAAATTGTTGCCACTCTACTATGAAAATGGTGATTACAAGCTTATTACAAATCAAGGACTATATGAGAATTAAATCACATTCCAATCACCCTCAAGTTTGAACGTGTATTTTCGTTAAACTGTTAATTGGCGCAAATTCAATGACTCCTCTAAGTGAAAAGGTTTGTATTAATATTGGGCAGCCACCATATTGGGACATTCACTCTGCTGACAACAATGTTGACTACCTATATTATACATTTGGACTCACCAATCTGGTTGAATATTTACTGCAAACTTCCCCACATACCCTCACAGAGTATATCACAAAGCTTATGAAGGACGCTATCTTGCGGGTTACTTGTGAATTTCTCCCTTCCCACTAGTTCAGGGTGTATCATGTTCCGTCTAATTTTTACTAATTGCAAACTGTGTGTGGGAGGAGACAGAAAGCAATGTGACACCACTTATGGAGGACATGAACCATGAGAGGGCAGATCTGTTTGCTCCAATCACGTTTGACTAACACATATTTAGCTGTAAGAAAATGATGTATCATAACAAGTAGTATTTGTGAGAATTGCAAAAACACAAAGCTTGAAGTGCAACCATTTCTAACATTGTAAACATTGTTTACGGGTATAAACATGATATTCACTTTATGCCAGTTTGTCAGCCCTCATCAATCAGTTCCGATCCACTGTTCTGTTTGATTTGTGCTCACCCAGCTGTATTAAACAGTGTTACTTCTTGCCCGGTGTGCGCGCCTTTTTGGACTACCTTTGGTAATTAATCAATACAAGATTGGGAGGACACCTGGCACACTTATGTCAGATGTTCCATTGCACTGCTAGTGCTTAAAGTAGCTATTTTGGCCTGAACAGAGGGGGATCCCTCCATTGCTCACTGGCTCCCCCTAAAGGCTAACGCTGGAGGTGCAGAAGCACACACTTCTGCCTTGCATGTTTTGCCCTTAATATGAGACATTGCACTAATAATAAACTGTTTCATGGCAGAATTTTCCAGCATCTAAGCGCCATAACATTAACTGTTATTCATTTCCAATTTAATGATACCAGAGTTATGAACAGATTGAAGGGCTGAGAAGGCTCTGCCGGTATTGAACTTGAAAAGTGAATCCTGCTTTCCAAGTAAAAAGATTAACATGCTGCAATATTTGCCTGGGTGCCATTGTGTATGCTTCCAATGATATATATAGTAATGACATCAGGTTTAGAAATATTGTTTTTTCCCGAATTCATACTGCTTGTAAGCACTATAGTTATCGATGTTATTATTGTCCATTTTAATGGAATGGAACACATCTTATTGTCCTTGGAAGGATCAATGGTTGTGCAGGTGCTGTCTGGTGGGAACCTTTGTTCTGCAGGTAGACAATAGACATGAGTGACGTTGTAGGAGAGGAGTCTGCAACCTGTCACTCTCCAGATGTGTTAGACTACAGACCCCATGATCACTCATCTTTGGATATTGTGGTTAGGTTTTTATCAGTGTTGAAGTCCAAAACATCTGCAGAGCCAAATGTTGAAGACCACTGATCACACAGGAAAATTGACCAAGGACGGCATTACACCTTTTATCCTGTGCTTTTTCTAGTAATGGTCATTGCAGGTAATTATACAGGAGTACTGAACATGAGTTTGATCACAGCTCCTGTACAACCTGTCTTTTCCAATAAGGCACTCTGCAGGAGCACTAAGGCAGGGCTATTATACCCACTCTCCTCGCTGTCCTTTTACTATACATTCCTGAAAGGCAACAGTGTAGCAGAACTCAGGGTTCGATGGATCACTCCTCCTGATCGCCCTGCCTTCTCCGACAGAATGCGATGCAGAATTCAGGCACAGATCCCCGAACACTGAAAGGAGACCACACCTGCAGCAGTCCCGGCCTTCCAACATGGAAATGGAGCAGAGGTAGGCAGCAGAGGGAAGTTAACAGCGTCCTACAGAAACATCGACTCATAAAAAGCATCCCTCTGTGGAAGGGTGCACCGGTAACAACATGCCCCAATATTGTTTAGGCAGGCCAGGGTTATGCTATTATTTGCATATGATTGAAATTGTGTATCCTCTGCCTTTCCAATCTTGGAACAAAACCAAAGAACAGCTGATAAAGGATCTAATTCACAGAGAGTTTTCCAATGGGGTTTTACCATTTCAAAACACTTATGTGAATTAGGCCCTAAGTATCAATGAGACACCAACTATGTCACAACACCAGCCTCTGCTGCGCTGGTACATGTTACACTGTGATTGATACACAGATTCTGGGCAACCACAATGTCTCTCATGCCTTCTCTGGAAACAATGAGGCACATATTGGGCAGAAGAGTGTGTGCTTCAGAAAGAAATGCTGTTGCTAAAGGCTGGTGCCAGCACAATACCTGGGCATGTCCCTCCCCAACCCCACAAGACGAAGATATACAGGCATCAGCAGTAGAAGCTACCAAAGGACTGCTAAGGGTCCCATGCCAGACCCGGCTCTCGAATACCATTTGCTCTGGAGCAAGGTTGGCATGTAAATGTCATTTAAATCTGACATTGACGGTGGGCTTTGAAGGTCCTTTTGTATCATTTATAGAATGTGAGGCTTCGGGCCTGAGCATCCCACTGCCCACCTCCTCTGGTGGCAGAGACAAAAGCCGCAGCAGTGTGGATCCATTCTGAGCATCCCCTGTGTCATATCAATGTCTACTCCCCATTCTGGTGGGTTTCAGAAAAGTGGGCAAACCAGTTATGTTCTCAAACTCGTAAAGATGTCTGCCATGCCAACCTGGCACACATGTCAGATGTACTCCAGTATGCTGTGATGAAATATGATATGTTATGATATGATTGTTTATTTACATAGCCCCTATACACAATGTGTTTCAAAGCGCTTCAATGCAAGGGAGGGAATAAGGGAAAATAAAATGACATTCTTACAGGCCATGAACAGTAAGGATGTCAAATTAACTATCGTACTCGGCCTGATGACATTTGCAAGAGCTAAGACAATGGGCCTCATTATAAGTATGGCGGTACAGTAACAATGGCTACTGGTACCGTTGCTACCGTACCGCCATACTACGAGCTGTGCTCGCAGGTGCCTGTCAGCCCGCCAGGTCTGACCTGGCGGGCAGAGGGGCACCTGCGAGCACAGCAAGTCGGATGCACTGACACCACTGTAAATGGTGCATCCGACGTCCCCATTTCCATTGAGCCCTATGGGGCTCAAATGGGAATAGGGATGTACCGGGCCCCGCACCAGTGAAAGGGCAATTACCGGGTCCAGCAGGGCCGGAATAGCCCGGTAATTGCCCATTCACGGGTGCCAGACCCGGATGCGAGTTTGGGGGTAGCCTTGCCTGTTTTACCGGCAAGGCTACCTACAACCTCGTAATGAGGCCCATAGATAAAGAAGGGAGGTAGATAAGCAAGTGAGGGGGAGATTGGGAAGGAAATGGAAAAAGACAGGCGACTACTGTACTAGGCCTGACAACATTTCTGGTAGAGCCAGAGAAAACAAAAGGTGAGAGAGAGGGGTGCAGAAAGGGTGGGGAGGAACAAAACAAGCGACTATCATACTAGGCTGATGACATTTCAGATAGTGTTGGTTGGGTGGGGGGAAACAAGTAAGGCGACGGGGGAGGAGACAGACAAGGTTGCTATCATACTAGGTCCAGGGAAAATTCTGATAATATAAGCGCATAGAAGAAAGTAAGGGGAGGAGGGGAGGAGATAGGAAAGGGAGAAAGGGAGAGGAGGGGAAAACAAAGAGTAAGCAGTCAAAAAGAGTTGACAAACAAGAGGGGAGAACGAATACAATTGCAGAAGTCAGTAGTAACACGTAATGTTGCAAGCCTGGATTCAAGATGTAGATGAAAACAGAATGATTCACGTCCACCATTAGAAAGGGTGACGCACCGTGAATCAATGAAGTCCATAAAAGTCAAATCCAACATTGGCCACAAGACAGAGATGGTGAAACCAGAATGTATCAGGACAGACTCCTGCAGAAGTAGGCTGGAGGGGTTAGGGGGAGCAGGGTAGAAGAATCAAGCAAAACAGGCAACACCTGTGTGCGAGAGGTGGGGGGTACAAGGGAACATCACAGGGGGACCAGAGGGGTGGGGATGGCCTGTGGGGACAGAGGGAGGAAACACGTGTTGGTGCATGCTTACCTGCTGTCTGAGCAGGGGTTCGAGCCCTGGATTCTCCTGGTCTGAACAGGTCCAAACAGGAATTGCCCTTTTCTTTGTCTGCCCTTCGCTTCGGACGCCCGGGCGAGAGATGCCCTTGATCTAAGAGATAAGAGAAGGAAGGAAGAGGCAGGGCTAAGAAGGTGGGTGCTGCTTAGGCCAGATGACCTAGATCCACCTGCACCTGCTCCCCATCTGCAAAGGAAAAGAGGCTGGAGGGCTCCTTAAGCAGGGAAAAAGAGCGGCACCCTGGAAGGCACCAGGTGGGTGGCGCTTGCTAAGTGGAGAAAAAGAGCAGTAAGGAGGAAGGCACCAGGTGGGTGGCGCTTGCTAAGTGGAGAAAAAGAGCAGTAAGAAGGAAGGCACCAGGTGGGTGGCGCTTGCTAAGTGGAGAAAAAGAGCAGTAAGGAGGAAGGCACCAGGTGGGTGGCGCTTGCTAAGTGGAGAAAAAGAGCAGTAAGGAGGAAGGCACCAGGTGGGCGGGGCTGATTCCACTCTATAAATCAAGGTTTATCTGATTGAGACCAGAGGCCCAATAGAATCCTCCTACAAAAGGTCTTATTATATATTATGAGAATGTACGTGTTTCATCTGTTATCATTGAATGCAAGAAAAAGTCTCATGATACGTAATATGAAAGCTTCAAATTGTGATGCAGGCAAGAAGCTAATAACATCCTATTAGACTGGCACCATCCGCATTTTGTGATATAGCTGCTAGACTGGTGTGGATTAAAATATTCCATGTGCCGTGCATTTGCAATTTACACATTGCAGTCGAGATCTTTTCACATTAAAGGTGCCCAATGAACTTTTTCAAATTGTAAACACCCTATGTTAATTAGCTAGATAGATATTATTTTAGGCAGGTATGCTTTATAATAAAGTGTGATGTTTCGAAGCGACCAGGCGCCTAGAACAGTGCTTAATTGTGTGCTTTCTGAACGCAGTAGTCGATTTATGTAATTACTGCTTAATGTGCTCTGAGCGCTCATGCTCTCAGCGGTGATGCTAGCTGAACGGAACGTTCTCCTATATTATGGAGGTAGATAATTCAACAGGGCACACACAGTTTTCCAGTCACAATATTCATTGAAGAGGTGTTAATTAAATGCTTAATCTTATGAAAGAGCCTAGCAAAGTTAAACTATCTGTAGCAGCCAGGAGACTCTGGGCCATACACGGTGGAAAATGGGACCCGCTCTCTTCTTGCTGAACGGATTAGCAGTGTATTTTATGGCGCTTAACAAGAAGCATATTCTCACCGGATCTATAGTATGTTCACATTAGGTCCACCATTTGCGATTGTTGTTTTGTGTTATGCTAATGAAAAGCCGGAACACATATTGTTAAATGAAGATGTTTCAGAAAAGACACCAAACTTAAAACACTCTATTGCTCCTACACTGTGCTGTAAATTCGACTTTAAGGTTTGGCACACCACTGATCTAACCTGTTTGATTTTAATGTTAGAATTGTGTGATAGTTGGCAGATTGTAAAATATACAAAGATCATTGGAATATGGTATTGTAGTGCTCATTTTTAATTTTAGCCAATTACCCAGTAGCGCATTTGGTATGGAGTGTAGAAGGGAGAAAATGGCATTTGAACCACCATCCAGACATATATGGATGGCATTATCCTATATTCTAGTAATATGTGTGTGCCACGTTTTAATAACTGACGCTGCTGTTACTATATTAGAAAGAGCTGTGTAAGCCTCCAGAAGGGAATGTTTAAAGTTTCCAAGACACATACCTCACTCCTTCCACATGTACACAATTTGTGACAAGCAAATGAGCTGCAGTGGGACTGCAGTTTATTTTTCGCAAAACAAGACTTAGAATGATTTGGGGGTGGAGGTGTACATCAGTGGTTGTACTGGATGTGGCAAATTTAAGTGAAGGAAGAATACAAGTTGCGAAAAAACAAGTCTTTGGGCTCATTACAAGTTTGGTGGCACAGGAAAAAAACGTGTTGTGATTCCATTACCGCCACTTGCTTTGGTTTTAATGGAATTACCACCAAACTACATGTTTCACCTTAAAGTGGAAGATTTTCATCCAGCATCGTACTGGAATTAAATCTGTCTTCTTTAAGGTAAAACATTGGTGGAATTTCCATGCCATAATTACTGCTCATGGTAACTGCTGAAATCCCCATGGAGGCCTATAGATTCCATAAATTGGGATTAACACTGCCCTACCACCACTTGTAATCCTGTGGTTAACCCACGGCCCAAGTAATGGTAACAGTAAGCGAGTTTGGCAGTAATTCAGCAGATTTAGCACCAAATTACCACCAAACATATAATGAGAATTATTTGGACGAAAGAGATTGTTTCCAGCGGCTGTACTGGGCATGCTAACATTTTGTGATCAGTAAGAGAAAACACTGGTTGCAAACAAATAGACCTAGAGGTATTTGCTGGAAAGAGAGTACAAGTAATGGTTTTGTTGGGCATGGCACATTTTTTTGTACCAGACTTGAGAACATACGAGTTGCAAAGAAAAGTCTTAGAAATGTTTGGGGGCAGAAGAATACATTCAATTGTTTCATGACGGGAGAACCTTTTGTAACTGACTAGAAAATATATCACCTACAAAATATTGGTTTTGAATTATTTGATGACAGGATAATTCATGATTTGGTTGCACTAATTCTGCCAACTTCTTGTGATGGATGACAGAAACTAATATGTGCCAAGAAAAAAGACTTGGAATTCTTTGGGGACTGGAGAGTACATTCACTGGTTCTTCTGGATGCGACATCTTATTGTGATTGATTTGGAATCCATACTAGTTGTGAAGAAAAAGTCTAAGCATTGTTTGGTGCCAAGCAAGTCCAATTAGTAGTTGTACTGTGTTAAACAACTACTTGTGATTAATGAGAGAAAATAATGATTGTGAGACTATATTTGGTGGTTACTGTAAGAGGATTCAATTCAACACTACAGCTAAGTCAATGCCTAGTCTGGGATACTAAATGGAAACCCTTATTGATATATCTTTACGTCCAGTTCATGCGTTCTGGATGACTACCCCTATATAACACCCCTCTCTTGGAATCCCCCTGACCCCACTGAGCCAAGAAGTAGTTCTGTTTTGCAAGTTTAAAAGGTTTATTTGATAATTTAAACAATAGATATATATATCACAATTTATAATAAATTAATAATTGAATATCACACTTAATCTGAGCAGTAATCAATAATGGATAGTCTGGCACTAGCACACTTCTTTATAATCAATGATGAGTGGTTATAGGATGGATGAGATAGCAACAATACTTTTAAGGTTTCAAATGGATGCAAGGTGGAATGAAATTGCAGTACAGAAATACTCAATATGATTTCAACAAAACAATGTAATCACTTTTCTCTGGCAATCCACTCCCCCCTTTATGCAATGCAAGGAAATGGAAGGAAAGCACACAGTTCTCAGAAATGCAATCAAATGTAATTCAGTTCACCCCAGCAAGCTTAGACTACAGAAGTTTGAAACACAGGCCCAAAATGCTTTTATATGTGCTGGCAATGAAGTGAAAAATATGCTAAAATGCTTTTAATTCCCTCTAGAGGTTCAGGGTGAGTGGTATCTAGTTAATATTAGTCCAGGCTCACTCTAGCAATGATTCAGGGATGGTTCTTAAGAGGCAAACAAATTTTTAGCAAGGAAAGCAATGAAGCTGCTGTTTTCACACGTGGAGAAATTTGCAAATCGCGGCAAATTCACGAGTGCGTTTTTCACGATTGCGGCAAAAGTATAGTAGCAAGTTCCTAGCCCAAACGGTTCCAGAGATACGGATGATTAAATAAAGGTAGTTTTTCGGATTTTAAATTTTAAAAGTTCAAAGCGACAGGTTACAGCTTGCAGATAGAAAATGACAGGTGACAGCTTTTAGGCAGTTCTACTTAGATTAAAATAGATTGAATTATATTATTTTAACTAAGAGATTGGTTCTGCACAGTTCTGCTAGGTACTCACAATATATTTTTGAATTAGGCCTCGCCACGGATCTGGTCAGGTTTTGGACTGGACTCCGGTCTGGTCTGGGTCTCTTCACAGTGATCTGGGTCAGCTCTCTGGTTCTGCTAACAGCGGTCTGGGTCAGCTCTGCTCTGCTGGTCTCGCCTCTCTGGATTCTGGATACTGCTCTACTTTCTAAGTACTGCTACAGGTTCTGGAGATTGATGGATTTGAAGTCTGGATCTCTGGATGTTGTATGGTCCGGCAGCATGCTCCGCAGCAAATGGAATTGAATGTCCCTATCTGTCCTGACTGTCTGCTTTTATGTGTTTTGACAGTGGGTGTGTGTGCAGCATCACTAGCCAGCCCCTCTCTCAACTGCCCATTGGCCCAATTCTCCCCTCTCCCATGATTGGGGAGGGAACTGTGAGTCAGAGTGATGCTGTAGGTTTTATGGGTCAGAGGATCCTCCCCTGGTCAGTTTGCCCACAAAATCTATATTTGATCAAAATGCACACTTCCTAGATACACAGTGGTTTGAAATTACATGCACCCATCATGCATTTACTGATGGTAGCCCCTATTCAAACTCTGCTCTTCCTGGGGGCTTGCATTCAGAAATGGCGATATTTTGTCCTTTTTAGTGGTTTTCCACCATCGGATTTTTCTCCAGGTTTGTACACATGTACACGGCCTGTCCATACATACTCCAGTAAATTAACATGTCTCTAGCTTAAACACAGAGTCTGTAGTATACATAAATAGCAGGGTTTTGCCCCAGAACATCACACAAATTGGAGTTTGGGCTTGAATTGAAGGTACATTTTTTAAATTAAGGCTCTCAAAGTTATACATTTCTGTCATTTGATTACAAAGAGTTATCAGTGTTTCTGTAAAATATATATTTTGCTTTCAATTCAGTTCTCAGAGTGTTGGAGTCCGCCTCCAAGACTTGGGTGGGTCAGTCACATGTGTCTTCTGGCAGGCAGGCCTTTGTTGACAGGAAACAGTCAAAATCAACATATCCTATTCAATTGCAAGAGCCTATTGTGTGGTCTCCAGGAGGCTCCCAGCCAGTCTGCCTTCTATCAATCAAGAGGTCATGTGAGATTCTAACTCCTGGTGTGAATCTTTGGAGGTGAGAGGGTTTCCCAGGCTTCAGGCCTCTGGGAACAGCAGGTGGCTAATTTTTAATTAAAATGCAGCCTTTGAAGTCAGCTGAGTCAAATCCCTTTGTCAGCAACTGCACTCAGTTCTCCTGTCAGAGTTTAGACCGCTAGCGCCGCCTTGAGGATTTTGTTGGTACTGCATGCAATTTTGGGATCTTTCTTGGATTAATGCATTCTAAACAGGAATGGTTCTTACATGGCAGTAAATAATCCTTGCTTAACATTGTTTTGATGGGGCGCCTTACAGTAAGACGGTTATGTGGAACCCCACAAAAGGGTTGAATCTTTAAAGTGGTCCAATGAGTCATGATTTCAGCAACTTTTTGACATCAGTAACAGTGGATTTTGTTAACAAAGATCTTTCTTTACACTGGTGGGCGGCAAGTTAGGTAACCATTTTGGTGTGCGCACAAACTGCGTGGTTCTCCTGGATTCTGGCACGCTTGTGGGCTTTTTGGCCATCTTGGATTTTCTAAGCCCACAGCACCAAAGGTTGTAGCATGATAGTCCAAACGTGGGTCAGGACACCCAACAAATCCCCCCACGTGACTGCCCTTTGAATTTGAGTCGATGGGGAGTCGGGTGCACAAGGGTTTTGACCCACGCACTGGTCTGTCCGCATAATCTTCTTCCAATTCTCCAAATGGCACAGTTCAGCATCTTTTCCTCCACCCGGTATTGATCGATCGGTTCTCCTCGCCGGTCCTGATGGGAATATTGGGCGGTACCCTGGGCCCCCCGCGTCTCTGCTCCCGGTCTCCGGATCGTCCTCCTTGGCCAGTCTCGAGGTTTTCTTTCTCCTAGGACGACAAAGGAAGAGCGGCAATACCTATTCATAGACATTTTTCCCCCACCATTGATATAGTGGGGTGGCATATAAATTTATAGTCAAAACATATGGACATGCACAGTTCTTTTTGCATTCAAAAACGAAAACACCCACATTGAGAAACTCAGAATTTGATAGGCGATATGTAGGATATTTTAAGTTAGAACTTAATTAATCTGAGACAGTACCCTCTAGGATTCCAGAGGATTCCTCCAGTTGTTGCAGAGTGTGCCTGGGATGGCAACACTTCAACTGGTTTATGTGGACCCACTTGTCTTCCCCCTCTGCCAAACCGCCTTTGGGGATGCGGATCTTGTAGGCCACAGGGGAGATTTTGTCTATAATCTCAAAGGGTCCCTTCCATGTAGGCAAACATTTTCGCTGTTTTGCATGGTTCCTTTGGAAATTGTATAGATAGACCCGGTCCCCCACCTGATATTCCTTCCTGGAAGTCTTCAGGTCATAGTGGGTCTTCATGCTATCAGCTGATCTTTCTAGATTCTGCTGAGCATAAGCAAAAGCATGTTGAAGGTGTTTCCTTAAATTCTCCACATACTCATGAGTTGTGGAGGCATTTATCAGTGTCTGCTCTTGGGTCCGGTAGAGCAAATGCTGAGGAAGCACCATCTTGCACCCAGTCATCAACTCAAATTGTGACATTTCGGTTGCAGATGAAGGGGTAGATCTGATGGCCATTAGGACCAGAGGTAATCGGATATCCCAACTTGGCCCAGAATCTGCCACAAACTTCTTTAATATGCTCACAATGGTTCGGTTATATCTCTCTACTGCCCCAGAAGAAGCTGGCCGGTAAGCAATATGCAACTTCCTTTTGACCCCCAGTATCTCCCACATCTTTGTCATCACTTCACTGGTGAAGTGGCTACCTCTGTCTGACTCAATCCTTTGAGGTAGGCCGAAATGGGAAAAGATGTGGTTAATCATCAGGGCAGCTGCAGTTTCTGCCTTGCAATTTGGGGCTGGGAGACATTCCACCCACTTGGTAAACAAGCATGTCACAGTCAACATGTACTTATTCCCCCTAGTCGAGCGAATCACAGGGCCTACAAAGTCGATTTGTAAATCTGACCATGGCAGTGTCATCCCCCTCTTTTGGAGAGGCGCACGGTGCATGAGGGATGATGGCTGAAATTGTGCACACACAAGACACCCCTTCAAGTATTGGTTGAGGTCCTGCCCCATGTGTGGCCAGTATGCAACCTCTCTTAAGATTTCCAATGTTGTGTGAAACCCCCTATGACCGGCGGTGACCGCATCATGGGCGTGACTTAACATCAGGCTTCGGAATGAGGTAGGAACCACCCACTGATCGTGGCCAGCTTTGGATTTCCTTACCAGCAAACCGTCTTGGATCCGGAACATTTTTGGACATTTCATCAACACCCTTAGGTCCTCTTTCCCAATGTAATCGGTATCCGTCAGGGGAAAGTTCTCAGGGTCCTCAAGGTGCTGGTAAAATTTACCAATTATTGGATCCCCCTTCTGAGCGGTAATCAAATCAGCATCAGGGGTCTCCTTACTCCATTGTGCAATTGAAAGGTCGTTGTGAGCATTTGTCTGGGACCTAGTGATAGCAGTGACCTGGATTTCCCCCAACAGGGACTCAATCTCAATTAGATCCCCTTGGATGGCCCCGGTTTTGGCCAGCTGATCAGCTAAGTCATTTCCAGTTTTGTCTGGTCCCTCTACTTTGGAATGACCCTTGATCTTTTTCCAATAGATGGTCATCTCATTCGAGGTGACCAGATCATCAATGTTTTGGATCAACTTCCCATGTTTCAAGGGTTTGTTGTTAGCACATAACATGCCTCTGGCTTTCCAATTAACGAGGTGCTCCACGAACCCGTTCCGTACATAATCCGAATCTGTGATTATGACCAGTTCGTGGTGTTGATGCTGGACAGCAGTGAGGATGGCCTGATGCACAGCCATCAATTCTGCCACCTGACTACTTCGGGGACCAATTTTGTATCCAGCGGAGGGTTCTGGGAACTCCTTCACCCATGCATTCCCTACGCCGGCCACCAGTTCTTTCTCCCTGTTGTTATCAACATGGTATGAGCATCCATCCACATAGACAGTGGGCATTCCCTCACACTTGTCCTCTTCAAAGACTTTGTGGGGGGAATTAAGGTATGCCTCCATGTTGTCCTTTATTTTTAGACTTTCGTCCTCGAGACAGTTTTCTCTGGCACAATCATGCAAGTCAGCCAGACCTTGCGCGAGGTGACTCTTCTTGTTTTGGCCATTTCTGACCTCCACAGGAAAGCCTTGCATTGACAGAATCCAGGAAGTAATTCGGGAATTACTCACATTTCCGGCCCGGATTCTGTCACTTTGGAGATATTGCAGAGGCTGGTGTGGAGTCTCCACTATGATGTGTTCCCCCTGGATAAACGGGCGGTAATTCTTCAATGCCCACACCGTTGCCAGGAGTGCCTTCTCACAATCGTTGAATTTTTCCTCCACAGAGGATAAAGTTTTGCTCGCATAGGAGATTACTTTATTGACCTTGTCATGCTTTTGGTATAATACTGCTGTCAAGCACGTATTAGAGAACCCCGTCTCCAGGAAGAACTCCTTTTTTCTGACAGGGTAAGCTAGGCAAGGCGCTTGAGAGAGGCTTCTCTTGAGTTGTTTTACCGCCTCGGCTTGTTCTGGACCCCATCCCCACTTGACCCCCCCCTTCAGGAGATGAATCAGGGGTCTGGTGATCTCTGCGTAGCCCTCAATGAACTTTCTGCTGTAATTAGTCAATCCAAGGAGGCTCCTTAGTTCCCGCAGAGTTGTGGGGTCTTTCAGTTTCTGAAGTGCTTCCACTTTCTTTTCCTGGGGACAGAGACCCTGAGGAGTAATCTCATGCCCCAAGAAATTAACATGGGTTCTACACCACTGTGCTTTCTGAAAGGAAAATTTTGCTCCGCGGCCCTCAATTGGGTCAGAACATAACGGATCTCCGCTATGTGTTCCTCCACAGATGAACTTTTGATGAGGACATCATCTACATAAGCCAGGTTACCCCTTGCACCCAGGTCGGGCATGGCCTTGTGTAGGAAAATTCATTGGCGGAGTTGAGGTATCCGAAGGGAGTCCGGGTCCATGTATACTGCTGGCCCCCAAAGGTAAAAGCCAGCTTGTATTGGTCCTCCCTACTGACCGGCACGGTCCAGTATCCATTGGTCAGGTCTATTGCCGTGAATACCTGTGACCCCTGGATCTGGGCCAGCCCTTGGTCAATGTAGGGCAGAGGCCATCGGGAAGTATGGACCCGTTTGTTGAGCTCCCTGAGGTCGGCGCAGAGACTCCACTGGCCGTTTGGCTTCAATATTCCCAGCACCGGATTATTGAAGGTGCTGTGGACTGGACGGATTATTCCCCGGGACTCAAGGTTCTTAATTATTTCAGTAAGGGACTCCATTGATGCGAGGGGCAAGCGATATTGCTTCACAAACACAGGAGTCATGCCAGGGTCTGTGGGGATTGTTGTTGTGTGGATGTCAGTGCGACCACAGTCATATGAGTCTACCGCAAAGAGATCTTGGAAATCCAAGAAAACTTGTTTCAACTTTTGCTTTTGTTCCAGAGTCACACAGGCATCAGCTAGGTTGACTCTCTCTTCCACCATCTGCCTGAAGCCTGGAAAGACTTCTGGTTTGGCTATCTCCGCGGCCTCCTCCAGCTGGGTGGAGAAGTACCTGGTCAGAGTGCTGATTTGGACCAGAGGCTTCAGGTGGGAAAGGCAGCCCTCATGGACCTGGAAAATCACCTCATCCCTCCTGAAGTCACAAGTCACATCTTCCTTACCATAGGGGCAGGAAGTGTACACCAGGAAGTTCCCCCCATGCCGGGTAAAAATCCTGTCTGGTGTTGTATTGTCCTCACTTTCACTGTCAACGCAGTCCTTGGGGATTGGCCCTAACAGTTCATTACCTAAATCAATGAAAAAATGTCGGTCATCAACCGCCATTCCAATAATGGTGCCTGCGGCTAGAGTAATACTCTTTAAGTCGCTGTTATCCACCTCTATTAGAATGGTGTCATGTTCTATGTTGACTAATGGTGTTGGGTTTACCCCTAACCCTTGCTGTTGGAGAGAAGCATTTAGATGTATGTAAGCATCAGGGTTTTGCAAATATTGTCCTCTTTTAGCTTTCACTTCCAGGGAGAATTGTCGGGTCCTTTCTGGGATGGTGACTTCCTCTTTGATCTGAATTTCAACTGCATAAGGTAGCAATTGAGCTGACCTAAATGCTTTTTCTGGATCATCAAAGCCCATGGGATTATCCGCTAATCGGGACCAAGCTTTGAAGTTTATTAGGTCCAAACTAATGGCAAAGCGATTGAGAATGTCACTGCCTAAGTAAAAGGCGGTAGGGACGTCTCGCACGACCCAACAATTGTGGACTATGCTCTTGTTGCCAATGGAGATTTTGAGCATACACCTGCTTGGCAGGAGATGTTTGGAATTAGGTGCTTCCAGGTCCATTTCCCATTTGTCTATCAGTTTGAAGGTGGGAATGGCTGGATCTTTTGGGAGTTGGCGAAACATGGCTTCGCTGATGAAGCTCTTACCATTGTTCACGCACACTCGAGCGAGAACAGAGTCCTTCCCATCATTTAACTGAACAGGGATGAACAACTGCTCTCCAGTTTGCTGAATATCAGCCAGGCTCTGAGCTGATTTCACATCTTTCTGGACTATAGGAGTGGGAGTTTCTGATTGTGGATTAGTAAAGAATTTCAGGGTGTTTCCTTCCAGTGTGGAATACCACCTTAAACTGGAAGGAAGGTTGATTTTCAGAAATAGAGAGGACCCCCCATCACCAGTCTGTTGTCCTACTGCTATTACTGTCACGTCTGGAATTTGGTTGCTCTGGAAGTGAAATTCTACTTGGTCAGATTTTTGTTCAACCATGTGGCAGGTGCCGTTTAAAATAACATGGTTGACACTCTGTTTTAATTTTATTGGTCGGCTAGTCTGGGTCCAGAGGACCTTGTTTACGCAATCTATTAAGGGTGACAACCTCCTCAGGAGGTCATTCCCTAGTAAACAAGGGGTGCCCTCTGGAGTCACAACTATGACCGGGTGTTTCAACTTGTGTCGCCCAATTTTAATGTCCAAATCTGCCGTCCCCTCGACGGGAATTTCCTTCCCGTCAAAGTTCTGGAGTTGTCCAGGAAGTGAGGTGAGAGGAATTTGGTAATTCCCTCCCCTTCCTGCATTCAGTTCATCAAAGGCCCTTCTGGACAGAAGGGTAGCTTGAGATCCCGTGTCCACCAGCGCTGAAATCGTACCCTGCCCCTGTACTTGTACAGGGGCATAATATCTTCCCTCCTTCTCCTCAAGGGGGCACAGATAATGCACATTTCTGGACAACTGGTGGGCTAACTTTCTGGTTTTGGACATTGCAAGAGAAGAAATTTGGGCAGAATTCTGTGGAGAGCCTTGGGAATCTGAAAGAAAAAGTTGGCAACTGGAGATCAGAGCCATTGTGGGTTCCCCTGGTTCCGGTTTTGGGCCGCCCTGCCCTTTTTGGAGGCAGTCATCAGGATGGGTTTGAACCAGGGGATTTTGGTATTGTTGGTTCTGGGATGAGATGATGGGCAGCGGTAGCTCAGTCTCCATATCTCCCCAGTCTGGATTGGAATCCCTTGGGGCCCATTTTTCCTTGGGAGGAGTTCCCCCATCTCTGAAGGAGAAGATCCTTTTCCCAGGATCTTCTGAGGATCCCTCTCCCTCAAATTGGAAGATCTGTACCTCCTCCTCAAAGTGGGTCTGTTTGGGTCCTTTGTTTCTCCTACCCCCCCTCTGCTCCTTGGGAGGCAGGCTTTCAGGGGCAGGAGATTTTGTTTCCGGTTCCTGGGTTTCCAGGGGCTGTTTACAAGTGAGGAAGGAAGCTTCCTCCCAGGCTTTACACCCCCCTTCCCTTTGTGCCTCCTCCCTGGGAACCGGTGAGTTATCGGGGTGCTGCCCCCGTCATTGTTCTGGAGCACCAGGTCCAGAGTTGGGTGCGTTCTGCGCTGGCATGCCGATCTGAGGGTTCTGCTGAGCCCTCAGTATGTGACCCAGATCCCGTGCCATGTTTTGAACCTGGCGCTCTAACTGGGAAACCCGCTCAGGCTGATACGGGGCCCTGTTTTCTCCCCTGGGCTGATCCCAGGAAGGGTAGCTATCCCTTCTTTGGTAGTACCCCTGGTTGGGAAGATTTGGATACCCCTCCACCCTTGGCCTCCCCTCTCCCGGATTCGGTTGTCTGGGCTCTGGGAATTGGGGAAAGAAGGGTGGAGGATTTTGGGGCTGGAAGTTGGGTGGATACCTGGGGAAGAAGTTCTGCCCAGGGTTTGGTGAGTTTCTGCCCTCCTGTGAGGAGTTGGGAGGGAAGTTCTCTGGGTTAGGTACTTGGCTGGATCCCCCCCCTTGGGCTGGAGGAGTCCACACATAACCCAGGATGGGTCTGTTTCCCTTGTAACGGTGGCTTACATAATCAGGAGAGCGAGGGACCCCATTTGTTGGGCTGCCTCCCTGGCTCCCTGTCTGTGACTGGCCCGAGGGACTTCTAGGCCTAGCATTATTAGGTGCAGGTAGGTTTTTAGGCCCCCCAATCTCCAACTCTAAAACGGGGGTGACCTTTACCTCTGCCACCTTGGTAGCAGCAGGGGTGCTGTTGGTTTTGGGGTTTTTGGGCTAGTTTTTGTTTTCCACCGGTTTCTGCACCTCGTAGATGCGGGTGGCTTGTTCAATGACCCATTCTAAAGATCTTTTCTCATGAAAATCTCTCACGAGCTGGGTCATTATGTATTTGGGCAAGGCATGGCAAAAAGTATTAACAAATTCTCTGCTGTCTGTGCGCAGCCTTCTGGTGGTCTGCGCAAAGGCACGTTTCAGTTCTTGCACGAATTCTTGTGGGGCCTGATCCTCCCCACATTGCAAATTGTAGGCTGCCTTGCGAGCCTCTTGAGGATTTCTGTGAACAGAAAAATGTTTCAAGATGGCCGCCTTATAGGTGGACCATCTTAAATGATTTTGGTCCTCCAGCCCCGCAAAGAAACTGGAGTATTCTGGTGAGAATGCCCATTTGACGTACTGGATGCAGCTACTGCTGTCCTTCAAATGGAAAGTCTCCATCATTTGCTCATAGAGCTCCAAGTGTTCCCATACGGAATACTTGGCGTTCTTATGATAAGGCGTGATAACACTCCTTATTGCCTTTATTTCCTTCAATGGGTCCTTATGCAAGGCCCTTTTTGCCTTATTGGCCTTTTTGGTTCGGGCAACCCTGGTCCATTCATCCTCTGACTCAGAGGCACTGCTCCCAGAGGTTCCTGTCTGATCTTCCAGGTTTTCCCGGATTCTGCGAGCCTGGGAATGGCTGGCAGAATGTGGGGACCTGGTCTCCTGTGTCCTGCACCGTTCAGAGGAGTCTTCAGATTCCTCTTTGCTGCCAGGATTTGATGGGTACCCCCCCACTGACCTAACTGGGCAGAGGTTTTCAGGATGCCCTTAATGGGCCTAGTCTCCTGGGGTTCCCCACTAAATTGCACTGTGCTTGGTTGCCCATACCCGGATGCCCGCCCATCCATTCCTGGTAGGTACTGGCCTATGAGCCCCATGCTTCTCGCTGGATAGTAATCTGCCATCCCTGTGGCCCGGTGCTCATGTGCGCCAGGGGACAGGGGGTTGGCAGAATCCAGGGACTGAGAGAGATAAAGGCCTCTGGTACTAGGGCTCCTGAGGTTATGCTCAGGAGTTTCCCTTTCCCAGCGCACCTGGTCTCTATCCGCCCCTGCTACCTGTTGCAATGCAAGAGCCTGCGCCTTCAGTTCCTCAGTTAAGGCCTTACTAGACTCTATCAGTCTCTCCTGCATCGCTATCTGTTGTTGGAGCCTATCATTGTGCTGGCAGAGAGCCTCATTCTCTCTCTGCGTTTCCTGATTGGTCCTGGAGCACTGGGCCAGTCTTTGCTGCAGGAGGGTTACCTCCTGAGCTGTGTCCCTATTGGCCTGCTCCTGTCTTGCCAGAGCATCCTCCACCCTCCTGGTGTGCTCTAGCAAGTCCTGGTGTTCTTTTTGGAGGTAACCCAGTCCCTGGTGGGCCAGGTGATTTTCTTCCATTTTTCTTCTTAAGTGGCAGACTTCCTGGCCTAAGGTGTCCCTTTCCTGACCAAGGGCTTGAATTTGTGACGCCAGGTCGTCCCTTTGCCTTTGGAAGGCACCAGCTTTCTGGCGCTCCTGATCAAACTCTGCCTGGGTATCCAGGTCTTTCAGGATCAGTTTATTGCTCTCCTCTTTCTCTCTGTCTAGTTGGATTTGCAGGGTGGCTACCTGCTCTGTGCATGCCCTGTTGAAATTGATCTGTTGCTCCAGCTTTTTCTGGCTATGCAGTAGGGAGTCCAAACTGTCTTGGCGTTCCTTCTGCAAAGCCAGAATTCTGGTATCCTGGTCTGTCTTTTCCTGTTGCAGTATATCCATGTCCTCTTTTATTTTAATGATATACTGCCTACTATCATTTTCTGACTCCTGGCTCCCCTGCAGCCTCTGCTCAGAAGAGACCAGGTCAGATTGGACCTTCTCTAACGCCATCTGTCGCTTATTCGCCAGATCTTGGCTTTCAGTACATTTATCCTGCATGTCTCCCATATATAGGTACAGGTATGCCGCTATCCTAACCATCTTGTCTTGTTCATCCTTAGCTTTAGGAGCCATGTATAGTTCACTCAGGGCCACATGTAGGGGACCCTGATCTCCCCATGTATCTGACCCTGTTTCAGTGACCTGTTGCGCGATTGCCTGCAACCAGACCGTTTGGTCCTGATGAGTCCACTCACCTCTCACAAATAGCTTATGTAAGAAGTGTTCTCTGGCTATTTTCATATCTACCAAGGTCGTCATTCTAGAGATTGGTCTCTGTCCTGACTTCCAGAAGTTTGTATTTTATTTTTGCAAAACAGACCTTTTCCTTAGAGCGTTCCTTTGAGGAGTGCTTTACAGCGTAACACAGCGTGTGATCCGACCGGATATGTGTATCTGGTCAGCTGGCACGCTGTATTAATCTGCACAAGTGATAGATCTAATCCAAACGTCCGGCACGAGCCCCCAAATTGTAAGAGGATTCAATTCAACACTACAGCTAAGTCAATGCCTAGTCTAGGATACTGAATGGAAACCCTTATTGATATATCTTTACGTCCAGTTCATGCGTTCTGGATGACTACCCCTATATAACCCCCCTCTCTTGGAATCCCCCTGACCCCACTGAGCCAAGAAGTAGTTCTGTTTTGCAAGTTTAAAAGGTTTATTTGATAATTTAAACAATAGATATATATATCACAATTTATAATAAATTAATAATTGAATATCACACTTAATCTGAGCAGTAATCAATAATGGATAGTCTGGCACTAGCACACTTCTTTATAATCAATGATGAGTGGTTATAGGATGGATGAGAAAGCAACAATACTTTTATGGTTTCAAATGGATGCAAGGTGGAATGAAATTGCAGTACAGAAATACTCAATATGATTTCAACAAAACAATGTAATCACTTTTCTCTGGCAATCCACTCCCCCCTTTATGCAATGCAAGGAAATGGAAGGAAAGCACACAGTTCTCAGAAATGCAATCAAATGTAATTCAGTTCACCCCAGCAAGCTTAGACTACAGAAGTTTGAAACACAGGCCCAAAATGCTTTTATATGTGCTGGCAATGAAGTGAAAAATATGCTAAAATGCTTTTAATTCCCTCTAGAGGTTCAGGGTGAGTGGTATCTAGTTAATATTAGTCCAGGCTCACTCTAGCAATGATTCAGGGATGGTTTTTAAGAGGCAAACAAATTTTTAGCAAGGAAAGCAATGAAGCTGCTGTTTTCACACGTGGAGAAATGTGCAAATCGCGGCAAATTCGCGAGTGCGTTTTTCACGATTGCAGCAAAAGTATAGGGAATAGGAATGCGGTTTTAGGCTTTTTGACAAGATGAGATTCTAAGCTTTCAGAGGAAAGTTAAACCAAGTTCCTAGCCCAAACTGTTCCAGAGATACGGATGATTAAATAAAGGTAGTTTTTCGGATTTGAAATTTTAAAAGTTCAAAGCGACAGGTTACAGCTTGCAGATAGAAAATGACAGGTGACAGCTTTTAGGCAGTTCTACTTAGATTAAAATAGATTTAATTATATTATTTTAACTAAGAGATTGGTTCTGCACAGTTCTGCTAGGTACTCACAATATATTTTTGAATTAGGCCTCGCCACGGATCTGGTCAGGTTTTGGACTGGACTCCGGTCTGGTCTGGGTCTCTTCACAGTGATCTGGGTCAGCTCTCTGGTTCTGCTAACAGCGGTCTGGGTCAGCTCTGCTCTGCTGGTCTCGCCTCTCTGGATTCTGGATACTGCTCTGCTTTCTAAGTACTGCTACAGGTTCTGGAGATTGATGGATTTGAAGTCTGGATCTCTGGATGTTGTATGGTCCGGCAGCATGCTCCGCAGCAAATGGAATTGAATGTCCCTATCTGTCCTGACTGTCTGCTTTTATGTGTTTTGACAGTGGGTGTGTGTGCAGCATCACTAGCCAGCCCCTCTCTCAACTGCCCATTGGCCCAATTCTCCCCTCTCCCATGATTGGGGAGGGGACTGTGAGTCAGAGTGATGCTGTAGGTTTTATGGGTCAGAGGATCCTCCCCTGGTCAGTTTGCCCACAAAATCTATATTTGATCAAAATGCACACTTCCTAGATACACAGTGGTTTGAAATTGCATGCACCCATCATGCATTTACTGATGGTAGCCCCTGTTCAAACTCTGCTCTTCCTGGGGGCTTGCATTCAGAAATGGCGATATTTTGTCCTTTTTAGTGGTTTTGCACCATCGGATTTGTCTCCAGATTTGTAAACATGTACACGGCTTGTCCATACATACTCCAGTAAATTAACATGTCTCTAGCTTAAACACAGAGTCTGTAGTATACATAAATAGCAGGGTTTTGCCCCAGAACATCACACAAATTGGAGTTTGGGCTTGAATTGAAGGTACATTTTTTAAATTAAGGCTCTCAAAGTTATACATTTCTGTCATTTGATTACAAAGAGTTATCAGTGTTTCTGTAAAATATATATTTTGCTTTCAATTCAGTTCTCAGAGTGTTGGAGTCCGCCTCCAAGACTTGGGTGGGTCAGTCACATGTGTCTTCTGGCAGGCACGCCTTTGTTGACAGGAAACAGTAAAAATCAACATATCCTATTCAATTGCAAGAGCCTATTGTGTGGTCTCCAGGAGGCTCCCAGCCAGTCTGCCTTCTATCAATCAAGAGAACATGTGAGTTTCTAACTCCTGGTGTGAATCTCTGGAGGTGAGAGGGTTTCCCAGGCTTCAGGCCTCTGGGAACAGCAGGTGGCTAATTTTTAATTAAAATGCAGCCTTTGAAGTCAGCTGAGTCAAATCCCTTTGTCAGCAACTGCACTCAGTTCTCCTGTCAGAGTTTAGACCGCTAGCGCCGCCTTGAGGATTTTGTTGGTACTGCATGCAATTTTGGGATCTTTCTTGGATTAATGCATTCTAAACAGGAATGGTTCTTACATGGCAGTAAATAATCCTTGCTTAACATTGTTTTGATGGGGCTCCTTAAGGGTTGAATCTTTAAAGTGGTCCAATGAGTCACGATTTCAGCAACTTTTTGACATCAGTAACAGTGGATTTTGTTAACAAAGATCTTTCTTTACACTGGTGGGCGGCAAGTTAGGTAACCATTTTGGTGTGCGCACAAACTGCGTGGTTCTCCTGGATTCTGGCACGCTTGTGGGCTTTTTGGCCATCTTGGATTTTCTAAGCCCACAGCACCAAAGGTTGTAGCATGATAGTCCAAACGTGGGTCAGGACACCCAACATTACATTAGGTAGTTGTGAAGCAGTTGTGGTGGCAGGATAGCAGATTCTATAGCCTTAATTGAGTGTGTGATATGTTTTCACAAGCGAACAGAACAGTATATTCAGTGGTTCCACTGGGAGTGCCAAAAACGTGTGATAGTTGTGAACATTTCTCAGAATTACTTGGCGGAAAGAAAGTGTATTCACTGTTTGTTCTTCTTGTGGCAATGTATTGTAACAGGAAAGAGACAATACTAGTTGCACAGAAAAAGACTTAAAATTGTTTGAGAGCAAGACAGTGTATTAAGTGGTTATTTTGTGTGTGCCACATTTTTGTGATGGGCAATAGGAAATACGAGTTGCAAACAAAAAGTCGTAGGATTGAATAGAGGCAGACGAGTATATTCAATTGTTGCACTGGGTGTATCTACCTTTTCTAACTGAACAGAAAGCAAATTAATTGGCAATAAAACTACTTTTCAATACATTGGTTGCAGGAGAATCCATTCATTGGTTACACTGGGCGTGTCATCTTGTGGTGGATGAGAAAAACAGATGCAAATTAAAAGTGTTGGACTACTTTTACGGTAGAAAATTACATTCAATATTTCTATTGAGGTGTCCATGTTTTTGTGAGGAACTAGACAAAATAGTAGTAGCAATGAAAAAGACGAAGAATTGTATTGGGGCGTGAGGATACATTGATTGGTTATACTGGCTGTGCCAACTTTTTACAAAGATTGGGAGAAAGTATGCATTGCAAAGTGTGGACAAAATACAGGGCCCCTATGATTGCATTAGGAGGAGTAGCAAGGAACAGAGTCAGTTTGTACCAGACAAAAACCAGCAGCATGTAACCTCTGCCCCATATCACACAGTTTAGAGCTCACAAATGAACCTCTTGCCACTATGAGCTCTCTCAGTCTAGGATGAGCCCCAAGTCCAAAGGAAGAAGCAGCCCATTTGAAAGACGACAGAGGCACCTCGTGGTCCAGTGGCGCCAGCCAAATCGCAAGCTCCCAGCATCCTCTGAGAGGCCTGCCTGTGATTTCTGCATGGATCTGGGTCAGAGGTGTTGAGAGCATTAGGCTTCTTAGAGAGGTGGGATTCAGCAGTGTTGGGACCTGGGTTTATCACATGTCATTTTGTGAGAAGGTATCAAGGTCATCTGAGCCCTGCATGCAGTTCCTGGGTCCATCAGGAATGCCTGTGAGCCATTGCATCATCGCGAGGCAGCCAGAGTTCATGGAAACTGCCAGACTGGCCACCGGGGATTGGCCACGGAGCACTTCTAGGGCCTTGTGGCAAACTCTTTCTTCTGAAGTGGGTAAAGATGCTTTGAAGGAATGAACCTAATCAGGAGAGATGAGGAAAACCTTGCCATGACATTTGGGAGAAAAGTGTTGAGCTGATACAAGAATAATCAGGCAACTGGTTAATCTCTAGCACCGGGCATTGTGAAGGAACCGGTCCCCCCGCTGAACTGTAGAGGTTGTCCTTCATTAGAACACTGTCATGCAGCAATAATAATCTATTCTTTATATAATGCTTCCACCGAAACTCCTTACATACGACCATTTCTTATACAGTTATTAATGAGCATTTATTAACAACCTCAGAAGGATACAGCATTGACCTTGTTGGGACTCAAACTTCCAACCTGCAAATGAGACAGATATCAGCAGCAAGCACTTAAACCGATGGGCTATCTTTCCAGCTGTTAAATATGAACTTTAATAAAAGGAGCAGCGCGCAACCGCAGAAGAAGCCTGGCCCACAAGCATGTGCTTGCGTCTTTTTTAGGCTCACAGCATGGACGAACCCAATCAAATGTTTTTTGTCTCCATTTGGGACATTGCAACACGGGAAGACAAATTCCCAGTTCTCCACGAGCACCGATGTCAAATGCACGATTTTGTCATTATTATGCTTTGGTTTTCTTATATTGAGAATCGCCAATGCTTTAAGCGGAGTCACACATGTCCCATATTTATTTATTTGAGTCTTTAGGAAGGCTTGGCTTGACAGCACGGTTCTATAAAGATGAAATGTAAGTGCTTAAGCAAAGTGTCTGAAATAGTTGTAAACACAAGCTGTAGAGTGAGCCAGCAGATGTCCTATCCTTATTTTCAATAAGTGTCTTGATGTGTAAGGCTATTGTGCCTAACTGGATGTGGGAATTGATACACCAACTAGACAGCTAGAAAATGTTGTATACATGTTTTGTATACCATTTTTTAGATCCTTTCTGATCAATGTGTGGGTAGTCTCAGCAGGATCCTGTAAATACATGTGGTGCATTTTGTATTGATATGCTTTTAACAGCATACTTCATTTAAACGTGCTGAATAATAATCATTTCTAATAATGTTTAATGAAATGTACAAAAGCTCATTTGGTTCTCCAATTATTTTAAATTGATGTTAACGCCAAGGGATTTCCATAGTGCTTATCACTCTCAAAAACCGCCACCTTGGCACAGTGACGACTACAACAATTTAGAGGGCTTCTGCTACTCTATCATGCTGTTGATCCTATGGTTATTGAAAGGTTTCAGAAGCAGAGGCAGAAACAGCTGAGTGCCCCCTATAGACCATCGGGAGCAGTAAGATCTCTCCTCTCCTGAAGCACACCCAGTGCCAGCACTGTGTGGGTTGCATGCAAATTTTCACTTACATACCCCCAGGTAAGATGAGGAGGCTGTTGTTTCATGGACGAGGGAGACACTGGGAAGGAACATCACAATTGGCTGATGCATGACGCAGGCATTATTATTTCTAGGTCTATGTGACCACTATTGTAGATGTGGTATGCTTTAAAAACCTATTCAATGCTGGCTATCAGGACATGGAAGGACATGCAGACCGACGTATGCACTCAGGATCTCGTTTTGAGGTTCACAGTGCAGAACAAAATGGTCATAAAGTAGGAGTATTACTCAAACTTTACCGCTTAGAATTTGGTAAAGGGGATACCTCCAGCAAATAGCTGGAGTTTTTCCTTCCTCTTTACCACAAATTACTTATGATAATTCCTCCAAATCCAACCTGGAATCTTATGGACTCCAAACATGGGATTACTCGCACTAGAAATCTCCTGGTTAAACTGCCAGAACAAGTGGAGGTAAATTTAAAAAGGTGTAGTTACATTTCTGTTGGAAATACCGTCAAACCTGTAATGGCTTCCTCAGTCTTTATACAATTCTGTTACAAAAGTTGTGTTAGTGATGTTATGGATGTTACAGCAAGACTTTGAATCTGCATAATGTGTGCATCTTGACTAAAACAATTCCACTTTACAAACTTTTAATGCATGAGTGTTTTATTATTAACGTAATATAAATCAATCTTATTTTGCAAAACATATTCCACTTTGGTTGGCTCGTAGCCATAGTTTTTGATAGAAGAAGGAGAAAGGCATTAAGGGTTAAAGGGAGAAAAGTGAGAGGCAGCTGCATATCATGAGTTAAGAGCATACCAGAATCACCTGATTCCTGTGTGTTGGTATTCTTTATGGTGGGCACCCTTCAGCACATGCCTGTTCAGAGGTGAGGGTTGTGACAATGTTCCCTGTCTAGCCATAACATGGTGTGTAGGGGCAACTCATGGGGCAAGGCCCTATCATCTGCTATATGATATGGGTTCCCACGGTGCTATAAGGCGGGTCCCCTGTTTCCCTGGCAATCCTGTGATCACGAGGCAGAGACTCTTCACATAGTGCTTCCAGAGGTCGCTGGACCATATCAGGTTCAATTGCTGACGTAGTGATGCCACTGACAAAGATAACTGGACGTTTTGGGTATTGGATGGTCCATGGGTGGTCAATGGTAATTCTGAGAGTCAGTAAAACAATACAGACAGGCTGGACAAACAAGCTAATTCCACCGGGGGATTGGCCCGAAGCCTTGCGATCCAAATAGATTTCCAAGATGCCTGATGATTCTCAGCTAGGACCAGTCCTCATGAGGAGCCTGTCTCATTGATATGTGTTTCTTAATACCTGTTGTGAATGGTACCTAGTCAATATATAGAAACATTACCGAGTGGTACATTTCAGCGTGCACTATAATACCGAAAAACACCAAAAACATTAACAAATATATATAAAGGGTAGAGGGGCAAAAGGGTTCAAATGGGTCAGGCTGCGGCTGGGGTGGAGTTATAAGGGTAAAACAATGAGGGGCTTACGGGGGACCCCCCCCAATAAAAATTAAAAAAATGTACCACTGTCTAATGTTGGTAGGTAAAATCACATATAACCATGTGAATGTGTGGTCAGCATTAGCTGGCATTGGTAGTGATAAGGACAGTCAGCTACACATCCTTAATGCATGATCGGCCTGAGAGGATGGTTTAGCAGCCCTTAAAAGCAAACATTCGAACCATTCTGTAGTAGGTGTTTGGACAACAGGGATGGCAGAATGAGGTGTAGGCACAGAGAGAGCTTAAAGGAAATGTTCACCCATCATGAGTCTAAATTGATCAGTTGTAATGAAATCTGCCTCCCACCACATATCGATGCATTAAACCTTTATTTTGTGTAGCGTAACTTACATTTTAAAAGGTCGCTATCCGCAAATCACACCTGTTACCATCCACCATCTTGTGATGACCTAATCATAGCATGCCTTTCTCATGACATAGGTTGCTGTAGCCACAAAGCAATGGCCCCGGTCGTGACATGAGTGGACGACAGAGCTAAACATACATGCTATGCAATACAATCATGTGTGGCCATGACAATTTGTAATACACTTCTGAGTTCAATACATATCAACAAAGCCTTTCTCTGTTCCCTGTATGTTTCTCTTGTGTCTCTCAGAGTTTGTTGTATTTATTTCTAACATATCAAAATCTAAAATCTTAGTGAACTATTACTAACATCTGCTACACTACAACTAAGATTATTAAGTAGTGTTTCCTCCCGAAACGCATCTACATCTATGGACATGTAATTAAACAATTGACCACTTTCAATTAACTATTTGTCCAAATATGTCCCCCGCAGATTTCTTTGTGGCACCATGACACCCATTGCTAATTACAAAGTTTATTGTTGTCAAAGCCATTTTTCTCAATTACTCTTTTCATAGTCTTGCTTTTATAAAAAGCTTGATTAAAATTACAGAATTGTATGTAAGCAGATTGTGAATGACTTGTTAAGTTTATTAATTCATATTTAATACCACATTTATTTTGTATTTCAGCTGGTCTGTGTTTTGTTGCTTCCCTCTCCAACAAGCAAGGCTTTTGTTCATGGGCTCATGTATGGACCTGAATTGACGGATGAAGAAATGGAATCAGGATAAAGTCTGGAAGAAATGGAAGAGATCACTGACACCGAAGACAATTCTCCTGATTCAGAACCTAGTCGAATGGTAGGCGTATGAACTTGGTGTCACTACCATTGCTATTAACCAATGTCAACATTAAATGGAAATGCATTTTGCTGAAAAAACTAACACACAGGGCCTCTCTATCAGAAGATAATCCTCCTTCACTATGAACAACACATCAAGGGGATTTCAGGGCATGTTCAGTTATTTGAATGCTGATAACCTATATACATTACCTTTATGGCACTGCTCATCCAATTGTGCCCAGTAATGAGTGAGTATGCTGTCAATTCATGTTATAAATTAACTAATCTGCAACTTGAAAAATATTACTGTACTACCACTATGCCCCACAATATTAATTGTTTGTTATCTGCTGTTTGAAATATTTTGGGTATCAATATACTGAAAATAATAATTGTTTGCATGTTATTTTGTAAAAATGTTCAGCATGTTCACAATGATTCTTATTAACAGACACGACTAATATAAATATGTTTTGCACAATGTATTCCTCGTTATTCTGCCCCTCGTGATTGCAATAGCATCCTTTTTGTTTTTTATATTGCATTGTTCGCACATATCTGTTGTCTAAACCTGATTACACATATTTATGACCTGTGCTTTTCCAGTAGATTATACGTTTTTAATATGAAACATACACCATTGTAGTATATTGCTAGGTAGAATTTCCTTTTCAGGTGTAATTCTCCCCACATTGTGAGTCCCCCTGCACTTTCTGCTGGACTCTTGGATTTTTACCAGTTCTCCTAAGTGATTGGGAATCATTTTTGCAACACAAAGTATGTCTTTTACTCTATCTATTGGAACCTTTTTTACTCCTTTTGGATGTACGTTTTAGAGTCACGATTTCCTCCCACTTTGAAGGCATGTGCAATGTATTATTGTGGCACACAGCACTTTCTGTGCAGTGTTGCTGGGAGCTCCTTGAGCTGGCCTTTTTATTTTCCTTGCAATAACAAATGTTACCAAGGATAGGGGGATACCTTTTATCCTACTTGACTTTTATATTGTGGAATCAGCACACCCTTCTGGAGTGTTGAGGGGACACAATGGACCCCTTTTTCCACTTCTATAGTTTTCTAGGTGCAGTGACACATTCATCTGAGTGGCTGCCAGCAGTGGAAGATTTCCACTGATGTTTTGTAAACTGTACACACAGGTTGTTATCACAGATCTGGTAAGGGACATGTGGGTCACCATTGACCTAACATGATGGCTGTACTTTTCTTTTACCAACTCTTGATGACTTGTCCTTTCTTGAGCCTTCTGCTACCAACTTGGGTAAGGGATGTCCTGCTAGGTCTTTTGTCTTTGGGCGGGCTTCCTTGAGAAAGCCTGCTAAGGCTCTCTGCATGTCTGAAAGGACAGGAAGTGAGGGAGGTGACCGAAACTCCCCTATTCTTTGTCCTGCATGTGTCTGCCTGGATCCAGTTCGAACTGGGAGGCCGGCTGTACTTTTGGACAAGCTAGATACCAGATACCAGATTAGCATGAAGGCTTGAATGTTGATTGGTGAATCCAACTATTTTCCTGCAGAAGAGGCGAGGGTCCTGCAGTAGAAAGGGAGAGTCAGCCAATGGGAAGAAGAAGAGGAAGAAGAAGAAGAAGAAGAAGAAGAAGAAGAAGAAGAAGAAGAAGAAGAAGAAGAAGAAGAAGAAGAAGAAGAAGAAGAAGAAGAAGAAGAAGAAGAAGAAGAAGAAGAAGAAGCCACCTCCAGCGACCCCCACTGACTGCTGAGTAACAGCTGCTGCTGCAACCTCCTATTCTGCTCATCAGTGAAGATGCAGACCAGATGACTTCCTCCTTTGCACTGGTCACCCTAACCAGTCTCGAGACAAACAGCATTTTGAGATGTCCCTTGAAGAGCTCTGATCATTCTGGGCTGCAAACTACCAATACTCTTGGACCTGGAACATTTTGCTGTGCATCGTCTCCTGAAGTGTGGTTTCAGCTGGAACCGTGTGGGCATCCTTCTGGAGCTACAGTGTCTCTTTCACGCTCTGAGATGTCTCCTCTTCCAAATCAGGGACTGAGAAATTGAGGGAAATCTGCCGTGTGACAACCGTTGCTGTTCCGAATCCTGTGCTGATTCTCGACATGTCAGTACCGTGAGTATCATCTGCTCGGCAACCCATCCAAAGAAGCTGACCCGCCACAGGGTCTTTCTTCAGCCTCCAGGCCAAGAATCCAAACAGGAGCTGCTGTCGCCTCACCTTGGGGATCCACCAATGACATCATTGTTCTTCATCAGAAAAGGTAATGTCCCACTCCTAGGTGCTTACCTGGTGCCCGTTGTGTTGATCGGTGCTCTTCCTGTGCTTCTTGAAACACTTTTGGGTGGACAACAGAATAGTTTTCTCCAAGGCCTGAGGACATTGGTCCTTTATGCTACAATCCATCAGGGGGTCTATCCAACCTCCCTGAACCCTTTTTATACTAAACATTTTACCTAACAGCAACATTGAAGAATCCTGCTAAACATGTAATGTTGACATTTGGTCTTCCACCCACGGGCCCGGTCACCCAGTGTACCAACTGACTTTGAGAATCTAATCCCCAGATAGAGATGTACTCTCTACAGGATAGGCTTCCTAGAAGTTACTTATCAGTATCGTTGTGGCATTATATTGTTTGCTGGTTAAAGAATTGATTTGCTAACTTGAATACTACTCTGACAATTTACCTGTTTATCATCTAAGGTTGACCACTGAATTCAGTAATGCTCAACCAATATTGTGTTGCATATATGTGAATAGGTTTACTCACCTGAAATCCCAGTAATGTGTTTGTTTCTTAGTGTGTATAATAAAACTACAGTGTGCAAAATATTTTTGGGGAAATACCATTGGAACAACAGCTCTCAGTCACAAAATATCACCCTGGAGATGTCATCAAATGATATACATGACATCTCATAAAATTAAACAAGAATACTTTTACAACTGGTGCAGCATGTCAAAATGAATCACTCAACAATTCTATATTCCAATATAACAATGTATACAAGCATCAGTGCCATTAATTTATCTTCACAGACACATCTAATCTAGGAGATGAAACTAAGTCGATGTGAATAAACAAACATACAAAAACAGGCCTGATAGCCACAATGTAAGGGTTCACCTGACATCATTTTGAAACCACCTAGTCCTCCATACTATAGATGATTCTAATTGTGCTTGCAGGGATGTGACAAGGTGGTTGTACCACTGGTCCTGGAAGATGTGACAACTGTTCTATTTTGACAGTCAATTGACAACACAAATTAATATATCCTTATATGCAATTTAGGTAAGAGCTACCCCAGACATGTCTGAAGCTGGTCATTTGAAGATGGTGCGATTAATATTCATCACAGGCCTGCTTGCTACAAGCATCCAGTAACCTGCCATCATGTTGAGACCATTTCTCAAATTAAAACTGAAGACTGAGCTAAATCATTTCTCACGGATCTGAAAAGAGGGGTGAACCCCGGAATAAGCAACAACTGTCTTTTTTTCATTATCAACTGACTAAATAACGCATTGCAGCCTTATATGCCATTCCCCTTACTGCTTCTGCAGACAGTGCATCTAGCTGCTCAATTGATGACAGTTTGAATAAACAAACTTATGTCAACAATTATATCAGCCACAAATATCATTTTGAGACCACCCATAATTCTAATCTTTCAGAGCATCCTCACCAACAACCCCAGCTATCCAGGTATAGCACCCTGCATGGTTGTGTGTCTTGTGTATGGATATGTATGCATGGATAGCTGGGTCATGCATGTCATCAATATCTGTCTTTGCCATTTAGGGACACATTCCTGCAAGCACAATTAGCATCATCTATAGTTTTATTTGAACATCCTATTTGATGGCCGGATACAGTACACTTTCTCAAATTTCTCATTTTGTTCTGTGTACAGTAGAAACTAGGTGCCACCAGATGTGAGTTTATCGCTGTCACCTGTGTCAATAGATGTTTGTATCACAAAGACTATCGCTATGTTGATTAGTGCAAGTGTTGGTCATTGTGTCACCCAGGGAATCACAGGAAACAACGTCTAATGTCATTATAATGTGTTGACCAATTAAAAGTGACTGGCCATTCATATTTTCTTGTGTAATCAATTTTTGATCTGGTCTTGTCCAGATGTATCAGATTTCAAAAGGATGATAGTGTGACATCAGCTGTATTATGCTGTTAATCAGACACTGCTCACAATGGGCAGGTAACCATTATGTTTTATATTGCTTTTACCTTCGGGGTGTAATTCATCATCACGCATTTCATGAATGTACGTCCATGGAGTCCCTTGGCATAGATTTATGGCTATCACCATGCCCTTTTCTTCTGCACGCATATATTGGCATCAACTCTCTGATCAATGTGTGTCTGTCTAAAGGAGACTTTCATGCTAACTGTTATGATAGGGACATATGACACAACTCACAGGAAATACGTATATACATGTATTCTTATTATTGCTTTAATCCTGATAGGTATCCAAAGGAGGAAGTGGAAGCAACCCTGTCGTTCTAGCCTTTTAGTTAAATGTATTGCATCAAGTAATTTTACATGGATTTAATGTTGCCTATTGTTCACTTAAGTTTTTGTGCTTTGTTGTTGAGGAGATAGCTTTTCTGTCCAGAAGGTCTGACTACACTGAAGGAGAACAGGTATGATGGCAGTCTTTTTTATGTGCGTATCCATGAACTGGTGTTGTAGGCTGGTGAAAGCAATCATGTCATTAGTGAGCGATCATGCTCTCTTTATCACCTTATTAGAATGCATAGCAACATGCCTTATCTCTGCGTCAATAGTGTGCCTTTAGTTCACTTCTATGTTCTGTTTTTGTTCCAAAGGAGTCCTTTATGCCGACTCTTATGTCAGCACCACACAACACAACTGAAGGAGAACAGGTGTGATGGAAGTCTTTTCCATGTGCATATCGATGCATCGGTTTTGTAGGCTTTGTAGAAGCAATCATGTCATTAGTGCACACTCATGCTCTCGTTATCGTCCTATTCGAATGCATAGCAACATGACTTCTGTCTGCATCGATAGTGTAGTGTGTCTTTTGTTCACTTCTCTGTTCTGTTTTTGTTCCAAAGGTGTCTAACTTTATGCTGACTCTTATGCCAGTAACACACAACACAACTGAAGGAGAACAGGTATGATGTCTGTATTTTCTTTTTTTTTTTTAAACTTCTTTTTATTATAAGCGTGGCAGCAAAACACAGGCAAACAGCGTCAGGCAGTAACAATGTAAAAGAACAACATACATAGCGTAGGTATGCAGGGGTTACTACACATGATGAAACATTCAAAGAGCAAAATACAGTCACATCGTAAAAAAGGACATCAGGAAACTATGACAGGGGTGAGGACCCAAGCTGGTGGGGGGAAGCGGGAGGGTAGGAGGTATCCGGAGTCTCGACTAGGTCAGACATATAGGAGCGGAACCTGAGCCAGATGTTTCTAGGTCTGGAGTGAGTGGGTTGTAAGTGGGACCAGGCTTCCTCGGAGTCAGAGGCCCACGTGACCGCTCTCAGCCATTGGGCATGTGTGGGAGGTGAGGGGCGAAGCCAACAGAGCAGGATGGAGCGCACCGCGAGAAGCAGGCAGAGACCGGCTAGTTTCTTGGAATCTCGGGGGAGGCCTGGGAGATCATGAAAGAGGCACACCAGCGGAGAGAGAACAATGGGGTGGTCAGTTACAGCAGATACTGTCGAACAAACGGCCTCCCAGAATTGTGCGAGGCGGGGGCAGGACCAGATCATGTGGATTTAGTCGGCATCATCCTGGCCGCATCTGGGACAGCTGGCAGGGTGATCGACGGACATACGGTGTAGTCTGATCGGGGTGTGGTGAAACCTGTGAAGCACTTTGAATTGGATAAGTTTAAACCAGGAGTTGAAGGAAACCCGTTGTGTGCGTTCGCATAGGTGGGTCCAGCGATCATCAGACATCTCAACACCGAGGTCTGCCTCCCAAGCACGTTTCAGTTTAGCGAAGTCTGGGACCGATCTGGATTGTAGCATGGTATATAACCTAGAGATCTTACCCCTCGTGGGGCCGGGGGAAGTGAGCTCCTCAATGGCAGGGTCGTCAGGTGGCAATGCAGGGAACGTTTGGTAATGACGCTTAAGGGTCCTACGAAGGTATGCATATTGAAGCCATACACTCCGGTCTCTTCTCAGGGGTAAGGGGAGGTTGGGCGACTCGACGAATATACCCTGGTCAAACACGTCACGTAACAGCTCGAAGCCCGCGTCCGCCCATCGGCGAACCGTGCCCGGTGGAACCCGTGGGACCCCAGGGAGAAAGTTCCAAAGAGGGAGATTGCCATTGAAGGCGTAGGCAGTCCCCGTCAGCTTCCACATCTTTGCCAGTGCAACGGCTGTGCAGGCGACCGGATTCTGTGAGTCCCGTGCCAGGGGGGCGGGATGCAACACCAGGGAGCGGATATCCCGGTCAATCACCGCAAGCCTCTCAAGTCGGACGTGCGGGGGAGGATCTGTAGTATTAAACCAATAGGAGGTGTATTGGATTTGTGAAGCCAGCCAGTAATTAAGAAAGTCAGGGGCACCGAAGCCCCCGTTAGACATGGGAGTGGAAAGGGTCCCGATTTTAAGACGGACCGCACCCGAGTGCCAAAGAAAGGAGTTCACAGTGCGAGTCAAGTCGCGAAAAAAGCCCACCCCCGGCCACAAGGGAATGTTAGCAAACCTGTAGAGCAGCTGGGGCAACACCACCATTTTCAGCAGACCTATCCTGCCAGCCAAAGAAATCGGGAGTTTATCCCAGACCTGGATCTTAGCTGTCAAGTGTGTGAGATACTCCTGGTAGTTTTCGTGGAAGGTCAGCTCGCGCTGGCGAGTCACCACCGTCCCCAGGTAGGTAAATGTGGTTTGGGCCCATGTGAAACCGAGGGTGTCGGGGGGAGGAGAAGTACATTCCGTGAGCGGAAAAATAATGGATTTCGAGCAATTCACTTTAAGGCCCGAGACTCGACCGAAATGGATAATGTCCGCTAGTATAGGAGGTAGGTTGGTGGAAGGAGAGCGCACAAACAACAACACGTCATCCGCATAGAGGGACACTATGTCCGTCTGTCCCGCGGAACGGAGGCCCCTATGAGCATGGAGTTGGCGGAGCATGTCGGCGAAAGGCTCGATTGCTATAGCAAAGCCCAGGGGAGAGAAGGGGCACCCCTGTCTCGTCCCCCTGGCGATTTTGAAAAGGGGGGAGTAACGGTCGCCAGTGCTGACCCTGGCAACCGGATCGGAGTAAAGCAGTCTGACCCAGGAGAGAAAGGAGGGGCCGAATTTACAGCACTCGAGGACCCGCCACAGATACCTCCATGTAACCGAGTCGAATGCCTTTTGCATGTCAAGGGCAGCAGCCACAGCGTGTGTCTCGGGACTGATTCTGTCAATAATGTTGAATAGGCGCCTCAGGTTCAGGGAGGTAGAGCGACCCGGGATAAAACCGGCCTGGTCCGGGTGGATAATAGATGGTAAGAAGGGAGCCAGCCGGAGAGCCAGAGCCTTGGCAAATATCTTGACATCGCAGTTTATGAGTGAGAGCGGGCGATACGAACCGCACTGCGAAGGGGGTTTACCGGACTTAAGTAGTACTGTGATTGTGGCCTCACGGAGAGAAGGGGGGAGGACCCCGGCCTCCACGGACTCCTCCCAGAGAGCCAGCAAATGAGGGAGCAGTTGTGACTTGAAACGTTTATAGAACTCAACCGGGACACCGTCCGAGCCAGGGGTGTGGCCCGAAGATAGGGAATCAATAGCGTCCGACAGTTCCTCCCGCGTGAGAGGGGAGTCAAGGGAACCCACGGTCTCCGAAGACAAAGTTGACAGAGGCAGGGCGTCGAGAAAGGAGTCGATCTCCACCAGCGATACCTCATCAGCGTTGGAGTACAGGGATTCGTAGAAGGTGAAAAATTCCCTGTTGACCTCCTGTGAAGAGACAGCCATAGAGCCATCAGCTCTCTCAACCCCGAGGATGTGCGGGGACCCCGTCTCGTGTCGGATCAACCGAGCCAGAAAGCGGCCGGGGCGCTCTCCCTCCCCATACCTCCTTGCCATGCCAGGGTTATCGAGAAACCTCTGCTCTCGATCCGCAAGAGAACGGAACTTGTCCAGTTCCTCCCCGATGTCAGCCAGGTTACCCGGGGTAGAGTGAAGTGAGCATGTAGCTTCCAGGGTCGAGAGTCTAGATTCGCTGGTGGCAAGGTCTCTACGGATCGACTTAAGGACCCAATTCTCCTTGGACAGCGCAATCCCTCTAATATAAACCTTGAATGACTCCCATAAGGTGGACTGAGACGTTACTGAGCCCGTGTTGGTCTCGAAGAACTCCTCGATCGACAACTCAAGTTCGGAGCAGAACTCCGGATCAAGTAGGGAGAGGGGTTTCAATTTCCAGTGTCGGATGCGGGCGGGATCGGGGCCCCAATCAACGGTAATGATGACAGGAGAGTGGTCAGATAGGGTTCTCGGAAGGATCATTAGTTGTGTTACGCTCTTAACCAAAACGTTAGAGATCACCCACCTATCAATGCGAGAGTAGGAGTCATGAACAGAGGAGTAGAAAGAGTAGATGCGAGAATCCGGGTAGAAGAATCTCCATGCATCCACCATGGCCAGACGGGGAAGGGAAGACAGTGCAGCGTAAGCCGCCCCGGAGAGGTGACGGGGCCTGGAGCCTGATCTATCCAGAACTACATCAAAGATCGTGTTGAAGTCCCCACCCCAAAGGATTGGAACAAGGGGGAAGCCATCGAGAAGGGAGGTGACCTGTACATAAAAATCCGGGTCATCAAGGTTAGGGCCATAGATGTTCAGAAGAATCACTTCCTTGTGGTGCAGCATGGCGTGGAGCAATACATATCTACCTTGGGGGTCGATTGTCGAGGAGATGAGGGTAAAATGGAGGCTCTTGTGAATGAGGGTCATGACTCCCCGGCTTTGAGAGGAGTAATCGGTGAAAAACCTATGGGGACCCCAGGATTTGGCAAAACGCATGCATTGTACAGAGCGGGCATGAGTCTCTTGTAGAAAGAGAATCTTGGATCCATGGCGCTCGGCCTGCCACTGAAGTTGCCTCATCTTTCTATAATTACCCAGTCCCCGTACGTTCCAGCTCATAAAGGTCAGGGCACTCTCAATCACAGTGTGGCGGTGTTTGGGATAAGAAGAATGTCAGTGACCAAAGGGTCGGGTTCACGGTCCTACGACAACAGTTCCAGAGTGCCTCAGCACAGTCCGCCTTCGCTGCCAGCGCTAATTTTTCAATAACAAAAACCCCAACATGACCCACCCCCACCCACACCCCCCCCCAAACAGAGGGATGACAAGCCCATCCCCTTGCAAACAGAACCAAAACAAAGGCATCAGCGCCTGGGGGTCTGAAGGCCAGACTGGCCGTGTCGCTCCGGGTTGCAGCAGAGCAAGTAGAACATAAGATGCCCACAATGGAGGTAAAATGTAGATTGGACAAAGTTCTCGCACGTGGCGATCCGGGCGGGCCCTGCAAGTTGAACTGAGCAAGCAGGCTACGGGATGAAGGATCAACGTGGCCCCGGTACGGGAGGGCGGAAGGGCCCATGCGCCCCCCGTCGGGGACCTAGGATAACTGCTGAACCGAGGTCAGGGGAGAGGGATCAGCCAGGGAAGTGTTCATCAATGAATTTGGAGGCCTCCTCTGGAATCGTGAAGAACAACACCTGGTTGGCGTGCTCTATGCGGAGCTTGGCGGGATAGAGCATAGCATATTTGATTGAGTGGTCTCGTAGCCTGCGTTTCACCGCCTGGAAGGTCTTGTGTTCCCGCTGGACGGCCGTTGAGAAGTCCGGGTAAAGATGAATCCTTGCACCGCCCAGTAATAGCTCACCTTTGAGTCTTGCAGCCCTGAGGAGGGCGTCACGGTCACGGTAGTTCAATACACAAGCTATAATGGGCCGAGGTGGGGCACCGGGCCTAGGTTTAGCCACCAGAGCGCGGTGTGCCCACTCAATTGCGAAGTGTGGAGAAACGTCGGGCTCATCAAGAAGCGACAGAAGTGTGCGCTGAACAATGTCCTCCATTGGCTCTTGGACACCATCCTCCGGGACCCCGATAATGCAGAGATTATTGCGTCTCGAGCGGGATTCCAAATCTTCATTTTTCTTTTCCACCTCAAGGACACGGTTGGAAAGAGCGGCAACCTCGGTGCGCAGGGCCCCTAGCGCATCCTCAGCGGAACCGACCCGCGTCTCAACCTCCAATACACGGCTGTCAGTCCTGTCAATGTGGGCCTTAATAGAAGATATGGTGCCGTTCATATCATCTAGTTTTGAGTGAAGAGCGGTGAAACCCTCTCGTATAAAATCCATCATATTCTGGGACTCCGCGGCTGCGTCGGGCGGGGCGGTAGAGGCCTGCTCAGCAGCCTCCCCAGATGATCTCCCCGCAGCCTTCGCGAACATATTGATGGAGCTCTGCTTCCTCGCACCCCCTTTGGTCATCCTGGCCGTTACGGAGATCGAGGAGAAGGAAGGGGGAGAAATGAGAACTAGATACTAGTGCCGAGGCACGTCCTCCAGGTCGCCGGGACCGATGCGTATACAGGGACAAATCAGGCGAGGAGCAACTAGTGGGCTCACCCAGAGTCCAGGGGGTGCGGAGAAGGAGAGGCTATGACCCCTCTGAGGCTGGTGGACCGGTGTCGCCGAGATTGGTGGCGAAGGGGATGCAGCAGGCCCGAGCGCGCCCAGGCGGTGTAAGACACAGTGGCAGGTGCGGAACTCCAGAGAAGCCCGTGGGGGGAACAGCGTAGTATGTGCCCCGACTCCGCAGCTCCAGGACACAGGCAGCATAAGGGTAGATTGCCGTGAAGAGTGCGCCGCGGCCCGGCGGGTCACGGCGTCCGGGGCGGCCCAATAGGCCTCAGGTAGGAGTCAGCGATGTCGGGAGAGAGGCAGGACCCAGGCGGGGGTGAGGGGGGTCCACGCCGCCACGGGCCTAGCAGCGGCGCCGGCCCGAGTGCAGGGGGATCACTCGCAGGATAAAAAGAGGGAGCGAGTGACCGATCCGGGGCCGCAGCGGCCAGGCACAGCCCCCCCCACACACCCCCTACCTCTCAGGTGCTCCGGTGTCGACGGGGCCCCTCGGGGCCTGGCCAGAGGGACCAAGGTTGGTCAGCGCCGGCGGGCCACGCCGAAATGGTGGAGGGGCCGGCAGACACCGACGATCCAGGTCGGGACGCGTAGAGGAGTGAGGAGAGGCCCGGCTGGCCGCGATGATCCGGCGCGCCTCGCCGGGTGGGCGCCCCTCCCCCAGAGCGGCCCGCAGCACCGCGGCCTCAAGTGAGAGGAGAGCCGACGCCGCCGGAGCCGCGGGGCGGGAAGAGCGGGAGGTCACAGCCGCCGTAAGAAAGGGAAGGCACAGCCCCGTCCTCGGGGCGCGCAGCGGCTCCAGGCTGCGCCCAGCCGCGGCGGCAGGGCTCCCGAAGGATCGAGTGAAGTCCAGCAGGATCGCAGGCAGCGTCGGGCAGTACGAAACAGGATCGATCGCTCTGCTAATCCGGAGCTCGACGATTAAGCGGCCATCTTAGTTGCCGCGCAACAGCGCCCCCCATGATGTCTGTATTTTCTATGTGCATATCTATGAGTTGGTGTTGTAGGGTTGGTAGAAGCAATCATGCCATAAGTACACAATCATGCTCTCTACATCACCCTATTAGAATCCATAGTAACGTGCCTTTCCCAGTGTTGTTTTTGTTCCCTGTTCTGTGTTTGTTCCAAAGGATTTTAAATTTATGTTGACTCGTTTGTCAGCAGCACACAACAAAATTGAAGGAAAGCAGGTATGCCAGGTGTATTAATTCTGTGTTTCTAATACGGTCATTGTATGCAGTTACAGATTGTAGGCCATTGCTGTTTGTGTCTGCCAGTTCTAATGTATAAAGTAATTACTTGAACTTTTTTGATATTTGTACTATTTATGAAAGTGCAAGTTAATTCATTTTACAACATGCTCTGATAGTGAGCATTGAGGTAGGAGCATAGGACATCAGGCCAAGAGCACAGGTGTGACATGCTTATTTTATTATTTTCAGTTTACAAATATTTGTCATAAAAAAGATTAATACAGATATGAACACAAATAGCCTTTATGTGCTGTTGTATCAATATGTCAGAAATGTACTGAGCGTGTCTTGCATTGTCATATTATAGCATGAGACTGACACAGGAACAGGAAAGGTTATTGCAACCCAAGACATCAAAACACAAAGGTAAGTATGTAAGATGATGGTATATTATTGTACATCGCTGCCTCTTTTTAATACTGGCTTCTAAAACGGACTCAAGACTTTGCATTTCTATCTTGTTTTACATTAACAATTAGCACTGAAAACCATGGTTAACCTTTGTTAATTCCTTGAAATACAGGTCTTGCAAAAATAAGGGGAAAGTCACAGTACTCCCCAAACAACAGATACTGGATGAAAAACGTTGCTAATTTGTGAAGGACGGGTGTTGCTAATTTATGAACTGATAACCAAAGTCGTCATGAGGACTGCTCATGTGCTGTGACCTGACTTTGAGTTGAATACCACAACAGAGCCATGTAAAGTAATGCAAGATCATTGAAATTCCACATTTCCTCCTAACCTGCCAACATAAACAGAAAAGGTAATAACATTCTGTGCAGTCATGCAGTCAACACCATCGAAGGGCTTAGTGCAAGATTCTGCAGTTGTTTTCTCAATTTCGTTGATTGAATCTCAATCACCGATTTATCCCTCTTGGAAATCGCAGAAGCAAACTCAGAAATACCTGATAGCAAGGTCTACAGCATGTCAAGTATGGAGGAAATAACCACTACATTTGAAGCTGGAGGAACAGAATTGCCTGAGGATTGGCTTTTGTTGGAACAAAAATATTTAGTACTAGAAAAAGTACCTGATATCCGAACTGTCTCTGTAGACAGACATGACAACACTGATACTGTAGGTCGCTGTTCCAATTTGCTTATCACTTGATGTGCTTTTCACCCTGATCTAAACTGAGCTGAGAATGGGCGCTTGTGGCTGGCTGACATATGCCGGTGCAGATGTTTGGGGGAGGCGAGAGTTGGTGTGCTGCTGCACACAAGGACCTTCTGTGCTCTCTTCCAGCCCTGTTGCCTCACCCTGGCATGGTGCAGTTAATTGCTGTGCTTTGTGGTGCAAATATCGCAGAAACTGTGCATCCTGGGGCCTGGACCTTGGGTGTTGTTTCTCGTGTTGGGACAACCCTTCAACAATCACATTGAAGTTTTTCCGATTTCAGGCAACCGTCTCTAGTGTGCAGGTGCTGAAATATGGTGAAAGGGATGGGGTGTCCAAATGTCATGTAGCTAGTAATATTCAAAGGGTGCTAATAGGTAACTATGTAACATTTGGTGCAGATTGGTGAAACTGTGTGGAACTGTATAAGGAATGACGCTTTGCCAAACCCTCAAACACATTTCGATGTGTGCTGAAATCTGGGGGAACAGGTTTGGGTGTCCAAATGTCATGTCATGTCATGTAGGCTGTAATATCTGGAAGGTCCTTACAAGCAAAAAAATGTGGTGCAGTTCGGTGAAACAGTGTGAAATTGTATAAGGAGCAAAGCTTCGCCACAACCTCGCAAACACATTTTGACTTTTGATGACATTTGGGGACTAGGGGGGGGGTTGTTCTATGGTGCACTGATCTAGCGTTAACCGAAAACTACTGTGGGGGCGCTATATATATGATATATTGGTGATTTGGGATGGCCTGTTGGCATCTTTTCTGGAATTCATGGATTGGATTAACCAACAGAACCAGTTTCTGAAATTCACCTTTGTACATAGAAATTCTGAAGTGAATTTTTTGGATGTTACAATATGGGTTGATACAACCCATAATATTTTACAGGTAAAACCTTTCCATAAACCAAGGGACCGTAATTCTCTCCTCACCTTTGTGGGTTGCCATCCTCAGCATACCAGGGAGAACAGAAAAGCATCACAGAAATCTGGGACATTCCACGGATTTCATGGCATTCCCCATGTGGGTTATGTACCAACTGCAGTTTTACAATTAGGACTACTGAAGTCGATTTAGGACTGAATAATCTCTGGACACAACATCAATTCACCAATTGCAATTGTAATGTTATCTATGCAATATGGTGTCATTGTCCTAAAACTTACATTGGTATGACTGAGCGTAAAATAAAAACAAACATTTTTTTAACACAGAAGCTGTATCAAAATTAAAGTGTTTTCAGCCCCCCTTGTGAACCATTTATGGTAATGGAATACAAGAGTGATACAATCAAATGGACGGTCCTTATGCAAACTACACCGATGCATAATGGGGAACCGATGTGCAAGAGATTGTATGCCGAAGAACAGTGGTTAATTTTCTTGTGTAGCTCATCTGTCACTGGCCTGAATGAACTGGTGGATTGGCAGAGTTTATGATAACTTTGGTTAACAATAAAGATCATACCATGTACGGATGACCACCTTTTTACGTACACTTACCATCTGTTGGTCGAAGTTACATGAAGGCTGTTGCTATTCAACCGCATACAGAAGTTTACACACACAGATTTGCTACAGTTTTTCACTTCATTTTGTTAAGTGATGAGATGTCTTTTTTGAACATCAGTGACACGTGTTTTTGTAGCGCAATATTAACATAGCCACCAGCGTCCCTAGATGGCAGTAGATCCCACTAACGGGTTGGTGTAAAATGTCATCAGATACACCTTTGACTATGAATGGTTTCAGCCGCCTCTAAATATTTTTGCTCTGACTTTGGAACATAACCTATGTCAGTTGATCCGAGTCAGGTAACGTGACGTATGGCCGCAAGAAAGAGAAACAGAACTAATCAAAGTAAGTGGACAGCAGAGATTTCGTGAAATGCATTGCCGATCTCATACCAGCCCGCGGGTACTTGGTATACGTGTGGCAGAGACATTGCTTCAGAACGAAATGCTAATGTTGTGCTCTTATTGTTAAATACTTTACAGTGTCATGTTATCCATAAATTGGAGCATCGCTTAAGCAACTAATGCGGGACGCTGCACGTCGGCTTCATCATTGAGCAGTCAGCAGAAATGAACTGAGAATTCCTCCTTATCATGATGGTGACAAAAGTGTGAGAGGTAAATCTGTTCTGTCAAATAATTTGCCTGAGAGGGTGATTACTTGAGTAAGATCACAGGACAGCTTTGTTAGTCCATAGAATGCAAATGTAACTTTAACAACGTGCATGTTGACAATACGGCTTTGCAGTCCATTGCATCTTTGAGGGCATTTAATCGTGTTTGAATATCAGACGTTAGAAAGTTTAGTAATCCTTTTACACAAATGAACGGTTCAGCCATTCGTTTTTTTGGTAATAATCATCTAATTTAATACAGTCGTGTGCTCTCTGGACATTGTTTATTTTGTAATGTTTGAAATAGCTGGTGACCGTTGGTAGATACACAGGGCTTGTATGACCTTGTGCATCAATCACCTTAAGTTCAGATAGAGTATCAGCTAAAATAGACTGTCTAAAAAGCTGAGATACATGTCTATACACATCGAGAATTAACAATTTTATGAATGTTGTTCAATTTACTTAGCCAAATTGTGTGTTGTCCCTACAAATCAGAGTCTACTTCAAAGACACTCCCACCCGACCGTTGACTGTCCATTTGAAAAGTACTTTGACAGTGAGCCCGCCATTGGGGGATTTTTTGTTCCTATGGTGGTGGCTGTTTTGGGATAGCAGCATTAATTAAAGCTGTTTTTCTGTGTTGTCCCTTCCAGCAGTTGGATGAAAATACCTGAAAAGTGATTTTAATCTTTGAAGATTTGAAGATAGTGCGTACTACTATTCACAAATGTTGGGTCCCCTGATGAAGTTCTTGTGGATTTTGTGTTAGTAATGAACGAACGAAACATGTTGGGTTTGGACTGACACTGTATTAAAAATCAGTGTTTCTCATTAAGATATTAATTGTGTTTAGAACCTTTTTTGTATTTGAGAGGGTAGTGTAACTATTAATGTAATTGGCTTCCAATCTGCCACCCAATGGAATCTAAGAGTAACGCACCAAAGCAGCTTTAATTAGTCAGTTGTTGCTATATTTCTTTGTTTCAAATGTTATGTAACTTTGCACTTTGTGATTTGCTCTGCACTTGTCACGTTGTCCAAAATGTGGGTCTTGTGTACTAGATTGTATGTGTTGTTATCTGAATTGGTTATGATGATTAATAAAATGTAATGTATTATAATGAAGATGTTGTAATGACAACAGTTCTTCGTAGTAAGAAGAGACAACACAAAGGCAGTGGGGTTCTGTAGTTATTGAGTGTCCATAGAATTTCCTTGGGGATGAATCCCATTGCCGTTAAATTTCCCCATGTCTCTGTTTGGTTTGTGGGGTGGGGAGTCCAAATGTCATGTAGCCAGTAATGTCCAGAGGGTAACTCAGGCAACTATGCAGAATGTGGTGCAGATTGGTGAAACAGTCTGGAATTATATAAGGAACAATGCTTCGCCGCAAATCCCACCACAAACAAACACATTTTCACTTTTATATGATGTATATAGATTTGACTGCTCCCTGATAGACATTTTAAGGATGCTGAAATTAAAGGCATTAACCAGGGTTAACAGTTATGGCTAATGCGTGACACTCTTTAAAAGACAAGTAGTTTAGACAAACATGACCATTCAAGAAAGACCTGAGGATGAACACATCATCCTTTCACTGTCCACTCAATTAATGCTTGGGCATTTTCAATAGGTAATTTACTTATTTATTGTGTACGCCTACCTAATAACTCCACATTCATAAAACTATCCAGATTTTGTAAATGATTTGGTCTGGAGTTCTGTTAGGGAGAATTCTCAGAAATGTGCTAATTCCCTCTACCTTAGAGACCAACAGCAACTTTGCTGGATTTGGAGGACGTGATTTTTTTAACCTGGAGATAGTGAGACCTTTTTCCCACTCTGTGTTTCTTTTGGTTGTGGAGTCTGACAAACTCCATAGGCATCATTGTTTACATTGTGTCACACAGCACCTTCATTGCAGGGGCCCAGTGAAGTCTCTCAGATTTCCCCAAGGCTTAAATACCTTCTCTGGGATAAACTACTGTTTCCCAGAGCAGTAAAATTTTATTGGCTTTACTTACATGTGTAACTTTCTAGACCCAGTACACACTATCTTACAATAGGGTGCTGGAGGGGTTACCTAGTATACCCTTGGTCTAGCTTATCATGTAAAATGTTTATGTTACCCTTTCCTCAATGAATGGCTGGTGGCAGTGGTTTACTTTTTACTACCAAAATGGGGTTTTACCACAAGCGGGGTTCACAGCTTATCAAAATGGCCCTGGTCTTCTTTTCTGCCATTTCTTTGAGGAAAGGTCCTTCTTGAGTTTTACTCTGTGCGTTGGTACCTTTGTTCATTTTGTCTTTGGCGGGATTCATGAGTGAACCTACCTCTGGCTCCAGGGTGTCTGGCTGGGGCAGGAAGCAAGGGAGGTTCCCAAAACTCCCTGTGCTTAGTCTTCTAGGAGAAAGGAATGCACTCTTAGGTGATTGGCTGGCTGGCTGTCCAGCAAGGACAGCCACCCTGCTGGGTGCATGACAGCCAGGCTGGAATGAATAGGAGAAACCTGAATAAAAGGCGAGACATTTTGGCTTGGAAGTACGAGTCGACCAATGGACAAAGCAATCCGAAGAAGAACTTGAAGAGGATGTTTGCTGCAACTCTAGGATCCTTGGTTTGACGGTGAAGCCCTGCTGCTGTGCTGAAGCTCCAAATTTGTATCGACAGAGAAGATCCTGCAAGGACGACTTCTCCCTTTGAGTTGGTAGGACCAATGAACTCCAAAGTTAGTCACCTGGACATCCTCTCGGAGCTGGTTGAAATTCAACTGCAGTTGCTGCTGGAACCGAATAGCCAGGGAGAGGAATGCCAGTATGTGTGCATTGCTTTTAAGCTGGCCAAGAGTACCTTAAAGATCCTCTGGGCTCCCAGGAAGCAGGACTGACCGAGCCTGCGCCCCCTCAACAGATTGCAGGAACACCAGACGCAAGGAAAGCCCATCTCGACAGCCAGTGGTAGACGCAAGGAGCTGGAACACTGAAGTGCCACTTGTTTGAAGTTTTCTGGTTGCGAGCGGTGAACGTCCCATTTCAGTGCAGGAGTCCCCAGATGTCTTCTCTCTTGTCCCCATGACTGAGGCCCAGGAACAGCGAGAACTGCAGAGTTGCATAGGAACAGAAGTCATCTGCTGCACTTTTTCTTCAGACTAAAGGTACTGTACATTCTAAGAGAACTTACCTCTTGTTGTGTAACCAAATGTCCTTGTTGGAGACTTGCTTCGTTGCATGTGTAGAGTTGCTATCAGCTTCTTTACTTCACAAGCCTAATAAGCTTGTCGCCCTACTTTGATATCTTCTATTCTACCAAGACATTTTAAACATTGTGAAAGACTTTCTACTTACCTGCAAGAAGTGCTTCAGTTCACCTTGACTTTTGCTAACTTGACATTGGCTAGCCTGCCTCCCGGAATCACTCTTCTCTGTCTTGTTTATGTGTTTTGCCTTCCTTCCAGGAACGGGTTAACTGACTTTGCAATGGGGGTTATTTTGAAAGTACTTACCTGCTTAAGGATAACTGTGTGAATACGTGTTTTATTCTAAACTCTCTTTTCTTTGACACATCCTCTCAAGACTATTCTAAATGCAGCAATGATGTATTAAAGTCAACAGCACCATAACTATTGAAGTCACCTGTGCGTGTAGGTAGGGCCTGTATGCCATCCCAAATGAATATTCGCTGATTTAGGAAACTAAGAGTGTGTATTTTTCGAAATGTATTTGTGTGTGGCTTTGCATTGCTCCCTTCTGAAGAAGGCTTACAAAAACTGATTGATAAATAAATTAATAATTGTTTAATCAAGAAACCTTGTGTGTAAGAGTTTATTTGAATACTTGTCACTTTGAATCTCTGTGCAACTCCCCTACAGCTCACATTGACCCCTTCTTGAGATAAGCCTGGCTACTCGACCACACTACCAACCTGTGTAGTACAGACGTATACCATAGGTTGGGTTCCTATTGCCAGGAGGTCAGGGTTGTTGTAGTGCACCCAAAAGGTACTGCATACAATCTTGCCTAACAAGTTCCTTTTGAGACGCTCCTACTATAAATGCCAGTGCAATTACTTTTTGGCTGCAATACATGATGTTTGGAACCAAGAGCTGATAGCAATGGGCAATGCTCTTGCTGACATAAAGTTTTTGCTGGCTCGTGATGGCAGTGCACCAGTTCTGGATTTTCAATGAAGTATTGTGTTTATCATCTCCATGATATAGATACTAAATGCATTGTAAACCCAGTGATTGTCCAGGCGACAGAATGTACAACCTCTTTTGCCGTTGAGAAGCATGGTTTTGTGAAAACCGCTTATCTTCTTCAGTCAAGAGGTTTACAAACTGAATTAATAGCTATAAACTGACATTGTGGCATTGCTAAAGTCATGTGAGAAAGGTTCACAGAGATCAGGCATCCCTTCAAAGTTTGGAATACTTTTAAGTCTCTATCCTATAAAGTAAATATTCTGAAGAACTATTGACATTTTCACAGTCAATAAGTAATCATCTGTGGTGAATTTCCAGAAACGGTGAAAGTTTACTAGACTTAATGGCAGAGAAGTGACAATTATATTTCCACTGTGCTGCTACCAAACATCTATGAGAGGAGAATGTGCACTATCACACATATGCACAAATGCACATATGCACATATGCATATCCAACTCTGAGTGAGGAAGAAAAGAGGAGGACAAAGTGGCTGGAGTCCAGGTTTTCTTCTCATAGAGCGATTCTGAAGATAGTGTGAGACAATGGACTCACAGGAAATTTGAAGTGTCTCACTGAATTTTGCAACATGGACGATTTGGAGTTTTTCCACAACATGTTTCTCAAATACAGGCTTCAAAGTTGAATTTCAGCATTGACGGTATGGATGCATATGCATGGCTTGCTGAGCTTGCTCAGAATACAAACATGGATAGGCAACAGACTAAAACTTCTAGTGGGAGATGTTGTGTGAAGCGGGTCACTCAGCTTTTGTATTGTGTATGTTTAATTGACCACTGATTGACTTCCCACAGCCTTGTTAATCCCTATGGACAGGCAGATGCACTATGGTCGCAGACAATAGAATGTTCTGGTAACTATTTGAAATGCATCCATCACAAAAGAAAAATCAAACTGTGTACTGTGTAGGGGCAGCCAGTGTTATTTCTAAGCATTCTCAGAATTGCTAATGGCTTAATGTCAGCTGTAAAAGAGGTTCAGGGTAAATAAATATCTAAAACAGGCATAAGCAAAGACAAGTGTTTTTACTTGTGTTTAGGTTTTCGACAGGGAATTTCCAGGACCGCGTAAACAACTGAGTGACCACTCTGCCCCTAGAGAAAGCGGGTTTAGGATGCAGACATAAGGAGATGTTCATTCCTTTGGGAACGTTTTGTGCAGTTGAGGCCTGTGCTTGGCCTTTACCTTGAGATCTGGATACATGCACAGTGAGCACAGTGAACACTCCTGGATTTCCCCAAGGAGAGGTGTACCAATACCATATCTTTGCCAGCCATGTGACGGCATATTAAAAGTGCACAAAAATATTCCCAATGATTCCTGCAGAATAAAAGGAAGGTTTGGGTGATATTCCCTATGAAAAGGAAATCTCCTTTACAACCATTTGTGGTGCACATTAGACTGTGGCTATTTTTCTCCCAATCCATAAGGAACCGCATTATTGAATACATGTGGCAGACAAGAAGTGAAAATAGAGAAGATTTATCACCAGTATAAACACAAGAAACACTACACCCCTGATGAATGTCCTACATTTGTCTGTGTTTTAGGGAAAGACATTTGTGCAAGTTGGGTTTTGGAGAGTAATAACAACTTTTTGAAATAAGAATAATTATTCCAGTGTGAAGTATCACACAGAGTTTTTTTATATAGATATTAGAAACATCAAGCCACATTTCTGTATTCTTTGTGTTCTGTAGTACATATGTTTTATATGTTTTATATCTAGTTTTATGTAATGTGATCATTTTATGAGTGTGAAAATTCTGTTTAGTAACATTTGTAATTTTTATGTATGAAATTTGGTTATCAGATATACCATTTATTAGTTACCCCTGAGTCCAGACACCTTTCAGTACATCTTCTTTTTGTCTAAAATATAATTTCCAGGAAAGAACATCAGAAACATAGGTGTTCAGGCTAGTTTGCGGTTGTTACCAACGTTTGTCCATGACTATTGATAACTAACATCCAGTTCTATTCTTTGAATATATAGGAAAGACATGGATACTACAGTCTCCCATACCGGGCAGTCTAAAACTATTTTCATTCATATATTTCAATGAGAAACGCTTTTGTAAACCAGTCCATTGATCTTTTGTGAGTCCATGTTATTTGTCAACTGTAAACCATGACCAGGAAAGAAAAATATTCACATTTGTGTAAAGGCAGCGATAGCCTTCACCATTCAACAAACGGAATCTCCCGAGAGGGATACCATGAACCTTCTGGGGAGTATTGGATGGGACTCACACTATTGCTAAATTAGCCAGATTTATTAAGGTGTATATTGTTTATTTATTTAAGAAATATATAGCATATGTCCTTACAAAGGTTTTACATTTTGCATTAGTATACGGTGAGTGATAATCGACTAACTCGAGCGACTGAAACAACCATGAAACAAGTAAATGTGGATTAGGTCTTTGCTTTATCCTTGTCAAAACATGTAATATAATTTAATTTTTGGCTGTCAGAAAACAAGCTTTTGGTTTTCATTAAAATAAAAGGCATGGGTGGAGATTGAAATTGTGAGCACAGTGTGGCTCGTGGTGTACATCTTGTTGTCTAATAGCTGTCAGAAATTGCTACATAAAAACATGTTTTTGCAGAAGAAAAAAAAAAGACACTGGGGGCGACACAGAACTAATATTCCAACTTATTGGAGCTAAAACCAACATATGATGTTATTGCTTCTGACTGCTCAGCCGGTTACTGTCATACAGCAAGACCCAGCAGCCCCTCTGTGCCCACTTGTTTACCTAAATATCAAAAGCATCCCACCCATTTAATGTTTATAGAATGGAGATTTGGCGATGGGCGACTCGATCAGATAAATATATAAGAACATCAAGTCAATGCTGCAGCTCTAAAGGTAGAAAAGTACATTGTTTCTCCGTGCTCTTTGATTGGGATTTTTGGTATAACAGCTTGACAGGTTGCCTGGCCTTGGGCAGCCTGTATCATGCCTGAGAAAAGGTTAAGAGCAGCAGAAACATTTTGCGCTACAAAAAAAAAAAATCATTATTTAATTGGACATCTGTTTTTGGAGATGTGTGGTGTTGGAATCTAAAGCAAAGTAAAATAAAATAAACGATGTGTTGTTTTTGTTATTGTGCTGTACATGTCATATTATTGTTATAGATGTTTTAATCAAACGAAATGTCAATGCAGACCATATAGTTATATCACTGCTTCGATTGGTTTAATTCGTTCCATATAAAATATTAATGATATATGTTTTTCTGGCAAGGGAAGTACATTAAATGAATATTTTTATGCATTGCTTTAGTGAGCGTGTGACATCTGCATTTCCGTGGCATCATGTTCTGCATAAATGCATAGAGAGTATGTTTGGCTCTGTTGTCCGCTCACGTCATGAAAAGAGGTGTTGATCTGTGACTGCGGCAGCTTATTTCACAAGCAGGGGTGTGCAAAGGGGTTTTGCTCAGTCTGCAAAACATCTGGTGCTATGCTAATGTCGGGACTGTCAGGACTCAGGGCGGTATACACGCATTTCGTCGAATGATTTTACATCGTGGGACTTTTCATCGTCAACCCTTTCATCGCCAAAAACGTTTAATTTTTTACTTTTTTATGGGGGGGTGGTGGTTGGTGCGGTTTGGGGTATGATTATTTAAGTACGGGGGGTTTGGGAGGGCGAAGCCCCCCATAAATTAAAAAAAAGGAGTGTTTGGCGATGAAAGGGTGGCGATGAAAAGTCCCGCGATGTAAAATCATTCGGCGAAATAACGTAGAACCCTCAGGGCTAGCTAGCTTTTTGGTTGTAGCCCCTGAGCTTCTATCCAGGGCTACAACCAAAAGACTTGGGGCTATAGCCCCCTCTGCCCCCCTAGCAATGCTTCTGGGTGTGATACAATAATATAGTGTCACTAGGGCACATGAACTGTGCTTGATCGTGCTTGATATTATGTTATCACATGATGGTGGATAGGAATAGGTGTGGTTTATGAATGTGAATATTTTGAAATCTACGTTAATCTCCACATAAAACAAAGGTGTATTGCTTTGACATATGGTGCAAAGTGGATGTCATTCAGGACATTTAAGGACCAAGAGTAGGCAGAGTTGAAGAGACAGTTGAAGTTGTGTTCAGAAGAAGATGGAGGTGTAGAGAAAAGTGTTTGTGCCATAAAAAGAGGGGTGAGTTGAAAAGAGATTGGAGGAGAAGATCAAGGAGGGAGAGTACTAAAGAGTTTCAATGGGTGGAAAACAGGTGGGAGAGGAAAAGCACTGGAGAGATTGGAGGAGGAGGATAACAACAAGGGTGTGTGTAAAACAGTGAAGAGGTGGGAGAGGGAAACAATGAAGGGGAGATTACTCTACTCCTCAGGCTGAAGGAGGACACCAACGAAAGAGGATACACGTACTGACAAGGTATGAGGAGTAGACTATGACGAATGAGAGGAGATTGCAGAGGCAGTTGAAGGATGAGATCACAAAGAAAATGGGGAAAGAATACATTAAGTCAGAGGAAGTGAAAATCTGGAAAGAGGAGGAGGTGGAGGAAGAGAGCAAGAGTAGGAGGGTCAGAGAACGAGGAGAAAATATATAAAAGCTCTAGAAAATATACATTTTCTTATTTAAAGAGGCAAATGAATCTGAAAGCAAAATGAGAAGTAGGTGGGAACCTACCTTGAAATGCAGGGCCGTAATCAGTTAGAATGTTAGCCAATACCAGTGTACAAGTTGAGTGGGAAAAGTGCATGGAGGAATACGTTCATAGAGGAATGCAAGGTGGTCAGCACACAAATAGCCCAAGGTTTGAAGGTCAGACATACGGTCTGTCTCCCAGGCTTGAGTGACCATTGATTCAGTAAGGAGGAAAGTTAAATGAACTTGAACAAACGAATAGGGCACCTGAGAAAGAAGCACCAGAGAATCTGGCCGGGCACATAGAAATCCTTCTGACATTCCTAACCTCTGGAAGACATTGGGGACCTTGTTCAGACAAAGCTCGAAATTTAAATAGAAGTGTCTTCATTAGCTGATGGATACTACCCAACCCACAGCCATGAGGAGAGGCTGAACCAGGAGCAAGATCAATTTCTAAAGGAAGATTTTCTTGTGGTGCCGTAAGAAGAATCAACTTGCAACTGGACTGAGCCTTTGTTTTGTAACCCTATACCATTTATTGAGATGTAGGAGATGACCCAAAGCCTTACTGCCAGAAGGAAGCCTTCCATGTGTCATGAGTGGAATGGCATACTTCTACTGCCCAGACTAGGCATTTCACCAGGAGAGGGATCTGGGAAAGACTTCCCATTAACATAAGCCTCCCCAGGGAGTTGTTCTGGCCATACAGAAACTGTCAGGTTTTGGCTGTTGATTTACTTTATCCTTTGTTTGATCTTGAAGAAAACAATAGATTTCCAACCCAAAGCCATTATTGTTGTGCATAAAGCACTGAAATGCAAAACCAAAACATCGTTATCTGAGAGCGTTTTCCCCATATTCTTGTAACCACATCCAACATTAGTTATGTCTTCATCAGGAGTCTTCAATTGATTCAGTAAACATTTTTATGATCATCATTGAGTAGTAGCAGTGCTCGATTGGTCGATATCTTGATCTCCTATATCAAAGGCACAAGACCAAACCATGAAGGTTCAGCCAACAAGCCTAACAATGATGTTGCACTAAAAAAGAGGGCTTTTGATCCTGTGTCTATTGTGTAGGTCCCTGGACTGAGAACAGGTGGATTGAGAAAGTCTCTGTTTCATGATTGATCATCATTGGTCTGGGATGGTACTAAACTACAGGGTTGGAATGGCTCTCTTGTGTATCTTATTGAGGACGTGCAGGTGAGGGGGATCCAACTGAGTATGTCCTTGTGAACACTTATCTGCAGTGTTCGGCTCAGGCGTGGGGGGACTTTGAGTCAAGAGTCTGTAAGCGTTATCCCATGCTACACTCATCCATGTGCTTGGGTTTGCTATGTTTGAAGTGACTTTATAAAGGAGAGGTGGTCTTCCAATGCATCAGGTCCTCTGGGTATGCTGTCCATAATTCGGTCGGCAGGAATGAGAAAGCTGAACTACCTTGGCATTTCTGGATGAAGTGTCAGATTATTACTAGAGACACATTGCTGGATTGGATCAGAATGTTTTGTCAGGCGATTTATAGATGAACATTATTGGTGGTTTCTGGGCTTCTGCTGTAGATGGTATGGTGGGCAAAACACAGGGCTTTTAACTAGACTTTGACTGAGAGCTGGTGAAGTGTTATGTGTACTCAGATGATATATTTCTATTTTTTATTCTTCAGTGGGATATTTCCTCTGAGATATGTAGATGGGCCAGTAGGTATTCCAAGAGTGCTAGATAGAGGAGGTTTTCATAGGCCATGCTTGCGAGTATTAAGGCAATGATTGTCCTGGCTCTATGCTCAAATGACCATAGCTTTAACGTGTGGTCCAAAGGAGTCATCTATGAGACATCTTCGTTTTTTCATAGTCAAAATTGGTTAGAGGTCGGTTTCCATTTCTACTGCCCAAAGTATGGCTGTGATGTAGGATATTTTGGTTCTGTAGATCAGTTATATTTGCATTGAGTTTGAGCTGTTTAGTTTTCATCTGTGCATTTATCTGTGAAACACAATAGTTTAGGTATTGTTTTTTGAGTTAAGTCTTGTGTCTTTTTGTAGACATCTTGTATATCATCTGTTTAATTGTAGCAGGACAGATATGGTTCACGTATGATTTGATGGTTTGAAGAAGTCTCATATTTAGAGTCTGTAGATAAGGGCCAGGATACCATGGGGGCTGGGTGCCACAAACCACAATGTGAAGTGGAGTTGATGGAGTATTGGGTAGGTCCCTCAGGTTCTCTAGCTCATCTATAACTTGATTTAATCTTACTGCTGTTCTGACACTTCCCCATTTCCCCTTTATCTGCATCCCTACATGTAAAACAATATATTATCCACCAGGTTTATCAATCTCTCATTCCCCACCAAAGCCAAGCGGAAAAACAATGCACGTCAACATGTGACCACCTGACATGAACCAAAACTGCACTGGAAATGTATCTGACTTTGTCATATGCACCATGGGTACTTGAGGCCATCACAGATGCAGTTTAACCAGAAGACAAAAATACCAAGTGTTTAATTCCCAGGTCGAACCCATTACCTTGTAGGAAATACATCTGCTGGCTGGAAGGAGATCATTGGTGGCCGGCTGGAGACAGCAAAGGCAGAGAACCTGTATCAATCAATGTAGGAGCCGTATTGGATCCAGGATGCTGGACAACCCTTTTGAGAGTTCAAACCATGGAGGCATGCCAGGCAGCCCTGACCAACTAGAAACAACTTTGCATGACAATTTAAATTTGAAAAAAACTTTAATCCCTGCACTCAGCATTTGCAGCATGGTTCAGTGTTCACAGGGCCCTGACTAATTTCTGTATTATTATTTAAGCTGCCTTGATTCAATCCTGGATATGGTTGTTGTAACGAAGACATCATTATAGATAGAGAATCTAGAGGTAGGGCAAGTGAGGAAAGTTGTTGAAAAGAGAGCAAGCTGGAGTGGTATAATGGCCAAAATGCAGGTGTGGAGAGAGGAGAAGGGAAGAAGAATGTGAAAGGTGGGGAAGGAGAGTAGACAGATCAGGACAAGGGTACACAAGTGTAGGAGATGGAAGGTGGGCGGATCATGTGCACAGGAGGTAGAAATTCAAAATAAGAGAGGAAGACATTTGAAAGACCTGGAGAGAGAGATAACACCTTGCAGACGCAGACAGGGGTACAATCTGAGAAGAGAGGAGGAGGAAGACAATTGAGTATTATCAAGGTTAAAGGAAGGAGGGGTATGGCCGGTGAGCAGCAGGTGTTGTAGTGAAGCTCTGAGGTTGCTGCTCCAGGGCGTGCATATCATGTGAATGTCCTGGTACAAAAGCATACTTACGGGGTAGACATGACGGAACGGGGGTGTCGGAACACCCCAGGCACTGATACCATGTGCTTAGAAGCATAGAGTGAGCCCAGATCTTCCACAGTTGCATGTCCAACAGCTGCAGGGGTGGGCCAGGGGAGGGATGCAAGATGGTCTCTGGTTCTGTGGAGACTGGGATGAGCCCCGTGTGGCATGCCGAAGACGGTCTCGGCAACCACAAAGGTCTATAGGCAGCACCCTTACCATACTGGGGGTTTCCTTCAGCTACCAGCAGAAGGGAGAGGTGGCAGTGAAGTGTTGGGAGGTGCTGAGCACAGTGGTGCGGGACAGCAGAAGAGTGGCCCGGCTCCGGGACATGACAAGGCAATCAGCAGACCTGCTGTGCTGCCAACCACAGGTCGGGGCACAGTAGTTGGGATCTGGAGTGGGACCCAACAGGCGACTGGACCCATGTTAAGATGAGCCCCCTTTAATATCGTGACTGCCCAGAGGAGGCTGGGAGACATCTGGGCAGCAGTGAGGCACAGTACAGAGGCTCAATGGAGATACTGGTGGCTGCAGCACCTGCTGCCAGTAAGGAGACAACACACAGTAGGTGCAGGGTGCTGGCTGTGTTACCTGGCACCCAGGCCCACTGGTGAACCAGTACAAAGTGTGGATGCCCAAAGAAGAGGAACCCCAGGCAAAGGTGGGGAGGTCCTTGCACCGGAGCGGGTATGTTAAGCGACCCCCTGCAAGCAATCCACCTAAGATTGGGGAGAGAACACTGGAGAGTGCAGTGGCAGCACTGAATCCTAGAGACAGGCGGGGGAAGATGTGGCAGAAGGCTGGTGGAGTGTATGGTGCAGTGGACCTCCAATCCAGACCCTGTAGTATACGGCCCTCTGGGAGGTCTATCAAGGGTGCAGTGAGTGAATGCGTGAGCACAACTTCTGAGACAACACTATCCTGGGGTGCAGGAGAGAGACTTTACCATGTGCCGAGTGGGCTTGTGGATTTGGCAGCAGTGGCACTCATGAAGGACAGTCCTGGTGCCTTGGAAGCAACTGTATGGTGGATTAGAGCACTCCTAACTCCAGCTGCCTCGACTTTGCATCACAGAGGAGTGCATCATGTCAAAGGTGCACCAAAAGATAGAACATTACGCTACCCTCAAGCAGAGACCGGCTAAATCAGGAGGAGAGAGCAAAGTGACAGGGGAAGGCGGGGAGGCAGGTGGTGGAGTCACACTGGATGGACTAAAGGCTTCAATACAGGAGTCCAGCATAACCCTGGAGGTAAAAATACAGGAAGTAGGAGTGGATATCTCCTTGGTATGAGCTGATCTGCAGAAAGTCAGTGAACGGGTGCCAGAGGTGGAGCAATGGGTGAGCATGGTGGAGGATGTTCTGCCTGTGCTAAAAAATCAGGTACGCAATCTCATGGGAGTGACACAGGTGCTAGAAGCTAAGGCAGAAGAATCTGAATGCTGATCCTGCCACAATAATATACATTTGGTGAGGTCCCGGAAGGACAGGAGGGGCCATGTATGGAACTGTATGTGGAAAAGCTGACCCTGGCCTCTCTGTACCCCATGGGGCTATCAAAGCTGTTCACAGTGGAACGGTCACATAGAGTAGACAGCCGAGGGTGATTGTAGACAATGTGCTGAATTCTTGAGACAGGGACACAATTCTACAGAAAGCAGGATACTTTGAGGTGGATAGTGCCAGAATCTTGATTTTTCCTGACTTCATGCAGGAGGTCCAGTAACAGGGGAAGTTGTTTGATGCAGCTCGCTGCAGTCTCTAAGGGTTAAATCTGCATTATATGACAATATTTCCAGCTAAACTATGAGTGATGGATGGAGGCAGGTCTTTCCTGTTCACCTCAGCAGGAAGCATGCCGAAGAGAGGACCACAAGTAGCCGGGAGCCATCACCAAAAGGAGTCCGGTGATGTACCGGTAGTTAGTTGGGCAGAGACATCAGGGTAGTTGAAAGCTAATGGAACTACCCACTGAGGACTAGAGAGCAGCACCCAAGATGTAATGTGTGTAGTTGTGCCTAGCAAGTAGCGGCCGGAGTGGGTGGAGATTCTTGCCCACCCCAGATATCGAGATTGTGCTAACCACACTAAGAGGCAGATGTGGCATGGAAGAATATCCATATTGGTTGAAAGGGGGAGAGGAGGAAGGGAGGAGGAAGGGAGATGGGGAAGAGGGAGATTGGGTAGTTGGGAGAGGGTGGAGGGGCAGGGGCATTTGTGATGTCATCTTTGATGTCCTGTGTGGTAGTTTTAGCAGTGCATGGTGGTGGCACAAATTATGGTTTCTTAGCTTACAATAACTGCTGAATTTCTGAGGTTTTTCGGTTTTACTTGTAGCCATAACGTCCCTTTAACAACGGTTTTTATTGAATTTCATATGTTTACTTTAGTGCAATTTAACCATAAATTCCGTTTAACAAAGATTTTTCAGTGAATTTCATAGGTTCTTACCAGTACATGCTATTTTGCTACAAGTTACTAATATCATACTTACCCCAAAATAGCAACATTTTTGTACAATTTACAAAGTTTCACCTTAAATCTCTGCCATTTCCCACCTTCTAGCATCATTTGTAACACTTCTTTACACTTTTTGCAACTTTTTCCACTGTTTTTGCGTCCGTTGACATCCGCGAACATCTGACGTCATCATAGACCTTCCCGACAGTGCCACATCACCAGGTACTCGCACGCGGCTTGATGACATGTCCGCAAATCCGTCCGCACTTCGCAATCGGGTCCATGCTTCGAGGACAGTTTGGAAGTGCATTTTCTACCGATCCAGGAACTTTCAAGCTCAAAATATACTCTTGCACAGCTCCTATGCCTATTTATACTCATTATCCATTAACAATCTAGCAAAGAGCACATACTTGAAAGAATATTAGCAAAACTGCTTATCTAATAAATGGCACCAACTATTGCTATCTCTCCTCTCCAAAATCCACCACCACCACCAGCTGGAGGACCTACACAAAAAAAGTGCAGTATTTCAAAAGACAATGAAGAGGACCAAGAAGTTGAGGTAGAGGAGTGCCTACCTCTAGCAGCCAGATAGAATCATGGTTGTGGCAGTTCGTTACCACTGATGGCAATGTATCAAAGGCTAAAGCTACCAAGTGAAATGCACTGAGTGTTGTACTCAGTCACGGACTACCATGACAGTACTCCTACGCGACCAACTGCATGCACCGCCACACAAAATCCAACCGCCATCGGAATGCTCTCAGAAAGTTTGTTCATTTCTTAGCAAGTAGTAGGCTGTCTTCCTCCACCTCATCTTCCTCAACCAATACTGTAACCACACAGCCTACTTCTGTGGTACACGAAATGCCACCAGCTACCTTGCAAGGGATAAATGAGGCTGTTGATCCATATCTCTCGAAGACAACAGTACTCTGTATATACTGCATCACACCACTCTACAGGGGGGAGCAATTTCGAAGTGCTTTGGAATCTGTAATCAAGGAGCATGATAAACACTGCCCCCTACCTTAGATGTAACACACACGCAATATCTTCCCATGTCCACTTGCCCCTCCATATTATTGGTTGGTGCAATTTCTCTAATTTCCCTCCCCACCTTTCTTTTTGACTTCTCCTGTAAAAAAAAGGTTCCTTTAGGAACCACCTTTCCGTTATTTTTAGTTCTACTTTTTTAACAAGGTTATAAGGCACCCAAAAAGTTATCTTCCTATGGATTGAACAACTTAACCATAAGTACAGGGATGCTACTGCAGGCCGTGTAATGTATATATATTATAGCACACCGGTCACCACACTATAGTCAAGGTGAGTCGGACTCCCATAGGAACCCCTCAAAATTCTATCACTAATAACGTTTGATTTGAGTAATATATTTGCCTGATATTGAGAAAGTGATTAAGGACTCGTGCCCCACCACCGCCCAGACTGCTAAGTTTCATAAAGATTCATCAAAAAATTTAAAATGTATTAAATAGACAAAAATGTTTTTTTCCAAAAGTGCAGCCCACTGCCCATTCATTTTCTTATCGACAAACAAGGTCAATGTTCACCAAAGTGCACAGCCCAAACTGCTGGATGGATTCGGACCAGGTCCAAAACAACTTGGGCATGAAGTGTTGACTTGCGATACATGCATGGTTTGGGATTATTCTGTGCAGTAGTTTTTTAAATATTTGATGGAGAAGAGGCTACCCATTCTCAAAAATAGATAGCTATATCTCAGGGGATTTACCAAAAACTGCGTGTTTTTAGACATGAAACAGCCATCATCTTGTTTTCCTCTTGATGGAAGAGATAACCACGGCTATAGCGGAGGATATGGGAACATGAAACGCAGGAAAAAAGCAATTTGCAGGATACAAAACATGCACATGCCATCAGGCTAGAGGTGGGGTGTGGCTCGAGGGCACCAGGTGAAATCTGAGAGATGGATGGGGTCTAGGCACTGAGATTGCACCACAAAGCTTTCTGTAGCCTCGGCTATAGCCTCGAATAGGTGAAATCCCAAAGCAAAGTGTGCCAGAGAAACAGTGTGTGCTGTGGGGGGAAAGTGAGAAGGTAGGGGAGGTGAGGAGCCCATCTTGGGAGTGGGAAGGAGCTTGCACATTTATGGGGGGATGTTGGTGAGGGTCTGGGGGGCAGAAAAGCAGTTTTCCCTTCCGTTTTTTCCAATATTCGCGGGTACAAAAGACTAGAGTTAACCACTGTTATCTGTAGTTCTGTACGCAATGTAAACTGCATACACAGCTCCTGCCATTATGGCTATCTTCTACCACGTCTGAAAGTGAGAAAATGTCACAATTGCTGTTGATATGCAGGTACAGTGTAAGGCAGCTGCAGGAGGCTGGCATAATGGGGCCCTGTTTTTCCATGCCCAGTTTGGCATGGGGTGGGGTTGGTGCACCGTGCATCCAATGCCCAGAGAGGCTTTTAATTTGTTTTCCCAGCGCGCAGCTCATGATTATTTTTTTCTTGGCAGCATCGGCAAGCATGCCCTGGGGCAACCATGTCTGCATCTGTTGTGTACAGAGTGTCCCATGGCTAGGGTGCCACCAAGAAAACATAAAAAACATGCAGAGCGCTGAACTGTCGAGCACATCTCTCCATCCGTCTTTAGTCCACCTCTCTGCACCCTGGTTACCACGCTTAACATGGTAAGACTGCAATGAATGCAGTATAGGAGGATTCAAGGCCCCCCTCTCACTATGCCCCCTGCATACTGCTTTGTCAGACTTGGATTTGATGTTTTACTTTTGCACTTCAAAAATGTAACTTGTTAATGAAGCCGTGGCTAATTGACACACAGCTGTGGCCTGTGTCACTTTCTCCCATTATTCATGTCGGTGGAGGGGTGGGGTGCATGCATATCCGGGGATGGGCAGTGGTCCTGAGACAAGAGGGGGACAGATGCGCAAGTGCATGGATGAGAGGTTCAGAACGAGAGATGGGTAGAACAGAGGGAATGGCAGGAAGGGAAGGACAAAGGGGCAGGAAGAAAGCAGAAGTAAGAAGCAGCAATAGAGTGGTGGGGTAGAGCAAAGCAAATAGGCAGGATGCGAAAGATTTAAGGAGAGGTTTAGGACAGAAAGAAAGGAAGGGATATTCAGAAAGTGAGGGACTGAGGGGAGGGGACAAGTAGGAAGTGATGGTGCATGAAACACAGGGAGAAAGGTGAAGGGACAGGAAGGAAGAGGGGTAGAACAGAGTAAACAGGCAACAAGAGAAGGATGAAGGAGGTGTGAAGAAAGCAGCAGAGAAATGCAGCAGAAAAGTGGAAGGAAAGGCATGAAGAGAAGGATGAAGGGAGGGGTACTGGGAGAAAGCACCAGAGGCAGGCACGGAGATTGGGTAGAGCAGAGAGGTCAGAGAGGAAGAGAATGATGAAGGGAGGGTAATTAGAAAACAGAAGAGGCAAGGTAGGAAGAGCAAGTGGCTGACACGGAGGAGCCAGTGATGAAAGGCAAGTGATTGGAAGTGACAGCCGGACAGGCTTGGCAAACACAGCTTGCACATTTAGTGCTGAACAGTGCACAGAGCAGGTCCTTGAAGAAAAGTAATATATAAAGGAATATATAGCCATTTTGTTGAACTGCTGACTGGCAATATGGGGCAGTTGCTGTGTACCCTTCTGAGCCTCTAGGCCTCTTTCATCTGAGAAGGTTGAACGGCCCTGGCACCATCAAAGAGCAACAGGGCCTTTCAATCTATGACTCCTTCTTTGTAAGCAAGTGGCTGACCTGGAGGAACCAGTGTTGAAAGGCAATGTGCTGATAACACTTACTTTTTTCCCCAATGGAGGTGAGAGCTGGAGAGGCTCCAGAAAATGCAGCTTGTCAGGCGAGCGCTGCAAAGTGCACACTGTAAGCCCCAGAATGTAGTAATCTATAAAGGATTACATTGCCATGTTGTTAGACTGCTGACTGGCAATATGGCGGCAGTTGCTGGGCCTCCATTTGGGGCCTGAGGCTTTTTTCATTTGAATGAGTTGAAAGGCTCTGGTGCCATCCCAGGGTGCCAGTTCCTTTCAATCTATGAATCCTTCTTTGTAAGCAAATGGCTGACATGGAGGAACCAGTGTTAAAAGGCAACACAGTGATTACACTTTTTTCCCCAATGGAACTGACATCATCCCTACTGGACACCTTTCCCATTTGGCACCCTCACTTTCAATGAGGTTGCTGAAAGGGAGAGGTGTCCCTCTGCACGGAGGCTGGTGTGCTGCTTTTCTCAGCTACTGGAGTAGGACCTATTACAAGGTCCAAGCATGTTGAAGGCCGGCAGGTGATTCCCTCCCTCAAGCTCGTAACGATGCTCTGAAGACATCCACAGCTCGCCCTGAACAGGGTGTCTGCCATTCCAGTATGCTGAGGTAAGGAGGGAGCAGAGGCGTACCAAGCAGGGGGGCCTTCTAACAAGCCTCTTCTTCACCTGTGCCACAAGGCTCCCATTCGATCAGCAGCCTATTCTTTCCCTGTGAGTTTCCCCTTCCCCCATCACCTCTCCCTATTTCCATATGTAACCTCCCTTCTCCATGTCTCCCCATGTTACAGCTCCCCCCACCCATATCGCCTATCCCTTCTCCCCAGTGTCTCCAAACACTTCTTCCCCTTTCACCTGCCCATTCTTAACCATATTACCTCTCTTGCTCTCCCTTTGTGTAATTTGTCCTTCTCCCCTTTGCCATCTGCCTTTCTCATACCTGTGTCATAAGCCTTCCTCTCAATAGCATCTGCCCACTCCCTGTGTCACCTGTCCTTTCTTTTTTCCATGCCGCTTCTTCTCCTGTAACTTGCCTCCTTCTTCCTCTGCCACCTGCTCCTTCTTCCTCTGTCACCCCTTCTTCATATCATATGCCCCTTCTGTATGTCATCTGCCCTTTCTCCCCACGTCACCAGCCTCTTCTGCCTTGTGTTACCTCCATTGTTGCCCATGTCATCATCCCCTCCCGCCTTTTTCTTTTACATTCTCCTATCACCTGTTCCTTTTCCCCTGTGTCGCAGCTTTGGCCACACCCATGTTACCTGTCCCTTCTCCCCAATGAGTCTAACCACTTCTTCCCTGTTCCTTTTCCCCATGTTACCTGCCGTCTTCATCCATGTAAACAGACTTTCCCTCAGCTGCATCATCAGCCCTCCAATGTCATGTGCCCATTCCTCTGTGTCATTAGTCCCGTCTTCCCTCTTCATCTTCTTTCACCTGCCACTTCTCACCCTTGTTACATGAACCTTCCCTTGACCTGTGTTACCTACATCCTTTCTCCCCTTCTCAGCTCCCTGTTTCACCAGCGTTTCCCCCCACATGTGCCCCAAACTTAATCCGAATGTCATCTACCCATATACCCCTTGTCACCAACCCCTACATCACTGTGTCACCATCTCCCTATATTCTGTACCCCTTCTGCCCCTGTAACCTGCCACTCCTTCTCTCTTTTTTCTGTCCCCTTTTTTCTCTGCTCTGTCTCAGCCTCTCCCCCTCACGTTACCTATCCCTTCTTCCCCATGTCTCCAACCTCTTCACCCTCAGTCCCTTCTCTCTCACCCCACCTACCTCTTCTCCCTGAACCAACAGCCTTTCCCTCAACTGTCATCAGCCCTCCAGTGCCCTCCATTGTCATGTACCCAGTCCCCATTCCCCGTGTCATCTATTCCATCTCACCCTGTGTCACCCACCAATGTGCTGGGGCTTTTTGAAAATGAAAACACATGGCAGCCCTGGTGGGCAATTCAGGGGTTCCACTAATGCCTCTAAGCCATTCAAATGTGTCCTGTCTCTCTCCCCATAGTGAACAAGGCTCTCCCCTATCACTATCTAAAGCTGGAGGAGTGGAGGACCCTGGGAAAGAGACACTTCCAACACCTTAGTGGCCTCGAGAAGACCCCCCTGGACAAAGAGTCCAAGATAAGCCAGATAAGAGAGAACCCCTATGGCCCAGTTTGGTGACTGCAGTGTGCCATGAAGTGTGGGGTGGAAGGTGGAAGCAGAGGCCTGAAGAGGGTGGGGATGCACCAGGTAGACTAGTGTGTCCATTCAGAGGATTGGGGGTGGGGAGCACTCTGCTTTCGGATGTCATTCCCCGATCCACATGTACCCAGGTGTGTCCTTCAGCATGTAGCATGTGTTTGTGCATGTGAGTCACTCATGCCTCGCAGCCACTGACCTTAGTCTTGTCTATCCCCATGCAGCAAAGGAGGCTTCCCCTTATCAGAGTCCAAAGCAGGAGGAGTGGAAAACCCTGGACAGGAGCAACTTTCAGCACCTCCGTGTTGGCCTTGAGAAGACCCTTCTGGTCCAGGAGTCCAATTACAGCCAGGTAAGAGAGCACCTATTGGGGCATGCCATGCAGTGTGGGGTGTAAGGAGCAAGAGAGTGCAGCGGGCCAACGTGGCATTAGAGGGCTGCTGTGTGTGGGGACATGCACCAGGTAGGCTGGTGCGTGCATTCAGAGGATTGGGGGTGGGGCCCACTGTGCTTTTGGATGTCATTCCCCAATCCATTTGTGCCCAGGTGTGTCGTTGAGCATGTGACCTGTTTGTGCATTTGAACCCTACTGCTCTTTCAGGTAGATTGTGCCAAGGAGACAGTGTGAGCAACACTGGTGTAGGGAGCATGTGTGAGGTAATGCTAGTATTTGAGCCCACTCAGAGGACTTTGACCTCATCAGTAATGAGGCTTTGAATGGATGGTGGCACCCACCAGTTTTTTCATTTGAGGGGTGGGGGGCAGAGGGTGATGTACCTAAGGGTAAGCAGCATCAAAGTCATCTCTTGGCTAAAACACTGTTTTGTGCTTGTTCCGATGAGGCTGCCAAGCACATACTGTAAGGATGTTGAAGAAGTAAGCTGACTCAAAGGTGGCATATTTGTGGTTAAAGACTTTTATTAATGAAAAAGAAACTCTCACTATCCTTATCTCTGCGATGGGTTTCCCTGCCTCACCCGAAATCTCATGGAACTGTCAGAATGCCATCCAAATGAAAAATCCACCGTCTTGTGTTAGAACCTACTTCTAACCCTCACACTACAATGAAAACAAATATTGTCCAACAGCAAGTTGACTCCCTTTTTCTGGTTTATGGGTAGTCTTCCCTCAATGTTCTCTTGCAAAGACAATACCAGGGGGAATGACACCCTTCCCATGGCCTGCATCAATCTCACAGAAAGTTCTCTCCCCAGAAGAATACAGCCCTTTGCCTGGTGTATGTATGATGTTCTCAAAATGGTCCCCTTGAACACAAATGCTAGGAGCATTGACTCCCTTCCCCTGGCTGGTAGCTCCAGCAATTTGTACAGTCAACTTTTTTATAATAGGAGAATGACTCCCTTCTCCTGGTGTTTGGGAGTTCTTGTCTCACTTGGGTTTTGCCTTAGCACTTTTCCACAGAATCATTTTTTTTTCTCGGGTCCCAGACCCTTCTCTGGTGGTCAGGGGTCTTATCCCTACCATTTAAATCCACTTCCTCTTTACTAACACCACCTGGTCTTTTTTTTAGTAGAGACTAGAAATTCTGTAGAGTACTGGATATAGCAAAATAGGAAATAAGTCACCAATATATGGTCTAACAGTGATATTTCTAAACCGAAGCATCTAAAAAAACAAGCACTCGAAATATCTGTGTATCTTGAATGCATGTATGTATCTATGGGATTTATAAAGCGCAAATCCAGCTAGAAAGCAAGGGTGTGCGGTACCCCAGGGGGATATAAATAGGATGCAGGGGTAAGGTTACTATATTGCTTGGGTCTTCTTACTGATGTGCATTTTGAATGCAAGTTCACATACTACAGTAAAGTCAAGGGATTTTGTAGTGGGTGAGAGTTGAGGTGTGAATCAATTAAGCTTCATGTCAGTCTGTCCATTCTGGACTTGGCCCTCTATGGTGGTGTTTCTTAGGAGAATGCATTAAAGTGTCAATTGGTTAGACTGTGAATATCTTAGAAGGTCAAAGTTGTTTTGATATGTGTGGTATGTGAGGGTCTGAGGTCAATCAGTATATACACACTTTACGTACAAGTTAGGTCTGCCAAGTTTAATCTGCTACTGGAAGGCGTAAAATTGAGAAGTGATATGTAGCCTGGATCTGTGTGTAGTGTGAGGTAATTCGAGATTGAAGGTGAGTCAGATGATTGGGAAGATATGAGGGTTTGGGAATAGTGAAGACTCCTGCCAGTGTGTCTTGTAAGCGACTTCAATCCAGCAATCCATCTAAGTCAATGCTTAAGATGGGATGCCCAATGGAAGCCCTTATTTATATATTTTTATGTCAAAGTTCTTTAAATCTGCATGATGAACCCTTATATAACGCCCCTCTCTTTGAATCCCCCTGACCTCACTGAGCCAAGAAGTAGGTTTGTTTTGCAAATTAAAAGGTTTATTTGAAGAATTAAATAATATATATATCACACTTTTATGAACAAAATAATATCTGAATAGCACGCTTATGACTATGGACGGTAATCAACAATGGGTAATATTACAAAATTGACAAACTCTTTAATCACTTAGGAGTAGGAATAGGAAGGATAAGGCAGCAGCGAATACTTTTATGGTTCAAGGAAATGCAATAATGGGAAAGAATGCAACACAGAAATAAACTTGATATGATTTCAATCAAAAGATAATATGATCACTTTTTCCCCTGTGACTACTCACTCAACCCCTATGCAATATGAAGAGATGGAAATGAGGGCACACAGGTTTCAGAAATACAATCAATAATGCAGTTCGATCCCAGTTCCCCCAGCAAGCTTAGAGAAACAGGTATGATTTTAAAACAGGCAAAAATATTTTTGAATATGATTGCAATGAAAGTGAAAATATGCCAAATTGATTTTTAATTCACTAAAGGATATTCAGAATAAGTGATAGTTAATTTGGATTGGTTCAGGTCAACACTAGCAATGATTCATGAATGATTATCAAATTGGAAACGAAATTCAGCAATTGAGAACAAGGAGCAGCTATTTTGACAGAAAATGAAATTGAGCCAAATTGCAATTTGTGGCAATATTTCCGCATCCGTAAATCACGATTATGGAAAAACTATAATGTCGCTTTGGGTGTGCTGGAAAGGTTAGGATCTTAGCTTTAAAATGACAGTTAAATTTCGCTTCTAGGTCATGTGATTCAAAAGTTACAGAGGGTTATGTGAAGGTAGATTTTGCAGAAATAAAATCAAGATTTCAGTAATGACAGATGCGCTTTACAGATTTGAAATCAACAGGATGGACACAAGATTCTATAATGCAGTTCTGGACAGGTTAACATGGATGAAAGAGGATTACTTTAAACTAAGAGATTGGTTAAGGACAGTTCTAGACTAGATGCTCACTCCTAGCTTGGAATGGAATGGGCCTCGTCAAAGATCTGGTCAAGGGTTTAACTTCACTCTCGCCACTGAACAGGTCTCAGGCCCTCTGGGTTCTGCGTTCAGCACTGCACAGCGGTCTGCGGCCTCTTGAACTGGATCTGACGGGTCTTGGAGTATAGCACTGCTTTCTGAGTCTGGACCTTGGTTCTAGCATAGGGTTCTTTACTAGAATAAACAGCTCAGCCCGGCTGTTGAATGTGAGAATCAGGTTGCTAGATTCTCCAGGCCTACTGAGAAGAGTTCAGCTTTTGGTTTAGGGCTCTCTGCTTCAAGGTTCTAGAGTTTGGGTTCTAGAGTCCTGGTCGCTTTATCTAGATCTGGAGTCTGGAGTCTCTGTCTGGATATTGTCTGGATCTGGTGTGGCAGAGTGCTTCACAGGAATCGGTGAGTAGTGGAAAAAAGAGTGTTCTATCTGGGTCTCAGCAGTTCCTATTTATGTGTTCACAAAGTGGGTGGGTAGACTGATTCTCTATGCCCAACCCCCTAAGGATTTGATAGGTTAGAGGATTCTCTGTCCCCAGACTGGAGAAAAGATCAGCGTGTCAGAATGTGTCATGTTTATGGCTTAACTGAAATCCCTCCCCTTTGCTTTTACAGAGAAATCAATTTTACCCAAGAAACATATTTCCCAGATACACAAGTTGTTCATAATACATAGACACATCACAGATTAATTAAGGCATGTCTCTGTTCAAGTCCCATGTTCCTACGAGCTTTAGTTCCAAAATGACAACTTATTTGCGCTTTTGATGAGTCTCCCAATATTGGTTCCGCACCAAATTTGATACATGCATGCAGCTCCTCTCTGGGCATATTACTGTAAGTTCTTATGTTTATAGCAACAACACTGCAGCTGTGATATTAATAATTCCAGAGTTTGGTCTCAGAACATCACATGGCATCCAGCTTAGTCTTAAATTGTGGGTTAATTTTTCATTGTCACAATCTCAAAGTCTCACATTTTCATCAGCTTGTTACAATATTTTAGAAGCATTTTCCTTAAATATATATTTGGTGCAATGTTAAATCCACATCCCAGTCTGGTCCACCCCCAGAGCTGGCTGACTCAGAGGGTCACATGTCTTTCTTCCTGGCAGAGAAGTTGTTGACCAGTCGCACCCAAATTAGCATTTTCTATTCAGTTGAAAGACTCTATTGTCTCTTTCCTCCTGCCAGCAGAGGAATCTCCTCCCTTTTGATTAACATGTCCATGCAACATCCTCTCCTGTTGGTGGGAAGGCCAAAGTGTGAAGGGTTCTCATGGACAGAAGGCCTCTTGAAGTTTTAACTGCATCAAGTTACTTTCTGATACATTGTAACATACTTCCTTGTAAAATATATAACATTTATAAACATAAAATAAGCAACATATCTTAAATCAAGTCTTTTTCCACATTAAATCGATGTGTGGCACTCTATATGGCATTTTGATGGAATTCCCTTCTTTGGTATATTTAACTTCTGAAACTCAGCTCTCCTGTCAGAATTATAAATCGCCAGCACCTGACAGAGGCAAGCAATGGTACTAGACCCATTTTGACAGCTAGTTGTGAGCCATGATTTTAGCAAATTTGACACCAAATAAAAACTGATTTTTGAGACAGATCTGTATTCCTTGGCAGAGATTTTGCTCTGTGAGCAGCCAAAGCATGGGTTTTGGCATTGGTCTCCGGTGCTCACTAAAATAGGCAAAAGTGGATGGCAGCCTATTTTTCAGGTTCTCACTGTGCATTTTCTGGTGATTTCTGGCGAGCAGCATACTTTCCAGTGTCCATTATGATGTTTGTGCTGCTAGCAATGCCTAGTGATGTTGCAGGGCTTGGATGAGTGGGTTAAGACATCCCACAGTCTTATTAATAGGTTGAACCATTAGCCTGCTGAGACATGGAAATCAGACAACTGAAATCAGCTGTAGTGGGCTCGGGGATGGATTGTGCCTCTTTTGCATGACTAACTTCTTTTCTCTCTTTTCTTGTCGAACAATTACGTCTTTTTTCTAATCCCTCAAGAAGCAGGCCATGATCAACAGGATTGAAACACACTGAGAGATCATGCAGCATAAGTAGGGCTATCTTTCCCGAATCCACAATGTGGGTTAGATTAGCTCTGAAGTCCAACATGGCAGTCTCGGAACCATGTTTGGCACGAAATCCTGACTGCAGGGGACCCAGGAGGTTAGATTCCTCAACATAGTTCTATATAAATGCAAATGTGGCACCCGATCTAATATTTTCAACAAAAAAGGAACTTTTGTAATGGGGTGAAAATTATTCACAATACTCAGATCTAATGTTTCTGTTTTTAAGATTGGGGTGATCCATACATTTTTGAGAGAGGATGGCACCACTGATGACAAGATGGAAAGATTAACAATCTTAGTGATGAATGGAGCCAGATGATGAATGGGATCTTTTATAGTGCTGGTTGGACAGACAACACCCGGGCAACAAGATTGTTTGAGATCGCTAAACAACCTTATAAGTTATTTTTCAGAGATGTAACTGAAATAGTACTCATCGGACTTAATGGACAAAACTAAGCATGGCCTCTCAGGATTACTATTATCCGGAAGTATCACGGTTGGATCAGAACCATGAGCTATAATCTTGGCTCGGTGTGAGTTAAGTTTTAAAGCAAAGGCTGGTTGATTTTCCAAACACTAGGTGTCACTTTTTTAAACAGCAGGATACGTACTGATTTTCCCCTCAAACTCTTCAAGGAGGGAGAAAAGTTCTTTTTGACATGATTTAGCAGAGCCAATTCCTTCTTTAAAATGAGCCTTTTTAGCAGAGACAATAGAGTTCTTATAATTGAGAGCTGTCATACGATATGCTGCGAGAGTCGGCTGGCAGATCGAGTTGTGCCAAAGGATGGTGAGCTAAAGACTCTGGTTAAGACTCTAACCCGGGATATAGGCCAGTAAAGAGACACTCCCAGGACCCCCCTTGTTTATGGATATTAAGTAGCTTTGGGTTTTCACCCTCAGTTACTAGGTTAATCCGAACCCGTGCTCACTGTTCTAAGAGAGGCACAACTCCAACTCAATGATGATGCACAACCAGGCCGAAACACGTGTCTAGGGTTGCAGTTTGTACTCTTGTTCAGAAGAGAATTGCCTGGCATTTTGGTGCTGGACTGCCCTTGGGCAGGACAAAGATTGATATGTTGTGAAATGTCTCTTCTGTGAAAGGATGGTGAGCTAAAGAATCTGGTTGAGACTCTAACCCGGGATATAGGCCGGTAAACAGACACTCCCAGGACCCCCCTTTTTTATGCATATTAGGAATCTTTGGGGTTTCACCCTAAGTTACTAGGGTAATCCAAATGTGGAACCCTTGCTCACTGTTCTTAGAGAGGCACAGCTCGACCTCACTGACGAGGCACAACCTGGCTGAAACACAATTCTGGGGTTGCAATTTGTACTCTTGTTCAGAAGAGAATTGCCTGGCATTTCGGTGCTGGACTGCCCTTGGGCAGGACAAAGACTGATATGTTGTGGAAATGTCTCTTCAGTGAAAGGATGGTGAGCTAAAGACTCTGGTTGAGACTCTAACCCAGGATATAGGCCAGGTAAAGAGGTATTGCCAGGACCCCCCATGTTTATGCATATCAATCACGCATGCGCAGTGCATCCCGTCAATTTTATAAAATCAAAGTTGACGGCTATGCTAAAGTGGCTGCCATCATTTTGTTGACAGATTTGTTTTATTGAATTTTATTTTTTTCTTGATATTTTGACATGTGTTATATGTTTGTTTGCAGAAAATCAGTACTTAGGTGTCCAAACTGGGATATACGTGATTATTTCAAATAAGAACATTTCGAAGACGAAAATATCGAATTCTTAAATGTTTGTATTCAAAATAAGCACCCCACAGCCAAATGGCCTTGGTATACCCCGCTTCCCCCAACACCCTAATTACCTTTCAGTGGCACACTTTGCTGTGTGCTCCGAGTCCCTCCAGCGCCAGTTCCCTTCACTTCCGTGCATGGGAACTGGCGCTGCAGGGTCCTTTTCTTTTCAAAACGTTGTTGTTTTGTATGCGGGGGACAACCCCACCACCCTCAATTCCATTACAGCGAACAAGGGTGCGGGGGACACCCCTGCAACCCCTGCTTATCTTGTTCGCTATTCTCAAAACAGCATGATTGAAATGTTCAGGATGTTTGGCTGTATGTAATTTTGGTACAGCCAAAATCAGATCATTTCAACCATACAATTTTTTAAATGATATTTTCTTCCAATGCCGTCCAAACTGATGTAAACATATGACACGAACAGTAGCAGAGGCCACTAGCAGAGGCAATATCAGCACTTATAATCTTCCTCTTCCAGCTTCTGGGCCCATGAGAGCCAGTACTATATTTGCACACAGGTTGTAATGTTTGTTTGCCTTAACAGCTCAGATATGTACAAATATTTCAGACACAATTGTAGTCTGAAATGCTGTCTAACGATAAGCAGGTGATACAAGCTGTTGCCTTCTTGTGAAAATAACACATGTGGTGATGGCGGGAGGATGGCATGGTGAAGTAGTGTGATACTGTGGAGCTACTGCACTCCTGGTTTCTGCAAGACATTACTAAATTTCAGGAATGGTCATGTGGTCATACCCATCCTGGTCATACTGGCTATGGTGTTTGACATATGTCTGTGGACTAACAGTAGGTGTGCCCTTTTTTACACACCTGCTACCCTGTGAAGAATGGACTTTGCAACATCGACTGCGCTCATTTATCGTGTCTCTTAATGCATTAAGATACACAGTAATTCTGTCCTCACTATGAGTTTGGTGGTATTTACAGTGCTAATACTGCCACACTGAAAAAATGTTATAACTGGTGGATGTCCACATAATTATGAGTTTGCGCGATTCCCACCTCCCATAGAACTCAGTTTGGGAGTGGCGTTATTATACTGCAGGCACAATGGCTGCCATTCTGAGAGCATGTAACACGGTCATGTCCATGCAGTAGGTTCTCTTGCGGCTGAGCTCTCAAACTCATAACCAGGCAGATCTGCAAAACTGGAATGATTCTGAAATACTGATTTTGTTTACTTTATCCACTAAATTCTTAATGTAGCCCTTAACAACAAGGGTATATAGTCAATTCATCTAAAACCATTCCATCTAATACCATTCCATCAACATGTTTCCATCTAAAAAATGTCCATCTAATGCATGTTTTTGGGGGGATAAAGGGTTAATTTTTGTTCAGGTGTATTTTAAAGGGTAAAAAACAGGGGCTTGGGGGGTGGACCCCCCCCAAAAAAAAATGAAGGGAAAAAAAGAAAAGAAATGCATTGGATGGACATTTTTTAGATGGAAACATTTCGATGGAATCACATTAGATGGAATGGTTTTAGATGACCATAAACCCTTAACAAGTGATCTTGGGAAGACCATCAATCTAGGATATGCTTCGATTTACAAAGATAATAATTCAAAGGGCCTACTTGTTATATTAGCTTAATCAAAACATGTCAACCTCATCTGCATATTCACAAGGTAAAATAAATAAATACAATTTAGCAAGTCAGTCATAGTCAAGCTCGATTAGTATTGATGCATTCAGCCAATCAGCTGCAAACTGACATACACATCCATGACCCCACCCCGTGACCCGATGGAAAGTTGACCCATCTGAGCTCGAAGCTTGTGCACATGAGCTTCGAATGGGTAGGTAGTGGACTGTACATGCAATAATGTATGATATTCACAGCACAACATTTCACGCTGTAAAAACAGATTAAGCAAGCACACTTACCTGCACTCAAATCCACTGGACTGCTTTTCACTGAAAGAGAAACGAAGCAGGTGGGTAGTCACCCTCTCAAAGACCCATCGGACAATGTCAACATCGTATATTCATAAAGAAACTGCATAAGCGCAATACTAGCACAACATTATGGCACTTGAAATGTGAGCTCTGTGACATGCAAGAAGAAACAAGTACAATTCCAATGGCAGGCTATCACCATGTTAGCATCATAAATGATTGCAAGAGACGCACATGCTGTCTTGCACAAAATCCCAAACTCAAACAGCTTGATTCACACAGTTCTGTGCAATTAAATGTTGAAAGCCTAATATATAGCTATCTGACAATTCATCATTTTCCATAATAATGTGTTGGTGTAGCTGAAATGTTTTCCAAGGTGTTTATTTGTATATGTACACCTAGAGAGGACAGTTAAATGTACACACAATTTACAATGAGGATCTCTGACGTGCTACCAATGTACTCCCTGGATTACTCATAGCAACTAGTCAGGAGTGAGTCAAGATGCTCATCAGCAGCGTCTGATTTAATCAGTGTGACCTCCCTTTGTAAAGACCAGGGGAAAGTCAAAATAACGTATTTGTGTGCGATTCTACCCCACAGTACTATACGTCGTGCCAGTGGAACCTTCACTGTGAGCACAGTGGGGCCCAATGACAAAACACCCCCTCTTTTAAATATGCTGAAGCCCGGGTTGCAGTGTTGGGTACACAGCACAATACACTCCATGCAATGCATACACGATGTTCTCACTGACGAGACCAGTGGTGCACTTGTTGAAGACATACATGATACATTGAGATGCCAGCAATGTCAACAGTGATGTAATCTGTAATGACATATGGGATGTCACATGTCAATGGTGACGTACATCGTCACGCCATATATATGATGATGCTTGAAGATATTAACAATGCATAAGTGAGGGTAGTTACAGTTGGAACCTAATTGGAATTATGTCCACCTTTAGTTGATTAATGTACGCATTTGTTCATTTATTTTACAATGTATTTTGTAGTTTTAGCAAGCACAGGCAAGCTCCTAACAGGTGTCACAGCAGGGCACCCACATAATAGAAATAATAGAAATGCAGGTCCTGTATCACGACATTTAGGCTGATTTTTAATGTAATTGATGTGTACAATATGGTATTCTCACTACATACAGCAGACTCAAAAATAGATGCAAACAGAGCAATGTAGATATCACAAGCCAGCAAAGGTATAAGGTGAGTACGGTAAAGGGGCTGGGAGGAAAGTAAACAGTGACCCGAGGGCAGGGGGCAGTGGTGGGAAGGTGGCAGGGAAGTGCTTGTCTGGCTGCTTTCAGCACAGGCTGAGATCAGTGGATTCAGCTATGATCCAAGCAAGATGTTTGACATCTTTTGAAACTCTGGATATCAAGGTGGAGCTCCTCTTTGTTATGAAAAGTCTGGAATCCTGCCTTCAGGTGAGATCTGAATAGCTAGATGATATCAAGAGTATGAGCAAACAGACCTATAAGATGGACATTCAGTCTTAAAGACACAGATTGACCAAATGGGGAGTCAGACAGATGTGATTAGTTAGATTCTAAGGTGGTCTTAATAGCGTGTTGCTGACATCAGCTTGACAGATGCCAGATTGTGTTCCTTGAGATCATTTGTAATTTCGAAAGACCAATCAAGAGGGTCTATCTTTAGCCTAATCCAGATATGACGTCTGTATGAAGGTACACATTTATGATGTAGCTTTAGCTTTCTACATTCTCCTTCCAGCTCCCATCCCCGCTCCCCCTCTCTTCTCCTCTCTCCCATTCACCTCTCTTATACTCTCCTCTGCTCTCCTTACCTCCCCTAACCTCTCCTCCCCTCCCGCCCCTTCCATTTCCCTCTCCTCTCTTCCTCTCACCTCCCTTCTCTTCCCTCCCTCCCCTTCCCTTACCTCTTCTACTTTTCCCTTCCCTTTTGTTCTCTTCCCTACCTCCTTTCCCATCTTCTCCATTTCCCATCCCTCGAGGTATTGTAATACTCAAGGATACCCGACGGTGAAAGAAACAGCAGCTTATGATGCTATGGTTCGCCTCTTTCATATGCATCTGGTCTGTTACCCACAGTGTGTTAGATATACATTGTCCTGTAGTTCTGCTTGTTTCTGTATATGGCGAAGAGAAATTGGTAGGGACCAGTCCAGACTATTCAGGAAGGGCTTTGCCAGTCGATGCTTGTTGATTTGGCTATGATAAGGGCAAGTGCTGGTCTGACATTTCATATACTTCAGTAAGGTCATTATTGATCAGGCATTTTTGTGAAGTTTGATATGGTCATACGAGTAGATCTTGGCAGTGAAGGTTTAAATCTACTCATACATGGTTAGCATGTTGTCACAGTTTAGATGATTTCTTGCAATGTAGTATATTCAGTGTTCAATGAGCAAACATTTTTGGGTTGGGTTAAGTGATCATATTCACTATAAGCAGAGTAGAAGGGGGGGGTCAAGGGGCACTGATTGCAAGGTATCTTCATGAGTCTCATTTAAAAAGGTTTTATAAATGATACTAAACAGGTAAAGTGAAAATGGTACTGAGTGCAGTAAATATGAAGAATAACTTCCATTCAGCGCCTATGTCTGATAAATGAACCTCAGTAGGACAATGACATCATTATATCCGGGCCTATTGTTCAAAATGCTTGCCTCATAAATAGTCACCCTCTGCATCTCTCATCCTTCCTCTTATGTGTACCTGCGGAAATGCGTGTCTGTGGGTTAATGTGCCCTTGCTTTTATTCTGTTCCTGTGCTGTGAATCTGTTTGCTGGTATGTTGTTCTATGTTTATATCTGCATAATTGTTTTTCAATACATTTTTAATGTTCAATTTCCAATAATAATACTCTAGGTCAGGTGATGCCCTAAACCTGAGCGATCGGGTCTGAGTGGAGCTCTGCAAACCACTTTAAAAAACAGAAACACGTGTGTTTTCTTCCATACTCATATGAACACGTGTGTTTCTGGCGTGCTGCTGGAGGGTCAGGTGATGCCCTAAACCTGAGCGATCGGGTCTGAGTGGAGCTCTGCAAACCACTTTAAAAAACAGAAACACGTGTGTTTTCTTCCATACTCATATGAACACGTGTGTTTGTGGCGTGCTGCTGGAGAGACGATACTTAATATAACTTGGAAGGAACAAGAAAGACACGTCTAAACAACAACAAAGATTGAGGGACTGCCAGAGGATCTAATTATGCTGAAAAGCTGGGTGGGGGGATTGATATCAGAAGGAAAGTTGCGAGGTAGCTAAAAGGGGGCAGAGTGTGTGAACGAGCTGGTGCACAGGTATTTAGCTGAGGACAATTTTGAAATAAAATGTTAAAAGTCATACGTTTTAAGGTGGTTCCAGTGATGGTGGTTGTATTGGTGGTTGTGTTGGAGCCACGCTGAACTTTCCCATAATAAGATAGGTCAGTGGGTTAAGCACCTGTGATTACCATGCAAGTAAAATAATGGACTACAGGCAGCCCCAGGCAGCATGGTGGACAGTGTGAGGAGCTGCCACTAGGGCACGGATATGAGATGTAAATGATGTCACTAGAGGGCGTTGTGTGCGGGGAGCACCGTTGGACACTGTGAGGACACTGTGAGAATCTGGCAGTGGTCGGACTGCGTGAGGAGATGCAGTGCAGCACGCAGTGTTGACGTTGGATTTACAAACAACAGGCCCATTACAGGCACTTAAAATGTGCAAAGCACTATGAGAAAAGAGAATGTACTTTCATCACATTCTTAAGTTGTAACAATAATAGAAAACACAGCAAATGTGTAAATAGCACCTCTTTGAAACACAAGCAGCACACTGTGCCATGCTGAAACCCTCACACCAGACTTTACTCAATCTGAAGAAATTGTCATCTACGCTGCTGTCCCTGTATGCAGCATCCCTTTCAGCATTTTCACACATTCTTCAAATCGTTCTTCTCCCTCCCACCTCTGACCCCTTCTTCTGCCCTTGCCTGCATTTCTTCTACTAATCACATTTTAAGTGAAAGAAACATGATTCTACTTGCCAAGTAATCATTAACTAGTCGGGGGGGGGGGGGCAATGTGCAGTGCCACCAAAGTTAAAGAGACAAACACCTGTGCACCCTTATAAAGTATGCCCACGGTGACTACACCACCCCGAAGGAGGAATTGAGCTATCGGGGCAAACAGTGTGAGAGAGAAGCTCCGTTGTCACTGTCAGAGAGGGCCAAAGTCCATTGAGGTCCAGATGCTGCCATTATTCATGAGGCAATGAAAGTGGTGGGTGAGAACCTATCTAACAAAGTTGAATTGGTGTCAATAAAAATCGATCTCAAGCAGCAGCACTTTGATATCTGTGCAAGCCACATAACAGCAGCTGAAACTGGATGAGTAGCTGGGAATAAGCCAAGGGAGCAAGGTGGTTGGTGTCATTCGACCACTTTTTTTCAGAAGGCAGGCCTCGTCCCCCTTTGTTTTTTGCGAGGAGTTTAAAAAATACATTTCTGCAACCGTTTGAAGTAAATATTGGCGTGGTTGGGTTTCGAACCCAGGCGGCGCAACTCAAAGGCCTGACACTTAACCAAAAGAAACATTAGATCCATGAGGGGTGAGCATATGCTTTCCTGGATCGTGTTCCTAATCGTGTGTGGGTCTCTCTCCATTCCTCCCAATATATTGTATCCGCATTTATTCTTAACGCATGTTTGCCCACATTGGCTTGCTTCTTGCGTCTCTACTTGAAGCCCCAACCCACAGCTCCTGCAGAATACTTTCCTCACTGCCCATGTCTCATCTTGGAACTTGGACCCATCTGATGCCACCATGTCATGGACTGCCAGAACTGGTTCTCATATTGCACAAGCCGACACCATGCGGAATTCGACATGAGAACTTGCAAGTTATTTATGCAGTGGACCCACAGGACAGAAAGTGGTTCTTTGTTCATTGGATATTTTCTCCTGATTGTATCCTTCTAAAATGGATTTAAAATCAAAGTGATTGGCGATAATCTGAAGTGCAGCTCCTAGAGAAAAAGATGTCTTTCTAAAGCTAGTAAAGTTTGGCATAGAACAGGCAAGGGCAAATGTGGGATGGCTTGCGTAAAGACTTGCTGACTACGTGTTCTGGACACAAATGTGCTTCCTCTCTCACATCTCTGAGGCAGAACCAGGGAACCCATGCCTTAACAATGTAGGTAGGAAGGTGATATTGTGTGAAAATAAAAAGGAATATAGCTTAAACAGAAGCATGGCTGCAGATCCAAAAACACACTTACCAAACTAGGCCTGGCTTTTCCTCTCTAATCTGTATCTGCTGTCTGTAAAACTCTGTATCCATTTCCGCCATGTCATTCCAAGGACTCCCTTAATTACATTTCCTCGAAGTTATATCCATATTACTATTTGCTTTTGCTATATTCCATTGTTGTAATGTGTTCTGTTAAGTATGTAGGAAAAGAGGTGGCTCCAAATTTTAACTGAGGCTCCGAAAATGAAAACTCATCCCATTTACCAACAAGAGCGTGAGACTCGAGTGTGAGACTCTCTAGTGAATCTAGTGTGAGTCAGTATTGTGAGTGCATAGAAACATACAAGGTAAAAGGGTCGTTTGAATTTGGCATTACATAAAAGATGACGTTATCAACACACCATTGTATAGCATGGACTAAGATGCAGTGAGGCATAAGACTAACAATTATTAACCCCTAACACCTACCCTACTAAATCTCTACTACCCTGCTTATATTTACAGCTAAGTCCATAGCCCTGTTCTGGAAAATATTGGGGTAGGATAAAGCTACAAGCCAGCTCATTTTAAAAGAAAATACATGTGCAGAATGAAAGCTGCTTCCTTGAAAGGAATGTTGAGCCTGTTAAGTTAAAAGCAAGCCCATTGTTCATTTTAAGAACAGGAAACCAGCACAGAGAAATGTAACTCTTTTTCGTCTGTTTTGGTCTGCATCATGTTAAAAGGTGCAGGCTGAACACCTGTTCTCTGGTACCTTCTAGTGGGTTGGTCACTGTCAGAGGCAGTCATTTCTTATACTTTCTGTGGGCAAACATCTATTTATGTGCAGGTCACTGAACGAGTTTAAAAAGAGCTGTCTTTCAGAGGGAGGGGCACTCTCTGTCTCTCTCGGGTTCTCTGGCTCTGGGTCAGTTTGCACCGCATTTGCGGAGAGTTCCTGCGCATGCTTTCTCCACTGAGTTCATCCATGCTGAGTGGGGAGAGAAGAAGTTACAGAAATGTTCTGTGTGAAGTGGGAGTCCTGCTTTGCTCCATGGGGGCCACACAAAACCAAGCATTATATTGGTAAGATTACAGTAAAGTGAGGTGCAAGGTGAATGAATGTTGTTTTTTTATTGTTTTTTTTAAAAGAAAGACCATTTTACAAGCAATGAGAGTCTGAAGAATTTTAGCTAAATTAACAAACATGGGCTATTCATTTTCAGATGCTGTGCAGAGCAACTGCTATATTTTCAGGGTTTTTGATAAGTGCATTTTACAGACAGTTGTAGCCTAGAAAAGTGCATTCACATTTTTAAATGTAGACGGCTATTTTTCTTGTGTTTTTCACGGTTCATGTAGCAAGCTTCAGATATAGGTTCATGAGCTGCCAAGATTAGTGACACATTTCAAGTTTGGTTATAGCAGTGTCCTGGCCATCTATTAAAAAGAAGGGTGTTTGGCGTCTATTATACAAAACAGTCATTTTTCACGGTGGAAGCATTTACAAATGAAATGTATTTGTGGCTATTTCATTTTCATTTTTGAAATACTGGGAATGTCAAGTGAAATCCCAGTGCATTGCACGTTTGTGTACTTTACATACATTGCAATTCCTTATAAAGCACAAGAAAAATGGAAGCAAGCCAGTCTCAATCTGTTTATTCTGTGTCCTAATTACTTGTAATTACTTGTAATAGCACACAGAAGGGAATCAGGTGGTAATTACATCTTACCACAGGCTGTATTTTCATTTTACTGTATGTGGTAAAATGCAGAACCGAACTGGTCACTGTGAATTGGCCATATTCTAAGGGGTTGGTTATATGAATTACAGTATTCAGGTGACCTGCTAAGTGTATTCTGAGATACCACCAAAGTGGTATCATAGATAGAACACCACATAATAATAACATTGTGCTCTAATGCGCATCAGGTCCCGTTGGTGGATTGCAGTTTATGAGCCAATACAAGAATAATAACTGATAGTCCTATCTATTTGGGGCGCACAACAAATACCACGAAATACCCTAACTGTTCACACTTATTTTTGTAAAACCAACATAATCATACATGCCCATATGGGCACTCGTTTTATTCTGTTTGACGACGTACAATATATTTCCCATCATCACCCAATTCCATTGTACATTTGTCAGAGCCATGTATACAAATAACCAGTGTTCCCAGCACGTTCGCTTCCAAGACCAGAAGAAAAAAGAAGGTAAGTGGGGTCGGGAGGGCGGAATGGAGGGGAGGGGATAGGGAAGAAAAAAAAAAAAAAAAAAAAAAAACATACCGCTGTCTCCGGTGGGGGACGATGAAAGCCTCCAGCCGTGTGGAGGCTTGGAGCGGGGATGGCCCCGCTCCGAGTCTCCACACGGCTGGAGGTTTCCATCGTCCCCCGCCGGAGGCCGCGGGATAGAAGGTAAGTGGGGTGGGGAGGGATGAGGGAGGAGGGAGGAAAGGCTTGGGGAAAAACAAAAATCTTACCTGAGTCCCCGGCGGGGGACGTGGGATGCCTCTAGCCATGGGGAGGCTCGGAGCGGAGATTGCCCCGTTTCGAGCCTCCTCATTAGCTGAGGGGCTGCCACACCCCTCGCTGGGAACAGAGTAGCCGGCACGCACGGCGTGGACGGGAATACCATGTGGTATGGCTCGCAAATGAGCCAATCACCACAGAGTATTCCTGTTCAGCCGCGCGTGCCGGGTACTAATCACTAAAATAAAATGTTTTGTTGTTGCCCACAATTCACGCAACCTTGACTACCTCCTCATTATGTGAAAGAAAGTGCATCTAGCAAGTTGGTACATTCAGATACAAGTGTTTAAATTCTATGCTACTGTGGCAATAAGACCTGAGGCGGTGGGCCAATACCGCCCCTGGTAATGTACGGGCGGTATTGGCCTGCCGCAGAGGGTCTTATTGCCATTAGTACCCCGGCCCGTTGGATCGGGGTGCTAATGGCATTTTGTTCTGTTCCGAAACACGTTTCGGAACAGAAAAAAATAAATAAAAAAAACAGCAAAAAAAATGGTCGCCCCCATGGAAAGGGAAAACGTAGTCCGTTTTCCCTTTCCATGGTGGCCATCGGGAGCAGACGTGCTGGGAACAGAAGTGTTCCCAGCGTGTTTGCTTCCAAGACCAGAAGAAAAAAGAAGGTAAGCGGGGTCGGGAGGGCGGAAGGGAGGGGATGAGGAGGAAGAAAAAAAAAAAAAAAAAACATACCGCCATGTCTGGCGGGGGACGATGGAAGCCTCCAGCCATGTGGAGGCTTGGAGCGGGGATGGCCGCGCTCCGAGTCTCCACATGGCTGGAGGTTTGCATCGTCCCCCACCGGAGACTGCGGGATAGAAGATAAGCGGGGTGGGGTGAGGAGGGAGGAAAGGCTTGGGGAAAAAAAAAATCTTACCTGAGTCCCCGGCGGGGGACGAAGGAAGCCTCCAGCCATGGGGAGGCTCGGAGCAGGGATTGCCCCGTTTCGAGCCTCCTCATTGGCTGAGGGGCTGCACGCCCCTCGCCGGGAACAGAGTAGCCAGCACGCATGGCGTGGACAGGAATACCGTGTGGTATGGCTCACAAATGAGCCAATCACCACACAGTATTCCTGTTCAGCCAACGCATGCCGGGTACTAATTTTGGATATCACCCCCACCTTTTTAAGGTGTATATGCTAACTATATTAAAATATAGGCAGTGCACAGGGCTTATAAAATTCCACTTGGCCATGTGAATGCTATTAAAGGTATGACATTTTAAACACACCAAACAGGAGTGCGGATACCTGCTGATGAATACATATGACAAAAATACAACTATTTCCTGCTGCATTTGAGAGCTGGTCAAACTGTTCCTTGAATCACTCTCATTGCTTTTATATTCACATTCTTTTGGGAACCACGCTACAAGATTGCAACTCGTCAAAAGACAAAGGGCCTCATTACGACCCAGGCGTTAAGGGGTTAACGGCGACGTAAAAGGTTGTGGCGCCGTTAACCCCTTAATGCCTTACTACGAGGTCCCTTTGCGGGTCCCGACCTTAACGGCCGGTCTGTACCAGCCGTTAAGGTCGGGACCCGCAAAGAGACCTTGAAGGTAATTTGTACCGCAATTTGCAGTACCGTAATTGCCGCCTTCCCCATTCCCATTGAGCCCTATGGGGCAAAAATGGGAATGGGGAAGGGCAATGGTAAATGGGTTATTACCGCCCCCCAACCTTGGAATGGGGTGGTAATTCCCTATTTACCATTGGCGGAATCAGTAAAATACCGGCGGCAACCATGGCGCAACTAGCGCCATGGTTACCGCCTGGGTCGTAATGACCCCCAAAGTCCTATTTCTCCCGACACCAAACAACAGCTCTGTTATCTCTTCTCCTCTCTCTTTCCACCTACCTGTATTGATCCCTCAACCAAGGCTCGCAACCTTCGGTTTCTCTTTGATAGCGAACCCTTCCTGCAACAATTCATCACTGTCACCATCTGTACTGCTTGCATTTACCTTCTCAATATTCTGAAAATGTGTGCACTTCTTACTTACCACTCTATGAAAACTCCACCCTCATTAACAGGAAACTTAATTACTGTTTGGGTCCACTCCCTTGCCTTTCTACCTATTCTTCCTACCTAGTGGATAGTGGGTGGTCATTTTGGACTGTATGGAAAGAGGTTGTGGCTTGTGGGAAACAGAAGGGTGGACCTCTCGGAGAAATGAGCATGAACCTGGCGCTTATCCATGTCTGACGAACACCTGGCAAATGCCTTGCCCTGACTCAATGGGATTAGCTCATGATGGGAAAATATCCCAGAAGGTCACTGAGCATAGCTGCTGATAATGTTATAGTGAGGTGTGAGGCATCTCTCAGCCTGGTGCAATTGGTGACTCGAATTTGAGGCAGCTCTTCCTCTGAACGAAAACCATCTTGCCTCCCACAAACCATAGCAGGCAGCTCATGGTAATATTGGACATTTACATACTGCCTATTTCCCTCCTCTGCCAACCAGATGCGTGCTGTGTCCCTTACTAGACACACTGGCCCTCATTACGAGTTCGGCGGTAACCATTCCGATATTGGCGGCATGGCTGCCGCCAAAATCGCGTCAGGGTCCGGGTCCTCGGAATGAGGATTTACCGGGCCATTCCGAGTTCGAAAGGCCCGGTAATTCCTCTCTCCAAGGACCCGGACACGGTCCTTCCCCATTCCCATTTCAGCCCCCATAGGGCTGAATGGCAATGGGAGAGGGAGCAAACAACGGGCCATTACGAGATGGCCCGTTGTTTGCTCCCTCTTCCCCTCGCGGGACCCGGTAAGCACGCCTGGTATTCCCAGGCGTGCTTACCGTGTCCCGCGAGGGGAACTCGTAATGCGGCGGTACGGGGTGAACGGCGCCGGCACCTTTTACGGCGCCGTTCCCTCCGTACCGCCAGGGTCGTAATGAGGCCCACTGTATTCATCTGGGACCTAGACAGAGAGAGTGAACAATACAGAGAGAGTGAGAGAGAGAGACAGAGAGAGAGAGAGAAGGGGGGAGAGGGTGACAGGTGATATTGTGAGCTAGAGAAAGGGACCTGTCTGGAGATGTCCTCATTTAGGAGTGCAGGTTTGTGGCTTATTTTGCCCTGCAAAGCCTATTGCACCCTTCCCCGACTAACCGACTTCCTTCTAAAATCTCCTATCGCCTCACAGTACACACACAAACCCAACAAAGTCTGAATACGCTATTGTGCATGTAATCTGGAAATTGTTTGCGTTGTCTGTTGTATCTGTTGCACCCTGATGCCTGCAGGCTCCAGCACATTATAAACGAATAAACATAAACATAAAAACAGAGGGCTTCCACAGGCCTAACTATTAGCACCTCATCACTAACCGAACCACAGCTAGGCTCTCCTCCCGAGCCCGATCAGACACTCCCCCATCATTGACTAAAGAGATTAAAAGCACTGCAGTGCATCGTGTCTTTGCCTCTTCCTCGTGGACAGAATACGCCAACCTTTCGCCTCCCAAAAAACCTAGAAAGCAGATAGGCACTCAGTAACCAGGTACTTCTAAGCTGCACCCATCAACACCACAGGCTGTGCATCTGCCCCTCTCATTGTCCACTGATGCCCCCAACCCCTTCTTCTTTTAAAGAAACGACAACAGTGAGGCCGCTAAAAGATACAGAAGGGTGCTGTACAAGACCAGATGCATTGCATTACTGTTGAATAAAATGAATGGGCAAGAGAAGTGTTCAGCCCCAGGCTGCTGTTTTCACTATTGCTAATTACGTGCAGTATTGAACTTGCACCGGTGCAATGCTTCGGTTCTCTAGCGCCTGGATGGTCATGAGATGAGCAATCATGCATGCAAAGGCGAAAAAGACTGAAGTTCCAATAAATCAATCTTATTCTGCCCCTCGAATTAAAAAGATCGACTGGTTACTGGGGCTTATTGTTTGAAGTATTCTTGCCATGGGCATGTGCTGCCTGCCCTGTATTTATGAACCGCTTATTATTTTATGTTAAAGGTACTTATAAAGCGCACCTTCACCAACGGACTTGGTCCCCAGGCGCTCTTGTCACCGAACTTAAGTATTGTTTCTCAACAGCTTTCTGGGAATGTGAAGTTGCCTTGAGGATGTAACATTCCTTGCACCACAAATACTGGGCTTTACCCTGATGAGGATGCAAGCATGTTGAGACGGCATGCTCAGCCGCGTCTCGGTTCAGCAGGTTAGCAACCAGCCCAGCCATCTACCCTGAACGCACAGCAAATGCGTTGCACGTACGTTACGTCCGCGGAATGCAGCCTTTCAAGGATGAAAGGCAGCAGAGAAAATACGCTCGAGTTCAGGGAGGACACGTCAGAATCAATTAAATGGATGAAGGCAATGTAAAGGGAGCTGGTAAATGAGAGCTGCAATCTAGAGACCCCGCTCCCCATCCTTCCACTCACAGGCGCTGGCCTGAGAGAGCCACTAAATATGAGAGAAGGCTCCCAGCAATATGTAAGGTGTCCTGTCTAATTAAGTTATTTATACAAATATGTTGATGGCATGCACCATGTTGTGCCAAAATAACCCGCAAATGAACGTTTCGATGTTCTTATGGTATGAGCTCTCCCTCCCTTGATGGCCGCGTGCACGCACATGCACGCACGCGCACGCGCGGGGAGCCTTGGCGCCACAGAGGGCAGTCTTCTACATGCCAGCTATAGCAAACAACTTCACAGAGCCGTGTAAAATGGCCCAGAGACCGCAGAGCATTAACTAATGAAATTTAAATGCGCAATTTTGTTTTCGGATTAGACCGTGGAGGCCTGCGCTGTCAGCTGTCTTCAGTAATTGTCTCCTTTGTGTTTTGTTATCAGTTTAGGTTTTTTTTTTTTTTTTTTGCTGGCACAGGCACTGGGCCTCAGCATGGGCTTCCTGTGTCAGACAATCGGGAAGGAAATGAAAAAAGGGTTTATCTGAGATTGAAGGAGTGCAGATCTGTTACTGAGGTAAACATTACATTTTTGGGGAGCCCTAAAATAATCAGTGGAAACACGTCATGCGATCAGAGAGCTGAAGAACAGCTTAAATGTAAAGGGATGTGAGACCTCGGAACCAAAAGACATGACCTCTGAAATAATAGTAGTTCTATGGGAACAAGGCAAGAATTGATGTAGTATTAGGTTTTATTAAAAACAATGTTCATACGCCAGAGAAAAGGATCTTTTTCATCAAAGCGAGAATGATCGTGCTGAGTGTCAAGCGTAAACAATGTCACTTACTTTCGGCCATAGGAAAAGAAGTCTGCGCTTAGCAGAAGGAGATGACATGTTTCCCTGCTCACCAATTCAACACTGATCAACTGTTGCTGTGCTCAGGAATATTTTGCTTCCTTTAAATGGGGGAAGAATATCGAGTTTGACCGATTTCTTCTGGTAGAGGAGCCTATCCGCCCAAAGGAGTGTGGGTTGTACTCCCACCCACCCCCCCACAGTCACTAAACTCTACACAATGGACCAGTGGAAGAGCGGGATGATCTCTTAGAGTATGTTTGTCTTTTCATAAATACCGACAAACCAATCCTTTCAATGTCAAAAATAAATTCAATTGAATTAAAACACAAACATTTAAGAAAACATCACATTTTCAAAATTAATTTTTCAAACATTCCTTAGGTCCAGTGACCTGTAAATATTCCAGGCTGGTTACAGAAATGGCGACTCACCTACCATTCTTTCACTCTCATTCTACGTCACATTCATACTTCATATCTATTCTCTCTCAAACCCTTCTTAATTATGCCACCCCTATCCACTACTGCATTTATTCTGATTCCTTAGAACTACTACTAGGTGGCACGATCAGTGTAGCTCTAATCTCACAGATTTTTATCGCCTACACGTGTTTTAGTTGTCTCTGGACTTCTACTCAAGTCCTGTAGTATAGCAACCTTCTTCAGGACGGGCGAGACAGTACCCTCTCTATGTCCTGTCTCATTTGGTAGGGTGAGCCACAGCACCTCTGCAAATGGTCACATTGCCAAGGGTACTATATTACTTTCAGGCTCTTCCTGTCCCGATCCCACACCCTTCTTTGTGCCACTGAATAATCTGGTCTCCGAATTTGTATGACAGAATAAATGCTTGCGCATAGCTCTGCAGACCTGGGTGCCTCCTAGGGATAATGGGGATGGGCCGCCCCAACTTAATCAAGCACTATGAAGCAGCACAGATGAGAGAAGTGCGAGAGTGTTTCTCTGGGTACAGCTCCAAGCCGTGGGTGCGGATGGACAGTGCAGTGGCTGGGAAACCCTTGGAGGAGATTCTATAGCTTCGTAGGCAAGATAGATCACAGAACACTCACCTAAGTCAGGTAGTGTCTCTGGTATGCAATATATGGGACCAGCTGTTGGAGTCGGGTGCCTTGTCTACATGCCCATCCACCTTTACTCCACTTTTTGGGAACCCACAATTTTTGCGAGGGATGGAGCAGGGATCCTTCAGGCAATGGTGCATGGTGGGATGTAGAAATCTGGGGGATATGATGCGGGGGAAGTCAATATGCATTGTTGCCGACTGCAAACAACACATAGGGTTCAGCTCACGGAAGGTGACATAATGGGGTATTATCAAAGGAGACAGTGAATGTTGAGTCCCAGGGTCAAACAAGCAGTCAGGAGGGACCTGACCATGTTTGAAAAATTCATCACTACACACTCGGGGACCAAGCAGATGATACCCATGCTATATAAAATACTGATGAATGCTGGGATGACTGCTCAATGGGGGCACATGAAGCAATGTGAGCCCATATTAGGGGCAGACATCCCTAAAGACCATTGGGAAAATGTTGGGCAACATTCCTAAAATGACGTGATCTATACAATTTAGAGGGACATGGTATAAGGTTATGATGCAGTGGCACTATACATCAGTAAAGTTACATAAAATATATGCTGCTAGCCCGCAGGAATGTTGCAGAGGGTGCTCGGGAAGGGGTGACTGGAAACATATTTGGTCGGAATGCCCAGTTTTGGGCCCATTCTGGGCAGACGTTACATCCCAGATACAAACAATGATCACGATTGATGCAGCCCGATCCCCAGAAAGTGGATGTGTGGACTCTTTGATCCTGGGATTAGTCCATTTAAAAAAGCCCAAGAAAAAGGCCTTCATGAAGATGCTGATAGCAGCCTGGCAGGTGATAGCAAAACAGTGGAAGCAAAGACAGCCTTCAACAGGCATAGACTGGATTCAGAAATTATGGAGGATGCTCGCAATGGAGTGGGTCACATATAGCATCCAGGGGGATGGTGTGAAATTCTGGCAGGACGGGGAGATGGCATTGGCATACCTGCAGGGGGACTACATGAAGCAATGGTGCCTGCACAACTTGCAGGTTTTGGACATTGTGTGACAGGACAAGTAATGCTATGCATAGGTTGGGGGAGAGGGGGCCTTGGGAGGGAACTGCTGCCACAGGGAGCGGCGGCAGGGAGGGAAGGAATGTTACTGTTACTAGAAGAAAACATGTTTTTGCTGCTGCACAAATTGCTTGCCCAACCCCTGCACCACCATGTAAGAATAATCATGTTGCCTTTGATTTCAATGCCAGTAAAACATGCAACGCTATATTAAGGAACAACTTCTTTGTTTGGCTGCAGGTAAACCTCCACCCAACATGTAAGAACACTTATGTTTACTTGGCCTTTAACACCAGTAAAACATGCAATTCCACCATGAATGAACACAAAACATATTGGTGTTGCCCCTTATGCAAGTAAAACATGCTGTGCCAAAGAAAGAAAATGTCCAGTTTGCCTCCCCCATTGTGCTATAAACCCCCACCCAAACCTCCCTCCATAAAATAACATTCCTAAAGTTGGTGTTGCCCAAAAATACCAGTAAAACATGTAAGAAAAGGCCCTGGGCTCAAGTCTTGCACGCAGACATTCATACTCATTCATCCACCAGACACTCACCCATTCGGGCTGGGGATTTTTAAAAATGGAGGGGTGTAAACTGTTTTCCACAAATATGAATAACAGGTTAAAATAACAAAGATACAGCACTGTTTATGTGAAAACATTTGTAAAAAGCCAGACATTGTATAATTGGTTTTATAGGGTAACGCATAACAAATAACACGGATACAATTCACAATAGTGCACAGGAGCATTTCCCAATGCATTTCCATGATTCCTTTGGCCAAATTGTTTGCCAGTACAAAAAACGTTAATGCTGGCTGTGCCTGTACATATCCATGATGGTTGCACCTATACATGCCAGCAATCCCATACAAGAAAATACTTGTGTTTGCTTTGTGCATAATCACAATAATGATACGATAAGAAAGCATGTGCAGACTGGCTTTGCCAATGTATGACAGTACCTCCATGTAAGGACATGCTCCTGTTGTCATTACACAGTAAGAAATGTCTAGTCTGGCTGCAGAAAAATGCCAGTCTAGTCATTAATAACAAATATCATGCTTGCTTTATCATGGATGCCCATTACAATTACATTTAGCTAACCACTGACCCTCCGACACAGCACTCCCCAACTCCCAAAATCAGCTTCTCAGCCTAACATTTAACACAAGCACACACACATTCACTCGCTCATTGACCCATGCACCCATTCACCGTACGCTCACACACGCACACCTGGCCACCCATACATCATACACTCATTCATTCACATATAACATCATATACATATGCCCCCCAGACGTCACCTCTCCTTCCTGCCGCTCTCCCCCCAAAACCCAAAATAGTCTTGTCAGGCCAGCAATAAACACAAGTGCACACATTAAACACCACTCACTCGTGCATTTACACCTGCATCTATTCATCATACACTCACACACATGTGCACCCAGCCAGCCATAGATCACACACTCACTCATGCACACAATATATATATATATATATATATATATATATATATATATATATATATATATATATATATATATATATATATATATGCCCTCTGACTCCCACCAGCCATTGTCTGCCCCTCAGCACAGCATTAAACACAATCACGCACATTTGCACACCATTCACGTACTCATTTACATGTGCAGCCATTCACCGGACACTCACAAATACGTACACCCAGACACACATATGTCATCCATTCACTCATTCATACACATTACATAATATACATACACACACACACACCCTTGCATGCAAGCGTGCACAGACATTTACGAAAAACATATTCCATAACCTTTTACAGAAAATCCTTTGCTCCAAAGGACTCTGCAGGCAGGCCTTATTCATTGCTTCACGCAGACAGGATCAGTTCCTGTCAGGTACAGAGCAGAGGAGCTAGAGGCCTTCAGCCATGTCCTAGGGGGAGAGAGAGCGGAGGGTGTCAGACCTCAAAAAGAGATGACTTGTTTTTGAAGTCACTCTGACTTCAAAAATAAATTATTTCTCTTATGGAAAAACGTAACAGAAATGATTTCTTTCTGAAATCAGAGTGACTTCAAAAAGAAATGTGTTCCTTTTGAAGTCTGATGGGCACCCCCAGGACATGAGGTGGCGGGGGCATACGTGGTGGGGGCAGTATGCCAATGGCTTAGTCTTTGGCCATGCAGCACCTGGGGTTTACACTATCAAAAATCACTGATGCCACTCTCAGCTATTATCTACTTCTGGTGACTGAACTTGGCCTCCTACTCAGGCACCATAATATAGAGAGGTATTGAGGCTTCTGCCAAGTGGTGTCTGTACATTTGAGCCCTGATGGAAAGTGAGGTAGCCTTAAAACCACATGATTGTTTGAAAGGGCGTGTTGTTGTTAACCTGGCTCCTGAAGGGGTGAGGATTGAGCAGCCAGTGTTCTGGTCACTTAAAATGGAGTATTGTGATGTTGGGACTCACCGACAATCTGTTTTGCATTAAGACTTTCTTTTTGTTAAAGCCACCTCTCTGCTGAGTGCCTTCCCTTTCTAGTGTCTACCTTCATAGCCAGCATCTAGCCTATTGCCCAAAAAACTGCCAGCAGACATCCCCAGATGAAGAGCTACCCAGATGTATCAAGTAATTCCCACCACTCTTCAAGCCTCTACAGGATCTTCCCAGATTGATAGAAATTGATGTCATTTTCTGGGGAGGCTGTTGTCTTACATCTTATGTCTGCCAATGCATAGACAACCGCAGTAGGGGGATGCACAGGGTTGAATAGCAACCTCTCTACATTTAGTAACCGCTGATTGCCTTGAGTGAAGCAAGGTAAAGCTAGAAAGGAAGTCCTTAATGCCTGTTCTCCTTTTAAGGTTCTTACTGAGAAGATAGGTGGGCTATGTGACATGCTGATGCATCTATAGGTCAGAGGTGGCCTAAAAGGCTATAAGTAGGATGTGCCAGCCACCGTAACACATAACCAATACCTAAAATGCAGACATAGATTTAATTTGGCAACTATAGAGGATGCCAACAATTGGTTCTCTTCTTTCTTCTGTTTCCAGATATACCTGACTGATTTACAGTCTCATTTATTATCATAGACCGTTATCCATTTCGACAGATATTTACAATTCACTGTTTGTCAATCGCAGCAAAGCTGATGTTTTGCACATCCAGATGACCTGTCCATTCTGATGCTCATCTTATCTGATATGCTTTGGGTAGTCCAGGTGCTTTTTGTTTTTGCCCATTCTTGATGCTTTGTGCCATTCACTCATACTTCTCTCGGCTCTTTTTGGCTTGTGCCAAGTGTTGATGTTTTCACCCATTTCTGAAACTTTGACTATTTTTTTATGTTTTTTCATATTTCCCATATTTCTACTCATTCCTGATGTTTATGCCCATTCCTACTGCCCCATTACAGATGCGATTTGAAAATGCTCCCCAATTATGAGTTAGGATCATAACAATAAATCGGCTGCATTGAAAGTACTGCATATTGAAATAACAGACTGTATGCATCAATTATTCTCGATGCACCACTTGCAATAAATATACCATTGAGTCCAATCTCAGAATTACATGATATTTTAAAAACAAATTGTATTGATAACATCATATGAAGTTACTGTTACCCTCTATTCACAATGGGGCACCTGGTGTTAATATACATTCCAGTTTGTTTTCAAATCCCTGATGTGTTTGCTCATTCCTAGCTGTATTGTCCTTCTTTGGTATTGTTTCCCTCTCTAATTGTTTATCTACTTTCTACATCCTAATGCTGCCTTCTACAGTGGGCTGCCCTGTCTGGGATGTTAGGAATTCTGATACCATGTCTCATACCTTAGTTTCAGTCCAGAACTACTTTGTGGTCTCCTACATTCTGTCACCCCCTACATTGTTAATGTCTTGTTAATGGTAATGTTAATTGGTCTTGTACCGTGTACTGTTACCACTTGTGTGGTCTCTTGGTGCCCTGGTGAGTATGCAATGGAATTAAAGTTGGGGGGTTGTTAGTGGGATTGAGAGGGACAAGAGCAAGAGAGCTTGGATGTGCTGTTGGAAGCTTCAGTTCAGAGAACCCGGTCACTGAGTGTTGTCCCTTAATATAACCCAGTAATAATATAGCTGTTTCTGTATTTTGTACATACAATGCCCATGGGCTGAAAGTGCTTATTAAAATAAAAACTTAGGCTGCATATATGCCTATTGCCAAAGGAGATGTAGTTTCCAGTTTCACAACCATGCTTATAAAACTAGAGACTCTGTCATGACCTTCCCCGCACTCCCTACTACATGTTACACTCTATCTCCCACTTTAGTCACACTAATACTGACAAAGTGCTATCTCTAATGATGAAGGCTAACCCCTCTTGTGCCCCGTCAGACCCTCTTGCTCCTCAGCTAGTCAAGCATATTTCCCCTTTAGGGGCTTCTCACCTGGCTGAATTCTTCAACCTGTTCTTCGACTCTGCTTGCTTTCCCTCTGTTTTCAAAACAGCCACGGTCATCCCTCTCCTAAAATAATCAAGGGCCTGACCGGAACCTACTGGTTAACTTTCAACCTATGTCGTTCATTCCGCACTACTCTAAAATGCTCTAAAGGGTTATGTTCAACCGTCTTAGTAATTTCTGAGACATTCACAACCTTGAAGACCCCCTACAAGCAGGTTTCCACTCCTGTAACTCCACAGAAACTGCTATCATGAATGTGTCCAAGTTCAGGGGCTCTGCTAAGAACTCCAACCTCTCCTCAATCCTAATTCTCCTTAACCTGTCTGCTGCCCTTGACACTCTCACTCTGACCTCCTTAACACTCTCTTTCTACTTGGGATTCGCTATCAAGCCCTTGCCTGGATTAAATACTACCTTGCTCTTCACCAATTCTCTGCCTCCTGGAGCAACAACACCTCTCAACTCACTGCTCTAGCTTTTGGTGTTCCACAATTCTCTATCTTGGGTTCGCTCCTCTTTATACTTTACACCTCTGCTCTTGGGCACTGATCTCCTCATTTGGGTTCTCGTACCAACTCTTCACAGATGACACCCAAATCCTCTTCTCTCAAAAGCTCTCTCACATCTCTTCGTCTGGCTATCCAGTTCCCACCTGAAACAGTCCACTTCTCTCCTTCAGCTAGAAACCTCATCATCATCTATAACCACTCTCACACCTTCTCTACTTTGATCTCCAAAACTGGAACAGCAGCTTACCTTAACTGCCTAAATATTTGGAAAATTGTGCACCTCCTTTCTTTCAACACCACCAAGCATCTCTTAACCACTCTTGTCTTCTCTAAACTGGACTACTGTGCTAACATCCTCTTTGGTCTCCTCAACTATGCTTTCTTTCGTCTATGTAAGATCATTAACTTTGCTACCAGCACTCTCTTTGAGCTCCCTTACTTCACACCTACTTCCTCGTACCGTCAGCAGGATGGATGGCTAACAATGTAAAACAGGGCCAGATTTAAATTTCTTCTGATGGTTCACAAATCTATCCACTGTAAGGCTCTGCCTCCTCAACAACTTGTGGCTCCTCACCCTTTTTGTGCTTCCTCTCGCTTCCACTCTTTCTCCCTTCTCTCTCCACTTGCATGGATTTCTCTTCCCCCGGACATCCAAGAAACAGTCCAGATGAATTTGTTCACAGCAAAACTAAAAGCCTACCTCCTCGTCTCCGAGTTACACTCGTTTATACCTGTGGCTATCTGTAATACTAAACTAGGCATCCTAGTCTCCCATCTGTGCAGTAACCAGGGTCTACCTGCTTAGCTTCAAAGGGAAGAAGGAGCCAGCCCACTCAGGTTATGTTGCTCTAAGTGGTCAAGTGGTCTTGTAAATTGTGCTAATTTGTTATGCAACATGGCCTGAGGGGGCTGGCATCTTCCTCACTTTGAAGCTAAACAGGGGTCGGTCCAGGTTACTGCATGGGTGGGAGTCCCAGCTGCCCATTTCCAGTGTATGGGCTACAAATATTTGTGGCTATTTGTCGTTTTATAGCCTGGAAAAACAGCTGGAAATAAAACGCCCCCCCCCAGGTCCTCCCCAAGAGCCTCTGTCATCTGTGCCAGCTCCCCCACTCCCCAGATGGCCTCCTCACCTACCCTGCCCTCTACCATTATCCCACAACACACAGTTTTCTGTGATGCAGTTTGCTTTGAGATGTTGGCTATTCGCGGCTATATTCGAGGTTACAGAAAAGCTTTGTGTTGCAAACTCAGTCCCTAGACGCCCTTCATCTCCCAAATGTTACTAGATTCCCTCTTGCAGTTGCCACACCTCCATTCTAATGGCAGTTGCATGATTTTTTAACTGCAAATGGCCTTTTTCCTCGGTTTCATTTTCCAATATCCTTGGCTATAGACATGGCTATCTCTCGCATCGAGAAAAAAAAAGAGGGCGGCTGCTTCATTTATAAACACCCAGTTTCTTGGCAATTTACTTGAGATATAGCTCTCTATTTTGGAGAAGGGTGCACCCCATTTTCCATCAACTATTAAAAACACTACTGAATTGAATAACCACAAACCACACATGGATCGCTTGGCCCAGCCACGACCACGAGGGATTGGTTATTCCTGCTACAACACCCGGATGGCACGACTAAGGCCTGTGTTGATTTCCCGTCTGGCACTGTGGGGTCAGCTGCAATACACAGGAGCTCTTTCTTGAGCAATCAGTTGACTCCTTGACATCGAGTGGTGTGGTTGCCAAATTATCACCATGCTTGGTAGGCCAATCTGTGACTTGCATTAATGTGCTGCAAAATCTTGTGGGGCTTCGTGTGATTCAGCCCTGACACATGTTTGAGAAATGTCCTGCTTAGCTTTGCCTGATGCCACCTGTAATGAATGAAATGCCTGATGCTACGCCCGCCAATCTACCTCATGGCAACTTAAAATTGCCTTAATTTACATCCATGGCTGATGCTCCTGAAGTGGCTCTGCTGCTTTGACCACTACAACCCCCAGGAATTGGTTTATCCTGCTACAAGGCCCATATGTCCCAGGGAGCCAGCAGGTGATGGCAGTCCCTACAAAGGCCCATGGCTAAGGCACATTTGGATTTCCCCAGTCTGACCCTGTCCAGGTCAGTCAGTGCATCAGAGCCACAACCCGCCATATCCAGACAATGCTTTCCCTCGACCGCCCCATCTCGCACAGGTCATTACCAGCCTGACCACCATCACTACTCTTCAACCATGCAAGTCACCCTCCATGTTCCTACTGGAAGGTAAGACTGCAGTGTCCAGTAACCGAGTCATGCATACCAGCCTGACTCCAAGCCAATATCTATGCCCGCCAAGTCCACTGCTACCCTTATCTCAGCACACCTATTGTGACCACTTTCACTCCTCCTTCCCCACTCCTGCCACCGGCTTTGCTCCCTGCAACATCCAGCAAAGGTGAAGGCTCTATTGTTAACTGTCTGCATTTGTCTTATTCGGCATTACAGGCTATGGCCATTCATCCTCATATTTTGCCCTCTTGATTCCTGTCTTCTGCTGCATCAGCACCACACCCTTTCATCAGTGCTGCTTCTGATTGTTCTGTCTTTAACTTCCAAGAGTATGATTGCCATGAACAGAATCTGCCCACAAGCTCTCCCTGCCTGGGTCCCATGCTTCCCAAGCCCACAATCTTCCCGGCCTCGCCTTACGATGCTCTGAGCATCACACCTGCACAGCTCTTTGTGCCTGCTCCTTGTCCCTGCTCCTCACACCTGGTGAACACACGCAAGCCTACTCTATCCCTCCCTACACTTAAGAGGGATCCTCAACCACCCTACTCTCATGTCCTGGCTTTATGCACACTACAGACTGACACCTTCCGCGCCTAATCACGCAGACACTACCTCTCTGGCCAACTATCCTCTATTGGGCTTCCAAAGACTAGACAACCTTCACACCAGAAATTTCTTGCTATCCTCTGACCTACAAGGGCTCACCTACCCCATAGGAGCCAAATTCAGACAATATAGGCTTTCCGGCCAGATGACACATCCACTTCTCCCTCAACACCTCCGCATAACCTCCCCCCTACCATTCATCCCGGTGACCATCAACACATCCATTCATCAATGTTCACATCATGGGTCCCCACACCACAGCGGTCCATGACCTCATCACTCACCACCACATTGACTTACTTGTCAAGGCAGAACCATGGCTCCACAGTGCCTCAGGCCCTTTATTCAGCCTGGCCATTCCCCCAACTACTCAATGTACAGTGCCTTGCCTACCAATGCCATTGTTGGCAGAGTCGCTCTTTTCGCTAAATCTGACCCCCACATTCACACTCTTCCTATATCTCCTATAGCAGGGTACAAAACACTTCTACTCAAACTCAAGAGCAATTGAAAAACCTACATAAGAAACAACCCACCCCAACTAATGCCACCTACCTTGCAACCGCCTCCAAGGCCGACAAGGGAGCAATTTTTGCAACCAAAGCCACCTCTTATGAAATAGAATCACTATTGCAAGCTCCAAAACTAAGGAACTAGTCACCATTTTGCGAGTGTTAGACAATCCGGTTGCGCCTATCACACAAGCAAAACCGGACCATGTTTGGGGTACCACTATTCAAAATGCACTCTCTGCTAAAATCAACTTGCTATGCAGCCAAATCATGACTGAGAAATCACTACTAGGCTCTAAACCCACCCCCAGAATCTCACAGATCTGCCTGGCCCGATCAGTACAAATACCCTGATTGATATGCACTCCTGTTCTGTTTCTCCTTTCTTCCTGCTACCAAGCTACTGTCCTGGATACCATCGAGTCCCTTAAACCTTCCAATTGTATGGGAGACACCTTCCCTGCCCACATTATAAAGCTTTGTGGCCCCAGCCAGAGCACCATTATCAACGCTTCCTTCATGCCCTGCGAAGTACACATCAGCATCAAAGCAGCCTGGGTCACCCCACATCTATAAAAAATAACTCTTTGGACCCTGGATTTCCTACTAACTACATGCCCATTACAACAGTGCCATTCCTGCTCAAAATACTAGATACTATTGCCTACCTTCAATCCCAACAATTCCTTGAACACCATTCCCTTCTTGGTTCCAGAGAATCTGGTTTCCGTCAAAAACACAGCACCAAAACGGCCCTCCTAGATATGAAAATGCAACTCAACTGTCTCTGAGATACTGACAACCTTGCTATCCTCCTTGTCATGATCTTGTCAGCTGCCTTCGACCTGGTTGACCACGATATGATCTGCCAAAACTCTCCTCTCCGTTCCACTTCTCTCGCGAAACGGTCTGCTAGATCAAATCCTTATCCTTCCTTAGCGATACAACTTCTAAAGTCCTCAATGAAAACCATGCCGCTCATCCCATCCCTGTCCCCCTTGGTGTCCCTCAAGGTTCCTGCCTATCCCTCACACTCAATAACACCTACATCAAACCTCTCTTTGACATCATTAAATCTCTGGGTATCACCTATACCAACTGTGTGGACGACATGGGAATTCTCATCCCTATCACTGCCAACCACACTAATGACCTTTACACCATAAACATCGTTTTTAGTACCATCCAGAACTGGGTGGCTATCCATAAACATTGTCTCAACGACGAGAAGACTGAGCATTGTGGGGTCTCCCTCTCGCCTAAAATCTCTCGACCACTCCTACTCCTTCTTCCTCAACGAAGGCACCACCATCCCTGTTTGAAAACATGGCAAAACTGTTGGGGTAGACCTTAACACAGACTAACTGTGACCAGTCACATTCAATGCTTTTGTCTCCTCCACAGCCCACACCGCAAAGCTCATCTCTCTAAGTGGACAGTCCCTCAGTACCGACAATTCCCTCACCCTCTCAAGAGCCATCATCCTGAGTAAACTGGATTATTTGAATGTCTTATTCAAGGACATGCCCGCTTCAAAACTGGCAAAGTTACAGCTATTGCAAAATGAAGCTATGTGTGTGACCCTGGGCATCTCCACAAATCCTCCCAAATCTCGGCAACGCGTCATGAGGTCCACTGGATACTGATAAAAGCACAGACTGACTTTTAAGCACTGTCTATTGTGCACCTCTGCATCTATAATGAAGCCACCCAAAATCCAAACAACGGCAGCACAAGGAAACATCACTGTCGCATCTTTCACTCTTCTAACCATCTCACTTTGGCTGTCCCATGCATAAAACTCACCCGAGTGGGTGCGGTGAGGTTCAGCACCATTGCCCCATCTCTCTGGAACTCCCTTGCTTTGCATATCAGAAACAAACCCTCATACCCAGCCTTCAAGAGACGACTGAAAACATGGCTTTTCAATAAGTACAACTAACGTTTCACTTTATCTGCATCACTATATGATGACCGTATTACTGCTTTATTACCTTGATTGACTGCTGCATTTTCACCTTGTTCCTTCTGTACAAAAGCTTTGATACCCGTGGGTCTGGGTGATACACAAATGTAAACATTTTTATAAAAATGTAACGCTTCATGCGCAGGTTGTTTCAGTACTCTTCGAAATCCGTCTAGTGGTTTGTGCTGTGCATAGGAGCAAATATTGGCCTTTTTTTGTCTATGGGAAAATTAATGGAGACAAGGCCGCAACTTTGTTTTTTGTTTTCATAAGAAGGTATTATTATTTTCACAAGTGGTCTGAGCCATTTCAGTAAATGTTGTGAACAGTTGGTGGCAATTGAAAAAGAAGATTGTGACATTAGCATAACAATTTACTCCAGTTGTGTTGCTGAATTGAAATGGACCAGAAAGTTATGTTTGTGGATCGTTTGATGGGCCTGCATATTTTTCTGGATGACATGCAATTGATTTTGCACTAAGAAGTATTTTGGTTGTATTGTCTGATGCAGAAGGAATTTTTTGTCGTCTTTTTAGCTGTATTTTAGGGAGATCTGTTATAGATTCTGTTTGTATTTGTTTTCTTTTTAAAGGTCTTCTTTTTTGAGGTACAGGGTACATATCTAGATGGGAGTTTATAGTGCACTCAGCCTATTGTATTCCAGGATCCAAGGAATTCAGTTTTGACTTTGTTTACATTAAAGTTAACTAGGAATAGACCATTGATTGTATGCAGTTGTGAAAGTGCTATCTAATTCATATCTTCTTTAAAGACTGTGGTACCAATGTCAATCAATGCTTGATCTAGGGTTAGACCTTACGATAATTTGTAAATAGTGACAGCATATGCAAGAGATACAGAACATTGTTCTCTGCGTACATACATGTCTTTGAAAAGAAGGAAACGTGCTAGTATGCAGCCTACTGTTTTAATTTCTACAAGTTTATCAAACTGGATGTTGACAAACTGAATGTTGCTGTCATGTGGATATGTTTGGAAGCCAACAGCTGTACACATTGCTCCATTGACTAAACCTTGTTGTACGTCAAGGTTATGTTTTAGAATTACTCTGCAGTTTAGAAACAAAGTCAATATTTTCTCCAATCCAGCTTTGTTGGAGATAGATTTTTAAATTTGATATTGTGAACATTTTTCGGAGAGTTGGAGTGCAACTAATTGATGTGGGCAGCCACATTTTTCTGGAAAACATTCAAAATTAATTGAAGCAGTTTTTGTGAACACATAATAATTACGTTTTGTAGAATCTTTGTTAGTTTAGTATATAAAACAAAATAATAAAAAAAGACAAAAAAGTTTCTTTTAAGGGCCCCCATTTTTGCAGAAACACAATTACAATCATTTTCATACCCCCACCTCATGCCTAGAATGTTTCTTATGTCCACTGACTACTGTGCTGCCTGCGGATTATGCAGGCTGCAAAGGGCCTGTGACTTCTTTTGTCACTTCTATTTTTTAACTGGGATAGGTGGCTCCTAAGGAAACCTTTTTTGTGTTTTTTTAGTATTGTATTTTCTGTGTGCTTTTTTGTATTTTCCTGTAGGAAAGGCAAGGTAAAGTAGGGGAGGAATGGGAGAGAAGGGTCACCAACCACAGAGACGAAGGAGCAGGTGGACAGAGGAAGATGATGGGTGGGCCTTACATTTTAGGTGGGGGCAGTGTTTCTCAAGTTCCATTACCACAACCTCAAAAGCACTCCGAAACTGCTGCTGCATACAGATCAGTGCTTTCCAGTACAAACATAGCATGGTGAACCTCAAAAGGTAAGGTTCAACAGCATTCTCTATGTCCTGTGAAGCTGCCACTGGGATCCTCAAAGGAGTATCATTTGTGGTAACAGGAGCAGTTGAAGATGATGGGTGGAAGGATTTCAACCCATTCTAACTTGAGAAAGGTATCACCTTCCCCAGTGCAGTCGGGTGGTTAGATTTGGTGTGGCACCTCATGGAAGTTGTCCCATAGGAATACAAGCCACATTTCCTGCATTTGCGAACTTTGCACTCAATACATTTCACCGTGCTTGCAACAAGCCTTTGGGACATTTCCAATGGTTGCAAAAAATTGCCACATTCAGGACTCACTCTGAGTACTGGAGATAGGGACTCTTCTTCCTCTTGATTATCCACTTCTGTATATCGGTGCCTGTTCCCTTACCAGATCTCCCAGGTTTTTGAGGTGGTGGTGGTGTTCGGGGTAGTTGGGAAGCTGAGAGGGCCATAGTAGATGCCATTGAATCCGTTTTTCAAAAATCTGCAGAGCAGGTGTTCCCAAACGCTCTCTCCTGGACAGCAAGATTGAGAATGATGAATAGTAATAGGTGGGTCCCTTCTGAGGAACCGTCCGTGGACAGTCGTGCTCTCCGCAGACAACTGAGTCGAAAACAGGCCTTGAAAAGTTCTAAAAAGTTACCAGATCAATCAAGAATGGTTCTTGAAGCTATGGAAGGGTATCATTTCAGCTTTACACACCCTAGATTGGTGGCAAATGCACTTTTAAACTGTCCACAGCTGTTGACACCGTACTTGAACACGCCGTCATGCTGCCATCTGTGGCTGTCCGTGGCCCTGGTGGCTGTCCGCGGATACCCAACAGGCAGGAATCGCAGGGATGTATGTGATTTCACGAATTTCACAGAATCTGCTTCACCAAAAGGTGAAATCTTCTATTTTTCTTTTCTTCTTTTTATAAAATTTTTGCAGCGGAGTCTCCCACTTCCCCCTACCTTATCCTATACCCTTACCCAACCCCATATATGTTTTAAAATTTAACCACTTACCCAAACAAATTCGAAGAGAATACATTTCAAAGATTTCTCATTTGGTGAAATGGTATTCGGTGAAATATAGGTATATGCGTTGTCTGCTGACTAATAAAAGTGCGTAATGCGCAATAGGATATGTCCAGACATCACACCTGTACCGTCATTTTGAGTGCAGACACCCGAGACAGTCATAGGGCCACATTACACGGAAAGTGGTAGGGGGTTAACGGGGCCTGCCTCATTACGACGAGCGGCCCAGCATGCTAACAACGGGCCCGTCATTAACATTAGCATGCTCCCCTTTCCCATTCAGCCCTATGGGGGCTCAAATGGGAATGGGGATGTACCGGGTCCGGGTTCCCTGAATGGGGAAATACCGGGCCCTCCAAGGTCGGAAAGGCCAGGTATTTCATCATTCAGGGAACCCGGACCCGGTACCCGGAACAGGGGTAGCCATGCCACCAAAAGCGGCATGTTTACCTCCATTCTCGTAATGAGGCCCTTAGTGTCCGCTGACTCATAATTGGCCTTTAAAAAAATATATATATAACCCAATGGTATACAACGTATTTATAGTATAAAAAAATACATTTATTCATGAAAGGGATAGGGTATCAGAATCGGTAACATAAATAGTAGAATTAGGAATTTCTGTACAATAATTATGAGGGGAGGAAGGGATTAAGGTTTCATCAAAGCGTCTTCGATTAAAATGTTCTGAATTTGATGGGGATGGTTACTAGGGTCAAGGGGGACAGAGGCAATCAGGTCAGTGATAGGGTCCATTTTAATGACATAATTTTTCACATATTGCAAAAGTTTTTTAAACTCATTACTTAGTTCATCCAATTTTGTAGACAAGTTCATGATTGTATATCATTATGTACAGTTAGGGAAAGGGCTTCTCTTTGTGATTCTCCGGATTGTGTATAATTAAACTGGGGCGTAGTTTCATTCAGGAAATGTACTGTAAAAAAATAAACTATTTTAATTGAGGTGTATACAAACTACTTTATTTGTTTACATTAAAATATGTATTGCATATCATTAAAGATGTTATCGTCACTCATTTCTTCTTTTGGGAAGTGCTCCTCTAACCACTCAAGTGAGTTTGCCATTTCTGTGAAAAACAAAACATTGCTTCTGTTTTTTAATAAATTAATTCACTCTCCATGGCTGTTAAACCAATAACTCGCCCTTCTTGCCCTCTGCATTGCCGCTCTCTGCCCCAATTTTCAGTGCTACCTGGATGACACTCAACTCATTTTCAGGCTCCCTTCTGCCACCTCTTCTCCTTCTCTCATCTCTGACTGTCTTTCTGCCATCCAGCAGTGGTGTGCCACCAAGGATCACTGCCTTAATGCCAGTAAGACCAAGATTCTCCTCATCGGCACACCTGCCCCCTCCTTTCCTGTCACTCTCTGGCTGGCCTTTCTTGGCCCTCTTCCTGCTCCCACCTGTGAGGCTAAAAACCTCTGGCTCATCTTCGACTCCACCCTTTCCTTCTCTCCTCACATCTCTGACGTCTCTAAGAAGTCACACTATCAGCTGCACCTCCTCAGAGGTATTCTTCCCTTCCTCACCTTCCCCCAGTAGCTCACTGTCTCCAGAGCTCTGATTCTCTCCATGTTGGACTACTGCAACAGCCTATTTCTAAATCTGCCTGCTTCTACTCTCCGCCCTCTGCAACTCATCCAAAACAGGACTGCGAGACTTGTACTTGGCCTCAATCCCAGGGAACGTATCTCTCCAGGACTGAAATCTCTGCACTGGCTCCCAGTGGCAGTGAGGATTCAGTTAAAAACCCTCTGCATTGCCCACAAGGCCTTCTGGGGCTTGGGGCCGCAATACCTTCAACTCTCTCTTACTAAATATCTTCCTTCTCGAGTTCTTCACTCGTCAGCCTCCAACTCCCTCAGGGTTAGTCACTTCTCTAAGTTGGTGGTAGATCTCTTTCTTCTGCTGCGGCCTCCCTCTGGAACAGCCTTCCTGCCTCACTAAAACTTGAGGAGAACCATCTCCGCTTCCAGAAGTACCTCAAGATCTTCCTCTTAGCTTCTGCTTTCTCTCTTCTTCTCCCCTGCTGATCGCCTGTCTAAAACCAAAACTTCACTGGAAACCTGTCTCCCCTCCTTTCCAGTTACACACATGCACTGCCCTCCTGGCAACCCTTGCACTCTGGGACTGTTCTGTATCCCTACAGCTCCTACCAGCACCTGACACCTGATGTTTGCACATGCCCCTGCACTTGCCACCTGCTGGCCACACTTTTATCTATTTTTTATTGTCCTATTCTGTTTACCGTTATCCTATATACTGCATTGCCCCTCACCTTTCCCCCCACACTTTTCCCCTTCCCCCCTCCCCTGCACTTTGGTGATATCAATGTCACCTGGCCTAGTATGATCGCTATCTCTTTCTTCCCAGTTTCCCCTCCCTTGCCTCGTCGCACCTTGAAACACTTGTGTATACTTGTGTACACGTTATAAATGCCATATCATATCTTATCATATTATAATTCTAAAAATAGAGAAATAAATACAATGCACTTACTATTTAGTGAGCATTTGTTTTCCAATAAGCACCTGCTGTATCTCACTCCGTATGCAAAGTTCTATTGAAGAGATTATATGAAGTGCACAATCATGGTTTCTGATCCGTGCATTCCATTATAATGTGAGCTAAATGAAAAAATATTCTTTGAAGTAAATGTTTGTAGAAAAAGGTATATTTGCCTGTCGTAAACATTAGTATGATGTTATGCACATTTGTTTGTTGGATAATGGGTACAACATTTTTGGGTCTCCTCTATGGATTTGCCAATTCTTTCTGATGTCTGCGGACTATATCTGCCACCTTGGGAGTGAATATCATATAAGGAACTTGTAGCAGATTAAGGGTGTACTAGTAAAAGCCTATACAATTCAATGATACAACTTTGTTAAAGGGACGGTATGGTTACATTGCCCTAATCAAACCTATGAAGTTCACATCAAAACTTTGTTAAAGGGACGTTATGGTTAAGTTGCACTAACAAAAACCCATGAAATTCAATGAAAAAATGTTGTTAAAGAGACGTTATGGTTAAGTTGCATTAACAAAAATCTATGAAAAGTAAAACTGAAAAACCCTTTTAAATCCTTAGTTATGGAAAGCTAAGCAACCATAACTCACGCCATAACGATGTAGAGCAACACAGGTTTGAATCCTGGGTCTGCGCTTAGAAATCTCTTCGGTATTAAGTGTGTTATAAAAAAAAAACAATTTATAGAAGTAGGTTGCAACTTTAATTTCTTTATTTTTTATTGTTTAGCAAAACATTCTCAAACTTTGCAGTCTACGGGGGCCCGAAAATCCCTAATTTACTTCAAAATTCTGACCAAATCCATTTCACAAATCAAACGTCATTAGCAATAGAATGTTTTGAGGTTCCTATGGATGTCCGACTCAATTTAACAATAAGGTGGCAACCGCTGCCTCATACTATATATATATATATTCAATGAAAAAATGTTGTTAAAGGGACATTATGGTTAAGTTGCACTAATAAAAACCTATGAAATTCTATGAAAAATCTTTGTTAAATGGACGTTATGGTTCTAAGCAAAACCGAAAAACCCCTTAAATTCACCAGTTACGGTAAGCTAAGCAACCATAACTCGCGCCTCCACCATGCACTGCTAAGACTAACACCTAGGACATCAAAGATGACATCACAAATGTCATTGATGACATCACTGATGACATCACATATCAAAATATGCACATATTCAAATCAAATCATGAACTTGTCTACCAAATTGGTTGAACTTGGTAATGACGTTAAGGAACTTTAAAAGTTTTGACTATCAAAGTCCTTCTTGTACCTGCCTCACTTAATCCCAGAAATCACCCCCATCAAATTCACACATTTTAAATGAAAGACGTTTTGATGAAACTTCACTCTCCCTCCCTCCCCTGATGATCTTTGTATAGAAATTTCAAATGCTGCCATTTATGTTTCCCATTCCGAAACCTTACCCCTTTCATAAATACATTTATGTTTTATACTATAAATATCCTGTATATTGTTCTTATGTAATTTTTTTTTAAAACCCCAATTAATATCCTGCGGACGATATGACTGTCGCGGGTGTCCGTTTACGAAATGGGGTGTCCACATCATCAGGCCATTTTCACCATGTCCGTTCTCGCATGAGGCACCTTTAAGTAGTACGCGGATAATGCGCCAGTTTGAGGACATCCATGTGGACACGCCCGAAGGTCTCCCGCCCAATGGTTGTTTGCAGACAGCTGTTCCCTTCATGGACATCTGGGGATGTCTTCATGTGACTACACCCGTGCAGCATGACGGTGTGTCCGTGAACAGTGTCGGTCACCCTGAACAGTTGGAAACCGCATTTTTGGCCAATCTATGATGTTTCAAGTGGAAAGTTTACCCTTGCACAGCTCCTAGACCCATTCTTTGTTGATCTGTCAACTTTATACAACTTTTCAATGCCTATTTTTGACCTAGTCCACGAACAATCGCCTGGTCTGCGGACAGTTCCTCTGAAGGGACCCACCCATTACTTTCAGTCATTCTCGATCTGGTTATCCAAGAGAGAGCACCTGTTTGCAGTTCCTGAGTTCCTGCTTGGATTTACCTGCAAGATGTTATCACTAATGGCCCTCCCTCCTCCCCAGCCACAACCACCACAACCTGGAGGGCCTGGAGAGAGAACAGGCATGGAGATGTAGAAGAGGATGAAGAGGAAGAGCAAAATGAGGTAGATGAAGTGCCTACCTCCAGCGCCCAATTTGAGTCATGTGTGTGGCAGTTATTTACCACTCTCAGGGGTGTACCAAAGGATCAGGCAGCCAAGGTGAGATGCACTGAGTGCGGGGCATACTCAGTTGTGGAAAACATGGGCTGTACTCCTACAGGACCACCTCAATGCACTGCTGCACCAGATGCAAACACTTGGGGGCTCTGAAGGCTGTTCCTTTCTCAGGGAGAAGCAGGTTGACAGCCTCTTCCCCATCGCCTTGACCGCTCCTGCCACCACAAAGGCTACTCCTGTGGGGCAGAGGATCACTGTGGCTGCTTCACAGGCTATACAGAACACTGTTGACTATTACCTTTTGAAGTTCATAGTACTATGTTTGTACTGCGATGCACCGATGTGCAGGGGGGAGCAATTTGAAGTGCTTTTGAGGCTGTGGTCAAGGATCACGAGAAACACTGCCAACGACCTTAAATTTAAGGCCTGCCCAACATCTTCCCCTGTCCACCTGCCCCTCCGCCTCTGCGGTTGGTGGCCCTTCCTTCCCTCCATTCCATTCCCACCCCACTTTTACCTTGCCTCTCCTGTAAAAAACAAAAACAGACCAAAGAAATACAAAATCACAAAACACAAAAAAGGTCCTTTAGAAGCCATGTTTCACAGTTGAAAAATGAACTAAAAAAATCACAGTACTCTTTGCAGCCTGCAAAACAGGGCAGTAGTCTGGTGAAATTCCAGGAGGTGGAGGGGTATAATTTTACATTTAAAATATTTAAAATGGTGGCTCTTAAAAGAAGGTTGTTTTGTCTTTTTGACTAATATATATATATATATATTTTTTTTTTTATTTTTTTTTTATTATTTGGTTCTATAAACTCAACTAACAAATGTTCTACTGAGTTCCTAAAATTTGCTTTTATTTTTTTCTTTCCTTTTTGTGTACTTCAATAACTAAATAATACTTGAATCCATATTTATGTGTTCCCACAAACTTCTTCAATGCATTTTGAACATTTCCAAGAAAAATCTGATTGCACTCAATCTTTTCAAAAAATCTTGACAACTTGACAATATCAAAATTCATATTTTCGTTATGAAAAAATGTCATGCCTACATCCTGCAAAAAAGCACACATAACTTTGTTCACATTGCTCGTTGCGTTATCAATTTGTGGACAAAAAAATTCAAACACATCCACGTTTGTTTCTGAACTATCAGAGAAAATATTATTTTTGAATGTGGAAATAGTTCCATGTAGTTTCGAAATGTATCCTTGATTGCAAACTAATGAAATTCTGGTAACAAAGCACAAACTATTGGCTACACAGTGAACTACAATGACGTCCAGATGCTTCAAGTGAAAGAAGGTAACACAGGTGCACACCTATTTGTTTGTGCATAAGGTTTAGGAAAAATAGTGAGGTGCAGAGGAGTGTAAAGCAACCCTGACACTAGGTTGCAGAAGTTAGAAGACAAGAAGGAAACAGTGTCCACGAGCTGTAGAACTCTCGCCTCTCGCGTCCCCTGCACACTCAAGATTATGTCAATAGACAAAAAATAACTGTACTAGAATTCTATTGGCTCACGTCTATTGGTTCAGAAAATCCTACTTTGTGAGTGGACCCTCCACTCGTGTAATGTTTATGCAAATAATTCTCATGAAGTCTTTTTTGGTAAATTTTCAGATGCTTCAAGTAAACCATATTCTTACAAAATGGGAGGAATTCCGTCCACTTTATTTCTCGCACTCCATGCCATGAAAACTGAAATTCATCTAATCCAAGATTCTCAGACAATCCGCAGTGCTCAGAATACACCTTCAGCCAATGGATCAAGAGTCTCCCATAATCCAAATACTCTGCTTTCCAAACACATAGCCATCTTCAGTGCACTCACCAAGCAAAACTCCTCAAAACTCCTGCAAACCTCTCTTCCTGTACACCACACCCAGGAAACCTGATTGGCTGATCACCAATGTCTGCAGACATCCATGACTGTCCGCGGTCTCCGCAGTCCCTGTTCCATGCCAGGCATCCTTAAAGGACCTCTATGGCACGTGTGGTGTCTGTGGACTACCGCAGTGTCCGAGGACACCGTACTACAGGGAAGCCCTTCTACCCTTTTGACTTTCATGTTTGTAACACTCCCTCATTGGCAGGTTTCAAACAGTTACACATCCATCCACCAATTACATCCAAAAACTCTACAGTTAACCCTGTCATCTCAGTTCAACACTACAGATCTACTCTTGTACTCACAAAGTACATATATCCTGTTACTCATAGCCAACTGCATCAAAAACTACTGTAAAACTCTCCAAGATTTTCTCGGGAGGATAGGTCAGGGGCAAGACACTCTCCTTGGAAGCAAGACATTGCAGAACCAAACAGATTTGATCCCCGGGTCCACGCTTAGAAACCTCAGGGTATTAAGCGTGTTATCAAAAAAATAATTACAAGATTTCTGTTTGCTGATTCAACAGCATCTACATCTCACAAGACATAATACAGGTATTCTTATATGCTTTAAAATATTTGTTCAACTCCTCTACAAACATATATAGATGTATATATATATATACATATATATATATATTCAGTGAAAAAACTTTGTTAAAGGGACGTTATGGTTCAAAGTAAAACCGAAAACCCCCTGAAATTCGGCAGTTATGGTAAGATAAGCAACCATAACTCGCGCCGCCACCGTGCACTGCTAACACTAACACCCAGGACATCAAAGATGACATCACAAATTTCATTGATGACATCACTGATGACATCACGTGGCTGGCTCTCCCTTTTTTTCCTTTCCTGACATATCTAGGCCACATGATTTTCTTCAGTAACAGTCAGGAACTAAAAATTGTAAATTACTATATCCGTAGACTTATCCTTCAAGTATGTTCTTAGAATAATTCCCTTATGGTCCAGTCATATCATATGAAACATATACATAGGAGAAGTCACAACCTTGAAAGACAGCAATCCTTTTTGTGCATTAAAATTATCAGTAGATGCATCAGCACTTTGTGATACTTTTGATGTTTTTTTATTACTGTACCTTCCCTGTATATGCTCATATTTTTATATGTTGTACTCACACTATTTCCCTTAGGGTCCAGACACATCATGTGATATATATAGATAGGGTAAGTAACAGCTTTGAAACAGAGCAATCATTTCTCTCCATAAAGGTAATGAGTTAGGTTATGAACACTTTCTGCTACTATTGCTGTTTCTTTTTCCTACTTCAATTCCCTTGTATATATTCATATTTGTATGTGGTGTTGTCTCTTTGTGATTTGTGTATAATAATGCAATTATGTAGTAAGTGGGTTTTATTACCTACTTATCACAAGTTTCACTGTACGCAAACCTCTAATATGAAAACAGTTATCATTTCAATATTGAACATGGCAAGCTTATGAATATTGCACCTCCATCATGTATGCTGCACACAATGCCTATGTTTCTACATGAGTACCTTAGTATACTGGATTGAAGTTAATAATAGAATGCTATTTATATCAATGCATAGCTTAATGCACTGATTAGCACTTGATATTTATTCCAATAATCTTTGACACTTGTTTTATTAACATTACACTAAGAATCCCTTGTACAGACTTTTCATGAAAGGTAAATGCACATGTGATGTCATCAGTGATGTCATCAATGACATTTGTGATGTCATCTTTGATGTCCTGGGTGTTAGTGTTAGCAGTGCACGGTGGTGGCGCAAGTTACAGTTGCTTATCTTACCATAACTGCCGAATTTCAGTGGTTTTTCTGTTTTACTTTGAACCATAACATCCCTTTAACAACGTTTTTTCACTGAATTTCATAGGTTTTTAGTAGCGCAACTTAACCATAACGTCCCTTTAACAAAGTTTTTTCACAGAATTTCATAGGTTTTTAGTAGCGCAACTTAGCCATAACGTCCCTTTAACAATGTTTTTTCACTGAATTTCATAGGTTTTTAGTAGCACAATTTAATAATAATAACTCTGATTTTTTGTACATGCAAAATTGAACATACTGAACCCCCTCTACTGAGTTTGATGTCCGCGGACTCCTTTAATGTCCGCGGAAATGTTCGGACAACAGCACCACTACCCAAACACTCTGGGGGGGTATGTTTAATTGTTATATCATAACATATGAACATTTTACAAATTCACAAACCAGCACTCATACACATTATATGTAGTAATACATAAGAAGTGTAACCCATATATGTAACACACTAACCATTAATTTAAATACAATACGTTCTAAAATGGAATATACCAAAAGAAGAAAGATAGGCTTCCAACATGATCACCTCACAGAAACTCCACAACCAAGAAAAACAGCATATCTACAGACCAAAATAGTAAGTGTACTGCATTTTACTCATATATTTATAAACCTTCTGTATTAGATTTAAAAAAAAAATGATATTATGTTTTTTTTTTCTCACAGAAATGTCTAGTACTCTGGAGTGCCTAGAGGAGCATTTTGTAACGCTCACCTGATTCCCACAGAGACGCTGACCCGAACTGGACTGCTACCGTTTCTTCTATCGTGAGGCGCAGGGCCCGGAAGATGCTCTGGACGGGGCCTCCGAATTTGGATTGCCTGGCTTGTAGAGTAAGTTTTCTGCAGGTGGAAGAAAAGGGATTGATTACCAGCTGGGGTGGATATGTGTTCCCACCAATCTCCCGTTTCTCACTCTTCTTGACCCCCAACTTGGTTTCTGCGAGCTCTCACCTTAGGTATTGTAAAGATGAGCTCTCCATCCTGCTTCAGGTGCAGGGGTGCATAGGATCCAGTTACGTCACTGGATGGGAAATAGTTGCGGACACTGTGTCCTTTTGTCTCTCCTGCGGTAGCCGTAAGTATGAGTGTCTTTTCTCCACAGGAGCCGGGGCCCAGAAACCTAAAGCAGGTAAGTCCCTTGGTGAGTATTTGTTCTCCGTGCTTAGTTAGTGCTCACCATATATTCCTCTTATGCAGGTGCTGGGATGTAGCTGGCGTCGTGGCCGCGGTGGAGGAAGGTAAGTGAAAGAAAAGCGACTGCTTACTTCTAATGATTGTCTTTTTCTGCTTACAGGTGCCGAGATGCTGCCGGCGACACAGCCGCTGTCGCGCGTGATGAAGCAGGTAAGTAAGTGGAAGAAATGTGGCCGCTTTAGAGCGGGCACCTCTAATGACTGTCTTTTTCTGTCTTTCAGGTGGCGAGATGCTGCCGGCGTCGTGGCCGTGGTGGAGTTCGGCGAGGCCACGGATGGGTAAGGCAAGGCGGCGCGGCTGCGAGCGTTTGAGAGCGCTGCTAATCTTGTACCTTTCCTTTGCAGGATCGTCGGAGGTAGGATTGCTGAGGCCGGATTCCGGTAAGTATAATTTCTAATGCTCGCCTTCTCTTTTCTTGTCTGTTTGCAGGTGTTCCGGGTGCTGGCGGGCGTGTCAGGAGCCAGGATGCAGGAGCCGACTCGGTGAGCGTCCTGCTGCTGATGCAGAATAACGCAAAGCACGTGTATTCCATCGGGCGTGGTTTAAATAGCAGAGAAGTGCTTCAGGTGTGTGTTCTTCCACCGGCACCACCCAGGTAAGAAAAGAGTTCCTGAATAGAGGAAATAGTTCCTCCCAGCCCTGATGGCTGGGGACTTCAGCCAGACTGGATTGTTCTGGGTAAGTATGCAGCATGGTCTGCCTCAGGTAAGTCCACCCAAGCATTATTACACAGTTTATCACAGTTTATCACAGTTTATCAATATGAGCCCGGCGCCTATGGCGCCGGGACTGAAGTCCTTTATGAGCCTGGCGCCATATGAGCCTGGCGCCCCTGTAGGGGTCTGCTGGGTCCGGAGAGGTGGAAGAAGGGTCTGCTTCCGGGGGCGCTGGGCCAGTCCTGGTTCCTCGGGAGTAGTGCTCATGACACATTTCCCACATGAGGAAATGTCAGAAGATAGTGAATCTAATGGTAGACACTTTACAATATAAACCATTTAATTATTATTATTTTATATACATTTAGCATATACATTTTTTTGTACAGAGCATACCAAAATAGAAAGTACTACAGAAAAAGCTGCATAAGACTCTTCACAGCATACAAGAAAAAATGGATCTACTGTTGGCTAATTTTAATAATTTAACAAACTTTGTGGAAGATCATTTTAAACAAAAAACCACGTACCATTGTCCCACATGTACCAGTCCCCCCTCACCATATCCCAGTCAATTAAACCCAAACCCTCTGCAAGAACCAAAACGTTTTGATGAGACTTCCATCCCTTCTTCACCTCATTCAAATCCTGTTGAAACTCCTAATTCTCCTGTTTTTGTTTCAGTTTCTGCCTCACCTTCTCTGTCATAAATTAATCATACATGTTAAATAAAGTTACATTTTTATATTGTGTTCTAATTCATTTCATTTTTATTTTTTTTTAAAGCAATTTAGGTGTTCGCGGACAGCGCGGGTGTCCGGAATGTCTGTTAAAAAACGAAAATGGAGGTGTCCTGAAGAACACTATACCTGTCCGTATAGTTCGCTAGCAAGTTGAAACTGTTCTAAGAACACATGCGGTGTCCTGAAATGTTTGTAAATAAATAAAATAGGGGTGTCCTGAGGACGCTATGCATGTCCGTATTGTTCGCAACCAAGTTGAAACTGTTCTAAGAACACCTGTGGTGTCCTCAAATGTGCGTAAATAAACAAAATGTGGGTATCCTGAGGACGCTATGTCTGTCCGTCTTGTTCGCAAGCAAGTTGAAACTGTTCTAAGAACAAACACCTGTCTATAACTGTTCGTTTGACGTGTGACGCACTTTTAATTACTTCAGGACCTGAACAGTGTCCGTAGAACATCAACGCGCATGCGCAAAGCACTGTCCGTGCATTTGGTGTCCTGTGGACAGCCCCTCCCTTCGCGGACATGTTCGCGAAGCTATCATGTGACCACGCCCACGCTGATCGCGTGTTTTGAATGCGGACACTGTTCGTGTCCCGAACAATTTAAAAATACATTTTCAAGTAATCCACAGTATTTTTCAATAGAAACTCACCATAGCACAAGTCCCACATACTAATCATGAGTTTGTACATACTTTTTGAAACTTTTTGAACTTTTTTTGTGTTTGATCTGTCCGCGGACAGCGCACATGTCCGCAAACCGCGTACAAGCACCCCTATACAAGACCACGCCCTAGAGCTTATTCTCATTGTGTTTCTGGCTAACCTACAGAGCACAGCGAATTTTGCTGCCAACTGCAGATTTCCATCGAGAACCTGATGGCATCCATGGCTGCACTGCTGCCACCTGGTGCTGCATCTGCCTCAGCACCACCCACACCCCCTCCACCACCACCACCTCCCCAAGGGCCTGAAGAGTGGAACAGGAGTGAGGATGCAGAGGAGGAAGAAGAGGATGACGAGGATGAGGTAGTTGAACTCCCTACTATCCAACACTCGGCGTGAGTCTTGGGTGTGGCGGTTATTTACCATTCGTGGGAATGGTCCTAAGGCTCGTGCGAACCAAGTCACCTGCAATGAGTGCAAAATGGTACTCAGTCACGGGAGGGTTGGTTTGTACAGCTTTGGGACCACTACCATGAAGCGACACACTGGGGCCATTCGCAAGGTTGTACCTTGCGAAGAGCATAGCAGGTTGACTTCCTCTACTTCATCCTCCATTTCTGATCCTGTCACCACAAGGAACACTCCTGTGGGACAGCATATTCCTCAAGCTGCCTCACAGGCCATACACAAAGCTGATGACTCTTACCTTTCGAGGGTCACAGTTGACCCAGTACTCTCCAGGGGGGAGCGACTTCGAAGTGCTTTTGAGACTATCATCTCAGAGCACGAGAAGATCTGCTCACTATTCAAATAAAACCCACTCTACATCTTCCTCTCTCGGCTTGCCCTTTTTTATCCCCGTGGTTGGTGTCCCCCTTAACCCTCCTTTCCCCTCCTCTCCTAGTGTGTCTTGTATAAAAAGCCTTTCACAGTTAAAAAATAGAAGTGAAAATAAATGAAGCAGGGCCCTGTGCGGACAGTCCGCGGACATCTAAAATCTTGGGGTGCTGCCATATCATAACCATTGCAATTTTCTCTGGAAGGAAGTGGTGGCTCTGAAAACAGCCTTTTGGTGGTGTTTTTGTTTGAAAAATTAGTAATACTCAACACCTACTACAAAATGGATGCTGTAATTCTAAAAAAGGTCGCAATGCATTTTGTACATTTCTCAGAAAAATCTGATTGCCGGCATAAGTAAGATGGAATCCATGTCTGTGAAAAATGTATGTACTACGAAACATAATATTTTCATTGTGAAAAGAGGACATGCCAAAATCGCTTAGAAAGGCACAAACAGCCTTATTGACATTGCGCCTTGTTTTCTCCATTTGTGGACCAAATGAAAAAAAACAAAGCCACATTTGTCTCTGCGCAATCCGTGAAAAATGACTTGAGAATTTGGAAACAAGTCCATGACCTTCCCAAGTCCTTCTTTCATTGCAAATTGCAATGAAATTCCAGACACGTATCCTAAACTGTTCCCTCCACAATGAATTATAATTATATCTGGATGTTGCCATGTCTCCAAAGTAGCACAGAGAGGTAGCAAGTCCAACCACTTAATTCCACGTACTCCATGCCAGTGTACTTCCACATGTGGGAATCCAAGATCTGCAGCTACTCCACAGCTTTCTGCATGCACCTTCAACCAATGTATCCACGAGTCTCCCAAAATCCAAACAATCTGTTTTCTGAAACACACAGCCATAGCTATCTGTTCTTCTCTCAGCAAAAAGAGTATCTGAGAAACTCTCTCCTGGCACAACACACCCACTAAACTTTCCTGACCAATACCTTTCTATGCTCATTCTCATTTGCATGGCTTCCCAACCCAAAAATCCCCAGATGTAACACCCGATGTCCGCGAACTACCGCCATGTCCGCGGACATATCGTAACATGGACAGCCCTTCAACCATTTCCACTTCACTCTCTGTGCCATTCCCTCATTGGATGTAGCTAAGAAGTCACATGACCATCCACCAATCACATTGAAGACCTCTACATCTAACTGCATCATCATAGATCAGCACTGCAAATGTACTGTTAATCTCTCTGAGTACAAGTGTCATTTCATTAGAAAGCACCTTTTACAAGAAATACTGTACAAGTCTCCAAGATTTCTCCTTGCAGCTCCATGCATATCCATATGCATGAACACAAACTACAGGTGTGCATATTTTCTGTAAAGTACATGTACAATTCTTCTAGTTTCATATAAACAGATTAACTGACTTTTAGCTTGTGTAATCTGTAAAATGAATTTACTGTCTTTTTTTCCATCTCCTAAAATCAACTGTCACTTACAAACCTTTATACTATTTAATTTCTTTTTACACACACATATTCAAAGCATGTTGAACTAACATATTTTAAATAAAATATATAGAGTGCATATAGTCAAACAAAATTGCATGCACATACTATGTTCAAATCTCAAACAACAATACTTGTACAATAACATAAACATTTATTTATTTATTTACTTACTTATATTTATATAGCGCAAGCAGCCCATGACATTGAGGCACTATTACTTTCAAGAGCTTAGTTACAGGAATAGTGGTATTCAGTGGTACATTATGAATTTCATAAGGCATCGTAAAGATATTTTGTTTGCTACAGTTAGTCATTGCAATACAGTTTATTCATTAAGAACATATGATATGTATTCAACTGGTGCGACATATCTTATGTGAATAAGATAGTTTTCATGGTTTTGAGGAAAGCGCTGAGGATGTCAATTAAAAAAACAATGTCTAAATTAAAAACAGTGCTATATGTAAACAAAATTACTAATGTGTTTCTTTTACAATTGCAGTGAAGACCATTCTCCTGAAAACAAGCAGCCAAATTTGAAGTACAAAGAACAACTAAGAAGAAACCTGCTCATATTAGAAAAAAAGTAAGTTGAATACCACCATAATATTTGTATTATTACTCAAACACACTGTAAGGTTAATTCATGCTATTCTGTGCCTAAAAATAGAGATTGTGCACCATTCTGTCCAAAAATCCCCATTTCTTAAACAGCAATTTACAGCCTGAATGGGCCACAAATTCCTATTTTTCGACACACAAATGACCCAACTCAGCCGCTAGAATTTTGATGTTATAGAACAAACAACTGTTTTAATTGTATAGCATTAGATTTAGTATGTGTACTTCCCCACACCCCTAGCTTACTTTTTTCTGTCATCTGGACCCCAGTTTAGTAGGACATTAATTCAAGAATACCCATCCCTACTAGTTGTAGTTGCCCAATGCACAATCATACACCATTACATACATCTTTATCATCTTACTCAAACACTCATGCACAGAGCACACATACATTGCAGAACACCCAAACCCATACCTTCTTTATTTTTTCAACAGACCCTAAAGAATGCCTACCAAAAATCAAGTCCGTAGAAAGCAACGCAGAAGTAGAGCAAATGAAAATAAAAGTGTCCAACATAAGCATCCATCTCTAGCAGAATTTGTAAAAAAAAAGTTGCAACAAAACAGCTAATACAGTCATTTAGTGAAACAAAAGAAGTTTCAAGTACATAAACTTTGCCTCCTCTATCAAAATGTAAAACAAACCAGAAAACAATTAACAAAAAATCAGCTATCACTACAGATAAAACTACTTCTATAAATCTTAATATAGTGCGTAAGCATACCAAAAATAGTATTTGAGCCAAAATGTTCCGTCACAGAGTCCTTCAAAATCTTATAAAAACAGTAGAGAAACCAGGTTCAACCCTTAAAACCTATCGTAGGAAATTATTCTTAGAAGCGTTGAGACAGTGCAATTCTTCTCAAAAGAAAGTTATTTATTTTAGTGTTAAACAAAATGAAACCACTAACAAAACTAATGACTACATTACAAAAAAGACTTCTCAATGAACGCAATTGTCAACAGAAAGAACTTCTTAAATATCTGCGTAGGGCGTGGCCAGCGAGCATGCCGTGAAGACGTGTGCTCGAGAAGCTCCTGCCCGCGATCCTGGTACGGGTGAAATTGCGCCGACCTAACTACCCCATAAGCGCCCAAAAACAACATATCCGGAAAGGGGAGCCTCTCCCCCCTACCCGGAACCTGCTCCCAAGAAAAACCGAGCCGGGCAAGCCTAAGAACGGGACCGGCGAAGAGGCGCCCCTCGGCCCCACAAGATGGCGGCGCCCGTGGCGCTGATGGGGGAGGGGGACTGGAGCTCCCGGACGAAGAGACTCTGAGACCCTGGCGGACCAGCGGAGACCACCTCACGCTTGCCCCATCCTAACGCTGTGAAGACCCACCCCCGAACTGCTGGAGATCTGGCTAAGTGTGTGGCTGGGCCGCGGTGTGAATTGAGAGCGAGAGGCGGACACCTGGGCGAGCGGGTGCCCCTCCCCTCAGCTGGCGTCCTCGGAAGCCTTACCTCGCGCGAAAGGCGGCGAAACAACGGTACCGCTTGGAAAGATTGGGAGACACACCACGCGACCCCGTCGTGCTGAGCCAGAGGAGGAGCAGGAGAGGCGCCTGGAGCTGGAGAACGGAACGCAGACTGTGGCGTCCGCGGAGGCCTACCGCGCAGGGAGGTGAGTCCAGGGTCCGTGCGGCCGCCGAGGAGGTCAAGCTGCGGCTCCCGCCACTCCCACCCCCAGTGAGGCCACACTTTATCCCTTGACTGCCGCGAGCAGGAAAAGGCTCGCGACACCTACGGAGCAGCTTCTCCCCACTGCAACTGGGTGGCTGCACACACGCAAACGAAGATTGCACCCCACAGTCGCAATCTGAGGCGACGCATAAGCCCACGACTGGAACTAAATCGTGGCTCAAAGCAAGCTTGTACCCTACTTAACACTGGATCTACAGGCAGAGATGCCCCCAACTAAAGCGAAGACAAAACTGTCAACGACAATGGACTCCTACACGACGGTCAGGCCCAAACAGCCGTTACAACAGGCCCCAGACCCCAATGCAGCGCAGTCGCAGCCGGAGGCGGAACCCAAGGACGCAGTGGTCCTTCAAGCAATTGCAGCACTGCGCACCTCTATCGAAACAAAAATAGGGGAAATGAGGGCGGACATGCAACTCATGCGACAAGATGCCCGCAACCTAACGGAGAGAGTAAACACGAATGAAGCTACCCTGCGAGACAATGTCACTAACACCTCAGACCTAAAGGCAAAGGTAACGGAATTGGAACTGAAAGTAGCGAGGCTGGAGGCGAGATCTGAGGATGCGGAGGGCCGCGCACGACGCAATAATGTCAGGATCCTGGGGGTCCCGGAAGACATGGAAGGCTCGGACCCCACAGACTTTGTAGAGACATTGCTCCTACAAGAAATCGGAGCTGGGAAACTTTCCCAGGGGTTCTCAGTGGAGCGTGCCCACAGATCTCTCCAAAAGCGCCCCCCCCCGGGGTCGCACCCGCGCCCGATAATAGCAAAAATCCTCAACTTCCGTGACAGGGAAACAATACTACGCCACTCCAGGGAAGGCGAAGCGATTAGAAGACAGGACTCCAGAATAGTCGTATACCCTGATTACACCCCTACGGTACAACGAGCCAGGAATTCCTTTATACCAGTGAAAGCCAGGCTACGAACGCTTAACATAAAATACATGCTGCTCTACCCATCTCGCCTTAAAGTCTTATACAAAGGGAAGGCAATCTTCTTGGAGACCCCGGAGGCGGCAACCATGTGGATGGAGCACAACAACTTGGCCGGGAATGGAGAGGACCCTCAAGAAAACAGATAGGAGCGAAATGGACAACAAAATGTACACCCATGAAATGTCCCACATTGATGATGAGACACTCAACCGGATACTACAAGGGACCGCACTGAGAATATAGCTACGTCGGGCAGGACCACGAAGAACCACGAGCAAACACACCGCTGACACGCCCCTCCACGGCAAGTGCAGGTCAAATGCCTACACACCACCCGCGCAGAAAGGCCTGGAGAGGCCCAGAAGGCCCGGGAGCCCCTGAGCGCTGCAAGTCAGAAGCAACTGCTGGGGGCAGTTTGCAGTTAGACATTTTTGGTTATTCATCCGTTCAGATGAAAGTTACAACCGTTGGTAAGTCTCCAGAATGTATCAACCTGAATGAGGGGGAGAGGGCTGGAGGGGGCAACACCCTGGGGGTAGCCTCCCTGCGAAACATTGAGATCAGTAACCTCCAACCTAAAACAGAATGGCGGGAAACACGAAAATAATGACATGGAACGTGAGGGGCCTCGGTACTTACCTCCGAAGGAATAGAATTAAGTCATATATACAGAGGAAGAAGGTTGGGATAGCGCTCTTACAGGAGACGCACTGCACAACGACATCTATGGGCAAACTCCAGGAGCACTGGGGGGGACAGGGATTTGGTACTGCCTACTCGAAATATGCTAGAGGGGTATACACATGGATCCACCCCCAGCTCCCTTTCCGTCTATCCAAATGTATTACCGATCCTGAGGGCAGGTATGTGATTGTATGGGGACACATCGAACAACAAGAGCTATGCATAGTGAACTCTTACCTACCCAACATTAGCATCCCGGCATACCTGGCCTCGATGTACGACATAACCACCCTACACAGAGACTGCCTTTTTATTTGGGGTGGTGACTCCAACTGTGTACGAGATCCCATGATAGATAGGTCGCTACCACCGCCCACCACCACTATGGCAGCCTCGACAGCACTAAACACACTGATAGACAGACTAGAACTGGCTGATATATGGAGAGAACTACACCCCCATACACGGAATTATTCCTACTTCTCATCCCCACATGGCCTCCACACGAGGCTAGACTACATTTTTGTCGGCAGGGAACACCTATCCCAGATGGAAGAAGCAGAATACTTAGGAAGAACGATCTCAGACCACTCCCCCCTAATTGTAAATTGGAATCGTGCTGGCCCCAGGCCCCCCATCCCTATGTGGCGCATGCCAATAACGGCCCTGAAGGACCAGGCATTCAGAGTCGAACTGCAGGGCACGATAGACGACTACATAGAGCTAAATAAGGGAAGCGTAGAATATGTAAGCACGACATGGGAGGCCCTAAAGGTGGTGACCAGGGGAGAGATACTGGCGAAAGCGGGTGGCATCAGAAGATCGATACGCAAGGAATTAGAGTTGGGCGAGGCGGAGATTCAGAAGCTTAGCACGGACCCCATAGACCCACAACAGCATGAAGGCAGACTTCGTACACTCCGCGGAGAATGCTCGAATGCTTGGAATAGGCTCGCTAAGTTCGACTTTGCCACCAGAATGAACAGGACGCACACGGAAGCAGATAGACCTAGTAGGCTCCTGGCCTGGCTCTGCAGGAAGGAGCACCCCAGACACACCATTACCCTGATCCAAGATGAACAGGGCAATACACACCAGACTCAACAGGAAATAAATGACACCTTCAAGAATTACTACGAACACCTATACTCCCACGAAACAGAAATATCGGGGGACTACATAGCGGACACCTTAGACGAGATAGGGCTGCCTAGGCTCTCCCCTGAGCAGGCCGAGGAACTAGAGGCAGATATTACAACAGAGGACATTGCCGAAGCGATCAAGGCACAAGCTGCGGCTAAAGCCCCGGGGAGCGATGGGTTGCCCTCGGAATTCTACAAAACTTATAGCTCCTCTTTGACACCACTCTTACATGAGGTCTTCCAGGAAATATACGAGCGAGGTATCTTACCCGACAGCATGAAGGAAACCCTAGTGGTCCCAGTTCTTAAGCCGAACAAGCCAGCGGAGCACTGCGATTCATACCGCCCGCTGGCCATGCTCAACCACGATGTTAAATTGTTAACCACAATTCTGGCTCAGAGACTGTCCAGACAGATAGGAGACATCGTACACTCAGATCAGTGTGGGTTTGTCCCAGGCCGAAATACAACCATGAATTTACGCAGACTTCAACATGTTATTGCACAAACTGATACGATCACTGAACCCTACGCCCTGCTGTCACTAGACGCCATCAAGGCGTTCGATTCCATATACTGGGAGTGGTTATTAGCAGTTCTGAAGGAATTCGGGTTTGGCCCACGCTTTATCAGGTGGATCCGAATACTATACACCGAACCAAGAGCACGGGTAAAAACTGGGAGACATGTGTCAGAAGTTTGGGAGATATGCAGAGGTACCCGTCAGGGCTGTCCGCTGTCCCCCATGCTTTACATACTGGGACTAGAACCCATAGCTATCTATTTTCGGAAACAATTTTTCGATGCTGGAATAAGGCTAGGGACGACAGATCACATAATCTCACTGTACGCGGACGATGTGCTTTTGTATGTCAGGGACCCCCACCTCAACGTCCCAACCATGCTGGACGTCCTTGATAATTTTTCCAAAGTCTCAGGCATACAATTCAACAGGGCAAAATCCTGCCTATTCCCACTAGCTGGCCTTAGGGACAGATGCTCGGAGGAGCTTCCAACACTAGGGATACAGTGGCAGACCACCAGGTTCCGCTACTTGGGCATCCAGATTATGCACACTCCCCAATTGATGCACGAAAATAACACTAATGCAGCAATACCCGCGCTACGAAGATCAATGTCCTTCTGGGCAAAGCTCCCACTGTCGGCAATAGGGAGAATTTCGGTGACCAAAATGATAGTCCTCCCTAGGCTCTTGTATAGGTTCCAAAATGTGCAATATTACATCAAGAACTCATTTTTCCGCCTCTTGGGGTCCATAACACGAGATTTTATTTGGGGGCGGGGCAGGCACAGAATAGCACACTCCACACTAGTTCTACAACACGCTCAAGGTGGAACCCAACTCCCGCACTTCGAAAAATATTACTTAGCAGCCCAGCTCAGCTTTGTGTCCAAATGGCTAGCTGACGAGATCACATCCGAGACTCCCCTGCTACAGTCCCTGATTTCTCCACTGCAACTTAAAGAACTCATTTGGGCGCCACAACACCTGCTGAGAGACACACCCTTCATAGCCACTCTGGGGAAACAAATCTGGCATAGAACGAAATCACTAAGGAATCTAACACACCTGTACTCCCCAGAAATACCACTGATCTGGGACCTGTGTAGGTCAGACTCGGACTTGTTACATCTCAGGACCTGGGAGAAGAAGGGGGTTTACACGTGGGGAGATCTTTATGAAGAAGGCTCCTTTAAAGAGTTCAACACACTACACAATGTAGACGGGATACCCACTAGTCAATACTTGTGGTACCGAAAGATACGCGAAATAGCAAGACACAAATGGGACACCTGGCCAGAAGAACCTGAATCTGATCCTCTCACAACTTTATTATATAACCTAGGCGAGGGGCAACGGCCGGTCTCCCAAATATACAGCCACCTCAACGATAATCCCAACCCAAAGGGAGAGGCCCTGAAAAACAAATGGGAAACGGACATTGGCCGAGAACTCTCGGAGGCAGAATGGTCCAGGGCGCTAATATTCCCTAAGGCTGTGTCGAGAAACCACAGATTCCGCTTTATACAACTAAATGTCCTGCATCGGACATATCTCACCCCGCACAGACTGGCGACATTCAACAGGAATGCGAGCTCCGACTGTCCATGGTGCAGGGCAGAAGGGGCTGACCTCACACATATGTTCTGGAAGTGCAACAAAGTACAATCCTTCTGGGCAAAAGTCAAGCTAACACTTGAGAAGGCAGGAGCCTCCAAATACAGATGGACTCCTGAAGAATGCATCCTAGGAACGTACTCTAGACCGGCCAAACTTAAGCACCTGGTGAAACGAATGGACCTATCGTGCCTTCTGGCCAAAAGACATATCGCCATGTCCTGGAAAAAACCAACAGGCCCCAGACATGGCGCCTGGCACAGCGAACTTATCAGATGGGCCGATGCAGAAACTAAGGCTTGGGAAGACAGCGTTTCCAGATCTACCGATGACTCCAGCTCCACCCTAGAAGCATGGAGGGAGATAGTTAGAACTATTACATACCCCTCGGACGATAAACCCCCGTGAACAGGCACTAGCTAGATTGTGCTGAACTCCAAAACCTAGAAACTCATGTGGGAGGCCCCCAAACACCTATGGAAACTGCTGCATTCAAGAGCCCCCCCCCCCCTATACCACCCTCTACAGAAGCCTTGGCAAAAGCACGAAGAAGACTAGATACGGAGACGGTTTATGTTAATGTTATTGGTTTACTGTTTATTGTTTGGAACACCCCCTCTTCCCCGCGCCCTCCCTCTCCCCTCTCTCTCTCTATCCCCCCCCTACTTCCCCCCCCCCCCTTTTTTCTTTTCGCCCTTCCCCCCCTCTTCCCATCCCCCCCCTCACCTTTGTTCACTAAGATATTACTGCAAAGAGTTAGCTTCATTTGGCACGATTGACCGGCTATGTGCTACTGATTTTATGATAAATGGCAATAAACAAATTTGAAAATAAATTAAATATCTGCGTAGGTGAATGGAGTCACAATACAAGCGCAGAACCATACTTTAATGAAGAAGCATACAAACAAAAGCAAACAAATACAATTGTCATACATAGCATTGGTCGAGGTTATGAAAACGTTAATAATACCATAATGGAACAAGAAATACTGCTTTCAAAAATATGCCCTGAAAACTTCGAATTACCTTTCCATGCAACTGAATCAGAACGTCTAGTATACAAATGGCCATGCACATCAATGTGCAACATTCCCAAAAAATGTTTCAGGTCTTTACGCCAATTCCTCAATTAATATGCGAAAGGCAAAGACAAAATCAAAATTAAACTACTGCTAAATATGGGTACCTGTTCAGTGCACAAGTACACAGGACTACAAGGACATTCATTGGCCTGCATTATAGGACCTACTTGCAAAACCACCTTCCATGATATCAAAAGGATATCAACACATCATTCAACTATAAGAAATCTAGTCTATAAACTGTACTATGCTAAAAGTCCTGCTTTAGCACTAGCCAATTTAAATAACATTCTTCTACATGGTACATCAAAAGACCTACTTGAAGAAATCGACTACATCCAGAAAAAATATTTTGGAAGTGAAAGCCACTTACAGAATGAAATAGCTTTAAAGCAAATTAGCAACAATTCTATGCATGGCAACCTTTTACTACACACATACAAAAAAGAAATACTAACATTTAAAAGTACATCAGCTGAAGTACCAAACCATGTGTGTGTATGTTGCTGCAGAACATTTTATAAAAGTAACAGAAACACTGTAGACCTATCATACAAAATAGAAAATAATGAAGATTCTAAATGGTTTGAATTAGCTCTCTACCTTATAGCAGAAAACAAATACAAAATAACTGACCCCTTAATACTTTGCAGTTACTGCACTACAAAACTTGACAACAACCAAATTCCTTCACGTGCTATCACAAATAATTTGGAATTATATCCACTACCAAAACCCCTACAACAACTTAATTTATATGAGGGCATCATACTTCAAACAGTGCACCCATTTCAAGCAATAATACGCCTTCAACCAAAAACAGCAAAATTACCTCCCTCTGAATTAGTGAAAGGTATTTGTGGAAAAGTAGTGTATTTACCATTCGATCTAAAAGAAAATGTGCACACTCTAGGAGTGCAACGTCCAATGAAGCAATCTTTAAATATCTTAGTAAATGGAGTACCTACAAAAGACAAAAAAATATGGCAACTGCTGGTAGATTTATATAATGTTAGACAAGCCTTGCAATATCTTAAAAAGAATAATGAATACTACAAAGAAATTAATATTGAAGAAAACTTGAAGGATACAACTGAAATAATTCAAGACACACAAGAAGCTGGTCAATTTGAGCTCCTAGATCCTGCTACAATATCAAATACTTTAGACCATTATACAATTCATCCATTGCACTCTAATGACATCATAGAAGATGCACTAGAAACGTACCAAATGCGTCAAACAAAAGGATCACCAATCAGCATATGGGAAAAAAGTATAGAAGCATGTGCGTTTCCTCTTCTCTTTCCTACTGGTAAAGGAGGAAGGTATGATGATAGACCTATTCAAATATCAGCATCAGAATTCCGCTCATTACGCATGTATTCTGAAGATCCCAGATTTAGACAAAATGTGGAATACATATTCCAGCTACTCTTTGAAAGTGAACTAGCAACTTTATGTTACAGAATTGCACACACATTAAAATCAGGATCCCACTTTCAAAATATGTCTGCTACACAATTATTACAAAAAGTGCAACAAAAAGATGAGGTTTTGCAATCGAATATTACAAATCTATTAGCAAATATGCGTGGTACTAAAGAGTACTGGTTTCAACGTCATGGAGATGTACCTTGTATGATCAGAAACCTTGGCCCACCCACTTGGTTTGTTACATTAAGTTGTGCTAAGTATGCATCGGAGGATTTACATAATTTCCTACGCATATCAAACAAAAACAAAACAAACATAGATATACTAACACCTGGAGAACTTTGTTCTCTGGATCCTGTTAATGGTTCAAGATATTTTCACCATCGCTTCATTGCTATGCTACATTTTATTTGTAATAAAACTGTTCCACCCCTTGGAGAAGTGCAACACTTCTTTTGGAGAAAAGAATACCAAGCCAGAGGAGCACCACATATCCACATGCTTTTATGGATTAAAGATGCTCCTAAATTTGGTCAAGACAGTGATGCCACTGTTTTACAGTTTATTGAAAAATATGTCACTTGTGAAATTCCATCATAAGCCACAAATAGTGATCTTCATGCACACATTTTACAATTTCAAAGACACAAATGTGGCAAATATTGTTGTTGCAAATACAAAAACAAAAGGAAATACTACACCAAATGCCGCTTTGGTTTCCCTAGACCGGTTACAAATACAGGTCAAGTGAACAACCTCATGTCTTCAGTTAGACATAGGCCCTCATTACAACCCTGGCGTTAAGGGGTTAATGGCACCGTAAAAGGTGGCGGCGCCGTTAACCCCTTAACGCCTGATTACGAGGTCCCTTTGTGGGTTGGAGATTTTAACGCCTGCTTTTTGCAGGCGTTAAAAACCAACCCGCAAAGGGACCTTGGTGCTAAGTACGGTGCCGCAATTTGCGGCACCGTACTTAGAGCCTTCCCCATTCCCATTGAGCCCTATGGGGCAAAAATGGGAATGGGGAAGGGCCATGGCGGCATGGGGAATTACCGCCCCGCAAACTTCAGAATGGGGCGGTAATTCCCCATTCCGCCATGGCGGAATCGGTAAGTTACCGGCATGGACCATGGTGCTATTAGCACCATGGTCCAGTGCCAGGGTCGTAATGAGGGCCATAGTGTTAAAGGTAAGTCACCTAAAAATACATATTACATAAAAAGAACAGAAGAAGAAAATGATATCAATGATTACAATGCAATCATTGCCCACTTATGGAATGCAAACATAGATGTTCAGTACATTGCAGACAATTCCACTGCAGTTGCACGATATGATACAGCATACTTAACCAAAGCAGAAAAAACAGAGCTCCAAGACCTCTGGAATGACCTGTCATCAGACAAAACAGTGTCTCAGAAATTATACAGCTTGGGCATAAAAATGCTCTCCCATAGAGAATGTGGATCCTATGAAGCAGCAGATTGTTTAACTGGTACTGCATTGTATGGTAAATCTGAAAATATAGTATGGCTAAGTCTTGGTCCTGCTAAATCTAGAAAAAGAGTTCGAGAATCATACGAAGATATAGAAACAATAGCCAAACATGATCCCAACAGCCAAGACATTTTAAAAAACAATTTATTGGACACATACTACCCAAACAGAAGTAATACTTTGGAAACCATGGCCCTCATTATGAGTTTGGCGGTAGCCATGCCGCTATTGGCGGCATGGCTGCTGCCGAAATCGCGCCCAGGTCCGGGTCCTCAGAATGAGGAATAACCGGGCCATTCCGAGTTTGGAAGGCCCGGTAATTCCTCCCTCCAAGGACCCGGACCTGGTCCTTCCCCATTCCCATTCAGCCTCTAGAGGGCTGAATGGGAATGGGAGAGGGAGCAAACAACGGGGCATTACAAGTTGGCCCTTTGTTTGCTCCCTTTTCCCCTTGCGGGACCCGGTAAGCACGCCTGGTTTGACCAGGCATTGCTTCCTGGGTCCCGTGAGGGGACCTCGTAATGAGGTGGTATGGGGTAAACGGCGCTGGCACCTTTTACGGCGCCGTTTACCCCGTACCACCAGGGTCGTAATGAGGCCCCATGTGTCCATACCACACAGCCCAAAACTTCACATACAAAAATAATATAAAACCCGATGAAAAAAAAGGTAAATACAGATTGACAAACTGTGAAGGCTGCTTAGTAAAACTCACCAAACCAAATTTAATTAATCATATCAAATTGTCATTAAAGACTTCTCAACATAAAGAACTATATTACATGTCCCTGCTACAACTCTTTAAACCATGGAGAAAAGAAGAAGAAATACTAGATAACTATGACTCATATGAAGACGCTTTCAAAGCAAATAAAAGCACTGTAACTGATGTAAACTGTACACAGTATAAAACAATGTTGCACAATGAACAGCAACACAACCCAACTAGATAAGGACACTACTGACAGTAGTCAAACTTCTTTAACAGGAAGCCAAGAACCACTGGGAGAACCACAAATAACAAATGAGGCAGAATTAGTATTGACAGAAGTAGAAAACACCATGTGTCAGTATGAAGATAAAGAAGACTGAACTATACTACATTCAAAACTAAACAATGAGCAAAGTAGCATTTTTCAAGAAGTAACAAAAGAAATTGCACATGGTGTACAACATGAAAACAAAGAATGCATCTGCCAAAATTACAAACCTATACTACTGTACGTCAGTGGTGAAGCTGGTTCTGGCAAAACATTCCTAATCAAAATCATCAGTAAGTTCCTTCAACAATTGATAAACAACAAACTGTCAGCTGTTGTCACTGCCCCCACAGGTTTAGCTGCCTACAACATAGGCGGTGTCACTTTACACCGATTACTACTCCTGCCAGTAGAACACCAAAACAAATTAGACTATTACAAACTTTCTACAGAAGCTGCAATGGAACTACGCAGAGTATTAAAACAAATGAAAATGCTACCAGTAGATAAAGTGAGCATGGTGTCCAACCTAATGTTGGCTTTGATTCACCTCAGATTAAAAGAAATACTCAAAACAAACTACGAAGAGCTCTTTGCAGGAAAACACTTTGTTTTCGGCGATCTTCTTCAATTGACACCAGTAAAAGGTGAGCCTATTTTTAAAACATTAGGACACAAACTCTGCCATAAAACTGTTGGCAGCATTGGAAATGTCAACCTTTGGCAACATTTCCAATACAGAGAATTAACAGAAAACATGCAGCAATGTATTAGAGTTGTTATACTAGCTAAAGAAGCACAAGCAATATTGAAAACCCAGCACATTCATGCACTTTACGGCGATAATGCATGTGCTACAGATGTTGTGGAACAATTAGCCCACAAAAATGTCAATTGTATGGCCTTAATGCCAACTCTTGCAAGCTGTTTCAAATTAAATGAAATAATGTTAAATAAAGAAATGCAACCAATAATGGAAATTATCGCCACAGGCAAACTAGATGTACATGGTATGACACTACCCATGTGTGAGCAAGCCACAACAAGACTAAATAGTTTAGAAAATTCAATCTCCAACACAGCTGGGTTGGAAAAGATATTAAAATTTTCCTTAAATTGCACAGTAATGGTTAAACGTAACCTTGACGTGGACCAAGGACTAGTTAATGGAGCACTGGGTACAGTTGTTGGCTTTCAAACATACCCATGTGACAACAAAATTCAGTTTGTCAATATTCTCTTTGACAAACTTTCAGAAGTAAAAAGGATAGGACGCTCAACAGCTCGATTCCTTCTCTTCAAAGACATGTATGTATGCAGAGAACAATTTTCTCTAACTCTTGCATACGCAGTCACCATTCATAAATCACAAGGTCTTACCTTAGACAAAGCAATGATAGACATTGGTAACACAGTCCTTAATAAAGGCATGAGCTACATAGCACTATCACGTGTACGTACATTTGACGGTCTATTTCTAATCAACTTTGATGCAAGTAAAGTAAACGCTGATATTCCTTGCATTTTAGAATGCAATAGACTTTGCTCACTATACACCCCCATCTAAACACATTCTGTTCCACAAAAAGTAAAACATTGTAAAAGAATACTAAATCAAACAGAAATGCAACAGGATGTCCCTGCAAATCCTCCAAAGAGAGTAAAAGAAACTCAAACTTCATCAAGTACCACAAGCATAAAAGAACTAATTAGGGAAAGTAAACCAGGTACTTCGTCAAAGAAGGAAGACAAACGATAAAAAAAAACAATCAGATACAGAACTACCTGATCCACTTAAACTCTCAAATATAGTTGGAGTAAGTTGCTACGCAAATGTAGCAATAAATATTCTATTTCAATTACCACCATTTGTTGACAACCTTTACTTACACAGTACAGACCAATTGTGTTTGCAAATGTTAGTACTTCACAGAAATGCAACAAACAATCCTGATAACACGTATAGGCCCTCATTACGAGGTATGCCGGTAAGGGAAAAATGATGCCGGTATGCTAATACTGGCATCGTTCACCATTCCGTAGCATTCTGACCTGGAACCCCGGTATTAGAGGCATACTAAACAACGGTGCCGTTAACAGCGGCATAGGCGCATACACGCACCCCTTCAGGGAGCAAATACCAGCATGCCGGCAAGAGGGGGTAATTCCAACCCACGCATACATGCAAATACCGGTATCGCAAAGCCGGTAATAACAGCCATCACGATGCCGGCAAAACAGGCATCGCGGACCACCCGCAAACAGCACGCAAGATACAAGGCAGCTGCCACAGGTGCACACAATCCCCACAGGTGGAGTCAAAGGAAGCTGTGCCAGTATAAACTGAGCACACCCACACACCACAACCCCCCCCACAGGTGTAGGCAATGTAGAGTTGCCCAGTACAAAAGGAGCACAACTAAACACCACACCCCTTCCTACACCAAAATGCTACCACTAGCATTTGCAAATATGGCGCAGGAGGACATGGCCATACTGATACAACTACAGCAACAACTGCAACAACAACAACAACTACAGCAGCAAGAACAGGCAGCACAGAGGAGACACAGGAGGAGAAGGAGGGTGAGACAGGCCCTGCCATTACCACCAGCGCAGCAACCAAAGCCTCGTAGGCAGCCAGCAATCCCTCGCACCAGACCAAGCCCATTCAACCTAAGCCCAGAGCAGATCCACACCCTGTACCGGTTGGACCGTGACACCATCACCACCATAGTAGACATGACACAGAACGACATTGCCAGCCACATACAAATATGCACTGCCATCCCCCCACTACTAAAGGTGGTGTCTGTGCTACACTTCCTGGCCACAGGCACGTACCAACACACAGTGGGCCAGCGGCATGGCATTTCACAACTACTATTCTCACGCATGCTGAACCAAGTGCTGGAAGCCCTCCTGAAGCACGCAAGCACCCAAATATCCCTACCACAGACTGGCCAGGAGATAGCCGAAACCAAAGTAGGCTTCCATGCACTGGCAAGCATACCCAATTGTGTCGGTGCCATCGACTGCGACCATGTGGAATTGGTAGTCCCCCATGCCATAGAGGCGGTGTACCGCAATCACAAGCAATACCACTTCATCAATGTGCAAATGGTATGTGACTCCATCAAGATCATCAAACATTGCTGCGCCCGATATCCCAGATCCACACATGATGCCATGCCACTGAGCAACTGCACGCTACCCCGTCACATGGAGCGACATGCTGGACCACGTGCCTGGCTGCTTGGTGAGTTGTAGAACAGGGCCATGGCCATGCTGTGGGCTACTGATTTGTGTGGATGCAGAAGCGGGGGGGCTACTACACCAGGGTGGGAAAGGGGGGGAAAGGTCACCTGGGTGGCAATAACCAGTGAGTGGAGAATGCATGCAGAGCTAAACACTCCTCACCTGAACCAGCAAAACGGAACAGGAGACATCAATGGGCCCCATATCACAAACATTGCATATGGATGACAACAAGTAACAGGCGCAACCGGGGCACCATGGTGATGGCAGGCATTGCATGACTGAATCGGATGGCAACTGTGGCAATGCGGCTAGTGTGGCCATGCATACCAATCAATATACTGCAAGAATTTGAGACTAAACATTGTCGCACTACCACAGCACATCTGCCTCAGCATGCAGGATTACACCGTGCATTATCTAGTCAACCCCATCCTGTGTACCAAACCTCTTTACAGTATACATTGCATATAGTTGACTATTTTGGACACGTACAGGGACATGTGCATGCCCACACCAAATAGCTGCTGCCATGACCGTGCTCCCTGAAGGTGGCAGTTCAGAGTGACACACACCTATTTGAATCTTCTTGCAGGTGATGGAGGATATCCCTTGAGGCTGTGGCTACTTACCCCTGTGCGGAACCCGCAGAACAGCCATGAAGAGGAGTACAATTGTGTGCACACTCGTACCTGTGTTGTGATTGAGCAGACCGTTGGCCTGTCGAAGGCACGGTTCCGCTGCCTAAGCAGGTCTGGTGGGGCCCTCCTATATAGGCCCGAGAAGGTGGCAAAGATCACCATGGCCTGTGTCATGCTGCACAACATGTGAGTCCGAGGGAATGTACCACTGCCACCTGACATTGACATGCATGGGCCGGGTGAGGATGAAGGGGATGGAGACGGAGGCGAAGGAGCCCCCCTGCCATTACGTGATGCACGGGATGGCCATGCTGTACACCAAGCACTAATTGACGAATACTTTTGAAACGCAGGGACAATGTAAGTAATGTGTCTGCAACACACTGGCTGAATCTGGACATGCACACTGTTTTTGTTAGAATTGGCCCACTGTACACCATCACACAATAAATGTACATGTACAAAAAGAACGATGTCCAGCCAATGATTTGCTTGCACACAACGGTGTATTTTCAGCAGACGTGATATGGTGAACATAATCCCCTCACAACCCCCAGTAAACTCCCACTCCCACCCTCAAACCCCAAAAATACCCCAGTAAACTCCCACTCCCACCCCACAAACCCCAAAAATACCCCAGTAAACTCCCTCTCCCACCCCATCCCACCCTACAGAACCCAAATGTCCCCATATGTCCAACAAACAGTGGTCCCTTCACCAATGTACATTTTCAAAATGTCATTGCCTGTCCTGTTATTTCTTGGCAATTTTTGGATCCGGGGGTGCCATGGTCAAGCGCTGTGCACTCCTCCACGTGAACCGCACAGTGCTCGATTGGGCCGAGGTGGAAGGGGTTGTTGCAGTCGAGGTGTCAATGGTCAGTCCCATGGCTGGCCCAAGGTGTGGGTGATGCATTTGCGGCAGATTTGCAAGAAGGGCCTGTGTAAATCACCCCATACACTCCCCAAAGGCACATGTCGATGCCTCCACAGCAGCAGTATTGGCTGCAATGGCCGTGGCAATGGCCGTCATGGTCTCATTCCCAGTGGTCACTTGTTGCTGCATGAGTTCCAGCATGGACTCTTGTCGGGCCTCAACCCTTGCCAGGTGAGCCTCGAAAGAGTTGTCAGCTGCAGGAATACTGGTGGCCAGGGTGGCGGTAGACATGGTGGTGGCTGGCAGGGTTGTGGCTGGCAGGGTGGTGGATGGCACCTGTGTGGGGCCCACGTCCAGGGCACTGTCCTCCTCAAAGATGCCAATGTCAGAGTCTCCTAGGTCCGAGTCATGGAGGCACGGATCGTCCATGCTCTCAGACTCTGTAGGGGGGGAAGGCTGGTGGGTGTGCCGGACATGATCTCTGCCTCATTATCCACCTCTGTAGACACAACGTCCGTGGTGGCTGGCGGAGCATCAATGGAAACGCCTCCCACTGTTGTGGGTGGCTGCTGCTGTTCTGTGGCTGCAGGTGTCCTCTGCAAAGTTACTGTCTTGCGTGGTACACTGGCTGTTGCGCTAGGCAGTTTCTTGGGCTGGGGGTGGCGGTGGCCCTGGTCCCTTGGCGTGCAGTGGATGAACCTGCACCCCTGTCCTGCATTCCATCTTCCTCATCGGTGCCTGAGGGATAGAAGAGATGCAGGTCATCAGTGATGGTGTCAAATGGCAGCTTTGATGTATTGCGGTGTGATATGTTCATACATTCAGGCATCATTTCATTTCTGGGGTGTGGCATGTGGCATTTGGTGTTCTGAGGGGGCATGTGGGCAATCAATGCATGGCTGGTGGTGGCATGGCATTGGTTTGGTGTCTGTGTGGTGAGTTCCATGGGCATGGTTAGGTCATGTTGCACCTCTGTTGGGATTGGGATTGGCACTCAGCATGCGTGTGGTGCAGGGTGTGGCACACATTCTTGAATGGATATGTTGATGTAGCCTTGGGACATGCATTACCTTGCCTAGTCTCACTTCCACATCACTTGTGCCACATCATGGTTTAGTCTACATGGATGTGATGGTTCACTCACCTTCCTCTGTGGATGATGCGGCACCAACCTCCTGGTCTCCAATTCCCTCGATTGATTCAGGGTCGATGAAGGAACTTGCGGTCTCCTCCCATGTCGTCAACTTCACAGGGGAGTGTGGGCCACCGCCTGTCGCTCTTGCGGCCCTCCTGTTCTCCGCCAGGATCTTCCTCACCCAGAGGCGGAGGTCGTCCCACCGCTTCCGGCAGTCACGCACACTTCTTGGGGTGCTCCCCACTGCCGACACCCTCTGTGCGACCTCCTGCCATACTTCTTTTTTTTTTGTTTGGGCCGCATGCTTCAGGTCAGTGCTCCTGATCGTATCTGCATGCTGTGCAAGGGTGTTGGCAAGCATGGTGAGTTCTGCATCTGAAAAACACTGCTTTCTCTTCCTTTGGGTCGACTTCTTGGTAGCCTTAGACATCCTGCTTCTGTTGTGGCACACACCAACACGAAAGAAGTGGTGGTTATGGAGGATGGCAATGGATTGTGTTTTTAAAGATGGCCGCCAGCCCATTTCCCGTTCCTGCGCGATGACGTAATTTCCGGGTCCTTTTTTGCGAACACGGTAATACCATGCCGGTATTACCGTGCTGGTATTTAGGGGTTGTTATGAGGCGGTTACGCAATGGCCGGCAACCGCAATGCCGGTATAGGGGGGTTGGTGGCCCTTTACCGGCATGGCGGTTTTGCCACTACCGGCATGGGTGAACGCGCGTGCTTGCGCACTCGTAATCACCTGCTGTAAATACAATTTTTCAACCAAGTTGCACCGCGCTGTCCGCGGACGTCCGCGAATCCAAGATGGCGGGCACTACCAAAAATCTGACACGCTTCACGCTCTACGCCGTCCAATCAGCGAACACGTTGCATGTCGGCGGACATGACGTAAGCCGGTTGGCCAATCAGGACACTGTCCGCGGAGCAAACAGGGAAGTGTGTCCGCGGACCGAACACAGATATCACTAATGTTTAGTGACCAACTTTTTGGTCATTTTAAAAAAAAATACTGGACGGATTTTCACCAAATTTACAAAGGCATGCTTTTGGGACCAAGCCGCTACTCCTGGTCCAAATTTGGTGAAAATCCGTCCAGCGGTTTGGGCTGTAGGCATGAGCAAAGTTTTTTCCACATTCAGTCTATGGGAAAAAAAAGGTTTTGGGACCAAACTTTGCAAAAAAGATCAGAGTGAGCCATATACTTTTTTTGAAAAGTTTAGTGAGGATTCGTCCAGGGAGAGCAAAGTTATAAACTGGCCAAAAAGTTCTCTTCCTATGGAAACAGCAACTTAACCATAACTACATGGCCACTAGTGTGGCCATGTAATATATATGTTGCTAAACCCATAGGTAGACCACTTTTTGGGCGGCGTATAACTTTGCTCCCCCTGGACCAATCATAACCAAACTTTGCAAAAAAAGTATATGGCCCGCTCTGAATTTTTTTGAAAGTTGAGAGAGGTTTGCGCATGCCTACAGGCCGAGTGGCTGGATGGATTTTAGCCAGATTTGAGGCTGGAGCGGGGGCTTGTTTCCTAAAGTGTGCTTTTGTGTTTTTAGTGGAAATCCGACCAGTTCTTTTCTTGAAAAGAACTGAAATGTAAGTCTAAAAAAAATTAGTGATATCTGGCTCCACTCCGTGGACCCATTTCCCTGTTCGCTCTGCGGACAATGTCTCCAGGGCTGGACTGGGAACTAAAAGAGGCCCTGGAAAAAATTACTGGGGACCAAAAGAGGCCCTGGAAATAAAGTTCAAAGTGGCCCTGTATACACCTTTTCAGCAAGCCCAATGCTTTTACTATGAGAAAATTTGGAAATACCACAGAAAAGAGGCCCAGGGTGCAGAGGCCCACCGGGAAATCTCCAGAGTTCCCTATGGGCCAGTCCACCCCTGAACGTCTCATTGGCTTGCAGTACGCTGTGATATCGGCGAACATTGGATGCGGCCGGTGGTTGGCTGGAGGTAAGCGCGCTGTGCGTCTACCTTTTTGGGAAGCGCCGCCATGGCGTATCGGAGGATAGCGCAGCGCCAGAAGGGGTTACTATACATGGATTGCAGGATCGGGTGTGTGAAAGAGGGGAAGAAAAGTTTGGGGGAGTGAAAAGCAGAACATATGATATATTTGTTTAGGTCGAAGAAGATGGTTATGTGCGAGTGTTTTCCGCAAGCAGTGCAGCAATTTGCGGGTACCTCCTCAGGCGACTACCTTCTGGGGTGACTGCATGGGCACTCCATTGGCAATGGGGACTGCTTTGAAGATGATAGAAAGATATTGACAATGTGTTGTGCTGTTGGCTAGGGGTGCCGGTTGTTATGTGTGAGACGGACATTCAACATACCAGCCAAGGACCACCATTTCACGCCTGACACTTGTAGCCAATCAAAGATTGTCCTTTGCAATATGGGACTTGCAGTTTTGCTTTTCTGTTCATAAGTATTAACTTGCACGTCCCAGCAAGCAAGGGACACTCTAGGGCTTTCTCTAGGTGTCCCTAACGACACGAGTGCGCTTTGCAGCTACAGATACTTATGATGCATTCATTGCCTTACCACTTCCTTGCCACGATGTGTGTTTTTTTTAAAGCATCCTCACAGGACACCTGTGCGTAATCTGTTCAGCAGGTTCACCACACAAACAACATGTACATTGGGATACTTAAGTGAGAGAGGTCTTAGAAGTAGCGCAGTTAATAGGATGCTTCTTTCGGCCCATCAAAGAGTTCAAAGAGTAGTAATGTGTATGTAGTGGTCCTTAAATCAAAGAGCAGATGTTAGACATCAGAAGACTGCACGGAGGGGTTCGGGGGGGGGAGGGGGCAGTCTATTTCTGCCCTGCAATACTCCACGTATGCAAAGTCTATCGAATGATGCAGTGGCGACAGTCACCCAGCATGTCTATGGGACAATCAGGAGCAATTGTGCAATTGACCATTTAATCACATCACTGTACCGGGGGTGGCAAATATATTATTTATTTAAGAAAAAACAAAATCCAAAGTAGATCAAGAATGTTTCAAGTAGCCTGTTCCCATCTTTCCATTGCTTGAGCAATTACCACCCAAGTTCATGTTGCATGCACACAGGCATGAGCAGTGTGCCCAAGTGTGTCTCGACCAGGGAACGCTTGCTGAAAAAATAGCGCCGGGATCGATAGCATGGACATCAGACAGGCATTTACAGAAAATAAAAGAACGGTGGAGGCCTGACCTGTTTCAGTAATATACTATGTTTCAAAGCTTTCCTCAGCACTCTATCTACTGTCCTGTGTGGCTTGGATACGAAATGTTGCTTCCTTTTTGAAGGATGACAGAACTGCCAGCTGAGCTTTGAATTGAAACTGTAAATGTTTCCTCTCTTCGAAAAGGCCTATTCTTCTAACCTGCGCCCCACCGCAACAGAGGTCAGGCGAAGTAGGCACACTGGATTTTCCTCTCCATCAAGTGTCCAAAAGGTAATTTCATACATAATACATCATATGTAAGGCTTGGGGATGAGGGTCTGGGCAGAGGTGCTGTGGATTTAGAGACACAGAAATATTGATCCAATCATGGTGTGCTTGATGATGCCATGTCAAAGTCAGGCAAAATCTGTCAGGAGAGAAACAGCCAGGCCAAATTCTCTATTCTTACTGAACATCAAAAGTTCAAGCTGCAGGAATATGTTGACCTCATGTGGCTCCACCACCTTTTCAGTCAAAACTGAAAATAGGGCCAAATGAAAATCGGGTTTTGAGCCTGGAAAGGAAACACCTACGAGTAGTCATTTAAATAAATAATGGAAGAACTGTGCAAAGAGATCACGTGGGTTTACACAGCGTAAGCTGTCTTCTCTGGGCAGTTTCCGTTGCTTCAGCGATGTGGTACACTTTAGGCTCGTAAATTAAATCTGAGCAGCCACGGGTAGATGCTTGAACGTACACCCCATCCATGCAAGAATGGTACAGCCATGTGCCATAGCACACTGCATTTACATGAATCCCAAAGGATTCCATTTGCATTTGATTTTTGTTTTTCCATGTGATCCCATGCAGAGTGACACTTCATATGTTCATCTGTTGAGTTTAGCTTGCTGTACACGTCATATTGCCTGCTGTGATCATAAAAGCTACTTTTTCACAGCCAACACTCTGTAACCAGCTCTTGGAGGTGACGTGCCTTAAGTGTGGAATGAACCCTCGCATATAATTGAGCTGTGCCCACCCCGGCAGCCCGTGGCACCAAATGAGTGCATAGTAATCAACTATTAGCAAGATCAGAATAGGTTGCCTCTGAGAAGTGAACATGCTTTCAGTTTTGCCAGCTATTGCATGTATATGACAAGCCATTCACACAGTTTGTCGAATATTCCCATCACATTGAAAGGCACTGAAACTGTATTAAAAAAAGAACAATATTAGTAACAACTACTAGTAATATCACCTCATTATTTAGAATGCAATGCCAGACCGATTCTAAACGATGTAATAATGGCTACTATTGATACCAAATGTGATACATGATACTCAGTTGAATGACTTAGGAAGGAAGAAAGGTGTATGTGACACACCAGACATGAACTTATGACTATGGGTTGCAAGAAGATGCCTCCACGAAGTTCTTAAATCACTCAAATGCCCGGCCAAGATTTACTGTCTATTTCCATTATAGACCCAGTTAGACAATGCATTTCCTATGTGCTGACATATTTTGCTTTGGTACTCATATCATATGGCAGGTATTGCCATTTAATATCAGGCATTGCCATCAGACACCCAGATACTCGAAATGATTGCCAGATGTTGCCATACTATGTCACATTCATACACCATGTGCCTCTGTTTGCCACCGGATTCTTAACCACTCCAAACAGGTCCCATGCTTTGCCATCAAATACCAGGTATTGTTATATGCACCTGTATTGTGTGTCAGGTGATGCCATGAAATGTCCAGGCTACCACAGCATCAATCCAGCAAAAAGTTATGCTCAAACTAAATAATGGCCAAATTTGTTTTCGATCCTCTGCACCATCGCTAGACAAATGTAATAGTTGTCTCATACAAGCATACGCCCCTGCAATTGAGGGTGGGGTGTCAGAATCCAAACAGTATTGCAACATATTACACATCTTCAAAGACAGAGAAAACTATAGACAAAGATCTTCATACTTCTAACACCAAAGTAAAAGATAGGAAAAGCAAATATCGACATGATCAAAGAATAGAGCCCCTACTTCCCATAGAATTTCAGAACGATGCTCTTACGACTTCAAAAACCAAATATAAATATTGTCTTTGTACCAAAAAGATGGTGAATGTATGCTCAAGGCTATAGTGCTGAAAAATTCAGCTCAGATTTGGTCACTTTTTAATCAAACCAATAATATATCTCAGGAGTCGGTTCAGATGAATGGAGTGTCTGAAGCCCAGTGGGCACTACACTTCACAAAAATGTATGCACATCCTTTTCCGGTGACCACAGACCCCCTCTTGATCACAGACACAAGATTCTTCCTTCAAATAGACAAAGATGATGTTCCATATGTTATTAATAAATCCAGCTGATCTAGAGCCCCAGGTCCTGACGGACTGTCTGCCGTGATGTTCAAAGAACACTCGGAAGTGTGGCTAGAAATCCTTTACACCATCTTTAAACATGTCATTGAGTCAAATTCTCTTCCAGCATTCTGGAAACATTGTGTAGTTGTACCTATTTACCAAAAGGGGGATCGACAATGTCCAACAAACTAAAGGCCAATAGCCCTCCCCGACGCACCAGGCAAGATTTTTGCGAGATTTGTGCTGAGAGACTTCAATGAATGGACTTCCATTACATCACACCAAGATCCGTTCCAAACAGGCTTTGTTGCTGGATTAGGCACTCACATCAATCTATTGACCATAGCCTCTATAAATCAATCACTGCTTTTGTAGATTTTCGGTCTGCATTTGACTCGATCTTGAGGCAACTACTCATAGACAGGCTATATCAAGCCAAATGTCTGTCCTCGCTTGTAAATCTCATTAAAATATTACACTCAGACACAACCATACAGGTTCGACTTACTCTCGATGGTCTGCTTTCTAGTTACACCTCAACGCACAGAGGCCTCAAACAAGGCTGCATTCTGGCCGCAGCACTTTTTAACTTCTTTATTCTTGACATAATGGTGAAATTTGATAATATAATCACAGATGCACCAAAGCTTGGAGATCACCCCATTGCATGGTTACTATGTGCTGATGATCTTATTTTACTATCCAGAACTCCCAAAGGTCTACAAGTTCCTAAAGGAATTAGGCTCTTATGATGAAGAGAACCATTGTTTAATTAATTTGCCCAAAACATATACTTACTCGCTGGCAACGCACAGGTGGGCTGTGTTCAGTGTATTTCTTTTGTCAAAGTGAAGGGGAATGAACATACAATATTGAACTGTGTAGAGGTATACTTACTCGCTGGCAACGCACGGGTGGGCTGGCTCTAGTGTATCATCTTCCATAGAGCAAGGGAGAGGAGATGTTAAATGTTAAATTTTAAATGTTAAAGGTATTTGTACCATGCACCATCACCAACGGAATTGGTCCCCAGGCGCTCAGGCGTAAACGATAAAGGTGGGATGGGTTAGTAAGGTGAAGAAGGGAGTAGAATAGTGAAAGGAGTGGTGTTCTGTTGGCAGCTTCAATTCAGTATACACCGGGTGCTGAGCTTTGGTGCGGGTATCGGATCGGAGTCAGTCCGCGTGTGCTGTTGTTCCAGTTTATGTGTTGTTGCAGTGTTGTGAAGTGCATGCGGCTTGTTGTGCGAGAGATGGTTGTGTGAGTTTTTTGAGTGAGATAAGTATGCAGAGTTTGAGCTTATATTGGTTAGTGCGTTACCTGACCTTTACCATGCTAACATTCATAGTTCTGTCTGAGTGTGGCACCTGTTGGCCCTCACATTCCCATCTAGACGCGGTGCAGGCCAATGTTTAGGACTCCATCCAGGTGTGGTCATGCCAACCCTCACACCCCCATTCAGATGCGGCGAAGGCTATTGTCTAGAGAACCGTCCAGGTGTGGGCATGCTAACATTCACAACTCCATCTGAGTGCCATGCAGGCTGGTGTTCACAACTCCAGGTGTGGCACATGTTAGCATTCACGTTTTTCCTAGGCGCGGGCATGTTATCCTTCAATCGATCCTATCCAGATGCGACGCAGGCCAACGTCTATCTAAATGTGTCTGCATCTAAACTATACGGAACAGACCAAATAAAGTGAGGGGAGCAGGCACATGCCCCCTAGTCCTCCAAAGGGGTTGCTGTAGAGGCCTGAAAGTGTCTGTAATTGTGGTGGTTTATTCACTAAGGTGTAGTGTTCTTGGATCCCCCTCAAGGGGGAGTTTGTTGCTCTTTCTTTTCACGGAGGTGGGTGTGAGAACCAGTTTAAGCGGAACGTTTATGAAGGGAGAGGCCAGGTTTCCTCCCTATGCAAGTGTTAATATTTGATTATTTATCTACCATAGGTGAATTGAATCACTCCCAGGTGACCTAATGTATGTTATTCAACCATTTGTGTGACAAGTGTGAACGGACTGGCCTACCAGTGATGCAAGTGTTAATATTTGTTCATTTATTTACCAGAGGTGAATTGAATCACTCCCAGGTGACCCAATTTATGTTATTCAACCATTATTGAGACAAATGTGAACTGACAGTTCTACTAGTGATCCAAGTGTTAATATTTGAATAGTTATTTACCTGAGGGGACTTGAATCTCTCCCAGGTGATCCAATTTATGATATTCAACCATTTATGTGACTTAATACCTTACGATTGATGCACGTGTTCAAAGTCTCTTATTTATTACCAGAAGTGAATTGAATCACCCCTACGTGACCCAATTTATGATACACAACCGCTTATGTAACAGATGTGAACTGACGGATATACCCTGGATGTTATGCACTGCTTCATTGTAACAATATTGCATATATAAAGAAAGCTGTGAAGCTGTCAACTGAAGATAATTCGGTGACTATTTATTTACACAAGGTGCACCCTACCCATTGTTACTACCAGGTTTAACATATCGCATAGAAGAGGGCCCTCAATGTCCAGAGCCTGCTATTCGCTCAGAGGGCGGACAAGAGTGATCATGAGAGAGCTCACTCAATGCCCTCTGGGATATCATTGTGTGCGGTAAGGTGTGAGTATCACTTTTCTCAGGGCTCATACAGGTTGCAGCACACACCACTTTTTAGACACTTTAGGGAGAAACAACCTACACATAGTTTTGGCAATTCTATCCTGGTTGAAGTTTTCAACATCTCTTATTTTTTTAATTATTCTCTGTGTTCCAGCACTTTTGCATCCCCGGTGAGGCAAAGGAGATCAGCCGGTACACGTTAATAAATTGAACATGCATTGTGTCTCTGCCCGTCTGGATTATGGATGGGCACAGACAACCTTAGCTTTAGTGCGCCCACTGCCTGGTCAAGGCATCCCGCTGTATATGGCATTGGACTTGATTCAAGCGAGGGAACTCTGTTGGTCTGCAATGTTAATATACAGAAACATGTGTAATTTCTCTCTGTCATCCCAGCTTTACGGGGTATACACAATTCCTAAAATGGGGTGCTTTCAAGTAACAGTGAATGCAAACTTGCAAAAGGAATGCTGACTTCGACACATGCGTAATGTTACATTGTAAAGCAGTCAGGCCCATATTGTGCACTCAAAAGACATGTTTTGTAGCCACTGTACATAAGGTCAAAATTCCTGAGGCCCATGCATGACCACAAGCATGCACTAAAGGTGCCCTGAATAGTGGCAATTCCTTGGGTTGTGATTTTAGTAGGGAGAGTGTTTTTATATATGAATAACATTATATGCACTCTGCCAGGGGCATGGTTATGTGATGAAACCTGCACTCAATGCCCATGGCTGGGAACATGCCTTATAGATAACATAGGCGGGGATTATTTGAATGGTGCATCGCTGAAGACCATTCCTCCCAGTTTCTGCCTACACGATATGTCTGCTGGGCATGCTCTGCGGGCATTGTGGGCTGTAACACCATGCCCAGGCATGACGGAAGGCCATTTGTTGAGCACATTGCTTATATGCGATGCATGTGCTCAATTTAGATCCACAGGTTCCCGCACATGGTAAAAGGATGTGTTCCCAGCACAGTGCCTGCAGTGCATGCCAAGTATGCAGTGCCTGGGTCATGGCTGGCTCATGGCTGTCCTGCAAAGGGGGGACACCGTGTTATGGGTATAGTGTCTACATTGCATTCCCAACAGACACTGCAAGTAGAGTCACTACACGCAGGACCTACACAACTCACGCTGGAGTCAGGTTCACTGTGGACAGTGCATAGCCAAAGAGGCGTGGCCACAGGATGTCCTGGTGGGACTGCATCGAGAGTAACATGGAAAAGCATTAATAATCCGAATTTAAGTGATTTAAGTGACAACCATAACATATTATCTAATTATTTGAACATCTCGAACTGGTATGGCAACAGACTTAGGCCATACCTGAAATCATATAGCAGTGAAGGTAAACAGATCCCTCAGTCCTTTGGACAAAAACCTATTTCTGACACCATACTGTAAATGCATTTAGACCAACACCTGACCCTCTCCACCCTATTACTATTTTTTCGAGATTTCAACTCATCGACTTCCGGCCTTCGACCTTTCCCCCTTCCCTGGTCCCATCTCGAACTGGTATGGCAACAGACTTAGGCCATACATGAAATCATATAGCAGTGAAGGTAAACAGATCCCTCAGTCCTTTGGACAAAAAACCTATTTCTGACACCATACTGTTTATGCATTTAGACCAACACCTGACCCCCTCCACCCTATTACTATTTTTTAGAGATTCCAAATCATCGACTTCCGGCCTCCGACCTTTCCCCCTTCCCTGGTCCCACAGAAGAAGCAGGCTCAGATATATTTCCAAACTATTTCTTTAATACTAATTCATCAACCTTCCAATAAAACAGGCACATTTAGTTTAAAAAATAACTCTGTCAGTTATTTCTCCCCGCCCCCGGTTTCTTTGTATTTTACCCATGTATGCTGCTAAGAGGCCAAATGATACCAATGATGGCACCTGCATCACAACATTCTGAAACACGAAAAACATAGGACATATTATGCAAGAAGAGATTGAGCCTTCAGTTTGTGTTCAGCTAACACTCCCAGCATGAAATCCCTCTGGCCTGGAGGCTGGATGGATGCCTGAAAGAAAGAGATTAGAAACGGAATCGAGCCTCTGTGCCTATTTCCACAAGTGATCCACTTTCCGCGCCGCAGCAGCAACCGTATTAGCAATTCCCTCCGTACGGTTCCCTGAAGTGAAAAGTATCCACTCCCTGGAGCAGTTGATTAACTATTGCAATACAACAAGCTGTTCTTAGTCTTTCCTTTGGCAATCTCTACCACCGGCGGGATAGTCGGGCAGCCATGTCCTATGATAGCAGTAGTGGTGTATAGAATCCGACTCTAGGGGCACGGGAATGCATCTGTGAAAAACCCATGATGGTGTATAGATTGTGTTGTATGAATCAATTTGCACTGTTTTCGCTGGCCTTGCAAATTAAATTGGTGCTGCAACATGTGAGCAGGAATTTGTCTTCTTAATATGTGATGTGATGTACATTAATCCCGTCATGACGCTCTGGCTGTCATGGCGCCGGAGATGAGTTACGGTCAGGGCCCCTCTCAATGAGATGAATGAGTCTTTCTGGAAATAGCGGAGCAGCCAGACAGTCTTGGGCTGCACCAAGATTAAATTACCCGCCAATACACCACCAATAACTCTTCCTGGAAGATGCGTCTTGCACTGATTACCTTATCTTGCACAGGGTCTCCCCGTGGGTAATGGTAACGACGCAGGCATTAAATATGAACAAGTTACACCTGATATGCATGGGAATACGTGCAGCGGTAGACACATAATTCAGGCCGGATTTCTTGCTGAAGCAACACCACTTTTTTGTTTTGTTTCTTTTTGCATTTGGCGTTTATAACATCTGCAGTGGCGAGGCCAGCTGGAGCATGGAGTCTTGGAATGCAAGTCACGTGGTTAAAGCTCAAGACAAATACGCATTTCACTTCAATTACATAATTTGATGAATTTTGACGTGAGCCACATTTAGCGTATTTAAATAAACAATGGATGGGGAGCTTGGATTTTGAGCTATGGCAACACTTCAATAGCCAGTGATAACCTTTAATCACCCCTCCCCATCATAAGTGCTAACGCAACCTGAGGGAAGATAAGTCATTGATGTTAGAATGCACTCCTATTATTGAAGCATAGCTATCACTTAGCATCTATTTTTTTGCTCTTGCCGTGTGATAACTGCATGTATGGAAGGCATATCAACAGGCTATTGAAAGCAGATATGCCCTAACTGCCCCCACTCTGTCCTGCACCGCGCCAATGACGCTACTGAGGCCCTCATTCTCAAAGGGGGAAAAAAGTACAGGAAGACGAAGTCCACGCCTTTTTCTGTGCCTGCTCTATTCGAGTAAGGGTGACTTTTGCTCGAACCTCTCCTGGGAGCTCCAAACCTGGTTTCCAAACCACCAAGATCGTACTAAGGCGGGTACCCCATGATGAGTTTCCCGGCCGCCGTGAGATTTGGGGTTTGTGTGGACTGTGCCCGCTCTTCACGCACCAATATGAAGCAGCCGGAGTCTGTAGAAATAAATAGGGCAAAGTTGCCGGCCATGTTTGTCACCAGGGCCACCATTGCTGATCTCTGCTGGCTGCATTGGGGCACAGCGGATTCACCGCAGACGCACCACAGAGGCTGTAAAAGTCACGGAACCTGGAATGTGCCTGCTTACCATCCATTTCCTAAATGGATGGAGAGAAGCATCAGAATACAGATGAAACAGACCGACTGCGCAGTCTCTTAAGCGCTCAAGCTCTTTCAACCTCAAATTGTACCCTTACAAGGTCATACTTTCCAATATCTGGTTATTCCTCATTTTATGAATGCACTTTACATATAAAACATGAATGCATACATATTATGTCTTCTATGCCCACCAGCAATATATAGTCTGTAAAAGTCTTACTGTACCCAACAAATATTATAAATCCACAGAGACCATACTCCATAAAATGGTGCCCAAAAACATGTTGCGTCTGTGCTGCCACACAACAGGCTGTCTTAGTTTGTGATTCCATTATGTCAGGGGTCTGATATCTTTGTCTCTCCAGATGCAAAGGTACCTCTATAGGGGTGGATTCACAAACAAATCTTATTGAAGTAAGAGAGACTTATACCCTGGACAAAGGTTATTTTGGAGATCAATTTGAAAGGAGTTTCTCACTGGTTCCAAGCTTCCAATACTCTATAAAGAAGAGACTAATATATAGAGGCAGGGTATCCTCAGGGCTCTGTGACTGCCTCACTGCCACAGAAATAGGAAATAACCAAACTGGCACTCTGTTACGCAACTAAACCCTTTGCCCAGCACATGATCCTGATGACATATGATTACTAGCCACCATGCAGGCACTTTGATACAAGGTGGTGGATCGCGTGGAACTACACGAAAAGAGCAGATATTTACAAACCTGCAGAAACATAACAAGCCATGGACTTCTCCATGAAGAAGGGCGTTTCCCAGTTCACAATCACATCATGTGGCACAGATTGGCAGTACTTTGGGAGCTCGTTTGGTAGCCTGCTGCACTACTTTGTTATCAGCGGAGCAAAAGGTATGGCATGGCTAGGTTGGTGCTGAAAGGAGGCTGAGAGTTTACTGGGGAAGTCTGAAGTCTTGTTGATTTCGGAAATGTCTCATTTTTTACTGGATGCCACACCATTTTGTTACCAAATGCACATTTATGCACATCAATGGCCTGTCAGTTACGCACACACCATCTCGAGTTGCCTGGATGTTTGTCCAACAGGCCACGCGTGCCAGCACCTATTCAATACATCCTTACAGTGAAGAAGGGTCGGGACGTGAATGAATTCACATGATGCGAGATGAATACATTTAAGCAATAAGCCCGGCGCCGCAGGGGCATTACCGAGTCAGGTAATGCATGGGCCCATAGTTACAGGCCCGAGTGAAGCGAGGGCCTTAACGAAGTCCCCGGGGCATTACCTGACTCTGTAATGTCCCCACAGTGAGGGGCTTATTGCTATTAGTACCACGTCACGCAAGACCGGGGTCCTAATAGCATTCTTTTTCTGTTCCGAAACACTGCTGCGTTTCGGAACAGAAAAAAAAAACTCCAAAAGAATGGCGGCCGGGGAAGAGTAAACAGAGTCTGTTTTCCCTTTCCATGGCAGCCATCGGGAGCGGACGCGCTTGGGACAGAACTGTTCCCAGCAAATTCACTCTCGAAAATTGAGCAAAAAGAAGGTAAATGGGGTTGGGAGGGTGGGAAGGGGATTGTTTGGGAGGTCTGGGGGGGTCGTGGGGAGAAAACACTTATCTGAATCCCCGACGGGGGAGGATGGCAGCCTCCAGCCGTGTGGTGGCTCGGGCGTGGATTACCGTTTCGAGCCTCCTCATTGGTTGAGGGGCTGCCACACCCTGCCACCGGGGATGTGACGGAAGCTTAAGCTTTGAGGGATGCTTCATCGGGTAAAGCCCAGGCGAGAGCCAATCAAATTGCGTGTAATAATCTGACTGTCTCTCGCTGGGTACTAATGCAACTTACGCTTACCTGCTTTCATCTGGAAAATTCATATTTACTACAATCCCGCTGCACTAACATGGGTCTATTTGCAAGATGAGGCACACACCAGAGAGATCAAGACAAGAATAATTCTGAAAAATTGTTTGGGCTGCTGGAGAACATTGTTCATTTAACAAGGGCTTAGTAGATGGGGTGGGAAAGGGGGCGTCAAGCTCATACCTGACAAGGCATGAAGGATAGCTCTATCATGATGCATCGCCTACATGGATACGTACTTAGACCCGCTGAGGTTCAGATGCCATCAGGCAAAGAGCCAAACCTCTATAATGCAAGAGGAGTTTGGAGCTGAGTTCAGTCAGCTCCAGTCTCTGTTACTGTGTGGAGTGCTTTCCTGAGAGGAGCTGCAGCAACTTGTGAATTGGGTGCCTATCACTTTAATTCTTCAGACTGCCTTTAAAAAATGACTTCCTGCGTTCAGCGCGGCATGGAGTTCAGAGCTGAGTTCAGTCAGCCCCAGTCTCTGTTACTGTGTGGAGTGGTTTCTAGAGAGGATCTGCAGCAACTTGTGAATTGTGTGCCTATCACTTTAATTCTTCAGACTGCCTTTAAAAAACGACTTTCTGTGCGGAGCGTGGCGCGGAGTTCGGAGCTGAGTTCATTCTGCCCCTGTCCGCTACAGAACGCGCCCAGGAAGCCGGATGGATCAACTGGCAGTCATCGACCTCATTGCAGAAGCCACTGCTGCTGGTCCACAAACGCGCAACAGGCTGTTGCAACATCGGCGGCAGCACTCCAAGGCGGCAAATTTAAAGGTAAGCACACAGCCCCAATCATCAAGCTCACTAACATCAAGCGTAATGACTATTGACTTACCAGCGCTTGGTGTCTTAAGTGTACCGTCTCTAGCGGCTTTGGCTTCGACTTTTTCAGCTTCCAATGCGGTAAAGCAATCGGAGCCTGTGTCTGCTGATGTCAATGCAGAGCCTGAGACTGCAAATTGCAATCACCCCTTCCTCTTTCCATCCCCGTGTTGCAAAATGGTGCCGCTCAAACATGCTTTGCAGCTTTGTACCTAAATGCGAAAAGACCGCCGTCCTCTTCGGGTCTACTTGGACGCATCTGATACGCCTTTCACGTTTGACATTAGAGACTCAGACCTTTTAGCAATGCGATTACCCATGGAAGGCGATTTAACACAGCAAGATGTGCTGGAGAAATGTCCTGTTTTTCAGACAAGCCCCACAAACGGGCTTCAGGGAAAAGTTGCAAAAACTGTCTTACTACACACCCCATTGGCCGCAGCTGCAAAGAGTTTCCCCACAAACAGTATCTATTTCTGCAAAGAATAGGCTAATGAATGTGGAGATTTGCGAGTCATTCCACGTTCGGCGCAAACAAACAAGTCTGGTAATCATGTAGCTGCAGATATGGAGTTGTGTGAAAAGTTATTACCAGTTTCTAACGCGGCACATACAAACACAGAAGAAAATACTGAAGCGAACTTCGAAAAAAGAAACATGGAAGCGGTTCAGGTTGGAAAACCAGCCCCGCAAGCGGCAACTCTTTGTTCTGCATCAAACTACGATGTTGCAGCACGCAAAACCCGCCTGACGGAATGGCTGAAAGCCGACTTCGTCACAATGCGGGATCGCCTTAATGCAAGTTTAATTAATAAACAGGTAAAAAAACAAACCTGTAATGAGACACCTCAAAGAAGGAGATTTACCATTTAACCAACAAAACTCCAAACATTAATGGCTCACCTGCTGTGGTCGGTTGTATTAACTTAGACTTAACTGATGGCAGTCAGGCCAATTGCAACATCAACAATGACATCTGTGGTCCATCTGAAGAATCAGACGCGTCATCTATAAATGATCCAATTCCTCCCTGCCTTGCGCGATCCTCATCAACAAAGCAATCAGAAGAAGCTTCAAACATCAAAGGCAACATATCAATAGCTGCGGGGCTGCAAATTCACAACAATGTGTTAGCAGCCACCTCTATTGCCCTATTGCCTTTTATGAAGCTGTATGAGTCCTTGAACGACGCCGTGCATGACCAAAATTCTTTATTGGTCACAGCAAACAGCAAGCTAATAGCATTGGAAAAATTCAACGAACATCTTGCTCAACAACTTGATCTTGAACCGGCTTCCTCCTGCCAATGGCAGTCTCGTCTTAATGAACTAACTAAACGCAAATCACTAGAAAAAATGTATCTTAGTGAAGCCCTCATAGAATGCAAGAAGTGGATCAGACACAACATTGCAGTGCGGCCCCTTTGCAGTGTTTGCAATGACAAAAGAAGTGTGTTGCCAACTGATGAACTGGCGCAATGCACAGAAGGAGCAATCGATTACACCAGATCTGCTTCCACCTTCTGATCAGCAAGATGACCGCAGTTCAAAAGCAAAAGAAACTGAAAGAAAAAACAAGAGGAAATCAAACCCAGAAATAGAAAAAATTAAATCACTGGTGCTGGTTGTTGTCTCTTCATCTGGGAAAGAGATCACTGCAGCTGGCTTGCAAATAAAGGCTCCGGAAACAGTCCCACCGACAGAGAGGCAAACCTGGTAGCTGCAACAAAACCTCCCAGTACGCAAACCGGGTCTGGAGCCGAAGTGGCACATAAAGTCTTGTTTGGAATTTTCACGGGAGCCGCCAAATTGATCAAATCTGCAAGCTCAAAAGCTACCCTACTCAAAGAGAAAAAAAACTAATCGGTAAAAGAGCTACAAGAACGGACTGGCACAAAAACGTGCACGCTCAAACGAAGCAAAAAACTTGGAAACTTGTCAACACCTCCGCGGCTAGAAATAGCCACTAAAAGTGCAACTATGGCCGGGCCTGTGATTTCGAAAGACAAAAATGACACCATTAAAGAGGTAGAGATAACATCACACCTACCCACAAAGAGAGTGTGAGAAGTCTCCCCTTCGTCTGATGCCACATCCTTTAATGCCTCGATAGATTTGTGTAACCTTTCAACATATTCTATGGAAGATGAAGAAGTTTCGGTGACAGCTGAAAGCGTGGTTGAGGTGAAGTCTATAAACAATCACGAGAACTCACAAAAACGAGGCACACAAAAGGACACATGTTGTGGCTTTTGCCATAACGAGTGCTTAAAAAATGTGGCCATACCATCAGAAAGAGTTCTTTTGGCATCTGCTGAAGATCAATATCTTCCAAGGAGAAAAACAATTGTAACGAAGATAACATATTGTTGAGGCTTAACCCGAAACAAACATCGGCGCAACAACAAAAACATACTCAGCAAAAAGCTGAAGGCAGAAATTCCTTGCCGGCGTCCTCAAAATCGGGCTGGTGGAAATTGGAGCTGGAAAACATTCTAGCTGAAAAAAACAAGGTAAACCTGAATCGAGCAAACCTCATGAGGTTATTTGCATCATGTATCTGCTCTACGTAATATAAGATCTGATGACATAGCAATTGTGGAATACAAATCCGAACTAAGAACTGATTGGGTTATTCTACACATGAAATCTAAGTTCCTCGTAAATCCATTAATTGATGCCAAAGAAGATCGATCTATTGTTTTTTGGTTTTGACTTGACGCCGAGCGAAGACCAGACGTCACCTAAGGTCTCAGCTATAAAAAACAACCAAAATGCTTCCTCTGACAAATATAAAAGAGATGAATTGTGGAAACAACTCAAACATCAGCCTAACTTTTCATTCGAAACAAAGCTTCATCCGATGGCTCATAAAAGTACTGGTTCCAATGCGCATCAACAAGAGAACAACATCTAGCACCACTTGGGGTCAAGAGGTTCGACCCAGTTGTTAACTTCATGGAACACACGAGGATTTGCCCATCTGTTCCAAGAAGGTTGTTCCCAGAAGATTATGAATCCCATAATATGCTTGCAAGAAACGTGGCTCTGTAAAACGCCAACCTGTGACGGCTACTCGTATTTTTAAATGCAGCACAGAAAAATCTATTTGGCCGCCCTTTTTCTGGTCTACTCACAATGATAAAGAATTCCTGTGGATGTGAAGTGATAAGTGCCTGAAATCCGAATCTGTTTGTGCAAGCACTGACTCTGGAATCCAACTTCAACGAAGTGACTAAGAAAAAACAACTCTTGATCTTAAACACATATTGGAATCCAGCAATGATTAAAGAGTCTGTTTATTTAGCTTCGATCACTGCCCAAATTGACGCTTGCCTTTCATCCTTTGACAAGCCATTCATTCTGGTTTGTGGCGATTTGAACTACTCATGGTTGGACAATTCAAAAGAGCGGCGGACATCCAATAAGCATACATTACCCACCGAATCATCAGATCGAGGCCTCAATTGGGAATATGAATTAGCCTTACGTAACTGTGAGATGCTAAATGGCTGTACTAGGGGAGATATCTGGCAGCTGACACCTGGCACCGTGGTGCATCAAAAAAAACACTAGGCTATATATGGGCATCAGAAAACTTGCATTGTTACATCTCAGAGCTAACAACATGGAAAACTCTAAAAAGCGATCATGATGCCTTAGTGCTATCCTGGGTGGTACCATGAAAAAATTCAGCCAAGATCAAAACACCACTAAGTATTATTAGTGGCCAAAACAGACTTCGGATAAATTGCAAGCAGATTGATAATCTGACAGCTGACTTTATCCGCACGAATACGACAAATGTTCAGGCAGAATATGTGTCCCTGTTGATGCAGTTTACAACAGGTTCCCATAGGCACAACATGGAAGAGGCGAAAAACAAACATCCTTTCAGCTTTGAAGTAAGGGAGGCAAAGAAACTGTTAATTAAAGACCTTCAGTTGTTAAAAAAATCCAGAAGGGAAAAGAAAACTACCCTGTTGGCTAAGCAACGTCAACGCTATCGTAACTGGGTAAAATCATTTAACATAATCCGGGATCAAGAACAAGCAGAACTAATGTTACGGTAATTACCCAGAAAGACAGCAGAAACATTTCGGAAATCATAAACTCTATTCATCTAAAGCAAGTTTTCGCACTATCAAACGGGGTGAACGCCGCAAGTTGGGTAAAGCACTACACGGCAGTTTTTAGCAATCAAGAATCTGAAGAAATTGTTGAGACAACGTCAGAGAACTGCAAATGGAATGTTAGTGAAACCGTAGCAGACATCGAAAATGCCATCCAAAATCTAAAGATCTCGAGGGCCGTAGGCCCCGATGGAATATCAAACTCGATGTTAAAAGCGAACAAAGAAAACTGGGCATTCTTCATTAAAGTGTTATTTGACCACAGAGCTTCCACAATGGCGATCCCTTATTCATGGAAATGCGCAGTGGTAGTTCCGGTGTTTAAAAAGGGTAACCGTGAGGACCCAGAAAACTACCGCCCCATAGCGCTCCTGGACACGGCGGGTAAAATATTCGCCGCTTTTCTTAAAAAAAAACTCACTAGGTGGGCTGAAGGAGCCAACTTAGTAGACGAAAGGCAAACTGGCTTTACGAAGGGCGTCGGAGTAGAGTTAAACTTGACCCTTCTTAATTTGGTAAAATTAGACACCCTAAAATGCAAGAAACGTTTATTTCTTGTGTTTATTGATTTAAAACAGGCGTTTGATAGCATCAATCGGCAGCTCTTGTGGAGAAAACTCAAGACCTGGGGGTGTCCTAATGAACTACTGCTCCCTCTGATGGCGTATTCCAAAACAACAATCCGGGTGTGGCTAAATGTAGAAGGTGAGGTAACCGAAGATATAAAAACAAACAAAGGGGTGAAACAGGGTTGCCCTTTAGCAGCACTGCTGTTCAAGCTTTTTATATCGGACCTTCCCGCAGCTTTTTCAAAAGCAATGACTTTTCCTCCAAAAGTCAATGGCAAGCATTTAAGCTGGGTAATCTACGCTGACGATGTGGTTTTACTTGATTGTATGGAAATTGGGCCCCAAAGCCTACGGTCTTTATAAATTATCTCGATTTAAATCACATGGCAATAAATGTGAAGGAATCAAAAGTAATTTCTTTCGGCCCTAAAACGCAATCAATGAAGAAAATCTTTAAGTGGAAGGTTTACAATGAGGCCCTGACTAAAACTGACTCCATACGTTATCTGGGAGTTTTATTTAACATCTCAATAAGAGAGTGGAGCTGGACGCACAAAGTTTTGTCTCGAATGAGGATATTTGCACTGCAAGGAGCAAAACTACTCGCAAAATATGGCAAATTTACCTAATTGCCAGTAATAACATTTTATTTGCAAAAAGTGACGCCCCCCGTTTGCTTTGGAAGTGAAGCTTGTTGGAACATCCCTGCTGGGTTATGATCTCGACTAGAGGGAAAATGTTGGCGTAAAGTCCTCAAATTACCACAAAAAGTCCCAGTTGTTGCCATTCAACATGAACTGGGCTTGGACTCCCTGTACTCTTTTGTTGTCTGGAAATCTATAACAGTGCTTCAACTCTTGACTGTGATCCGGGGATTTAACCCATGAAATCAACCCAAAGACCTAAAGAGAATATATATTTTCAAACCAGCAACATTAGCCCTGATTTGAAAAAGATGAGCAAGTCATCGAAACACGTGTAATCACATAGGGCACCAGAACATTATAAAACTGTAAAAATAAAACCACAAGAGTTATTTGAACACCGAGAAGGGAGTCATTTGTCATCCTTTTTGGTAAAATGTGGGCGCATGGGAACATGTCAATGTAACCACACAAACCTTGCACCTTATATAGAGTGACCTTACCAGGCAAAGGGTTGCCTTATTGAACATTTGAGGTTAACTGGCAATCTGTTGGCAGGGCCTGTACATCTGAAGGTACACCATGCATATGCCAAGCAAACAATGAATGACTTGGGATTTAAGCATACCCTTGGGATATGAGGGCAGCACCAGAAATGCTTATAAATATGGACTGTATAAGGGATACATTGGCATTATTGAGGCATTTCACTTCTTGCATGATACCAGCAAATGTGAGGTTATACCTTGTATTTAGTGAATATACCAAGCATGTAATTATGTCAGTGGGTCATTTGAGGATGTACGTGGTATGTGATGGCTGCACCTGCGAGGTCACACCTCACATGTTGTAACTGACAAGGCATTTAACAGCTTTGTTGGAACATGTCCATCTATATGCGAGATGCAAGGGCTGAACCTTTGTAGCTATGCCTTGCATATTGTGTCCATACCACCATATGATGGCATTAAAAGGGATTTTTAAAGGGCATTTGGCATATGATGTCAGTACCTCACATGCGCAACGACATGGGGAGTTTTAAATTGCATTTGGCATATGAGGGCAGTACCTGGACATCCTCGGTTACATCTTAAAACATGATGACTATATCAGGCATATGATGGCAATACTGAGGCATTTAAGCTGCACGATGCCAACGCCTGGCCATGTGAGGCTGAAGCTTAAATATAGTGACTATACCAGGACATTGATGGCATTTGTGAGCCCTTTGAAGATGCCCTTTACATACAAAAAAACTAAAGCAAATACAGATAACACATTTATTTGTATTTGCATTTACAGGTGACATAACAGATTATGTTCATCCTTGGAGTAAGTTGGCCAGAGAAGACATTTTACGTTTGCACTTAGATGCAAACAGGACTACTTCAGTCAATTTTCCATTTGGACTGCAAAGTGCACGCAGCGGTGCAACATGGTGACAGAATAGCCTGTATGCTGCACTTTTGCACTCCACACGGCAAATTAAGTAAACTCTGCCTTGCATCTAAGCATCGCAGATAGTGTTTACAATGGATTCCAATGAAATTGGCCTGCTTATGCTGGTATGAAATGCAGGTGGATTTATGGGAATCTACCTGCATTTACTGCAGCATGAAAAGTGCATGCTGGTATCAATGCTGTTGCATGTGTGTAGAAAAGAAGATGGGGGAAGTACAAAAGGATATCCCATTCCATGCCCCCTCTCCACCGTACAAATGCATGACACAAATGAAGTATCATGAAATGCCTGTGTAAATTGCCTAAACGTCCATTTTATGTATATATTTTATATTACTCCATATACGAAAATGACCTCCACGGTGTTTCAATCAGAAATATGTACAGAGTGATATACAGTAGATTTAGTATTTACTTATTTGTATAGCGGATCAAGCCCTGGGGCAACTGAGCGCTGTTCTTACAATTTATACAGTTTTACAATTATCAGTTGTTTAAATATAAACAATGACACTACAAGTTTGTGGTCGTAACAATAACAATACAGATAGGCATAATAAGTCATAACTCAGTAGACACATAAAATATACAATTAGCAGTCAAATATACAGTAGTGGCAGTAGTGTTGTGTGACGCAAGTTAAGGAGTGGGTAGGTTATGATCCTGATCTAATAACCACCTTATTCCGGAAGACCAGAAAAGATGGTTCTGGGGGAACCATTTTATAGAAATTGGAAGTGTGTTCCATTTTTTTGCAGCCAGGAGAGGGAAGCTAATCCCGCCCACTCGTTGTTGGTTAAACCGAGGTATGACGACACAATGTGACTGAGCAGATCTACTGGGTCGCAATGATGTGTGACGTGAAAAAGTGTTAAGAGGTATAAGGGTGCCTGGTTATAGAGGCACTTGTGTGTTAGTGAAAGTGATTTGAGATCTATCCTTTGCTTGATGTTCAGCCATTTTAAGTACTGTCTGGCTGTTGTAATGGGTGGCCGGTCAAAAGGACGAAAAAAAAATCTCGAATAACAAAAATCTCGAAAAAAAAGGCCGAAAAAAAAAATATTGAATTTTTTTTTTTTATATATGTATTTTTTGGGTCAGGTAAGTAAAAAAGGGGTTAAAATAAAAAAAAATAGAAAAAAAGGAGGGTTGGGGGGAACCCCCCAATTTCGAAAAAAAAAGTCATAAAAAAAATTCGATATTTTTTTTTTCTGCCTTTTTTTTCGCAATTTTTTTTTTCGAGATTTTCAAGTTCGGTATTATGATTATAAACCATTGTAATGTGATGTTTCCTACGGATCTTGCATGCTGATTTGACTGCATTATTTTGCATGACTTGCATGTTATTGATATTTTGTTGGGACGTTCCTAGTTAGAGCGCATTGCAATAGTCTAGCTTAGATAATACTAGGTGCCTTGCTACTGAGATGCAATTGGTTGAGGATAGGTACAGCCAACAGGCTATAATGAGCTTACATGTATAAGATGTTGCTGACGCTAGAGCATTGGTTTGTCTCGTGACAATTATGTGGAATAATATATAGATACCAAGTGTTTTCACAGCATTAGCTACTTAAATAATGTTACCGTCAATATTGAAAGCTTTGAATGAGGTTCCTAGCTTATTCAGTTTAGATGGGGAGCCAAGTAGTAGTAGTTCGGCTTTGTCATCATTTAGACATAAACCACCCTTGGCCATCCATATTTGTATAGTACTGTATATGTCATTCAACTTTTTGCTATCTACAACGTATTGACCAGTGATAGGTATGAGTACTTGAGTGTCGTCCGCATAGTTTGTATACGTGACACCCAGATAATCGAGTATATCAAATAGAGTTAACCCGCATCATAGTATTGAGCTGAAGGATTTCGGGGTTATCTAGGGCTGGTGCTAAGGGGTAGAGGGTAAACGATTATGGAAGAGTTAGGGATTCAGCTAAGAGTAAGGCTGAAGTCATGTTAGAAAGGGGAGCAATGAGGAGGAGACATGGCTAGGAGTGTGGATGTGACCTCAGCATGAAGGAGGGCCAGAAAGACAGGTCTGAACATACCTTTGGAGATGGGATAGATAGGAGAGAGGGAACTCACACCTGACATATAACGATTACATATTCCTTTACTCACACACGTACACAGTACTGCCATTATGTACACTTGCACTCACATGATTCACAGTAGGGTTGAGATCCAGCCTGACCATTCACTCAGAAGTTATCAAATGAAAATGCCTTGGAACAGATGGTACTGTCTGGCCAAATAATGGCAACAGCTGGATAAAGGTGTGAGCACTGTGGGCATATTATGGCAGTGCCTGTCAAATACCTATCTAATGCTTATCGAAAAGCTAAATCTAATAGCTTGTCCAGGGATTCTTTTCTTCTCTAGTTTGGGACCATAAGCCTGCAGTGTGTTTGCATTGGAATACACTTTCTCTCCCAAACTAGAAAATACACACATTGGAGGTTTGGCTATTAGCTGGGGAAACATGGAAGCATTTGCCTTTGCTTTCTCTGATCAATTGTTGCAGATTCTTATAAGGGAAATGCCTTTTGTTGATGTCTGCTGCCTAGTGAAGAAATCCATGTCAATACATATGGGGAAGGGACAGTGATCAGAGAGCATGCCGAGTTCATGAAACTCTAAGGCGTGTTTGCAGGGGAAGGCCGCATTACATAGCACACCTGGTAGCATAGACTATGGTACCACGGATCTCACGAGCACAGATCGCAGATCACGAACACAGCAGCTCAAACCACGGCACAAGTGCCCTTTACCCATAGGAAACCTTAATTTTAGTGAGTGAAACAAGCATATGGTACTTTCATAACAGCAACACAGCCCTAACTTAACTTGTGTTCACCAGTCATGTGCCTTTTCTAATCAGAAACATGACATTGCCTCAATGTTGCCGTTTGACCACCGAACCTTTGAGGAATTCGCTGCATGTAATTGGATGGCTGTCTTGACTTTTGCTGGGAACAGATATAGGTTGTGAAGGGGGCTGTCAGTTACCAGCCTGTGGGGAATTAATGCCTGCTGTAGGATGGCTGTTACTCTCTTTTTGAGAAAGGCCAGTACTAGATGGGCCACTTTTGCAATGTGGCATCTAGTGCTGTCGCACTGTTATTGGTTCCAGTGTTCAGAAAATAAGCCTGAGGTAATGACGTTAAAGGACACACATATCACGACCTTCCCCTAAAGACACGTGCGCTTCAATTTCTCCTCGAAAAACCCCGATGCCTGATATTCTATTTCGTGTGACAGAAAACGAGCAGTGTGTGCTTTGCAGCGGTGACCTCTCTGCATCCCTAGTGTTTTCACCCACTGATTTCATCGTAAGCACCTTTCAGGCTTGTCAGTTTGAGCAGATTGAAAACTAATGGTGAGGTCAAAATGCTAAATGCATGCTGACACAGAGGAAAAAACATCCCGAGGACAGAAATGTGTCCATGATCTGATGTAATACTCCCGGCAAAGATACAATGGTTTATTTCGGCCACATCCAGTAAACTGACGAAAATAATTCGGGTTGGACAAAAAACATGAGGCGATCCACAAAATGATTCCATGGTATAGGAAAACGTGGTAAACCAAACATAGGTTAACCTATGCCAAATGCATTTAACTGTATTACACAAATATATAAAATATGTTTTATTTATATTCATATTTATCAATGTAATCAAGATACAATTATTAATCACACAAAGAGCGATGCAAAGACACAAAAGTGCACAACAAAGTGCAACATGTCAATATATTAATATGTGGACAATCAGAATCTAACATCGCCTAATACAAGCATTTATTAAAAATACCCCTCAAGACTTCACACGCTAGCATTCAATATAGTCATCCACACCACACACACAACCCAGCATTTAATACATATATGAACAGATATTGGTAAACATGGCATTGGGCATGGACATTACAATAAGTGCAAAGGAAGCAATACGTGCAAATAAGCAAAAAGGTAAGCTGCATTAAAGTTCAGCCAAGCACCACATTTAAACAAGTGTGACAAATTGTGTATATTCACCACGCCAAAATTAGGTGGCTATGGTCCACATTAGTTCATCAATCTTGAAGTGGGAGAATGGAAAACCAGGCTCCCGTCCTTCACCTCTCGCGCTTGGCCTAGAGGGTCACGGCCCAGACACCCGCCGCGAGAAGAGTTTGTCCATTTACCAGACGACCAGGTACCCTGGTACAGGAACATACGGATGTGTCCACCTGCCTGCCCAGCAGCCCGCACTGGCCATGCCGACACCTGCGGCTCGGATCAGCTAGACTAAAAACCACACGTCGTTAGAGATGCCATGACGACCTAGACAACGGGAAGCACATCTGTACAAATATACACACTGGACATTTCCACACCAATCTACACGAAGAACATACTCAGTGCTCTGACGTAGGCGACAGGCATATTCACGGACGTGCATCTTTATTATTTTTACATAGGCTTTCAGAATGCAGAAACGCAAGACGCATCATGAACTCATCTATAACGCTTGCTCACGCTTCTCTTGAAACCCGTTACCACCATGAGAGGTATAATGGAAACACGATACTGGTCATGGAAATATATGCTACTATAACCTAAAGTACCTATGCACCAAACAGACTACTTAAGCACCAGGCCCGAGTAGGCCTCAAACAAAAGCTCCCGTGGACATTAACAAAGCAAGAGTCAGGTTGCTGATCCTGCAGAAAGAACCCGGTGGAGCAACCAGCCAAGGTCACAATGTTGCAAACCCACATCCAAGAACAAATCATCAAAGGCACGATGTTGCAACCTCGCACTCCGCGCCTCAACGATAAAGGCACGCCGACAAATTAAACCAGACGCGCAGTAGAAAAAACAATATTAATTGTGCAGAATTCTGCCTCTTTCACGGTCCCTCCCCACGTGACCAAACCGAACCTGACGAGATGCCAAAACCCAGGAGAGAAAAGGCGTCTGGGTCCCTCACTACGAGACACAGGCCGATACACTTGAAAGGCTCAATGGACATCTGCTACAGTGGGAGCGGTCAGCCTTCCACCTATGAATAAATCCTCACATTGTCTGCACGTACCCATATTAAAACATTGTTGCAAACACAGGTACACCGAGAGCTGGGAACAACGGTGGTCCCAGGCTGGGAAGCTCACGGATGCACCAATCAGAACATGGGGCTCTTATCTCAGATGTCAGTAATACTAGCCAATCCTCAGGAGTCTTCATGTAACAATTCTTATGTATCTAATTGTAGGGACAACCCAGATATACCACCTGACTACACCTTGTCCACTAATATCATTCTCTATATGTGTACTATACTAACCCTACCACTCGAGCAACCAATTAAGAGTGGCGATAGGTTTTTTGTTAACTTTCTGAAGTGACGCAAGTAGCGCGTCATAATGCATTAAAAAGGGCCTGCGAGCCCCACGATTGTGTGTGTGTCAGGACGAACGCGTACGCTCCTTGACCCATCCCTGCCGTTTTGTCTAAATAAACAGCAGAGTCACCTTGCTCCTTGTGTGTGTCTCATACTCTATCTCGCCTGGGATATACGGGAGGAGTTGGGGCCTCCCTGCCCGGAGGTCTGCGGACGGCCCGGCCGACCCCGGCAGAATTTCCCCCCGACAAGTTGGAGGCACTGCTGAGATCTGTTTAAGATCAACTTTTATTTTTAGTTTTTCCAGGCACTCCCGTTGCGAGGAGGCCCGGCGGCGCGGCCCCCTCTGCCGTTGCCCCCTTCTGAGGACTACAGGACCATCGCGGAGCTGCGAGAAGACCGGACAGCGCAATCCGGATATTGGCCCTCGGGAGCCGGTTGAGAAGTATCCCGCCCGCGGTCGCCGAGTGTCCGGACGTGGTCCAGACGAGGGGAGGTGGCGAGCCGCTTGGAGGGGTGCACGCAGTCGAGCGGCCCTGCATCGAGAGAACTTGGTGAGCATGACACGCACAACAAGCAATGCGAAATTGTGAGGGAGGGGAGGAAGTAAATAAGGGAGGAGGGAGGTATTATACAGATGTGCGGCGAAGGTTTAACTGAGTGTTGCCAATGGAATGAATGGTAGCGAAACGAGTGCGAGAACAGTCGGCTAACGTTACGCGAAAGAGGGGGGCGGGGCACGAAAACATCACGTGCAGCCGCTCGTAAGACACTGATGGCCTAAATTGCGACTACGTGTGAGGGTGGGTGTGTGTGGTTTCCTACGACTTGACATTTATTGATCAATGAGTAGATGAGGTTTCCTATTGTTCGAGCAAGAAACTCGATAGGTAGATGACGTTTCCCTGTGGTCGGTAGCTAGTTACATAGTTGCCCAAAACGGAAGATAATTGGCTGGTTAAGCCCTCCTGTTGAGGGGCGTATCACACGCGAGGCGACGCAGCGTGCGCAGTCCGGTTATATTATTGATGAGATTACCTTGTTCCAGGAGAGACAGGAAGACAGCTGTAGGGTTAGCGGGGTAGATTGCAAGTGTATTTTGAACTTAAAAAACATAACAAGAATATACCAGTAGCTCGAAGAAATCGGTGACGTCACCAATAGGGTTTTAATAGGATATCGCGTGCATAAGGAACTTTGGGTTGAGAGTGGGGAGGAAGAGAAAGATGATAAGGGAGCAGACACGGAGATAACGGATAGACTAGAGGATCGGAAAAGGAGAAGGGGGAAGGGGCAACGCCGGCCACGGCAAGTGTAAAAAGGGGAGGAGAACGGAGAAACAGGGCGACTGTATAAGGTCGTCGTAAGGGGTACGCAGCCGCAGGGGGCCGCGTGCGCTTCGGCCGCAGGGGGCCGTAGGGGAAGGAATACAATATAACATAATATTTATTATTATTGCATAATCTGTCAAGGGATTGTCGTAAGTCCCCACACTTGCGGGGCAAGGTAAGCAATACGAGGTTGTATATTGTAAACTGCTGGTAAAGAGAAGGGTAACAAGGGGAGGGACACTATGTCATACGGGAGAGGGTCGGGAGGGTGGGGGAACACCCTCACTACCCCATTACAACACATATGCACCACACTGCCACCACATAGGGAGAAATTAATTAAGTACAGCATAGAGTGGACCCAGGGGACGGACAACAAAATGTTAACACCATGGCCGCCTAATGGTAGTTTCGATCCATATGCCCAACATTCACTACTAAACCATCTGCACAATACATACAAGGGGAAGAAGTTGGCAAACCATGTGGAGGTGTTTAACTTATGGAGGATGTTCCAGGGGTCCCGACCAGGACCAAATGGAATGTTCACTATGGGGGAAACACCAGAAGAAAAGGAGATTAAGAAAGAAGGAACGGATGAGGAAAAGGGGTGCGAAAGCACAAAGAATATGGGGAACGGAGGACAGGGAGGAGAAAAGAGTGATAAATCAAACGACATAAAAAAGGAACGGAACAATGAGACACCCATAACACCGGGAGTGAAAGCAGAGGGAGGAGGGTTGTACCCTTTAAGAGAATTAGGAGAAATAGAAGGACAGTTCAGGGCGGCTGAAGGATACTTGAACCCGGCATACAGCCCTCCACCATATGTGGCTCATAGGAAGATACCAATGGGGGAAGAAAGGATTGGAGAACAGCAGACTGTAGAGATAGGAAACGATGAGTGGGTAGCTGCACAGATATTATTGAAATTACGAGGCTCACTAACTGGAGAAGAAAGGGAGGCGGTGAGGAGAACAGACGAGGATAGTGCCAGAGAGAGTGAAATGAGGGGAGAGGAGCTACTATGGCAGAAGGAAGAGATTTTGGAGGAAAAATTAGCAAAACTAAGGGATGAGCAGAATGAATTGATCAAACAACTTGAGAGGGAGGAAAGAGAGAGAGTGAGGAAAAGGAAAGAAGGTAAGAACGAATTGGAAAAATTAAGGGAACGAAATGAGGAGCAAAAGAGAGAAGCTGAAAGGGTAAAAGCAGCAGCAGATAGGGTATCAAGAGTAGTGCTGAGGGAGAAGAAGAAGGAAGAAGAAGAAAAGGAAAAGGAAATGGAAATATGGAGGAGGAGGGTACTATCAGAGACAGCTAAGAAATATGAAGAGGGGAAGGTAATAGAGAGTATAGTAGAAAGAGAAAGGGTGAAATGGGAAAGGAAGAAAGAGGATGAAAGAATATTGGAACAGATGAGCAACGAAGTAATGGAGGAATTGAAAAGAAAAAGGGAGGAAAATAGTAGGGAAATGGAGGAGAGAAGTGAAGGGGGAAGAGAAGGGAGGAGTAGGGAGAGTGAAAGATGGGGAGATGTATATAAAAGTAGAGAGGTAGCAACAACATCAGTGCTAGGGGGAACAGTTGGTAACAACGAAAGGGGAGAAAGAGACTTAATAGACTTAAAAACAGTAACAATAAAAGGAAAAAAGGCAGAGTGGGGGGTGCCATTTATGAATGACTTTTGCAGTGAGGAGGAAGAAGGAGTGGAGAAGGATGGAAGAAAGAGTGAAAGGGAAAGCTTAGATAAGCTATACCTCACTAGAACAAACATAGATTCGCCCTGGATGAGTAGAAGATGGGAGGAGCTGGAGAGAAGTAAGGAGGGAGTGAAAAGAATAGGGGAAACACAAACCCATGAAACCACGCCACCAACATCTCCATCACGCCCTCCCACATCACACCATACATGTTCAACCACCGCACGCTCACAGCACAGAATAAAGCTTGCGCCCTTCATGAACGAAATTACACCTTATGCATGTCGGCTTAGGGACCTCCCTAGTCGCAGGCAAGACAGACAAATAAACATACCCGTATTGAACACAGGAAATGACGAAAAAAGGGGAAAGGAAGAAGAGGGAGGTAGGAGCAGAGGTAGTAAGGAAGAATTTGAAGTAGTAAAGGAAACGGGGGAAGAGGAGGGGTGTGAAGACTCAATATTATGGAGCGTAAAGGGTGACACAAGACAGAATTTAATGCCACTGTTGGAGAGAGGAGGGGTTAGACCACAGTATGTACCTTGGAAACACACGGATAAAGAAAATATAAAATGTAGGCTCCCATCACTAAGTGGAGGTGCGGGTAAGTGGATATATGAAATGGAAAAACACACCGCAGGACAGAAACTAGCAGTAGGAGATGTGAAGGGCCTGTTAATATCAATATTAGGGGATAGAGCGGATGATATTTGGAAAAGAGCGGGATTCCATGGGGTAACGGTAACGAACACATCACATGATGGGGCACCATTTGCAAACTGTAGACATGCGCTATGGCAGGCACTGAGAGTGCAGTACCCAGACACATCAGACATAGGAGCCATTACTTCCCGTAAGATGGGTGAAAATGAGGACCCTGTTGATTATATCCAGGATATTCAAGAGAAGTGGCGCATGGAAACTAGAGAACAATGGGACAAAACACCAGCCATATTTTATCATATACTAGTACAAGGGCTCCAGAAGGGGTTCAGAAACAACTAAAGAAAGTAGTGGGGATGGAAGCAAAACCATGGCCAGAAATACAACTGACTATAGTACATCACTGCAGGACATGGCAAGGAAAAATGAAACAAAAGGAAGAGGATAGGAAAACAGAAGAGGCCAAACTAGTACAGAAAAAACTTACTAAATACACAATGGAAGGGGCACTAATAACTACGCCCACACCAATGGCCCAGAGCCCAACGCAAGTAGTGGCTGCACAAGATCCCGCCCAAATAGCGCCTCCACAAGGTGTAATACAGCAAGTGCCGCCTCTGCAATTGCACGCACCAAACATGGGAGGAGGGTACCCAATGCAAGGAACTGGGTATTATAGTTATAACAGAGGGAGAGGAGGGTTTATGAGGGGGAGAGGATACGGATATAATACCCAACAGCAGGCTGGGGGACTTAGAAATTACTACCCCACAGGGCAACCCGTATACCAGGACAACACAGGGAGCTTCCCATGGCAAAGCAGGGAACCACCCGTGTGTTGGAGCTGCGGACTATTAGGACACATGTCACGTACATGTAGGGTAAGGCCAGGAACACCAGCATGGAATGAACAAGCACAACCTAGGACCTCACAAGAACAGCAGGGCATACAACAACAGCAGATGTCACAAAAAGGGAGTGACCAACAACAACAAACAACACAACAGCCACAAACCTATTCACTGCCACAACAACAAATAACACAGCAACTGCCACCTCCACAACAACAAGTAGCGTTAATACAACCACCACCCCAAACTCAACAAACGCAATTGGGTAGGGTGACGGTGTTGGGACACAACCCTTACACAGGGAATGGCCAATCATTGTACCCCCAATAGGCCAGCCCACAGACGGCTTTGGTGTGTCCCATCCTGTCAGTAACACCTAATAGTGCGGAGGAACCACGCATAGAGGTAACGATAGGTGACAAAAAATTATCATTTCTTGTTGACACCGGGGCAACCCGGTCTTGCATAAGGGAAGGTAAATTTAAGATGTCAGGCGAAGCCATGAACACCCAAGGATTTTCTGGGGCTAAAGGGTTGGTTCCATTTACTGATAACGTTCCCTTATCTATTGGAGATTATGATCTGTCAGTTCCACTTTTGTATTATAGTGCCTCACCAGTAAATATACTGGGGAGAGACATAATGAACAGGTTGAATATGACAATCTCCTTTACAGAGGATGGCATAATTTGCTCTACTCCAGGGATTAACATGCTCGCAGCACGACAGATTTTGCAAGCATACTGTGGACAGACAGCGATTAGGGCGGAGCCAGTAGATGGCGAGCTATTCCAATATGGCACAGACATGGCATTTGCATGGATGCCAGGGATAGAAGGGAAAATATGGAGGAGACCAGCAGCCTATCTGTTCCGACCAGAAACACCAGTTAATGAACTGGAAGGGAAGGTGTTTGTAATGGACATTGAGAGCATTATTGCAACAGCTGATTATGTTGCTGTGCACGCCCAAGATAAAGAAGGGAGAGCATGGAGGGCGGTGATAGCACTAGCAGAAGGATGTAGGCTGACCCAGGTGTCAGATGAAGAGCTGTTCTCAGAAGAAAAGGAAGAAGATGAAATGGTGTTCATGATGAGTGTAGAAATATGGCTAAGAGTGGCTCACAAACAAGTAGCACAGAAAATTGCAATGGCACTTGAGGCACCCGCAGGCACCCCAGTCCCATTTTTTAAGGAGGATATGTCAAAGGTGCCCAAATCATTATGGACTATTAGCCCTTATGACGTGGGATGCATAAAAAGCATAGGGGGTGTAAGGATAAAATTGAAAAAAGGTGCCATACTACCAAGAGTGAAACAGTACCCATTGTCAAAAGAGGCAGATGAAGGCATATATGAAACCATAACGGCCCTTATAAACAATGGCATATTGGTCCCCTCAGAATCACCATGTAACACAGCTGTGTACCCGGTGCGCAAGGCTAAAGGGGGGTCTTGGCGCTTCATACAGGACCTCAGACCCTTGAACAACATAGTAGAAGCAGAGTATCCAGTAACAGCAAACCCGGCCACAATATTGTGTGGCATTCCAGCAGAAGCATCACGATTTACAGTGATTGACCTTAAAAATGCTTTTTTCTCAATACCATTACACCCAGACTCACAAGATTTGACAAGCTTCACTTACCGAAATACAAAGTGGAAACATACCAGATTACCACAGGGGTATTGTGAATCACCCTCAATTTTCAATAGAGTAATACAGATGGATTTGGGTAACGTTGAGGTGGAAAGCACAGTGTTACAGTATGTGGATGACATAATAATTTGCAGTACAAACGAAAGTAAATGTAGAGAGGACTCCTTAAAGATGTTGACAATATTGGCTGAAAAGGGGTACAAGGTAGACATGGAAAAGATACAATACTGTCAGGAACAGGTACTTTACATTGGCCAACTGATATCCCAACATGGAAGAAGGATTGCACCACAAAGAGCACAGGCCATTTCAAGCACTCCCGTACCACAGACTGTGAGAGAACTGCAGCAATTTCTGGGGCTGTGCAACTACTGTAGAGCATGGGTATTTGATTACAGCTCATACATAGGACCCCTGCTTGAGGGTTTGAAGGAAGCAAATAAAGGGGAGAAAAAGTTGGGATGGACTATGGAAATGAGGGAGGCATTTGACGAATTGAAAGACGCGATATCAACTGCTCCAGTACTGGCATCCCCAGACTATGAGCGACGCTTTTTTATATTCTCACATTGCGACTCAGCAGTGATGAAGGCAGTATTGGCACAAAAAACGAGCATGGGATATAAACCAGTAGCATTTTACAGCGGACACTTAGACCCTGTGATGTTAGGCCACTTCCCTTGTGAACAAGGTCTCGCTGCAGCTGCCTTTGCAGTAGAAAAAGCATCAGGAATAACTATGGGGTGTCCAACTACACTGTTCGTGGAACATGCATTATTTGCAATATTGAATAAACCCAAGTCCACACTAACGACACAAAGGGCATCAGGTTATGAGATCATTTTGTCTAGGGCTGAACTAGCGATTGTTAGATGTAGCACTGTTAACCCTGCAAGATTCCTAGCAGAAGTAATTGAAGAGGGAGATTACGCCCACGACTGCACCCAAATAACTAAAATGTACTCATGTACTAGAAAAGTTGAAGAAAACGCACTAGAGGGAGGTGAGCTTTTGTTTATTGATGGGTCATCAACTATTGATCAAGGAGATGGGATACGAAGGACTGGGGCAGCAGTGGTAAAAATGATGGAGGCTCCGGTGTGTGTGGCTATGAAATGTGTACAGTTACCACAGCATTACTCTGCTCAAGCCGCTGAACTAGTTGCACTAATATTGGCACTTAAAGAAAGTTTTAACAAACGTGTAACAATATATTCCGACAGTGCATATGTTACATCCACTGTCCACTCGTGGCTAACAAAATGGAGGAGAAGAGGGTTTAGGAGAGCTGACGGCACTCCAGTGCAACATGCCCTCTTGTTGGCTGAATTAATTGAAGTAATAAACGACCCCCAAGAGCTAGCCCTAGTAAAATGCACCGCACACACCAATGGTGAAGACCATGTCTCAAAAGGGAATGCAGCAGACGCACATGCGAAATATGCTGCATACATTGGTGAGATATGGAACCCCACAGACTCACAGAGAGGGAGAGGGAGGGGAATAGCTAGGGAGATGTTAATAAAAGAAGGGTACACCCATCTCCCAGCCACACAGATTATGGAACTACAAGCGGCTGCACCAATGGCCGAAAAAGAAGTATGGGTAAAAAGAGGATGTACAATGTCCCCAACCGACGCACTATGGCGCCAGGGTGGCACGGGGAAAGTTGTAATACCGTTGGCACTGTTAAATACCGCCCTGAGCCAATTACATCACCCTGCCCATACAGGCAAGGAAATAATCGCAGCACGAATTAGAGAAGATTGGTTTTGTCCTGAGTTAAACTCTCATGTGTCAAATTTTATCAGCAATTGCCTCACATGTCAACAGTCTACGGCCGGTCATACTTTAAAAGTGATAAGAGGTACCATACCCCGGCCAGAAGGACCTTTTCGGCACCTTCACATTGACTATGTTGATATGATCAACATATGTCAAGGTAATAGGTATATGATTGTAGTAGTATGCCCATTTTCTAGGTGGATTGAAGCAGGGCCCTGTTCACACCCTGATGCGTTTAGAGCAGCCAAATTCATAGTAAGGGAGGTCTTCCCCAGGTGGGGAGTGTGCGAGGTGTTAAGATCAGACAACGGCCCACATTTCGCAAACGAAATGTTCCAACATATCACATCCCTGCTGAACATTAAACACAAATTTGCATGTGCATACCACCCACAGGCTAATGGCGTATGTGAACGCCTGAATGGCTTATTGAAGGAGGCAATTGCAAAAATACAACAAACAACAAAGAAAAGTTGGTTGTATTGCCCTCCGTTAGCTTTATTTGAACTTAGGAATAGGCCAGGGTCCGACCACCACCTCACCCCTCACGAAGTGGTTACTGGACGTCAAATGCGCCTTCCCCTAACCCCAACGTCAAGGGCATTCACCGACCACGAAAGTTCAGCGAGTGTGTTAGGTGATGAAATGTATCAATATGTGTCTTCTTTGATTACTAGTGTCGTGTTTGTGTCTCAACAGCTCGAGCGCACACGGGGCGGGTCTACCAGCAACCAAGAAAAAGGCGCAAGTACAGAATTGGGAAAGGAGAACTTGTGCAAACTTGCCAAAGGTGACCACGTGCTACTTCGCAATTTCAATAGAAAGTGGAACGAGAAGAGGTTCACTGGCCCCCATCTGGTAGAGGACGTATCAACAAGAGCAGTAAAACTAAAGGATAAGCGTGCCTGGAATCACCTACATGACGTAAAGATCTACAAACTGCAGACCCGCCCCAGCGCCAACGACAGGTCCATTGGAAGAACAGCAACAACATCCCCGACAGCGGAAGAAAGTTCCACCACAGACAACGACCCAATTGTTCCCTCGGAGACAATAACTGACGAAGAAGGGGGTGATCCCCATACTGCCCACCCCATGGTCACACGCTCAAAGAGTAAAAATACTTCCGCCATCTGAGCGCAAACCCCCCCCATTGACTGATAAGTACAGTTGTAACTAAAACTGAAGGACATTGCTTGCACCAATACACATGTAAACACGTGAATGTTCTCTTTTTTCTCTCGCACATACAGGAACTGCGTAATATTGTATTGTTAAGAAAAAGCTAATTAACAAGTTCAGTGTACAGGCGTAGATGGTGCTGCCAGACGATAACTACCCAGAAGCATTGTCACACCAATTTGTATACGAAATAAAAAGGCCAACATACCTAAAAAGGAGAAGGGTACGTGTCTACTACACAGCCTTCCTCCTGGCCATAGAATATTAACTGCCCCACCTCCGCCCATACTTGCCGGTCCTAAGAGACCGATCACTTAGAGTAGCGTGGGAGCAGCTCTTCGCCTGGGCACTGAATGACTACTTGATAGGGAGAGCTTAAAGGAAACAAAACTAACATTTAATAACGAGCACTTTTGAGAATTTTTAGGCGGGCAACTTTAACGTCGCAAGAATACGCTGCCAGGACTGCAGCAAGGTAAGAGCAAAATGCCGGTGAGATTAGCATATGTAATAAAAATAATAGGGATTTTTATGATCACCGGGTTCTTGGCTGCCTCTGTCTGGCAGTACAGCTATGCTATTGATTTTATTGCTGCACCCAAACCTAATATACCCCCGTTCCCTGCTGCAACAGGTGTTACGTCAGGTGGTAATAGTAACATTGCACCCAAGCAAAATAGAGTTAAACGCAGCACATACTCAGACAATAAAGGTATTGATAATTATGTACAAGATTCAGCACACGTCACAAACAACATATGGTACCAGCACATGACCCGCATTGGTAAGCAGACAACTGAGGATAGCTGTTACGTTTGCTCATTAATACCATACGCCATGAGCGCTTCACGAACATTTGTTGCCACAGAAATAGATGAAAAAACAGCACAGTGCATAAAATATTTGGCCCTGTTCCAAACGAAAGGAAGATTTCAAGGAACAGTAGTGCACATGACATGGAAAACACGAGACTCATACCCATATGAAAACAACTTCCTCAAGACCTATCTGAGTTATCACAAGACCAGTTTACATGCTGAAGCATTCAGGTACATAACAAGTGGCCCTGCAAAAGGAGAAACAAAGAAGGTAACACTGCAGTATCTACCATGTGATTGGTACGCCACTGAAGTTCCGGGTAAACAAGGATGCTGGGAGAGACCGCTACTGACGATAACAGGAAAGGTGTATCTGGGCAACAGCTGGGAGATAGGAGTGATTGGCAGCAACATGGTAACAAAAGAAAATATCTCAACTATCGAGACACACAATCATCGATGTTGGACGACGTGGATCAAGTATGTACCAATGCTCACGTGGGTAGAAGAAGATGAAGACCCAATAACTATACTACCATTGGCTGCGCCCAAAATATGTTACCAGCATAAAGGAGAGGTGGACGTAGGATATAACACCAATTGTGCAAGCGTGATGGAGTTACCTGAGGGGGGAGCGGGAACAGCAGTAATAATGGACCATTATTGGGCCTGTGGAGAAAAGGCATATCATACACTGCCTCCCCTGTGGAATGGTGTGTGCACAATGGTACTCGTCAATGTACCATCACTAGTGGTACCTAAGAAGCATGTCGATGTGGCGAAATTTCCTAAAATGGATGAAGGGGATAAGAGAAGAAAGAGATCTGCACCACTTCAGAAGGAGCAAGGAAACAGGACCAACGGCAATGATACTGTCCTAAATAGGAGAAAAAGACAAGGAGAGCCATTAACAGGAAATTACCTGTGGGGAAGGTCGGAAACGGAACTAACATCAATACCGCCAGAACACAGACTATTCAGCAGAGCAGCAATGTTCTTCTCCTCAATAATACATCCGGGACTGCAGGCATACGCAAACGCAAAATGGCTCCAAATAACCAGATGGGAACTAATGATGACCATCAATTCGACAGTAAATGGGTTCAACGCAATTAAAGAGGAGCTGCGAGCTGTAAGGATGGTAGCACTCCAGAACAGATATGTATTGGACCTTCTCACAGCAATGGAAGGAGGAGTTTGTGCAAAGATAGGACAATCTTGCTGCACGTTCATACCTGCCAACAATGCTGACAATGGTACACTGACAGAAGCAGTTTCACAATTGGCCCAGATGCACTCCAAAATGATGGACGAAAGTAACGGTGTAGACAAGGATAAGAGCTGGTTTTCACTATTATGGTCATGGATGCCATCTTGGCTGTCAGATGGACTGAAAATAATAGTGGGGTGTACTATTTTGGCTGGAGCTACCCTGATCATAATTAGATTTTGGAAGGCCCGGAAGGCATGCACGACTGACGAGTTGCTGGAAATGGTGGGAATGCACCCCTTAATGCCAGCAGATGACGGCCAGCATACAGGTGTGATAATACAAGAAAGGGAGAAGTTGCGCACCCAAATCATCACCAATCATCTAGACCCACCATCAGTGAAGATCGAGAACCCAAGGAACCCCAGGAGCTACATAGGAAGATGGGTATACTGTACTCCTGGAGGAACATGTGAATACATGTATTGGTCATTTGAAGATCATGTAAACCATTATGGACATCTCGGAGGGATAACTAAGATATGGAGGGTAAGAGGAGATAACGAGAAGGATATGTTTGTGGAGACAAGTCGACCAGAGGGGGGACTGAAGTGGGAGAATGGAAAACCAGGCTCCCGTCCTTCACCTCTCGCGCTTGGCCTAGAGGGTCACGGCCCAGATACCCGCCGCGAGAAGAGTTTGTCCATTTACCAGACGACCAGGTACCCTGGTACAGGAACATACGGATGTGTCCACCTGCCTGCCCAGCAGCCCGCACTGGCCATGCCGACACCTGCGGCTCGGATCAGCTAGACTAAAAACCACACGTCGTTAGAGATGCCATGACGACCTAGACAACGGGAAGCACATCTGTACAAATATACACACTGGACATTTCCACACCAATCTACACGAAGAACATACTCAGTGCTCTGACGTAGGCGACAGGCATATTCACGGACGTGCATCTTTATTATTTTTACATAGGCTTTCAGAATGCAGAAACGCAAGACGCATCATGAACTCATCTATAACGCTTGCTCACGCTTCTCTTGAAACCCGTTACCACCATGAGAGGTATAATGGAAACACGATACTGGTCATGGAAATATATGCTACTATAACCTAAAGTACCTATGCACCAAACAGACTACTTAAGCACCAGGCCAAAGTAGGCCTCAAACAAAAGCTCCCGTGGACATTAACAAAGCAAGAGTCAGGTTGCTGATCCTGCAGAAAGAACCCGGTGGAGCAACCAGCCAAGGTCGCAATGTTGCAAACCCACATCCAAGAACAAATCATCAAAGGCACGATGTTGCAACCTCGCACTCCGCGCCTCAACGATAAAGGCACGCCGACAAATTAAACCAGACGCGCAGTAGAAAAAACAATATTAATTGTGCAGAATTCTGCCTCTTTCACGGTCCCTCCCCACGTGACCAAACCGAACCTGACGAGATGCCAAAACCCAGGAGAGAAAAGGCGTCTGGGTCCCTCACTACGAGACACAGGCCGATACACTTGAAAGGCTCAATGGACATCTGCTACAGTGGGAGCGGTCAGCCTTCCACCTATGAATAAATCCTCACATTGTCTGCACGTACCCATATTAAAACATTGTTGCAAACACAGGTACACCGAGAGCTGGGAACAACGGTGGTCCCAGGCTGGGAAGCTCACGGATGCACCAATCAGAACATGGGGCTCTTATCTCAGACGTCAGTAATACTAGCCAATCCTCAGGAGTCTTCATGTAACAATTCTTATGTATCTAATTGTAGGGACAACCCAGATATACCACCTGACTACACCTTGTCCACTAATATCATTCTCTATATGTGTACTATACTAACCCTACCACTCGAGCAACCAATTAAGAGTGGCGATAGGTTTTTTGTTAACTTTCTGAAGTGACGCAAGTAGCGCGTCATAATGCATTAAAAAGGGCCTGCGAGCCCCACGATTGTGTGTGTGTCAGGACGAACGCGTACGCTCCTTGACCCATCCCTGCCGTTTTGTCTAAATAAACAGCAGAGTCACCTTGCTCCTTGTGTGTGTCTCATACTCTATCTCGCCTGGGATATACGGGAGGAGTTGGGGCCTCCCTGCCCGGAGGTCTGCGGACGGCCCGGCCGACCCCGGCAGAATTTCCCCCCGACAATCTGTTTTGCATCTCTCAGTCTGATCCGCCTACTCAAGTTTCGGCTATTGGGGTTGCATGGGTTAAACAACCCTAGCCTTCCTCAGGACAAAAACAACAAACTCCATGTACAGTACTAATGCAGATACCTAAGAAATAACATAACACTACTTAAAATACTGCCATTCTCTGCTGAGCACATACAAAAGCGTCTGTATGCTAATTTGAATTTGAAATCCCACCTCTAGCAATTTGACATCTTTCTTCTGCTTGCTTTGCTTCACGTCTGGCCTCGTGTTTTGCACTCAGATCCCATCAAACACTGATGATCCTATTTCAGACAGATTAAAAAATATGCTGAAAGGGGACCTTAATCTTCCATCCATTTGGCCCTCTGCCAGCCCATAGCCTGAAGAGTTAAAGAAACAACACTAGAAATACTCACCTGAGTCATGCAAAGCATGCTATATTCACTGGAATAATCTTCAAGGATTGATAAACTCCTCATTCCATGCGTGTGCCACTAAGGAAAATGCCATCTCCTCAAGTACCAATAGGATAACGGACTGAATTGGTATCTAAAAATAAACCACCAATCAATGTCTCAAACCAACGAGTTCATTAGCAACTGAGTAAATCACTCTGTGGGCTATGTCTCAACGCAGCATCAACTGGGTGTCGTCAAATTATACAAAACCATAAATGCAACAAGAATTTGTATCCTCAAATAATTCTTATCCGTACTACTAAATAGTACCTCCTAAAAGAGCCCAGAAGGAGCAAAACACAACTGCGCAAAAGTGCAAATGTAGTGATCAATACTGTCAGGAAATTCCCCCTCTCAAGCAAACGCTGTACTGTGGATCTGACGAACAATGCAGTGTGAACAGTACAACATCACATTGTGGCTTCAACAGAGGAATTCATGATTCGAAATACCAGAAAAGGAACTGAGGAACTGCAAACTGGGTTGCCCACGCAACACCAACACCACTAAGACCAGCACAAACTTGACATCACAAACAGTGCTCCCAACACCAGATGGCACCAATACCAATGGCACATTTGAAAACAAACAAAGCTGGTTGAAAAACAATTTCCAGGTGATGCCTGTCATGTGCACCTGCCATCATCCCCATGTTTCTGACCTTGTAGCAACTCACATAAGAAACAGTCCAAACCCAAATCTCCACAACTGCAGTGCCCCTTCCCACATCATGCCCACAACTACCCACCGGTCAACCACAATTACATCACTCTGCTGCCATCATATTCACCAAACAGTGCACTACTATGTGTGCCACCTCACTACATAGCAGGAAGGCAACACATTAACATGTATACACCTCATCCTTCCAAACACATAACCACAGACAACCAAGTCTGCAGTGATAATCAGTGTTCAGGTGAATGGACACCGAGCCACTTGCAAAATCAACAAACCTGTGCTACGTACAGTCATCCCATAATAGGTCATTCAGTCACCATTAACTGTAAGACAAAGGGGGAGTCAGAGTTTGTGATTTACATTCTCAGATGCCCTTGTAACAAGTGGTATGTGGGGAGTACAAAATGTAAATGAAAGGTTCACATTCTACAACATTTAAGAGCTATTAACAACAATGATGCAGCCTACTCCGTGGCTAAACATTTCTGCGAACTCCATCAAAGCAACCCTGTGGCACTAACCTTTTTTGGAATTCATAAGATTGAGGTAAGACCCAGAGGAGGGGGCAAATAACATTTACTTTGAAAGTTTTGAAAGTTAAGTTTCTGACTGTCAGTAAATAAAACCACCTGGCCTAGATATGGCAGTGAACAAAAAAGAAGGGGCTAGACATGTGATGTCATCAGTGATGTCAATAATGATATTTGTGATGTCATCTTTGATGTCCTGGGTATTAGTCTTAGCAGTGCACGCTGGTGGCGCAAGTTATGGTTGCTTGGCTTACCATAACTGGCAAATTTCAGGGGTTTTTCGATTTTACTTGTAACCATAATGTCCCTTTAACAAAGTTTTTTCATTGAATTTCATAGGCTTTAATTAGTCCAACTTAACCATAACGTCCCTTTAACAAAGTTTTTTCAATGAATTTCATGGGTTTTTACCAGTGCATGCTATTTTCCTACAACTTACTAATATCATACTTACCAAATATAAAAAGAATTGAGTCCAATTTACAAAGTATCACCTTAAAACTCTGCCATTTCCCACCTTCTAGAATATTTTTTAACACTTCTATACACTTTTTGCAACTATTTCAACTAGTTTTGCATCCGTAGGCGTCTATAAACATCTGACTTCATTGCAGACCTTCCGGACATTGCCACATGACCATACGCTGGCACACAGCATGATGACGTGTTCGAGAACCCGTCCACACTTCACAATAAGTTCCGTCCTTCGCAAACAGTTCGGAATCGCATTTTCTACTGATCTAGGAACTTTCAACTTCAAAATTTCCCTTGCACACCTCCTACATCTTTTCATACTCATTATCCATTACCAAAGTATCACCTTAAAACTCTGCCATTTCCCACCTTCTAGAATATTTTTTAACACTTCTATACACTTTTTGCAACTATTTCAACTAGTTTTGCATCCGTAGACATCTATAAACATCTGACTTCATTGCAGACCTTCCAGACATTGCCACATGACCATACCCTGGCACACGGCATGATGACGTGTCCGAGAACCCGTCCACACTTCACAATAAGATCCGTCCTTCGCGAACAGTTCGGAACCGCATTTTCTACTGATCTAGGAACTTTCAACTTCAAAATTTCCCTTGCACACCTCCTACATCTTTTCGTACTCATTATCCATTATCTATCTAGTACACAGTACAAACTTGGAAGAATTTTATCAAAACTGCTATTTATCTTAAAAATGGCATCAGTTATTGCCATCCCTCCTTCCCAAGAGCCACCACCACCACAATCTGGAGGAACTTCACAAAAAAAAAGCGCAGTACTTTCAAAGACAATGAAGAGGACCAAGAAGTGCCTACTTTTAGCACCAAGATCGAATCATGGGTGTGCCAGTTCTTTGCTACTGTTGAGAGTGTGCCAAAGGCTAAAGCTACCAAAGTGAAATGCACTGAGTGCAGTTTTGTACTCAGTCGCAGACTACCTGGACAGTACTCCTACGGGACCACCACCATGTGCCGCCACACCAAATCCAATGACCGCAATGCTCTCAGAAAGGTTGTTCCTTTCTCAGCAAGTAGTAAGCTGTCTTCCTCCACCTCATCTTCTTTAACAAATACTGTAACCACACAGCCTGATGTCTAGGGGCATTGGTGCATTATAAATAAATAAATACATAAATAAATAAACAAATAAATAAATAAATAAATAAAGAGGGCTACGGAACTTTATCGTTCATTGCAGCCCCTGAAATGGAGGATAAAGGCCATTAGCAGCCCTGGTTCCCAAAGCGGGAACCCAGGGTGCTAAAACATCGATTTTTCTTCCTATAGTGGGATGCCTGTGGCGTTCCACTGTAAGAAAGAAGGATTATTCTTCTGCAGCCATCTTGCTGTAGGAAGGAAAATCCTTTTCCAAGACAGCCAACATGGAAAGAGAAGGCAGGGCTCCGTACACAGCCCCTCTTCCCTTGCCATGGCAGCCTGCAAAACCCTATGAACATATTACCACAAGCACTTTTTTTCCCTTTCAAACCTATCCTACCTTCGAATAACCTTACCACATAGCCGGTCCCAGGTAGACATAGCCACTTTAACACAATTTTTTCGTCTCTAGCAGTTGTGGCCAGTAGCCAGATTGTCCGCGTCATGACCTTATGCCATGATCCAGACAATCTGGCTACTGCCCACGGCCACAGGCTATACATCAGTCACCAAAGGTATATGACTATTTTTTAGACCTACATTACACTTGTCAAAAAATAAAAACACAGGCACATTTGCAAAATCATGCTATAATGTCCTTGCCAATGCTCCACTCATGTTTAATTTTTTAAAACGTGTCAAAATGTATGTACATACAAGTCATATAACTTAGCCCCACTTGACAAAATCCATTCAGTCTTTACACAAACATTGAAGGTTGGGTCTATAATCTTTCTCAAAACGTGTGTCCATATTCGTCAAATAGCAATAAAGTTATAAGCCATCTAAAAATGTTGAGACCCCCCCTCTAATTTCTCCCCCTCTTGAGAAAATGGGGAATGGTTTGTTCAATGGGGACTTACCGGTCCCTCCAGGGTCAGAATGCACCGGTAAGTCCCCATTGAACAAGACCGGTGCCGGACCCGGTATTGGAGGCAGCCATGGCGCAAATAGCGCCATGGCTACCTCCAATCTCAGAATGAAGCCCATAGTTATCCAATCAAGCATCATAGGTCCCTGCCATTCAGTTCCTCGATTTTGCGGGCCAAGAACTGGGCACCATGCTTCACATCACCCAGTCTTGCTTCAACCTCCACTTGAAGGTCTTCAAGTGCCTGCCAACTTTGGGCTTCTATGATTTCCACAACCCTAAGGGAATCATTCTTAATGGATGCCATAGTCTTGGCTTGCACAGCCCCAGCCCTGTTAATGGCAGTGGTGCATTCGATTTCACTGCATTACTGTGCAGACCATCACTGCAAATGCGAAAATATCTAATTTGTTACTATGGAATTATCTCAATATATAGATAGGGGTTGGGTTAGGTATTTTTCAAAGTAGGGGGACATGGGTGGGAGGCAGTTGGGGGTCTCCCAACAGCATCCATTTTTCGTAGTAAATAATTAGATATGTTCACGTTTGCAGTGTTGGATGTGCTATTTTCACATAGATCTGTGCAGTCAGCAGCCCTGCCTGCAAGTCTCTCCTCCTCCTGCATCATATGGGTACACGCTACAAACACCTGCTTGCACACACTGTGCACAACCTCCTACCTTTACCTCTCGATGGTTCAACACAACTGGGCTACCTTTCTCCAATGCAACCACTCATTGTCCCTAGCAATCTACCCCTGATGCTTGTGCTCCCTCTGCAAAGATGATCTGCCAAGGAGAGAGAGAGAGACACCCATCCTGGCACCATCCTGTATTAACTGCATGTCCACCACGGAATGCCCACGGGTGGCTGCAATTGAAGGGTACAATCCCTCCACCTCCCCCAGGTTTCCTGCCAGTGAGACATTCCCAACAATGTCAATGTCTCATTGGATGTGGCAATATCTACCTCTGTTTGGACCACCATCTCAACAAATGACAAAGGTACAGAGGGAAAGAGGAGGGTATCAATGGAACCTGCACAACGAACCCACCACTGTCAAGTGCTGCTGCCAGGAAAGTGGAGAGCATAACAACCTCTTTCTTATACTTTTCTGCCTGCTGTTGATCAATGATCTCAGGATCACACAGAGGATTAATTCTCTGCAATCCAGCCATCATCAGTGGCAGCACTTTCTCCTGCAGTGTCTCATCAGGCAATAAGGCAGTGTGTGTCTGGATGGAAACATTACTGTGGCAAAGTAGTATTTCAGCAGAAGGGTGTGGGGCAGAAGAATGCTCAGAAACCCCCCAAAGGCCCACGCAAATCGGCCAGTCTCAGGTCCATCTTTGCAACATGTGTCTCCCTCTTGGATCCTCCACAAGGCACCAAGGGCACCCCCTTCAAAGTCCTTCTCCCCACATCTAACGCTGCCATTTCAAGTCAGATCTGCAGGCTCCTCCATATCCTGAGACACAATCCCATGTCCCTCTTGAAGTCCTCATTCTCAGCAACAGTGCTCGCAAATGTGTCCCCCACCTTAGCCATGTGCCTCTTCATGGAATTCGGTGTGATAGTGGTGAAAGGGGTCTGTTATGGATACATGAAGGATGAAATGAGGAGTCAGGAGTATGTTAAGATGCAATGTTTAAAGAAATGTAGAGAAGGAAAACAAAATGGTGATATTACTGTATATCATCCAGACCAGGCTATAGATCTGGTTTAGTTAGAGCAGCGTTCTTCAAACTGGGGGCCTGAAGGAAGTGCAGCCGGGGTTGAGTGCCAGAATCTTTAATAAGGGATTAAGATGACTGTTTTTAATATACAAATTATTCAGGTGACCGTTTTTAATAGAAAATATAAGCAGTAGTAACCTTGGCAGGCAGGGAGGGCTCAGTATGAAAACGTGTGAATATCGCTGAGTTAGAGTAATCCATCTTGATATATATGTTTTTTCTGCATGGTGGATTTCTGCTTTAGCACATAGAAATTGGAATATATTGATTTATTTGTTAGCCCTTGCAATAAGCTTTGTTCATGCAACCTTGTTTAAATGCTTAATTTACAGTCCAGCACAGGCGGACCCACTTCCAGCAGAGTCCTGGTAAAGGGGATTAATTCATTTATAACAAATGCACACAGCTGTAATGATGACACTTGGGAGGGTTAGGGTATATTCAGAAGAACTTTGAATGTATTGCTAGTGTGTGAATCTATTATGAAGATAATTGGGGAACGAGTGGAATCTCCTTAATTGAAGTCATCAATTCTTAAATTCTCTGTCTCACACGTGAACTATAATGTTATTTAGAAAACATATGTAAAATGAAACATTGAGGTAGGGGACACACAGAATTTGTATATAGGTCTGAACCTGTTGTGATATGTTTACATTCCTTTGTCACATTCTGCTATGTTGCTATTAAAGTTTTACCAGACTAGCCTAACTTAAACCTTGAAGTCGTCTCTGAGTTTTTCCTCATCAGGTCTATGGTGCCTTTTTGACCCTGCAATAGATGCCCCTCTCATGATGGTCCATCTTCATCTCATCATGACAGTGCAAAAGAAGATTACATACATCAACATCAATGAATGAATATTTCTTCACCTTTCTGCTGCAGCTGTGACATATGGGGCCTCATTAAGAGGAAGGAGGTAACCATGTCGCTTTTTGCGGCATGGCTACCCCCATTCCGGGTACCGGGTCCGGGTTCCTTGAATGGGGAAATACCGGGCCATTCCAACCTTGGAGGGCCCGGTATTTCCCCATTTAAGGAACCCAGACAAGGTCCATCCCCATTCCCATTTCAGCCCCCATAGTGCTCAATGGGAATGGAGAGAATGCTAACAACTGGCCCGTTAGTGACGGGCCCATTGTTAGCATTCTGGGCCGCTCGCGGGTCCCGCTAAGGACGTCTGGTAAAACCAGGCGTCCTTAGCAGGTCCCACGAGTGGACCTCGTAATGAGGCGGTAGGGGGTTAACGGGGCCGGCAGCTCTACTGGCCCCATTAACCCCCTACCGCCTTCCTTGTAATGAGGCTCATGGTCTTTCAGAAATGTTGGCACCTTGCCTGTGTACATTGGTGTGAACACAAATGCAGGTGAGACAGGTACTAGTGCACAGACTATGGTCATTACAAGTTTGGAGGTAGCCATGCCTGTAATACAGGCAGCTACCTCCAAACGCTTGAAAAAATCTGGCACCCGTGATTGGGCAATTACCAGGTGATGCCGAGTTTGGCGGACCCGGTAATTGTCCATTCGCGGGTACCGGTAATAAGAGACTCCCCATCCCCATTCGGCCCTATAGGGCTCAATGGGAATGGGGAGGGTGGTAGCACCGGTACCGGTAAAAACGGTACCGGTGCTACCATCATGTCTGCTCGCAGGTGCCGGTACAGCCACCAGGTCAGACATGGTGGCTGCAAGGGCACCTGTGAGCAAAACTCCTATTATGGTGGTACGGTAGCAACAGTGCCGGTAGCGATACTGCCACCGTTCTTGCCTTACAGCCATACTTTTAATGGGCCCTATGTTGTGGAAATATCACATGGGCGCATGGGCAGTAAGACAACAGACTCCTGCATTTATGTTTTGCAATCCATTTCCCAGCATGCCTGGAAGGACTGCATACAATGAATGATTGTAAGCCTTCAATTACCTGTACAGCTCAAACTACTGACCACAAATTCCCTGTCAATCCATCACACACATCAAACTTCTTGAGATTGATGTCAGTTCCACAGGCACAGAAAGGGTCAATGCAAAGTCTCACAGAAATGAGCATCTTTATAATCAGATGTGCAGGCTCGTGTGTCATAGATTCAAGAACATCACGCGCCCCTATAGTCACATCTACCCTCTACCGCCCTTGAATTTCACCCCTCCAATGAAGCCTTTATAAACAAGAATGTTATCCTCTCTGCAGATAAGTAAACAATAGTCTCTTTCTGAGTTAACACATCATAATGGATCAAGTCTAAGGTCCTCATTATTAGTATGTGGTAAGGAAATAACGGTGCCGGTAGCAACATACTGGCACCCTTTCCAGACCGCCATACTAAAACAATGGGGCTCATTACAAGTACGGGGGTAAGGGGTTAATGGCACCGGTAAGGATTCCGGTGCCATTAACCCCCTACCACCGCATTCCGAGGTCCCTTAGCGGGTCCCACTAGGTCCGGCTGGTTTTACCAGCTCCCCTTCGCAGGACCCATTAATGGACTATGGAGCTAATAACGGGCCCGCTATTAGCTCCTTCCCCATTCACATTGAGCTCTATGGGGGTTCAAATGGGAATGGGGAATTGTTTTTGAAATGGGGACTTACCGGGTCCGCATAGGTCGGAATGTCCCGGTAAGTCCCCATTCTGACATCATGGACCCGGACACGCGTTTGGAGGCAGTCGTGCTGCTATTTGCATCATGGCTACCTCCAAACTCGTAATGACCCCCACTGTCTTGACAACTAAAGTATTACCAGTCTTTTATCAAGATTGTTTACAATTGATTGTAGCCTAGATAAGTTTGCCACGTCTGACAATGCAGTGCCCATTTTTAAAACATTCATGTACAAGGTTATACCCTGTGTCAATAAAAAATTAAAAAAACACATAACTGTTCCACTAAAAACTTGTGGTTAGATAAGAAAGCACTTAAAAAGGCTATATTTGTGAACTAAAATCAAAATACAGATGTCTATAAGCGATTTCAATCCAGCACTCCACCTAAGTCTATGGCTAGCATGTGATGCCCAGCTGGAACCCTTAATTATATATTTGTGTCTATAAGTTCTTTTATTTCTGAATGATGTACCCTTATATCACGCCCAGCTCTTTGAATCCCCCCGGTCTCATTGAACCAAGAAGAAGGTTGTTTTGCAAAGTTAAAAGATTTATTTTATGAATTGGAACAAGATATATATCACACTTTTATGAATTTGAACAATAGCTAGATATCACACTATTAATATTTATACAATGATCACCAATGGTTGATATCACAATCAACAATCTCTTTAATCAGTAGGAGTATGGATGAGAAGAAGAATTTAGCATAGAATAAAACTTTGTGTGGGTTCAGTCAAATGCTATGATAGGAAATTAATGCAGCACAGAAATAATACTTTTGTGTGTTCAATCAACTGCAATGTTATAACTCTTTCCCCCTGATACTACTCAAGCCCCCCTGATATGTAATATAGAAATGGAAGGGGAGAAAACAGGTTTCAGGAATATACAATCTCAACCAATGCAGTTTCAATCCCAGTTCCCCCCAGCAAGCATAGAGAGAAACAGGAATGATTTCAAAACAAGTCAAATGCTTTTAAATGTGACTTGTAATGAATAGGAAAAACACTGAACATGGATTTAATTCTCTAAATTGGATTCAAAACTAGTGGGAGCCGCTTTGGATATGTTCAGGTAAACAGTAGCACTGATGATTGAATAACTAGCAGACTTGAAACTGAAATCTGAGGTTGGATGCAAAGAATAGCTATTTTACACGTGTTGAAACTTTTCAGCGCGTGAGAAACGCGATTACAGAAATTTGTTCGTTTCAAGCTGAGGATGTTAGCTTCACTTTCGTTTCTAGCATGCACGATTCAGAAGTTATGAAGGTTTTAGTAGAGGTTGATTTTTCTCAAAAATAGTCAAGATTTTCAAATGACAGATGTGCTTTTGAATTACAAACAAGAATTTTCCTTACACTAGGGAGCTATGAAGATGCAAAATACCCAATGGAACAGCCACCAGAACAGCAGCGCCACAGCTCTAACTTTTTCCGGCCAAGACACTTGTCTTTCTTCAGCAAAAATATTAGCACAAAGATGATATTATCACTACAATTATCAAAGGACTATATGCGTGAGGGAAAGATTCAGAAAAGACAAAAGAGATTCTACCATGCAGTTCTGGATATGATGGAATGGGTTGGATAGGATTACTTAAGGATAAGAGATTGGCTATGGACAATTATATGCTAGATACTCACAACTATGGTTTGAAATAGGCCTGTCAAAGATCTGGTCAAAGGGTTCTGGAGTGGAATTCTGCTAGCCCACCGGACAGGATTCAGGCACTTGGTTCTGCACTCAGCATGGCACTCTAGTCTCTGCACGGCCTCTGGACTGGATCTGATGGGTTGGTTCTGGGTTACAGCTATATGGTAACAGCTCTGCTCTACTGGTTTGGATCTCTGGGCTCTGTCAAGAGTTCTTGGCAAGAAGCAGAAACAGCATAGCCATGCTGTTCAATTTTGGTGTGCCCCTTGGAAGTCTGGGGTTAAAATCAGGTTGCAAGATTTTAAAAGCCAAGCTGAGAAGGGTTCAGCTTTGGAATTGGGCCTTCTGCTTTCAGTGAACAAAGGGGGGGTCTGGGAATCTCTCTACCAGCACGAACACAGCCCAATGACCTGTTCTTGGGTGAATAACCCCTGGGAGAGACTCTACCAAGTCTTTAGCTCACTGTCCTTTTCACAGAGAAGAAATGTCCCCGCATATCAGCCTTTGTCCTGCCCAGGGGCAGTCCAGCGCCGAAATGCTAGGCAATTCTCCTCTGAACAAGAGTACCATCAGTAACCCCATACACGTGTTTCAGCCTTGTTGGGCATCATCAGTGAGGTGAAACTGTTGCCTCTCTAAGAACAGTGAGCAAGGGGTCCACGTCTGGATTGCCCTGTTAACTTAGGGTGAAACCCAAAGTTAATGGATGCAAACAAAGGGGGGGTCTGGGAATCTCTCTACCAGCACGAACACAGCCCAATGACCTGTTCTTGGGTGAATAACCCCTGGGAGAGACTCTACCAAGTCTTTAGCTCACTGTCCTTTTCACAGAGAAGAAATTTCCCCGCATATCAGCCTTTGTCCTGCCCAGGGGCAGTCCAGCGCCGAAATGCTAGGCAATTCTCCTCTGAACAAGAGTACCATCAGTAACCCCATACATGTGTTTCAGCCTTGTTGGGCATCATCAGTGAGGTGAAACTGTTGCCTCTCTAAGAACAGTGAGCAAGGGGTCCACGTCTGGATTGCCCTGTTAACTTAGGGTGAAACCCAAAGTTAATGGATGCAAACAAAGGGGGGGTCTGGGAATCTCTCTACCAGCACGAACACAGCCCAATGACCCGTTCTTGGGTGAATAACCCCTGGGAGAGACTCTACCAAGTCTTTAGCTCACTGTCCTTTTCACAGAGAAGAAATTTCTGCTTTCAGTGTTCTGGAGTCTTGGATCTGGGTTCTCCTGCAGAGCGCTTTGCCAGTAAATCAGTTGATGGGTGAATCTGTGTGTCTCTAGGTCCTAAACTGTCCCTATTTATGTATTTCCCAAAGGGGCGGGTAGGCTGATTATACTAAGTTCAGCCTCTAGGAATCCAATTGGTCAGAGTATTTCCCCTCTCCTGATTTGAGAAGGAAATCTAGTGTCACAGTGATGCTGCAATTTACAATCCAGGGAAAAACCTCCCCTTTGTTTCTACACAGAAAATCTATTTTTCATATAAAGCATATTTACAATATCATCAACTTGCTAATAATACATATTCACATCACAGATTTACGAGAGCACGTATCCGTCCGAGTCCCATCTTCTTGAGAGTTTCGGTTCAAAATTGACAGTTTTTCATGTTTTTGGTTGGTTACCCAGTGTCAGATCTGTACACATTTTGACACATACATGCGCATGACATCTGGGCATAATCCTGTACATTTTCATATAACTAGCATTATCACAATTGCTACAACATCAACATTTTGGTAGTCCGGTCTCTGAATATCGCACAGGGTTCAGAGTAGTTGCAAACTGTGAGCAGCATTTTCATATTAACATATAAAATACAGATTTTTCCAAATTTTACACAGTTTTCTATGAGTCTTTTTCCAAAAAGATATTTCCTTGGAGTTTAAGATACACATATCTGTCTAGTCCCACCTCCAAGGTTGGGCTGGGTCAGAGCACTTGGGCCTCTCTTCCTTTGGCAGTTGGTTTCTGTTGACACCCGCATTTGCATTTGCTTTCAGTCAAGAGAGTCTTTTGTCTCCACTCAGAGCAACAGGCCAAAATCTCCTCCCACCTCCATTAACAACTCCATGCCACTTCCTGAGCAGAGAGCAGGAGGAAGATTCCTTTGTTTGGGAGACGCTGCGGAATACCTTTGAAGTCCAGTGTGGCTGACATTAGTTCACTTTTAAAACACTGTTTTAACATTGTCTTTTCTAAAATAACAATTACATTTTCAGCAAACGTGCACACAGATCTCTTCATTCCAGTCTTTTTAAAACATAGAAATTGAATTGTAGCAACCCATATTGCGTTTGATGGCAAGTATCTTCTTTTCCACAATTTGATTTTACGACACAAGTTTTAAACTGACAGTATAAGTAAATGACAGCTTGGACACAGGCGAGCGGCAGTACTGCGCCCATATCTGACATATTTTTCCCAGGCAAGCACCTTTTGAATGTGGATTTTTTTATGATTAAAGGTGCTTCTCCTGACATTGTGCTTATGGGGATTACTTAAATAAGGTGATGGTGAACACCCCACAAGGATGTTGGATCTTCTCTGCTGTTTGGGAACCATGATTTTGCACTTTCAACAGCCAAGGAAAACAAATTTTTAAAGCACTTCTGGATTTTCCTTGGAATGTAGCACTGCCTTTTTAAGCAGTTCTATTTTACTCTCTGGGCAGCCCAATGATAGGTTTTGGCAGTGTGGTCTCCTGTTTTACCACTGACATAGGCAAAAATAGATTTGGCACCCTATTTTTCAGGTTTCCCTGCGCACTTCTAAGAGATTTTTAGCGCATAGGGCTTTTTGGCGGCCATTCTGTTGTTTTTGATGAAAACAGCACATAGTGATGTTGCGAGGCAGAGTTTAGTGGGTCAGAACATCCCCCATGTCCTACCCAAGTTGCTATACTCAGGAAAGAATTAAAGTTTGTTACACAACAAAGGAAGAACACCTTGGTTAAAAAAGGTTGGGAAAACATATTAGCTGCTCCAGGAACTTCTTTGAACTTAATGGTAGTTGATCCCAAATGAGTTTGCAAAGCTAAATTCATTAACCCTGTACACGGAGAGGAATGACAAACCTTCTGTGCAAAAGTATAAGTGGGCACCAACCCCTTGAGAGGCGAGGTATTTCACAAATGACGTTTTTGCTCTTTAATGCATGTGACATTTTCTTCACCTCTGTAGAAGTGAAAAAATGGATTCTCTTAATGAAAGCATATATAGCACCTGGGCCGGACCACATAGCTGCTGATTTTTATGCACATCAACCAGATCTATGGATCTCTTTATTGTGTCAAACATTGAATGCAATAATAACAACACAGTGCTATCTAATTACATAGACATCTGCAACAATCTGCCCAATTTTTAAGAAGGGAGATACAATGGACCCTGTGAGGTATAGACCAATCTCCCTGCTAGATTCAACTTTCAATATTTGTGAAACTGGGGTTAACAAAATGAATGGACTGGATTAATGATAATAACATTATGTTTGATTCACAATATGGTTTCAGTTAATATTTGGGTACGGAATTACAGTCTTTAAACATACTTGATTGTAGCTAAATCAATACATGTCAAAGGAGAACCTTTTTTGCTGCCTTAATGGACAACAAATGGCATTTAATTATGTTAATCGATCTTAGTGTTTGCTAATTTTACAGGATCTGGGTATTCGAGCAAACCTGATGATGGTATTAATATGCATACATGAGTAAATACTGCAGCAGTAAGAAGTGAAGATTTTGGCAACACTACCTGACTATTCCCCATAACATGCAGTGTAAAACAGGGGTGTACACTGGTGCCCAAGCTCTTTAATCTGTATACTGATGAGCTGGTATCTTAACACATATTGATTCATATACAGAATTCATAAAATCCTTTGATTAAACTGTTAATGTGTCAAATTCAGCAACTTTATGTTTGTACAGCACTGGACGAATAAAAGGGAGGGTCTTTTATTAAAATAACATCCCAATACCATCAGTTTCGTTCTATAACTACCCAATATTCATTAACTTAATCGAATAATCCAACCTCTCACTTTCTAAAACAGACCAAAAACATGAGTCCCCTTTTTAAATGTTCACATAATTATAATGTATAGCCAGTCAAAATAATGGTAAACATGTATCAAGCAAAAGTTACAGCTATTGCCATGTACAGCAGTGGTGTTCATGGGTTTGGGCGTTTTAAGGAATTCTAATGTATTGAACATGCTTTCACAAAACGAGTTTTGAGACTGTAATGGTCTGCTCGCAATCTCACAGCTCATAGAGACCTTAATATGCCTTACATTGGGGATGCTATGAAAATCACTCTAAGCCTACTATCCATCTGTTATAACCCTAAAGCTATGCTTTCTAAACAAACTAAAAGTCCGCACTAGTGAAGGGGCTTGAAAAATTCCATTGATAAGAGAGGTAGAAAAATATCTGATTAAAAAATCAAGTAGTATCGTAGTGCACCTACATTTCACTGTGGGAACAAATGCATGACTATTTTTAAAAGGTTGTAATCAATTCACATACGACCAATTGATAGAAAATGGAAATAGCTGAGCATTCTAATGCATAGATTGAGCCACTATTAATAATGGAGGGTATTGCTCCTAATTCTACTTCCTTGCCTTACTTAAAGCATGGCTCGCTTTAATTGTCATATCTTAAGCACAGACCATGGGGTGTGGAGTAACAGTAGCTCTGAAGATAAGTTATGCCCTTTCTGTCCCACTTTTTATGAAACGCTCTGTCATTTCTTGTTACTCTATCCCATATACTGCACTCCAAGAAAGCAATATCTTGTGTCACCTTTGAAAATGTCAATGGACTGATCTACCTTTTGAACGGAAAAACAATGGAAATAGCATGGGCACTCAAAACATGTTTATATAATGCTCTTAAAATCAGGGAGGACATGATGTCAGGTAACTTTTAGAAAACTCACTTGTTTAAAATGACAAAGGTTTATATATGTATTGCTTTGTTCATGTTTAATATAATTCTCATGATAAATTAAGTAATGAAAATATACTTTCTTTTTAGGAATTGATGTACATTTAATTTTAATGTTTTTATGTTTGAAGTTTGCATTATGATTAACTGTACTTGTGTTGAATGCACTTTTATGATACTTGGTTTTCCAAAATAAAGTTTGGTAAACTGAACTGAACACTATGGGCGTCATTACAAGGTTGCTGGTCTGGATACAACGGTACAAGTAATCTTACCGGTACCGTTGTATCTGGACCGGCAAACTCCGAGCTGTGCTCGTGGGTGCCTTTCATTCTGCCAGGTCTGGCCTGGCGGAATGAAAGAAACCCGTGAGCACAGCTTGCCTGTAGCACCGGCACAGTAATGAACCATGCCGGTCCGGCAGGGCCAGAATACCCCAGTAATTGCCCATTCGCGGTGCCGGTAAAACATGGATACCAGTGACAGCCGTGCCTGTACTAGAGGCACGGCTACCGTCAGCCTCATAATGAGGCTCTATGTGTTATAGAATATATGAGACATTAAAATAGGGAATATGTTACTGTTTAAATATGCATGGCCACATATGACTTTCTGAAATGGCTTTTGTGATGCTGGTTTTGTTAGTTCTCCTGTGTACCTGGTACAAACTAATTTCTGTTTCTTGTCTGCTCTCCCTATTGTTAATGAGGGTAGGTATGAAATACCAGGAGATTAGTAATGCCACCTGAAAACAAACAAGTATTATTTATTGTACATCACATAAATTCACTAATATCCTCATTAGAGAGGTCATCTGTTTAGGGCCTTAAAGAAAAACATTTAATGAGATGTCTATCACTCAAATGGACCCACCTTAAAGGAAACTTGCATAAGCAAAAAGACGTTTAACATTCCAAATAGTCTTCAGACACTATCCTTTAGTAAATTTAAACTGTAAACTGATCACTTGCTTGGGGCTTAGCATGTTCAGATCCAAGCTTCAAACATAGCTAGATGTACTTAAAGTGTTGCCTAGATCAATTCGGTAATAAAGTCAATATTCTGCCAAGACGGGAAAGGAATTTCAAACCAAGAAGGCTTGTCAGTCAACACTATTAATCATTAATTGAAAGCCTTTCCTGGACAAAAGGTTTCATAAGTTAAGGAACTGAAACTTTTCATAAATTAAGGAACTGAAACTTGTATAAATGTAGCACCCAAAATGCATTAAAAAAGTATCTGTGACATAACACCACAAACATATGGTCTAGAATTAAAAGAAAAGGTGTTCTACAACCGTGAGAATCTTCTCTACACAATGACAGCAATGTCGTGTTGCATATACCTACATTCTTAAGGACTGTGGGAACCCAGAAATCCATATTTCATTGATGTGTTATATTTCTAAGATGAAATATGGAAGAAATACTATTTTCAGTACCAAATTGCCCAAAGAGTGCAGCCCCCTGAAAACAGGTTCAGAAATGTGATCAACCTATACAAAATAAGGTGTTTATTCAATGGGAGTGTCTGCCTGTTAAGCTAGCCCGTGCAAAGATTTGACCAAACAAAAAGTGTGATTGCACAATGACATGGGGGCTCATTACAAGTTTGGTGGTATCTCAGCAGTAATCCCACCACTAAATGATATTACTGTTACCACCACTTGGTCTGGCAGTATTACCACTGGCAGTAATACCACCAGATTAGAAGTGGTGGTTTTACAGCCTAAATCCCCATTTTATGTCATCTACAGGACTCCATTGGGGATTTTTGGTGGTATTACCGCTGGTTCAATTACCATATAGTAATACAGATGATTCTTGTTAGGTAAAGTAGAAGAGTTGCTCCTCCATTTTACCTCCAAAAATCAGCGCTTGTCCCGTCCAATAATTCCACTGGAGGTAATACCGCCAAAGGTGCATGAAAAATTGAGGTAAACAGAATTGCCTCCACTTGTTTCCCACACCACCAAATGAGGCCCGTAGTGTGGAAATATGACATGCTATATAAGTGATATAAGTTGAAACAAACAAGGAATGAAAAGATAGGAGTCTAAAGGCTGATGAGAAGGGGAATCACTTTTCAAATGGATGTATGCTTAGATTGTATATTATCTGGATGTGATTGGACCTTATCCATGAGGAAACTTGTGCTGTAGACAGACCTGCCTTCAGGGAGGGGCCAGAAGGAGCCAGGTGACTATGAATTCCCTGGAAACAATTGAGGGTCTTGGAAGTCCTCTGCTGTAAAGAAGTATACAAAAGGGAATATGTTATTATGTATAGGCCCTTTCAAACAATTTATCTGGTAAGTTACAGGAATAAGTGGACCAAAAAAGACTTCCACAAGAGGGAGCTAATTCCAAATGCAATGCCTGGGCATGTGAAGTCAGAACTGCACTTTGCTTTCTTGCTGTATTCAAAACCAATCCAGATTTGTTTTACACAGGGAAATAAGCATTTATGAGCAGATACATCACAGCCTTGTGTAAATCCATACCCAATCAAATTGAACTATGCATGTATTTACAGGTGACATCTGACATCAGATTTGTGTAATGGTGCACAGTTCAAATCTTTTTTTTTCTTCAAATTAATATGTGATCTGTGAAATCCATAGATATGAAAAAGAGACATTAGTGGGATGAAATGGGGCTTAGCTCTGCTACTTCCTCATCCATTGGAAATTATGTAAAAATAGATTATATTAACTCCTCACTCATAACATTGCAAAATATGGGGAGGACCCTGTATCAGTGGAAGTAAAGTAGTAGGGTCTTTATCTCTTTATTAGAAAATCATAAACAATACATTACATTTTTGTGTGGATGAACCCCTCTGTAAACACTGCCTAAACACATGTCTAAAGAGTCTCATAAACTCACCAGAGCTTGCATTCAAATCCAACGCATATGCTGCAAAGCCACAGCACCACAAGGGGGAATACATACTAAATGTGATTCAAATATCATGATGTTGATTTTCCATGTTGCCTTACAATACAATACAATACCTGTTATTGATATCAGAGAAAATAAAATTACTTTATACAATTGTCATAAAATAGAAAGTGCATTGAATTGTGGACAACTGAAGAGAGATTTAATACACTGGCCAATACGCAGCAATGTTGTTATATAATTAAGTGTGCTGCTTAGTGGTGGCATTCCATTAGTTAGGATTAGAAATATTTAGAAATCACTTGATATATGGAGTGATTGTGTGTTAGTATTGAATCTTAGTGAGAGTTTCCAAGGCGGACCAGCTGTTATTGTTGCAAACGAGCTAAATATGCTCATATATTTAATTTTGGTAACTTCCACAACATAAGGTTGGGGGACCACCTCTGATTGTATTTTATTTAAATAAAATAGGGTTCCAACTTGAAATAAAACCAGAATGCACCTTAGTGATACATCAATGTATTTTTTATTATTTATTTGTTTTATTAAGTTTATACGGTTGCATTCTAATCAACCTTTTAAACTGTAAAAAGAAAAATACATACATATAAAAACAGTTAATTACATCATAACTTTAGTCATCTAAAACAATACAAATGGGCATATTCTCATCCAATTAAATAATCGAATACATAAAAGATCATACAATCTGAAATTCACATGTGAAGAATAAAGGTAATATGTTTAGCCAGGCTAATGGTGGTACTTCATCCTTTGCTGCAATACATGGTGGAAACATTGTATTACCAGCAATGATAATATACGAGGCAACACATGTGTCATAGCGTGCTATGCATATGAGGTTTGTGTCTATTTCACTTTAGGGTCAGTAGCGATTGTCGAACAATCATTTCTGAAGAAGCTGTTGGGTGTATTGAAATAGGAAATGAACAACTTGGTGTATCTAGAAACCAATGTCCTGATCATTTCTTGAACATTGTCCCGAGCTCCCATGTTAATGTTTATATCTGCATGGCCAAATGAGAATGATAACTTGAAGGAAATAATTTTAATGGACCTTCTCAATCTTGAAGGTTGGTCCGAAATGTAACAGGCTTAAGTAAGATAAGAACACTATAACCAACTTTGTAATTGCCTACACATTGTATGAACATCACTATTAATGCCAAAGTAAAAAAACAAGTGAGCACTACATTCTTGAGTTGCCTGAAAGGTAAGCTCTTTGCCATATAATCTGTTTCCCATTCTCCCACCTTGTTGACGGTGTGAATATCTGATGGTTGCAGAAAGCTTGGGTGTATGAGTGACCTCATGTTGAATTGTATGCATGAAGCCTGGTAGAAGGTTCCACCAGTGTTAGTTAGACCTGGAGCTCGTGAGCAGAGGATATGTTAGTGAATGTTTCCTCTTACTCACCTAACTGTCTCACCTGTAACTGAAGACCTGTACACAACTTACCTGGAAGTGATGTCAATAAACCAGCATCCTTCCAACCTGTCTCCTAATTCTTCTTGCACATATGCTTTTATTTATTACACTGGTGACATGCTTCTTAGGAAGCATTGCAGAAAAGAAATGTCTTGTATGGGGGCAGCCACCCTCACATCCACCACCCTCATAAAAGAGATTAAAACATCCAACCCCCCTCAAGTCAATCAGCCTCCCAAGATCAACAAAGTACCACCTGTCTCCAGGGGCCTCAGGTCATCACTTGCATGTGAATAAGCTGCCAGCCTCCACATTTGGCCCGGGGCCATGTGCAGTGGCGGTAAAGCAACTGGCATTGGAATGGTCAAAGCCCATGCCACCTCCCAGAAAAATTGGCAAAATGGCATTAGCCTGCTGCAATTCTACAGCAACCTTCTGCTAAAAGCCCACTGAGTAATGGCCATACATGGGTTGTATGTACTGGCATGTGCATAACGTACACAGTCAAATGCCATCAACGCATTGATAGTGCATGGCCCCAGACACAGCACCCCCAACTTTTAATCTGTAGACCAGAGCAATACTCTACACCTCAGTAACATCAGCAGTTTGATATGGTACTGCAGGCCTAAGACTTAACCTGAGGCAAAAAAAGGTAATTTACTGCAAAGCCCATGCATAACCTACTTCTTGTCAGAGAAAGCCCAGACATGACCCACTTTCCCTCCCAGCATGATGTTTGAAAAGCAGCTCCACATGCTGCCCACATGCCCTAGCACTCCCGCAGGTCCCTCCCCTCTAACTACAACTGAAAGCTGGCTGGGAGTTCATCATGTTCAAAATGCTGAAGGGGTGGAGGGTTTGGTTTCCAGCTGCAGCTTCTCTTCTAAATCAGGACACTCATTCCTTATAATTCGTTAGCCCTACAGGGACTATGTACTGTCCCTAAAATGATGAGGTATTATCTTGCTATCACTGTACTGGGGAATGCTCTCACAATATGCCTACTTACAGAGTGCCACCGTTTGGAGCATTCCTACTGTGGTTTTCTCTCACAGTGCCCCTTGTACAGGTGTCTTCCTTCTGTTGTACCCACACTGGGTTCTACCCCCACGGTGTCCCCATAGTGACAGTGCTATTCTCTCAATAGCACCCCTATAATCAGACCTAGCCTCTTATCATTCCAAAATTAGAAGAACGCATTAATGCGTTTTTCAGGGATCCTCTATCTCACAGTGCCTACTCATAGTACCCACTTCTGGGCTACCCACATGACATCCTAATTGACAGAGACCCTGTTTCCATAGAGATCCCTCTGCCAAGCAGTCCACTCCTTTCAGAGCATCCTTTACAAGGCAACCTAAATATGCTCATTATAATGATAGGTCCATACCCTTGTTTGCCCCCATACCAGGGCTATCTTACGTGACCACGTTTACATATTGCACCTCTGATCTTGAAGAGAACCACAACTTGGTATTATGCAGCTCACAGTGTTCCCCCTTTCTTGCAGATGCCACTTCAATGTTTGGTTTCTCACAGCTCTTGTTTTTCAACAATATCTTGGTGTGTTGAGTCACTTCAGTGACACTAGGGTGGTTTTAGAAGAGTTCATCTCCAGACATGTTCTTGGTTGTCTGTTCTACTTCCTGATGATCATCACCCCTTTTGTTTTTCCCTTGAGCAGATGTGAGTGATCATTCCCCGTATTGGGGATAATGACTTTTCCCAAAGCAAACTTGACCATGGCTATGTGCTTTTCTCCCATTCTTCCCCCCTTGGGATCTCTCTCTTCTATTGTTTAAAGATGGCATGCTCATTCTCCCAGTCTGTTGTTTTTGAAAATGGTTGAGTGATGCTGTATGCTTCAGTGTCCAAGTGAAGTCATGTGTAATGTTAAGCATGTAACCTTGCTGAATTTTCCACCAACACCATTATATTTGAAGACTTGTACACATGTTACCTGGAAGTGGTTTCAATAAACCACAACGTTCCAACGTGCAACCTGCCTCCTTAGTCTTCCTGCCCCTGTATACTAATTTACTGCACTCTGAGATATTATTTTAACATATTATTTCAGTCAAATAAATCCATTTCTGAAGTAAAATGTTATACACCAGTTTGTTTGTTCAAACACCTCTCTTTCAGGGGAACACGTTCTGTGCACCCAGCAGTAAGCATTGTAGGAACCCAAGAACAGAAGTAAGGGAAGCTGGATAGGGGTAGCATGTTCAAGGCCAGTGGACTCAAACTGTGCCCACACATCAAGGTGTCTAATGCGTGTCCTAACCAGACACAAATTAGGGCAATTATTGTCAGACCCTTTGGGCTGGCCATGAAGAAGCTTCATTATCTTTTCCCTTTGAACAAGGCATGTATTACCTAAAAAAGAAATACATCCATGGGCAGTATTTATATCATAGAATTACACTGGTGGAGTCTGAGGTGGAAACAAAGTGTATGTTTTCTGGGAAACAGGAAAAACAGGATGCCTCACGGAACACAATGTATCTATTCCTCCAGAGGGAGGCACTTTGTATTGCTGTTCTGTTAAGGTCCAAGGGGCCTGCTTCTGGTGCTTGGGCATCGTTACTTCATTAAGCACTCTCGAGAGGAATGAAGAAATCATCATGTTGGGCACCAATGAACCACACCAACATCTAGGGTGTTTTGCATCTTGTGGATTGCATCTTGTGATTCCCGCACACCTGCTCTGTGCCAGGAGATTGCAGAAATTGGACATGCGTGCCTCCCATGGAACCGATAATGCTCACCATGGCCGAACGTAGTGGAGTGAGAGCAGAGGCATGACGACGGAGGGCACAAAATACCTGGTGGAACAGCCATGAAAATGTGCTCTCGGCCATGCATGTTACATGCCCATCACGTGCTGCATTGTGTCTATGGACAAGAAACATAAGATGCAAAATCCCCCCAGTAGAAGTGGTAGGGCTGTGCTGATGGATTGACATGGCTGTGACTTTCTAGTTCTCGCTCAGGTTGAGACATCAAGTGTGATTATGTCCCATTGAGTCAATACTGCTGCTCTGGCCATGATATATCTGTGCAGATTTGTCTGATGGGCATTGGACCTCCCCTTCACCTGTGTCTACTATAATGTCATAATGCACATTCTCATAGCTATATGTAGAAGTGGCTAATGTTGTAGAGATGTGTATATGTCATTTCTAGCGCTGTGATACCTCGGGGCTAACAACAAATAAAATAAATACATACATTGCATGCGGTGTCTGATTTTAAAGCATACACTATTTACTATTATTGGATGCTTGGCAGTGTAGTCTGAATAATGCAGTGTGCCTACCCTCACTGTGTATACTAACTTTCGATTCATGTAATATTACCATTTGTTTTTCGTCCAAACTCATGAGGCTCCATGTCAAAGGTGTTATATTTTGTTTAATTCTCACTGCATCGATTATCCAGATTTTCTAGAAATCACGAGCCGCTAGGATTGGTGCCTACAGTGCCATCAATTATGCATGGCTGAACTCGTCAAGATGTGTGGATGGTGTACAATTAATTAGTCAAGAACTGCATATGCTTTGCACTTCAGTTACTAGGATGCCCACATAGCATGAATAAGACAAATTGAAAGCAAGCAATGCATTTTTTAGCACATAGTTCACACCCAGAGATGGGCATCTGTGCTGGTGAGCAAACTTTAAAAAGGGGTTGCCAAGCCCCACTGTGAGGCTCACAAATGAGCGATTAATCTCTCTAACCTCTTCAGATTGTCCAAATAAAACCTGAGCACATCAAACCCTTGCTCCAATGATTCATCGACTGTGAGGCGGAGAGATGTGATCCAGAGTGTTCCCCAATCAAGTCACTTTTTGTTCATTGTTTTCAGTATGTTCCCTCCACCTAGATGTATTGCATGACTTCTCTTTCCGTTACTTGTTCAAATACAGCACTGTGAGTGACTACATCATGTGTGTACATTGTGGGCACATGCATGTGGTACATCATCCACGCCACCCAGCTTCAGTTTATCTGTTGTCCCTGCAGCTGTTGCCAGTGCACCCTTTGATATCCGCACACTTACTGGGACTGTTTCATACAGGGTGTGTGGTCTGTTTAAAGGTGAGTCACCATCTCAGTTTTGTTGTAATTTCCATTTACAGTGGTGTCCAACAAGGGGGGCGGAGGGGTTGCTGGTTGGTGCAGGGTATGGGGATGTGGTTGAAGGGACTTATTTGCAGGGATGTTGCAGACATGGGTCTCGTTCTGGTTTATATGGCATGGTGGGTTGAGCATGTTGTTTCTGTGCTGTGAAGCTGCAGATTGAAATTTCACAGGTGGCATTTGTTTCCCTGTCTGCCCTTCTCCCTCACCTACTTGTGTCCTTCCTAGTCCCCAACATGTACTACTTTTCCATCTGTGTGCCTTCCGGGCTCTCTGACCATGCTGATTTGTCCCCAGTGTTTCTGTCTCTGTCTTCCTCTAGTGCCCACCTTCTATCTGCCCTCACCCACTGTAATGTCCACCATCTCTCTCCTCATCTACCCACCAGCCAATCTCCTCCTTCACCATGATTCCACCCCACCTCTCTCTCTCCATTCCACATCTACACATTCACCATTCTGTGCCCTGTCTCCCTCTTGCCCTCTGTCATCCTTCTGATCAGCTACCACACTGTACTTCCCCTCCTGAGACCTTTACCTCCTCACTTGGAGTCCTTTTCCTCCCCAGCATCCATGGGTGACCAAAAGACACATGTGACACCTGACAGTGGGTGTGCAGAATGTGTAGGCTTTCATTCAATGTCCCTACTTACGTCCGCATTCCGGGACTGACTGACACCGGTTTCCAGAGTGTATGTTGTGCTGTGCTTGTAATCTGTATGCTTCACTGCCAGTGATTTCTCTGCTGGTGTGTTTTGCTGTTGGGATGTTGATAGTTGCACACGCTTGGTTATTTGTACTTCCGGATGTTGACACTGCGTGGTTCATGGCTATGTAATTGCAGGAGTCGTGACGGCTATGATATGATATGATATGATATGGTATTTGTAACGCGTCTATACACAAGTGTTTCAAGGCGCAACGAGGCAAGGAGGGGGAACAAAGGGAAGACAGACAGCGATCCTACCAGGCCTGGTGTCATTCAGATCGCGCAAGTGCATGGGTCATGTCCAGTTTCTTTACATTGATGCAATGCATATCTTTGCAAGTTCAGAATGTTGTTTCAGGTGAGATTCTGTGACTGCGAGACAGGTGGGTACCTTTTGCAGGTAGGTCAAAAGCACTCAGGGTGGCACGTGTGGTGGTGTCATTGGTTGCAGAGAGTCTGGCACTGAGTGGGTTGTTTTATTTCTTTCTTGTACTGAGCTGAGCGGGTCCAGCTTCATGTGTGCAGGGACACATGGTGATAGTAGGCTGGCGAGTCTATGCTTGCTGTTTTTGCATGGCAATCAGGGGGCCAGTGGCTGCGTGGTAATTGTTGATTAGGAGGCCGTCACTGTAGGGCATTTATTGGTGAGTTCTGATGAGAGTGGCCAACCACCTGCACCTGGATGTTGGGACACATGGTGATGGTAGTCTGGCGAATGATTGCTTGAAGTTCATGCATGTGTGTTGTATGCCACGCTGCATCCCTGTTCATGTCATGTCTAGCCAAGCCGGCATTGCCCTCTTGGTACTTCTGCACCTTCTGAGGGTGCTGTCCCAGGACAAATCCACACAAAGCAAAGGATTGCATGCCATTTGGGGATGCCATGTTCACACAGACACCAGGCAAACACCATTGGCCTGGTGTTGTTGTTTGCCATAGGGATATGTTCCATGCACGATACATTGGCAGATATTTTGCTGCCTGTTGACAGCTGCTCGGTGTATCTCAATGCTCCATTCAGTTCCCAGCACATTGTCCCCGTTCAGTTCCATCCCCATTAACTATGCCTTCCCTTTTTCTTGCCTGTTTCCTGCTCCCTTTTGTGTCTCAGTCTCCTTGGCCTCCAATTCTCATTAATTTCTCTTGTTTGCTTGTCTCTTTTATGCTGCCAATGGCCTCTGTGCCCTGCCTTCCTGTATGAATGCAGCCTTTTTGACCAGCTGCCTTCTGTCAGATTTTGACTTTACTGCAATTGATGAGATGTTTGCATCCCACCGTCTTGGACTTTCCATCATCGACTCCCCTGCCAGTGTCTACTGCAATGTCCTGATGCCACGTTAATCAGGGTATGCCATTTCGTAGCACTGGGAGTGCTTCCAAAAGGATCCTGGGTTTTCACCTTCTCAGTGATCTCTATTCGGGAGTGCTCTCAGTGTCATTCTGACTCAAGCCGGATCAGCGTGTTCACCAAGTACCCTCACCAGAACAAGGGGTAAGTGGTACCTGGTCCTTCACTGGATGTCACTTTTGGGAGCGGGCAATGTAGGTGTTGTGGGTGGGGAAGGTGCCACTGTCAGGGGTGTTTTAATTGCATCTGTCTGAGTTGGGTGGATCTGCCAGCATGGGTGCAGGGACACATGGTGATCATTGGCTGGCGGGTTTGTGTTTGGATTTGTTGCATGGCACTCAGGGGGGCACATATTGCAGTGTAATTGGGTGCATGGATGTGTTACCTGCCCTGACCTTCTGCTGTCTTTCTCTACTGAGGCATTCTGCAGGGGAAGATGGTTATTGAAATTGAAGGGGGCATTGCTGTTGGATGTGTACGGGCAACACATCAACAGAGTGGGGTGGTTTGCAGACCTATGGAGGGGAACATTGATGCAGTCCAGGGTACAAATGGTGCAGACTCACAAGGGAAAAGATGTGAGGTGATATGTGCATCGTTCTTGAGGTGCACTTGCATTTCTCAAAGTCTGCATGACTACTTTTATGTAAATGTGTATTGTGAGCATACTTCTTGACATGCAATAGGGTGGCCACTCCACCTGTATATTGTTGTGTGACACGCATAGGGTGGCCAGAGCAGTACTGACTTGTGTTAGTTGTATTCCATTTTGTGCTGTGCCTTCCTACTTCTGTTCTCCTGTGTGTTGTTGATTGTGTACAGGAGTGTCCAACACCGGTCCTAGGGTCTTGACATGTCTGGAAGAGGAAAGGCATTCTTGAGAGCAAGTATGAAAGCAGGCCAAGACTCAGGCTGAATTTCAAAGACATCTTTATTCTTCCAGGGTGCAGAAAGGCAGGCAGCATACAGCAGTCATTATACATCAGGACTCCAACACTTATCAACCAAGCTCTGAATTCTGCCTCCTCATGTATATTTTGCACTTGGCACAGATGCAGTTCACTTTTATTGGTTTAAACACTTAAAGACAAAACCTTTCCCATTCTAGGGTTGGTTGACTGAATTGTCACTCACCAAACACCCATGTCATACCTACACATGCATCTAAACAAAATTGTGTGTGATACACTTGACCCTTACAATGAATCCTTTCAAGTATTTGGAGAGAACATTTCTGACATCAGCCCTGAGATATTTTTTAGCAAGCAGCTTCATATCTCCCTGTCAAAGGAGCCCAAGTATGGGCGTCAGCTGTATGCCCTCTCTACGAACCCAACAATTGTTGCTAGTTTGAAACAGCTGCATGCATTAATTGCTATCTTCCCTTGAACACTACATGGTTCCCCCTTCAATGAACTGTCATGATGTAATTCTTTCATTATTTCAGCATGATTTTACAGAAATCCACTATCTGTATGCCCAGCACCATCTCAGAGTTAATCATAACTTGGTTCATATTTAATTTCAAGCCTAGAAATTTGGTATCTATGATAAATGTATAGTATTCAACATACCCTCCTGCTTGGCATGACATTCCGACCCCACAATATAGATCGCCCTTCAAAGCACTTTTCTGAAAGGCACTATATTTCTGATTTTTGCATTATTAAAGTCATTGATCAACCCGACAAGTTATCTGCATTCGGTTTGAGGGGGGTGGGGTCTATCTCCTATACAGTCAGTTTGAGGGGGGCTGGGGTCTACCCCCTGTAAAATTGTGATTGATTTGTTATTTATTATGAGCCTATACACAAGTGTTCCAAGGGGGCCGACAGGCACAATAGTTGGTGGTGTCCATGTGACAGTGGTAGGGGACTTTGTTGCTTGTGTTGTGTGCTTTGTTATGGACAGCATAGACACTGTTGTTTCCATTTGCTATGACTGTATCAGTGTATGTTGCATGTTTATTTTCATGTATAATGGACACACACAGTTTGTTTCTCCCAGCCCACATTCTTAGGGTGTTGTTATGGTCACAGAGGATAGTCCCCAAATCATCAATGAATGGCATCAGGGCTGTGGCCTCACTGTGTGTGCTTCCTTCACAGGGGTAGGTTTTCTGGTAAAGTATGTTTGCACCAGCTGGTTGTGTGCAGCCTCTACCTGTACACTTTGGTGACCCAAGGGCAAGGCTGGTGCCTGTGGCTGGGGGCGATGTCCCACCTGCATATCAATTGGTATGCCACACATGCTAACACAATGATTTTACAGACTACTGGTCTGGCATATAGCAAAACCCAACCAGAGTGGTCTAGGGAGCAGAAACGCGACTTAAGCACCCTGAATTTGCACTCCATTATGCCCCTAGTGGCTACATGTGCTGCATGATACCTTACCTCAGCTGGTGTGGCAGGATTCCTGTATGGCGTCAGCAGGAACGGTGATAGTGGGTAGGCACTGTCCCCTGCAAATGTGTACATTGTTGTTATTGGCTTTTATTGTCATGGTCTGTGTGTCATATGCATGAATGCAAGTGCAGGACAGCTCATACTCATCAATGAGCCAGGTTTTGCCATACCTTCCCGATGCGAGATCCCAGTAGATTGCTAACTGATGGTAAATGTAGCTGTCATGCATGCTGCCAGGTAAATTGGCATTGACTTGCAGGATCACTCCATTTGCATCACAGATGACCTGCATGTTGATGGAATGCCAGTGCTTGCGATAGCCGTATATGTGCTGCGTCAATCGGGGGAGAGGCAGTAGCACAGCATGTGTACAGTCAATGGCTCCAAGTACAGGTGGAAAGAGTGCAACCACACAGAAATCCTGGCACACTCTCTGCCTTTCCTCCTGTGTTCTCAGCATATATATGTGCCTACGAACACACGCATGTGGTGTTATGCAAGCCAGTACCTGGTGGACACAGCAGGATTGTGTTGTCTGAGATATCCCACCAATTATGGCAGTTTTGCACTGAAAGGAGCATGTGGCATTGAAATGTATTGCTCTCAGCACCTTTTCAAGAAGGTAAGGGCCTGAGGAGAAGATGGTGGGCGAGGCTAGGTCTTGCTCCCACTCCCTGACAAGTTCTAGGATGATATGGGGTGGGAACTAGTACCTAGCATACACCTGGTCATCAGGTATCCCAAACAGCATGGTGTGTGTTGTGAAAATCCTGGCCCTGGCCATCCTCCTCCTCCTTCTGTGTCCACGTACGATGGCTCCCACTATTTCAGCATTCATCGTGGCTGTGTGACTTTTGTGTGGTGTGCAGTGCATGCTTTATACGCATTGGATCCTTTGCACATTGAACTTTACACCTGCTATCATGCAGCAGTTGGGTCACAGGGTTTGCATGTGAGTTTTCCCAAACTGTGGTTGCACGTTAAAATCCATGGGTTTGTGGTGAATTGGGCATGTGATTGCTTAGCACTCGACAGCACACAATTATGTGCTGGACCAGCACAGATTCCCCCAAGGTCCTGAAAAGTCCTGCAAAGTCAACTCCATGAATTGACGAACGGGGTGTTGTGTGCAGAAGGACGTGGAAAATCCCTATTCACTGCACATTTAATTCCATGAATCAGGCCCTAGATGTGATCTTCCTTTCAGTTTCTTTCTCCAAACAACATGTGGTAACTGAAGTAGACACTTGCAATTTATATGGAAAATTGGGCTAGTGTTAGCTCCAATCAAAGTGTTGCAACTATGTATAAAATCAGGTAAGTAACCAATAGGCATTGCTTTCTTAATGCACACATACACAAATGTTCCAGAGAGTTAAAGCTGAAAATTCACTCGTGCTTCCAGGCAGTTCTGTCATACTGGCTAGAACTAGTGGTGGAATTGCTGGAGTGCCCAGCCTATATGTGAAAGCATCCCAGTCACACACACAATTCAATTAAAATAACATTCCTCTGCAGGATTTTGCCCCTGGATTTTGTAAGGACCATACATATATGCAACCTGTGGTACCATCATTAATGTATTACTTGAAAATGAAACAAAAACAAAAGAACCCTTACACATATGTTACACAAATAAAATCAAAATAACAACCCATCAAATTGTTTCCGTTCCAAGCATAAACTAAGGTAAACATTGTGACATGAGCTATGGAGAAGAGATTATACCCAAAGACAATTTTGCCTGTACAGAAGGAATGTGATATAGTCTTATAGACTGAAGGAGGGGTCATTATCGTGGGATAATGACCTCCACCGCAGGCCATAAGGTGGGGAAATGTCATTATCCACAGTGACAATGACCCCGCCCAAGGTCTATAATGCTATTATCTCATTGCGGTAGTAGCAAGAGATGTTTTGGAGTTTTGGTCCCTCTTCATCTCTCTGCCCCCCCCCTTTGTCCATCTCTCCCTCTCCTCCTCCTTTCTCCTCTTTCTCTGTGACAATACCTGATGAATTTTCTAGACAGGTCGATCTATGAAAGTGTCGTCCAAACAGGCGCTCCGCTGCTCCTTCCGAAATATCATGGACCATATTGACACCCTCGCTCCAGCCTTGGCCGATTTCTGTAATCAGTCTTTTCCCTCTCCCCTTAAGCACTCCCTTGTGCACCCCCTCCCCAAGAAGCTGTCTGCCGATCCTACCTACCCAGCAAATAGTCACCCAATCTCCATCAATCCATTCCTTAGGAAAGGTTGACATCTCCCAGCTTATTCTCCACACTGAATGTGTTGGTTGTAACCAGGACCATCATTTAGAACTGCTGGAGGCACGGAAACTACTCTTTGAACACCCATGAAGATCTGCTCTCTAACCTTGATTCCGGCATTCCTTCTGACCTCATCCGCCTTGATCTTTCCTCTACTTTCTTCATGGTCAACCACGACATCCTGATCAATCGACTCTGAGAGAACCTGGGCATTGACTGACCTCCTTCTTCTTGGACCGCCCCTCCCAGGTCCAACTTGGTCCCTTTCTCTCTGACACCTCTCTCTCTACCGGTGGCATGCCCAAGGACTCTAACCTTTCACCCTGTTTTTTCAACCCCTTTGGCCCACCCGATCTCTACCATCGTGAAAAGATGTGCAAAGGTACGCAAGAACAAGTCCAGCAGGTACGTTTATCCGTGTTTATTGTCTATCAGTGCCGCACAGATTAGACAAGAGCACTGATAGGGAAACCGGCCATCGATCACTTCAACCAGCAACAAATAACTGTCACCCGGCTTCAGCGAAACGCCAGACCTTCAGATTGGCAGCAACACCTGGGGCGCTCACAGCACTGGACCCCAGGCGCACTAGACACGGCACCCGGCTTCAATGGAATGCCAGACCTCCAGATTGGCAGCAATACATGAGGCGCTCACAGCACTGGACCCCAGGTGCACTACACATGGCACCAGGCTTCAGTGAAAGGCCAGACCCCCAGATCGGCGGCAACACCTGGGGCGCCCACAGCACTGGACCCCAGGAACAACAGTCACAGTCCCGGCTTCAGTGCTGGTCAACTGGAAATGGATGGATGGATTACCAGGAGGGCGGTATCCCCACTCGCCGCCGCCCCCTCCACAGCGGTACCAAATATCCTCATTGCCAGTGTAAAGATGTGCGAAGGTATGCAAGAACAAGTCCAGCATGCAAGTTTATCCGTGTTTATTGTCTCTCAGTGCCGCACAGATCAGACAAGAGCACTGGTAGGGAAACTGGCCATCCATCACTTCAACCAGAAACAAATAACTGTCACTCCTCGGAACACTTGCACGTCATCCTCCACACACACAGACCCAAACACTCTCTCTCTCTGACCTCACCACCAGAGGCAAGCTTACAACACATCGCTCTAACTTTCAGTGTTATGCGGATGACACTCAGCTTTCCTTCAGACTCCCCACAGCCTCCTATCCTCTCTCGCTCATTCCATACTCTCTATCAGCAATTCAGGATTGGGGCACCTCCAACGATCTCTGCCTTAATGCCAGTAAGACGGAAATCCTTCTCATTGGCACCACTGTCCTTGCTTTTCCTCTCTCACTCTGGCTGCCCACCTTGGGCCCTCTTCCTTCGCCTTACAGCAAGGCAAAAATACCTAGCTGTCATCTTTGACTCCACTCTCTCTTTCTCTCCTCACATCTCGGACATTGCCAGGAAGTCCCACTACCAGCTGCACCTCCGCAAAGGGACTCTTCCCTTTCTCACTTTCCCCCAGAAGATCCTTGTCATCAGTGCCCTGGTTCTATTCAGGCTGGACTACTGCAACAAGCTCTTTCTTAATCTGCCTTACTCTACTCTCCGTCCTCTGCAACAAACCCAGAACAGGACTGCAAGACTTATCCTTGGCCTCCAGCCCAGGGATATGTATCTCTCCATCGCTAAAATCTCTCCACTGGCTTCCGGTGGCTGCAAGGGTCAAGTTCAAGACCCTTTGCTTTGCCCACAAGCCTTTTTTGGGCCGGTACTCGTACTACATCCAACGTTCTCTTCCAAAATGCATTCCTTCTCGAGCCCTTTGCTCAGCTACCTCCAACTCTCTAAGGGTTAGACGCTTCTCAAAGCAGAGAGTGGGGGGTAGATCTCTCTCGTTTTCAGGTGCCTCCCTCTGGAATGACCTCCCTGCCCCTCTCAAATTTGAACCGGGCGACCTGAAGTTCTAGAAGCAGCTCAAAACTTTCCTCTTTTCCTCTGTATTCTCCCTCTCCCTCCCCTGACCTATCTGACCATCCTGTCTGCTGTACCAACTGGTTGCTTGTCTACCCTCAGTGTCTCACTGGGTACCAGGCTCTTTCTTGATCAGTCACCCTTGCACTGCCTCCAGGCCTACCACACACTTGGGGGCTGCAACTGTAACCCTACAGTCCCTTGTTCTCCTTGCACTACCCAGAGTCGTGCTGCCCTGGCTGCACTTACTCAGAGCATTGCTGCCCTGTTTTCACCTCCCCATCTCTCTTGTACTTCCTCCCTTCCTTTCCCCTTGCACTTCTCTTTCCCACACTTGCAGGATCTAAATGACACAAGGCCTAGTAAGATTGTTTGTCTTGTCCTCCCTCTGTCTTCGCATTATAAATGGCTTATCATATATCATAAGTGAAAAATGTTACTTTAATACTGGTTAAAGCAACAGGCAACTGAGTTAGTAAATGAAATGTGATTTTATTTTGTAGTATTAAACCAATATAGGTGTCGTCATAAATTAAGCTTTTTAATTGCAAACTTTGTTAAACTGAAATGCATTTAATATGAGCATGCATTTAATGTCATGTCAAAGTAAATGGTTTCTCTATGAGAAAGTGAAAGCATTTTCCAATGTTTTAGCTTTCTCTTTCATGTGTTATATAGAATGTTAAATAGGATGTTGCAGTAAAAAGGTCATCCCAGAGAAGAAGAAACTTGTTGAAAGAAATCTTTCCTGGAAATTGTATTGCAGTTTCCCTGTCTGCTTTTGAAGACAGAATGTTCAGAGCACAGTCCATACCAGTAGTTATGGACTGCAATGTAAACATTCTGATTTGCTAAGAGGAGGTCAATAACGATCTTTATTTGTTAATATCACTGACTGACTAGTGTCCTAATAATCGAAATGAGAACATTGGATGCGAGTTCCCTTCCAGAAAGTTCAAGAATGGATTTAGGCAGGACAGTACAATTCAAGAAAATGTGCAGAGGCGGTTTATTCATGATTTGTAATGATGTTCATGATGTGTACAATCTTCTAAACTGAGTGCATTTGTGAAATACACGGTTAGATCTAAGAAGTGGTTGAGAATAAAGTTGCAGTAGGACATTTATTTTGTTGTATAATTTAAAACTCCAAGCTTCTCCTTCCCCAAACTATTTAAAGATTTACGGCCTGATTCATGGAATTATTTGCGTGTGAAATAGTGAACTTGTGTGCCAAACTGTGTACGAAATCCCGTTTGTCGATTCATGGAATCAAACGCGCAGGGCTTTTACAGGACTTGCGTGGTGTTCGCGCAAGCTCGGCACGTCTCTGCGAGCCATCAAGCGTAATGCATGAGACACCACACAGAGAATGTGCATTGCTTGCGTAGAGGGCCGGGAAGGGAGTGGTACACAGAAAATGGGCAAGTACGTGTGAAAAAGTAAGCATAACAAGGGGTGGCTTGCAGGCAGTCCCACGCATGCCCACAATTGCGCCCAATGACACATATTCCTGGAACCACCCTTGCAGCCTCTACGCCTAGAAACCACCACCCAAATCCCTTAATCACTATGCCACCCGAAGGCAGGCGTAAAGACACTTGCGTATAGGAATCACAGCGCAGAGGTGGGTTTGCATGTCAGATTTAGGGGTGCAGGTATGCAACCAGCGTTCGATCTAACTTAGGGGTGTGCGTACACAGTATAGCGGGGTTCAGGAACAGTTTATAGGGGAGCCTGCGCAGGGTCCCCGAGATGCCGGCTTGCTTGTGGGGGACCCCACGCCCCATTTAAAGGGTTTGTGTATATGTGCCCGGGGGAGAACGCAATGGTAGCTCTTCTGGCTGTTTATGCTTTGCGTGGGGGCGTGTCGGGGGCATTCTGGGTGCAACTTGCAAATATGGTTACTTTACACAGTAATTTCCATGAATACGCAGGGGAGTGAATTTTTTCTTCTCTACGCAGCGTTCCGCGAAGAGCAACTGTGGTTGAAATGCGCATTTTCCTTCAATCAGGCCCTAAATATGACCAGGTTTTCTTCTAATAAGTTCAGTATTAAACACTACCCGAGGAATGATCGCGTTACCTTAATGAGGTTACTTGCACATGGGAACATGCGGGGTGCTTTTTGCAAGCCCTTCCCGCTGGAACAACCATCCCCAGGGTGCACATCATGAACGGCATCCCTATCAATCTCTGGGAAGAGACCATGCCATAGAGAAGGTAAACGAAACCATAGGTCAGCCGGGCAGAAAATTTGAAAAGAAATACACGGACGCTTCAAAAGACTTTCATTGTTAAATTTCACCCTTGCTTTGTTTCGCAATTCAAAGCAGTCAAAGTGAGATGTCATGTGCCGTGGAGGGAGGGAGGAGCGGAATTAAGGGTGGTGGCGCATCACAGAAATGGTGCTAAGCATGAGCACAGTGTCTATTTTATCAGGCTGATGAAACAGACATAGCATTATAACTCCATCACAGTTCGTTTCGGAAGCAACCACCACTCATCGTCACTCCTCTTCGAAAAAGACAAATGTTAAATGCAGAGAGGCAATGGCGACCGATATGTGCCATATAACTTAAAAAAATGAACGTGACATTTATATTTATATAAACATTTATCTTTATCAAGCATCAAGCTATAATAGGCAGTTGACTTCCTCTCAGTTTTTTAATACGCAAGCACATTTATGAAGTCATTTTGAAATGGTACATACTCCTCTCCCTCAGTTGACCTGACTTCTTCTGAGAGGGAAAAGTATGTATATTTACTTGAGCGTCAGTGCAGCAATGAAAGACATTTGTCCCTCTTTATGAGTGAGCCGGTCCGGATATAAGGTACCTGTAACAACGTTACCGCCACCTTTTCCGGACCGGCTCACTCTGTGTTTGCTGGTAGGGACTACGAACAGGCCTGACCTGCCGGTAGTTCAGGGCCCTTCCGGCAAATAGATCACTGAAGCACCATTACCGTTACTAACAGTACGGGTACTTCAGTGTTCCCATTTGTATGGGACTCCACTGGAATGGGAACTTTACATTCTGCCGCCTGTAATGTCCCGGTATTACTGGGATATCGTGTGGCAGAACCGTAAAGCCAACGGCCATGGGCACTCATTATGAGGGAACCTGTCTGGAAAAAACTACTGGTAACAACGGTTACCGGCAACATTTCTGGACTAGGTCACTCTGATTCTGCCGGTAGGGGCTGTTAACTACCACAGGCCTGACCTGCCGGTAGTTCAGGCCATTAACTACCACAGGCCTGACCTGCCGGTAGTTCAGGCCCCTGTCAGCAGATTTTTCACTGAAGCACTGGCACGGTTATTGACCTATCAGACTCCACGGGAATGGGAACTTACTGTTCCGCCGCCACCAGTAATATCCCGCTATTAACGTGATATCGGACGGTGGAAATGGTAATCACTGATGGCCTATCAGTGACCTTGTAATGAGAGCAATGCTGTTGAGAAAGGAGCCTGGGTGCCTTCTATTGTTAGTCTAATGACAACACGAGGTTGTGTCTTTTGATACTACTTGTATGGTTTAAATTCAGAGATGTGCAATGGAATAATTTTAAATAGTCAAATATAGCAACCCAGATTTAAGATGGAAATTCCTGAGCTGCAACCCTGCTGCGCCATCTCTGCAAATCTTTTGTTTTTGACTCCAGACCCTGAACATGAGGCCAACTCTGCTGTTCCCATGGAGCACCGTAAATTCTCCCAGGTAGAGAACACACTATGTACCACTATATACCCCAAGAGAATACCATTTAATGGTCAGGTGTGAATTGTAATTTTGACCTAATCTAGGGAGCAAAATACAGTTGCACCCCGCGGGAGTGCAAACATCCCATCTTAAAAACCTAGGACTGAGTCTTGCAGTTGGGGATTGTTTCATATTTGTTTTGCTCATCTGCCCATCTTACGAAAAGGGCCAGTGAGTCAAGACCGGTGCTGCCAGTATTGCTGTGATGTTGGAGGGACTCCACATCCTGAACTTTAACCCTGGAAAGAAGGCTACAAACGTTGGATTTGGCATAACCACTGTTCAGCTCAATTATTGAGGTTTCTGCCCCTATCCTTTCACCATTTCCCGATACTGTAAAAGGAAAAGGAAATATCGAGGCTGAGTACCCCAAAAGGAAATACACCAAACGTGGGCTTACAAAGATACACAGATCTTTATTCTATAACTGAACAGTTTTCAAAGGAACAAAGCATCAGATAGCTATCTGCCCCTCAGTACATCACAGCGAATACCAGCCCTTTTGGTGTGAGAAGTGAGTGGGACTGTACATCAGAACATCCACTCTTTTATACAATTTGTAACATGATGTCCGGCCCATCTACAGGTTAATTATTCCTCGGGCTAGGGGTTCATGCCGAGTTCACTTCTAATTTATTCATCTATATGCATATGGATTATTCCTAGTTTATACACAAATAAGTCACAATGGCAACAGTGTATCTTTGGATCTAGCATTAAGCCTTAGTACATGTCTTATACAATGTAGTTCAACAAGTGTTCACGTTCAGTATTTAAACAACATTGTACTTAATATATGCTCGCGGATTAGTTTCGTTGGCACAGGTAATCCTTGTTCTACAGGTCAACGAAGGACAAGGTCTCATTACATGACCCTAACATTTGGCCTTCGGGCAGTTTAGACATTAACTTGCATGTAGAGGTCAGGACGGCCAAGTTACAAACAGAAGAACACTGTACAGCATTTTAGAACACAGGGTGACTTTGGAGTACCAATCAAAATGGCGGATGAACCTAAAATGGCAGCTACATCGATCTAAGATCGGAACTTTGCAACGCGGATTTCTTCGCAGAGCGACTGGGCTTAGGCCAATATATACAATAAAGGAGGCACAATATGATATCCTGTTTAACAATACATGCCGAGATACATTATTGAGTTCCATATACCTGTTGGTGAATGAAAAAAGATGCCTACTCAAAGAGTGAGTGAAGAAGCCCTGATGAAGAAGCTGCAAGAATGTCTGTGACCTGCTAATGTCTAAGCTTTGCTCAGTACCTCGGAGGACTACACTTCCTAACATGCAGGGTTAGACCAGTATTGCTCATCCCCTTCAGCTAGCCGAACAAGCCTGGATTAATTCTCAAAACCTGCTGCCTCAACTCTCACCAGCCCTTTGTCAAGAATACAAACTGACTTCCATGAAAAAAGCTTTGGGAACCAAGATCCCTGCAGCATAATAAGCTTAAGAGCTGCAGCACTGAAGGCTACTCTCTAAAAGTAATGGATTGTGTAACTCGGTGTCCTCTTCTGGTGCATGAAGTTGTTTCCCCATAGGACTGGAGGATCTGCCCCATAGACCAGTGCCCTGGACTGTATTCCATGGCTTCTCATCTGTTCAGACAATTATCTTGGCCTCCTCAGGATCCCTCCACCATGGAAGGCCAATGACACTGGAATACCGAAGAGCAGTATTATTCCAGTGTCCCACTCCCTATAAGCACATGGTTTGACAGCACATGCTGCAGGTCCAACAGCGGTAAATGGCTGCAAATTACTTCCACACAAAACTTCACAGTTGAACCCCAAAACAGCTTAAGTGCCCTGATTTCCATTTCAGAGTTTTCTTTGGGCCCAAAATTATGCTTTTGTATGTATTTCTCCTTTTTCTACATCTGATTTTGAAGGAATGCTGGAGAATTGTGGTGGCCTGGGAAAAGTATCAGAACGGCATGTATTAGCCAGAAACCACAACTTCACCCCTCACCATTTACACCCATTCTAACTACATGTAGCATCAAAACCATCTATTGCTAGATTCATACGCCCTAGCTTGGTCAAATCCCTGACCTCTAAGATAGCCTAACACAGCACCTTGGCTGGGAATCTGGCACTGGGCTCTTATGCTCTCATGCTCCTGGCACTGCATTCACACGTGGAAAACTGCTGGGGAGGCTAGAACAGCTCATGATCCTGAACCTAATGGTGAGTCTCTCTTAAATGGGCGCTCATAGAGATGGTAGGGGCTTACCCTTGAATAGTATTTTTCACTATAAATAGAAATTCAGAGTCCATCTAACTAACATGTGTGAAGAATTTAAAACTTAGTTCTGCCTCAACATGCATAGACCCATTCTAATAAAGGGTAAGACTGTACATTTACCTATGCTGCATTTCAATCTTTAGTTCTAGGACTGACTGTTCTACCACCTTACACCAATAGGTGAGCAAGGACAGCTGAAAGAGCCCTGTTTACTCCAGATTGTAAATATCTCTGTGACTGTGATATGAAGCAATCCTGACAGGATAAAGGAAAATAAAAGCATTGTGTATTTATGAAACAAAAACATCTATTTAAGAAAAGCTTATAGAATAGCATATTACTAAGTCAATACATAAAAACAAAGTCCCGTTTACAAGTCAGCATGACCACTCCATGGAAATTCATTTCAGAAAAGGAAACAGATGGGCTTCATGGAGGAAACACAACAAAAAGGACCTCTATAAATGGGGAACACAACTCTGGTTAAAGTGGACATATGATATAATATGTAGTAGTAGCAATCATTATTTATTTTGGTTACAACCATAACATCACAGCACAAAATAATACAATGTATGGCAAACAATGACCATTTCCAAGATCTGCATTTCTAAGAATTCGTAATAAAACAGACACAGATGGGGAATACTTGCTGTGATAAACCTTTGTCAATGAGTTGGCCCTCGTTTAGAATGTTCCTCCAGTTTGAAAGCAATAATGCAAAGCTGAATTCACTGTGCAAATATTAGCATTCCTTAAAAACGGGTAAAGCCACCTGTGTACGTTCATACATGAATGTCACAAAAAATATAAAATAATTATATTTTCTCAAATATCACGACAGTGGATACATTTCTCATTTGCAACTCATTTCCATTTGCTTGTAAGGGTTTCCAGTGGAAAAACTCCCACACAACAATTCATATATGATATCCAGGAGGATAGCTCAGCAGCAACGTGCTTGCCTTGGAATCAAGACGACGTGAAGCAACACAGGTTCGATCCCGGGTCCGCGCTTAGGAACCACTGGGTATTTAAGCGCGTTATAAGTAAGCATCTAAGACAAACAACTGCAACTAAAAACAAAGAATTCCCGTAACAGCGCCTCGATGCCCGCGGGCTGTGTGAGCGGTTTAAAAATGCAAAATTTGCTATCCTAAATTTTACAAATGTATGGTTTGCATTCCAAATATGTCTTCCTTTCCAAGTACCTAGCGATTAGGCTACTTCCCCATACCTCATCAAAATTACACATGCAATGCCACCATTAAACTTGCTTTATGTGTGACTTTGTAATAGACATTAACATAGGAAAGACAGATCTAAGATCCAATATATATGCCAACTATTGGATTCCATGAATCTCTAGTTCCAGGAGAAAGGGCAAATATGGACTGTTTTTGGGAAGATGAAACTCAGATTTCAAGCGCTTAGACTCAGTACTTTCCAATTATGATGGTGTGAACAGCACCACTTTCAGCCCCGTAGAGTGCTGCTGGCTGAGCACTTGCTCTCAGAACCTCTAGGGTTTGTGTAACGACTTGCCATATATAACGCAGTGAAAAAGAGTGCACTGCCCGTCCTTGTTTAGAGAAAGGTAACTTGCTAGATGTTATTTACTTCTCCGTTAGGTCTTTTTCATAAATTCAAACGCCCAAATAGTCATAGAATTCCATCCTTTGAATGATAAAGAACAGAGATGGAGCTCTTCCGTGGTTGTTCTCTATCGTTGAGTTTACATCACCAGGCTCCAGTTGTTGCCACCAAGGTGTCCTACTTTGTAATACTGTGTCATCTGCGAATGTCCGTTTTCTCTGACACTTGCTGGGGCATCCATGTCCAGTTTTCCCAAAAGAGTTGGTGATTTATTAAACTAGAGGCAGAATAATGTAGGCACGAGGAGGCAACTCTGTCTTACTGATCTACTGATGAAAAACCTATGGCATCCTTGCACAAGATCTTTGCAGTATACTTGTGCAATTGTCGAAATGGGAATATAACATCATATTTGTTAATCCTTTTGCATAATGAAAAATGCAGAGGGATAGGGCGCGTTGAAGAGTAAGTCTTCCGTACAGAATTGTATTCGGAAAATAGCCCTAATTCACTATTCCAACCCTGACCTGCAAAGCCAAAGAATTCCAAACCACAGCAGAGAGAAAGTAAACAACCGGTCACCTAACTGGTAATTCCAGAGAAAGTATTAATTACTGACCTTTGGCTTCCATCTGCCATTCAACAATGGATGAAACATGTGCGTTTAAGGGTCATATCACATTGAGGTGATACATTTAGAAAATAATCAGCCAAGAAGGCTGATGCAGAGGTCCCTTTGCATAATTCGGTAGGTGCCCTATTACCCACACAGGGGTTGGTGCTTTCCCTTAACTCTGTCCATCTTGAAGAGTGCTTGGAAAAATGCTCTATGCTGGTACCTGCTATTTGTCTCTGGTATGCCTACCCTCAACAGTGTGGGAAAGATGGCCAGCCAGGATCCCATCACTCTCTATCTATTGTTTTTGTGCATGAACCAATCTAAAGCATTATTTTGTTATTGTTCTCCCTGGCTTTACACAAATCCTGAATCAAATTCCAAAATGATAGAACTATATACAGGTACCATGGCAGATAATTCCCTTGAAGTGGCTTCCTCTGGCATCCATGTTACTAGTTCGCTCCAGTCCGTGTGATGAAGCCCCCTGAATGGCTCTGTGCACCATTGGGAGAGTGGTTCAGGGGGCTAAGAGCCATAATGAGTCAGTGAGTGACCGGCTTGTTGTTGAAATGGGAACACTCCTGTGTCACACTCCCTAGGTACCTATCTCTTGGCAGGTGCTAAGCACATTGCCTAAGCCTACCGCATTTTTAAGGTCACTGGCCTTGTAATTCATCAAGGTAAAACAACCCTAAAGATATATATACATATATATACATATATATATATATATACATTTTGAAAAAGAAGGAAAAGTAAATACACTTTTGCACACGAGGACAGCACTCGAAGCGGTCAGAAGGTCAGCATGTATCTCCGAAAAAATATATGTGTCCATCATAGGAAAATATTCTTGTTCCGTATCCAGCTTTATTGAAGGCATCACAACATACGACGCGTTTCGCAATGCTCCTGTTGCTTGTTCACATATAAAACATGAGTATATTGCACAATACTTTTAAATACAGAAGGGCTCAGTCTCTATGGTTCTGCCCAACAAATGTTGTCCCTTTTCTCTTTCACCTCTTCCAAGTCCTTATAGACACACTTTGTCAAATACATGCGGCCATTTTGGAATGTGTTTGGTCTCACTCTCGATACATTTAAACTCCCGTTTTGAATGTTTGGAGATGTCACGTGCATCTTTTTACTCCATTAAGTGCACAACGAATACATGAGTTAACACTTGATTTTTGAAAATTCTTCAAGGAATACATAATTTCTTTAAATTGACAATGTATCTAGGAATTACTCCCAATTTGCGTACACTGTAATTTTGAGATCATGCACACATAGCAGGTTTTTTTTTAAACAATTTTAAAGTTTCTTACCACTCTAATGCTCAATGCACGTGATAAAACCTGCATTACTGTGCACTTGCACGTTTCTCCCAATTAAAGCATGGATTTAAGGTTGAATACTGGCCACATAAAATAAAATAATATTCCACTGTCACCAATTAGCATGTAATGCTATCCAGTTTATCAATTATGTGTATATGGAGGAACGTGACGCTCTAATCCTTTGGTCATTTTCAGGTTCAAGATTGTAAAGTTCATAGTGCTGTAAACATAACTCTCAATCAATTCGCCTTTAAAAAAACTACTAAAGTGCATAGTGCAAAGGGCTTTGTTAATATCTTGAACATTGTTCCTCACATATTATCCATTCATTTTTATAAATGATTTCTTAATAATTTGGTTATCCTCTGTGGCAGCGACATAAACAAATTATTAAAGTGCTTAGTGCTGTAAACATACATTATTACTCACAGCCGGTATTCGATGTACAATATAAAACCAGGATTTGGGGAGTATAGACGAGAGTATATAAAAAGAGGAAGAGGATTAAAACAAGGGCTAAAAGCTGTGCAATTCTCACTATTACATAAAAAGTCAACACACATATGTACTACAAATGGTTAAAACAGGCTCAACTATCTAGGTCAGCAAAGGATTTTCTACATTGATAACTTCAGGGATTTATCAAGACTAAGAGGGATGAGGATATTTATGTCCCAAGGAATGTATACAATTCTTCATCCAGATTGTGTCCTCCTGGTTTCTTGGTTTGAAAGTCTAGAATAAATTGTATCTCCATCTGACGTAATTCCAGCTCTCGATTCCCACCACGTCGATTAAGATTTGTGTGATACACTCCGAAGAATGTAAAGTTGTCTAATTTGCTCTGATGTTGGTCTCTAAAATGTACTGCCACGGGGTAGGAAGCATCTACATTTTTAATGGCACGCATATGCTGCAAAATTCCCAATTTCAACTTGCTGATGGTGCTTCCCACATACCAAAGATTACATGAGCAAAGTAGTACATACACAACAAATTCAGTATTACATGTTATTTTAGTTTTCACCTCAACATTGTGGCCTAATATTGGATGTGTGAAATTCGTTTTGTTCAGAGCAAATTGATATGCTTTACACTTAGTGCATTTGGAAAAGCCAGTATTCTTCGTGTTCAACCACGTAGGTGCAGCATATGTTTCTGTTTTAGGGGACATAAAGCTGTTAACTAATGTGTCTTTAATGGAGATTGATTTTCTATAAATTATGTTGACTCGTTCCCCCATGAACTGAAATAAAGCTTCATAAGTTTTTAAGACATGCAAATGTTTATGTAGTATTTTTCTTATCGTCTTTGCGTGTGAGCCATACGTGAGTATCAATCTTACATCGTCCGGTTCCAATGTCTTTTCAGGCATTTGATTGGTAGATAGTAGTGCTGTTCGTTCTAGATTTCGTGCTTTAGTGTAGGCTCTTTCTATAATTGCCTTTGGGTATCTCTGTTTGGCAAAGTTCTGAGCTGTGATCTTGCATTCTCTATCAAAGCAATCTAGTTTACTGAATTTGTGTCGAATCCTGACAAACACTCTGTATGGTATACTCCATTTTAATGCCGTCGTATGGTTGCTACTTGCAAATAATGGCATGTCTGAACTTGTTGGTTTTCGATGAAGTTACTGATACGGTACTGATTTCTTTTTGATCAGTTTTCACCAGTACATCTAAGAAGATTAAGCATTCGTGACTGTGAGTCTCTGTAAATTTGAGATTCAAATTATTTACATTCAACATAGTTACAAAGTCAAGCCAATCATTCTCTTTTCCGTTCCATAGGATGTATAAGTCGTCAAAAAACCGTAGCCAGAGGACTACTTGATTGGTATACTTATTATTGGCATCTGTCCAGACAATGAATTTTCCCAACATCCCATTGTCAAATTTGCATAAGACGGTGCAAAGCTTGATCCCATCGCTGTTCGTCACAATTGGTTTTAGTAAATATTGTCGAAAAGAAAGACGTTATTAGTTAAGCATAAGTCTATCATCTCCATGATCATTTGTCCATGACTCAAATAGTTTAACGATCTACTGTCAAGCAAGTATTTACATGCTTTTTTTCCATTGTTATGTTCAATTGATGTGCAGAGCGATACTACATCCAATGTTGCAAACATAAACTCTTCCCAAAGCATTATATTAGGAGACTTTAACCTTCGTCTCAGCGACCCCTTAGATGCTAATACCACCCTAATCAACAACACGTTAGCGGAATTAGGCTTCACCCAGAAGACCACAGATCCCACCCACATCAAAGGCAGAACACTTGATTGGTTAGCTGTGCACAATTGCCCAATTAGAGTCTCATCTATAATGCCACAGCCTTGGTCTGATCATTACTTGATCATGTTTTCCTTGGAGTTCGCATTGCCTTTGCAACCAGACAGCATAGCACCAGCTGTACCAACCAGAAATAAAAGAAACATTACTACAGAAAACCTTATCCCTTTGATCCTACCCACTCTTAATGCCATCCCGGACCACACAGATCCTTCTACCATGGTAGAGCTGTATAATAAAGTAATGCTATCATCCCTTGATGCCATAGCTCCACTGAAGTTCAGAAAGAGTAAACCTTGTAAACATGTGAATACCTGGTTCGCTCCCCATCTTAAGGCTATTAGACAGGGGAAAGGACGCTATGAAAACATCTGGAGGTCAGATCCCTCAGACTATAATAAGAAAAACTTTTGCAAACTAGCCTCCCATTATAAAAAAGAAATTATCATTGCTAAACAAACCTCCTATAACCTTCGAATTTCTAAAGCCAAATCAAACACCAAAGAGCTTTTTGTAATTCTGAAAGAGGTAGAATCCCCTGTCCAGTGACCTGACTCATGCCATAAGGATAAAAACTGGTGCACAGGTATACAAAATTCTCTAGCCAACAAAATTACCTCTTTTCAAACCAAAATTAGCAACAAAAAAGAATCCCCTTTCTCTACCTTCAATCCTAGCAAAACCAACCCAATATCACATGCCCTCCTGATGCTTCCTCCTCCGCCTTCTCCTCACTTTAACTTCCGTAAAGTATCCACCAAAGAGGTTGAAAAAGTCATTCTTACTCTCAAACCCTCGAACTGCCATGGGGACCTATGCCCTGCACAACTGGTAAAAGATGCAGCTTGCAAACTTTCACCATTTATAACAAAATTAATAAATGCATCCTTTACGTCAGGTACTATACCTAACAATCTGAAACAATCCTGGGTACTCCCACTCCATAAAAAACCTAATCTAGATCCCTCTACTCCCACTAATTACCATCCCATCACCACTGTGCCGTTCCTTCTCAAAATCCTTGATAAGATAGCGTACCAACAAATCCAACGCCACCTTGAACACAACCACCTTTTAGGAGTCAGGCTTCAGACCCCAGCACGCAACTGAGACTGCATTTATAGATCTCAAGGCACAGATAGATGAGCTGAGGGACGCGGGTAAGTCAGCATTACTGCTACTTCTCGATCTCTCAGCTGCATTTGACCTGGTCGACCATGAGATCTTCTGCAATCATTTACAATCGGCAGCCTACTTCTCCCAAGAGGCAACCAACAGGATTCAATCCTTTCTCAACAATCGTACTATGCAAGTTTTTTCACCGCTAGCAGCTGCTGCCCCAACGCCCATCACTTGTGACGTGCCATAGGGCTCCTGTGTCTCCCCTACACTGTACAACATTTTCACAAAGCCCCTTTTCGATGATCACCTACACAAACTATGCTGATGATACCCAGATCCTCATGCCACTGACGGGGGATTATGACAAGGATTTGGCCTTTGTAAATAGAGTGTACCTCATCATTCAGGCATGGATGGCCTCACACAGTCTATGCCTGAATGATGACAAAACAGAACTCCTCATTCTAGGCACCACACCCAACCTGAATAAACTAGGCCAGAACTACTCTTCTTTTGTTATTGACAATAACAACATTGCGGTAGCCAAGGAGGTCAAAACCCTAGGCTTCTATTTAGACTTCACACTTAGCCTTCAAAAAACAAGTTAATGCTATGGCATCTGCCACATCCTACACATGCAAACCCATTAGAGGAGCCAAACCGTTCCTTTCTCCTAATAACTGCATCACTTTAGCCAGAGCATTGATCCTGTCCAAGTTGGATTATTGTAATGCTCTCTATGTAGGCAGTAAAAAATACATTGCAAACAAAATTCAAATTTTACAAAATAATGCTTTAAGACCTGCCCTAAGCATCCCGAAGAAAGCCCATATCTCAGAGAGTAAAAGATCTGTCAATTGGCTGTCAACAAAAGACAACATTTTCCTTTAAGTAGTCTCTCTGACTCACAAATGTCTCCACCAAGCTGCCCCTCAATATTTGATAGCAAGATTCACTAGACCAGTATCCTGCCACCCCACTAGAAAGGCCAACTCTAACCTCCTCCTTGTGCCAACATTTAAAAGCACTATGTCTGGTGGGAACAGCTTTACGGTCAAAGCAGCAAAATTTTGGTATACCCTACCATCATCCCTCAGGGAAGACCTTCCCTACCTACAGTTCAGATCCAATACCATCCGCTGGATCAAGGAAAATGATAAATAATATATCCCCTGGCTGCGCTACATCATAAACTTTGTAAATTGTGTATATACGGTGGATACCCATCGCTCCTCTATGTTTACACTTAGTACATAACCTGTAAATTATGTATATCGCCTGTAATTATAACTTGATGTTTCGATTTCTAATGCTTTGATGCCTCCAGCAATGTATTCCAGCTGGACCCCATTTCTTGCGCTCTCTGTAACTTAAGCTGTACAATGCTCTTGTTGCTCTTGCGCCCTGCTACCCCAGGGTTAGGTGCACACTACAAATAAACAAACAAATTAACAAACAAACATAAAGTCTCTTTCCCAGGTGATTTCTTCAATTTTACTGAGAAAGTCTTTCGTATCACGTAGATATGAAGGTAACGTGAATACTAGAGGCAGTAGTGTTTAATCAACATACTTTGACATATTTACCAGAGATGCACAATTTAGAGTAACAATAGGTATTCCAGGGGGACAGGTAGGATTTTTATGGATCTTCGGTACGAAGTAAATCGTGCGGATGATAGGTGTTTTGTTGTATAGGTACTTTGAGTCATCTTCATCAAGAATATTCAGTTCCTGCCATTTATTCAGGAAGCACTTAACCTTCTTTTTTATAGATTCCAGTGGGTTTTCTTCAAGCTTTTCATAGCAGTGATTGTCGCTAAGTTGTCGCTGCGCTTATTTCACAGTCTTCTCTATTAAGGATTACTATGTTACTTCCCTTATCTGAAGCTTTTATGATTACATGATCAAGTTCTTGCAGCTCTTTTAGGATCTTCCTTTCTTTGAGTGAAAAGTTTGGCTTTGTGGTATCAGTGATGTCATCAATGACATTTGTGATGACATCTTTGATGTCCTGGGTGTCAGTCTTAGCAGTGCACAGTGGTGGCACGAGTTATGGTTGCGTACCTTACCATAACTGTTGAATTTCAGGGGGTTTTCGGTTTTACTTGGAACCATACCGTCCCTTTAACAAAGTTTTTTTACTGAATTTCATAAGTTTTAGGTTTTTAGTGGCGCAACTTAACTATAACATCCCTTTAACAAAGTTTTTTTACTGAATTTCATAGGTTTTTAGTAGCACTACGTAACCATAAACTCTCTTTATCAAAGGTTTTTTGACTGAATATACATATACATAGTGTGAATTTGATAGATGTTTACTAGGATTCCCTTACCTTACATACATGTAACATAGAATATACTGAACCCCCTGCTAGTGATTTGATGTCCGCGGACTGTGCGTATGTCCGCGAATGGACGCGGACAACATCAACACTACCCAAACACTCAGGGGGTATCTTAAATTTTTCTATCATGCCATATAAACACTGCACAAGTTCAAAAAGCAGCACATAAACACATTGGACCTCATTACGACCCTGGCACTAAGTGGTTAACGGCACCGTAAAAGGCTGGGGCGCCGTTAACCACTTAGCGCCTTACTACGAGGTCCTTTGCAGGGCCCGACCTGAACGGCTGGTCTGGACCAGCCGTTAAAGTAGGGACCCGCAAAGGGACTTCGCAGGCAATTACGGTACCGCAATTTGCGGTATCGTAATTGCCACCTTCCCCATTCCCATTGAGCCCCATGGGGCAAAAATGGGAATGGGGAAGGGCCATGGGGAAATGGGGAAATACCGCCCCGCCAACCTTGGAATGAGGCGGTATTTCCCCATTTCCCCATGGCGGACTCGTTACAACACCGACACCAACCATGGTGCTAATAGCGCCATGGTTTAGCGCCGGTGTTGTAATGAGGGCCATTATATGTAATAATAAATAAGAAGTGGAACCTATATATCTAACACATCAACCATCCATTTAAATACCATATGTACTAAAATGGAATATTGCAAAACAAAAAAGATATGCCTCCAACATAGTTACCTCACAGAAACTGCACAGCTAGGAGCAACAGTAGACATACACAACAGTAAGAATACAACTTACCAGAAACTAGTAAGTAAACTTCATTTTTCTTATATATTTCTAAACTTTTTGTATTAGGTACACTAAAATTAATATATTTTTGCTTTTTACACAGAAATGGAATTGCTTGAGGAACATTTCCCACGTGAGGAAATGTCTGAAGACACTAATGCTAATGGTAGACACTTCTCTTTATAAGCAAATTAAAAATCATTACTTTATGTGCACTTAACATATATATTTTTTTAACAGACCATACAAACAATGAAAATAATAGACCAAAAGACACATTAGAAAATACTCTGCACCGCATGGAACAAAAAATTGACATGCTCATGGAAAAATTTCAATGTTTTGAAACATGTTGTGGAGGACCACATAAAAGAAAAAAAAATACCATTGTCCCACATGTGCCTGTTCCCCCTCTCCATGTCCCAGTCAACTATCCCCAAACCCTCAACACCAAGAAAAACGTTTTGATGAGACTTCAACCCCTTCATCTCCTCCCATCCATCCTCTCCAAACCCTAATTCCCCTGTATTTGTATCAGTTTCTGCTTCCCCCTCTCTTTCATACATTGTGTATCTGTATATAATTTAAAAAAAAATACTATGTGTCTTTTAATTCAATCCTTTGTGTCTTATTTTTTTTTTAAAGTCAGTTGGTGTGTCCGCAAAATGGGGGTGTCCTAAGGACACTATACCTGTCCGTACCGTTCGCAAGCAAGATGGAACTGTTCTTAGAACACACTCGGTGTCCAGGATGTCCATAAGTGAACAAAATGGAGGTATGCTAAGGACACTATACCTGTCTGTACCGTCCGCAGGCAAGTTGAAACTGTCCTAAGAACACGGGCGGTCTCCAGGATGTCCGTAAGTGAACAAAATGGAGGTATCCTAAGGACACTATACCTGTCCGTACCATCCGCAGGCAAGTTGAAACTGTCCTAAGAACACGTGCGGTGTCCGGGATGTCCATTGTCAAACAAAATGGAGGTGTCCTAAGGACACTATACCTGTCCGTACAGTCTGCAGAACAACTACGCACATGCGCACCACACCCATAAGTCCTGTGAACATCGGGCCTGTCCATAACTGTCCGTCTCACTTGTGTCGCACTTTTAATTTGTATGAGGACCCGAACACTGTCAGTAGAACAGCCTTGTGCATGCGCAAAACCGTTCTCGTGCATTTGGTGTCCTGCGGACACCCGTTCCCTTCGCGGACGTGTTCCAGACGTCATCATGTGACTGCACCCATGCTGAGCATGTGTCCTAATTTGCGGACACTGTCCGATTCCCCAACATTTTAAAATAACTTTTTCAGACAATCCAAATTATTTTACAGTTAAAATCCACCATTGCACATGTCCCAGAAAATGACCCTGGCTTTCCACATACTTCTTGAACCTTTTTGGGGTGTTTGATCTGTCCGCGAAGCGCACCCCTCCACCCCTATGAAAGAGCTGATCTTCATTGTACTTCTGGCTATTGCAGATTGACTTTTGCTGCCTTTGCTGCTCTTGCTGAGATTATCTCATCAGCCCTGAATGCATCCATGGCTGTTGTTGCTACAACTGCCTCAGCACCACCCCCAAACCCTCCACCACCACCACCTCCCCAAGGGCCTGCAGAGGGGAACAGGCATGAGGATGTAGAGAACGAGTATGAAGAGGATGAGGTAGAGGAACTCCCTACTACCACCACTCGCCGCGAGTCTTGGGGGTGGCAGTTGATTACCATTCATGGTAACGTACCAAAAGCATGTGGGAACAAGATCACCTGCAACCAGTGCAAATGGTGCTGAGTCGTGGGAGACGTGGTTTGTACAGCTTTGGTACGACATCCATGAAGCGACACCTAACGTCGTTCCACGGTGGGGGCATTTGTAAGGTTGTACCTTGTAATCAACATAGTAGGTTGAGTTCCTCTACCACATCCTCCATTTCTGCTCCTCTCACCCCAAGAGACATTCCTGTGGGAGAGCGCATCCCTCCAGCTGCCTCACAGGCCATTCACAATGCTGTTGACACTTAACTTTCGAGGGTCACAATATTGTGTATGTACTGTGACGCAGTACTCTGCAGGGGGGAGAGTCTTCGAAGTGCTTTCGAGACTACGGTCACAGAGCACCAGAAGACCAGAAGACCTGCTACCTACCTAAGTGAGGCCCACCCTACATCTTCCTCTCTCCACCTGCCCTTTCTTATCCCCGTGGTTGTTGTCCCTTCATTAACATCCTTTCCCCTCATCTCATAGTGTGTCATGTGTAAAAAAAAAAATATATAAAAGAACAAAAATTTAAAAAAAAGGCTCTTTTCAGAGCCGCCTTTCACAGTTTAAAAATAGAAGAGGCAAATAAACAGTGAAGAGCCCTGTGCATTTTTTGGAAGTCTGCGGACAGTCCTAGGACATATAAAGTTTTAGGGTGCTGCCCTAGCAAAACTAATGCACTGGAAGTGGTGTCTCTGAAAAGAGCCTTTTGGTGGTGTTTTTGTGTGTTTGGAAAAACTTGAAATCATCAACATCTAGTGCAAAATAGATGACTGTAATTCCAAAAAAGGTGGCAATGCATTTTGTACATTTCTCAGAAAAATCTGATTGCCAGCATAAGTAAGATGGACTCCATCTATGCGAAAAATGTATGTGCTACGAAACATAACATTTTCATTGTGAAAAGAGAACGTGCCAACATCTCTTAGAAAGGCACATTGCGCATCACTTTCTCCATTTGTGGACCAAATGAAGAACGCAACCACATTTGTCTTGGGAATTTGGAAACATGTCCATGACTTTCCCAAGTCATTCTTTCATTGCAAATTGCAAAGAAATTCCAGACTCATGTCCTAAACTGTTCCCTCCAAAATGAATTATAATTATATCTGGATGATGCTCTGTCTCTAAAGTAGCACAGAGAGGTACCAAGTCCAGCCACTTTATTCCATGCACTCCATGCCAGTGCACTTCCACATGAGGGAATCCAAGATCTGCAGCTACTCCACAGCGTTCTGCATGCACCTCCAACTAATGTATCCATGAGTCTCCCAAAATCCAGATAATGTGTTTTCGGAAACACACAGCCATAGCTATCTGTTATTCTCTCAGGAAAAAGACGTTCTGACAAAATCTCTCCTTACACAACACACCCCATAAATTTTACTGACCAATCCCTAGCTCTGCTCATTCTCATCTGCATGTCTCTCCACCCCAAAAACCCCTGTATGTAATACGCGGTGTCCGCAGACTACCACCATGTCCGCAGACATATCGAAAATCTGAGCGTGGTGAATGTAAATTTAAATAGTGTGCCCCATTTCCCCTTTGAGGTTACCTCTGAAAAGAGCCATTTTTTGGGTTGTTTTGCAGATGCTTGACAGACACCTGTTATTTTGTATTTTTTGGGTTTTTTTCTTCTTACTTTACTACTAAACCTTCACATAACCTTCTCCAAAGCAACCCTTACATTCCAAAACAGCATAGCATTTCACAAAAATGATAAGGAAATGCCATCTTCTTTAAAATAAACAGCATTACTGGAATCAATATTCTCATTATTACAGGAAAACATACCAGCTCTAAGCATGAAAGCACACATGCCTCGGTTGATTGAACACCTACCAATGTTTTGCTGAGGACAGAAAACAGAACTATTGTCCCATATTGCCCTAGGTAGTAATCCAGAAAAAATTACTATGGCATTGGAAGGATGTTCATTACTTCTTGGACCAAGCATTCCAAATCTTCCAACAAAGTAGCGGCACTGACGTAGCCCAAATGGAAAGCACCATATTGAAAAACTACCAGACGTGGACTCTACATTCTAGCCATATCTTCACAAACTTGTACAATTTAGTTTAGTTTAGTTTATTCATTTGTAATGCGCACCAAACCCGAGGGTAGGAGGGCGCAGGAGCAGCAAGGTTATTCAAAGCTTAGTTACAGTTCGCAAAGCATTGCATTGCAGTAGTTACAGTAATTACAATCGGATAGAAAACAGTTACAGCAGTCATGATAAAGACAAAGAGGTATGCAGGTTACAAGTATACATATTTACAAGGTGGGTATGCAGGTTTACGAGTAAACTAATTTACAAGGTGTGCACCCGGTCAGGATAGGATGGGATTAGCGGTCATTGTTCTTTATCCAGTGTATGTAGTTGCGCCTAAAGTGTGAGTAGGTTTGGGGTGTCCTTAGTGGGGGTGGTAGGGAGTTCCAGTGCTGGGCTGCTTTCACTTGGAAGCTGTTGCCCCCCATTTTGGTGTGTTTGAATCTGGGGACAGTGAGTAGATTAGCGTTGGAGGTTCCGGTAGGTCTGTTGGACGAGTATTTGCTTATTCTGTCGACTAAGTAGCTAGGGGCGGCGTTGTTGAGGCACTTGTGTGTTAGTGAGGCTACTTTGAGCATGATTTTGTCTGTAGTTTTGAGCCAGTTATGGACTCTCCTAGTGTTGGAAATGTGTTCTTTCTTAGGGATGCTGAGCGCTGCTCGGAGAGCGTTATTTTGCAGCATCTGTATTTTGTTGATAACCTGTTTGCTAGCTCCTACGTAGAGGGCATTGCAGTAGTCCAGTTTTGATAGTATAAGGGCACTGGCTAATGTACTGCAGCTCTGGGTGGATAAGAAAGGTTTGGCTGCTCTTATGAGCTTACATGTGTAAGCCGTGGAGGAGGCCAAGGAGCTAACCTGTTTATGGAAAGAGAGGGAGGAGTCAATGTATATTGCCAAGGTTTTCACTTCCTTGGCTACTTTAATTAGGTTCCCGTCTATTATGAAGCTGGTGTAATTGTGGTTTAGTTTGGCTAGGTTTGCAGTGGATCCAAGTATGATGAGTTCAATCTTGTCATCATTCAGGCATAGACTGTGTGATGCCATCCATGCCTGGATGATGAGGTACACCCTGTTCACCAAGGCCAAATCATGGTTGTAGTCTCCCGTCAATGGGATGAGGATCTGGGTATCATCGGCATAATTAGTGTAGGTGATACCCAGACCATCTAGATCATCAAAAAAGGGCCTTCTGAACACGTTGTACAGTGTAGGTGAGATGCAAGAACCCTGGGGTACTCCGCATGTAATGGGGATGGGGTCTGCGGCCGCTTTGATAGAGAAGACACGCATGGATCTATTGCTGAGGAAGGACTCGATCCAGCCGATGGCTTCTTGGGAGAAGTGGGCAGCAGAGTCAAGGTGATTGCATAGAATTTTGTGATCGACCAGGTCAAATGCTGCGGATAGGTCTAGGAGGAGCAGTAGGGCAGATTTCCCATTGTCTCTCAGAGTGTCAATTTGAGCCTTCAGGTCGATAAGGGCTTTTTCTGTCCCGTGTTGGGGTCTGAAACCTGATTGCCGAATACCGAGTAGATGGTTTGATTCGAGGAATTTTTGTATTTGTTGGTAGGCTGTCTTGTCTAAAATCTTGAGCAGGAAGGGAACAGTGGTAATGGGTCTATAGTTAGTGGGAATGGACGGGTCGAGAGAGGGTTTTTTGAGAAGGGGGAGGGCCCACGACTCTTTGAGTTTGCTGGGGACGGTGCCTGAGGAGAAGGAAGCGTTGATAAGTTTTGTGATGAATGGCGAGAGGTCTCTTGCCACATCTTTAATGATTTGAGGGGCGCAGAGGTCGCCCTGACAATTGGATGGCTTTAGACTAAGGATGATTTTTTCCACTTCTAGAGTGGAGACCTTGGAGAAGCTAAAGCGAGAGGGGGTAGGCAATGGGAGTTGGGGCGTGGGGCGCGGGGTCGTGTTGGTAGGGTTAGTCTGTTTAGTTAAGGATTCTTTCTTGTTTTTAATTTTAGTTTGAAGGTTTGTGACTTTATTGTTTAGGGCATTTTGGACACTCGAGCACCATTATTTGTCCTTCACACAGGTGTCAGGAATTAGCACTGGGGTTTCCAGTTCTTTAATTATCGTAAATAGCTCTTTGGTACTGGAGTTAGATTGCGCAATTCTCATGTTGTAGGACTCTTGTTTGGCAGCTATAATTTCTTTTTTGTAGTTGGACCTTATTTTATTTCCCTGTACATTGCAATCAGGCACAGTGCTCCTCACCACCTCCACTCCTTTAACATCAAAATTGTTTGCCACATGCCTGCATTGAGCATACTGCTGTAAAGCATGCAGAAACATATCTCCAAGCACCAACACCCTGACTTTCTCCACCTCTGCCATCTTCACTACACACAGTGTCTTTCAACACAAATCCACAACCTCAACATCTGATTGGCTGATCCCCACAGTCCCCTTTCCAAGCTGTATTTGCTGGAAAACCCCAGATGTGGCACACCCTATCCATGGACAGCCGTGTTGTCCGTGAAGCGCGTAATTCTTAGCCAGCCCTTCTACCCTTTCCACATCACTCTCGGTGCCATTCCCTCAGTGGATACAGCTAAGCATTCACACAACCATCCACCAATCGCATCCAAGACCTCTACATCTAACTCCATCATCAGAGTTCCACACTTCAAATGTACTGTTGATCACTCTGAGTACAAGTATCATATCATTGGAAGGCACCTACTACAAAACCTGTTCCACAAGTCTCCAAGATTTCTACTTACAGCTGCATGCATGAATACAAACTACGGGTATGCATATTTTATTCACAGTACATGTATAACTCTTATGAATGCATATAAAAGGAGTAATGCCACTTAACCTGCATAACCTATCAAATGAACTTATTGCAATTTTTCACATATAGTATAATAAACTGTCACTTCGAAACCAGTCTGCTATCTACAACACAGCTTTAAAAAACCAAGAGAATTTCATACACTTAAAATTCTACTCATTTGCAAACCATGTTGAACTAACATATTGTAAATAAAATATAAAGGCTGCACATAGTCAAAAGAAATGCATGCATACACTATGTTCAGATATCAAACAAAAGTACTACTACAAAAACATAAAAATCAACGTCTAAATTAACATCAGTGCTATAAACACACAAAATTACTAACTTCTTTCTTTTACAATTGCAGTGAAGACCACGCTCCTGAAAATCAGCAGCATCCGAACTACAAACAACATATCCGAAGAAACCTGTTGATTCCACAAAAAAAGAGTAAGTACAATAATACCTTAATATTCTTACTGTTACTCAAACACACTGTGTAGTTAATTCATGTAATTTTCTAACCAAAAAAAAACGGAAATTTCTGAACCATTCTGCCCACAAATCCCCATTTATTAAACAGGGATTAGCAGGCAGAATGGCACACAAATCCCTGTTTTTTGGAACGAAAATTATATAACTCAACCCCTAGAATGTTAGTACTACAAAACAAAGAACTGTTTTAATTTTATACCATTAGATTTACTATTAGTGCTTCTCCGCACCACTAGCTCACTTTCTACAGTCATCTGAACCGAAGTATAATAACACACAAATAGAAGAATAGCCTTCCCAACTAATTGTAGCTGCCCAATGAACAATCACACACCACTACATACATCTTTACCATCATACTCAGGCACTCATGCACACAGCACACATAAGAGCGGCCCAACCCATACCTTCTTTTTTTTCAACAGACCCCAAAGAATGCCTACCAAAAAGCAAGTCCGTAGAAAGCAATGCAGAACTAGAGCAAATGAAAATAAAAGTTTCCAAAATAAGCATCCATCTCTAGCAGAGTTTGTACAAACAGTTCAAACAAAACAGCTAATACAGTAATTTACCGAATCAAAACAAGCTTCCAGTACAGAAACTGTGCCTCCTCTATAAAAATGTAAAATAAAACAAAAATCAGCTACCACTACTGCTAAAACTGCTCCTACAAATTTTGATATACTAGCAAGTAACCATACCAAAAAAAGTATTTTAGCAAAAATGTTCCATCACAGAGTCCTTCAGAATCGTATAAAAACAGGAGACAAATCATGCAAAACTCTTGAAACCTACCGTAGAAAATTAATTTTAGAAGCTTTGATAGAAAGTGCAATCCTTCCCAAAAGATAGTTATTTATTTTAGTGTTAAACAGAATGAAACCAAGAACAAAACTAACTACTAAATTACAAAATAAAATTCCCAATAAACGGAATGTCAACAAAAATAACTTCTTAAATATCTGTGGAGGTGAATGGAGTCACACCACGAGCACAGAAACATATTTTAATGAAGAAGCATACAAACAAAACCAAACAAACACAATTGCCATGCATAGCAGTGGACGAGGTTATGAAAAACCTAATAATACCATAATGCAAAAGAAATACTGCTTACAAAAATATCCCCAGAAAACTAAGAATTACCTCTCCATTCAACTGAACCAGAACATCTAGTATACAAATGTCCATGCACGTCAATGTGTAACATTCCCAAAAAATCTTTGAAATCTTTACACCAGTTCCTCAATCAGTATGTGAAAGGCAAAGACAAAATCAAAATGAAACTGCTGCAAAATATGGATACCTGTCCAGTGTGCAAATGCACAGGACTACAAGGACATTCATTATCCTGCATTTCAGGACCTATTTGCAAAAGCACCTTCCATCATATCAAAATGATATCAACATATCATTCAACTATAAGAAATGTAGTCTATAAACTGTACTATGCTAAATTTCCTGCTTTAGCACCAGCCAATTTAAATAACAATCTTCTACATGGTACAGCCAAAGACATATTGGAAGAAATTGAGCATATCCAGAGAAAATAGTTTGGAAGTGAAAGCCACTTACAAAATGCAATAGCTTTACAACAGAGTAGCAACAATTCTACACATGGCAACCTTCTACTACACACATACAAAAAAGAAATACTAAAATTTTAAAGTGCATCCGCTGAAGTACCAAACCATGTATGTGTGTGTTGCCACACAACTTTTTATAAAGTAACACAAAATCTATAGACGTAAAATACAAAATAGAACACAATGAAGAATCCAAATGGTTTGAATTAGCTCTCTACCTTATAACAAAAAACAAATACGAAATAACTGACCCATTAATACTTTGCAGTTACTGCACTACAAAACTTGACAACAACCAAACTCCTTCACGTGCTATCACAAATAATTTGGAATTATATCCACTACCAAAACCCCTGTAACAACTCATATGAGAGCATCATAATTCAAACAGTGCACCCATTTCAAGCAATAATACGTTGTCAACCAAAAACAACAAAATTACCTTCCTCTGAATTGGTGAAAGGCATTTGTGGCAAAGCAGTTTATTTACCATTAGATCTGAAATAAAATGTGCACACTCTGGGAGTGCAACGTCCAATAGAGCAATCTTTAATTCTCTTAGTAAATGGTGTACCTACAAAAGACAAAAAAAAATGGCAACAACTCGTAGACTTAAATAAAGTTAGACAAGTCTTGCAATATCTAAAAGACAATAATGAATACTACAAAGAAATAAATATTGAAGACAACTTAAGGGAAACAACTAAAATAATTCAAGATTCACCAGAAACTGGTCAATTTGAACTTCTAGATCCTACTACACTATCCAATATTTTAGACCATTATACAATTCATCCATTACACTCTAATGACACCATAGATGATGCACTAGAAACTTAACAAATGCGACAAACCAAAGGATCACCAATCAGCATATGAGAAAAAAGTATAGAAGCACATCCTTTTCCTCTACTCTTTCCTACTGGCAAAGGAGGAAGGTACGATGATAGACCTATTCAGATAACAGCATCAGAATACCGCTCATTACGAATGTATTCTGAAGATCCCAGATTTAGACAAAAGGTGGAATACATATTGCACCTACTCTTTGAAAGTGAACTAGCAATTCTATGTTACGGAGTTGAAAACACATTGAAATCAGGAACCCACTTTCAAAATATATCAGCTAAGAAATTATTACAAAAAGTGCAAGAAAAAGATGAGGTTTTAAAATCAAGCATTACAAATCTGTTAGCAAACATGTGTGGTATGAAAGAGTACTTGTTCCAACGTCACGGAGATGTACGTTGTATGATAAGAAACCTTGGCCCTTGGTTTGTTACATTAAGTTGTGCAGAATATGCATGGGAAGATTTGCATGACTTCCTACACATATCAAACAAAAACAAAACAAACCTAAATATACTAACACCTGGAGAACTTTGCTCTCTAGATCCTGTTAATCTTTCAAGATATTTCCATCATCGTTTCATTGCTATGCTACACTTTATTTGTAATAAAACTGTTCCACCCCTCGGAGAAGTGCAACACTTCTTTTGGAGAAAAGAATACCAAGCCAGAGGAGCACCACATATCCACATGTTTTTATGTATTAAAGATGCTCCTAAATTTGGTCAAGACAGTGATGCCACTGTTTTACAGTTTATCGAAAAATATGTCACTTGTGACACTCCATAAGAAGCAACAAATAGCGATCTTCATGTACAAATTGTACAATTTCAAAGACACAAATGTGACAAATATTATCATCGCAAATACAAAAACAAAGGGAAATACTACACCGAATGCCGCTTTGGTTTCCCTAGGCCAGTTACAGAAACAGGTGAAGCGAACAATTTCATGTCTTCAGTTAGACATACTGTTAAAGGTAAATCACCTAAGAACACATATTACATAAAAAGAAGAGAAGAAACAAAATATATCAATGATTACAATACAATCATTGCCCTCTTATGGAATGCAAACATAGATGTGCAGTACATTGCAGACAATTCCACTGCAGTTGCAAGATTTGTTACAGCCTACTTAACAATAACAGAAAAAACAGAGCTTGAAGACCTCTGTAATGACGTATCATCGGACAAAACACAGTCTTGGTCCTGCTAAATCTAGAAAAAGAGTTCTCAATTTATATGATGACATAGAAACAATAGCCAAAAATAATCCCAACAGCCAAGACATTTTGAAAAACAATTTACTAGACACATACTACCCAAACAGCAGTACCACTTTGGAAACCATGTGTCTATACCACAAAGCCCAAAACTTCACATACAAAAATAATATAAAACCCGATGAAAAAAAAGGTAGATACGGAGTGACAAATTGTGAAGGCAGCTTAGTGAAACTTACCAAACGAAGATTAATTAATCATATCAATTGTCATTAAAAACTCCTCAACATAAAGAACTATATTACATGTCCCTGCTACAACTTTTTAAACCATGGAGAAAAGAAGAAGTGATACTAGAAAACTATGACTCCTGTGAAGATGCTTTCAAAGTAAATGAAAGCACTATCACCGTTGTAAATTTTACACAGTACATAACAATGTTGCACAATGAACAGCAACACGAAGAAGAACTCCAGGCTAACTGGATAAGGACACTCCTGACAGTAGTCAACTTTCTGTAGCAGGAAGCCAAGAACCACTGGGACAGCCACTAATAGAAAATGAGGCAGAATTAGTGATAACAGAAGTAGAGAAGACCATGTGTCACTATGAAAAAGATACAGATGACTTAATTGTACTATAATCAAAATTGAACAAAGAGCAGCGTACCATTTTTCAAGAAGTAACAAAAGAAATTGCACATGGTGTACAACATGAAAATAAAGAATGTACCTGCCAAAATTACAAACCTATACCACTTTATGTCAGTGGTGAAGCTGGTTCAGGCAAAACATTCTTAATCAAAATCATCAGCAAGTTCCTTCAACAATTGACAAACAACAAACTGTCAGCTGTTGTAACTGCCCCCACAGGTTTAGCTGCCTACAACATAGGCGTTGTCACTTTACACCGATTACTACTCCTTCCAGTAGAACACCAAAACAAATTAGAATATTACAAACTTTCTACAGAAGCTGCAATGGAACTACGCAGAGTGTTAAAACAAATCAAAATGCTACTAATAGATGAAGTGAGCATGGTCTCCAACCTTATGTTGGCTTTGATTCACCTCAGATTGCAAGAAGTACTTACAACAAACTACGAAGAACTCTTTGGAGGAAAGCACATTGTTGTTTTCAAAGATCTTCTTCAATTGACACCAGTAAAAGGTGAACCTATTTTTAAAATCTTAGGACACAAACTCTGCCGTAAAACTGTTGGCAGCATTGGAAATGTCAACCTTTGGCAACATTTCCAATACAGAGAATTAACAGAAAACATGTGGCAATCTGCAGACCTCACTTACGCCAACATTTTAAAAAGTATTAGAGTTGGTGTACTATCTCAAGAAGCACAAGCAATATTAAAAACCTGGCACATCCATGCACTTTATGGCCATAACTCATGTGCTACTGATGTTATGGAACAATTAGCACACATAAATATCTCAATTGTATGTCCTTAATGCCAACTTTTGCAAGCTGTTCCAAATTCAATGAAACAATGTTGAAAAAAGAAATGCAACCAATAATTGAAATTTGCTCCACAGACAAACTGGATGTACAAGGTATGACACTACCCATGTGTCAACAAGCCACAACAAGACTAAACCCCTTAGAAAATTCTATCTCCAACACAGCTGGTTTGGAGACAATATTAAAATGATCCTTAAATCGTAGAGTTATACTTAAACATAACCTTGACGTGGAACAAGGACTAGTTAAAGGAGAACTGCGTACAGTTGTTGGCTTTCAAACATACCCACGTGACAACAACATTTAGTTTGTCAATATTCTCTTTGACAAACTTTCAGAAGTGAAAAGGATAGGACTCTTAACAGCTTGATTCCTTCTTTTCAAAGACATGTATGTATGCAGAGAACAATTTTCTCTAACTCTAGCATACGCAGTCACGATTCACAAATAACAAGGTCTTACCCTAGACAAAGCATTGATAGATATTGGGAACACAGTCTTTAAAGAAGGCATCAGCTACGTAGCACTATCACGCTTATGTACACTTGATGGTCTATTTCTAATCAACTTTGATGCAAGTAAAGTAAACGCTGAAATTCCTTGCATTTTAGAATACACTAGACTATGTTCACTATACACCCCCCATCTAAAAACATATCCTGTTCCGCAAAAAGGAAAATGTTGTAAAAGAAAACTAATTCAAACAGAAATGCAACAGGATCTCACTGCAAATCCTCCAAAGAGAATAAAAGAAGCTAATACTTCATCAATAACCACAACCAAAGAAGAATCTATTACTCAAAGTAACTCAGGTACTTCTTCAAAGAAGCAACACACACTCCGAAAAAATGACTTGGACACAGAACTATCTGGTCCATTCAAATTTTCAAATATAACTGGTGTAAATTGCTACGCAAATGTAGCAATCAATAATCTATTTCAATTGCAACCAATTGTTGACAACATTTACTTACACAGTACAGACCAATTGTGTTTACAAATGTGAGTCCTTCATAGAAACGCATCAAACAATCCTGACGACACATATAGTGTTCATGGAATAAGACAAGAATTGGACTACTGTGCTGGAATGGTGAAATTCACTATAAACTCACAAGAAGATCCACAAGAATGTCTAATGTACTTACTACAAGTACTGAAAAACAAAAACATACCTATAAATGAAATCTTCTACATTTCATACATGTGGAAACATACATGCACTCTCTGCAACAATGTGGCACAGGAACAAATCCCTAATGAGCGCTTTGTGTATGAATCCGTTCCATTTCAGCAACTTGTACAAAATGCAAACCATGGTAGATTATGTACTACCTGCAATTCAGATAATCGCTCCACCTTACTAATACAAACACATAGTAAATACGTAATACTAATGCTTCTACGTCACAATGCACATGGTACCAAAACAACTGCAAGCTGACTGGATTCACACATGGTCAAGTATCAGTTGGTAAGAAAACCTTCACAACAATAGGTATAATCTACCATGCAGGAGCCACAAACAATGCAGGTCACTACACTGCATATATAAAAAAGAAATGTGGATGGTTCGAATGTAATGATAGTACCATTACTCTAAAGAAGAGATTACCAGAAAATCTTACGAATGCTTATTTAATCTTAAAACCAAAATGTAATAACTAATCTGTACCTAAACATCAACAAAACTTCAATTAGAAAAATATGAACAGTTAGAATACGCCAACAGATATCTACCTGCTCCAAGATTTTTCAACAACCAAAAAAATAAATCAATACCACTAATAACTAATCTGTGCATAAACATTAATAAAACTTCAATAAAAAAATTAGAAACAGTTAGAATATGCCGACAGATATCTAACTTCCCCAAGATTCTATAACAACCAAAGAGATAGATCAATAACACTAAATTATAACAAGAAATAAACAGTTACAATACGCCAACAGGTATCTAACTGCCCCACGATTTTGCAACAACCAAACAGATAAATCAATACCACTGACAAATAACAATAAATAAACAGTTAGAATATGCCAACAGGTATCTAACTGCCCCAAGATTCTATAACAACCAAACAGAAAAATCAATACCACTAAATTATAACAAGAAATAAACAGTTAGAATACGCCAAGAGGTATCTAACTGCTCCAAAAATCTGCAACAACCTAACAGATAGATCAGCAATTTGAGAATATAGATAAAAAACTATAACCAGTTAAAATTTAACAACAGGTATGTAACAATCTGCAACAAGCCAACATATAGAACATTAGCCAGAAACAACAAGTGAACACTGAAAACAAACAAACAAATAGACAGTAGCATAACCCAAAAAGTTTTTTTTTAATCCAACATGGATTTTTTTCCCCACAGACTCAATGATTTAAAAAACAAACACAGAAACTGAGCAAATTGAACAGTACACTGGTTTGTAAACTACTAAATATGAGGGTCGAAAAAAAGCTGAAATGTTTATTTTGCATGTAATAAGGCTGGCTTTATAAAAGACCTACACTAAAATGATCTTTTCTTTTATCACAGAATTTGAAAAAGAATATCTGCTCCAGTTACCCAACTCATGAAAAAAATATATCCAATCACAAAAAATCAAACAGTAAGTATATTCTAATGGAACACATAAATACTGCTGCATAACAGAACCATTGAAGCAAACATCTAACCATACACACAATACAAAATGTTTACTTCCATGGATATATTATACTGCAGTCCTTCTTACCAAACTCTACAATCTTAATGACATGACGTAGCCAAAACTTCACATACAAACTATACAAATCAAACAGTACACAAACTGTAGATTTGCAAATATTTTATAGATATTCGATTGTATGGGTGTGATCTATGGGTGTGATATGCTGTGGTGGTTGTGGCCATGGCCTAGAGTCTTGGGTTCATGGCCTACGGCCTTCATCCATGCACCCAAGACTCTAGGCCCTGGCCACAACCACCACAGCATATCACACCCATAGATCACACCCATAGAATCAAACATCTTAACTGTGCCATATGGGCTTTTTTATGTTGATTCTATGGGTGTGATCTATGGGTGTGATATGCTGCGGTGGTTTGTGGCCAGGGCCTACAGTCGTGGGTACATGGCCTACGGCCTTCGGCCATGCACCCAAGACTCTAGGATCTGGCCATAACCACTGCAGCATTTAACACCCATAGATCACACTCATAGAATCAAACATTTTAACTGTGTCATATGGCCTTTTTTTTTTATGTCCGCGGACACTGCGCGTGTCCTTGGAACAGTTTCAATTTGCCTGTGAACAGAACGAACGGGAATAGTGTCCTGAGGACACCCCTCATTTTGACTAATTACGAACATCCCGGACAGCGCGGGCATGGCGAATACATCAGGGGCACCTGCCACCTGAACAAATACAGTATTTGACCCATCTCTTACTCCCCAAACTTACCCCAGGCACTCTTGCACACCAAAACACTCCCCAAAACTGCATTTTTCCTCTGTTCACCACTGCGCTGTCAGCGGATCCAAGATGGCGGGCGCATTGGAACAATCGGACGCGCTTCACACTCTTCAACATCCAATCAGCAAACACGGCACATGCCTGCAGACATGACACAAGGCGATCAGCCAATCGGTGTCCTGTCCGCGGAGCAAACAGGGAAGTGTATCCACAAAGCAGTCATAGATATAACACATTTTTTTAGACCTACTTTGAGACCTACTTTTTGATCATTTTAAAAAGAACTACTGGGTGGATTTTCACCAAATTTACAAAAGCACACTTTCGGGACCAAGCTGCTGCTCCTGCCATGAATTTGGTATATATATATAAATAAGTCACATCAAAAAAGAGTGGGCTCATCCTAGACAGTTAGGCAAATATAGAGTGCTGTGGAGGTACATCATAGATTGCAACCTGAAAAAGCTCTATGGAACAGTGCTTTCTAAGGGTAAAGGTCTAAAACACACGTCAAGCATTGAGGTAAATCTAAAAAATGCATGGACACTGTTCCAGATTATTATTAGTAGTATTATTCTTGTATCAACCCTTCTCTTTGACCGGGTCCTGCCTTCCCTCATTAACTTCCTTCCTTCTGCTGCCTCTCACCTGATATCTCTCATTGTTCTTCCCCTTCTGACCAGTGTACCATGCCCCTGTACTCCTCAGAAATCCTTCAAAGGCAGTGACCTCCTCCACCTGGCGACTCTTAATGCCTGCTCAGCCAACAAACACTCTGTTGACATCTTCCTCCTTCTTGAAGGCACTGACCTCGACATTCTCACTCTCACTGGGACTTGGTTCAATGCCAGCTCAGTCACTTCTTTTGACTCCATCTTCCCTGGCGGCTTCAAGATAATTTCCAAGCCCCAACCTCACTGTACTGGCGGTCGAGTCGCCTTAATCTATCCTGAGGGGGTTCCTTCTTCCATCGTACCCACTCAACTCAATTCTTCCTTTGAGAGCCTGGTTTTCAAATTGGTCATCTCTTCCTGCTCCACTCTGATTATTCCTACCATTTACTGGCTTCCAGGCGCTCCACCCTGTTCCTCTCTAAATGGGCTGATTTCTGCTCCTCTTTACTTTCAACCACCTCCAATCTCCTCCTATTGGGTGACTTCAACATCCAATTGGACTCCACTGCCTCAGCATCCACACTTAACATTGACCTCTGTGCCTCTCTTTCCCTCCACATTCCCCCCTTCCGGTCTGACCCACTCGGCTGGACACACCCTGGACACCATCATCCACTTGGACCTCTCTCTCGCTCCCCCTCTGGTCATCCCTCTCTCTTTGTCAGACGATTCTCTCCTCTCCTCCCTCCTGGGTCCCTTTGGCCTTCCACCGCACCCTCAAAAGCCCTGCCAAACTTGTTCTCCAACATCCGCCAGATGAAACGAGTGTCAGCTGCTGCTTTGCTTCTACCTTCACCCCCCTTGTACCCCTACCTGAGACTCTAGTACTGACTCTGCTCTCAGCAACCTTCCCTCAGCCATACTCTTGACATCCTTGCCCCAGTCATGAGGATCTGCCTGAAACACACCTGACTGTGAACTTACAGCCCTGAAATGTAAGTACAGAGCAGCAGAATGGAAGGGGCAAACCTCAGGTTCACCCTCTGACAAACCGGCTTGCCACCTGCTCCTAAGGCAGGGTGGTAGGCAACCCTTCTGCAGTCTCCCCCTCCCCTCTTCCGTCTTAGGCCCTCTGCAATGCACTGGCCACTCACTTTGCCACCAAAACTCAGGAGATCCTGAACATCCTTGATACTCACCTCCCAAACTCATCTCACAATGCCTTGCCTCCTTTAGCCACTCACCATCCTCCTTCCGCCTTCTCCTCCTTCACCCCTGTCACGTCTGAAGAAGTTACCAGATTTGTCTGCTCTTTGAAGGCCTCTTCCAAACAGGTGCACCCCTGCTAGTCTAGGACCATCAAGGACAACATTGTCTCTCTTGCCGCTGCACTTGCTGATTTCTGCAACCTCTCTTTCGCCACTGGTTCTTCCCCTCCTCCTTTCTGTGCCCACTCCTGAAAAAACCTTCAGCAGACTCTACCTGTCCATCCAACTACCTCCATATTTCAATCACCCCCTTCCTGGGGAAACTGCTGGAGAAGCTGGCCCTGCCCCAACTCAGCTTGCACACTGAACTTGTCGGTCGTCTCCACGATCATCAATCTGGATTCCGAGCATCCAGAGACACAGAAACTGCTCTTCTGAACACCTGTGAAGAATTGCGTGCATCCCTGAATTCCAGCTCCCTAGCTGTCCTCACCCTACTTGATCTCTCCTCTCTCTCTGACACTGTCAACCATTCCGTCCTCATAAAAAAGGCTCCATGATACCCTTGGTATCTCGGAATGGGCACTGGAATGCCTAACCTCTTTCCTAATGGACTGTTCCTCACAAATCATTTTGAGCACCTTCTCCTCTCCTACTTCCTCCTTCACCAGTGGTGTCCCCCAGGGATCTATCCTCTTCCCATGGCTCTTTAACATCTATCTTGCTCAGCTGACACTCTTCATCTCCTCCTTCTCCCCCAGCTTCCAGTGTTATGCAGATGCTACTGAACTCTTTTTACGACTTCCTGTTGACTCTTGTGCACCTTCCTTCATCCCTGACTGCCTATCTGCCATCCAGGCCTGGTGCACTTCCAACGATCTCTGCCTCAATGCCAGCAAAACTGAGATCCTTCTGATTGGGACCCTTGCTCCTTCCTTCTTCCCTTCTCTCTGACCTCCCACCTTGGGCTCTCCTCTTTCTCCTTCTTCTATAGCCAGAAACCTTGGAGTTATCTTTGACTCCTCTCCTTCCTCTCTCACACTCAGGACATTACTAACAAGTCCCACTTTCAACTCTTCCTTCTAAAAGGAATTCTCCCTTTTCTCACTTTCCCCCAGAAGCTCAATGTTTACCGAGCCCTGGCTCACTATAGGCTTGACTATTGCAACAGTCTCCCATTCAATCTACCTGCTTCCACTCTGCGATACCTTCAGCTAATCCAGAATAAAGCAGCAAGACTTATCCTTGGCCTTAAGCCCAGGGAGTGCTTGTCTTCTTCCCAGAAAAGTCTCCACTGGCTCCCAGTTGCTGCACGGATCAAATTCAAATTCTTCTGCATCATCCACTGTCTAGGGCCGGGGACCAGACTATCTGCAACTCTTTCTCACTAACTTCTCTCCTTCTAGACCGCTACGATCCTCTGGAACCAACTCTCTGTGTGTAAATCAATACACTAAACAGAGAGCAGGATATTGTTCACTTTCCTCAGCTGGATTCCTCCCATGGAACAGTCTCCCGCTCCCTCTGCTTCTTGAGCAGGACGTGGTTAAATTCTGAAAGCACCTCAAGTCTTTCCTCTTTTTCTCATCCTTCCCTTCTTCCCTCCTCTGCGAATCCCACTGTTGCTGTTATTGGTGTCTTGGACCCTTATGCATTCATGGGGCCCCTGACCACTCACTCTAAATATCCCCAGCTTCTGACTACCGGAGCACTTGCTTCGGCACACCCTCTGCAGTGGAGATGCGCACTTTCCACCCAACGCGGCTCCTGGCAGCATAGCACTTACCTCACCTTGGACTTCATCTGTGGCGCAGCCTTGAGCACAGACACTGCAGCACCACTGCCCTCTTCCTTGCTTCACTTGCACATTCTGAATATTCACAAGCCAAAGTAGATTCAACTGTCCCTTCCCCAACTGTATTTTTTGTATACAAAATTGTACTTCATTTGCAATGTACATGTTCCCTCCATGTTGCCCTGTGGGCGCTTTGAAATGGAATGTACTCGCTGTATAAGCGCCTACCAAGCAAACAATAAACTTACTGCGTGGCACAAAATTACAATTACGAACATGTTTCACTGCAATTATATTTGGTTTGTTAGGGTAATATAAAATGTAGGGGAGAGTGGGGGCGTGCAGGGGGTCTCCCCCCACATATAATTGGTCGAGAAGAAAAATAAAATCGACAATTTCAGATTGGCATTTTTAATTTGCAATAATCACATAGATCTTTTTTTTTCTGGTACACAAATGTTTTACCAAACATTAAACGAAAACATTTGAAAACAATCAAGAAACATTTGTATATCATTAAGTCAACGAACATGTAATACGTTTAACACAAAAATTATGATGAAAATTGTCATCTGAAGAAAATAATTCATGGTTAAAATGACCATCCTGTTACTGAATGAGGTTATGAGTTAAGCGGGTGGAAAAATACAAGAAAGGTATGTGCTTCAGAGCATCATAGTGCAAAAATATCCACAAAAATGTAAATCCTACTCTATGCCAGAACGGATAAAACGATAGATGGAACAATGTTTGGGAACCAAAAGAAGCCCTGGTAATCATTTTCAAAGGGGCCCCATAACACACATTTTCAGCAAGCCCAACCCTTTCGCTATGAGAAAATGTGGAAATAAAATACGTTATCACACAAAAGAGGGGCAGGCTGCAGAGGCCTACCGGGACATCTCCAGAGTTCTACATAGGCCAGTCCAGTCCTAAACTAACCTGGCTCCGAGGAGAAGGGCTCTCCATGAATAGTGTCTGACTGTGACTATGGCAGCAGGGTTTGCTGTCTTTCTGCAGAATGTGTAAGCCACTTTGCATTTCTCTGATGACAGAATCTCTGAGCATCAGCCTCAACCAGCTTTGCCACAACCATCTTGCAATGGGAGCATAAGCGAAACAAAACGCATATTAGTCGACTTATGACTAATATCACAATCTCGCAGACAAGCTTGGGGGGGCATACTTTCTCCATGAACCTCGAGAAGGAATTTTAGATATGAGGTTTTCACCAGAGCTGAACACGTGTTAAAGATAGCTCTGAAATAATCACCCAGCTATGATTTCCAAGTCGCTTCATGATATCCTTCTTGATATAAGCTCCTCTAGATTGGAGTCTTCTGGAAAACTCCAGAAGGCTCCACTGATAGCTTTCTTTTGGTCTGAGGGTCTTATGCATACCCATTTGTACTGCACAGGCTGCATTTGTAGGTAAGTGGGAGAAATTAAAGCGTGCCAGTGGCAGAGTTGTTTAGCTGCCGCCTTACAGTTTTGGAACAGTCTCTACTTTGTGCTTAAGAACCTCCCGATACCATCTTGACGCATGTTAGGCAAATCACCCTGTTATTCGTGAGTCTTCAATATAAACGGCCATTTGATATTCAGTGTGGAGATGCTATCATGGGAAATATTGTTTCCCTGCAGTTCCCAATGGGTTAAGACCTCCACTTTTACTTCACTTGCCGGCTGAAACTTGAATAAACCACCTTGCAGGGGTTATGATAAGTTAATGCGTTTTCGAACTACGGTGCGTTTTATTCATCTCGTTGAGCTCAAAAATTAATAGAAAAGTAAGGGCTACATTTTTCTCAGATCAGCCACACAGGCTGAGCATAGAATGCAATCAGATTTCCGAAGCCATCCGTTCCAGTTATTGCGCGCTTAAATGTGAGCAGTCGTTAGTGCTCAGTGAGGCGCGACAGACCCCGGCGAGGTGGTGACGTCTGCCAGCCTGTCGCCGGCTCTCGTCGAGGTCGCCTCAAATGGTACTTGGTGTGAATTTAATTCAATAGGATCTTGGCTCCACAAACAGTGAAATAGGTGAATCCACTTATCCATCAAATCAAAGTTGGGCAACTTCTCAGATGCAAGCTGCCGTGCCTGTAGCTCCTGCTCATTCCAATGATGCCGCACCAGTCAAGTTCTATGAAATATTTCAATGCAGCACAGTGGCAATAAAACAGTGTGATAGGAGTAGGAATTATATACATGCTTTGCATTGTGGAATTTGTCCTGGGGTCACCCATACGACGTGATACCAGAGGTCACAATTTCACAGCTCAATCGTATTCATTACAAATCAAAACACTGACCAAAATACACATAGCTAAGGAATGGAGCCGGATCTTCCCTGTTCGATGACCCACCTACAAATATCTGTCCAGCCCTCTGTTACAAAGTGTTTCTGATTCAGTCTCTCGCGATACCAACTCCTTAAATCACACACAATGTGAGGGGGAGGCGAACCGAGGAGTGCCATGTGGTCCCCCAGACCTACCCTCTGTCAGACCCTTGAAGACCCATTGCACCACCACTCACACGGTGCACCAAGTACATGCTCTCTTCCCATCTCTCTTATGTTTCTGTGTGGCTGTGTGCCTCCTCATGAGAAAAGAGACCCATGAGGCATGGAGGGAGGGTGACAAACAGCTGTCCAAGAGGAGTGAAACTTTGCTCACAGCAATACATCTCAGTGGCTTCAGTGCTCACATCAGACATCTGTAATATTCCTCTACGGCACTGGCTCAGGAGGTTGGGGCATGCAATTATATATTTGATAATAATGCTCTGTGGCTGTGTGCCTAGTACAGTTGAGTGTACATTGTGTGTAAAAAGCATGCATACCCTTTTTCCTGCATAGTTTTCCTCTGCTCCTCATTTTCATTTTCCATCAGAGATGGGGCATGGAAAGGAATTTTCATTTCTGCCTCCTCCATCCTCTGCGCCACACAAATGTTCAAGCATTTACTCCATCATAACATTTTCAAGCTTGTGCAAATGTTGTGGATTCCTATGGAATCCGCATGCCTTTTTATACTAGCAAAAACAGAGGAATCCGTTGTGAATGAATAAGCAGTAGGTGGCATTTACTCCGTTTGCACTAGGAAGTGCGACATTAAGGTATCTAGGTGGATGTGCATGCTTGTCACACTTGTGTCTTGCACTTCATAGGCCAAATTACTACATTTGCAGGAAGCAGAACAGTGTGTATTTATGTGCAAATGTAACACATCCCATCTGTGTGATGTATGCATTAAAGGAAAAGTACCTCCTATATTTCCTGTATAAGAAATTGACAGAAGGCAGTATGACGTACTACAGTGAATGTCATGTTATATTATTAAAAGCCAGCAGACAGCACAGCAGTTGTCTACCCTCACTCCACTCCTAACCGTTTCCCTCCCCCATTCGCAATGCTCCTCACCTGGTCCCACCCCTTTCTGGTGATGCATTCTGGGATTTTTTTTTTCTTTTCTAACACTGCATAGTCTTCCAGTGAAAAGCACAGATGGTAACATATAGAGTTTTCCTATTAAAGAACACTGAACATTACCCTCTGCCCTGTCTTCCCAGATCACTCAACATCAGCATGTCATACTTGAAATGTTGGCCTCATGCACTTTGACCTGGTGAGCATGCAGTGTCAGTGTGCATTTGTCTCCATGTACACATGGTACTGTGATCTTCCATCGTGTCATAAATCCCCATGGCTACATACTAGTTGCTGATGAGAAAACCTTTCTCCCAGGCATTCTTGTTATTATGAGCCATGTCACAAAGAACAGATTATGACACTGTGCAAGTGGACCTGACCCCTAAATCCGTTTGCTGACCGTCCTTGGTTGCGAGATGCTGAAGTCAGGCTGACCTTTCTATGGCAGCATGTTCTTGCTAACATATATCATGGAGGTAATTACCATGATCTGCAACACTGGAAACTCCACACAGCTTCAATGACAGTACCAAAAAGGTTCTGTGCCATAATTGTGTGATGATAGAAAATCACCCAGTGAGGAGATCATGTGGGTTACATACTACAGCCCTGAAATAACTCCAGATAAATCAACATGACCGATTATGCTGTGGGTCACTGCTGATGTGTGACTCTTGGACCCTGCCCCACAGAACTGCCTTCTGTCCCCTTTGGACAGACCTGTGTTAAACACACTGGTTCTTTAGCTCCTCTCCACTTTAATCACAGTATCTGTTTTACTCTCCTGATCCAATGTACCTCATCCCACAGTCCTACCAAATGCATCTGGTTCAGAGTCCATTTGAAAGGGTTTCTGAGTCTTCCCCTCATTTGTTCCAAGATCATACATATCTTGTTTTAGATCACCTTCAGTTTTAGGACATTGATCTAGAATACATTGAAATCTGTTCCTATGCCCTTGGTGAAACATGATTGTCTCTGGTCCCGTCTTTTCACCTTATTGACCATGCTTGAAGATGTTTCAGTGTCATGACTGTGAAGAGGTTACCTAGGACGTCCAACAAGGCAATTGGATTCTATGCGCTCTGGCGGGATATTTGTGCTCCATGGCTCCTTCGATGAGACCTGAGTTTGATCTGGCTTGTACTTGTACTTGCTTATTCTGCCAATACTGCTTGGGCTGACTTCTGTTGAGTTAAGACAAAGCTGGTTTCATTAAGACTGCAGTTAATTTTTCAGTCCCATTCCTTGTTGCCATTACGTCCTTGTTCACTTCATGTTGTCCATTCATTTCGTTCTGTGTTTTTTGAGTTAGAGATTGGGCAAACCTTTGTCTATCATGTTGCTCAAGTTCCTTGCGATATGTTTTTGTCTACAATTGGAAAGTAGGTTTTCCAACAGCACTGTGTAAGTCCGCTCCTGCGGCTTGGTCATTTGTTCTTTCTTGGGGGAGTTTAAAGGCCCACTTTGATTGTTATTTTCCCATTACCCACAGAAAGATCAAGTCCCAAGATTTCCACATCCGTCAGGTCATTGGCCCTGTAGATGACGGTCTCTTTTGGAGGATTGTAGTCTGGGTTTGGGGCCATACTCCACATCCATTCTGACCCCATGCATTGTTCTAGAATATAGTATAAGTGTGAATTTGAGGCCAGCGGGTGAGCAGGGCTTATCGGTGGATTTGACAAATCATTTTCTTTTGCTTTAAGCACTTTGCTTATGTTTTTGCATTCCATGCCTTTGTCCAAGTCTCCCTGCCAACAAGCTACATTCTTTACTGATGAGTATTTTTCTTGAGGAGTTTTTGGCTCAGGGGGTGTAATACCGATTTTACTGCCTATATTTCCTGTGTTGTGTCTGCCATCAGTCGGGCTTGATGCCTCGTATGAGAGTTCCCCGACTTCACTTCAATGGCCGACTCTTGAACCGGTTTGAAGTATGTTTAGAGCCCCTTTCTAGAGATGAGCATGCAGGCCACCAGATGTACGTACTGTGCGTATCTTCTCGCTGTAAGGGAGTTGTTACTATGATCCAAAACCCAGAAACCAGGAATCCCAAGGAACACCAGGGAACAGTCTCACCACACTCTCCTCGACGCTGCGCCTCCGGAGAGGTGATTTTTTTGATGCCTCTGCCTCTAATAGACAAGGTAGACAAACTTGCTAGACCATCCTGCAACACCGACACCTGGGCACACTCTCGCCACACTTTCTGCAATGGTCCGGTGACGGAAGAGGATATTTTGTTGATGCAGCTGCCAGGGCCTCCAATAGAAAAGGTAGACAGACTTGACCAGAGTGTCCTGCAACCCAACACCAGGGAACACTCTCGCCACACTCTCCACGATGCTCCGGGTCCGGAGAGGATATTTTGTTCATGCCCCTGCCACCGCCTCCAACAGAAAAGGTAGACAGACTTGACCAGAGTATCTCGCAACACCACCACCAGGGAACACCCTCGCCACACTCTCCGCAAAGCTCATCCTCCGGAGAGGATATTTTGTTGATGCGGCTACCGCTGCCTCCAATAGAAAAGGTAGACAGACTTGACCAGAGTGTCCCTCAACACCAACACTAAGGAACACTCTCACCACACTCTCTGCGATGCTCCGGGGGACCAAAGAGGTTATTTTGTTAATGCCGCTGCCACCACCTCCAATAGAAAAGGTAAACAGACTTGACCAGAGTGTCCCACAACACCAACACCAGGGAACACTCTTGCCACACTCTCTGCAATGCTCCACGTCCGGAGAGGATATTTTGTTGAGGCTGCTGCCACCAACTTCAATAGAAAAGGTAGACAGACTTGACCAGAATATCCCGAAACACCAACACCAGGGAACACTCTCGCCACGCTGTCCATGATGCTCTGCATCTTGAGAGGATATTTTGTTGATGCTGCTGCTTCCAATAGAAAAGGTAGACAGACTTGACCAGAGTATCCCACAACACCAACACCAGGGAGCACTCTCGCCACACTCTCCGCAAAGTTCGTTGTCCAGAAAGGATATTTTGTTGATGTGGCTCCCTCCGTTTCCAATAGAAAAGGTAGACAGACTTGAACAGAGTGTCCCGCAACACCAACACCAGGGATCACTCTTGCCACACTCCCTGCGACGCTCCACGTCCGGAGAGGATATTTTGTTGAGGCTGCTGCCACCAACTTCAATAGAAAAGGTAGGCAGACTTGACCAGAATATCCCGAAACACCAACACCAGGGAACACTCGCCATGCTATCCATGATGCTCTGCATCTGGAGAGGATATTTTGTTGATGCTGCTGCTTTCAATAGAAAAGGTAGACAGACTTGACCAGAGTATCCCACAACACCAACACCAGGGAGCACTCTCGCCACACTCTCCGCAAAGTTTGTTGTCCAGAAAGGATATTTTGTTGATGTGGCTCCCTCTGTTTCCAATAGAAAAGGTAGACAGACTTGACCAGAGTAGCCCACAACACCAACACCAGGGAGCACTCTCGCCACACTCTCCGCAAAGTTCGTTGTCCAGAAAGGATATTTTGTTGATGTGGCTCCCTCCGTTTCCAGTAGAAAAGGTAGACAGACTTGAACAGAGTATCCTGCAACGCCAACACTAGTTGACACTTTCGCCACACTCGCCGCAATATGCAGATATATGATTCTATGATTCATTTTAATCACCCTGTATAACTGATCACTGAATTATTTGGACAAGGCTCAGGATGCATTAGCAGGCTTACTAGACACATTTCAAATACGCTAAAGGCTGTGTCTGATCTAACGTGTCCAGTTCAGTCATCAGAATGTGTTCATGGAAATGCTTCAGTGAATATTACACAAAATAATCAGCCCCACCCACCCAAAGACAAAAAAACAGAACACTAAACACAACATTGCATATATCTTTTATGCAAATAAATCTGGGTTTTATTTTTGCACAAACACAGTTCAGTGCCCTCTCACTGAATCAGGACATGAAAAACAGACTGCTAGTCTAATTGGAGGGGATACGCCAGAATCAGAGCAACGCGCCCTCTTCCCCAGCAAGGCAGGAAGGAGGTATACATTCCATGTCATAACTGTTATCTTGCCCGACCCCTTACAACCATACAGTCTATTTCCAGACGGGTGAATAGTTTTAATTCACTGCATGTGGCATATTACTGTGAACATTCATGCACAATCAATAAACACGCAGTGCAGTAAAAGAGTAACAACAACAAATGAATAGAACGTATTGGCTGTTAGAACACCTGAACACTGTGGCAATGCAAAACCTAGAAGTAATTAAAGAAAGGAGAGTAACTTTAAAGAAACATTCTCTTATTGATTTTACTTTGCTTAACATACCATCCGCAAACATTTTCGCTGTAAACGCCAGCAGGTGATGTGGGTACATTAACATGCTTTACCATCCTGTAAATAAAGCTAAGCGCTTGCAGTTGTACCCTGCCAAGTATCGCGAGGAGCAGTGCATTCCTGGTGTGAAGCAGTGAGTGATGAGCAGTGAGCATGGCGGATTCTGGCCCTGCTGGGATTTTGATAAGAAGTGCAAAGCCAATTTTCTTTAGATTTTCTGTTTTCTCTGTGTGTGTATGTTTAGCTGTTTTGTACAAGTCTGCTCAATGCAGCAAACGGTGATAAAGTTCCCTAAATCTACACTGATTTTGAATGAAATTTGCATTACCAAAGCGTCATTGCACCTTCTGCGTTGCGCATAAAACTGTCAGTACTATACTTTAGCATGTTCACCTTTCAAATCATTGGCAAACCATGACAAACCCACCACTCGTTAATAGGGAACATTGCAAGCTGCTCTGTGACTCTCTTGAATAGATTTCCCTCACAGTTAGCTGTCAGTGAGTTCTGTTAGCATAATCTGGAACAGCCTAGCACCTTCTGACAAGGACGTAATTTTACCAAAATGCCAGGGGTAGTGTAAGTGACATCACATGACCCTTGACCTTTGATGACATCACAGGAAGTGATGGCATGTGACCCCACCCCGAAGTGACATCATGGGAAGCGATAGAACACAACCTTTCACCCCTTTAATGAGTCTAGCAATTATTGTATGAAATTCAAGAAAGACAAAGGGCCTCATTACGACCCAGGCGGTAAGTTACCGCCTGGGCCGTGACTTTACCACCATGGCGTAAACTATGTTTACGCCATGGTGGTTGGCGGATTTACCGCCCCATTCCAACCTTGACGGGGCGGTAAATCCCCATTTTCCCATTTTCCCTTCCCCATTCCCATTTTGCCCCATAGGGCATAATGGGAGTGGGGAAGGCGTTAATTACGCCACCGTAAATTACGGTGGCGTAATTAACATCAAGGTCCCTTAGCGCCATGGATTTTAACGCAGGTGTTAAAACCTCCATGGCGCTAAGGGACCTCGGAATCAGGCGGTAAGGGTCGGCGCTGTTTACGCCGCCGTAAAACCCTTACCGCCTGAGTCGTAATGAGGCCCAAACTATTTGTTATTCTTTCTTATTTAGGGTCACTTCTCAAAGTGTTACACTTGGTATCCCCTGTTTTTTTAAGAGACCTCAACAAAAATTCCAGCAACAGCCACAGCCCAGCAGCCACAATGTAAAAACAAAAAACAAAAGATATATCAATCTTTTTTTAGGGGTGGCAAAGGAGACCACAGGGGTAACAAGGGAGACATCAGGGGTTTCAGGTGCGACCCCTCGTGACTCCCGAATACATTCCTGCCTGCTGACTTCTCTGGTGCCCATTCTGTTTAGAGTACCTTATGCACCTCACCTCATTCACCAAGATGGATAACCCTAAAATGACTGTCATATGACTGCCCCTCTCTGACATCCCTGTACTAACTTCTCTGTACATAGGATCCTGCGACTGTTCAGTTTATTCATACTTTCTGGCTTGATGGCTTCTCACTGGTCATGCTACATTCCCATCACTCAACCAGTTGCTCACCAACTGCCCCTTGATTGTAGGACATCTAATGCAAGATTGCCCGAATTACTGGTCTGTTCTTTTGTGTTCCTTGGTCACACACATTTTACCCTAAGAAAACGCAACTACAAATGAGAGTGAAATAGCCCAGCACATTCACATTGTCTTGGTCTGTGCCCTTCATTCTGATCCATCCATGTATAAGGTTCACCAGAGTGTATGAGCCTTTCACATGAAATGATATAGTGATATCTGATGTGTGTTCATGCATATTATTGGAGGTGAAGTAACGGTGGGCTTCCTACAAAGAAGGTTGTAGTCGTATAGGTGTTAAATCAAGGATAACTGTATCACACACAAACAACATTTCAAGGATATGGATTTCCTGTAGTTTTGTGCAATTGCCATGTTTACCTACCAATGTCTTCGACAAGTCAGCCCTGTAAAGATTATATAATAGGGGTGACAAAGGACCACCCAGATGTAGACATTTTCAGGCCGATTCATGGAATGAATGTGCGCTGAAAAAACGGCGCACGCGTGCGAATCGCAGTGAAATAGCGAAAATCACAGTGCAAGTGTGATTATCGCATAGAAAACAGCGCACATCTATTCATGGAAGTCTGTGCACGCGCAAAATGTGGGATGTGTGATAAAAAAGTGTGCAGCGCACGCTGGCGCACAGGTCATCGAACGCTGTGCGATAAGACCACAGCGAATTCGCACATAGCGCGGCGCACATAACAAAAGTAGGCGTAACACGGGGCGTTACACGCAGAATGGGGAACAACTCGTGAAAATGTGAGCGTCACGGGGGAAGTACAGGAGGCAAGTGCGCGGAATGCCCACAAGCTCGCCTACAACACGTATTCATGGAATGGAATAGGGAAAAACAGCACACGGCCAAAGACGCGCACAGGCCCATACATGTTCACCACACGAAAGCAGGTGGTAGCGTCCCTGCGCAGGAAAAAAATGTGCGCCAAAGTTGCACAAGCGATTGTGCTGGGTGCGTGTATTTCAGGGGTGCGCGAGAAGTTCCACACGCGATCGGGCCTGGGAGAGCGTGTGCGTGTATTTCAGAGGTGCGCGAGAAGTTCCACGCGCGATCGGGCCTGGGGGAGCGTGTGCGTGTATTCCAGGGGTCCGCGCGAAGTTTCACACGTGAATGGCCTGGGTGCGTGTATTTCAGGGGTGCGCGAGAAGTTCCACACGTGATTGGCCTGGGCGCGTGTATTTCAGAGGTGCGCGAGAAGTTCCACACACGATCGGGCCTGGGGGAGCGTGTGCGTGTATTTCAGGGGTGCGCGAGAAGTTCCACACGCGATTGGCCTGGGCGCGTGTATTTCAGAGGTGCGCAAGAAGTTTCACACGCGATTGGCCTGGGCTCGTGTATTTCAGAGGTGCGTGAGAAGTTTCACATGCGATCAGGCCTGGGGGAGTGTGTGCGTGTATTTCAGGGGTGCGCGAGAAGTTCCGCACGCGATTGGCCTGTGCGCGTGTATTTCAGGGGTGCGCGAGAAGTTCCACACGCGATCGGGCCTGGGGGAGCGTGTGCGTGTATTTCAGGGGTGCGCGAGAAGTTCCACACTCGATTGGCCTAGGTGTGTGTATTTCAGAGGTGCGTGAGAAGTTCCACACGTGATCGGGCCTGGGGGAGCGTGTGCGTGTATTTCAGGGGTGTGCGAGAAGTTCCACACGCGATTGGCCTGTGCGCGTGTATTTCAGTGGTACGCGAGAGGTTCCACACGCGATCGGGCCTGGGGGAGCGTGTGCGTGTATTTCAGGGGTGCGCGAGAAGTTCCACACGCGATTAGCATGTGCGCGTGTATTTCAGGTGTGCGCGAGAAGTTCCACATGCGATCGGGCCTGGGGGAGCGTGTGCGTGTATTTCAGAGGTGCGCGAGAAGTTTCACATGCGATTGGCCTGGGTGCGTGTATTTCAGAGGTGCGCGAGAAGTTCCACACGTGATTGGCCTGTGTACGCGATTCCATTGGACCAAAGGCCCTGACAGCGCAGGCGCATCTGTGTCGTGACACGCGCGGGCGTTTCCCTGTACCCGGGGGAATGTTACAAGACCAAAAACTGCACGTCCGAGTGTCAGCCCGCGTAATTGGAGGATAGGGCCTCAGTACGTATACGCGGAAGTGACGTTGGACGTGTGGTGCGGTTTAAAATGTACGTGTATTACGTCATTTCCTTGTACGTGCTTCTCGTGGAGAGCGAGTGGGTGAAATCTGTACTTCTTGTCGGTTCACACACGATTTACTTCACAGTGTTTCTAGTTCGTACTCCCTGTTACCTCTGTCAGTATTTTTCTGATTTTCTCTTCGACCTGTTTCCGCAAACAGCGTTGACTTCTCCTTTTGTCCTGTCTCCTCAGACAGTGTACAAATCTTCTTTTGGCGGGGGTGTTGCCAACGCGCACGCGTGCGTATTGTTCACGCTCTTTTCCCAGGCAGACGGTGAGTCACGCACGTATTTACCAACTGTGCTAGCCCCGTGTGTAGCGTACCCCTTCAGAGGTCATTGTAGGCTGTGTGTGACATGCATACGTTCATTTTTGTGTTTCTGGGTGCCACAGCGTAGTGCGGGTTCCTTTTCCCACGCAAGTGGTCTACGAGGGGTCGCGTGCACGTCATTTTATGTTTTAGGGGTGCCTGTGCGTTGCGTGACCCGTCATCTTTCCCCAGGGGTTCCATACAGCCTTGCTAGACCACTTGGGTAGGAATTCCATCTAGTACCCTACCCCTTTGACCCCCAATTGCCCAGGACAATTGTCTACTGCAACTCCCATACGCACAACTCCATCAGTGCCATGGCTGGGAGGCGAGCAAGCGGTAAGGGTGGCAAAGGTGGCCGAGCCTCAAGAGGTGGGCGTGGTGGGCGCGGTAGGGGACGTGGCCAGGATTTACAGACTACCCCTAGCCCCCCACATGTGGAGGACCAGTCAGGGACGCACACCCCCCCATGGTTGAGGGAAACGTGGCTGACACCATCTCTGCTCAGCCCTTGTTGGACCGGCCCGTTGTGGCACCTGACCTAGCACAGGGTGACTCCCAGGCTGACTTCCAGGTCGCCAAGTCTAGGCCACGGGTGGGGGCGCAAGCCAGTGTCAACAGGCCACATGGTACAGGGGCAGCCATGTCATCTGCTGCCCCGAGTAGGCGGGGTGGGGAGGCTGCAGGGGCAGCTGCAGCTCCGTCCACCCCAGCTCTGACTCTCCCAGCCAGGACAGTGTTGGTCCTGGTACATCAGACTGAGGTTCCCCCTGCCATCATCACACTTCAGCTAATGCCTGCAGAAAGTCATGTGGTCAGTGTGCCATTGCACACTACTACTACATAGTCCACCGGTGCTCCTGCCTCTAGTGTTCAGAGCGGCGTAGGGCACTCCGGATCCCCACCACCCACAAAAAGAAAGAGGAAGAGTGCTCGTCCAGTACAGGCTGATGACCCCGACACGGCTATACGGTCCGGCACGCCAAGGAAGCCTAGCTTCAATGATGCCGAACTGGATGCACTTGTGCAGTATGTGTCCGAACATGACGCCGAAATGTTGGTCACTTCAGGGTGTAGGATCACACCTGCTCGACGTCAGGCACACTGGCAGTCCATTGCGGACAGCATAAGTGCCCTTGGGTTTGTGAGGCACACAGCTGTTGAGTGCTACAAGCGCTGGAACGACCTTAAGCGCAGGGCAAAGAAAAAGCTGGCCTCAAGTCATGCTGCAACTCTGGTGACTAGAGGTGGGTCTCCACAAGAGGACATTGAACTCACTCTACATGAGCATGTTGCTGGGACCTACGTCACAGAGGAGCAGATCCAAGGTGTGGGAGAACTGCCAGATTACGAGGCATTGTCCGGTGAGTGCACATGCATGTGTGTGTGATCCATGTGTATGTTGTTTGTGGGAGGGGTTCTGGTTGAGTGCCAGGTCAGGGTGTGTGTGCCTGAGTGTTTTGGGCCACCCATGTGCTTCATCCAATGCATTCGGCGCCCCGGGATTTGGGTATTACAGTATCCCTTCTGCCCACAGTAGGCATTTTGCACTACATCGCGCCAGTTGCCCTTGAAGTGGCATCTTGCAACAACATTGTTCCGCATTTAGCTGTGTTCTTTCAGACTGATTGCTGAAATTCACCCGGTTCTACTGCGCATCACTCTGCCCTATTGTCACATATATGACATGCGTATGGTACATGCCATCTGTGTGAGTGCATGTGTCATGTATGTGTATTGGACATGCCACTCCCAGGCCAATGTGTGATGGCACTGCTTGCAAGCATGCAGCTAATGTGTTGCTCTTCCATCTTGGTGTCATCAGTGTCTGACATTTTCCTCCCCTTACAACTCATGGACAGTGCATGCATGGGAGGGCTATAGTCATGTGGGACATGTGTAAATCAAGTACTGGTACTGTAGCTTGTCTGGCCTAATTGCGTGCCAGGGTGCTAATGCCTGTTTCCATTTTGTGTCTTTCATGTTTTTGCAGAGGATGACACACTTGATGCTGTTGAGGGTGAGGAGATGGTGCAGGCCCAGGAGGGATCTGAAGCACGACCAGGCACCAGTGGGGGACGTGGTTTGGTGGTGGGGGAGAACCCTCTCTTGCTGCAGGCCATACTGTCCAGGGGTGTCCCTGGCTGCACCTCCCCAGAACTCTTTTCAGGTGTTGATTCGGATGAGACCTATGTGTATTCGCAGGTATGTGTTCATGGAAGGGATACTGTTCTGTCCGACCCACCTGCACCAGGGGTAGAGCCCACTATGGGGATGTCAGTGTTGGTAGGTGCGCCTGTGGTGGTTACAGATGCAGGGCCAAACTACGCAACATCTGATCCTGTTCCTGGGCCAGCAGATCAGAGGGGAAATGCAGTCCTGCAGCCTCAGGCAGTGCCGACACAGCAAGGCGCAGTTCGCCTTGCCCCAGACAGGTGTGGTGTCCGCCAACGTGGTGGCCGTCTGCCACCGGGCAATACCGCATGGGAGCAATCCATATACGGTATGGCCAACCAACAGGCAGCATCATCAGAAATGATTGCTCAAGCCATGGAGAGGGTGGCCACTTCCATTGTCCCCCCAGAAAGGCAGATGGAGCTACCACAGCAGGCAACAGACTCCATTTGCCAATCAGTCAGGGAGGACATGTTGGCGTCCAACAGGGACAGACAGGCGGCCCTGGACAATCTGAGGGGATCAATTTCTCTAGATGCCCAGAGACAGAGGGACGCCCTGAGGGGAGAGGTCCGGCACCTCAGGCAGACTCTTGTGGACCTTGAGGCTTCCACTGTCACCAGGACGGAACAGCTGCTGGAGCGTGTCACCCGTACGCTCTCAGCAGCGATGCAGGCAACTCGGGCGGAGGCACGGGCAACTCGGGCGGAGGTCCGGGCAACACGTCGGGTGTTGCATGGGGATCTCCGCACCATATCCCTCCAGAACGAGGCCTTCCACACCCGCATGCTTGCTGCCATGGAGGACCAAACTAGGGCTTTGCGTGGGCTGCCTCCCATAGCACCACCACCTCCTGTGGCAGCAGCAGCAGAGGTTGAGGAGAGCGAATCCAGCAGTGAATCTCCCACGATTTAGTAGCCGTGCAGGCCATGAGCCCATGGAGGTGTTTTTTCTTTCCCAACATTCACACAGGTGGCTGTTGGTGGGCACCCTGTCCTTGGACCTCCTGAGTGGCCTCCCCCACACCCCCTGGCCCACACATGGCCATTTTTGATTTTTGATTTTTGATTTTTTTTTGCAGTGTGTTGCCTTGTGTGGCTCCCGTGGGCATCCACTGTATTCCGGCTGGGCACATGCAGGCTTGTCCTGAGTTTGGTTTAGATGCTTGGGTTCGTGAGGCACACACCCCTCCTGCTTCCCGTTTCCATGGGCTTGCAAAGGGTGTGCCCAAGTGACAGTGACTTACACAGTGACGTTGGACTCCCACGACATGTGTGGGCAGTCTGTAGTCAATGCTGTGTATACATTCCTAGTGCATATTGTTGTTGTATTGTGCACTGCATGGTGTATTGATGTGTGCTTGTGCATGCATGTCTCCCTCCTAATTTGCAGGTTCATTCCTCATGTCTTCACAAGGCCGTCCACTTTGGAGATGGAGCTCATGTTGTGAGCAGTGGACTTCCAGATGTGCGTGGCAACAACACTGTACAGTTGGAGGTGGTGGATGTGCTGGCATTCTGATGTTGTAAGACTACGTATCCTTTACCTTAGTACTGTCATGTTTATGCTATGTCGATTGTATTGTGGTAAGTATTTGGTCATGTGTGTTGTTATTTCTACATTTATGTGGGCATATTGTGTGTGGCCAGTTTCCATTAGGGACACCGTACTTTGTGACACGTGTCATGTTTGGGGGATGACTTTGTTTGCTCTCACCTGGCATGTCATGCCATGGTGTGTTGGGTGGCGGTGCTGTGGAGGGGTTGGGTGACATGGCACTGTTGTCATGTTGTATCTTGCAAGGGGGTAATGATTTTAGCAGCATAGAAGTGTGTCTTTTGAAAACAGCATTGGTGGTGTTTGTGTAGGTAGGGAAGCACACAATGGAACACTTCCAGATGTACAATCTCAGGCTGGTATGGTTGTGACTGTCCATTGACACATCATAATTGTCAGTTACAATCATCATTGATTGTCAGCTGGTATGTGCCAGGGCTGTGTGCACTCCACAGGGGTGTGATTTTATGTGAAGTAATTAGCCACGAGCTGCGTACGGGCTGCCTCACCCCATGCCCTTTCCCCTCCCATGCGCAGCGGGCATGCATGTGGTTGGGGATGTGGGGGCACCACCATGTCCACGGCCAGGCCCCGGCGTGTTGCAACGTTCTGCACAACCATGTCCACGGCCAGGCCCCGGCGTGTTGCAACGTTCTGCAGGACACATGCTGCCACTATGACACTACGGGGGGAGCGTATAACAGCTGCCCGCCAGAATGGTCAAGGGAGCGGAAGCGTGACTTGAGCACTCCGAATGTGCGCTCCACAATGCCCCAGGTTGCAATGTGGGCTGTGTTGTATCTTACCTGGGGTGGCGTGGTGGGGTTCCGAATTGGCGTCATCATGTGGGTGCTGAGAGGGTAGGCACTGTCCCCTGGGGAGGTGGTGATGGGTATCATTAGTGGGGTTGTGACATTACTCAGTATCTGACATGCATGCATGCGCAGTGGCATTTATACTCACCGAGCAGCCATGTATCGCCATACCGCCCAGCTTCTATGTCCCGGTTTAGGGTAGACATTCTGTAGATGAAACTGTCGTGGGTGGAGCCTGGATAGTTGGCGTATACTGAGGTGATGATTCCCTTGGCATCACATACTACCTGGACATTGATGGAATGCCAGTGCTTGCGGTTTTGATAGATGTGCTCAGTTGCCCTGGGGGGACGTAGAGCCACATGGGTGCAATCAATGGCACCTAGCACTTTGGGGAATTGTGCCACCTTGTAGAAATCCTGGGCGACAGCCTGCCTTTCTGCAGGTGTTCTGGGCAGGTATATGTGCCTGCGGACTGATGGGCGTGCAGTGATGATGGCCAAGACCTGGTGTAGGCAGCGTGACTGCGTGGCCTGTGACACCCCTCCCACTATGGCACTTGTCCGCTGAAATGATCCAGTGGCCAAGAAGTGCAGTACATTGAGGACCTTCTCCAGGGGGCTGAGTGCTTGGGAGCACAGGGTGGTTGATGTGAGGTCATCCTCCCACTCACTGACCAGGTCGAGTATTATGTGAGGTGGAAACCTGTACCTTCCATACACATGGTCATCAGGCATCCCAAAAAGGCTGGTTCTGGGGGCAAAAATTCTGGCCCTGACTATCCTACTCCTCCTCCTGCGGTATCCCACGGCCACTGCTGCTAGGAACGGTAAGTTCATTCTGGCGTCTGAGCTTGTTTGTTGTTTGCGTGCACTTTTATGATGTGCGGGTGGACGTACGCCTACTTCCTGCTGGCGTACGTGTTTCCGGATTGGCCACGTTCGATTCCATGAATACGTGTTGTAGGCGAGCGTGTAAAACTTCCCACGCACCCCTAGAATACACGCACCCAGCCCAATCGCGTGTTAGACTTCCCGCGCACCCCTGAAATACACGTACCCAGCCCAATTGCGTGTGAAACTTCTCGCGCACCCCTGAAATACACGTACCCAGCCCAATCGCGTGTAAAACTTCCTGTGCACCCCTGAAATACACGTTCCCAGCCCAATCGCGTGTGAAACTTCTCGCGCACCCCTGAAATACCCGCACCCAGCCCAATCGCGTGTGAAACTTCCCGCGCACCACTGAAATACACGTACCCAGCCCAATCGCGTGTGAAACTTCTCGCGCACCCCTGAAATACACGTACCCAGCCCAATCGCATGTAAAACTTCCCGCGCACCCCTGAAATACACGTACCCAGCCCAATTGCGTGTGAAACTTCTCGCGCACCCCTGAAATACCCGCACCCAGCCCAATCGCGTGTGAAACTTCCCGCGCACCCCTGAAATACACGTACCCAGCCCAATCACGTGTGAAACTTCTCGCGCATCCCTGAAATACACGTACCCAGCCCAATCGCGTGTAAAACTTCCCGCACACCCCTGAAATACACGTACCCAGCCCAATCGCGTGTAAAACTTCCCGCGCACCCCTGAAATACACGTACCCAGCCCAATTGCATGTGAAACTTCTCACGCACCCCTGGAATACACGCACACGCTCCCCCAAGCCCGATCGCGTGTGAGACTTCTCGCACACCCCTGAAATACACATACCCAGCCCATTCACGTGTGGAACTTCTCACGCACCCCTGAAATACACATACCCAGCCCAATCGCGTGTGAAACTTCTCACGCACGCGTGTTCCCGAAACCTGTAATACACGTTCCCCGCTTTGCGTTTGCTGTTTGCCAGACCGGTGAACTGGTCCAGGGTTGGCGCAGCCCTTGGAGATGGTTTTGCAATCTTGATGGCTTTTCCTTGCGCGAAGGCGTTCTTGGGGGCGTAACTGGCGCTGCTGCAGGCTCGCTGCGCCACTCTGCACCACATCTGCTTTTGGAGGCGAGAATCCATGAATACGCTGTGCGCGGAAATTGATTTTATCGCACGCGGCTGGCGCAGACATTCGCACGGGCACGCTGTGCGCCAGCCGCGTGCAACACTTTTGTGAGGAATTACATGAATCGGCCTGTTAGTCTTCTTCAAATTTGTTTGCAAATTGAAATTAAAAAAATATTTTGAAACACAAGTATCATATCATAAACAACAAGAGAAAAAAACAATTAAAAGTGACATTACTATAGAGAATTTGGAGAATATGTTTGCCATTAGATCCTTCCAAGAACCACCAACTTATCAGATACACCAAACTTTGCAAGAATTAAATATAGTACCCATCAGTCTTATTAAAGAAGAAATGAAACCAAAAAGTCAAATTTACTCTGCAGCTGAATCCCAACAACACGATTGATGCTTTCTATAAAGCAGTTACCAAAGATCTTGATAGGAGTAAGTTGACCAACAGCAATGGACTCAAAAACCAGAAACAAATGAAGGAGGCTGACAAAGGCAGCAACGTTGTAATTATGAATCGAACTGACTACCTGGCAATGGCCAACAATCATCTTAGAACTCCAGGATGCTACAAGCTACTATTGACTAATCCACAAGAAGAAATCTTAGCTGAAGTATCAGAACAAATTCAAGCTTGGCACAAGAAAGGGTTACTTACTGATGAGAAAAAAGCATGGATGTGGATCAATCAACTGACCATTCCCATTATTTACTTTTTGCCCAAAATACACAAAACCTATGAATCCATACCAGAAGGCAGACCCATTGTCAACGGCATCGGTTGGACAACAGAGAAAATTTCTGAATATTTGGATTGTGCACTAAGTCCTAAAGTACCGAAACTAAAAGCACATCTTAAAGATTCAACAGATGCAATTAGTAGACTTAATGAGATTACATGGCAATCAGACTACATACTTGCAACATGGGGCGTAAAGGCCGTCTACACCTCGATGCAACACAAGGCAGCAATTCAAACGCTGAAATATACGTTTAGGGAAGAATCAGCTTTCCACTATCATTATGTGGAAATGCTGAAGGAAATGCTATCACTAACCTTGGAAAACAACATCTTCATTTTGAATGACCAGTTCTTCAGGCAGAAAATAGGGGCAGCAATGGGGGTCAAATATGCCCCGGCAATTGCCAATCTTTTTTATGGGAATGTATGAAGACACACACATCTACACGGACACATCATTCAATCGGAATGCTGTCATGTGGGCTTGTTACATAGATGATGTTCTATTAATATGGAGCGGATCAGATGAGGAACTTGATCAATTCATGCTGAGAACATATATAACTTGGGAATTATTTTCACGGGGCAAACAGCAAAACGTATATCAATTTCTTGGACCTAATGATCTATGTGAAAGATAACAAGCTTCTGACAAGAACGTTTTGTAAACATACAGAGGTCAATTTGACCCTTTTTGCGACCAGTTGTCACTTTAGCCCAGTAAAGAACAACATTCCGAAAGGGGAATACATCAGAGCTCGCTGGAACTGCACTGAGACAAATATCTTTGACAATGAATGCAAAATACTATATCACAGATTCAGAGAAAGAGGGTACAAAGCCAGACACATCAAAGCGGCTTGTACAAAAGCCAACAGTATAACTAGAGAATCTACTTTGATACAGAGAACACAACATTCTGATACCAAAATGGATAAAGTAAAATGTATCACTATGTACTGCAGTAATAATGGAACTCTGCGTGCAATACTACAGAAAAATTGGCATCTCCTAAAATTGGATGAACACATTGGCAAACATATTGATGATCACCCAACCATTACTTATCGGAGGGCCTGGACTTTGAAATCAAATATCAGCCCATCCATGCTACCAGAAGACCAAGAATCCCAAAGGGAAACATGGCTAGATACAACAACATCAGGTTTCAGAAAATGTGGGATATGCACAATGTGTAAACATGTGAATGACCCAACTATTAAGTTTACAGACAACTTCCGTACAAGAACAACTATTCAGGACAACATTAACTGCAAATCCAAATTAGTGGTACATGCAATTATTTGTACATGTCGAAAGATCTACATTGGAAGTACCATTCACAAATTAAGGGTACTGATACGAGAACAGCTTGCCTCAATAGGCAGCCAAGATGCAACCTTGCCCCTTGCGGTTCATTGGCAAACACACCACCAAATGGATGACAAATGCAACATCAAATTCATTGGATTAAGAAAAATGCGTCCTGGCAGAAGAGGAGGAAACCAAGTACTGTGCCTTAGGCAACAAGAGGCTCAAACTATATGCCACTTCAGATCCAATTTGTTGGGTTTGAAATCTGACTATGAGATGGGAGCCTTTCTGTGACAAGAACGTACCTGATGTATTCAGTTGATGCATGATGAACTGGGATATAACTGCTAAACAGTCTGTGGGCTAACTTTACTCAATTATACCAACACACATTTTGTGTATTCCTACAGATCACTCTCACTTGGGCAATAACAATTCTGTGAAATTTGAGATTAAACAGGTGGCCTGTGTTTACTCCATTACCCCAGGAAGGCGATCGATTTTCTTTCCTAGTAGCTACACACCCTTGCCACTAAATTGTTTCGACAATTACACTTTCTTGGGTCTGAGCACCCTTCACTATGTGTATCTTTTTGATAAGAATGAGCTTGCGTCTTCAAACCCTACCATTACACATTCCACTTACAATGTTGGTACTGTCTATTGTACATTCCATCGATCATGCTGGTACTGACTATTAAGATCAAAACAGACTAGCGATATTGGAGCATCTTTGCTCTATGAACCTGTCATGCTTACTATCAAGTTCTTTCCAAGGACATGTTGTAACAGCTATCTCAATATGGCGCATTTGTCATTTCGTACCTGTGATAGCCTACATTTAAAAAAATGTACTCACTGACAATAGCTCTACACTGGCGTTCTAAATACTAAAATACAGAGGGTTAATTTTAGCACTGACTTGAGCGTTTTTCTATTTTCGGTATACCCGTTTTTTCCATTAATGATTTTACATCACCCTAATTAACCGGGCACCAGCCTGAGCGCTCTTCTATTTTTTGGAATATCCTTTTTGCAAGTAATGAATTTTGCATCTCTAAAATTAACGGGGCAATAGCCTGTTTAGAAGTTAGAATCACGTTACTTCAGATCCTAAAACATGGCGCTTACTTTGTCTAGCAATCATGTCCAACAAGGAAGGACTACTATTTTCATGGTACCCACATCACAACACAAAAGTCGAGCGCGGCGTCTGGGAAATTGTTGCCAACGCTGACGTTTGAAGAATGAACCGACTCTTTCGAGGTAAGCCCTAAGACACTCGCAGTACTAGGTCCCAGACCACGGCCAGACTAGTACAAGCGACGCACTCCGCACTGCAGAAATCGTGCATACGAGTGGCACTGTGAGTGGATTTAATCTTGAACGTACGCATTACGACTCATATCGGCAATGTATACATGGATGCATCATGCCGAATGTTAGGTACGAACCGTCCCTGACATCACGCATTTGAAATCAATGCTATGGATATGAACAATAGACAATCTAGTTTATAATATATAATGTAGAATCACACACCATACATTATGTGTAATGAAGTGGGCTTTGGGATGCATGACTCGCATTCCGCTCGCAACAAGAAGCAATACCAACAGTACGTACCTTTGGTTAGCTGTTTCCTTTAAATTATGATCTTTTTGACTTCTGGACGTTGAACGCACGTTATATGGTCAAATTGGCCAATTAACTAATTTGGAAAACAGGCAGGACTTGGAGTACCACTTCTCCTGAATGCCTAATCGTAATTGCCAGTTATGGCAATCGTTAATTTGGAATATATCACCATCAATCAAGATGCCAACAGCTAAATCAATTATCATTTCTACAGGTGGGATTTAACACATGAACAGGGCAACCAGCAAATTACAAAACAGATAGACAATCTCTGTCACACCTATTAGGTAAGATCCACACCCTCATATAATGGGGAATATGAACCAAGAATGGTTTTTGCTCTACATATATATATTCTCTGCGTATTAAGCTCATAACTGCTACATGTCTCTAACTAATGTATTATTGTGTTTTTTCTTTCGCTCCCAATTATTTGTTATTCTTTCTTTTCTCCCAAAAATAATCCTCCCTCACCTACAATGTGTTCTACAATTACCTTTCCTTTTGTAATTGACTGTTTAAAAAAAATGTTTGCTCTACCAATTTCATATTATTTTTATGTGGCTATACTATTTTTCACAACTTATTTCAATATACGTAGCCCTGATTGAAAAAGGCGTAATTATCGCACATGTCTCAAAAAAAGGGCACACCTAATACACTTTTATCTTTCAAAACTACCTTGTGTGGACTAATCCTTTGAGCTGGCGCTTAAACGGAGCAGAAGGTAGTCTCCGTTACTTCACTTGGCAGTCACCACCCACCGCAAGCGCAGGACACCAACAGGTTGATATATCAAGATCCCCAATTTTGTGAACATTACAACTCCCAGGAGCCTTCAGTGCTGAATATGCAGGCTAGACTAATTGGGATTGTAATCCACAACGTCTGGAGAGACAAAGGTTGCAGACCCCTGATATAGAGACTTTACATATGTATTGGTTTGACCACTTACTCAAACCTTTTGATATTTTTATTTTTATTTATTTGAAGAACATGAGTGTCAGTATCGATCAGAAATGACTTACAATAAAAGATTGACAGATGGTGGAGGCATTCAAAGGAAGGGTGCCTAAACAAAAGCACAAAGCAGACAGCAAGTGGAAACCTGGTTTATTTATGAGAGTGTGCATAAAGTGGGACAAAAAACAGGGACAAAACAAAACAAATAAAACAAGAAACAAGTGACTTTCAAGTGTAACATTAACTTTGGGGGGGAAGTATTCCAACTAAATGGCCGTAGCATACAAGTACAAGATTATTGTATTACACTGCACTGCAGTGATTAGTGGGATCAGGTAGGGATCGATGGAGAAAGTGGCAGTGGGAACACCCATTTTGGCAGGTAAGTGAAGTTTAAGCCAAGCATTGAAGAGATCAGCGGTCTGGCTGGCTTTGGTTGTGAAGGGCAGTGGGTCCGAATGGAAGGGGTGATGAGTTGGGGATAGAGAAGACATTGGAGAAGGTTGGACTGTGTAGGATGGTGAGGGAAAATGCAAAGGCGGAAAAGAAAGAATCAGATAGTGACTAGAAAGAGATACAGATAGCAAAATCCTGAGCAGCTAGACCATTGATAACATTGTAGGATGTGAAAAGGAATTTGAAAAGGGAGTGGCTGTGAATGGAGAGCCAACCAGCATGGTAATGGAAGGTAAAAGTGTCGGGCCATTTGGGTAATTTTTAGCGAGCATAGGCAGCCAAGATAAGGAATTTGTTGTGAGGAAGGAAGGTCAAGGTGTAGGCATGAGCAGTAAGCGAGGTTGCTGAAGATGAGGGAGCAGATTACAGGTTCCGTAGAGTGGTGCTTAAGAAATTGATGTTTTTTCTAAATGTTGACATGGTTAACATGAGAAGCAGAAAGTGGCGGTAGTGATTAGTTGTTGCAGTCGTAGGTCATTGTCAAAGAGGACCCCATTTATGCAAGCCTCGGGTGAGAATGTAAGATGGTACGGTGGGAAGTAGATAGCAGAGGTTAGGGCAGAAATGGTGTTGGAAGTTGGGATAAATTTGACTTCCTTTTTTGAAGGATTCAGCATGAGACAGCGGTGGGCCAATGAGTGTACAATTTCAGTAAGGCAGATGGGAATCAGTTCTTAGATGACTTAATAGAAGGGAACAAAGCAAAAGATGTGAGTGTTTTGATAAAAAGAGTTGCTAGTAAAATCCAAAGGATGAGATTAGTGTTACTATGGCAGAGTCATGCAGGGTGAAGAGCTGAGGCCCAACAAGGGGATATGTGAGGTCAGAGTTTGTGAGTTACTGGAGATTTAAAAGAAGACATCTTCCAATTAGAAGACAATACAGGTGACAGCAGGTTTGCAAAACCCAAGGACCTTGTGAGTGTGGAGGAGAGAGCATCGGTCAACAATGTCAAACTGAGCAGAAGTCCAAAAGTATCAATATAGAAGAGAGTTTGCAGTGGTGAGCATGAGGCAGAAAAATGGGCCAGCAACGCGTTTCTTAAAAAGGTGTAGTACAGTTGCAGATTTGAAAGGGGGGGGGGGGGGTCCAGCAAATAGAGAGCTATTACAGAGCCTAGATAGAGGAGGGAAGGTTATTGGGTCTAAGTCTTTGAACTTCTGAGGGTTGGGCAGTGAGATTGTATCAAATGTTAGAAATGTAAGAGGATAATTAGTAAGCAAAGTCATTAGGAGTAAAAGGGGTCAATGAGTATTATATTGAGAAGTGTCAGGAAAACATGGAGGGTAGATGAGTGTTTGTGAGCTGATTGCGAAGGAGGAATTTAGGTTTCTGAAGTAGGAGGATTTAGCAGAGTGCAGTGCATATGAAAGGGTAGCATTGGTTATAGGCTAGGGGTAGTGTGGCTGTCCAGGATTTGCCCAAGCATTTCAGTCCATGGTGTATGTTTTATTTTAGGATCTTGATCTTAGAGGTTATCCAGGGCTGTGGATTGGGAGGGAAGTTGAAAATGTGAATTTGCAAACATTATAGGCAATGGAAGACAAATTAATAGGGTAGAAAAACAGGAGGGAACGCCTCACATCACAAAATCCACCATAGCCCTGCTTTAATTTCCTAATGGCCATTGAAGAGAGGAGAGAATGGGTAGAGGGTGAAGAGAGTGAGATGTTAAAGTGAACAATGGAGTGATACTGGAGAGATGAATCAATGGAGATGGAGGAGGACAGAGAAGAAGAAAGAATGACAAGGAAGACCAAGAGAGTTCCCACCAGAGAGGTTATGCCGGTCATGGAGGGAGTAACAGGAGTGATCAGATAGGAGGGAGTAAAGTTCAAGGTGGGTGGATGTATAGGCCTTGGGAAGGTAAATGTCCCCCAGCATGACAATGGGGCTGGAGTGGGAAGTGGCTCAAGTGAATGTCCAGATCATGGCAGAAGGACTTGAGATGACCAGGTGGCCGATAGAGAGTCAGAACAGTGAGAGGAGTAGATGGCAGAAGTCAGAAGTTGAATAGTGGCATAGGAGGAAGTGATGTCAAAGGGAGCACAGTGGCATTGCTGAGGGCTGTAATGATTAGGATATCCATTCCACAACCTTTACCAACAGGTCAGAGAGAGTGTGAGAATGTAATAAACTCAGTGTAGAGAGAGTTATTAATGTAGCAGAGTCATGAGGGGAGATCCAGGTTGTTTGACAGAGGACACTTGAAAGAGTGATAGGAGATGAGGGAACAAAGCCTTTAGCACCCACTTCTGCAACTTGCAGGAGCTAATGGAGATAATACGTACCATGACGGGACTTCGGTGCCAGCAATGGTGCTGCACAGCCCTTTTTAAGAGCCCTCACTTCCCTCATTACATTATCTTGGACACGCCTGGCAGAAGATATTCCCTCAATAAAGACCTCTAATGCCTTGAAACATGGAGCACAAATGGAAAAAAAGTATACTACTTTTGACAAGTAACTCTTGAAATAGGTTTGCTATACTTACAGAAAAACTATCTGTGATGCATAAAAGGATTCTTTCCATAAAAAAATGTAAAGTGCCACTAACTATCCCAAACAAATCTTTAAAATGTTTTTCCCTGCAACAATGAAGAGCTTAGCCTACATCTTGAATATTTTCTACACCAAAAAAATCAAAATGGGCATATTGGTTTTCTTTGTTATATACAACGCCTGATTCAGTGAGGCATTTCTCGGTGACTATCCTTCGTAGCGATAATGACATTGATCCGATCCCTTCCGCGGTAGCAAGAGAACATGCTGAAGCCCTTAGTCCTTGGACATCTAATTGTTTAAATCTGTCATTCTTATCCAGTGAACGAGCTCCTTAAAAAGCCCACCTTTGACCCCCACATTGTTTAATAATATATACCTATTGCAAGTCTTCCTTGAGTTTCACAAATCCTGGAAAAAGTGGTTAGCCTGTTTCAAGATCACCTGGACTCTCTCTGCTACAATTCCAGATCCGGGGTCCATCGCAAATATGGGTTAATCTTACTGAACCTGACAAAATACATCTGCTAGTCGATCCTGGGGGTCTTTCCCTCTTTCCCTATTGATCATGTTGGGTCTATCCTTTGCACTGTAATCCCTGCATCACAATCTGTTATTAGAAGGGTTCTCCCAGCCCATTGGGATACAAAGCTACAAAGCACTGCCCTCAATGGGTTTGGATACGTTTGGAAGGATCTGATAGAGACATGCAACAGAAAATGAGCGCAGCTCGTGATCATGTGCAGAGCACACCTGAAATCCTTGGCACATGTTTTCGGCCCAAAACGATGACATTGAATATGTAGGTAAGAAGAATCACACTCTTTGTTTAACACTAAAATCAATGCTTGCCTTTCTCGAACCAACAATGGCACAGCCTCTGCTGGGAGTACAGATTTTGGATGCATTCCATGAGTTTATCTCCCACATAAAAAGGTGCCTGTGAAATTGCAGATAGAAAAGTGGCTTTTTACAAGCTGCGGCTGATAAACAGACAAATTGGAGGAAAAAATAACACATCTTGCCAGGAAAATGAGAGAAGACTTTACGAGGCTAGAATTTCTAAATGATGTTTCTAGCTCCGGGATAAGACAAAGAAGGCAGACAGGAGACATAAACTGCAGATTTAACAAGACACCCCAATGGGGCAAAAAACCGCATCCGACGCTAACATATATGCAGTAGAACAATCTTTCAATATATTATTGATATTTTCTGGCAGCGCATTTTCAAAGATGCATAGTATAATTGGCAGTCTCCATTTTTTAGCACTGCACTTACTAAACACCTTGGACAAGCAGAACCGTTCATCTTGGTATTGCACTAGTGAAGTCTTGAAGCTGGAAATATTAGATGACTTTTGGCAAGTTGTCAGAAACGATACCCTTTCATACAGAGTGAGGGTATTCAGAGTAGGAGGACATTGATTTGTCTGATGCAATAACACGTACACTAGCAATGATTAAACCCATAGAGGTTCTTGTCCGAACACATTTTCTGAAATCAATATTTTTAAAAAGTGTAATCAGAGCTGACAAAGATAATGCCTGAAAAGAACAGGAGTGTGCATGCAGGAAGGATGCTAGGCCAGAACAGGGGAAGACATTTTGTCTGCATGCCTACCTTTAGCAGGCGTGTGATGGTTCACTACCCTGCACCAGAAGGCAAACCAGGCACATGCTTGAATTCAGCCAGGATGAAATCTATATGTTACTTTAGCACAGTTCATAACATGAATACAATTTAGTTCAGTAAAATGAATATATTTTATTTAAAATATTGTGATGCTACTGATAATCACTGTGATGCTTTCATATATGAACATTTCTGTAAATTGATGTCTTCCTTACATTGTGCAAGTATTACTTATGTACAGAGAATCATTAAAAACTTGAGGTTGTTGAACATTTTCTGGACAATATCCTTGATTCTTAACAAAGACAAGTAATCTTTTTATGTTTATTTTAACGTTATATTGTTTTGCACTAAAAATAAACTATATACATATAAATATACTGATGAAAGAAAGGAACTTCTCTGGAATGTTGTATTAAAATATCTATGAACCTCTTTAGAACATGTTGTATATGAGATATTATTTATGAGCGTGGTACTGATTGCAATGACTTCTGAAGTGTAACACAGGCATTGATAAGTCTTAGCTGAAGACGGACAGGTACCTATAACTTTTTTTGAAACTTCATTGAAAGTGTTATTAACAGTGATATTAATAATGTTGTGCTTAGAACTGATTTTGAGTGCAACCTACATACTCTTTGTTGCTCTTGGTATCGCCTCCACCACAGCAGGGATGAGAGAAGCACAGACAACTTGTACGCAACAAAAGCGGGACACATTCTTTGACAGAAACGAAGTGCTGGAAAAAATGGCAGTAATTCTGTTACAATCATAAAAATGTAGGTAACAGAATTACCACCCTTTTTACCTCACCATCAAACTCGTAATGAGGTGTAAAGTGTACATTTTGCTTTCTATATTAAAGAAACTGCTAGGTGAAAACCATTAGTAATATGGACACTGCTTTGTTTGAGGAGCCCTGAAAGGAACAGTTCTGACCTGTTCCATTCACTTTATACTTTGTTTGCTTTGAACATGTGCTGGTAGGAAAAGGCCAGCCCTTTCTTTTCAATCTAATGTTTAACGTAACATTACATCGGCATTAAATTGTCGTGCACAACAAGTAGTGGTAATGGAATTACCACCACTTTTTCCCTATACCGCCAATCTTGCAATGAGGCCCCAAGGATGTTCCCTCTTCAGATCCCAAAGGTTCAGTAGTCTATGGGCCTCATTACGAATGTAGAGGTAAGGCAACAACGGCGCTAGTAGTGCTACCAGTGCCGTTATTACCATACCGCCACATTACGAGTTCTGCTTGCGGGTGCCGCTCTGCACGCCTGGTCAGATCAGGCGTGCAGAGCGGTACCCGCGAGCAGAATTCGGGATTGCACCAGAATCGTTATAACGAATGGCTATAACAGCAACCGCAAATTGGCAATCACAGGCCCATTCAACTCGTAATGGGCCGGTAATGGCCCATTCGCGGGTCCTGGTGCCGTTAGCGAGTTTGGCGGTAGCCGTGCCCTTATTAAGGGCACGGCTACCGCCAAACTTGTAATGAGGCCCTATATGTCCACTGTATATCAGTTTAGAAGGTCACACTCCTCTGAGTGAACTCCCCATTGAAAATGTGGGCTAGAAACTATTGTACATCCATTTTGAATCCCTCCTTTGAATCAGTTACGGTTTCAAAATATTAGATCTGGAATGAATCTCAAAAACGTTCCAGGCAGTATATTCTGAAAGATATTCCCCCTGCACCTGTAGCCAAACCTGTTGAGAAGATATAACTTCTACAAATACTCAAAATGAATAATAACTTCCTCCTCTACCCCTTTAAGTATTTCATTTGATTGCATAATAGTTCATTCAAGCTGTTTTAACCATGTCTCAGTGGAGTCATGATTCATGTGAAGTGCCTTATGCCAGCTCTCTAATGAACCTAGACATGCATGACTGCCTCTCCCAGCAAGACCTATCTTTACACATGTTGTTCTCTCTGACTTGCACCCGTCTCCCATCTATTGCTTCGACTGTCAGTCTGGCAGGCCTGTTGGTTATGACGAGCTAAAGCAACACACCTGTCTAATTATCCATTTACATCTTGACTTCGGTCACCAATTTATATTCTGAAGTTTTGTCTTCTTTTTTTTAATTTGTATCCGTATGTGTAACATCTCAGAAGTATTCTGAAGGTTCTCTAGTACTGAAAAGCAGGTATCATCATAAGGGAACTTCCCCAAGCCTTTGGTCACTGTCTTCATTGCCTCAATAATGGAAATAAATACACCCCCTGCACAACCAGCCACTTTATCCTCTGGTATTGCTCCTGGGCATATTTGGGGAGGAGTAGGAGGAGAAAAAGGCACAGAAACATACAACGTTGTATTAAGGTTTTCCAAGCTCCCTTAGTTGGATCATGACCCCTGCTGGTAAAGGCTGCTTTGAAGATTAAATGGGTGAATTTGATATTAGAGTTGACTTCTGTGCATAGTCTCATGACAGATGTAAGCAGGTTATATGAAATGGCTGATGATCAATCTGCTGTAATAGTTCAGGCACTTGCTCCCCACCCAATCAGTTTTCAAAAAGGCTGTGAGTGTTGGAGCTGAACCTTTGCCACCTGAGACCATCACCTTATTTCTCACTTTCTTGGGAGCAGCAATTTGTGACCACACCCACTCCCCAGCTGGAGAGAACAGCGGACTACCTCAGAAAGTTGGACAGACTACACAATTCCTCTGATAATCACTCTGAGAATTGTTGCCAGAGCTGCCACTCATGCTGTTCGCAAATTACCTACTTCCTTGGCTATTCTATTTAAAAGCTACCTGGGAGTGTACGAACCACCGCTACTTACTAGACATCACGCCTTTGGCCTGGTCATTGTGGATCTCGAATAGCAATGGATTTTTCATGTGTTTCTTGATTTCTTGATGCGTGGGGCATTAGTGGAAAGCCTCGGAGAGGGCAGGCTGAATGCTGTGATGGCATGTGGCAGCCATGTTTCCCATCACAAATGTCCTTTTAAGGCTGCATATTTCATCACCGAAGGTTTTAGACATGACTCTGAAAAATATCTGATTGGAAAGTCGCAAAAGGTCATTACTCAAAAAGATGGTCTTGGTTTCTGATGCATACAAAGGCTCTGGTGTGATATAAATCGCCAATAAATGTAAAGCATCAACAGTGCAGACTCCTTGACCTATACCCGATACATCTTGGACCGATCTCCAAAGAGCCACAGTGCACAGTGATTTTCAGAGACTGTTTTCATTATGACATTAGTGTTTCGAAACAGTGCACTTCAAATAGAAGGGTGTGTGTGTATGTGTGGTGTATTATTCCACGCCTCACTGCAAAGCTGTTTTTTACGCATTTCCATTCAATAGCACTCTATGTCACTCATAAACAAAACTAGGGCAGGTTGGTGCTGATTTCGATGTTGTATCGTATCCTTCCTAATCTGGATTTTGCATAAGAAAAGTGCCTCAGTAATCATATAACATGCCTCATGAAGAGGTAAAAGAGTGAGTGCAGAGGATTGCGTGTATTACAGTGGTATAATATGTTGTGCACGTATCTTGTTAATTGCATTCCCATGCCAGTGCAGATAAAAGGCCCACCTGTGACTGGGCTTAAGCTGGGAGAGATGCACAAGTTTAGGTTGAGCTCTTCCAGTATGATGGATAGCCACAATGCAGCAATATATGTGATGCAGTCACAATTGCATGCTCTTTGTTGATGATGGATTGTGTTTCACCTAATGCCTTTTAAAACAGGCATTAAATAACATAATAATGCTGTGCGCACAAAGCTTCTCATGTGTTTGGTAATACATGATCTCGGAAAACAAACTATTAAGCAAAAATGCCATATTCCAAAGACAAATACTAGATGCCAATGGCTTTGCAAACTTTAATAGACCTGTGTAGGGAGGGTCATAAAAAAGTAATGGTTAGAACATTCCACCTAATGAGGGTACACCTGTGATGTAGTCTATTGGTGCATGTTTTAGAAGACATCACATTCATGACCAAATCCATTACTTTTCCCTCAAAATGTCCTGCCTTCCTTACCTTTAAGCTAGCAACCATAGAGATCAATACCAGTGCTTTTCACACTGCCCTCACCTGCACACCTTTATGCATTATCCCAGTGCCCACCACCTCCATTCAACATCCATGCCAATGACATCTCCCTTAGTATTCCCTTCCTTCCATTCCTTCAACACAAGCAGCCTAACAAATGAACTCATGCGCTCCTCCCACTCATCTCACCCACACACTGTGACAAATCTGTGGATGTTGTCTGTTCTACCTTAGGGGAAGACCATTCCCATGGGGCCATGACGGTGCATCCACAGTGCAATAATACCCCTGTGGTTGGTGCACTGGGGGAGAATCACAAGGCAGATGAAGCCCCTTTTGGAATTAGGGATGATCATTCCCAGAGAATGTGGTATACCGCCTTTTTGTTAGACCCTCTGTCTTTCCCCAGGCCAAATGGTCCTTCCCTGTTTCCAACCAGTTCCCTTGTCTTCTATTGTAATGTCAAACAACCTGGTTTGTTAGACCTGACTAGTGGCCCTGAAAAGACAAACTGGTTTCCATATGACTCCAATACAAGTACTGTGAAGAAGAAGATGACCAGGAGTATGAAGATCATTCCAGAGAACCGGGTTGAAATATCTAGTTCCTCATGGTATTTGATTGGTTAATTTAAGTACAAAATATATGAGGGAAACCAAGATGAGGAGAGCCATGCTCCTACGAGGAAACCCGGGAAAAGCCGACCCGACGAACAGGGGACCGCAGCAGGAAATGCCGTGCATGGAGACGAATGGGACCGCAAACGTAGTCCAGGGATAAGGAGCTACTGCACAGGCTGCCCAAACAAACCGCTTGGTGTCCAAAAGTCTGGCAACCCACCGTAAAGCAGAAGCTTAGCCCGAGAAGGGAGCAGAGACTGGCAGAGAAACCACTGATGAGACGTCGAACCTAAAGGTGGCTGGAGACAGAAGGTCCAGCACCAGGAATAATAATTGACTGACAGGAGAGTAGGCACAAATGCTGCCAGAGCCTTAGAGGGAAGTGTGTGATACCTGGAGCGTTCCAAATGCTGAATGGCAGGGGCGTGGCTAGGGGGGGCTAAGGTGGCTATAGCCCCTGATCTTTTGGTTGTAGCCCCGGATAGAATCTCAGGAGCTACAGCCAAAAGACCAGCTAGCCCCCAGTCCCAACAGTTCCGACAGCAGCTTAGCCCCGGGTTTCCAGACCTAGCAACTCCCCTGCCGAATGGGAATACCAAATAAAAGATCTCAGGCACAAATAACAAAGAATATGGTAAAATACTACTTTATTATCAATTCAATAAAGTAGGGAAACATGGAGAACAAACAGATTGTAGCTCACACCCTCTCTGTGCATTTATATTACACAAAAGACTTTATACCTCGATGTGCATCAGCTATGACGTCATACTATGTGGCAAACAGTATGATGGAGAGTTTTGGAGGGATTTGTTAAGGGAACATATATATCAATAGTCCACCAAAACATAGACCCTCATGATTGCTTGGCACTCTCTTCCAACCTTGGGCATTCGGCTTGTTAGCAGCACGTAAGCAACAAAACCCAGGTGCAGGGGAACAACAACAGACAACTGCCTTTCTTAGCTAATTTGCCTACTATCTCTCATAGTTATGTTCTAAGCAAAGGCTTCTTCTTTGTAGTTGACCTTGCTGGCAATTCACTTCCTCTGAAAGGTACATTGCTATCTTCACCTTGAGCTTTATGAATAGGCCTTGTCTTCTGGTCTTACACCACATGTGAAGAGACCATGATTTTGTCCATTATGTCCTTTTATTTAGTGCAATTTGATTCAATTATATTGGGTGCTGTTACTCCTCTTGGCCTCTGGAGACTTGCTTGCTTATCCTCTTCGACTCCTTTAGTTCCTTGCAGTTGCTTCTTGCTGTTGCATCCTTGATCATGAGCCAAGCAAATACCCTTTGTTCTTGCACAGAGCTGTATTAAATTGCCTGCAGGCTCTGCAGCCTTGGTCTCTCTCCTAAAGGCTTCTCACTTACTATTATACAATGCCGACATCCATTTGCTCAGCATGGCTGCTTTGCTTGTGTTATATTTCCTTCCTTAGCAAGCTTCTATGTTGTCTTGTCTACTGAACAATTTGTGCTCACCTGGGATGTCATCGATTTTGCGGAAAAATAGTTCTCTTCTGTCGGGTTAGGTTGAGCGACCTCTTCTTCCTTTGCGTGCATCCGTTTCCGGAAAGTCAGTGATGTGGAGATCACTTTGGGGGATTACCTATATACCTATACAAGAACATGTATTATTACTATAGGTAGCTTCATATAAGCTTTGAATCCACAAGCCCAATAGTGGTCCATTTACACGGCAGTTGCTCCTTTCATTCCTGGTACATCAATTATTTGCTTGCATCCTTTATTTTCTCCAACTTTGGTCTGTCCACTATTTCTGGAAAACAGTTGTGCATTCTTCGGCGGTAGTATGGATACAGGTCCTGCTTAATTTTCAACGTATAATAATTTGAAATACTTGGCTGATTCCTTAAGGCATTCATCATTCACTATTTGCAATATCTGTACTGGAGATGTCATCAATAAGTGTGAACTGTATCCTAACATTCTGTTTTCTCATCCTGTACTGGTGGCTACCCATCCATATGCCAATAGCTGAGTTCTCTCCCAGCATCTTGGCAATCATGATGTTTCCCATTTGTCTGCATAATCCAGTCTCCTTTGTTCAACAATGCTCATCTGTTCTCCAGTCAGACCACTGAAGGAGTACAGGAGCATTCTGCTTTCCAACCTGAGTCTTTTATCATCTTCTGTGTTTTTATGCAGGTGTCTTCATAGGGGAACCTTCTGTTTGTTGTCCATCGTAGGGTTGCCCATCTTCCTTCAAATTGTTCGCTTTCCATGCATGTTGCTAGATGACTGGCTAGCTATTTTTCTTGCTATAAATGTTCTGGCTGTGTCTATGGCATAGGGGATGAGAGAACATACATAGCAGCTCTCATCTGACGTTTTCTCCCCACTTCCTTCATGTGCTGATACCACATGTTGTTCATTAAATGGGCTAAATTATCAGGGTATGTATTTATATGCTCATGATCTTCTCCAGCATCCCGCTTAAATTGGAGAATGTGTTTGGAAATATCAGGGAAAATGTCACTCATGCTTAGAAATAGATGTCTCATTGTTAAACACTTCATCTGTATAATAAAACATAATTTAGCTAAATGTTATAATAAGGTAATAAAGACTGCACATTGTACAAAACGTAGCTATATGGAATATTGCAAAATAATGCATATGTCTTGCTGCATTTTGTGTATTAATAAGACTTCTTAATAGCTTTGTTTCTTTCAGAAACTTGAAAATTATCATTCTCTTTTCTCAACATATAATTCCTTTTACTGTTTATAGCAACCACTCTCTTTTATAACAGAAATTGTAATATTATTGCAATGATAATCCTACAAATGATAGGACTTTTATTGTCTCACTGGAGCTGTATAAGATCAAAGTATACATGCAAAAATGGCATAAAGAAATGTGTGCAACATTATAGGTAGCATAAAGTGTTGCATCATGTTCTCTTCTGCTTTTTTCTTTTTAGTTTTTACTACATCTGATCTTTGTTGGCTCTTGGTAGCCGATCTAGTTTGCATTTGCGGAACTTCTCTTGCTTCACTGTCAATGAGTGCCAGAGGGGTAAGGGTAACTCCTTCGTAAAGCATTACACCATTCAGAAGCAGCCAGACTCTCCTTCTTCTGCTGGGGTGACCCACTCTACTAGGTACAGTCCTTCAAAACAGGGCTTATTACAAGGGTGAATGAAACTCTTAACAAGCGTTTGGTCCCCTGGATACAAACTAGCTGTTTTTAACAATTCTACAGGATTGATCATTTGGCTGCTGTTTTCTTCAATTTTCTTCGACCCTTAATAATAATAATTTAATAATTTCGCATTTATATAGCGCTACGAACCCTCAGGTATCTGAGCGCTGCTTATTATTACCCACTGTGTGTGGTGCTCATTTATCGACCTTGGAAGGATGAAAGGCTGAGTTTGGCCCTGCCGGGATTCAAACCTGTGTTAGCAGGCTCTCCACAGATGTCAAGGCGAGCGCTCTACTCGCTGTGGCACTTGACCGGCTATTCCTCCAATTCCTTCCCTCGAATTTTTGATCTGTTGGGAAATAAAATAAACACTAGCATCAAATTATCGTCCATCTAATCCCTTGATTTTGCTACACTATGGGCATCAGTTTCTATTTGAGTGGGAGAAGCAAGGGGGACTCTCATGTGGCATCCAGTCACCAATTTATGAGGCGTTAGGTGGTGATCTGAGCCAGGCTGGTTTCTTAATGCAAATAGAGCAAAGGGTAGGCAATGTAGCAATCCCTTCTTCAAAGCCATCTTGATATTGGCTATCCATTTTTAAGCAGTCAATTTAAACACTCACAAATACCACTCAATTGTGGGTGATAAGAAGATGAAAATGTATGCTTCATGACTAATAGAACAGTAATTTGTTCGAACTTCTCAAATGCGGCCCATAGACCACAGGACTCGCACACACCCCATCTAGGAAACACCTCACATATGAGAAACTTGGTAGCACATGTCGCATTGGGGTATGTGCATGGACCTCCCTCAATCCATCGTGAAAAAGAACACACTACTACTAGCATATATCTGTATCCATTACACATTTGCAACATATCCACATAATCTACATGCAGATGCTGAAAGGAACCATTGGGGTGGAGTATTGCTCCTCTCACTGTTTGTAAGGTATGCCCTGCTGTGAATGTCTGGCAGACAATGCAATTTAAAATAGACTGTTCAACATGTTCTAGTAAATTTAGTGAAAACCAATCTTCTGCGATCATGGCAGCAAGATTCTCTCTGGGTGTTTGCACAGGATAGTGAAGATAATCCAGCGCGACTCTCAATAATGTGATAGGCATAACTGACTATCCAGTACTATCTTGTCTCTGTATAGCCTCGCAAGGAGAAACCTGAGGGTACGCTCAAATCTGCTACCCTGGGTTGCCCTGTTCAGTTGGCCAGGGAAGGGCTATCACCTTTGGCTCCCGACCCTGGGTGTGGACAAGCGAAGGAGGAGCACCTGACTGGAGGGTCCTTGAGGATTTAAAAAGAGGGTACCTGATGGTGAGACTTGGTAGCCCCTTCCTGATAGTGACCAACCCTACCCTCCCATAGCCTTTATGGGCTATTTTAAGTCCTATTCCCTCAACCCCTGTAACTCCCCTGGACACACTGAGACGAAAGAAAGGGAGTAAAGAGGAGTGCAGACTCCCTCTGTGAAACACCACTATGGCAGTGGGATGGGGAAGTTGCAGATCAAGACACATGAAATTCCACAATGGACTTATCCCACTAACGAGGCCAGGCAGAGTCAGGCAATTGATTTCAACTATACCCACCTGCAGCCTGTTAAGTACTCAGGTAAATATAAAAGAAACACATATGCTTGGCAATTAGAACAAACTGGATCACAACCAGGAGAGGTAGCAGAGCCAAAGCTGCCCAAACCAAGGCAATGGAAAACGAGATGCTGTGACACGGTAAGACTGCCGGGTGTAGCAGGAAAAAGCACAGTGAGAAGGTGGTGTCTCCGGAGAGCTAGAGGAATTGCCAGATGGGATCCTTGGGGTGTGCCATTCCCGTTCTCTGTGTGGCCAGAGAGGTACTTGTTCCCCTGGGTAAAGCAGAACACCCAGGAGGGCCCAACGGACAGGTGGAGAGACCCTGCCCTCAGGCCGGAAAGCCAGTGAAGAAAGGATTGGCGATAGGCATGCCCAGTGAGTTTCTGAATAAGAAAGAAACCCGCCACCAATTGAGAAACGACTGTACACTTTCTGATGGTGTGACCACGAGTAAAAGAGCACTGGTTCCCGAAAGGCGTTGGGGCACTGCTGAGTTGTGGACAATGATAAAGAATGTATGAAAGGACATAAAGAAGAAGGCTGGGGTCCTGTATAACATTGTACAGATTTGAAAGTCTATGCGAAGGAAAGGAAGCATCACAATAGCAGGGGAGCCGTCGTACGCAAGTGAAGTGTGAGTGAAATAGAAATTCTTTAGCTAAGCTCCACGGCATTAGGGGAGCTACACACAAACTGAAATAAGAGAAAGGCTGGAAAAACTGATAATAAGAAACTATGAGTGAACTAAGAATGTCGAGAAGCATTGGGGTCAGCCCCAGGCAGGAGGCTGATATAGGAGCGCCGAAGAGACCCCACTTAAAAAAACTGTGAGTGAACTAAGAGTGTTGATAAGCACTGGGGTGGCCCCTGGGCAGGAGGCTGATCTAGGAATGCTGAAGAGACCACATCCTAACGGAACCAAACAAGACACTTAAGCAAAGCTAGACACCTGGTTGCATGACCTGTAATGGGTGGACTGTGCAGTGTGCAAACTGTGCCATGACCAAGGGAGGCATAGGTGAGAGAAGGAATTGTATTGAGATGCTGAAGTTAAAAGTCAGAAGGAGTTGGTTTTGCATGGGGAAGGGAGTCCTGCAAGAAACCAGTGAAGGGTGATATTTTTGAATGGAACCTTTGTGAGTTATACATTTGTGTTTGGTAAAGAGGTAATTTTGAACATTGGTATGACAAAGGATAATCTGGAGGGTCTAAATTCAAGGCAAGGGAATCCTGAGAGACCCTACAAAGAAATTAATCCAGATAAGGAAAATGTACTGTGCATTTTAACAAGTAAACCCTGAGAACATTATGAACTTTGTTATCCCGAGAGTCTTGAACATGGAGAAAGGGGCTGTGGGAAAGCTCAATTTTCACAATGACTTTGCTTTGAACACTAATAATTTGGCCAAATCCCACACACCCTATTACTTTGTAGATGTGAGGGCAAGCATAGGTTTTGACACAGACAGTAGTTTACATTTAACTGACAGACTTAGACGTTCCTTAGTTTTCCTTACATTAGGAAACATTCCCACCTGAGTTAGGGCAAGATAGGGTTTTCGCCATCCTGACCAGCAAAAATAAAGGTTTTCCAAATCTACCTATTTGTCTGTGTCATCTCTTGATGTCATGCCTGTGTCACAGGCGCATAAAGAAAATCACTACTTTTCCATAAATCTTGCTCTTCCTGTGGAGCTCGACACTTTAGCTCAATTTACTGTACAATGGATAACATATCAAAGCATTCTTTCATCATCATGCAGCGTACTGACATTTTCTTAACACTTTCTACTTCAAAATTAGAAAAAATGGGTAGATATGCTGCTATTTCCCTTCAATGTCTGCATCTTCATTATTACGAGAAATCATGTCTGCCCTCTTAAAATTTAATGCGCTTTTCACCATGGCAATGGCAATGGGAGCTTTCATACCTTAATAAGCTTGTCCAATAGTGGCACATGTTTCACTAGTGTGCTGTCTGCTTGGAGGAACCCCCTACTTTTCCAATGTGACAATCCTGCGTGAACGGTTGACGTCACATGGGCGGAGTCAGAGTGCACTGTTACTTCCTCTTCCTCATATCTCTGGAGTGCAGCGATAAGTGCCACTCATTCTGCAGCCTGTGCTGAACAATGTGAAGGTAATCTTGCACTTTTCACTACTTGAAATTTACCATTCTTTTTAACTTCACTACTGTCAATCCTGTATGCCTTTCTCCTGTTGTTTGGTATATTTTTGAAGAACCATAAATGAATAACATTTCCCTCCCTCCAAAAGGGTTTTCTTTAAAGTGGGGGCATGTTGTCATAAAACTCAGTACATGTTGTACAATCATGTAAATAATTCTCATTCTCTACCGGTTCTGCAATGAATGTTGCTGGATTCACTACTCTAAATCTAACAATTTTGATTTCTGGGTTTGAAATAATCACCTCATAACCTGACGCTCTTTGCGTAGACAATGTGCTTTTAGGTTTTTCAAAAACGGCAAATAGGGAATGTTCGATGAATAGCGTCATTGAGCACCACGTTGTAATACTTGCACCTTTTTTGATTGCAAAATCAGCAGCAGCTAATGCTTGTTCGCAAGGGTAATACCCTCTCATCTCTGGGTCTAGAATCCAACTATAATAAGACAATGGTTTATGTCCATATCCTAATGATGTCTTCTGTGTGAAGACTGCTGTTCTTACCACTCTATTTATATGTGAGAATAGGTAAAATTCCTCTTTATATTCTGGAATCCCTAACACTGGGGATGTACAGATCACCTTTTTTAACTTTTCAAATCCTTATGTCATCTCATCTGTCATGTTGATTTCGTTATTACCTGGCTGTGATTCTTTAAGTCCTTTCAAAAGTGGCCTAATATATGTGCTGTAATCAAAAACCCAGGCCCTACAATAAATTGATAGGCCTAAAAATTGCTGCATTTCCCTCATTGGGCCTCATTCCAAGGTTGGCCGTAATCCGTTGGTGGCACCGGCGGGTTGCCACCAACCTCGAAACAATGAAACCGTCGCCTGACTTTCAGGTGCCACCAGGACATTAGTAGTCCTGGTGGCGCAGGAAGTAAAGCAGCGGATTTGTAAACTCCCCATTCCCATGGAGTCCCATTGGACTCCATTGGAGTGGGGAGATAGAAGCACCGGCTCCGTTGCTAACGGTGCGGGTGCTTCTGTGAAAAGCCTGCCTGCAGGGGCAGGGGAAGAGTGATGGTTTCTTTCTTACCAATGCCATTCCCTGTTGTATTTCCCTATTCTTGACTTTTATCCAATATGTGAGTCTTATGAAAAATACTATTTCATAATCTGAATATTCCTCTCTGAACAACTCTTCATCTGTCAGGTCTGTCAGTTAATACCCTTTGTCAGAGCTACTACTGTTCTCCATGCTCTTCCTTCATCTTCCGTCCAAAAAACAACCACCCTTTACTCTCTTACTTCTGCTGCCTCTAGTTCTATGGGAATAACCTGTCATTTCTCATCATCCAACGGTATTTGTGGACTAAATAAAATGTGTCAGGTATCATCAGGAATGTATCTATCAATCCAGGAAGCCATGTCAACAAAATATTTACTCCATAGAAAAATATATATGGGTCTAAAGAAACACCTTGCAGTGCTCTGTGGCCTGTGAATGCCAGTATAAGTTATCTTATATTCATGTAATGTATCCCTGGAGTGGAACATATTATCCCATTTTCAGTAAAAGATATCGTCATGTTAAGTCTGGTCATCGAGTCAGGTCCTAATATGTTAACTGGTGCCTGCCGAGAATGCAATAGAGGCATAGACATGTCATGTTGTCCCATTGAAATTGGTAATTTATCAGTAAAAGGAACTAAACTCATAGCCCTCGACAATCACTGTGCATTCATGGCAATGCCAGGCATTGGGTACATTCCCTCTCAAACACAGGAACAAGCTGCTCCATTGTCTACAAGAAACAAAAACGTTTTGCCTCCTATCATTACCCTGACCCTCGGTTCCTCTTTGGTGACTGGTGTCACAGATAGTACTGAACCCATCAAGTCGCTCTGTGGGCTCTCCTATTGTGGCTATAAATGCATCCCTGTACGCGGAAAATAATTTCCTCACACAATTTCACACTCCCTAGACTGGGTGTAGGTGTTTGTGGGGCTCCTGTATTCGCTTTCCATTGTGGCATCATCGCCTGTTGTTTCTGTACTTGTTGTGTTTGCATAGGTGCTTGCAGTGGTTGCCCTGTGGCGAATGTGATTGCAGCGGAATCTGCTGAGTTTGCTGTATTTGCAAAGCAGGTGTCTGATACTGCATTTGATCTTGGGCAAAATACTCTGGTGGTTCTGTACTATACTGTGGAAGATAGCCCATCCCCCCTCTTGGAGCTTGACAGTTCTGCTGCATGCCCCATATACTTCTACATGTGCGGGCCATATGTCCCATGCTCCCTCAATTCCAACACTGCCGTGGTTATCCTCCATTAAATTATCCTCCCCATTGAGGGTTCTGAATTCTGCCTCCTCGTCCTCTAGGTCCATTCCCTCTAGCTTGTGGCCAAAAATGGCACCCTTAGAGGTAGTAAATTGTAGTGGTGCACTCAATTTTCTCATGTGATTCGAATAATAAACAGGTAGGAAAGTTATATCATAAACTTTCAGGTGTTCCTTGTTGGATCTGTGCTACCAGATTGCGTAAATAATGTGAGAGCTGGTCCCTCAATAGAAAACGGAGGGCAAACAAGGGCACACTTTAAACAATACAATTGTCAGGTATCTTTAGGTGTTCATCAGACTAGGTAATTTTTTTGTATAAAAGTTTTATATTAATAGTACTTAATGTACAACCAAGTACAATTTCAGTTTTAAATCAAATATTATTTGCACAAAGTAATTACTGACATTACAATGCATCCAATTTCAAATATTTCTTCACAAAATGTAAATAATGTAAATATCCTCAATTGTTCAACATTATTCCATTGATTATTCCATGTTGATTTTTCACATGTATATCAAAATGAAGGCACCATTCTTTCCATTACATTCACAATTACATCAATGTACAAGTTATTTGGGTATTGTAAATCCAGATATCTTGATAGGGATTGTTGTGATTGCTCGTCTCATACTAAGAAGACTCAGATGGACATCTCCTATTCGTTACTCCACGTTTTGGGCTGCCGTGCCCTTCTTCAGGTAAAGATATCAGGAATTATTATTCTATTCTGTGAATATAAATTAAAATAATCCTATTTGGGTATATTAACCATAAACTTAAGTCTTTAATATTTCATATTAAGGCAAACGCATCATATGCAAAAACTAGCAGTACATTCTCATTCCTATGATGATCGAGTACACTCATCTCTCTCTCTCTCATCAACCGTCACCATCTTGTTACTCTTTCTCTCTGTTGGTGTCTGTCTCTGTCTGTCTGTATCTCTCTCTCGCTCTGTCCCTCAGTGTGGTCATGGGTCACATTGTTGAGGGATGTGCTTTTTTTATGGTTAAAACTAGAATGGGAGCAGAAGTGATAGACGGCTACACTAGATGGGCACTAGTTTCATATTTGGATATACACACTGTCATTGCAGTGTGCTCTAGGAATGTCACCATCACTCTGAGGGTTCACTGTCCATAGAAGGTGAATGCAGGGGGATGCAGATAGGCTCTGCAGGGATTGCTGAGTTTCTGACATACCTTGTACGGGGTCAGAGGACAGGGTCAGAGGCCAGAATACACAATTAAGGATTGCCTTGGTGTTTACAGAATAAACAGTAGGATCACAACACGTTTCCAAGAAGGAAAGACATGTATTTTTTTTATTGTTAATTTGTTTTTAGTTTAAGGAACATTTTTACAAATTCGTCTTTAAAACAACTTTCTACAACATTCTGAACATTAATACATTATAAAAGAATATATTTTTCGCAGATAATTTTCTTAACAATGTTGTAAAAACAATCTTGAAATACAATGGGTACTCAATAAAACCTACTACAAATAGGAGGAACAAAGCAAAAAAAAAAAACAAAGAGCAAACCAGAGCAAAAGCAAAAATAAGAATTAAAAAAAACATATTTTTCCAGTTTTTAAACAGTTCATATTATACAAAAAATAATATGTAAATTTCCTTGAACAACAGACACTAAAATCTTACACAGCAAGAAGCATTTCAATTTTAAGCAAGAGCCTTTACAAAGCAACCAATACATGCATACTGTTCCCCACCATACATCTGTTCCAAAAAACTTCATGAGAGCACTCCAATTCTGATGGTTCGAATTGTCCTAACATGTTAATTCTATCATCCTCCAGAAATGGGCAGTATAGTACTAGATGCTTTAGAGTTTCTTTCAGGAAGGAATTAGAGCAGTAACGACAGCACAAATTTGTGGAGTCCAATTGAGGGTTCTTCCATGAACCAATACGCTGTAAAGTATAAAAGTGATTAAGTTTGAATCTAATATAGGTTTTACGAAATTTGCTAGAAGGGCTCTTAAATAAATATAAGGACCGCTGATTTTTCTTTCTTGAAAACAAGCACTATTCAAAATAAGTTTTGTATGTTTTGATCGTATCAATTGTCTGAATCCAATCATGTTCATATATGAAGGAAAGACATTGTATGTGTGATTTTGTGTAGTCTCATTTAAAGAAAAGCTCTTGCAAAGAGACATTCATTTTTTAATTGTTGACTTTTCAAGATCACTTTCAGTATGATGTATTACTTTCCATTGGACACCATCAAAACCTAAAAAAGATATAGATTTTTTTCTTCTGATTATTATTCCAAGGTGGAAAATCTGGCGAGCTCCTATTGTACTTATTAAAAATACCCCTACGAGAAAGGAGAAAGAGACCAATTGCACAAACGAGTGGCTACTTTACATAAAATCAAACAACATTTAGGGAAATTAAGATTGACACACAGATGTTTATATTTGACACATATTTCAACGATAAAAGGGTTTCATGCTTGAATCACCAAAGCACACGTGGCTTGGTATTTTTTTTCATTTTTCAAAACAATCAACAGAATATTGAAGTCACTTTAACCATGAATCGTATAGATTCATTCGGCTAGCCTGAGAATTCGGAATTGAGGATACAATTGCTCTGAAGTCTGAAATTGAAGAGAGGGTTGTCACTTGCAGTATTTTGGAAGGGAGTGGTTCAGGTCCCAGGTTAAGTATGACTGATAGCAGAATCTGGCTCATGGGGTAAGGATGGCTCAGTCCCCAATGCACTGACATCCTTAGAGAGAACTAAATGAATGCACGATTAGACGTATGGAAACATATCAGGAAACGGTGGAAAGGAAACTATGGAGACATTCAGTGAAGCTTGAGATTACATGATAAGACGATATGAGAATGGATGAATGTGGGACGTTTTAAATGATATAATGCAGCAGCTCAGTTTTGATATACAGGAAAATGGTGCTGAGGGACAGTTAAGCGGGAAAGGGTAGCTTCCGATAAGAATAGACAACATATATAAGACCCCACCAGTGTCATTACCTATTATGAACTCTCTACACACATTTCGCATTGTCCCGGTTGCTCTACATGGTCACTTGTTGGTATTGTAGAAGGGGCATGAGCTTTTGCTGGTAAGCTAACCCGGTGGGTGCAGGACACACTGCACCCCACGTTGCAAGCCCACTAACAGGGCTAGAGCGTGTCTCTATTGTTTTATATTGAGGAAGGATGTATGCCAACTTACCTATTGCTGCTGGCGTCTATCAAAGAAAAAAGTGATGAAAAAGGTGATTCCAAAAATACATTTAGATTTTGTGAATTAAGGAATGCAAATCTAGTTACCCACTTACAATAGAAAACAAATGTATTGGTCAATTAGAGGGTTCCTTTTCTCCAACCACACAGAGACTATGTAACCGGATGTGCAGCGTATAGCGGGACTGGTGTTTACTGCATGCGTAGGCGCCATGTTTGAGATATGTCCTAGTTATAGGATATCACTGCTAAATATATACCTGAACATGAAGGCACATTAAAGCTGCCATACTGAAGGGCATGCCTAGCATCTGTGATTTGAATGCGCCAACTCATTCATTTTCTAAAGCGCCCTGGCGAAGGCGAGAAATACATTTTAAACACAGCCTGGTGGGCTTGCTTTACGTTCAAATGCTCTGGTAGCACAAACTAGATCAAAGGCCCTTGCTGGTGGGCACCTGTGGCCAATGGAGAAAGGGATATATTAAATGCATTTACGCAACAATGCGTTGCCATGGACACGCGGAAGACACTTTTGCCTGCAATACATATGTCTACATTATCACTTTTTTACAAGTGTGTGCCATGTTACTTGCTCTTTGCCTTACACTAGTTTTTGGCTTTGCTAAATCACTTTCTACAACTTGGTCTCGAGTTTGATACAGGAACTCTTATAGCAGGGACATGTGCAACGTGTTAAGGAGGTTGGGGCGAAGAGCGTGAGGTTACCTGGGTAACATGGGCTACATTCTGGCACATCATTATCTTCTACCAACACCTGCTGCGGAATTGGCCTGCCACAGGCTTTCCATTCCGCGGCACAGGCCCTACAGGAACCATTGGATGACATTCCTTCCCAATGGTCAAATGTTATTGGTGATTACAATGGATCCTCGAGGGTCTGGTTGCCCTCCTCTCTTTGCCATTATTTATAGCAGCACAGGAGTAGTACATCCACTGAGCAAGGCAGATGGGGAATTTAAATTGGAAGAATAAAACAATTGAAAGAACATCACACCTGCATTCAGAATTGCTGTTCCAAGGAATGAAAACTTGTTCTCATCAGTGGGATTTGTGAATAACAGAATTGTGATGTTGCTCCAAAATGCCAAAAAGTATGACACAGTAGGTAACATGTGGAACATTTAACTACTGCAAACGTTTTGAAAACATTTCCCTAAACACACCAAATACTGTTCAATTTGTATTCGCTTTTTCCAGCAACCTGATCTCAAAATGAAAAGAAGGAAAGATAAATAATATCCTGTTTCTCCATTTTGCACAATGATCACTGCCCAGATGACTTTTTAATAACAGTGGAGTATCTCTACAATTATACGATACTACAAAGCCTTACATTGCATTCCTGTGGCATCTGCTTATTTTATAAATTATAAGGGTCTGATTGAAGCCTTCCAAAAAGTGCAACTCTTGGTACGACTCCGATCTGATTGCCCTTAAATGCAAGTGCAGGGCAACAGAGAGGATATGGAATTTGTCAGGTGGACCATCTGACAAACTGGCCTCTCGCCTCCTTTAAAGGCAATATCGACTCTGCATCCACTCCAAGAAAAGAGTCTTTAATCAAGCCTGCATCTCCGCGGCATCAAACAACATGGCCAAACCTTTCTAAATCTGCAATGAATTGGCCAATCCTGCAGCAGCCTCTTCTTCTGTCACACCTATCCAGGACGTTTGCTTGACCCTGGCTGCAGACATCATCACAAAACCCCAAGACATCCTTTCCTCTCGTTCCTCCACACCACAGCAAACATCAACACCAGAGTCTTCCTTGGCCCCCCTCCACTTTCCCTCTCCTCTCTCTCACCCGTCATACCTGATGAGGTCACTAGACAAGTCCGGTCTATGAAGGCCTCATCCAAACAGGTGGACCCCTTCCCCTCCAAAACCATTATGGACAGCAATGAATCCCTTGCTACAGCCTTGGCTGATCACTGCAATCTTTCCTTTTCCATTGGAGTTTTTCCCAACTGCTCTTAAGCAGCCTCTCCTCAAAAAATCCTCTGCAGACCCCACGATTCTGGCAAACTACGGCCCGATCTCTATCACTCTTTTCCTGGGCAAACTCCTGGAGAAGTTGGCTATCTCTCAGCTGACCCTTCACACTGAATCTATGAGTTGCTTCCATGACCATCAGTCTGGCTTTAGAGCATCTAGTGGCACGGAAACTGCTCTTCTGAACACCCGTGAAGACCTGCTCTCAAATCTTGACACTAACACTCCTTCTGTCCTCATTCACCTTGATCTCTCCTCTACCTTTGACACGGTAAACCACAGCATACTGATCGCACGTCGCCATGATACCTTGGGAATCACAGGTCAGGCTTTGTCATGGTTAACCTCCTTTCTCTCAGAGTGTGCCCATCCCAAGTGGAATTTGGAGCCTTTCTCTTGACTATCGCTCTCTCAACCTGCAGCATTCCCCAGGAATAAAACCTATACCCGTGGTTCTTCAAATTCTACATGGCTACCTTGGCACGTGTGATCGCCACTTTCACCTCTAACTTCCAATGTTACGCAGATGATACTCAATTGTCCTTCAGGCTACCCTCAGCCAACTCACTCATATCTGACTGTGTGCTGCCTCAATGCCAGTAAGACTAAGATCGTTCGCATTGGGACCCCTGCTCCCGCTTTCCCACTTTCACTCTGGCCGGCCTCCCTTGGCCCTGCGCCCGCCTCCAGATGCAAAGCTAACAACCTTGGGGTCATCTTATACTCCAATCTCTCTTTCTCCTCTCACATTTCAGATATCTCAAAAAAGTCTAACTATCAGCTATACCTCCTCAGAGGCACTCTACCTTTTCTCACTGTCCCCCAGTGGCTCACTGTCTCCAGAGCCCTGGTTCTCTTCCGGCTGCACTATTGCAACAGCCTCTTCCATAACCTCCCTCCTTCTGTCCTGTGCCCTCTGCAACTCATCCAGAAAAAAAACACAAGACTTATCCTTGGCCTTAAGCCCAGGGACCGCATCTCTCCGGCACTGAAATCCCTTCACTGGCTCCCTGTAGCTGCAAGGATCAAGTTCAAGACCCTCTGCATTGACCTCGAGGCTTTCTGGGGCCAGGGACCTACCTACCTGCAACGTTGCCAACCTAAATACTGTCCCTCATGAGCCCTCAGCTCATCTACTTCCGACCTTCTGCGTGTGAGCGGGTTTTCCAGGCAGAGATTTGGAGGGAGATCCTTATCCTCAGTAGGTGCTCCCTCTGGAACAGCCTCCTTATAACCCTCTGTCTTGGGCCTGATCTTAAGTTCTGCAAACTCCTCAAGAACTTCTTCTTCTCCGCCTCCTTTTCTCTCCTTCTACCTTGCTAACATAGCTCTTTGCCCTTTTCATCTCTTCCTCCTCTTCCTTACAGCTTGCCCACTGGCCACCTTTTGTACCTCAGCGTCTCACAGGTCCCGGGCAACCCCGCGAGTCCTCTCTGCACTTGCCTCCAGGCCCTGCACACCACCCTCCCTCAATGCACTTGAGAATTAACCCAAGAAGAGAGTGGCTCTCTCTGCACTTACCAAGTCTACACCGACCGGGTGCACTTGCACCTCCCCCTCTCTCGACTGTCGGTTGCACGATCCGAATGCACCTTTGCCTGAAGATCGTCTGTCTGTTCTCCCTTGTCTTCACCCTTTAATGTGCACTTGGAAAAACTGTAGAATCGTCGTCAGGCCTATATGCTGTATCTCAATTATTAAATGTTATTATATTCACTTACTCTGCCTGTGCAGACTATTATCATCTCCGAATTTCAAGTACTCTGGGCGACTATTCTTACCCATGTTCCCACCCTACTAGAGTGCTTTGAAACACTTTCCTGTATAGGCGCTTTATAAATAAACATTACCAAGGTCAGAAATAGACAAATTAAAAAGAGCTTGGGCCAATATACAGCCCTTCGTAAGGCCCGCATATGTGTATCCTCTCTGAGACATCACCCTCATTGCTTAATCAAACATACAAATATGTTTCTTCGTAAATCAACATTAATATGTTTGGCACTCTGTCAGGGAAATTGCAAAATTTAAACACAGCCTTTGTCTGTTGACCCGGTTGAAGGTGTCTTTTAAATCAATGTTTGCCGTACATAATGAGGTTCTCACAAAGTCAGCTTGCTTCTGACATAAGCTGTCCCTCCTCCTCTTCCTGCCTTATACCTGACTGCCTGACTGCTATTCAGTCCAATGATCCAATGATCGCTGCCTCAATGCCAGCCAAACAGAGATGCTTCTCATTGGGACGTCTGCTCCTAATATTACCCTCACTCTCTGGCCAGACTCCTTGGGTCACCTCCTCTCACCCACCTGTGACGCAAAAAACCTTGGGATCATCTTCGACTCCTCTCTCTCCTTCTCTCCTCACATCAAGGACCTTGTCAGGAAGGCCAACACTCAGCTTCACCTCCTCAGGGGCATTCTACCTTTCCTTACCTTGCCCCAGAAGCACAATGTCTCCAGAGCCCTGGTTCTCTCTAGGTTTGACTACTGCAATAGTCTCTTCCTCAACCTTCCTCTTTCCACCCTTCGCCCGCTTCAATAATCCAAAATAGGACTGCAAGACTTATCCTTCGCCTGAAGCTTAGGGACTGCAACTCTTCAGCCCTAAAACCTTTCCACTGGCTCCCAGTGACCGCAAGGATCAAATTCAAAACCCTTTGTATCATCCATAAGGCTGCCTGGGGCCTGAGACTTCTCTACATCCAGCGTTCTCTTCCTAAATAACTACCAGCCAGAATCCTTCAGACTTTTGGCTCAAACTCTCTACAGGTCAAGTGTCTCTCCAAGCAGAGAGTGGGAGGTGGATCCCAACTACTCGCTGGCACCTCCCTTTAAAACATCCTCCACCCCCCGCTCAGACTTGAGACGGATCTTCTTAAGTTCTAAAAAGTTCTCAAGACCTTCCTTTTCTCGTCTTTCTTTCCTCTGCCACTACCTTGCTAAACTGTACACCTACCACTGTGACTGGGGCCTGGTTACCTTCAGAGTCGTACAGGGCCTAGACCACCCCCATCAGTCCCTCTCAGCATCCTCTGCCAGCACTTGACCTCAGGCTCCCTTTCCCGCACTTCCTAACCCAGTCCTCCTGTCCACTGCCCTCCCCCTCTTTCCCCTGCAGTTGCCACCTTGGCCTGATCAGCACTTGCCCGCCCTGTGGGGGAATCCCTCTTGTGCACTTCTCTCTCAACCACCCCACCCCCACACTAATCACCTTGTCATGCACTTTCACAGTAGGATTGTCACAAGGCCAATACAACCGTTTCCTTTGTTCTTTGTTGTTGTATTCTTATGGTTCACATGTTCCCGCCTCCCCCTCTTTTCTTGCAGCACCTGTAAACCTGTGTATAGGCACCATAAAAATGTCCAAAAAATAAATAAATAAATCAGATCCTAGACCCAATTTGAAATTTAAAGAGATTTAATTAATTATTTGACCTCTCTACTAATGGCCTAAAACAACTGTGGCCAAGACCTTGCTTTCCACATTCAAGAGGGTGATATGCTGATAGCTGTTACGGTTCACCTTTGGTCCCTTTTTATAAATTGGTAAAATGATTGAAGTGTCGTAAGACTTTGGCCGAATCATGAGTTCAGTGACACTCTCAAACAATGGGCAAAGGATTTTGGACTAGATACCAGTATCCCTTTTCAAAACCAAATAACGAATCACTTTTGGTCCGGGTTCAGTTGACCATTCTAAATGTATCATTTTATTGTAAATGTCATCTTCATTAATGTTGTTGCCCCATCTAACCAATACTTTACCAAGCTTCTTTTGCTATGAAATTGGTTACTTTGGCAGAGGCAGTCAGAGTTTTTAATTCTGCGAAATGTGCATTCCATATATCAGCACAGATGGAATTTGTGAGCTCAAGTCTCAGAGGGGCAGATTCTCTGTTTAATAAATGCCAGAAATTGGCTGATTCATTTCTGTTAGTATGTCCAGCATGACCTGACTTTTACTAAATCAGCTGTTTTGCTTTTACCATTGTAGCTAGTTTCTGAGGCGAGATTTGATCTGATTTCATTCTTTCACTAGCATAATACCTAACTCCCCTCGGGTCTACTGATGTCCTGAAATGCTATCCTCTTCTCTTTTTTACTATGTGCAATATACGTCATATTGAGACTTGGTTTTGATTGCCAGGGTTGTATTATTATCAAAGGCAATGTTCTTTTTTTGGTGACCTCTGCAGACACGAGTTCTCTGTGCTAGATGCAATAATGCACCGAGCTCCCTTTCCAGTCTTTATTTTCATCCTACCTCAAACACTGTGTGTTTTCTTCGCAGTGACCTTTATGCTATTTTCAACTGGCTTTGATTCAAAGGGGAACATGGACAAGTAGCACTTGCGTGCTTAAGACAGAAAACCTAAGTTCCTCCTTTGACACAGTTCTCATCCAAACTGGACAACCAGGTTTAAAGTGATTGGTCTCAATCTTAAATATCTAGTAATGAAACTCAAGAGAGGTAATACCCATGTAAATCATGACAACATAAATTACACAACTAGGCAGGGAAAAGTAGATATTTCCACAATAAACTAACTCCATCTAAAGATTCGAGGAAGGATGGGGAGTATTACTATAGTGAATGCCCAAAAGCCCATCTATAGCCAGCATGCGTTCACTGAAACCAAACTAGTACTATCCAAAATAACTGGAGAAATACAGCATTCATTTGGAACAGAAAAGTCTCAGAGTTCTTGCTGAATCTAAACTGCTTACAAGCACAGACTTGGCGGGAGCAGGCTACTAGAAATGGGGCTCACATTGTTGCTATCCAAAACTTGCTGATGTATTCACTATTTTACCAAAGAAATATACAAATCAATTCAGGCAAATATCGGACAACATGCTGCTAAGAAGCTAAAAGTCTTTAACATGATGGCCTGACATATTTGCAAACATCTACACGGACTATGATGACCTGGGCACATCAAGCATTTATTCTCTCGCCTTGAAACACTTGTGTATAGGCGCGTTATAAATACCATATCATATCATAACCTGGATACCAGGATATATTTAGAAGCTTCAATGTGGCATAAGCAAGGACTGAAAATATAAAAAAAAAGAATGCAAACGTTCTGATAGATCATAAAGTGTTAGTCTCATTTGATTCCCTCAGAGATACGTGCCACTTTAGATCCTGAGAAATAATAATGTGCATTCAATTTAAAACACGATTTCTCAGGTCTGGGTTGTGAGACATACCTAATGAGTCAAACAACAGACCGGACAGCTCCTTCCGTTAGGTTACAAAAAGTGGTTTAGAATGAAAGTGCTCTGGGGAAGGGGCATGGATTCTATCAGAGGACTTCCTTCAAGATCAAAACAATATGCTTCTGAATGGGGTTACTGAATAAAAGTATGGTTACGCAGAACATTCCGAAAAATAAGCCAAATGCGCTTTTTATGCACATTCAGCAAGGGCAAAAAAAACAAAGCCTGTAATGCCAAACAAAGGGAGTGCGGGTTGCAGGGGTGTCCACCGCTCTCCTTGTTCATCATTTTGGGCTTCAGTGGATGCGGTGGTGTCCCCCGCTTTCATGACATTGAAAGTGGGGGACAATTAAGTTACAAAAAAGAAGAAAGGGCCCTGTGGCCCCAGCTCCCACCCAGGTTTGTGGAAGGGAACTGATGTCGCAGGGATAGAGGGGAGTCAGCAGCACACACAGATGTGTGCAGCTGAAAAGGTAAGTGGGGTGAAGGATAGAGGGATGTGGGATGCGGGATGTGGGATGCGGGATGTGGGATGCGGGATGTGGGATGCGGGATATGGGATACGGGAGAAAGTAATCTATGCGATCACTGTGCACCACAATTTTCAAATTCGAAATTTTTGGATTCAGAATTTCGCACTGCGCAGTAATCACGTAGATCCTAAAAGTGCACACAGGAACACACGTCTATAGATTGTAACTATGTTCTACCAAGGAATCCACATTCAGTAGATTATCAGGAGGGCACTTTTGCTATGGCAAGGCAAGTTGATTACTGAAACACTCCCATTTCCATACTCCAAGTTATGGGATAAATAGTAGATCGGATATCAAACACAAATCATGTGCACACTGATATCTTAGATGCTGAAGATGCCTTTGTCAGCTTGAGAACTCCTTTGCACACGTTCAGACCAATGATAAACATTGAACATCTAGGTTACCATTGCTCTCACTCACACTGGCCCTCATTACGACCCTGGCGTAGAGGGGTTTACGCCAGCGTAATGCATGGCGTACCTCTCCGCCAGACTACGACATTCCGTAGCGCCATGGAGATTTTTACGCCTGCTTTTTGCAGGCGGAAAAATCCATGGCGCTAGGGGACTTGTTGTTAATTACGCCACCGTAATTTACGGTGGCGTAATTAACGCCTTCCCCACTCCCATTATACCCTATGGGGCAAAAATGGGAATGGGGAAGGGTAAATGGGGATTGGGGACTTACCGCCCCGCCAACCTCGGAATGGGGCGGTAAGTCCGCCAACCCCCATGGCGGTGTTGGCAGCTCTGCGCCATGGTCCATGGTGCAAATTGCACCATGGACCTCCGCCAGGGTCGTAATGAGGGCCACTGTCTTTGCTGCAATCTGACAAGCAGCTGCCACCCACCACAATTATGAGCTTGCATCATCACGTGGTACACTTGTACTAACCTCCAGCAAGTCTATCTACGGTTATGCAAGGGTAATTCTTCTTTTTAGCCACCATTCTCAAGATACCACTTTCTTGAGATGCCAGGGGAATGGGCTGTCTAGGTCTTTTCTGAATATCTAAATAGCTGTACGCTTATAAAAGAATGAACTGGTACCAGAGCAAGATAGGTAGGGTTTTGATGGAAAGAATGCATGTGAAAACAATTCTCGTTGCTGCATTCAGAAAAAGCAACACTGCCCATTTCCATGAGACATGAACACACATGGAGAATAAGAGGGGAAGACAATGAGCGTGCTGATCTCCCCTAGGATTCCATTCACACTCTGAATAGAAGAAGTACTATTCCAGAACAAAGAACAGCACTGATCGTCCCCTGTCATTGCATGGGTATATTTTAGATCGTATTTGCTCTTGATCTAGTAGAAATACACCTCTGGTCAGGGGCTGTGCTAGATTTCATGGTTGCTATTATGCACCTAATTGAGTTTCCTTGAAAATGTCCCTGAGCTCATCAATCTTGATGAACAATGATTGTAGGTCCTTAACAATTCTACTCATTTGATTTGTACTGGATGGGTAGCCACTGAGGTTACTCATTTGTAGGACCACTGTGTCCGTATTGTAGTAGGTGTTCTCTGGCTATTTCCAATCCATGATGAAAGTCCTTGTCAATTTATATGTCAGTGTTACTCTTTTGCAAAAAGAATCTTTGTAGTGTGGTGAGATTGTTGTCCCTTTTGTACATGTTGGATTTGATAGGATGGTGCCAGATGTATTAACTGTAGATAACAGCCTATTGTTGGTGCCTTGGATGGAAACCTGTCTTGTACCGGAATACCTGTTTCTGTCTTTCTGTTTTTTTCAATATAGCTGTATCTAGTTGAATGTACCTTCCAACAACAATAGTGGCATCCAGTAAGTGCATGCTGGGCAGCAAGTCTATCTAAGTTTATGCAAAGTTAATTCTTCTTCTTAGACATGATTCTCAAGCTACCTCTTTCTTGATATTTTAGGGCAGTGGGCTGTCTAGGTCTTTTCTGAATAAATATCTCTAGGATTATTAAAGAATGAACTGGAACCAAAGCAAGATAGGTAGTGTTGTGATGGAAAAACCGCATGTGAAAACAATTCTCTTTGCAGCATTCAGACAAGGGAACAGTACTTCATCGCACAAGAACTGACAGAACCCTCACCCCACCAGGTTTAGATGGTATTCACATTCTGAATATAAGAGCTAATATTATGTCTTCCAGAAAAATTATGCTAAAATTGCCCCTGAAGAAGTGAATTTTCTCACGAAACGCGTTGGGCTCCAATAAACCAATGGATTTTTTCCAAAAATACCTAATATTGTCAATGTGCCTTGATATATGTAGTTATATATGTCATTAAGCAAATTACCTACAGCCTAGTATAAATTAAACTATTGTATAAAGTATCTAACTAATAATCAGACATACAAGGACTCCTCACAGAGCCACCCATAGAGTGCAGAGGACGGGAGTTCCCACATTAGGGAACTTTTTTTTTCTATTTTGTAGAAGAGCTAATATTTCATAACAAATAACATCATTTAGCATCTCTGCATATTGCATGGATATATTCTAGAAAGTATTTGTTCTTAGTCTAGTAGAAATGCACATCTGGTCAGGGACTTTGCTACATCTCTAGATAGATGGATAACAGACATGTTGGGTGCCTTGCATGGCAACCTGCCCTGTATCAGTATCTGTGTCTGTCTTTCTGTTCTTTTTTTATATATAGCTGTTCCTTCGAACAAAGATAGTTATATCCAGGAAGTGCATGTTCTTGTTGGAGAATTCTATGGTAAACTTAATGCAGTTACGGAAATGGGTTAGTGATTCATGCAATTGCTTAAGCCAATATGTGCCTTCTTTCCAGATCAAGAAAATATGATCAATGTATCACGAATATGTTAGTGGTTTCTGGGATTTATTCAGGTCTACCAGGAAGAGGTTGGCATACTGAGGTGAGATTCTTAGCCCATGGTCATTCAGGTATTTTGTAGGAGGTTTCATTAAATAAAGCGAAAATATTTGTGTCCTACTATGAATTTCATGAGATCTGTTATGGCTCTGATTTAAAGTGTGTATATGCTGCTCAACCTTGTAGGAATCTCTGTCATGCAGCTTTTCCATGTTCTTGAGGACTATTGGAATGATGCAAGGTGACATCCAACATTACCAAAACTGTGTTTGGTGGTCTTGAATATTCCACAGCATATATGGTGTGTAATGTAAATAGCTTGTTGTGGTCAATCACCAAAGATTTTAGGATGGATTCAGTACATACAGATTAACTCCACAATTATCAGGCAGCCTGCATTTTATGATTTGTGGATCTCTAGGAACATATAGAATTTTACAGGAGCTGCATTGTTTAGTACCAGATATTGGAGATGTTACTCAATACAACTTGGCATGGCATTGATGATATGTTCCAGATATTTTCCTGTAATCCATCATGTGGTCATCATTAAGATGATGTTAAGAAATTGTGACAGGGTGTTGTCTGTATGTCTCCTTTTTATATGTCTCACGAGCCAGACTTTATGGTTACATGTGCCTATTTCTGTGAACATAGTACATGCAACTTTTTTATGACTAATTAATGATTCTACAAAGTATGATACCCATCACTGGCAAAACTGATACAGTTTCAATGTGTACCATCCCCCATGCCAGGTATTACCCATTTTTGCCAAATTATATTTTTGCCAATTTTTTAAATCACATTTATGACCACTGTTTCTTACTGCAAAAATACAGATGGAGTTTGGTTTCGGTGTATGGGAGGGGTGGTTGGGGATAGGGGTAAGGGAGTGTGGGGAATTCCACCTGCTTTTTGCAGTGCTAAATTGGTACATTTGGCAAACATATTTTCCCAAAACATAATTTGGAAAGAAATAATTAGGAAATCATCACAGACCCTTCTGCCAGATGTATGCCTCTCATGCCTGCATTTCAACCATACTATTGCTTCATCCAACACAGTGAAAAAATGCAAAGCCTACTTTTGTCTACAATGAAGACATGCTCAATGTGTGCTTGTGTGTTTCCATGTTGCTCTGTGACCAAAATCTGATTAGGAATTCTATGAGATTTAAAAGTTAATGGTTTGTACCATCTGAGGATAATATTTTCAATATGTTCAATACACGCTATCAAATGTGGATTCAGTGTGAATTTTAAAGTGGACTAACGCAGTGTTCAACTTTACTTTACACACCACTTTTAAACGCTGAGTCACATCTAAGTTTGCCTGAACTTTAAAGTGTGAACTTTTGACATGCCCTTATAACATGTAAACCCATGGCCTGCAACTGCAAACAGTCTCATCCCATGTGCATTAACCAGACTGAACATCCTTATTTGGTGGCATGCAAGGATAGTAGACTGTGAAATATACATAACAGTCATGGTGCTTTACATAAATCCTTGCACACTAGAAAGGACTGAATGACTACAATGGGCTCAATCTATCTGAACGCACATTGGGCCTCATTACACAGACGGCGGTGGACCAAGGTGCTATTAGCACCTTGGTCCATGCCGGTAAAATACCGGCACCGCCTTGGTGGAAAGGGGAATTACCGCCCTTTTCCAAGGTTGGTGGGGCAGTAATTCCCCCTTCCCCCATTGCCCTTCCCCATTCCCATTTTTGCCCCACAGGGCATAATGGGAATGGGGAAGGTGCTAATTACGGCACCGCAAATTGCCGTACCGTAATTAGCTCCCTGGTCCCTTTGCGGGTTGGTTTTGAACGCCTGCAAAAAGCAGGGGTTAAATTCTCCAACCCGCAAAGGGACCTCGTAGTAAGGCGGTAAGGGTTTACCGGTACCGGTAAAATACCGGTACCGGTAAACCCTTACCGCCTACCGTGTAATGAGGCCATTATATTTAAAAAGTCTGATTTGTGCAAACTATCAACTTGGTGTTTCAAGAATTGGCTCTAAAAAGTGTGTACGTTTAGATATTGGCAGGATAAGGTATTCACAGTTAATATATGTTTACATTAAAAGAAAACACTCACATTTCAACAAGGCAACAACAGGAAAGATCAACAGGAAAGTACTTGTCACATTTTGCCTTGAAAATGTGTATTGAGCAAAACGAAAGGAATGCAATGTTTAATCCAGCCCTTCATGACACGAACCTTGCAGAGAGAAGCCTATTGAAATGCGTGCATACCGTTCGGAATAGTATTTTACAGAACATGTGTTCAAAGCACATTGTGTTTCTAGTTGATTCAAGTAAGAGTGAACAATGCATCCACCCATTAAATGTAGGTTGCCTCAAGAAGGATCATTTAGAAGAGACTGTAATATGCTTTAATACATTGTACAAGCAGCAAAAGAATACTCTGAAATTGATCATCCGATTAGAGATTTATTAATAAGAGATGATCCACTTCCCACCGAGCACATGGATTGTGCTTGTTTTTTCTTGTTTGTTTTCTCACATTTGTACAACAGGTGTTCTTATTAAGGTTATTTAGGTTACATTTGATTTGTGTCACTTTGTTTTAAGAGTGGATGATTGTGAAGACACCCCTCACGCACCGTTTTACTATTTGACACCAATGATAACACAGGCTTGAGAACATCTTTTACATCCATGAGTCACAAAGGAGGGGGCGGCAAGCCAGTTAGGAACAAAACAATGAACCTGATGCCATCACTTGCCACTGGCTCATGCATTCTTGCCTCATTGCTCATAATGTCCCACAGGGACCAGACTTTACAAAACAACACCTCCCCATCGCTTGCATTGTTCTGAGAAGCACAGCTATTGTGTCGTTAATTTCCTCAAAGCATCTTCGCTATGGAAATTATTTAAAGAGGCGCCAACATTTCAGTGACACGCTATCATCTCCAGTAGCCACACTCGACTATGTACAGTGTGTACTTGTTTCATGCAATCATAAAGAGAATCTCTGAAAGCTACCTTTTTAGCCTGCCCTGCATGTTGGCATATATTTCCTTTGGATAAAAGGTAAATAGATGCATTGCATGTACTTGTCAGAGTGGCTGAGACTTCCCAATAAGCGTGTGTCAGAAGGTCTCAGAGAAACATTTTTTTTTTCAATCCCAGCGTTAGCAAAACATCACTTTCCCAAAAGATTGTTTATAAAAGTTCCAGGTGGACATACTCATATCAGGATATAATGGACCCACTCAAAAGGGAGAAGGTTACAACCCAGCATAAATCAGCCTACAAATGGTTCATCAAAGAGTTAGTTAAACTCAAAGGTCTGGGAAGAAAAGAGAGGCAGCTGGAGAAAAGCACTTCTCCATCAGACAAGATGGCTAGCAACTTCAAATACCACGACTGCCAAAGGTGACCGTGTAATGCACAACGACCATCACACAGAAGAAGAGGGGACCAACAATGACAGTACAATTCAAAACGTACAAAGAAGTATCTGAGTCATATCAGGTGAAGTAGATGATTGCACAGTCCCAGGCACTGGCAGATCATCTACAAACCTGAATCAATACAAATGATACGACCAAAAAGAAAATCGAAGATCAGCATTAATCAAGACACCAACAACAGCCTTAATTATCTTCTCCTCAATGATGGTGGAATACCTAACTAGATTTTTAGATGCTGAAGCCAGTTCCTCAAATGATCATATCTTCACAATCATTCCGGCCTTGTGTGTCAGTTCATTGTTGTTTCACAATTCAGTCTCAAAATACGTAAGCAACAAAGTAAAACCCCTAAACAACCCCTGATAAAATATCGCAAATCAAATATACATGACCAGTTGAGTTGCATCATTGTTTTTCAGTTAACATCTCTATATTGCTCATGATTTAGAAAACATGTTTACAAAGCAACACATTAACAACATAAGGAGAACTCATACCATTATATAAAGGCTATGCTCTAGCAATGCCACATTAGAACATGTGTCTAGGTACTGATATATGTCTTTACTTCACCTGCATTCACTTCACCATACTTTTACTTTGTCACATTTATTTAGGCATGCCTTTACTTCTAATGTCTTTCACATCGTTGTCATTGCAAGGACCCCATGTACCCCGCCTTCTTTTCTACCCATATTCTCCACCATTGCCAGCCCTTGACTCTAGGCCTAACCTTAAGCTAGCCTTAACCATTCATTGCCACCTTCACAATGTGAGGATGTAGACAAAGTAAAGGCATGTCAAAATACAGGCATGACAAAAGTAAATGTCTTGTGAAGTGAATGGATCATTACACGGTAGGCGGTAAGGGATACCGGTTCCGGTGAGGGCACCGGTGCAGGTAATCCCTTACCGCCCTACTACGAGGTCCCTCAGCGGGTGCCATCCTTAACGTGTGGCTAGACCACACGGGACCTGCTGAGGGACTTCAGAGCTAATAACGGTACCGCTTATAGCGGTACCGTTATTAGCTCCTTCCACATTCCCATTGAGCCCTATGGGGGCTCGAATGGGGAATGTTAATTGGCATGGGGACTTACCGGGTCCTCCAGTGTCGGAATGTCCTGGTAAGTCCCCATACCGCCTACCCAGACCCAGAAGGCTGTAAGGGGTAGCCATGGTGCTAATAGCGCCATGGTTACCTCCTACCGTGTAATGAGGCCCAAAGTAAATGCAGAGTGTTCCTGGTGAAGTGAACTGGGGATGCCTACAGGTACCTCAGTACACGATTTGAAAACAATCTGCAGCAATATTATAATATCTGATTCAGCATATTTAGAAAAGGGAGGTAGCACAGAACTATTTTAGATTTGATGTGTTCACTTGTAAAAAAGACAAACATGGCTGTATTCCTTTTTCTGACCAATGCACCCTATAAATAGTTTTCTCTCTGTACAGCTAGTGACTGCATGGTTGAACCCTATACTATGCTGTATGCTAAGGTGTGTGACAGCAGTTGCTATGTGCGTGATGAAGAAGACTAAGGGAGCATTTTGAAGTATGCACCTTCAAAAACAATTGTTTAAAATATGTTCAATTAATATGTCACACAACACATCTCCCTTTCTTACTCCCTATCATCTTCCATTCTTTCCCTTTTTGTTTCTCTCTCTCTCTCTCTCTCTCTCTCTCTCTCTCTCTCTCTCTCTCTCTCTCTCTCTCTCTCTTTCTCTCTCCCTCCCTCTATCTATATATATATATATATTATATATATATAATATATATATATATATATATTACATATTACCATGTAGTTATGGTTAAGTTGCTGTTTCCATAGGAAGAGCACTTTTTGGGCGGCTTATAACTTCGCTCCCCCTGGACGAATCCTCACCAAACTTTGCAAAAAGGTTTGGTGAGGATTCATCCAGGGGAGGGGGGGAGGCAAAGTTATAAGGAGGTCCCAAAACTTTTTTTTTTCCATAGACTGAATGGGGAAAATACTTTGCTCGCGCCTACAGCCCAAACTGCTGGATGGATTTTCACCAAATCTGGACCAGGAGTAGCGACTTGGTCCCGAAAGTGTGCTTTGGGGAAAATCCATCCAGTAGTTTTTTTTTTTTAAAATGACCAAAAAGTAGGTCAAAAAAATTTGTATCTGTGTTCGGTCCGCGGCCACACTTCCCTGTTTGCTCTGCAGACAGTGTCCTATGGGCCAATCGGCTTACGTCATGTCCGCGGACATGCGAAGTGTGCGCTGATTGGACAGCATAGTGCGTGAAGCGCATCAGATTTTCAGTAGCGCCCGCCATCTTGGATTCGCGGACGTCCGCTGACAGCGCAGTGAAACTTGGTTGAAAAATGGTATTTAGTAGAGTGTGTTGGTGTGTAAGAGTGTTTGGGGAGGGTGGAAGAGTATGAGATGGGTTAAATGTTATATGTTTTTAAGTGGTAGACCCTCTTGTTGTGTTTGATTTGTCTGTGCACAACACGGCTGTTCTGAAAAGTTCTAAATAAACTAAATGGGGGTGTTCTGAGGACGTAATATGTGTCTGTGTTGTTCGCAAGTAAGGTGAAAATGTTCTAAGAACACTTGCGGTGTCCTGAAATGTCCTTAAGTAAAGAAGTTGGGGGTGTTCTGAGGACGCTGTCCGTATTGTTCGCAGGTAAGTTGAAATTGTTCTAAGAACACTCGCAGTGTTCTGATATGTTGTTAAATAAATAAAATGGGGGTGTCCTGAGAACGCGGTGTCCTGAAATGTTCGTAAATAAATAAAATGCGGGTGTCCTTAGAACGGTATGTCTGTCCGTTTTGTTCGTAGATAAGTTGATAGTGTTCTAAGAACACTTGCCGTGTCCTAAAATGTTCGTAAATAAACAAAATGGGGGTGTCCTGAGGACGCTGTCCGTATTGTTCGCTGGCAAGTTGAAAGTGTTTTAAGAACACTCATTATGTCCGCGGACATTAAACGTTCCCATAAGGCATATTTAAAATGTTTGACTTTATGGGTGTGATATGCTGCGGTGGTTGTGTCCAGGGCATAGAGTCTTGGGTGCATAGCCATATGGCCATGCACCCAAGACTCTATGCCCTGGACACAACCACCGCAGCATATCACACTCATGGTGGCTTATAACTTTGGGATCCAAAAACAAATTTATAAGGAACAAAGTTATAAGCCACTATGGGTGCGATATGCTGCGATGGTTGTACTTATTATAATATATTACTGTTTGGTTTAGTAACTGGAGTACATGTATTTCTTGATCAGTTCTGTGATAAAAGAAAAGATCATGTTAGTATTGGTATTTTGTAATGACTTATAACATTGAATAATCAACATTTTTTTTTGTTTACCCTCTTATTTAGTACATTACAAACCAGTGTACTGTGCAACTTGCTCAGTTTCTGTGTTTGTTGCTAAAATCATTGGGTCTGTGAGAGAAAAGAAAATCCATGTTATGCTACAGTCAATTTGTTTGTTTGTCTTCAGTGTTCACTTGTTGTTTCTGGCTAATGCTCTATATATTGGCGTGTTGCAGATTTTTGGAGCAGTTACATATCATTTATTTGTTTGGATATTGTACAATTTTGTAGCAGTTAGATACCAGTTGGTGTATTCTAACAGTCTATTTTTTTATATATTTCAGTGGTATTGATTTATCTGTTTGGATATTGCAAAATTTTGGGGCAGTTAGATACCAGTTGGTGTATTCTAACTATCTATTTTCTGCTCTAATTTAGTGGTATTCATTCATTCATCTGATTACTTGTTGTAGAATCTTTGGGCAGTTAGAAACCTGTTGGAATATTCTAACAGTTTATATGTGTTTACTACTAGTTTAGTTAAGGTTTAAGTACAGTTTAGTTAATACATTTTGGTTTTAAGAACATTAAATGATCATTTGAAAGATTTGCTGGTAATCTCTGCTTTAGAGTAATGGTACTATCATTACATTCAAACCATCCACATTTATTTTTTATATATGCAGTCTAGTGACCTGAATTGGTTGTGGCTCCTGCGTGGTAGATTATACCTATTGTTGTGAAGGTTTTCTTATCAAGTGATACTTGACCATGTGTGAATCCAGCCAGCTTGCAGTTGTTTTTGGTACCATCTGCATTGTAAGGTAGAAGCATTAGTATTACGTATTTACTATGTGTTTGTATTAATAAGGTGGAGCGATTATCCGAATTGCAGGTACATAATCTACCATGGTTTGCATTTTGTACAAGTTGCTGAAGTGGAATGGATTCACAATTAGGCATTAATATATATACAAAGCGTTCATTGGGGATTTGTTCTTGTGTCACATTGTTGCAGAGAGTGCATGTATGTCTGCACATGTATGAAATCTGGAAGATTTCATTTATAGGTATGTTTTTATTTTCCAGTACTTGTAGTAAGTACATTAGAAATTCTTGTGGATCTTCCTGTGAGTTTATTGTGAATTTAACCATTCCAGCACAGTAGTCCAATTGTTGTCTTATTCCATAAAGACTATATGTGTCGTCAGGATTGTTTGTTGCGTTTCTGTGAAGTACTAACATTTGCAGACACAATTGGTCTGTACCGTGTAAGTAATGTTGTCAACAATGGGTGGCAATTGAAATATAATATTCTTTGCTACATTTGAGTAGCAACTTACTTCAACTATATTTGAGAGTTTAAATGGACCAGGTAGTTCTGTATCTGATTGATTTTTTTCTAGTTTGTCTTCCTTCTTTGACGAAGTACCCGGTTTACTTTCCCTAATTGGTTCTTTATTTTCGTGGAACTTGATGAAGTTTTAGTTTCTTTTACTCTCTTTGGAGGATTTGCAGTGACATCCTGTTGCATTTCTGTTTGATTTAGTTTTCTTTTACAACGTTTTACTTTTTGTGGAACAAAATATGTGTTTAGATGGGGGATGTATAGTGAGCGAAGTCTATTGTATTCTAAAATGCATGGAATATGAGCGTTTACTTTACTTGCATCAAAGTTGATTAGAAATAGACCATCAAGTGTACGTAAGCGTGATAGTGCTACGTAGCTCATGCCTTCTTTAAAGACTGTGTTACCAATGTCTATCATTTCTTTGTCTAGGATAAGACCTTGTGATTTATGAATGGTGACTGCCTATGCAAGAGTTAGAGAAAATTGTTCTTCAGCGTCCTATCCTTTTTACTTCTGAAAGTTTGTCAAAGAGAATATTGGCAAACTGTATTTTGTTGACACGTGGGTATTTTTGAAATCCAACAACTGTACCCAGTGCTCCATTCACTAGTCCTTGGTCCACGTCAATGTTACGTTTAAGCATTACTCTGCAATTTAAGGATAATTTTAATATCTTTTCCAACCCAGCTGTGTTGGAGATTGAATTTTCTAAACTATTTAGTCTTGTTGCGGCTTGCTCACACATGGGTAGTGTCATACCATGTACATCTAGTTTGTCTGTGGCGCTAATTTCCATTATTGGTTGCATTTCTTTATTTAACATTATTTCATTGAATTTGAAACAGCTTGCAAGAGTTGGCATTAAGGCCATACAATTGACATTGATATGGGCTAATTGTTCCTTAACATCTGTAGTACATGCATTATTGCCATAAAGTGCATGACTGTGCCGGGTTTTCAATATTGCTTGTGCTTCTTTAGATAGTATACCAACTCTAATACTTTTTAAGATGTTGTCATAAGTGAGATCTGCAGATTGCCGCATGTTTTCTGTTAATTCTCTGTATTGGAAATGTTGCCAAAGGTTGACATTTCCAATGCTGCCAACAGTTTTACGGCAGAGTTTGTGTCCTAATGTTTTAAAAATAGGCTCACCTTTTACTGGTGTCAATTGAAGAAGATCTCTGAAAACAATAATGTGTTTTCCTGCAAAGAGCTCTTCGTAGTTTGTTTTGAGTACTTTTTGTAATCTGAGGTGAATCAAAGCCAACATTAGGTTGGACACCATGCTCACTTCATCTATTAGTAGCATTTTCATTTGTTTTAATACTCTGCGTAGTTCCATTGCAGCTTCTGTAGAAAGTTTGTTTTGGTGTTCTACTGGCAGGAATAGTAATCAGTGTAAAGTGACACCGCCTATCTTGTAGGCAGCTAAACCTGTGGGGGCAGTGACAACAGCTGACAGTTTGTTGTTTGTCAATTGTTGAAGGAACTTACTGATGATTTTTATTAGGAATGTTTTACAAGAACCAGCTTCACCACTGACGTACAGTAGTATAGGTTTGTAATTTTGGCAGGTGCATTCTTTGTTTTCATGTTGTACACCATGTGCAATTTCTTTTGGTACTTCTTGAAAAATACTACGTTGCTCATTGTTTAGTTTTGATTGTAGTATAGTTAAGTCTTTTTTTTTATCTTCATACTGACACATGGTGTTTTCTACTTCTGTCATAACTAATTCTGCCTCATTTGTTATTAGTGGTTCTCCCAGTGGTTCTTGGATTCCTTTTACAGAAGGTTGATTACTGTCAGGAGTGTCCTTATCTAGTTGGGCCTGCAGTTCTTCGTGTTGCTGTTCATTGTGCAACATTGTTTTGTACTGTGTAAAGTTTACATCAGTTATAGTGCTTTCATTTGCTTTGAAAGCCTCTTCATATGGGTCATGGTTATCTAGTGTTTCTTCGTCTTTCTTTCATGGTTTAAAGAGTTGTAGCAGGGACATTTAATATAGTTCTTTATGTTGAGGAGTCTTTAATGACAATTTGATATGATTAATTACATTTGGTTTGGTGAGTTTTACTAAGCTGCCTTCACAGTTTGTCACTCTGTATTTACCTTTTTTTTCATCAGGTTTAATATTATTTTTGTATGTGAAGTTTTGGGCTATGTGTTATAGACACATGGTTTCCAAAGTATTACTTCTGTTTGGGTAGTATGTGTCCAATAAATTGTTTTTTAAAATGTCTTGGCTGTTGGGATCATGTTTGGCCATTGTTTCTATATCTTTGTATGATTTTAGAACTCTTTTTCTAGATTTAGCAGGACCAAGATTTAGCCATACTATATTTTCAGATTTACCATACAATGCAGTACCAGTTAAACGATCTGCTGCTTCATCGGATCCACATTCTCTATGGGAGAGCATTTTTATGCCCAAGCTGTATAATTTCTGAGACACTGTTTTGCCTGATGATAGGTCATTCCAGAGGTCTTGGAGGTTAAGTATGCTGTAACATATCGTGCAATTGCAGTGGAATTGTCTTCAATGTACTGCACATCTATGTTTGCATTCCATAAGTGGGCAATGATTGCATTGTAATCATTGATATATTTTTCGTCTTCTGTTCTTTTTATGTAATATGTATTTTTAGGTGACTTACCTTTAACCCTATGTCTAACTGAAGACATGAGGTTGTTCACTTGACCTGTATTTGTAAGAGGTCTAGGGAAACCAAAGCGGCATTTGGTGTAGTATTTCCCTTTGTTTTTGTATTTGCAATGACAATATTTGCCACATTTGTGTCTTTGAAATTGTAAAATTTGTGCATGAAGATCAGTGGCATCACTGTCTTGACCAAATTTAGGAGCATCTTTAATCCATAAAAGCATGTGGATATGTGGTGCTCCTCTGGCTTGGTATTCTTTTCTCCAAAAGAAGTGTTGCACTTCTCCAAGGGGATTAACACTTTTATTACAAATAAAGTGTAGAATAGCAATGAAGTGATGGTGAAAATATCTTGAAACATTAACATGATCCAGAGAACAAAGTTCTCCAGGTGTTAGTATATCTATGTTTGTTTTGTTTTTGTTTGATATGCGTAGGAAATCATGTAAATCTTCCCATGCATATTCTGCACAACTTAATGTAACAAACCAAGTGGGTGGGCCAAGGTTTCTGATTATACAACATACATATCCATGACATTGAAACCAGTACTCTTTAGTACCACACATATTTGCTAATAGAGTTGTAATATTTGATTGTAAAACCTCATCTTTTTGTTGCACTTTTTGTAATAATTGTGTAGCTGGCATATTTTGAAAGTAGGATCCTGATTTTAATGTGTGTGCAACTCCGTAACATAAAGTTGCTAGTTCACTTTCAAAGAGTAGGTGGAATACATTTTGTCTAAATCTGGGATCTTCAGAATACATCTGTAATGAGCGGTATTCTGATGCTGATATTTGAATAGGTCTATCATCGTACCTTCCTCCTTTGCCAGTAGGAACGAGTAGAGGAAAAACATGTGCTTCTATACTTTTTTCCCATATGCTGATTGGTGATCCTTTTGTTTGACGAATTTGGTATGTTTCTAGTGCATCTTCTATGGTGTCATTAGAGTGTAATGGATGAATTGTATAATGCTCTAAAGTATTTGATATTGTAGCAGGATCTAGGAGCTCAAATTGACCAGCTTCTTGTGTCTCTTGAATTATTTCACTGGATATAATTCCAAATTATTTGTGATAGCACGTGAAGGAGTTTGGTTGTTGTCAAGTTTTGTAGTGCAGTAATTGCAAAGTATTAAGGGGTCAGTTATTTCATATTTGTTTTCTGCTATAAGGTGGAGAGCTAATTCAAACCATTTAGAATCTTCATCGTCTTCTATTTTGTATGATAGGACTACAGTTTTTGTGTTACTTTTATAAAAAGTTCTGCGGCAACATACACACACATTATTTGGTACTTCAGCTGATGAACGTTTAAATTTTAGTATTTCTTTTTTGTGTGTGTGTAGTAAAAGGTTGCCATGCGTAGAATTGTTGCTAATTTAGTTTAAAGCTATTTCATTTTGTAAGTGGCTTTCACTTCCAAAATATTTTTTTTCTATATATAATCAAGTCTTCAAGTAGGTCTTTTGCTGTACCATGTAGAAGAATGTTATTTAAATTGGCTAGTGCTAAAGCAGGACTTTTAGCATAGTACAGTTTATAGACTACATTTCTTATAGTTGAATGTTGTGTTGCTATTCTTTTGATATCATGGAAGATGGTTTTGCAAATAGGTCCTGTAATGCAGGCCAATGAATGTCCTTGTAGTCCTGTGTACTTGCGCACCGGACAGGTATCCATATTTTGCAGTCGTTTAAAGGATAGTTCCGGGACTTTTTTTTTATTGTCCCTAAAAACCAAGTCTGTAGAAAGCAACACAGAAGCAGAGCAAATGAAAATAAAAGTGTCCAACATAAGCATCCATCTCTAGCAGAATTTGTAAAATAAAGTTGAAACAAATCAGCTAATACAGTCATTTAGTGAAACAAAAGAAGTTTCAAGTACAGAAACTTTGCCTCCTCGATCAAAATGTATAACAAACCAGAAAACAATTAAGAAAAAATCAGCTATGACTACAGATAAAACTGCTTCTATAAATCTTGATATAGTGTAAAGTAAGCATACCAAGAAAAGTATTTTAGCCAAAATGTTCCATCACAGAGTCCTTCAAAATCTTATAAAAACAGGAGAGAAACCAGTTTCAACCCTTAAAACCTATCATAGAAAATTAATCTTAGAAGCGCTGATATACAGTGCAATTCTTCTCAAAAGAAAGCTATTTATTTTAGTGTTAAACAAAATGAAACCACTAACAAAACTAATGACTAAATTACAAAAAAGACTTCTCAATAAACGAAATGTCAACAGAAAGAACTTTTTAAATATCTGTGGAGGTGAATGGAGTCACACTACAAGCACAGAACCATACTTTAATGAAGAAGCGTACAAACAAAAGCAAACAAATACAATTGCCATACATAGCAGTGGTCGAGGTTATGAAAAAGTTCATAATACCATAATGGAACAAGAAGTACTGCTTACAAAAATATGCCCTGAAAACTTAGAATTACCTCTCCATTCAACTGAATCAGAACATCTAGTGTACAAATGACCATGCACATCAATGTGTACCATTTCCAAAAAATGTTTCAAGTGTTTACGCCAATTCCTCAATCAATATGTGAAAGGCAAAGACAAAATCAAAATTAAAGGATAGTTCCGGGACTTTTTTTTTATTGTCCCTACGGTTCGGCCATGTGTTTTTAAGCATAAATCGGTAGATCGTAGAAAACTTTCCTATGGACCTTACCCGACTTTTCGTCCATTAACGCACTCGAAATCAGCCGCCATTTTCTGATAATCCTATCATTTCCCCCCATCGACCTGGCTCACCTGCTTTTGCGGCACTAAATCAAATCCCCCGCCCCTGAAACAGACTTTATCAAAACATTCATATTCCCCGCCTCTATCCGTGACGTGACTGTGCTGCGTAGGCAAACGCGCCCAGGCGTCTTCTACGCAACTCCACACAGAACCCGGAAATCAACACAGATCAGCTCACAACACAGCGCGCCACAATTGGGAATATGAAACTGTACATTTAAATCAAACCGCAAGATTGTAAATTTGGTAAAGTACATTTATTTGACATCAAATGTTTAGAGAATATTCAGCGATTTTCATTTTTATTTGCTCACGTTCCAAAAAGTTCGTTTTGAGGCACGCGATGTTCCTTTGCTGTACACAGGGTCTTAGATCATCTCACAATACAGCGCCACAATTCGGAATATGAAACTGTGGTTTAAAAGCAAACGGCAAGATTGTACATTTGGCAAAGTACATTTATTGGACATCAAATGTTTAGAGAATATTCAGCGATTTGCATTTTTCTTTGCTCTCGATCCAAAATAGTTCGTCTTGAGGCAAGCGATGTTCGTGTGCAGTACACAGGGTGTTGGTTTACGATAAAATAAGCTCTTCGGTCGCACTGATAATCGCAGGGCTGTTCCAACAACGAGGCACTAGGCCACCACAACGGTCTGTATGTTGCATCTAGCCGTTAGTACCGCGTAAGGGCATACTTGTACTTGGCGATCATCCCATAAAATGGTCAGGGTGGTAACGTTGTTCACGCAGAGAAGCAACTGGCGGTTGAAAAAGCCATCCGCCGGTGTCTGGTACTCGTGACACATACAATAATGAAGGATGTACCTGTTTTAAAAACATAAAAAATGAAATTAGTCTCACCATCAGATCTTTATTAAAATTATTCTTTTTATATATTAGGTCGGGAAATTATTTCATAGCTAGGACAGTGCAACTGGGTATTATATGTCAAGGGGGGGCTGTAGGATACTGAGACAGTCCCCCAGTGCAGGGGTTGACAGGGAGGCAGTGCAGTTGGAGAGTGGAAGGGCCCAGGACCGAGGTCGCAGACAGTGGACCAGTTGTAGCAGGGGAGAGAGAGAGAGAAAGCAGAAGCAAAGAGGAAGGTTTTGAGGTGCTTCCGTAAAAGGAGATGGTTCTCCTCAAGATAGTGCGCGGTACAAAACAATATGCCACATAGAACGAACAAGTACAACTTAACCCGTCTTTAAAGCTACTGTATAGTAATTAAATTGCGGTATAAACTCATCTAAAGAGTTACTTACATTATATTTGCATTTTCCATTGTGTCTGTGCGTAGGGCAGCCCCGAAATACCACTCCTTCTATGCCGACGTTATTTCTTCTAATGAACGAACATTAAATGGCTTTCGTTTCTGAAATTATATTCATTATCGTTTCTTACGTTATTGCCCCACACCCCCAAAAAGAAGTCTTTCGGGATGGTCCCGGCCTGTCAAGGTCAAATAACAATAGAACCTTATACTGAGTCGTGGGCCATTCCGGCACCCGAGAAAAAAATCAAAGCAGCTGACCTTCACTTTGAACGAGCACACATTCCTAGTTAGCTACATTCAGTGTAAGGCCATCTCACAGGACTCACAGAGCAATCACTTTTATTTACACAATACATAGCTACACATATTCAATGGGCCTGCGACATGAGGAGACTCGAGAGAACAGACAATCAAATTACATTCATTTAAACCGTGATGTGTATTTCTCAATGAGCTCTTCTTTAGGTGGACATGGAACAGAGGCAATGTTGGGTGGCAATGCAGTTGTCCCCTGCACAGGTTCGTTCACAACTCCATGTATGTGCCTATCTAGGACATCAACAATAAGTCTCTCAATAAAGCCATATTGCATATCATCAAACACTGGTTTGATAACCCATTGTTTACTTCTTTTAGTGAAGGCCTTATTGTAGCGAAGCGTCCCTAAAGTTCCGGTCGTCCTACTTTGTTGACGGCCAACATTATGGTTATGTGCCAAGACCGCTAGAAGAGTCCGATTTATCATGCCCTCCATGCCAAAATGCAATCGTTTTGGCCTGTACTTTAAGCACATATTGTGGAACACCTCCAAATCTCCTGTGTGGCAGAATTCCGTGAGTCCCCTCAAATCTCTTGTTATAGTTTTATCAAATACAATCTTTTCAATGGCTTTGTGAGTGGGTGATGAAGGAATCAACCACTTCTTCTTCCGTGCCTCCTCTGTGGACAAATGGCCATGTTCACAATTGTGGAAATATTGGTTTGTGGTCCAGCGGTGAACGTTGCTACAGTGTAGCATTACTGACCGCCATTTTTCCAGTAGAATTTCCAACGACCCTCCACATGTTTTTGAGCTCCACCAAAGATGGTTGCTGAATGACTTGGACCACTGTGAAATACCTTGCATATCTTTTTTTTTACCTGCAGCCGACATTTTTTTATTGATTGTTTTTGCAAGATGCCAAACGTCAAATTGGTGATTTATATTTTTGTACTCTTCTCTCATTGTCTTGGCAATTGAAACGTGTCTGTCCGTGGCTATCAGGTCTATCACCATTCCCCGCGATTGTAGTTCTTGCAATGATGCTACAAAGCCAACTTTCTCCATGGCCACTGAGGATGTACTTTGTGACACCTGCACGACCACCAAACTCACAATTTTCTTACTTTCCATGTCCTGAAAGTGGTAGGTGCAGTACTTGGCTGAAAATCCTGGGCTGTTGCACTGTCCATCACCGGCTAGCCTGAACCGTTTGCCCGCGAATGTACTATCAATAGACATTTTTTCCATTCTCCAAGCTTCGCTAATGGCTGGAAATAGATAATCGGTTTCGTATTTGTAGAACTGAGTTTTCGCAATGAAATGGATTCCCACAAACTGAAAGAAAGACTCTAACTTTTTAAAACTTGAACCACTAAAAAGTGCAGCCGCTGCACAAAGTAGATTGCCTGCTGGCAGTTGCCCCAGCATGGGTTGTGCAGACCATGAGAAAGGATGATATTTTGTATACGTGGCATGTATTTTAAGGTTAGTGCCTCGAATTGCACGAGTCACATTAATCAATGGCTCCCCACATACTTCCCCACCAACCGAATGCCCACATTTCATCCGAATAATAATATCAATCAAACAACTATCGAATACAATGAATTTGGCCTCTTTCCTTATACTGTCACTCTGCATCCCAGCTGGTTCGGCCTGTAACGTTGAGGACATGTCACTCACATGAAAGGTAGAATCTCTGATATCGTCTTCCGCTATGTTCAGTGATATTGATGGTGTTTCATTGTCGTCCACTTCATTCTCTTCCATTGCAACATCTGTTCCTTCTCCGGCGATGGGTGAATAAAACAATTTCTTCAACTTTCTCGCAGTCTTAGTTTTTGCGGGTGTGGATTCTGTGAATTGATCTCCGACTGCATCCGAACTACCAGGAGGACATTCACTATCAATGGCTGGATGTGGTATAGCTCCGTTGTCAATCACTTCATATTCTTCCCATTGGCACGATGCATCTCCAGTCTCAAGTCCCTGCCAAAAGGTTTGACAAGCAACATCTCTCGTTCGCTTCACTGTCTGTGTAGATCTAGTTCGTACACCCACTCGCAACTAGAGGACAGATTGGAAAAGGGATGTTCAGTTTAAACACAACTTACAGTATTGAACTATTAACAGTGAAAAACAACATAATATAGTGACCAGGACACTAACCTTCTTTTGCTTTCTTTTCTTTGAAACTTTCTTGCCTCGAACTTCAACATCGGGACGCTGTTGCTCCGACTCGTGTGTGCATGTCTCCACTTCCTCTTGTGCTGTAACGACTATATTTTCATGATAAGCACATCCATCACGCACTGACGCTCCATCGACTCCCTGAAACATAGAACTTTCATTAGTATGTATAATAATATTGAAAACACAAAATGTACTTGGGGACCAATACCCACGTACATCTCAATAGCAAAACACGAATGAACGCTTTGTGTAGAACATTCAAACGACAATTATTCACGCATTGTTGATCTAGTTAGATGGAACTGTCAAGATCCATACCTCGGGCTCCTCATAGACTTCCATTGATGATATTATTGAAGATGATGCTTCAGTAACTCCCTGAAACACAGTAATTGCATTAGTATGGTTTTCTATTTTGTTAAAAAGAACATACACTTTGTGCAGGCGTCAACGGCTCATCTAAATAGACCTGCACAAATGATCAGTTGTCTAAAATAAATAATGGATATCTAAATATGATTCGATTTGCTCGATCGTTGGAAGTGTCACCACCCAGAGATCTGCATCAACTACTAGGGGTGATGTTCTTGTAGAAGAAGCTCCGTCATCTCCCTGAAACATAGTACTTGCGTTAATAAAGAAGGAAGTATAGCGGATGTAATCACGTCATATGATTTTGCTTGATCGAACTGTCAGTATCCATACCTCGAAATGCATAAGAACATCAAGGGACGATGTAACTGCGGTGCACACTTCTGCAAGCTGTTGCGCCGACCCGTAACTGCATGCTCCCCCTTCTTCTTGGACTAATGCTCCATCGACTCCCTGAAACATAGGACTTTCATTAGTAATGAACACAATATTGAAAAAAGAAGACACATAGGAGGGCGACGACAGAAGGACATATCAATGGCTAAAAACGAAAGAAACATTGTGTGTAACAATCACGCTACAAGAATGCAAGATCTGATGATCTCCATCGATGGAACTGTCCGGAAACGTACCTCGAGCATCTGAGTGACATCAACGGTTGTCGTCAATACGTTGGACTCCTCAGCATCTCCCTGAAAGACAGTACTTGCATTATTTTGGATAACAATAATTATAACTGAAAACAAAGACTAGAGGACGAGTACAAGGGTGTACCATTAGGTAAAATAATCACACGATAAATTAAAACTATTGATTTACATGCCCAAAACAAGTCAGTGGCAGAATAGCTAAGTAAGATTACCCGATAGGCGCTTGAAGTGGCTGATGACTGCAATAACGACACGGATGGAGAATCTTCCGCCTTCATATTGAGTGGATACATAAATGGGGAAATTATTGTTAGCTAATGCTACACACTACCGCAAGGCCGAGAGATAAATACATAAATTTGACTCACCAGTGGAGGGATGTGGACGAATAGAGTGGGAATAGCGGTTGAGAGCAATTTTCGCCTCGCTTGCGGTGTGTTCTTCTTTATTAGCAATGATGTGGAGTACATGTCTGAGCTAAAGTGCCTGCTGCAGATGCAGTATCGATCACCCCTCTTGTCCGCAAAGACTTCTAGGACTCTACTTTCAAGCTCAGACGGTGGATATCCGCAATATCGGACCCATTCTCTTATCTGATCTATTGTCTTAGGGAAAACATGCATTATAGTACCTTCAGATTTATTATGGGTCTTCGAAGGGCAACCGCCAATGGAACAGGCAGGCATTGTGGAAAGTTCTGAAAAGTAAAGATCAACAATTCTCTATGAATACCAATGTGTTAAAAAATTAAATGACACATAAAAGGTTCAATGCAAGGTTCGTTTTGGTTCTTGGAACTATACACGTTATTCACATGCGGATAAGTATTTGAATAACTTTAAAAAAATAGAAAGATAATTTGACTAAACTCAGAACATGTGACTAGTTCCTTGCATGTACTGTCTTGAACGAAAAGAAATTGGACGCAAAATGATTATGGTATATGGCCTTACCTTGACGAACAAACAGTTAGATGCAGGGATCAGAGTAGTTTCTTGTCGTAGAACAGGGAGCAGTTCACAGGTTGCAAAGTGACGAGTTTCCTCGAAGTGGTCACGGAAGTTCACAGAGACGAAGAGCAGATAACCAGCACCTTCACGGGTTGACTAGCAAAGCGCAAAGAAGTTCTCATTAGAAATATTAAGTGGGTTATAAAGAATTCGAAACAGGGGTGTGTTTGTGAATGAATGACGTGTATATGTCGTGGCATTATGCGGTTTGCAGGGGGCCGTCCAGCATGAGGGGGGATGCTTGGCAGGAGACACAGGGTCTGGAGGTAGACATGGGAACAACAACCCATGCTCTATAGACCACTTTGAAGTGTACATGGTCTTTGGCACCTCTTGGCCTTTATCGCTCCCTGACAGCTCCACTTGCCAGCACAAGTACCCCGGTGCGAACTGCCTTTGATAGGGCGGGGGGGGTGGATTGGGGCGGTGGTCGTGCAGACAAGACACAGGAAGACTCGTGAATGGAGACACACTTTTGTGGATTGCAGGGGGCCGTCCAGCGTGAGGGGGGATGCTTGGCAGGAGACACGGGGTCTGGAAGTAGACATGGGAACAACAACCCATGCTCTATAGACCACTTTGAAGTGTACATGGTCTTTGGCACCTCTTGGCCTTTATCGCTCCCTGACAGCTCCACTTGCCAGCACAAGTACCCCAGTGCGAACTGCCTTTGATAGGGCGGGGCGGGGGTGGATTGGGGCGGTGGTCGTGCAAACAAGACTCGTTTGCCGCAGGGCCTCACCAAGGAGAGGCCATCTAACTGCATGTAAGAGGCAGGCTGCAGGATCTAGTACATGGAAGGCAGGGGGGTGAGTTTATAAATACCTCACCCTCCCAGGAGAATATATGGGTGCAGTTCGGCCTGGAGACCCTGGATGCCTAGGCAGTTAGTCAGCAGCAGGCTGGCCTGTGGTGGCAAGGCGGCACGGGCCAGAGGGGGTCATCTCTGTACCCGGTGCCCAAAAGGATGATTTATTATGATCAACCATATGGATTATTTACCTATAACCATGTTTTGTATCAATAAAATCCAACGGCCTTCCTTTTATTTCCAACGCTTGAACAAAGTGGTGTGGTAAGTATTTTTGGGGGAGGAGGCAAGGCCGGGAGGCTTGATGCCAACCCGCAAAATAACATATGTATGTCTGCTGCATATGGGTTCAACGGTTATGTGGATTGAAGGTGGGCGGCCAGCGTGAGGGAGGATGCTGGCCGGAGACATGTGGTGTGACAAGACAAGGCACAGGAAGACTATTCAATGGAGACACACTAGATTCATTTAAAAAATCAAAACAACCATTGTTAAAATATATGTTGGGTTTTATTTTAGATCTTAATTTCAATTGAACATAAATAATAAACATTACACATTGTAAAGTTCCGGTTGCAGCACATCCAGGGAAAATCCGCGATATTGTCCACTGTCGCTGGGGAAATGTTGTCTAATGGCAAGTACCGCACAGGCAGGTATTACTCTCCGAACGCGGTGTCCGAGCCTCCCGTGAAGCCACCAAGTGAAGCAACGATAGGCCACCAGCCTGTACCACCTGTGAAAATGAAAGATGCAAACTGTATTAAAATGACAAAACTTTCTTATCACCGTCGATTCAGGTAAAACATGTCATTCTGCTTTGAAAAAAATTCTATTTAGAAAATGCACAATATGGAACCAATTTACATGCATTCGAATGATATGTAGATGTAATTTTATATGTGGGAGACGACCATGACATAGTAGTGGCATCACTGACATCACAACCAGAGTATACTTACTCGTTACTTGGATTACGCGGACGAACAGTGCCGCGAAGTTCGTGCATAAGCACCATCATCATCCTCAACACGGTCCGTGAGAGGCAGGCTTCCCTGAACTCTGGCAGCTCGGTGATGCATTGCGGACTTGGCTCGCCTTCCGAAATGTAGGCCAAGCACCCGGAATTTTCACGGCAGCAGCAGTTCTCCTCCTCAGTTGGCATTAGCTCGCACCGATTGCACGTGCACCAGGTGGAGACGTCGTCCATGCGACATGGTCCAGGCTCTTCATCCATTGACTGGTCCTCCCAACTGCCGTACGAATCCCCATCGTTTTCGCGTGCTTGCCTTTCCAGTAGTTCTTGCTCGGTGTACTCGGGCTCGTACATATACGGCATTATTGTAGCCATTGTGTGGTAAAGAAAGTAAAATAATTTACAGAGATGGTACAGGTGTTCACAAGGCCTAGAAGCGGCGAAGGTAGCTGACCAGAGCACAGAAACGAGTCACAGAATACTCAAAGTAACACAGAGAGAGTAATGGAATCGAAAATCTGCTGCTGTGTGTTGTGAAACGGTGTGTTTATACTTAGTGAGGAAAGAGGCGTCCTGCCATTTCCATGGCGACACTTCATTAGCTGAGGCGCAGCGATTGTTGACACGAAACGTGCTTTGGCATTGGGAAATGGGCGGTACGCGTCTGCTGATGTCAGGCTCAGGGGCGGGGGATTTGATTTAGTGCCGCAAAAGCAGGTGAGCCAGGTCGATGGGGGGAAATGATAGGATTATCAGAAAATGGCGGCTAATTTCGAGTGCGTTAATGGACGAAAAGTCGGGTAAGGTCCATAGGAAAGTTTTCTACGATCTACCGATTTATGCTTAAAAACACATGGCCGAACCGTAGGGACAATAAAAAAAAAGTCCCGGAACTATCCTTTAATTTTGATTTTGTCTTTGCCTTTCACATATTGATTGAGGAATTGGCGTAAACACTTGAAACATTTTTTGGAAATGGTACACATTGATGTGCATGGTCATTTGTACACTAGATGTTCTGATTCAGTTGAATGGAGAGGTAATTCTAAGTTTTCAGGGCATATTTTTGTAAGCAGTACTTCTTGTTCCATTATGGTATTATGAACTTTTTCATAACCTCGACCACTGCTATGTATGGCAATTGTATTTGTTTGCTTTTGTTTGTACGCTTCTTCATTAAAGTATGGTTCTGTGCTTGTAGTGTGACTCCATTCACCTCCGCAGATATTTAAAAAGTTCTTTCTGTTGACATTTCGTTTATTGAGAAGTCTTTTTTGTAATTTAGTCATTAGTTTTGTTAGTGGTTTCATTTTGTTTAACACTAAAATAAATAGCTTTCTTTTGAGAAGAATTGCACTGTATATCAGCGCTTCTAAGATTAATTTTCTATGATAGGTTTTAAGGGTTGAAACTGGTTTCTCTCCTGTTTTTATAAGATTTTGAAGGACTCTGTGATGGAACATTTTGGCTAAAATACTTTTCTTGGTATGCTTACTTTACACTATATCAAGATTTATAGAAGCAGTTTTATCTGTAGTCATAGCTGATTTTTTCTTAATTGTTTTCTGGTTTGTTTTACATTTTGATCGAGGAGGCAAAGTTTCTGTACTTGAAACTTCTTTTGTTTCACTAAATGACTGTATTAGCTGATTTGTTTCAACTTTATTTTACAAATTCTGCTAGAGATGGATGCTTATGTTGGACACTTTTATTTTCATTTGCTCTGCTTCTGTGTTGCTTTCTACAGACTTGGTTTTTGGCAGGCATTCTTTAGGGTCTGTTGAAAAAAATAAAGAAGGTATGGGTTGGATGTTCTGCAATGTATGTGTGCTGTGTGCATGAGTGTTTGAGTAAGATGATAAAGATGTATGTAATGGTGTGTGATTGTGCATTGGGAAACTACAACTAGTAGGGATGGGTATTTTTGAATTAAGGTGTTACTAAAATGGGGTTCACATGACAGAAAAAAGTAAGCTAGTGGTGTGAAGAAGTACAAATATTAAATCTAATGCTATACAATTAAAATAGTTGTTTGTTCTATAACATCAAAATTCTAGCGGCTGAGTTGGGTAATTTGTCTGTCAAAAAATAGGAATTCGTGGGCCATTCTGGCTGTAAATCGCTGTTTAAGAAATGGGGATTTTTAGACAGAATGGTGTACAATCTCTATTTTTTTATTTTTTTATTTTTTTTAATTTTTTTATTTATTTGTTTTGGTTTAGATAAACCTTTACAAAAGTTCATTTACATTACAGAAGTTTCAGACACAAACTGAATCACATTACAAAAAGAAACGTTACATACCGTAACAGAATAGCGTCAACCGACTGTCCAATATTCTCTTGTGCAAAACATAATAATACTTATACCTTGTGCAATACATAATAATACTTCTGCCACTTCTAGTCATTACTTTTCATACCATGGCTTCGTAGAGTAACCTGATAGGCAACCCAATCTGTTCTTTAAACTCTTACATAGTAAGAAAACCACATAAAATCTAAAGGTAAATTTGACATTCTAATAATTCACTGCATATTTAAAACAGGGCGCAAATATTTCGCAGAAATGTTGCCACCCTGATATTCAAGTTGCCTTTACAATTGTGTAACATTTTATACCAAATAAATTCTCTGTCCACTTGCGCCGTATTATTAACATATTGGGCAAAATATAACAGTCTTTTTTCCTTTAATGCCGGACAAACCAATAGTATGTGTTTCAGGTCCTCGCCCATACCTTCTACCTTACAGAACCTGCACCATGGCCATAATATTTGAACTGTGGATCTAATTGATAGTATTTGGTTAGTAGGCAGAACATTGAATCTAAAACGCATGAAATCATTTCAGATTGTTATATTAGGATACTTGTTTAAGTAACATTCCATCCATGGTAACCATTTGTTAAAAGCACACACTTGTTGGTATATTTTTCTATTCAGTATTGCATTTTTAGTATGGATCCAGTCAAAACCCAACACACTTTCTTTCACCCTAGCCGGGTTATTCATCTGGGAGGAGGCAGAAATTCCCATTATCCTAATACTATATGAGATTTCCTCATTCAATTCTACTATAAAAGGATTGGAAGTGTCTTGACCCGCATAATAGTACAACATGTTGGTGTCCAAGGAATTACATTTCCTCCATAACATCATTCTTTTACATGTCACCAAAGCTTGAAGCGAGTTAAGACCCAATTCATACTTAATTAAATTGAACGGTATACATTTTGGAAGATGATACAGTACCGCTTTCCAGATGTAGCCTTCTATCGATGCCCATTCACTTTTGCATGCTAACGGATGAAATTCAGCCCCATATGCCAATCTGGGAATCACTTTTTTGGTGTAATATTCTCTGAGAGGAATCATTGAAAATTTCCCAAATTTTGCATCTAGGGCCCGCATTTGAGATATAGCAATATCAGCCTTAAGTTTCAATTGAGTTCGTAGTAGGGGTCTAGATAGTGTACCTGCTATCGAAAAGCCCAGGTATTTAAATTCCCCTTTAGCTTTAATGCTTATGTTCCCTGAAACCCATGACATTGTGTTTAATTTCTTATTTTTCCTCCCTAGACGAACAATAACTGTTTTGTCCGGATTGACCTTTAATGCAATTGATTCAATAAAACCCTCAAAAGCTCTGAGCATGCGCTGGAGTCCCACTTTAGTGGTGTCAATTAGGAGGAAATCGTCAGCGTAAGCTAACCAGGCCATGCGTATACTCGATATTCTAGGTGGAACTAACCCCTTATTTATTAAAGCCATAAAGGCGCCACTGACATATAGATTGAAGATTGTGGCTGCCAGTCTACAGCCTTGACGCAGTCCGTTATGGATGGTAAAAAGATCCGAGAGGGTCCCCGCTGAATCCAATCTGACTCTCACGTCCGTCTGAGAATAAATTGTCCTTACGATATCCAACAGGATTGCCGGCATATTTAAAGTTCTTAATTTAACCCACAGTATATTCCTGTCAACTAAATCGAACGCGGAACTCAGGTCCATTGATGCAATAAAGACCGAGGTCTCCGCCTTTTTCATTGCTTCGGCCCTCAAACAGTGCAAGATGAGCCCCCCACATTCCGTCCCCATATTTCTCCTAAAGCCGAAATGTCTCATATCTAAGACCTGCTTATCATCAATCCATTTCTGGATATCTCTCAGAACAAGTGACGTGAACAGTTTTGATTCTGGGTCAGCCAAGGCAATAGGTCTATAGCTCTTTGGGCATAGTCTGGAACCCTTTTTAAATATGGGTATGATAATCGAAACCCTCCAGGACAGTGGAAAAGTTTTGGTCTCAAGTATATTAGTGAACAGAGTGGAAAGTATTCTAGCCCATAATTCGGGGTCTGAATTAAGGATTTCATTCGACAGATTGTTCGGTCCTGGTGCCGCAGAATTTTTAGATTTTACTATTAGATTTTGTATCTCCCAGGTGGTAAATTTCAGTTGCCAGTTTATATCTTGTTTCTCAGGGACCCCTGTCACGTCCTTCTTGGGACAGTTCATATTTACAAAGTGACCCTTCCACATTTCTTCATTAATGGGATTCACTAATAGCTCCTTTTGGGGTTTGTCCCAGTTATTCATTAGGTACCAGAAGTTTCTTGAATTGTAACCCCTTAATGAGGTCAACAGATTTTCCCCATCAGTCTGCGCTTTGATTATTCTATGTTGTAAGGACCAGTTTTTATACCTTTGTTTGATTTTTTTGATCCTATCCACCATATTAATAAATGACTATCCCGATTTCTTAATTATTCTTATCTCTTTCCTCATGACCCGCTTTTTATCTCTAATTTCCAGGTCAAAATTATGGGCTCTGTCTTTCCTAAGCTGGGTGGCCCTATTATCAGTTTTATCCAATTTTTCCAAAGTACTGCGAATGTATTCTGTAAAATTACTTGCCGCATAAATCTTTTCCCTCTGTTGTTCTGAAAAATTCTCAATGTCTGCAATCATGGATGCGGTGAATTGTCTACTTTTTGTTCCCGTCCATTGGTTGACAATAATGTTGTACTCAAACCCAATTTTAGACACAATTGGCACAGTGATACCTATTTCCGTAGACAAGATACAATGATCACTCAAGGTGGTCTCAATGCACACTAAATTACCAGAACAGTGAACAAATCCCCTGAGCATATGATATAGTCGATTATCGATTGGTAGCCTCTGGCTTTCCAAGTTGGCTGAAGGTTTACCAAAATTTCCAAGCCCCACATCTCTACGAAGTGGGACCACATCCTCCCCCTGCACCTTAGGTTGTCAGCCCTTGGATTCTGTTCCCCCAATTTACTAATCAGCACATCCCCACTAAAAGAGTCCCAATGAATGGCAGCATTGAGATCACCTGCGATCACTATCTGGCCACCTGTATTAATTAACAACCAGTTCTGCAATAAAGACCCTAAGTTACATAGTTCCAGCCTTAATTGCCTATCCGGTAATTCCGCCGGGTTCCAGTAAATATTAACCAACAAAAAAGGTGTAATCCTATTATTGTATGTCAGTAGGAAACCCACGGCCAGAAAATGATGTGCAAAGGCCCACTCTCCTATAATTTTGGGGTTCAAGTGGTTCTTTGCTGCAATGAAGAGGCCTCCCTTAGGACGACCCCTAACTCCCACTTGGGCACAGAGCGAACACACTGTGAATCCCTCCCAACATAGTGGGACCTTTGACCATGTTTCTTGGATAAAGAGTAGATCATATTGTGCCAAATCCCTCATAAAAGTCACATTGTTTAGGAGATTTGCCGAACCTCTCGAGTTCCAAGTTAGCACTTTCAAAGTACCATTTGTCGTTACTAGAGTGGCTTTCCTAGTTTTTTGAGATTTTCAATGGACTCTCTCAGGGTCAAAGCTAGACATCTCCAATCCTGTGTCTCCTCCTTTGCCCTCTCCTCGTTCCTTTCTCCTTCCTCCTTATTTAGAGGATTGTCCCTCTGCTCTCTGCCTATATTTCGAGGTGTCACTATTGGATCTGACTGGGACCGTACATATTCAAAAATATCGAAACCCCTGTGATACAGCTCTTCTGCTTCTTTCATCATAAGGTTTCTGACCAGAGGGGATGGTATAACTATACAGACATAATCCAGCCTCTGCCTATGTATATAATTGACCGGGTATATGTCTGTAGATTCAATTAAACTTAGGTTAGGAATCTGACCCAATAGAGACAGAATATACGGTCGATTTAGGGAGATGTTATTCTGTTCCTGGAATAATGTGGTCAGAACCAGGGCTGGAAGATCTGGTCTCACCGGGTCCTTCAGGTCCAATAACTGAAAATGATGGAGCTGATCCTTCTCCTTCATCCCGTTTTCCCTTACATTGCTCTCTCCCCTCCTTCCAGAACAATATTCTTCGTAGGTCTCCTCCCTCGTGTTAATCTGTCTCAATTCCCTCCCATTATTGGGTACCTCCTGCTGTTGTTTATCTCTTAGCACTCTCAGTATATTTTGATAAAGGGTCTCATCATTGGCATTCTCCCGAATGTTACCAGCTATTTTCTGATTGTCCTGGTGATAAATGTTTCCCATTTGTACCTCCCCCGTAACTTCGGAGTTCAGAACACCAGGATTATCTGCTCCACTATCCAAACCCGGTTCTAGATTGCCGGGATTGGAATCGCCCCTAGTCGAACACGAATGAATTTTGAGTTTGTTACCTTGGGGGATCTTCCAATCCCTGCTCCCCAAGTCCCCCTTATCAACGATGGGGATCATATTCCTTCCCGGGGCCTTATCAACAGGTATGTCATTCATCTTCATGATATTTATGGTCATGGGACTCTCCTTATGAATGGGGATGTAAGTCTCTTTGGCTTTTGCAAGCCACCCAATATTAGCTGTTATTTCTTGTGGAGGAACCGCATTAAAGATTTCATATACCTAATCTTTTTTGTTTTTATTTTTCAGAACTTCACAAAGTGGTAGATCACCTTGTTTGTATGCTCTTTGAGTGGCTTGATCCTTCATCTTACTGGTGGCCCTGCCATCCTCCTTAAGACTGTTTTTATTCTGCTGTTGATTGATACCTCTAGTTGGTGATTCATCAAGCTCATCCTGAATAACATTTCTCATAAATTTTCTAGATGTTTTTGTAATTGCTCCATTTTTGTTTGTTTTTCTTTTTTTGTTCTGCCATTTTCTTAATTTGTCTTTTGGACAAAATAAATTCTGTCATCTGATCCTCAGACCCATTTGACCCATTTGTCTTCGTTGTGACTTCCTGACAACTTAGGGCAGTGTCCTCCAACGGGATGTGACCCCCCAACCCACTAGAATCTCGGGCCAGTTCCTGTGAGGCGTCAACCATAATTATCTCTTCCGGGCAAGGCTCCTTCGTGAGGTCCACTGGCCCTTCAACCCCTTCCCACTCCTTTATTTTCATAAGAGATTTTGGCAGTTTATCAAGTAAACTATCTGGTAGTATTTTGATGTCGGAGGCTAAATTTGTCAAACACTCTGTTTGCTTACGGAGTTCCGACAGAATTAAACCGTTAAAGATTGTCATCATTACCGTGAATTCTGACGGCGGGGAATTAAAACTGCTCACAGTATTATTCTCCTTATCAAATGTAGTACCATTTGAGAAATCCAGCAGTTTATTATAATTCCAATTATCATGCACATCCTTGTCATTCAACTTGGGCGTGTTCTCTTGCTCTTTATTTATGTTAGTTACCATCTCTTTAGGATGAGCAACGGTCCCTGTCTCTTCCTCCCCAAAGAGTGGCTGAGAGGGATCCATAATACCTTCACTCTGTTTCTCAAGAAGAGACCGTTCTTGAGCATACTTTAAGAATTCAGCCTCTTGCGATGGATCAATATGGTCCTCAGCCTGTTTTTCTAACTGAGAACATTGTTGCGCACACTGTAGTAAATCAGCCTCTTCCTCATTTGCCTCAGGCAGCGGTAAAGCTGCTGCCCTGGCCAAACTCGCCCTTCTAGTGCTTACCGCAATGAGAAAGTCCGCCCTCGCATCTTTGCGAGGCGGGAGCTTGACTTTCCCCATTTATCACAAGTGAGTTGATTATCGATACAGAAGTACACAATTCACGTTTTTTTCCTTCTCTCTTTCAATCACACCCTATGCAGCAAGACACACCAGCCTCTAGTATAAAAGTCTGCACAGCCCTAAAGGCTCTTACCCCCTCCTCCCTCCGCCAGCCGAACAGCCCAACAGCCGCACTTCCAAGCACTTCCGGATGCGCGCGCGAGATGCGCGTGCACCTGTGCTTTTAAGGAAGTGGAAGTGGCTGGTAGCAGGTGGGCCGGCTGTGGGCGGGACCAGTGGGCGTGTCTAAAGGGAGGAGAGAACCAGAATGAGTAACTCACTCCTCTTGCACAACCCGCGGTGAACCCGCGGTCAAGTCAAATCAAGATAATCATTGAGAGCCTTGGAAACATAAATACCCTCGAGATTCAATGAAGTCCCAAAATAATTGCGCGTTTCACGCGGCGACAGCGCTGCAAACTTCCTCTTGCCGACGCCTCGCCTGCAAAGTCTGCTTCTCAAGTCCAAGTGTCAATTCCAGCAGCGAGACACAGCCCAACAGCCGCACTTCCAAGCACTTCCGGATGCGCCTATTTTTAGGCACAGAAATAGCATAAATTAACCTTACAGTGTGTTTGTGTAATAATACAAAGATTATGCTGGTATGCAACTTACTTTTTTTCTAAAATGAGCAGGTTACTGCTTAGTTGATCTTTGTACTTCAAATTTGGCTGCTTCTTTTCAGGAGAATGGTCTTCACTGCAATTGTAAAAGAAACAAATTATTAATTTTGTTTGTATATAGCACTGTTTTTAATTTAGACATTGATTTTTTAATTGACATCATCAGCGCCTTGCTCAAAACCATTAAAACTATCTTATTCACATAAGACACATCGCACCAGTTGAATACATATCATATGTTCTTAATGAATACACTGTATTGCAATAACTAACTGTAGCACAAAAAATATCTTTACTATGCCTTGTGTAATTCATAATGTACCAGTGAATACCACTATTCCTGTAACTAAGCTCTTGCAAGTAATAGTGCCTCAATGTCATGGGCTGCTTGCACTATATAAATATAAATAAATAAATAAATCAATAAATAAATGTATTCTTGTTTGAGATTTGAACATAGTGTGTGCATGCAATTTTGTTTGATTATATGCAGTCTATATATTTTATTTAAAAAATGTTACTTCAACATGATTTGAATATGTGTGTGTAAAAAGAAATTAAATAGTATAAAGGTTTGCAAGTGACAGTTGATTTTAGGAGATGGAAAAAAAGACAGTGGTCCTCATTACGACTCAGGCGGTAAGAGGTTTACGGCAGCGTAAACAGCGCCGACCCTTACCGCCTGATTCCGAGGTCCCTCAGCGCCATGGCGGATTTAACACCTGCTTTTAGCAGGTGTTAAAATCCATGGTGCTAAGGGACCATGTTGTTAATTACGCCACCGTAATTTACGGTGGCGTAATTAACGCCTTCCCCACTCCCATTATGCCCTATGGGGCAAAAATGGGAATGGGGAAGGGTAAATGGGGATTGGGGACTTACCGCCCCGCCGACCTCGGAATGGGGCGGTAAGTCCGCCAACCACCATGGCGTAAACATAGTTTACGCCATGGTGGTAAAGGTACGACCCAGGCGGTAACTTACCGCCTGGGTCGTAATGAGGGCCAGTAAGTTCATTTTACAGATTATACAAGGTAAAAGTCAGTTAAACTGTTTATATGAAACTAGAAGCATTGTACATGTATTTTAAAGAAAATATGCATACCTGTAGTTTGTGTTCATGCATATGGATATGCATGGAGCTGGAAGTAGAAATCTTGGAGACTTGCACAGTATTTCTTGTAGAAGGTGCTTTCCAATAAAATGACACTTGTACTCGAGAGATTCACAGTACATTTGCACTGCTGATCTATGATGATGCAGTTAGATGTAGAGGTCTTATATGTGATTGGTAGATGGTCATGTGACTTCTTAGCTACATCCAATGAGGGAATGGCACAGAGAGTGAAGTGGAAATGGTAGAAGGGCTGTCCATGTTACGATATGTCCGCGGACATGGCGGTAGTTCGCGGACATCGGGTGTTACATCCGGGGATTTTTGGATTGGGAAGCCATGCAAATTAGAATGAGCATAGAAAGGGATTGGTCAGGAAAGTTTAGTGGGTGTGTTGTGCCAGTAGAGATATTCTCCGATATTCTTTTTGCTGAGAGAAGAACAGATAGCTATGGCTGTGTATTTCAGAAAACAGATTGTTTGGATTTTGGGAGATTCGTGGATACATTGGTTGAAGGTGCATGTAGAAAGTTGTGGAGTAGCTGTAGATCTCGGATTTCCACATGTGGAAGTACACTGGCATGGAGTACGTGAAATTAAGTGGTTGGACTTGCTACCTCTCTGTGCTACTTTGGAGACAGAGCAACACCCAGATATAATTATAATTCATTGTGGAGGGAACAGTTTGGGACATGTGTCTGGAATTTCTTTGCAATTTGCAATGAACAAAGGACTTGGGAAGGTCATGGACATGTTTTCAAATTCTCAAGTAATTTTTTCACGGATTGCGCAGACACAAATGTGGCTTTGTTCTTCTTCATTTGATCCACAAATGGAGAAAGCAAGGCGCAATGTCAATAGGGCTGTTTGTGCCTTTCTAAGAGATTTTGGCATGTCCTCTTTTCACAATGAAAATATTATGTTTTCTAGTACATACATTTTTCGCAGAGATGGAGTCAATCTAACTTATGCAGGCAATCAGATTTTTCTGAGAAATATACAAAATGCATTGCAACCTTTTTTAGAATTACAGCATCCATTTTGTAGTAGGTGTTGAGTATTTATAATTTTTCAAACACAAACACGACCAAAAGGCTCTTTTCAGAGCCACCACTTCCTCCCAGAGAAAATTGTAATGGTTATGATAGGGTAGCACCCCAAAATTTTAGATGTCCGTGGACTGTCCGCGGACATCTAAAAAATACAAAGGCCCCTGCTTCATTTATTTTCACTTCTATTTTTTAACTGTGAAAGGCGGCTCTGATTTTTGTTGTTTTATTTATTTTTTGTTTTTTTGTACAAGACACACTAGGAGAGGAGGGGAAAGGAGGGTTCGGGGGGACACCAACCATGGGGATAAGAAAGGGCGCGCTGAGAGAGGAAGATGTAGAGTGGGTTTTATTTGGGTAGTGAGCAGATCTTCTTGTGCTCTGAGACGATAGTCTCAAAAGCACTGCGAAGTCGCTCCCCCCTGCAGAGTACTGTATTGCAGTACATACACACAACTGTGACCCTCGAAAGGTAAGAGTCATCAGCATTGTGTATGGCCTGTGAGGCAGCTTGAGGAATACGCTGTCCCACAGGCGTGTTCCTTGTGGTGACAGGATCAGAAACGGAGGATGAAGTAGAGGAAGTCAACCTGCTACGCTCCTCATCAGGAACCACCCAGCGAATGGCCACAGTGTGAAATTACCTTGGGTGTCGCTTCGTGGTTTTGGTCCCAAAACTGTACGAACCAAGCGTCCCGTGACTGAGTACCATTATGCACTCGTTGCAGGTGACTTGGTTTGCACGAGCCTTAGGACCATTCCCATGAATGGTACATAACCGCCACACCCAAGACTCACGCCGAGTGCGGGTAGTAGGGAGTTCAACTACCTCATCCTCGTCATCCTCTTCTTCCTACTCTGCATCCTCACTCCTGTTCCCCTCTTCAGGCCCTTGGGGAAGTGGTGGTGGTGGAGGGGGTAGGGGTGGTGCTGAGGCAGATGCAGCACCAGGTGGCAGCAGTGCAGCCATGGATGCCATCAGGTTCAAGATGGAAATCTGCAGGTGGCAGTAAAATTTGCTGTGCTCTGTAGAATAGCCAGAAACACAATGAGAATAAGCTGTAGGGCGTGGTCTTTTATAGGGGTGCTTGTACACGGTTTGCGGACATGAGCGTTGTCCGCAGACAGATCGAACACAAAAAAAAGGTCCAAAATGTTTTAAAAATTACGTAGAAACTCAGAATTTGCATGTGGGACTTGTGCTATGGTGAGTTTTTATTGAAAGATATTGTGGATTACTTGAAAATGTACTTTTAAATTGTTCGGGGACACAAACAGTGTCCGCATTCAGAACACATGATCCGCGTGGGCGCGGTCACATGATCGATTTGCGAACATGTCCGCGAAGGGAGCAGCTGTCCGCAGGACACCAAAGGCACGGACATTGGTTTGCACATGCGCGTTGATGTTCTACGGGCACTGTTCGGGTCCTGAAGTAATTTAAAGTGCGTCACACGTCAAACAAACAGTTACGGACAGGCGTTTGTTCTTAGAACAGTTTCAACTTGCTTGCGAACAATACGGACAGACATAGCGTTCTCAGGACACCTCCATTTTGTGTATTTACGCACATTTGAGGACACCACATGTGTTCTTAGAACAGTTTCATCTTGGTTGTGAACAATACGGACAGGCATAGCGTCCTCAGGACACACCTATTTTGTTTATTTACAAACATTTCAGGACACCGCGTTTGTCCTTAGAACAGTTTCAACTTGCATGCAAATATTACGGAGAGGTATAGTGTTCTAAGGACACCCCTATTTTGTTTATTTACGAACATTATAGGGCACATGATGTGTTCTTAGAACAGTTTCAATCTGCCTACGAACAAAACGGACAGGCATACCGTTCTCAGGACACCCCTATTTTGTTTATTTACGAACATTTCAGGACACCGTGTGTGTTCTTAGAACAGTTTCAACTTGCATGAAAACATTGCGGAGAGTTTTAGTGTTCTAAGGACACCCCTATGTTGTTTATTTACGAACATTATAGGGCACATGATGTGTTCTTACAACAGTTTCAACCTGCCTACGAACAAAACGAACAGTCATACTGTTCTCAGGACACCCCCATTTTGTTTATTTACGAACATTTGAGGACAGCGTGAGTGTTCTTAGAACAGTTTCAACTTGCTAGCGCACAGTACGGACAGGTATAGTGTTCTTCAAGACACCTCCATTTGCGTTTCTTCACGGACATTACGGACACCTGCGCTGTCTGCGGACACCTAAATTGCTTTTTAAAAAATATGTGATGTCATCTTTGATGTCGTGGGTGTTAGTCTTAGCAGTGACCGGTGGTGGCGCGATTATGGTTACTTAGCTTACCATATCTGGTGAATATCTAGGGTTTTTCGGTTTTACTTGGAACCATAACGTCCCTTTAACAAATTGTTTCACTGAATTTCATAGGTTTTTAGTAGCGCAATTTAACCATACGTCCCTTTAACAAAGTTTTTTCACTGAAAATATATATATATTAGGAAAACAGTTGTTGGCCCCTAGACTGCGCTCTGCCTCATTGTTGAGCTGGTGCTATTGGGCTAGAGGGGGCTAGGCTCTAAAGATTCAAAAGAATGTCAAGGAAAGATGCAGGATGGCAGATACACAGTACCTCCAACTTTAGCCAAAACTTTGCCCTAGCACTCACGACCGAATAGTGAGTTTAAAAAAATATTTTGTTCCTTTATTAATCACAAGTAGTGCAAATATTAAGTAAAAAGCATACATGACAGTACCTGGTCATACCAGGCATGAAGCAGCACTCACCCCAACGTGTGGAAAAGATGCCACGCATTCTGCGCGACTCGCGAGCTTCCTCAGGCTTGTAGTTGTTCCCAACTAATGTTTTCTCGTTTATAAATAGCCTCGCAGGCCGTGTGGTGGGCTCTTCTCAGCTGCCATTCATGCATCACGTGATCGCCAGATTGAATTAACTGGAAACAAACTCTATGGTTCAGCGTGGTGGTAAATCCGCCATCTTGAAGTGTCCATTATTGAATGGAGCATGGGTGTATTTTTTGTCGAATTCAAATACTCAAAAGCCAACTGGATAATTAGCTATTACGCGCGAGCAGCAGGTATGAAAGGAGTCCAAACCACAAGCCAGTGCGACGATAAGGTATACTAACATCATAACGAGATTTCACGCCAGTGCGCAATTATAATATTTGTTACCTCACCTTGAGAGAAACATTTTCCATGGTGAGGCAAACAATCCGCATGATGGAGTGAGTGCACATTGCGCATTGGCGTGAAATCTCGTTATGACGGGTACTTAAAAGAAGACCATGTTGTCAACAGATTCAATTCTGCCATAGTGTAGTTGCATGCATTAACCAGCACACTGGAGCAGAGTCCAGCCATGTCACTGTAGTGACCTTTAGATGGCCCATTTTGATTTAAGAAATATCGCCAGTATGAAATGAGACAGATAGCCTGCAATGTTAAAGATTAGATAAGTGCACAGTCATTTCTTAGAATTAGCGATGACCTAAACCTTCTTCATTCGACTACACAAAATAAAATGCATGTCCAAGTAGGCAGCCAGATCAGTGCTTGTGTTAAACATGCAGGAATGAATCAAACTATGTAATAATGCATTACTTAAGCGCCCAAGCCACCAAAAACACAATCAGGATGTGCTTGATTTACCTGTTTGTTCTGCTTTATTCCATTGACACTGTTTGTTTATTTTTCAGCAAACTTTATAGTATGATGTGTTTTAATAGATGTTCTTGGGCAATGGTTGTATCTTGTCGGACTCTTGAGCATGCAGTTAAGCTGGAACTGAAAAGTGCTGTCTTTCCAGAACTAGTGCCAAGAGCTTTTTTAGACCCTGTGAGTTTATAAACTGGTTGTGTCCCGTATGGACAAAGGATCACTCAGTGAACACAAATGAGGAGATGACGGTGGGGTACGCAGGCCCCTCGGTGGGATGTATTCACTGAAGACTCGTCATGTGATGAGGTAGCCGATAGTTGATATCACGGAAGGAATAGCTATTTCTGTTGGATGGCCTAAAGTACCTAGTTTCCATTCTGTCAGTTTACCAGCTACTCATAAGGGAACGAGTCTGGAGGGCCGGTCAGCATAGTGCGGCCAATCCCTGATAGACAGAGGATGCTGCAGACCGCGGTGAAACCGACTTCTTGCAGGCCGCCTGATCATGAACGTGTCATACACGCATACACAGAGGTAATGAGACAACATTATACAAACATTCAGGGTTTTTCGAACAATACTCTGACATTCTGGGTGGTTATTTTGTTCTAGAAATTATTGTGGTCTGATTAATCGGTGTGATTCTTGTTCTGGTACAATTCCTACATTTATGAAATGGAAACAGGAGACAGGGGCAGCACATTATAAATAGGGTCAGGCGTCGCCAGTATAGAATGAGTGCCCAACCCTTTTCAGGAGCGCTCAGTGATGTCTCTGCTATAATGATGCACTTCCTTCTCAGCAACGCGGAGAAAGTGGAGTCGCAGAATGGATGGAACAAGTAAAGGTTTGAATGCGTGGCACTAAAATGATGCAAAGTCAGGTACTGGAGAAGGTGAAAGCTGGTGCGTATACCACATAAAGGTACACCTGCTCATGTTATGTTCTCTAGGTGCCACGTGCAAGTACATCGAGATCCAGCACTATCTAAAAAGGGAGAATAGGAGCTTGCAGGTCTCGCTTGAAGGAACTTTCCACTTAGAATGATTATCTACCTTAAGGTACACATTTATATTGGTAATAGGGCCAAGGTTGCGAAGGAGCTATCCTGAATGCAACATGGGCGGATTCAAGGAACTGGGTGCAAAATAACAGGTCTTAGTTAAACATTAAAACAATTGTGAAGAAAAAGAAAATGGCCAGAAACCCCCACTTATTTATTCATAAATCATAGATGAGAATTCAGGATGAAAAAAGAAACTCATTAATAGACCATTTAAAAAATACACCAACACACCGCTGCGGGGTGCAATTGGACATTGCAACCGCACCAAACCCGGTGGTCACTTTGACCATAACCCCACATCAGCCACCTGTTGAACAACAGCTGCTGGTGCAGGTCGTCCAGCAACCCATAGAAAGCACTCAGAACCCCCTCACCCTAGTTTGAGGAAGGGCCATAGGCCACAGGTTTGTGCAAATATCTTGCGCTTTGCATTTCACTGCAGAAGTAGTTTGAATAATGACAGGACAGCATAAAAGGTTCCTGGACCACACAAAATATTAAGTAGTGATGCTGCATGACTCATGCGTGATTTGAAAAACCTCGCAAAAGATTTCCCCAAGGTCTGGGAGGAGCCTCAGAATTTCATTGAGGAGCTCCAAAGTGTCATCGAATGCTACTATCCTGCCTGGGCTGATGTGAACCAGTTCATACGGAAAATTATGTATTCAGAAGTAAGGAAGAGACTCACGCTGCATGCCCAGTGGCCAGCAGCACATCCCAAGATGGGAGACCCATTAGACAACCTGAAATAGAATAGAACTGATATCATTGTGCAATTCTTTAGAAAGACAGATTGGGGAAGGTTAAGCAACTGCTGGCAAAATAAGGAAGAATTCTTTGCCAATCAATTAGACGAATTGAAGATCCTGTTCACACCGCAGTCAGGCATCATGGAACTGTTAGACATGGCCCAAGAGATGAGAGACAACTCTTTGATCGCAAGTCTCAGGTTTTGTGTGTGGTGGAAAAACAAGCCCTTATCATAGTTAGTGGCAGTAAAGAATCACTGTATAGGGTGCCAAGATCCGAAACAAAAGACAACATTGAAAGCAAACACATGATGCTACAGTTACAGAATGTACAGGGACAGGGACCCCAGTTGGTAGGGGTGGATAGCGGGTTATCTTTGGGAGAAGAGGCATAGGAAGGGGGTGAGGAACACCAGCAGTAAACTAACTGGGGCAGCCTGGGAAATAGAGATATCATATGGCCTGCACTTTTACCAGCAGGCGGGGACTGGAAGATTGAATACCCATGCAGTCTCTGACATAACAATCTTCCTCCCTCTCCTTCGCAGAGGGACATCTTCGCCAACACTAATGCACACAAATCACACAGATTAAGACACATCAGACCCAGGCAGAAGAAACACAATACTGATATAGCCTAAGCCAAGACTTAACTAATGCAAATTTGTTGGCAAGCAATCTCTTCTGATTATTTAGTAGACACAGGAGCTAGTATATGAGCCATTCAACCCAACTGCTTCCTAGAGAGGCACAGGTTTGCATCAGCAGTGTTCACTCCAACAACTATATAGGCACCCAATGGGTTTTCCCTCTTAACTGCCTATGAAGAATGCATAGGGTGCAGCCCCTCATAGATACTGTAAGTCATTGAGATGCCAGTCAAATTGAAGCAGACCCATTTATAGGTGGGTTCCTCCCACTGTAAAAAAAGAGTGTTGCACCGCACTTGCAGCCTAATTGTTGCCTGATATGTGTGGTGCTGGGACTTGACCAAGCACTGTTCAGTGCAAATGATTCTCTTCTCTTCAAAAAACATTCCTAGCACCAGACTGTAAACCTAGTCGAAAGGTGAATCTGACAGACATACTGACTACCTCAGAGGTAGTGTCATGGCCCTGGTACCGCTGTTAGTGCATCACGACTAAGCAACGACAGACATGTGTCTTGGGAGGGTGCAAGGGCTGTGGCGTGCACTTGCTTTTTTCAATCACAAAGTAAGTACCAACCAAGGCAATGTGTCTGTCTCTCTCAAATTGGCTGTCGGACACAGACAACACTTAAGTGCTGGCAGCCACTAAATTGCCATTAACCCAGCTCCAGTAGCACAAGTAAGTACATTGACTGTCACAGCCCCTTTTCCAACTTGCTTCTGTACTGTCTTTCTAACCTGCATGTTGTAGATGTCCGCCGGGATAAGGAGAGAGAGCTGGCTTAGTTTACACATGGTATTGTGCAAGTAAACACGTGGGACGTGACACCATACCGAGCAAGTACACAGATTGCCTGGAGAAGGGTATCACTCCAAGAGGGGGTGGGCATGCAACTAGAATGTGTGATCTACATAGAGCGAACATGTTTCTTACACAATCTCTACATCTCTGTGGAAACTGTATACTGATATTGCTGTGTTAAAAAAGTATGCTACCAAAGAGTCTGATACTGCATCAAGTAGCAGTGAGGCCATAAAAAGGGCATTTACATCTAGAAGGCACAGAAACAAATTAAGAGACATTGGGCCTCATTATAAGGTTGCGAGTCCGGGAACAACGGTACCGGTAAACTTGCCGGTGTCGTTGTTAGCAGACCGGCAAACTACGAGTTCTGCTCGCATACTGGCACCAGCGAGCAGACCTAGATGGATGCACCGGCACCATTCATGAATGGTGCCGTTGCATCGTGCCTCCCCATTCCCATTGAGTCCACTGGGACTCAAATGGGAATGGGGACTAATATGTTCCAGTGCCCGAGAATGGGCAATTACTGCGTTTACCGGGGCTGTAATGCCCCGGTAATTGCCCATTCCCGGGCACTGGAAAATGTACTGGCACAGCTACCACTGAGGTCATAATGAGGCCCATTGTTCACATACCAGTGCTGGCTGCCTGGATTATGACAATGCACAAGTCGAACACTCCTTCAGACTCTCTTGGAATTCCAGATTCTATTCCATGTGTTCTTTTCCTTATTTTGTTTTGGTTTTAATTGCATTTGTTTCAACATTTTTCTCCTTTCCTCTTTTTTGCCTCTATGTTTCAGGCTATGATTGATATTATTCTTGTTATTAATGTGTATTTTACTTCTCTGGCTGGTTCCGCTGGCTCCATATCCACTTGGGTCTTATCTTGTCTGTAACCGGTGACTAGATGCCCGAGGGCTTTGCACACTCCTATTAATGACATAATAAATAAATAAACACACTTCTTTCGGTTAGGGTGCACTTTATAAGAATGTTCAATAAGCTGTCTAATAAATGAAACATCATTCACATCCCTTTGCAGCTCATATTACTCTAGACACCTGTGGGACATTTGCTCCCTGCCAATGTCAGCAATTAATTATGCACCTGGCAAATCCGTTATCCCTCACGTTTTGCATTCCCGATGGAGAAGTAGGCAGGAGCTAGTGGTTTAACATACCCGCGATTTTCTAATCACAGGTATTTATTTATTTATTATTTATTTATATCTCTGTCTAATTCGGTACATTAATTCTATACCCGCTTGGGAACAATTAGTGTCTGCACATAATGGCTGCATTATTCGTTTGTGGTGATACGTTAAAGCTAAAATATACTCAGCAAGGAAGGAAACGCTCTAGACCTGCTCTCCATCTGAACATGCTCTGGTTACTTAATGCCATTTCTTCAAGAAATATGTTGCATCAATTGTGCACAAACACGGATCGCAGCAAAAAAAAAACAAACATATGGTTGGCAGTGAAAATGTTTACGGACATAAGGCCTCACTCTAATTTTGCTGGTGCAGGAAAAAAGTGGAGGTAACTCTGTCACTGCCACTTTTTTTTGCAATAACAAAATTACCACCATTGTTCCCATGCTGCCAATTTCCATGCTTTGGCTGATTTTACCACCAGTACAGCTGGAGTTAATTCCTTCACTACATAATTGCGCCGGTGGTAATTCCGCCAAAAATCTCGATTGATATATATGGTCTTACACCGCCATCCCACCACTTGGAATCCAATGGTAAACCCATGGGACCAGTGGCAGTATCTGATTTTGGTGGTTATTATGAAGAATTACCACAGAATTACCGCCACACTCAGAATGAGGCACATCATTTGCGGATGTGAAATCATATACAATAGTACCCGTAGTATAGAAGTAAATTACACAGAAATAAAATATGTATACAGCTACATCACATAACAGAAACATGTAGCAAGTAATATACACCTTAATTACATAAAAAGGTTTTAATTCGGTTAACATGGGTGCTGTTGGATCACTGGTGTTGACTTTAAAAGCTTCCTAGGCATCAAGGTGTTGTTCTTAAATAATTGATTGGAGGTGATACTTCAAGAGATGTTGCCTTATTAGAAGACCATTATCCCCTAGAACGTTCCAATTTACTAAAAGTGATGCCAATGCCAGGTAGATTCTGCAAATGGGTGCTGAGTGAAGACATAGCACAAAGCAATGCTTCAAGCGGTGTCTGACTTGAAGTGGTCTACATTCCTGCAACTAACACAAATGTAGTATTTCCAGATGGCATAGGGCATGGCACAACCGATGCCCGGCAGATTTCATGGCATTCTGTTTAGATTTGCCAATAGCCCCATAAAACCACCAGTATACACCTCTGCCCCCTCTTGAAGCCAGAAAACGGTATGAACCAGAGTCTATCTGTCGATTGGGTCAGAGTGCTGACAAAAAAAGGAGGACCATTCCCTGAGACATGCAAACATGCAGATAGTAGCTCAGGGCAAAGGGAAGAAAGCAACAAAAACAATACTTGGCCCATGGAACCAAGATCAGATTGTTATCCTTAGGATGGCATGACTACAATTAAACGCCACACCAGAGGAACATGAAATAGGGTGCTCCTACATATCCCGAAGAACAAGCTGTCGGAAACCAAGGAGTTGCCAACAAATAGGTTACTGGCCGATGTAGATCAAAAACTCTGGAGGCTTGGATACCATATTTCTCAAACTATGTTCCCCTTCCTAGAGGACCCTGAAAGCATGCATGGCAGCCTCTTGACATGTAGGTGTGGATGATGTGATATGATATGATAGTTTATTTATACAGCGCCTATACACAATGTGTTTCAAAGCGCTTCAAGGCAAGGGAGGGAACAAGGGAAAATACAACAACATTCTTACAGGCCATGAACAGTAAGGATGTGAAATTCACTATCGTACTCTGTCTGACAACATTTCAGATAGTGCAAGTGCTAGACATAGATAAGGAAGGGAGGGGGAGAGTGGGAAAGAAATGGAAACAGACAGGCGACTACTGTACTAGGCCTGACGACATTTCTGGTAGAGCTGGAGGAAAACAAAAGGTGAGGGAGAGGGGTGCAGAAAGGGAGGGGAGGAACAAAACAAGCGACTATCGTACTAGGCCTAACAACGTTTCAGATAGTGCTGGAGGGAGGGTTGGGTGCGTCAGTAAGGGGATGGGGGAGCGACAGACGAGGTTGCTATCATACTAGGTCCAGGGACAATTCTGATAGAGTAAGTGCTTAGAAGAAAGTAAGGGGAGGAGGGGAGGAGATTGGAAAAGGGAGAGGAAAGGAGAGAGCAGAGAGTAAGCAGTCAAAAAGAGGGGAGAGCGAATACAATTGCAGAAGTCAGTAGTAACACATAATGTTGCAAGCCAGGATACAAGATGAAGATGGGAACAGCATGATTCAGGGCAATCCTTCCCTAAATATTATAACATACACTTCAAGAGTTGTTGTATATTTCACAGAACTTCAACCTCAAAAGGGAAGCACTTACAAATATATAAAACACAGGTGCCAACCTTGAAGCTGTATTTCTGTGAGGTTCCAAGACATCTGAAATTCAAAAGTGCTGTGTTAAGCCAGTGGGTCTGCATCACTGTTCTCATCTGAGGCTGTTCCTGGTATGGGCACTGTGGAAGAGGTGCTCGCCTTTTAATTTCGTGAATGGCCTTCATGGCACCAAACCATTAAGAAGCTCCTTCCACATTTTTCCTGCTCTTTTCTGAGCTTGTTGGTGAAGATTTTGACGTTATAGAGAGATGGTTTTCTGTAGTGGAGATATGTCAACAATTGCTCACCTAACATGGAAACACTTACTAACTAAATAAAAATAGAAAGTACTCCTGTAAGGCCAAAACCTGATGCTCAAATGCAGTCCCCTTACCCAAAAGTGGGTAAAGGGACATTGACGAAACAGCACCTGAGGCACCTTGAAGATGGAGCAGCAGCCTTCAGGCCCTTTCCCTGTGTCAAGATGTCCAGTGTGGGTCAATGTGAGATAAAGCGAGGTGAGGGCACCGCCCACACGAGGCAGGTAAGGGCACCGCCGACTCGAGGCAGAGAACAGCTTGCTCGGAATGCAGGCTTATATTAGTAGATATAGTCTACGTTCTGTGTAATCTGATTGCCACTGGTGCCCTCTCTGGGTGTGGTTATAAAAGATATTTGCTAGAAGAACATGTTTAATCCAAGTCAAGGGATAATTGGTTTTATTCCCTTGCACCACTCTTGCCAATAATATTTTAAAAGACAACATAGAACCAAGGTTAAAGCCAAGTTGTCGTGCAGAATTGTTTAAATTGCTATTTGCACCTGCCGCCATGGGTGTACTGTAACTACTGTAATTATCATTCTAGACATGCATGATTATTAACATATATATTGGGTGTTTTGATGACGCAAGTGTGGTTTTCACCTGACTTTCTCAACTGTGTACCAGGACCCACAGAGTGTAATCCTGGATTTAAAAGGTGTAGGAATTGGTTTGGCTCGTATGAAAAACCTAACTGTATTATACTTTGAAAAAATTAGAATCACATTTCTGAAACCATTTCTGTTCCCTAATTTGAATGTTATGAAGAAAATGTGATCAGACGTTTGATAACATGAGATAATGTGTTTCTCATTAAACATTAATCCGTTCATGTTATCACTGTACTCTTTCTCAAATGAAGAAATGCGAGATGAGACGAGTCCATGGTGCTATATTTCAGTGATATGTAGGCAAACTCGACTCATAGGCAAAGCGACCTTTATTTGAATGTTTGTTGAAGAAATATCTGGTAACTGATTGGAAACAGAATGAATGTTGGCTTGCTTGAATTGTTATAATCAGGAACTGAGAACAGTGGGCATTATCTCAAAGAACAATGAAAAAATTGACATGATAGTCCTTTCCCATGGCAGATATTGATTATTATGGGATCAGGTACTTACAAATAAAAAAAGCATTAGCAAATCAAACAGTTTTGCCTTCGCAAAAGGGACACACTTTGGCGCATAGACTTGTTTCCCTTCAGTGTCGTCCATGATCCAAAACTAATTACAGGAATAACGCACCAGCTATGCTCCAAAACTAATTATGGTGCTTTATAACACCTTATGTTATGTTATGGTATTGAAATTTGTTAAGCGCACGCACACCCAGAGGTATCATGGCGCTAGGAAAGAGGGAAGAACAAAAGAGAGCAGACAAAGCTAATGTATATGTTGCACGTACGAGCCAACACCTTTTGTGGAGGTGAATTTCCACATATGAAACAGACATGATTTTGGAGATAAAGCACTAGAGCCAAAACTACATGTGGTGGTAAACTCCACCTATAGCAGCAACTAATTGTGGCATTTAAAGGTAATTTATTAGCCAAAACAAAGCAACCAAAAGGGCACCCAGGATCTTTTCTCCGCTTACATTGCCACCCTTCTCTCTATACTCTATAGAGGCTCCTTACAAGTGTGGAGGTGCAAGAAAAACTGGGGGTAACAGAATTACCACCATTTTTCACACACCACCATACTATGAGTTTGGCCATGGACTGGGGGATTTACATCCAGCATCATGCTGCAGATACATCCTCCCACTTTCCGCAGAAAATGTGCAGAATTGGCAGAATTACTCTGGCAGTAATTCTGCTGGCGGCAATTCCACCAGAAATATCAAGTCATTATTTCGAAAACTTAGTTTCTACATACAAAAGTTCTGAATACAAAGTTTCAAAAGAAAAAGTTTTGAATGCATTTTTTTCGTGTTTCAAGTTTAATTTTAGTATTGTATAGAACAAAAAAGTTTCTTTTAAAAAGAAAACAGGGGGTTGGGGGGAAACCCCCCATTATTATTGTTGTTTTTTTTAAATGCATTCAAAACTTTTTTTTCAATGCTTTTGTGTTGGAACTTTTGGTGTAGAAACGTTCACTATAGAAACGATCACTATGAACCAAATGCCCCATGGAGTCCAATTTACTCTCAGAAAATGTGGATTAAATTTGCCACCACCAAGCGTAATCTGGCATTAATTGAGCCAGACCAAGTGGTGGTATCAATAATTCTGTTGGGCAGTATTTCCGGCAGATTTGCCGCTGGAATAATGCCCAAATCGTAATGAGGCTCTATATACCAATATTCTTGTCTGATATGCTGAGGATAAAATACCTCCTATGAAGTAACTTAAAACATGTTGCAACTACATTTATTCTGCAATCAGAAGAATAATGGAATGTCACCTTATCAAGGCTCATGAATATGTGTATTTAAAAGATAAACACGGATCAATGCAGTGTCTATGTGCACCTGCCCAGAAAAAAATAGTTAGGCTTTTTGAATGCTTTTGTAATTAAAATTGAACTCACAGATTTTCTGATGAAAATATGTGAAATGTGTGAGTACACTGAATATGAAAACAATAGAAATAATGAGTTAACGATTCTATTTGCTGTGTAAAGCATATGTGCTTGAGATGGCTGCATTCAAGCACATTGGACCTCATTATCAATTTAGTGGAGGTTCCTTGGAATGACTGCCAAATTAGTTTACTCTTGCTCTATTGTGTATATTTTCCATAGGTTTATGAATGTGGTAAGCCAGAGTTAAGCCTCATTTTTGGACTCTATAAGCGCTTTGGGGATTTTGTCTTATATACCACGAGTGGACATTCTGCTGTGGTAAATCAGAAGATGTTTGGAGGTAATCTAGAACTTTTAAATGCATCTAATCCCTCCATTTCACCTCCCAATTCAATGTTGTGGAAAAGTGTCTGTAGCAGAATTAACATCACTTTACCATTATTTCACCCCTTTACCACTACCTGTAACCATAGCACGAAACTTGTAATGAGGCCCCTGCTCTTGCATTACCTTTAAGTGTGTAATTCAGGTGGCAGTGATGACTAGGCTACAAATGAAGTATATTGATTGTGAAAATTCATGGTTGGAGCCAGCTGTGGCATGCATGTGCATTCTATTGCAGAATGAGACATAGGGCGCCCTGTGACTGCATGGTGGCATTGGCCAGAGTAAGAGAGTGAGGTCCTGGGACCAAAGTAAGCAGCAGGGCTTTCACAGACCTTGCTAGAAGATTAAAGTGGTTTGCATAGCGAGAAATGATGAACAAGGAGTATTAAGAACACCCGAGACTTGATTTAGTGTGAAGAATGTGGAGTTTGTGAACAGATAGAGACTGAAGGGAACTGTTCTTCCATTGGCAAGAACATATAACAGCAGGGACCCATTGGGTCCCTATTGAAAGTTTTGCCTTGGACCCTTTGCTGTAGTCAGGGGGAGGGCTTCACAAGCATGCCTTTAGTTGATATGTATGACTGCATGGTTCCATTGTACCTGCTCAATGCCTTTCAAAACAGGTGCTGCTGTCTGCTAAAAAGCTCAAAATCAAATGCACACCCCCTGCCCAAAAGGTGGACCAGAGTAAAACCATTGGCCTAGAACCCCAGCTAGCAGGAACAAGGGTCCCTGAAGCATGGAACAGTACCTGAGAGAATATGAAAGGATCCCAGGGCCAGGACTCCGACAAACCGATTCATAGGCAACTCGATCAGGGGTCTATAACCTTTGGCTCGCCAGATGTTTTGGACTAGAACTCTCACCATCCCTAGCCAGCTTTCTCAATGGTGAGGGATCATGGGAGGCGTACGCCAAAACACCTGAAGAGCCACAGGTTGCAGACATTCCAGATTCGATAAAGTAGACTCATGACTTCCTAAAATAGACGTAAAGGAATTAATATATAAAGAGTTTCCGTGACTGCGAGGATTGTCATAAAGTACCTTCGAACTAGATGAAAAAGAGCTCTGGTATATTGCACATGTTATGCCTGTATTCTAGTCGTGAATGGATCCAGGTAATGTGGTGAGAACTCAGAGGTCATATTGCTAAAAATTGTATTTCGGGTCAGAGCTGTGGCTTTCTGTTTCTAATGTGTGAAATATCGAAACGTGATCTCCGCCGGGATCTAGCACATCTGTTCCTATCTAACAAGTCTCAGACCAGAACACTAGAAACCTCTTTTGTGCACAACATCTCATTAATGACAATCTGCAATGAATTGTGTTTGCTACGCTGGTGGTCAACCTAGATTGAGTGTCGATCAGCCTTCATTTATCTCGTATGGGCTAACTCTGCTTTAGTATCGAGAACGTTGCTCTTGCTGCGTATTCTACAGAAGATGATGTCTATATGCTGGAATTTCTTTCTTAACACCAATAATAATTAAGGACCCCTGAACACCTTCTAACACTTAGGATTTATCAAACACATGTTAATTCCTCTCAACTGACGGGATCAGGCATTTCTTCTGTGGGGGCTTTGAGTCTCTACTCAAGTTGCTTTGTACCAACACTTCTATCTGTTTTATTCATGGAGACAATTGTGTTTGGATGTTTATTGTTTTTGTTAAATATACTGGGCCTCATCAAGAGTTTGGCAGTAACCCTTAAATGCAACAGTAGCACTATTGCCGCTACATTTAAGGGACTGCCAGATCATGGCCTTGGCGGATTTCCCCCCAGCTCAGAGCTGCAGCAAATTTGCTGATTTTTGGCGCTATTACCACTGGCGGGATATCCACCGGCGGTAATAGCACAAATTTTCTCCGTTGGGCCCAATGGGGAATGGGCACTAACTGTTCTGCCAAACCCATGATTCGGCACTAATATCGCCGGGGGGTTTGGCGGTAGGGCTAATAGCACCGGCGGTAATAGCGCCAGCGTTACCGCCCAACTCGTGATGAAGCCCACAGTTTTTACAGTATTTAATATTGCTACATATTTGACTATTTCTTTTAAACTATATTCTGAATAAATCTACTTTCACGGAATACCATATTCATATTCTGTACCAATGTCATCCCAGGGGGAACAGAACACAGTTGTTCGCTCTTCTCATGTATTTATTTTTTCTAAAACCCGGGTTTTGGTTCATTTTTTCTGTCAAATAATAAGCTGCTGTGCAAAAATATGAAGAATAACACAGGTTATGTCCCGGGGGAGTGACATGGCGCTGCACATTGGTCAATTTCTGGGCTTTCCAGCCGGTATAGCTTAGGAATTCCAAGTAGACTGGAGATTAGCCAGTGAGGAAAGGCCTTGTCATCCTCCTGGCCTCGTTGTGCTGACAGCATGGCTCTCTGCATGGAACTCCCTCATCACGGGTATGTGCACTGACAGCCATGCTCAGTACGGCCCTCCAATGATCAGAGGGAGCACGGAGCTGACATCCATGCTGCCAGCGCCACATGGCACTCAGTGCCACACTTCCTCTCATCACGGGAGCACTGCACTGAGAGCTATGTGGCCATGGTAGTCAGCACGGGGCACCCTCCTCATCGACAATAAGCGATGCTCCCTGCCTTGCCCAGGCCACACCTGACAGAGGAAATGGGTGAAGGCCCTTCTGTAAGCGCCAATCTCATCCTGCACGGGTCGCACGTCACAGACGGGGCCCAAGCATGTAAAATCATCCACCGCCAGATCCACTACTTACCTTCTTAGGGTTGATGCCCCCTGTTGCCTGAAGCCCTTGCTGGCCTGCCCTTGGCCGGGCTGCACTTGGCACACGTTTTCCTAGCTGCGACTTAAGCCATGCCCCATCCAACAAGCAGATGTTCTTATTTATTTTTTTTAACATGTTTTTTTAAAATGTTGTTAAGAACATAATAGCTTTATAGTCCACAACCTCGGGCTGTATAATAAGTTATGGGCCCTGAAGACCTTGCTAAATGCCTTTGCACCTGTGCCTTTAACTTGGTCTTGCGGGCCCATAACTCCAGCTACGGCCCTCGGGCTAGGTCAATAAAGCTTACATGTATTTATGTCACCTTGTTAAAGCCTAAAACAATTTTTTCAAACGTTCATATAAGCTGTCACAAATGCACATTAATGAGGCACATTTTGACTACTAGTCATTTAAAAAAAACACATTAATTTCACAAAGATACCAAAGGCAAAAGCGATGTTTTTTTAGTTATTGTCTTCAATTGCTTTCAATTGTGCAACAGTGTAATTTCCCGAGTCTTTTTGTTTTACACAGTGTAATTACCTCTCAGAGCTCGTACATGGAAAGTAAACTACCCCACCTCGCCAACCCATTGGATTGCAAAACATCCAATTGGCTCCATTCCTCTTCTACTGAGAACACCAACATAAAGAAGCAATCCTCTAGAAACGAAGATTCCTCCTTCTCTCTGTCTGACAGCTAACTCAGCCAATAGAATCTGCCCCATAAGCACACACGTATGCAGCACAAACTGACAATGCTAAGAACATAGACAGGGTGGATTGAATGACAACTACCCTGCTATGGCTGAAATCAGTAGGTTTGGCACTAGGTACAGCCAAAGCACCACCTATAAATCAACATGAACATTAATCATTTGTCATGTGTGGTTGTGGAAAGATTTTTTTCTGCAGGTGTGATTTTGTAAAGTTCGTGACTTTTCAGTTCCTTGAAGTTTGCACTATATTTCTGCTTTCACTGATGGCAAACATGTATGTTCACATCATTCATTAAGCAAACAAACTTTCCCGTCAATTTTATTAGTGGCTAAAAGTCATCACACACGTCTATGTGACTTAACTATTTTCCAAAAGTGCATTAGTGCTGAAGGACTGAGATGATTACTGTTTGTACTATTGCAGTCTCGAGTTTACTATTTGCTAAAGTATATTCAGTGGAGAACGAAGCATGCATAACCATATTTGCAAACGTTATTACTTGCAAAAGTACAGTGGGGAACAATGTAAATACCCATAGCCACATTTGTGGACGTGTATTCATGCTTAGTTTTCATGACAAATGCGCAAGTGTACGTCAATGTGCACAGAAAACATGCAAGTCTCTCAACAGCCTAGTTAGTATGCTCCTGCTCTGTCTTGGTGACTGTCCCTGAGAGTCCTGTATTTCTTTTTTTGAAGGTGGTGCTGACTGGAATCAGTGATAATGCGGTATCTTGCATCAGGAGCTATGCGTATATTACATGCCCTGAATGCTGCAGTGGAGTGGGAGTGCATACCCTCTACAAGGAGTTAAGGCCACCTGAGAGAAGGCAGTCACTAAAATGGAGCTGAGAAATGGTATGAAACATACCCCAAACAGGGCTGTCATCTTGAGACAAGCCTCATTACAGTTTTGCCTGTCCATAAACAACAGTGCCTGTAAGCTTACCGGCACCTTTATTTCCGGACCGGCAAACTACGAGTCTGCCTGCTGGAGCCGCTATGCCCGGCAGGTCGGACCCTGCTGGACACAGCTGCCACGGTAAGCAGACTGTCATGGAAGCACCGGCACCGTTATTAATGGTGCTGGTGCTTCCGTGTTCCCCATTCCCACAGAGTCCTATTGAGCACTATGGGGGCTCAAAAGGGAATGGGGAATAGTTTGTGCAATGGGGATTTACCGGTCCCACCAGGGTCGGACTAGACCGGTAAGTCCCCTTTGCACAACAACGGACACAGTCACGTATGGGAGGCAGCCATGGAGTTAATTGCTCCATGGCCACTGCCATACTCGGAATCACCCCCATTGTGTTACCAACCCAACCCACATAAAGGGCTGCATACTGGACTGGATGGCAGATCATAACTGCCAAATCTCAACCAGTGCCAACACTCCTTGCCCCTGGCCTGACCACCACATTGACTTCTCCATCCCCTACCCTAAGAAACATAAACCTACTGCAATACCACTACCACCAGCAAAGCTCACTGAAGCTTACAAATAAAAACATCATGTCATGGTTGGACACCCCTTGCCTTAAACCACCCTTCTCTGTCGACCCAAACTATCTAGTGGACACCTAAACCCTAACTATGTCCAAAGCAGTGACTAGCAGTGCACCCCTAGCTCTACGCAAAGAGTGTCAGACACTCAAAGTCCTGGTTTACCCCTGACCTCCTTGAACTGTGAAAGAAGAAACGTCAGGCAGAAATATGGAGGCATAAAATCCATCTAACACCCTGAGAGATAACTACAAATGTATAATAAATAATACTTCATTCACATCCCATTGCAACTCATACTATTCTAGAACGTGAGGGACATTTGCTCCCTGCCAATGTCAGCAATCAATTATGCACCTGGCAAATCTTTTATCCCTCACGTTTTGCATTCCCGATGGAGAAGTAGGCAGGAGCTAGTGGTTTAACATACCCGCAAATTTCTAATCACAGGTATTTATTTATATCTCTGTCTAATTCTATTCCATGTGTTCTTTTCCTTATTTTGTTTTGGTTTTAATTGCATTTGTTTCAACATTTTTCTCCTTTCCTCTTTTTTGCCTTTATGTTTCAGGCTATGATTGATATTATTCTTGTTATTAATGTGTATTTTACTTCTCTGGCTGGTTCCGCTGGCTCCATATCCACTTGGGTCTTATCTTGTCTGTAACCGGTGCCTAGATGCCCGAGGGCTTTGCACACTCCTATTAATGACATAATAAATAAATAAACACACTTCTTTCGGTTAGGGTGCACTTTATAAGAATGTTCAATAAGCTGTCTAATAAATGAAACATCATTCACATCCCTTTGCAGCTCATATTACTCTAGACACCTGTGGGACATTTGCTCCCTGCCAATGTCAGCAATTAATTATGCACCTGGCAAATCCGTTATCCCTCACGTTTTGCATTCCCGATGGAGAAGTAGGCAGGAGCTAGTGGTTTAACATACCCGCGATTTTCTAATCACAGGTATTTATTTATTTATTATTTATTTATATCTCTGTCTAATTCGGTACATCAATTCTATACCCGCTTGGGAACAATTAGTGTCTGCACAAAATGGCTGCATTAGTCGTTTGTGGTGATACGTTAAAGCTAAAATATACTCAGCAAGGAAGGAAACGCTCTAGACCTGCTCTCCATCTGAACATGCTCTGGTTACTTCATACCATTTCTTCAAGAAATATGTTGCATCAATTGTGCCCAAACACGGATCGCAGCAGAAAAAAAACAAACATATGGTTGGCAGTGAAAATGTTTACGAACATAAGGCCTCACTCTAATTTTGCTGGTGCAGGAAAAAAGTGGAGGTAACTCTGTCACTGCCACTTTTTTTTGCAATAACAAAATTACCACCATTGTTCCCGTGCTGCCAATTTCCATGCTTTGGCTGATTTTACCACCAGTACAGCTGAAGTTAATTCCTTCACTACATAATTGCGCCGGTGGTAATTCCGCAAAAATCTCGATTGATATATATGGTCTTGCACCGCCCCCCCACCACTTGGAATCCAATGGTAAACCCATGGGACCAGTGGCAGTATCTGATTTTGGCGGTTATTATGAAGAATTACCACAGAATTACCGCCACACTCAGAATGAGGCACATCATTTGCGGATGTGAAATCATATACAATAGTACCCGTAGTTTAGAAGTAATTACACAGAAATAAAATATTTATACAGCTACATCACATAACAGAAACATGTAGCAAGTAATATACACCTTAATTACATAAAAAGGTTTTAATTTGGTTAACATGGGTGCTGTTGTATCACTGGTGTTGACTTTAAAAGCTTCCTAGGCATCAATGTGTTGTTCTTCAATAATTGATTGGAGGTGATACTTCAAGAGATGTTGCCTTATTAGAAGACCATTATCCGCTAGAACGTTCCAATTTACTAACAGTGATGCCAATGCCAGGTAGATTCTGCCAATGGGTGCTGAGTGAAGACATAGCACAAAACCATGTTTCAAGCAGTGCCTGACTTGAATTGGGCTACACTCCTGCAACTAACACAAAGGTAGTATTTCCAGATGGCATAGGGCATGGCACAACCGATGCCCGGCAGATTTCATGGAATTCTGTTTAGATCTGCCAATAGCCCCATAAAACCACCAGTATACACCTCTGCCCCCTCTTGAAGCCACAAAACGGTATGAACCAGAGTCTATCTGTCGATTGGGTCAGAGTGCTGACAAAAAAAGGAGGACCATTCCCTGAGACATGCAAACATGCAGATAGTAGCTCAGGGCAAAGTGAAGAAAGCAACAAAAACACTACTTGGCCCATGGAACCAAGATCAGATTGTTATCCTTAGGATGGCATGACTACAATTAAACGCCACACCAGAGGAACATGAAATAGGGTGCTCCTACATATCCCGAAGAACAAGCTGTCGGAAACCAAGGAGTTGCCAACAAATAGGTTACTGACCGATGTAGATCAAAAACTCTGGAGGCTTGGATACCATATTTGTCAAACTATGTTCCCCTTCCTAGAGGACCCTGAAAGCATGCATGGCAGCCTCTTGACATGTAGGTGTGGATGATGTTATATGATATGATAGTTTATTTATATAGCGCCTATACACAATGTGTTTCAAAGCGCTTCAAGGCAAGGGAGGGAAGAAGGGAAAATACAACAACATTCTTACAGGCCATGAACAGTAAGGATGTGAAATTTACTATCGTACTCGGTCTGACAACATTTCAGATAGTGCAAGTGCTAGACATAGATAAGGAAGGGAGGGGGAGAGTGGGAAAGAAATGGAAACAGACAGGCGACTACTGTACTAGGCCTGACGACATTTCTGAAAGAGCTGGAGGAAAACAAAAGGTGAGGGAGAGGGGTGCAGAAAGGGAGGGGAGGAACAAAACAAGTGACTATCGTACTAGGCCTAACAACGTTTCAGATAGTGCTGGAGGGAGGGTTGGGTGGGGCAGTAAGGGGATGGGGGAGCGACAGACGAGGTTGCTATCATACTAGGTCCAGGGACAATTATGATAGGGTAAGTGCTTAGAAGAAAGTAAGGGGAGGAGGGGAGGAGATTGGAAAAGGGAGAGGAAAGAGAGCAGAGAGTAAGCAGTCAAAAAGAGGGGAGAGCGACTACAATTGCAGAAGTCAGTAGTAACACATAATGTTGCAAGCCAGGATACAAGATGAAGATGGGAACAGCATGATTCAGGGCAATCATTCCCTAAATATTATAACATACACTTCAAGAGTTGTTGTATATTTCACAGAACTTCAACCTCAAAAGGGAAGCACTTACAAATATATAAAACACAGGTGCCAACCTTGAAGCTGTATTTCTGTGAGGTTCCAAGACATCTGAAATTCAAAAGTGCTGTGTTAAGCCAGTGGGTCTGCATCACTGTTCTCATCTGAGGCTGTTCCTGGTATGGGCTCTGTGGAAGAGGTGCTCGCCTTTTAATTCCATGAATGGCCTTCATGGCACCAAACCATTAAGAAGCTCCTCCCACATTTTTCCTGCTCTTTTCTGAGCTTGCTTGGTGAAGATTTTGACGTTATAGAGAGATGGTTTTCTGTAGTGGAGATATGTCAACAATTGCTCACCTAACATGGAAACACTTACTAACTAAATAAAAATAGAAAGAACTCCTGTAAGGCCAAAACCTGATGCTCAAATGCAGTACCCTTACCCAAAAGTGGGTAAGGGGACATTGACGAAACAGCACCTGAGGCACCTTGAAGATGGAGCAGCAGCCTTCAGGCCCTTTCCCCGTGTCAAGATGTCCAGTGTGCGTCAATGTGAGATAAAGCGAGGTGAGGGCACCGCCCAAACGAGGCAGGTAAGGGCACCGCCGACTCGAGGCAGAGGACAGCTTGCTCGGAATGCAGGCTTATATTAGTAGATATAGTCTACGTTCTGTGTAATCTGATTGCCACTGGTGCCCTCTCTGGGTGTGGTTATAAAACATATTTGCTAGAAGAACATGTTTAATCCAAGTCAAAGGATAATTGGTTTTATTCCCTTGCACCACTCTTCCCAATAAGTATTTTAAAAGACAACATAGAACCAAGGTTAAAGCCAAGTTGTCGTGCAGAATTGTTTAAATTGCTATTTGCACCTGCCGCCATGGGTGTACTGTAACTACTGTAATTATCATTCTAGACATGCATGATTATTTACATATATATTGGGTGTTTTGATGACGCAAGTGTGGTTTTCACCTGACTTTCTCAACTGTGTACCAGGACCCACAGAGTGTAATCCTGGATTTAAAAGGTGTAGGAATTGATTTGGCTCGTATGAAAAACCTAACTGAATTATACTTTGAAAAAATTAGAATCACATTTCTGAAACCATTTCTGTTCCCTAATTTGAATGTTATGAAGAAAATGTGATCAGACGTTTGATAACATGAGATAGTGTGTTTCTCATTAAACATTAATCCGTTCATGTTATCACTGTACTCTTTCTCAAATGAAGAAATGCGAGATGAGACGAGTCCATGGTGCTATATTTCAGTGATATGTAGGCAAACTCGACTCATAGGCAAAGCGACCTTTACTTGAATGTTTGTTGAAGAAATATCTGGTAACTGATTGGAAACAGAATGAATGTTGGCTTGCTTGAATTGTTATAATCAGGAACTGAAAACAGTGGGCGTTATCGCAAAGAACAATTTAAAAATGTACATGATAGTCCTTTCCCATGGCAGATATTGATTATTATGGGATCAGGTACTTACAAATAAAAAAAGCATTAGCAAATCAAACAGTTTAGCCTTCGCAAAAGGGACACGCTTTGGCGCATAGACTTGTTTCCCTTCAGTGTCGTCCATGATCCAAAACTAATTGTGGTGGTACTCACTATGTATGATCCAAAACTAATTACAGGAATAACGCACCAGCTATGCTCCAAAACTAATTATGGTGCTTTATAACACCTTATGTTATGTTATGGTATTGAAATTTGTTAAGTGCACGCACACCCAGAGGTATCATGGCGCTAGGAAAGAGGGAAGAACAAAAGAGAGCAGACAAAGCTAATGTATATGTTCCACGTACGAGCCAACACCTTTTGTGGAGGTGAATTTCCGCATATGAAACAGACATGATTTTGGAGATAAAGCACTAGAGCCAAAACTACATGTGGTGGTAAACTCCACCTATAGGAGCAACTAATTGTGGCATTTAAAGGTAATTTATTAGCCAAAACAAAGCAACCAAAAGGGCACCCAGGATCTTTTCTCCGCTTACATTGCCACCCTTCTCTCTATACTCTATCGAGGCTCCTTACAAGTGTGGAGGTGCAAGAAAAACTGGGGGTAACAGAATTACCACCATTTTTCACACACCACCATACTATGAGTTTGGCCATGGACTGGGGGATTTACATCCAGCATCATGCTGCAGATACATCCTCCCACTTTCCGCAGAAAATGTGCAGAATTGGCAGAATTACTCTGGCAGTAATTCTGCTGGCGGTAATTCCACCAGAAATATCAAGTCATTATTTCGAAAACTTAGTTTCTACATACAAAAGTTCTGAATACAAAGTTTCAAAAGAAAAAGTTTTGAATGCATTTTTTTCGTGTTTCAAGTTTAATTTTAGTATTGTATAGAACAAAAAAGTTTCTTTTAAAAAGAAAACAGGGGGTTGGGGGGAAACCCCCCATTATTATTGTTGTTTTTTTTAAATGCATTCAAAACTTTTTTTTCAATGCTTTTGTGTTGGAACTTTTGGTGTAGAAACGTTCACTATAGAAACGATCACTATGAACCAAATGCCCCATGGAGTCCAATTTACTCTCAGAAAATGTGGATTAAATTTGCCACCACCAAGCGTAATCTGGCAGTAATTGAGCCAGACCAAGTGGTGGTATCAATAATTCTGTTGGGCAGTATTTCCGGCAGATTTTCCGCTGGAATAATGCCCAAATCGTAATGAGGCTCTATATTCCAATATTCTTGTCTGATATGCTGAGGATAAAATACCTCCTATGAAGTAACTTAAAACATGTTGCAACTACATTTATTCTGCAATCAGAAGAATAATGGAATGTCACCTTATCAAGGCTCATGAATATGTGTATTTAAAAGATAAACACGGATCAATGCAGTGTCTATGTGCACCTGCCCAGAAAAAAATAGTTAGGCTTTTTGAATGCTTTTGTAATTAAAATTGAACTCACAGATTTTCTGATGAAAATATGTGAAATGTGTGAGTACACTGAATATGAAAACAATAGAAATAATGAGTTAACGATTCTATTTGCTGTGTAAAGCATATATGCTTGAGATGGCTGCATTCAAGCACATTGGACCTCATTATCAATTTAGTGGAGGTTCCTTGGAATGACTGCCAAATTAGTTTACTCTTGCTCTATTGTGTATATTTTCCATAGGTTTATGAATGTGGTAAGCCAGAGTTAAGCCTCATTTTTGGACTCTATAAGCGCTTTGGGGATTTTGTCTTATATACCACGAGTGGACATTCTGCTGTGGTAAATCAGAAGATGTTTGGAGGTAATCTAGAACTTTTAAATGAATGCATCTAATCCCTCCATTTCACCTCCCAATTCAATGTTGTGGAAAAGTGTCTGTAGCAGAATTAACATCACTTTACCATTATTTCACCCCTTTACCACTACCTGTAACCATAGCACGAAACTTGTAATGAGGCCCCTGCTCTTGCATTACCTTTAAGTGTGTAATTCAGGTGGCAGTGATGACTAGGCTACAAATGAAGTATATTGATTGTGAAAATTCATGGTTGGAGCCAGCTGTGGCATGCATGTGCATTCTATTGCAGAATGAGACATAGGGCGCCCTGTGACTGCATGGTGGCATTGGCCAGAGTAAGAGAGTGAGGTCCTGGGACCAAAGTAAGCAGCAGGGCTTTCACAGACCTTGCTAGAAGATTAAAGTGGTTTGCATAGCGAGAAATGATGAACAAGGAGTATTAAGAACACCCGAGACTTGATTTAGTGTGAAGAATGTGGAGTTTGTGAACAGATAGAGACTGAAGGGAACTGTTCTTCCATTGGCAAGAATATATAACAGCAGGGACCCATTGGGTCCCTATTGAAAGTTTTGCCTTGGACCCTTTGCTGTAGTCAGGGGGAGGGCTTCACAAGCATGCATTTAGTTGATATGTATGACTGCATGGTTCCATTGTACCTGCTCAATGCCTTTCAAAACAGGTGCTGCTGTCTGCTAAAAAGCTCAAAATCAAATGCACACCCCCTGCCCAAAAGGTGGACCAGAGTAAAACCATTGGCCTAGAACCCCAGCTAGCAGGAACAAGGGTCCCTGAAGCATGGAACAGTACCTGAGAGAATATGAAAGGATCCCAGGGCCAGGACTCCGACAAACCGATTCATAGGCAACTCGATCAGGGGTCTATAACCTTTGGCTCGCCAGATGTTTTGGACTAGAACTCTCACCATCCCTAGCCAGCTTTCTCAATGGTGAGGGATCATGGGAGGCGTACGCCAAAACACCTGAAGAGCCACAGGTTTCAGACATTCCAGATTCGATAAAGTAGACTCATGACTTCCTAAAATAGACGTAAAGGAATTAATATATAAAGAGTTTCCGTGACTGCGAGGATTGTCATAAAGTACCTTCGAACTAGATGAAAAAGAGCTCTGGTATATTGCACATGTTATGCCTGTATTCTAGTCGTGAATGGATCCAGGTAATGTGGTGAGAACTCAGAGGTCATATTGCTAAAAATTGGATTTCGGGTCAGAGCTGTGGCTTTCTGTTTCTAATGTGTGAAATATCGAAACGTGATCTCCGCCGGGATCTAGCACATGTGTTCCTATCTAACAAGTCTCAGACCAGAACACTAGAAACCTCTTTTGTGCAGAACATCTCATTAATGACAATCTGCAATGAATTGTGTTTGCTACGCTGGTGGTCAACCTAGATTGAGTGTCGATCAGCCTTCATTTATCTCGTATGGGCTAACTCTGCTTTAGTATCGAGAACGTTGCTCTTGCTGCGTATTCTACAGAAGATGAGGTCTATATGCTGGAATTTCTTTCTTAACACCAATAATAATTAAGGACCCCTGAACACCTTCTAACACTTAGCATTTATCAAACACATGTTAATTCCTCTCAACTGACGGGATCAGGCATTTCTTCTGTGGGGGCTTTGAGTCTCTACTCAAGTTGCTTTGTACCAACACTTCTATCTGTTTTATTCATGGAGACAATTGTGTTTGGATGTTTATTGTTTTTGTTAAATATACTGGGCCTCATCAAGAGTTTGGCAGTAACCCTTAAATGCAACGGTAGCACTATTGCCGCTACATTTAAGGGACTGCCAGATCATGGCCTTGGCGGATTTCCCCCCAGCTCAGAGCTGCAGCAAATTTGCTGATTTTTGGCGCTATTACCACTGGCGGGATATCCACCGGCGGTAATAGCACAAATTTTCTCCGTTGGGCCCAATGGGGAATGGGCACTAACCGTTCTGCCAAACCCATGATTCGGCACTAATATCGCCGGGGGGTTTGGCGGTAGGGCTAATAGCACCGGCGGTAATAGCGCCAGCGTTACCGCCCAACTCGTGATGAAGCCCACAGTTTTTACAGTATTTAATATTGCTACATATTTGACTATTTCTTTTAAACTATATTCTGAATAAATCTACTTTCACGGAATACCATATTCATATTCTGTACCAATGTCATCCCAGGGGGAACAGAACACAGTTGTTCGCTCTTCTCATGTATTTATTTTTTCTAAAACCCGGGTTTTGGTTCATTTTTTCTGTCAAATAATAAGCTGCTGTGCAAAAATATGAAGAATAACACAGGTTATGTCCCGGGGGAGTGACATGGTGCTGCACATTGGTCAATTTCTGGGCTATCCGGCCGGTATAGCTTAGGAATTCCAAGTAGACTGGAGATTAGCCAGTGAGGAAAGGCCTTGTCATCCTCCTGGCCTCGTTGTGCTGACAGCATGGCTCTCTGCATGGAACTCCCTCATCACGGGTATGTGCACTGACAGCCATGCTCAGTACGGCCCTCCAATGATCAGAGGGAGCACGGAGCTGACATCCATGCTGCCAGCGCCACATGGCACTCAGTGCCACACTTCCTCTCATCACGGGAGCACTGCACTGAGAGCTATGTGGCCATGGTAGTCAGCACGGGGCACCCTCCTCATCGACAATAAGCGATGCTCCCTGCCTTGCCCAGGCCACACCTGACAGAGGAAATGGGTGAAGGCCCTTCTGTAAGCGCCAATCTCATCCTGCACGGGTCGCACGTCACAGACGGGGCCCAAGCATGTAAAATCATCCACCGCCAGATCCACTACTTACCTTCTTAGGGTTGATGCCCCCTGTTGCCTGAAGCCCTTGCTGGCCTGCCCTTGGCCGGGCTGCACTTGGCACACGTTTTCCTAGCTGCGACTTAAGCCATGCCCCATCCAACAAGCAGATGTTCTTATTTATTTTTTTTAACATGTTTTTTTAAAATGTTGTTAAGAACATAATAGCTTTATAGTCCACAACCTCGGGCTGTATAATAAGTTATGGGCCCTGAAGACCTTGCTAAATGCCTTTGCACCTGTGCCTTTAACTTGGTCTTGCGGGACCATAACTCCAGCTACGGCCCTCGGGCTAGGTCAATAAAGCTTACATGTATTTATGTCACCTTGTTAAAGCCTAAAACATTATTTTCAAACGTTCATATAAGCTGTCACAAATGCACATTAATGAGGCACATTTTGACTACTAGTCATTTAAAAAAAACACATTAATTTCACAAATATACCAAAGGCAAAAGCGATGTTCTTTTAGTTATTGTCTTCAATTGCTTTCAATTGTGCAACAGAGTAATTTCCCGAGTCTTTTTGTTTTACACAGTGTAATTACCTCTCAGAGCTCGTACATGGAAAGTAAACTACCCCACCTCGCCAACCCATTGGATTGCAAAACATCCAATTGGCTCCATTCCTCTTCTACTGAGAACACCAACATAAAGAAGCAATCCTCTAGAAACGAAGATTCCTCCTTCTCTCTGACTGACAGCTAACTCAGCCAATAGAATCTGCCCCATAAGCACACACGTATGCAGCACAAAATGACAATGCTAAGAACATAGACAGGGTGGATTGATTGACAACTACCCTGCTATGGCTGAAATCAGTAGGTTTGGCACTAGGTACAGCCAAAGCACCACCTATAAATCAACATGAACATTAATCATTTGTCATGTGTGGTTGTGGAAAGATTTTTTTCTGCAGGTGTGATTTTGTAAAGTTCGTGACTTTTCAGTTCCTTGAAGTTTGCACTATATTTCTGCTTTCACTGATGGCAAACATGTATGTTCACATCATTCATTAAGCAAACAAACTTTCCCGTCAATTTTATTAGTGGCTAAAAGTCATCACACACGTCTATGTGACTTAACTATTTTCCAAAAGTGCATTAGTGCTGAAGGACTGAGATGATTACTGTTTGTACTATTGCAGTCTCGAGTTTACTATTTGCTAAAGTATATTCAGTGGAGAACGAAGCATGCATAACCATATTTGCAAACGTTATTACTTGCAAAAGTACAGTGGGGAACAATGTAAATACCCATAGCCACATTTGTGGACGTGTATTCATGCTTAGTTTTCATGACAAATGCGCAAGTGTACGTCAATGTGCACAGAAAACATGCAAGTCTCTCAACAGCCTAGTTAGTATGCTCCTGCTCTGTCTTGGTGACTGTCCCTGAGAGTCCTGTATTTCTTTTTTTGAAGGTGGTGCTGACTGGAATCAGTGATAATGCGGTATCTTGCATCAGGAGCTATGCGTATATTACATGCCCTGAATGCTGCAGTGGAGTGGGAGTGCATACCCTCTACAAGGAGTTAAGGCCACCTGAGAGAAGGCAGTCACTAAAATGGAGCTGAGAAATGGTATGAAACATACCCCAAACAGGGCTGTCATCTTGAGACAAGCCTCATTACAGTTTTGCCTGTCCATAAACAACAGTGCCTGTAAGCTTACCGGCACCTTTATTTCCGGACCGGCAAACTACGAGTCTGCCTGCTGGAGCCGCTATGCCCGGCAGGTCGGACCCTGCTGGACACAGCTGCCACGGTAAGCAGACTGTCATGGAAGCACCGGCACCGTTATTAATGGTGCTGGTGCTTCCGTGTTCCCCATTCCCACAGAGTCCTATTGAGCACTATGGGGGCTCAAAAGGGAATGGGGAATAGTTTGTGCAATGGGGATTTACCGGTCCCACCAGGGTCGGACTAGACCGGTAAGTCCCCTTTGCACAACAACGGACACAGTCACGTATGGGAGGCAGCCATGGAGTTAATTGCTCCATGGCCACTGCCATACTCGGAATCACCCCCATTGTGTTACCAACCCAACCCACATAAAGGGCTGCATACTGGACTGGATGGCAGATCATAACTGCCAAATCTCAACCAGTGCCAACACTCCTTGCCCCTGGCGTGACCACCACATTGACTTCTCCATCCCCTACCCTAAGAAACATAAACCTACTGCAATACCACTACCACCAGCAAAGCTCACTGAAGCTTACAAATAAAAACATCATGTCATGGTTGGACACCCCTTGCCTTAAACCACCCTTCTCTGTCGACCCAAACTATCTAGTGGACACCTAAACCCTAACTATGTCCAAAGCAGTGACTAGCAGTGCACCCCTAGCTCTACGCAAAGAGTGTCAGACACTCAAAGTCCTGGTTTACCCCTGACCTCCTTGAACTGTGAAAGAAGAAACGTCAGGCAGAAATATGGAGGCATAAAATCCATCTAACACCCTGAGAGATAACTACAAATGTATAATAAATAATACTTCATTCACATCCCATTGCAACTCATACTATTCTAGAACGTGAGGGACATTTGCTCCCTGCCAATGTCAGCAATCAATTATGCACCTGGCAAATCCTTTATCCCTCACGTTTTGCATTCCCGATGGAGAAGTAGGCAGGAGCTAGTGGTTTAACATACCCGCAAATTTCTAATCACAGGTATTTATTTATATCTCTGTCTAATTCTATTCCATGTGTTCTTTTCCTTATTTTGTTTTGGTTTTAATTGCATTTGTCTCAACATTTTTCTCCTTTCCTCTTTTTTGCCTTTATGTTTCAGGCTATGATTGATATTATATTTGTTATTAATGTGTATTTTACTTCTCTGGCTGGTTCCGCTGGCTCCATATCCACTTGGGTCTTATCTTGTCTGTAACCGGTGACTAGATGCCCGAGGGCTTTGCACACTCCTATTAATGACATAATAAATAAATAAACACACTTCTTTCGGTTAGGGTGCACTTTATAAGAATGTTCAATAAGCTGTCTAATAAATGAAACATCATTCACATCCCTTTGCAGCTCATATTACTCTAGACACCTGTGGGACATTTGCTCCCTGCCAATGTCAGCAATTAATTATGCACCTGGCAAATCCGTTATCCCTCACGTTTTGCATTCCCGATGGAGAAGTAGGCAGGAGCTAGTGGTTTAACATACCCGCGATTTTCTAATCACAGGTATTTATTTATTTATTATTTATGTATATCTCTGTCTAATTCGGTACATTAATTCTATACCCGCTTGGGAACAATTAGTGTCTGCACACAATGGCTGCATTATTCGTTTGTGGTGATACGTTAAAGCTAAAATATACTCAGCAAGGAAGGAAACGCTCTAGACCTGCTCTCCATCTGAACATGCTCTGGTTACTTCATACCATTTCTTCAAGAAATATGTTGCATCAATTGTGCCCAAACACGGATCGCAGCAGAAAAAAACAAACATATGGTTGGCAGTGAAAATGTTTACGAACATAAGGCCTCACTCTAATTTTGCTGGTGCAGGAAAAAAGTGGAGGTAACTCTGTCACTGCCACTTTTTTTTGCAATAACAAAATTACCACCATTGTTCCCGTGCTGCCAATTTCCATGCTTTGGCTGATTTTACCACCAGTACAGCTGGAGTTAATTCCTTCACTACATAATTGCGCCGGTGGTAATTCTGCCAAAAATCTCGATTGATATATATGGTCTTACACCGCCCTCCCACCACTTGGAATCCAATGGTAAACCCATGGGACCAGTGGCAGTATCTGATTTTGGCGGTTATTATGAAGAATTACCACAGAATTACCGCCACACTCAGAATGAGGCACATCATTTGCGGATGTGAAATCATATACAATAGTACCCGTAGTATAGAAGTAAATTACACAGAAATAAAATATGTATACAGCTACATCACATAACAGAAACATGTAGCAAGTAATATGCACCTTAATTACATAAAAAGGTTTTAATCTGGTTAACATGGGTGCTGTTGGATCACTGCTGATGACTTTAAAAGCTTCCTAGGCATCAATGTGTTGTTCTTAAATAATTGATTGGAGGTGATACTTCAAGAGATGTTGCCTTATTAGAAGACCATTATCCCCTAGAACGTTCCAATTTACTAACAGTGATGCCAATGCCAGGTAGATTCTGCAAATGGGTGCTGAGTGAAGACATAGCACAAAGCAATGCTTCAAGCGGTGTCTGACTTGAAGTGGTCTACATTCCTGCAACTAACACAAATGTAGTATTTCCAGATGGCATAGGGCATGGCACAACCGATGCCCGGCAGATTTCATGGCATTCTGTTTAGATTTGCCAATAGCCCCATAAAACCACCAGTATACACCTCTGCCCCCTCTTGAAGCCAGAAAACGGTATGAACCAGAGTCTATCTGTCAATTGGGTCAGAGTGCTGACAAAAAAAGGAGGACCATTCCCTGAGACATGCAAACATGCAGATAGTAGCTCAGCGCAAAGGGAAGAAAGCAACAAAAACAATACTTGGCCCATGGAACCAAGATCAGATTGTTATCCTTAGGATGGCATGACTACAATTAAACGCCACACCAGAGGAACATGAATTAGGGTGCTCCTACATATCCCGAAGAACAAGCTGTCGGAAACCAAGGAGTTGCCAACAAATAGGTTACTGACCGATGTAGATCAAAAACTCTGGAGGCTTGGATACCATATTTGTCAAACTATGTTCCCCTTCCTAGAGGACCCTGAAAGCATGCATGGCAGCCTCTTGACATGTAGGTGTGGATGATGTGATATGATATGATAGTTTATTTATATAGCGCCTATACACAATGTGTTTCAAAGCGCTTCAAGGCAAGGGAGGGAACAAGGGAAAATACAACAACATTCTTACAGGCCATGAACAGTAAGGATGTGAAATTCACTATCGTACTCGGTCTGACAACATTTCAGATAGTGCAAGTGCTAGACATAGATAAGGAAGGGAGGGGGAGAGTGGGAAAGAAATGGAAACAGACAGGCGACTACTGTGCTAGGCCTGACGACATTTCTGGTAGAGCTGGGGGAAAACAAAAGGTGAGGGAGAGGGGTGCAGAAAGGGAGGGGAGGAACAAAACAAGCGACTATCGTACTAGGCCTAACAACGTTTCAGATAGTGCTGGAGGGAGGGTTGGGTGGGGCAGTAAGGGGATGGGGGAGCGACAGACGAGGTTACTATCATACTAGGTCCAGGGACAATTCTGATAGAGTAAGTGCTTAGAAGAAAGTAAGGAGAGGAGGGGAGGAGATTGGAAAAGGGAGAGGAAAGGAGAGAGCAGAGAGTAAGCAGTCAAAAAGAGGGGAGAGCGAATACAATTGCAGAAGTCAGTAGTAACACATAATGTTGCAAGCCAGGATACAAGATGAAGATGGGAACAGCATGATTCAGGGCAATCCTTCCCTAAATATTATAACATACACTTCAAGAGTTGTTGTATATTTCACAGAACTTCAACCTCAAAAGGGAAGCACTTACAAATATATAAAACACAGGTGCCAACCTTGAAGCTGTATTTCTGTGAGGTTCCAAGACATCTGAAATTCAAAAGTGCTGTGTTAAGCCAGTGGGTCTGCATCACTGTTCTCATCTGAGGCTGTTCCTGGTATGGGCACTGTGGAAGAGGTGCTCGCCTTTTAATTCCATGAATGGCCGTCATGGCACCAAACCATTAAGAAGCTCCTCCCACATTTTTCCTGCTCTTTTCTGAGCTTGCTTTGACGTTATAGAGAGATGGTTTTCTGTAGTGGAGATATGTCAACAATTGCTCACCTAACATGGAAACACTTACTAACTAAATAAAAATAGAAAGAACTCCTGTAAGGCCAAAACCTGATGCTCAAATGCAGTCCCCTTACCCAAAAGTGGGTAAGGGGACATTGACGAAACAGCACCTGAGGCACCTTGAAGATGGAGCAGCAGCCTTCAGGCCCTTTCCCCGTGTCAAGATGTCCAGTGTGGGTCAATGTGAGATAAAGCGAGGTGAGGGCACCGCCCACACGAGGCAGGTAAGGGCACCGCCGACTCGAGGCAGAGGACAGCTTGCTCGGAATGCAAGCTTATATTAGTAGATATAGTCTACGTTCTGTGTAATCTGATTGCCACTGGTGCCCTCTCCGGGTGTGGTTATAAAAGATATTTGCTAGAAGAACATGTTTAATCCAAGTCAAAGGATCATTGGTTTTATTCCCTTGCACCACTCTTCCCAATAAGTATTTTAAAAGACAACATAGAACCAAGGTTAAAGCCAAGTTGTCGTGCAGAATTGTTTAAATTGCTATTTGCACCTGCCGCCATGGGTGTACTGTAACTACTGTAATTATCATTCTAGACATGCATGATTATTAACATATATATTGGGTGTTTTGATGACGCAAGTGTGGTTTTCACCTGACTTTCTCAACTGTGTACCAGGACCCACAGAGTGTAATCCTGGATTTAATAGGTGTAGGAATTGGTTTGGCTCGTATGAAAAACCTAACTGTATTATACTTTGAAAAAATTAGAATCACATTTCTGAAACCATTTCTGTTCCCTAATTTGAATGTTATGAAGAAAATATGATCAGAAGTTTGACAACATGAGATAATGTGTTTCTCATTAAACATTAATCTGTTCATGTTATCACTGTACTCTTTCTCAAATGAAGAAATGCGAGATGAGACGAGTCCATGGTGAAATATTTCAGTGATATGTAGGCAAACTCGACTCATAGGCAAAGCGACCTTTATTTGAATGCTTGTTGAAGAAATATCTGGTAACTGATTGGAAACAGAATGAATGTTGGCTTGCTCCAATTGCTATAATCAGGAACTGAAAACAGTGGGCGTTATCGCAAAGAACAATTTAAAAATGTACATGATAGTCCTTTCCCATGGCAGATATTGATTATTATGGGATCAGGTACTTACAAATAAAAAAAGCATTAGCAAATCAAACAGTTTAGCCTTCGCAAAAGGGACACGCTTTGGCGCATAGACTTGTTTCCCTTCAGTGTCGTCCATGATCCAAAACTAATTGTGGTGGTACTCACTATGTATGATCCAAAACTAATTACAGGAATAACGCACCAGCTATGCTCCAAAACTAATTATGGTGCTTTATAACACCTTATGTTATGTTATGGTATTGAAATTTATTAAGCGCACGCACACCCAGAGGTATCATGGCGCTAGGAAAGAGGGAAGAACAAAAGAGAGCAGACAAAGCTAATGTATATGTTCCACGTACGAGCCAACACCTTTTGTGGAAGTGAATTTCCACATATGAAACAGACATGATTTTGGAGATAAAGCACTAGAGCCAAAACTACATGTGGTGGTAAACTCCACCTATAGCAGCAACTAATTGTGGCATTTAAAGGTAATTTATTAGCCAAAACAAAGCAACCAATGGGCACCCAGGATATTTTCTCCGCTTACATTGCCACCCTTCTCTCTATACTCTATAGAGGCTCCTTACAAGTGTGGAGGTGCAAAAAAAACTGGGGGTAACAGAATTACCACCATTTTTCACACACCACCATACTATGAGTTTGGCCATGGACTGGGGGATTTACATCCAGCATCATGCTAGAGATACATCCTCCCACTTTCCGCAGAAAATGTGCAGAATTGGCAGAATTACTGTGGCAGTAATTCTGCTGGCGGTAATTCCACCAGAAATATCAAGTCATTATTTCGAAAACTTAGTTTCTACATACAAAAGTTCTGAATACAAAGTTTCAAAAGAAAAAGTTTTGAATGCTTTTTTTTCGTGTTTCAAGTTTAATTTTAGTTTTGTATAGAAAAAAAAGTTTGTTTTAAAAAGAAAACAGGGGGTTGGAGGGAAACCCCCCATTATTATTATTGTTTTTTTTAAATGCATTCGAAACTTTTTTTTCTATGCTTTTGTGTTGGAACTTTTGGTGTAGAAACGTTCACTATAGAAACGATCACTATGAACCAAATGCCCCATGGAGTCCAATTTACTCTCAAAAAATGTGGATTAAATTTGCCACCACCAAGCGTAATCTGGCAGTAATTCCGCCAGACCAAGTAGTGGTAACAGTAATTCTGTTGGGTAGTATTTCCGGCAGATTTGCCGCCGGAATAATGCCCAAATCGTAATGAGGCCCTATATACCAATATTCTTGTCTGATATGCTGAGGATAAAATACCTCCTATGAAGTAACTTGAAACATGTTGCAACTACATTTATTCTGCAATCAGAAGAATAATGGAATGTCACCTTATCAAGGCTCATGAATATGTGTATTTAAAAGATAAACACGGATCAATGCAGTGTCTATGTGCACCTGCCCAGAAGAAAATAGTTAGGCTTTTTGAAGGCTTTTGTAATTAAAATTGAACTCACAGATTTTCTGATGAAAATATGTGAAATGTGTGAGTACACTGAATATGAAAACAATAGAAATAATGAGTTAACGATTCTATTTGCTGTGTAAAGCATATATGCTTGAGATGGCTGCATTCAAGCACATTGGACCTCATTATCAATTTAGTGGAGGTTCCTTGGAATGACTGCCAAATTAGTTTACTCTTGCTCTATTGTGTATATTTTCCATAGGTTTATGAATGTGGTAAGCCAGAGTTAAGCCTCATTTTTGGACTCTATAAGCGCTTTGGGGATTTTGTCTTATATACCACGAGTGGACATTCTGCTGTGGTAAATCAGAAGATGTTTGGAGGTAATCTAGAACTTTTAAATGCATCTAATCCCTCCATTTCACCTCCCAATTCAATGTTGTGGAAAAGTGTCTGTAGCAGAATTAACATCACTTTACCATTATTTCACCCCTTTACCACTACCTGTAACCATAGCACGAAACTTGTAATGAGGCCCCTGCTCTTGCATTTCCTTTAAGTGTGTAATTCAGGTGGCAGTGATGACTAGGCTACGAATGAAGTATATTGATTGTGAAAATTCATGGTTGGAGCCAGCTGTGGCATGCATGTGCATTCTATTGCAGAATGAGACATAGGGCGCCCTGTGACTGCAGGGTGGCATTGGCCAGAGTAAGAGAGTGAGGTCCTGGAAACAAAGTAAGCAGCAGGGCTTTCACAGACCTTGCTAGAAGATTAAAGTGGTTTGCATAGCGAGAAATGATGAACAAGGAGTATTAAGAACACCCGAGACTTGATTTAGTGTGAAGAATGTGGAGTTTGTGAACAGATAGAGACTGAAGGGAACTGTTCTTCCATTGGCAAGAATATATAACAGCAGGGACCCATTGGGTCCCTATTGAAAGTTTTGCCTTGGACCCTTTGCTGTAGTCAGGGGGAGGGCTTCACAAGCATGCCTTTAGTTGATATGTATGACTGCATGGTTCCATTGTACCTGCTCAATGCCTTTCAAAACCGGTGCTGCTGTCTGCTAAAAAGCTCAAAATCAAATGCTCACCCCCTGCCCAAAAGGTGGACCAGAGTAAAACCATTGGCCTAGAACCCCAGCTAGCAGGAACAAGGATCCCTGAAGCATGGAACAGTACCTGAGAGAATATGAAAGGATCCCAGGGCCAGGACTCCGACAAACCGATTCATAGGCAACTCGATCAGGGGTCTATAACCTTTGGCTCGCCAGATGTTTTGGACTAGAACTCTCACCATCCCTAGCCAGCTTTCTCAATGGTGAGGGATCATGGGAGGCATACGCCAAAACACCTGAAGAGCCACAGGTTGCAGACATTCCAGATTTGATAAAGTAGACTCATGACTTCCTAAAATAGACGTAAAGGAATTAATATATAAAGAGTTTCCGTGACTGCGAGGATTGTCATAAAGTACCTTCGAACTAGATGAAAAAGAGCTCTGGTATATTGCACATGTTATGCCTGTATTCTAGTCCTGAATGGATCCAGGTAATGTGGTGAGAACGCAGAGGTCATATTGCTAAAAATGGATTTCGGGTCAGAGCTGTGGCTTTCTGTTTCTAATGTGTGAAATATCGAAACGTGATCTCCGCCGAGATCTAGCACATCTGTTCCTATCTAACAAGTCTCAGACCAGAACACTAGAAACCTCTTTTTTGCACAACATCTCATTAATGACAATCTGCAATGAATTGTGTTTGCTACGCTGATGGTCAACATAGATTGAGTGTCGATCAGCCTTCATTTATCTCGTATGGGCTAACTCTGCTTTAGTATCGAGAACCTTGCTCTTGCTGCGTATTCTACAGAAGATGATGTCTATATGCTGGAATTTCTTTCTTAACACCAATAATAATTAAGGACCCCTGAACACCTTCTAACACTTAGGATTTATCAAACACATGTTAATTCCTCTCAACTGACGGGATCAGGCATTTCTTCTGTGGGGGCTTTGAGTCTCTACTCAAGTTGCTTTGTACCAACACTTCTATCTGTTTTATTCATGGAGACAATTGTGTTTGGATGTTTATTGTTTTTGTTAAATATACTGGGCCTCATCAAGAGTTTGGCAGTAACCCTTAAATGCGGCAGTAGCACTATTGCCGCTACATTTAAGGGTCCGCCAGATCATGGCCTTGGTGGATTTCCCCCCAGCTCAGAGCTGGAGCAAATTTGCCGATTTTTGGCGCTATTACCACTGGCGGGATACCCACCGGCGGTAATAGCACAAATTTTCTCCGTTGGGCCCATGGGGAATGGGCACTAACCGTTCTGCCAAACCCATGATTCGGCACTAATATCGCCGGGGGGTTTGGCGGTAGGGCTAATAGCACCGGCGGTAATAGCGCCAGCGTTACTGCCCAACTCGTGATGAAGCCCACAGTTTTTTCAGTATTTAATATTGCTACATATTTGACTATTTCTTTTAAACTATATTCTGAATAAATCTACTTTCACGGAATACCATATTCATATTCTGTACCAATGTCATCCCAGGGGGAACAGAACACAGTTGTTCGCTCTTCTCATGTATTTAATTTTTCTAAAACCCGGGTTTTGGTTCATTTTCTCTGTCAAATAATAAGCTGCTGTGCAAAAATATGAAGAATAACACAGGTTATGTCCCGGGGGAGTGACATGGCGCTGCACATTGGTCAATTTCTGGGCTATCCGGCCGGTATAGCTTAGGAATTCCAAGTAGACTGGAGATTAGCCAGTGAGGAAAGGCCTTGTCATCCTCCTGGCCTCGTTGTGCTGACAGCATGGCTCTCTGCATGGAACTCCCTCATCACGGGTATGTGCACTGACAGCCATGCTCAGTACGGCCCTCCAATGATCAGAGGGAGCACGGAGCTGACATCCATGCTGCCAGCGCCACATGGCACTCAGTGCCACACTTCCTCTCATCACGGGAGCACTGCACTGAGAGCTATGTGGCCATGGTAGTCAGCGCGGGGCAACCTCCTCATCGACAATAAGCGATGCTCCCTGCCTTGCCCGGGCCACACCTGACAGAGGAAATGGGTGAAGGCCCTTCTGTAAGCGCCAATCTCATCCTGCACGGGTCGCACTTCACAGACGGGGCCCAAGCATGTAAAATCATCCACTGCCAGATCCACTACTTACCTTCTTAGGGTTGATGCCCCCTGTTTCCTGAAGCCCTTGCGGCCTGCCCTTGGCCGGGCTGCACTTGGCACACGTTTTCCTAGCTGCGACTTAAGGCATGCCCCATCCAACAAGCAGATGTTCTTATTTATTTTTTTTAATATGTTTTTTTAAAATGTTGTTAAGAACATAATAGCTTTATAGTCCACAACCTCGGGCTGTATAAACAGTTGTGGCCCCTGAAGACCTTGCTAAATGCCTTTGCACCTGTGCCTTTAACTTGGTCTTGCGGGCCCATAACTCCAGCTACGGCCCTCGGGCTAGGTCAATAAAGCTTACATGTATTTATATCACCTTGTTAAAGCCTAAAACATTATTTTCAAACGTTCATATAAGCTGTCACAAATGCACCTTAATAAGGCACATTTTGACTACTAGTCATTTAAAAAAACACATTCATTTCACAAAGATACCAACGGCAAAAGCAATGTTTTTTTAGTTATTGTTTTCAATTGCTTTCAATTGTGCAACAGAGTAATTTCCCGAGTCTTTTTGTTTTACACAGTGTAATTACCTCTCAGAGCTCGTACATGGAAAGTAAACTACCCCACCTCGCCAACCCATTGGATTGCAAAAAATCCAGTTGGCTCCGTTCCTCTTCTACTGAGAACACCAACATAAAGAAGCAATCCTCTAGAAACGAAGATTCCTCCTTCTCTCTGTCTGACAGCTAACTCAGCCAATAGAATCTGCCCCATAAGCACACACGTATGCAGCACAAAATGACAATGCTAAGAACATAGACAGGGTGGATTGAATGACAACTACCCTGCTATGGCTGAAATCAGTAGGTTTGGCACTAGGTACAGCCAAAGCACCACCTATAAATAAACATGAACATTAATCATTTGTCATGTGTGGTTGTGAAAATATTTTTTTCTGCAGGTGTGATTTTGTAAAGTTTGTGACTTTTCAGTTCCTTGAAGTTTGCACTATATTTCTGCTTTCACTGATGGCAAACATGTATGTTCACATCATTCATTAAGCAAGCAAACTTTCCCGTCAATTTTATTAGTGGCTAAAAGTCATCACACACGCCTATGTGACTTAACTATTTTCTAAAAGTGCATTAGTGCTGAAGGACTGAGATGATTACTGTTTGTACTATTGCAGTCTCGAGTTTACTATTTGCTAAAGTATATTCAGTGGAGAACGAAGCATGCATAACCATATTTGCAAACGTTATTACTTGCAAAAGTACAGTGGGGAACAATGTAAATACCCATAGCCACATTTGTGGACGTGTATTCATGCTTGGTGTTCATGACAAATGCGGAGGTGTACGTCAATGTGCACAGAAAACATGCAAGTCTCTCAACAGCCTAGTTAGTATGCTCCTGCTCTCTCTTGGTGACTGTCCCTGAGAGTGCTGTATTTCTTTTTTTGAAGGTGGTGCTGACTGGAATCAGTGATAATGCGGTATCTTGCATCAGGAGCTATGCGTATATTACATGCCCTGAATGCTGCAGTGGAGTGGGAGTGCATACCCTCTACAAGGAGTTAAGGCCACCTGAGAGAAGGCAGTCACTAAAATGGAGCTGAGAAATGGTATGAAACATACCCCAAACAGGGCTGTCATCTTGAGACAAGCCTCATTACAGGTTTGCCTGTCCATAAACAACAGTGCCTGTAAGCTTACCGGCACCTTTATTTCCGGACCGGCAAACTACGAGTCTGCCTGCTGGAGCCGATATGCCCGACAGGTCGGACCCTGCTGGACACAGCTGCCACGGTAAGCAGATTGTCATGGAAGCACCGGCACCGTTATTAATGGTGCTGGTGCTTCCGTGTTCCCCATTCCCACAGAGTCCTATTGAGCACTATGGGGGCTCAAAAGGGAATGGGGAATAGTTTGTGCAATGGGGACTTACCTGTCCCACCAGGGTCGGACTAGACCGGTAAGTCCCCTTTGCACAACAACGGACACAGTCACGTATGGGAGGCAGCCATGGAGTTAATTGCTCCATGGCTACTGCCATACTCGGAATCACCCCCATTGTGTTACCAACCCAACCCACATAAAGGGCTGCATACTGGACTGGATGGCAGATCATAACTGCCAAATCTCAACCAGTGCCAACACTCCTTGCCCCTGGCCTGACCACCACATTGACTTCTCCATCCCCTACCCTAAGAAACATAAACCTACTGCAATACCACTACCACCAGCATTCACTCAAAGCTCACTGAAGCTTACAAATAAAAACATCATGTCATGGTTGGACACCCCCTGCCTTAAACCACCCTTCTCTGTCGACCCAAACTATCCAGTGGACACCTAAACCCTAACTATGTCCAAAGCAGTGACTAGCAGTGCACCCCTAGCTCTACGCAAAGAGTGTCAGACACTCAAAGTCCTGGTTTACCCCTGACCTCCTTGAACTGTGAAAGAAGAAACGTCAGGCAGAAATATTGAGGCATAAAATCCATCTAACACCCTGAGAGATAACTACAAATGTATAATAAATAATACATCATTCACATCCCTTTGCAGCTCATATTACTCTAGACACCTGTGGGACATTTGCTCCCTGCCAATGTCAGCAATTAATTATGCACCTGGCAAATCCGTTATCCCTCACGTTTTGCATTCCCGATGGAGAAGTAGGCAGGAGCTAGTGGTTTAAACTACCCGCGATTTTCTAATCACAGGTATTTATTTATATCTCTGTCTAATTCGGTAAATCAATTCTATACCCGCTTGGGAACAATTAGTGTCTGCACACAATGGCTGCATTAGTCGCTTGTGGTGATACGTTAAAGCTAAAATATCCTCAGCAAGGAAGGAATCGCTCTAGACCTGCTCTCCACCTGAACATGCTCTGGTTACTTCATGCGCCGCTGTAGGCAGTGCTGCAGGCTGAATAAATTCAGAACAGGACTGGCCATTTCTTCAAGAAATATGTTGCAACAATTGTGCCCAAACACAGACCACAGCAGAAAAAAAAACATATGGTTAGCAGTGAACATGTTTATGAACATGTCTCACTCTGATTTTGAGGATGCGGGAAAAAAGTGGAGGTAAAACTGTCACTGCCACTATTTTTTGCAATAACAAAATTACCACCATTCTTCCTGTGTCACCAATTTCCATGCTTTGGCATATTTTACCACCAGTACAGCTGGAGTTAATTCCTTCACTACGTAATTGCGCCGGTGGTAATTCCACCAAAAATCCCCAATGATAACTAAGGTCTAACACCGCCCTCCCACCACTTGGAATCCCATGGTAAACCCATGGTACCAAGTGGCAGTATCTGATTTTGGAAGTTGTTATGAAGAATTACCACAGAATTACCGCCACACTTAGAATGAGGCACATCATTTGCGGATGTGAAATCATATACAATAGTACCCGTAGTTTAGAAGTAAATTACACAGAAATAAAATACGTATACGGCTACATCACAAAACAGAAACATGTAGCAAGTAATATACACCTTAATTACATAAAAGGTTTTAATTTGGTTAACATGGGTGCTGTTGTATCACTGGTGTTGACTTTAAAAGCTTCCTAGGCATCAATGTGTTGTTCTTCAATAATTGATTGGAGGTGATACTTCAAGAGATGTTGCCTTATTAGAAGACCATTATCCCCTAGAACGTTCCAATTTAGTAGCAGTGATGCCAATGCCAGGTAGATTCTGCAAATGGGTGCTGAGTGAAGACATAGCACAAAACCATGTTTCAAGCAGTGCCTGACTTGAATTGGTCTACACTCCTGCAACTAACACAAAGGTGGTATTTCCAGATGGCATGGGGCATAGCACAACCAATGGTATTCCATTTAAATTTGCCAATAGCCCCATAAAACCACCAGTATACACCTCTGCCCCCTCTTGAAGCCACAAAACGGTATGAACCAGAGTCTATCTGTCGATTGGTTCAGAGTGCTGACAAGAAAAGGGGGACCATTCCCTGAGACATGCAAACATGCAGATAGTAGCTCAGGGCAAAGGGAAGAAAGCAACAAAAACACTACTTGGCCCATGGAACCAAGATCAGATTGTTATCCTTAAGATGGCATGAATACAATTCAACACCACACCAGAGGAACATGAAATAGGGTGCTCCTACATATCCCGAAGAACAAGCTGTCGGAAACCAAGGAGTTGCCAACAAATTGGTTAGTGGCCGTTGTAGATCAAAAACTCTGGAGGTTTGGATACCATATTTGTCAAACGATGTTCTCCTTTCTAGAGGACCCTGAAAGCATGCATGGCAACCTCTTGACAAGTAGGTGTGGATGGGAATAACTTCTGAGCCCAAACATCTGGGACCAAAAATAACTAGAGTGACGTCCATTGGTGGGAACCGTCCTTAGGACACCAACCGAATTACTAGTGGCACAGAACTGATTTGCCTGTGAATAGATGGGGGTGGTGATGATAAATGACATGCCTTGCAACGCTGGTGTTGAGGAAATACCCATTCAATCTCTAGGACTCCAATAGTGCAGGTGGAGTGTTGTGGGAGGAACTGCAGACAGCGTAGAGTAGAAAGGTTGCGGCTGAAGGAAGCGACTCACGACACACTATGTGGTGTAGAATAAGAAGAACATGGCGATGTGGACAGAGCCCGAACATCTCCCTCTTACCTCTGACTACACTGTAGAATCCTGGGGAATGGGTAACAGGGACATTGACGAAACAGCAGCTGAAGCATCTGGAAGAGGGAGAAGCAGCCTTCAGGCCCTTGCCCAGTGTCAAGATGTCCAATGTGGGGCAATGTTACATAAAGCAGGTGAGGGCACCGCCGACGCGAGTCAGGGAAGGGCACCGCCGACTCGAGGCAGAGGACAGCTTGCTCGGAATGCAGGCTTATATTAGTAGATATAGGGCCTCATTACATGGTAGGTGGTAAACCATGGTGCTATTAGCACCATGGTTGACGCCGGTACCATACCTGTACCACAATGGAGAAAAGGGGAATTACCACCCTATTCCAAGGTTGGCGGGGTGGTAATTCCCCCTTTCTCCATGGCCCTTCCCCATTCCCATTTTTGCCCCATAGGGTTCAATGGGAATGGGGAATGGGCTAATTACGGTACCGCAAATTGCGGTACCGTAATTAGCACCAAGGTCCCTTTGCGGGTCCCAACTTTAACGGCTGGTCTACACCAGCCGTTAAGGTCGGGTCCCGCAAAGGGACCTCGTAGTAAGGCGGTAAGGGTTTACCGGTAACGGTGCCCTTACCGGTACCGGTAAACCCTTACCGTCTACCATGTAATGAGGCCCATAGTCTACGATCTGTGAAATATGATTGCCACTGGTGCCCTCTCTGGGTGTGGTTATAAAAGATATTTGCTAGAAGAACATGTTTAATCCAAGTCAAAGGATCACTGGTTTTATTCCCTTGCACCACTCTTCCCAATAAGGATTTTAAAAGACAAGATAGAACCAAGGTTAAAGCCAAGTTGTCATGCAGAATTGTTTAAATTGCTATTTGCACCTGCCGCCAGGGGTGTACTGTAACTACTGTAATTATCATTCTAGACATGCATGATTATTAACATATATATTGGGTGTTTTGATGACGCAAGTGTGGATTTCACCTGACTTTCTCAACTGTCTACCAGGACCCACAGAGTGCAATCCTGGATTTAAATGGTGTAGGAATTGGTTTGGCTCGTATGAAAAACCTAACTGTATTATACTTTGATAAACTGAGAATCACATTTCTGAAACCATTTCTGTTCTCTAATTTGAATGTTATGAAGAAAATGTGATCAGACGTTTGATAATATGAGATAATGTGTTTCTCATTAAACATTAATCCGTTCATGTTATCATTGTACACTTTCTCAAATGAAGAAATGCGAGATGAGACCTGTCCATGGTGCTATATTTCAGTGATATGTAGGCAAACTCGCCTCATAGGCAAAGCGACCTTTACTTGAATGTTTGTTGAAGAAATCTCTGGTAACTGATTGGAAACAGAATGAATGTTGGCTTGCTTGAATTGTTATAATCAGGAACTGAGAACAGTGGGCATTATCTCAAAGAACAATGAAGAAATTGACATTATAGTCTTTCCCCATGGCAGATATTGATAATTATGAGATCAGGTACTTACAACTAAAAATAAGCATTAGCAAATCAAACGTAAAGCGCTATATAAACTTAATAAATACAAATACAAAACAGTTTAGCCTAGGCAAAAGGGACAAGCATTGGCACACAGACTTCCTTCCCTTCCAGTGCCATCCATGATCTGAAACTAATTGTGGTGCTTTACAACACCTACTAGACAAAGCTAATGTGTGTGTCCCAAGTACGAGCCAACACCTTTTGTTGAGGGAAATTGCCACACATGAAACAGAAATGATTTTGGAGATAAAGCACGAGAGCCAAAACGACATGTGGTTGTAGATTCCACCTAGAGCAGCAACTAATTGTGGCATTTAAGTGCAATCTATGAGGCAAAACAAAGCAACCAAAGGGCACCCAGGATCTTTTCTCCGCTCACATTGCCACCCTCCTCTCTATACTCTATAGAGGCTCATTACAAGTATGGAGGTGCATGAAAAAACTGGTGGTAACAGAATTACTGCCACTTTTCCCACACTACCATACTACGAGTTTGGCCCTGGACTAGGGGATTTACACCCAGCATCATGCTGCAGATACATCCTCCCACTTTCCACGGAAAATGTGCAGAATTGGCAGAATTACCATGGCAGTAATTCTGCTGGCAGTAATTCCCCCGCAAATGCCCCATGGAGTCCAATTGACTCTCAAAAAATGTGGATTAAATTTGCCACCGCCAATTGTAATCTGGCAGTAATTCCGCCAGACCAAGTAGTGGTAACAGAAATTCTGTTGGGCAGTATTTCTGCCAGATTTGCCACCAGAATAATGCCCAAATCGTAATGAGGCTCTATATACCAATATTCTTGTCTGATATGCTGAGGATAAAATACCTCCTATGAAGTAACTTGAAACTTGTAGCAACTACATTTATTCTGCAATCAGAAGAATAATGGGATGTCACCTTATCAAGGCTTCTAAATATGTGTATTTAAAGGATAAAGCCGAATCAATTGAGTGTCTGTGCGAACCTGTCCAGACAACATTAGTTAAGCTTTTTGTAGGCTTTTGAAATTAAAAATTAACTCCTGGATTTTCTGATGAAAGTACGTGAAAATATTGAGTACAATGAATATGAAAGCAATAGAATTTATGAGTTAAAAATTCTATGTGCAGTGCAAAGCATATAGGCTTGAGATGGCTGCATTCAAGAACATTGGACATTATCAATTTAGTGGAGGTTGCCTTGGAATGACTGCCAAATTAGTTTACTCTTACTCTGTTGTGCATATTTACCACAGGTGTATGGGTGTGGTAAGGCATAGTTAATCCTCATTTTTGGACTCTAAGTGCTACAAGGATTTTTTCTTATTTATCACTGGTGGAAATTCTGCTGTGGTAAATACGAAGATTTTGGAAGGTAAACTAGAGCGTTTAAATGCATCTAATCCCTCCATTTCACCTCCCAATTCAGTGTTGTGGAAAAGTGTCAGCAGAAAAATTAACATCTCTTTACCATCATCTCACCCCTTTACCACCATCTGTAACCACAGCACCAAACTTGTAATGAGGCCCCTTGTCTTGTATTTCCTTTAAGTGTGTAATTCAGATGGCAGTGATGACTAGGCTACGCATGAAGTATATTGATTGTGAAAGTTGAGGGTTAGAGCCAGCTGTGGCATGCATGTGCATTGTGTTGCAGAATGAGTCATAGGGCGCCTTGTGACTGGAGTGAGAGAGTGATGTACCTGAACCAAAGTAAGCAGCAGGGCTTTCATAGACCTTGCTAGAAAATTGACGTGTTTTGCATAGCAAGAGATGATGAACAAGGAGTATTATGAACACCCAAGACTTGATTTAGTGTGATAAATGTGGAGTTGATGAACAGATGGACAGAGACTGAAGGGACCTGTTCCTCCATAGGTAAGAATATATCACAGCATGAACCAGAACTGGGCCCCTAGTGAGAGTCTTGCCTGGGACCCTTTGCTGTAGTCAGGGGGAGGGTTTTACAAGCATGCCTTGAGTTCAAAGCTGTGACTGCATGGATCCAATGTACCTGCTCAATGCCTTTCAAAACAGGTGCTGCTGTCTGCTAATAAGCTCAAAACCAATGCACACCCCCTGCACCAAAGATAGAGCAAAGTAAAATCATTGACCTACACCCAGATAAGTAGGAACAAGGGTCCCTGCACCATGGACCAGTACCTGAGAGCTTATGAAATGATCCCAGGGCAGGACCTCGACAAACCGATTCATGGGCAACTAGATCAGGGGTCTATGACCTTTAGCTCTCTAGATGTTTTGGACTAGAACTCTCACCATCCCTAGCCAGCTTTCTCAATGGTGAGGGATCATGGGAGGTGTACGCCAAAACAGCTGAAGAGCCACAAGCAGACATTCTGGAACCAGATAAAGTAGACCCATGACTTCCTAAAATAGACGTGAGGGAATTGATAAATAAAGAGTTTCCATGACTGCGAGGATTGTCATAAAGTAGCTTTGAACTAGATGAAAAAGAGCTCTGGTATAATGCACATGTAATGCATGTATTATACTCGTGAATGGATCCATGTAATGTGGTGAGAACTCAGAGGTCATATTGCTAAAAATGGATTTCGGGTCAGAGCTGTGGCTTTCAGTTTCTAATGTGTGAAATATCGAAACGTGATCTCCGCCGGGATCTAGCACATCTGTTCCTATCTAACAAGTCTCAGACCAGAACACTAGAAACCTCTTTTGTGCAGAACATCTCATTAATGACAATCTGCAATGAATTGTGTTTGCTACACTGGTGGTCAACCTAGATTGAGTGTCGATCAGCCTTCATTTATCTTGTATGGGCTAACTCTGCTTTAGTATCGAGAACATTGCTCTTGCTGCGTATTCTACAGAAGATGATGTCTATATGCTGGAATTTCTTTCTTAACACCAATAATAATTAAGGACCCCTGAACACCTTCTAACACTTAGCATTTATCAAACACATGTTTATCCCTCTTAACTAACGGGATCAGGCATTTCTTCTGTGGGGGCTTTGAGTCTCTACTCAAGTTGCTTTGTACCAACACTTCTATCTGTTTTATTCATGGAGACAATTGTGTTTGGATGTTCATTGTTTTTGTTAAATATACAGTTTTTTCAGTATTTAATATTGCTACATATTTGTCCAGGTTTTTTTTTAAACTATATTCCGAATAAAACTACTTTCACGGAATACCATATTCATATTCTGTACCAATGTCATCCCAGGGGGAACAGAACACAGTTGTTCGCTCTTTTCATGTATTCATTTTTTCTAAAACCCGGCTTTTGGTTAATTTTTTCTGTGAAATAATAATCTGCTGTGCAAAAATATGAAGAATAACACAGGTTATGTCCCGGGGGAGTGACATGGCGCTGCACATTGGTCAATTTCTGGGCTATCCGGCCGGTATAGCTTAGGAATTCCAAGTAGACTGGAGATTAGCCAGTGAGGAAAGGCCTTGTCATCCTCCTGGCCTCGTTGTGCTGACAGCATGGCTCTCTGCATGGAACTCCCTAATCACGGGTATGTGCACTGACAGCCATGCTCAGTACGCCCTCCAATGATCAGAGGGAGCACGGAGCTGACATCCATGCTGCCAGCGCCAGATGGCACTCAGTGCCACACTCCCTCTCATCACGGGAGCACTGCACTGCACTGAGAGCTATGTGGCCATGGTAGTCAGCGCGGGGCACCCTCCTCATCGACAATAAGCGATGCTCCCCGCCTTGCCCGTCCACACCTGACAGAGGAAACGGGTGGAGATCCTTCTCTCAGCGCCATTCTCATCCTGCACGGGTCGCACGTCACAGACGGGGCCCAAGCATGCAAAATCACCCACCGCCTGATCCACTACTTACCTTCTTAGGGTTGGTGCCCCCTGTTGCTGAAGCATTTGCTGGCATGCACTTGGCCGGGCTGCACTTGGCACACTTGTCCTAGCTGCGATTTAAGCCATGCCCCATCCAACAAGCGGATGTTCTTATTTATTTTTTTAAACATGTTTTTTAAAATGTTGTTAAGAACATAATAGCTTTATAGTCCACAACCTCGGGCTGTATAAACAGTTATGGGCCCTGAAGACCTTGCTAAATGCCTTTGCACCTGTGCATTTAACTTGTTCTTGAGGGCCCATAACTCCAGCTACGGCCCTCGGGCTAGGTCAATAAAGCTTACATGTATTTATGTCACCTTGATAAAGCCTAAAACATTATTTTCAAACGTTCATATAAATTGTCACAAATGCACCTTATTAAGGCACATTTTGACTACTAGTCATTTAAAAAAACACATTCATTTCACAAAGATACCAAAGGCAAAAGTGATGTTTTTTTAGTTATTGTTTTCAATTGCTTTCAATTGTGCAACAGAGTAATTTCCCGAGTCTTTTTGTTTTACACAGTGCAATTACCTCTCAGAGCTCGTACATGGAAAGTAAATTACCCCACCTCGCCAACCCATTGGATTGCAAAAAATCCAGTTGGCTCTGTTCCTCTTCTACTGAGAACACCAACATAAAGAAGCAATCCTCTAGAAACGAAGATTCCTCCTTCTCTCTGTCTGACAGCTAACTCAGCCAATAGAATCTGCCCCATAAGCACACACGTATGCAGCACAAAATGACAATGCTAAGAACATAGACAGGGTGGATTGAATGACAACTACCCTGCTATGCCTGAAATCAGTAGGTTTGGCACTAGGTAGAGCCAAAGCACCACCTATAAATCAACATGAACATTAATAATTGGTCGTGTGTGCTTGTGGAAAGATTTTATTTTTTTCTGTAGGTGTGATTTTGTAGAGTTCGAGACTTTTCAGCTCCATGAAGTTTGCACTATATTTCTGCTTTAACTGATGGCAAACATGTATGTTCACATCATTCATTAAGCAAACAAACTTTCCCGCCAATTTTATTAGTGGCTAAAATTCTTCACACGCGTCTATGTGACTTAACTATTTTCCAAAAGTGCATTAGTGCTGAAGGACTGAGATGATTACTGTTTGTACTATTGCAGCCTCGAGTTTACTATTTGGTTAGTGTTCATGACAAATGCGGAAGTGTACGTCCATGTGCACAGAAAAAATGAAAGTCTCTCAACAGCCAGTTAGTATGCTCCTGCTCTCTCTTGGTAACCGTCCCTGAGAGTGCTGTATTTCTTGTTTTGAAGGTGGTGCTGACTGGAATCAGTGAGAAGGCGGTATCTTGCATAAGGAGCTATGCGTATATTACATGCCCCGAATGCTGCAGTGGAGTGGGAGTGCATAACCTCTACAAGGAGGTAAGGCCACTTGAGAGAAGGCAGTCACTAAAAAGGAGCTGAGAAATGGTATGAAACATACCCCAAACAGGGCTGTCGTCTTGAGACAAGCCTCATTACAAGTTTGCCTGTCCATAAACAACAGTGCCTGTAAGCTTACCGGCACCTTTATTTCCGGACCTGCAAACTATGCGTCTACCTGCTGGAGCCGCTATGCCCGCTATGGACACAGCTGCCACGGTAAGCAGACTGTCATGGAAGCACTGGCACCGTTATTAATGGTGCTGGTGCTTCCGTGTTCCCCATTCCCAAAGAGTCCTATTGATCGTTACCACAGACAGGGTTACCCCCGGACTTGTAATGAGGCCCAATGTGTTGTGCTGTGAGCCACACCTGTTTGTGGACCTGGTTGTGTAGAATGCAACATTTATGAATAGCAAGTTAATTGCGAAATGTGTCTTGTTTAACTTTTAACTTTTTTTAATATGTTTAAAATTAAATTATAAACTCTATCCTCTAAACTCAAAACTATCTCTAATGTCTATAATATACTAATCTATACTATACTAGCTCAAACTACAAAATATATCATACTATGGGCCTCATTACACGGTCACCGGTAATGGTACCGGTGACCATTAACCCTTACCGCCTTACTACGAGGTCCCTTTGCGGGTTGGTACTTTAACGCCTGCTTTTTAGCAGGCGTTAAAAACCAACCCGCAAAGGGACCAGGGTGCTAATAATGGTACCGCAATTTGCGGTACCGTAATTAGCACCTTCCCCATTCCCATTATGCCCTATGGGGCAAAAATGGGAATGGGGAAGGGCAATGGGGGGAAGGGGGAATTACCGCCCCACCAACCTTGGAATAGGGTGGTAATTCCCCTTTCCTCCACGGCGGTGCCGGTATTTTACTGGCATGGCACCTTGGTCCACCGCCTACCGTGTAATGAGGCCCTATATTTTGTTAAATGCTACATGCAGAGTTCCATTTCCCAAACAGAAATCAGCAGGGACCACGCCAGGACATCTCAGCAGCATGAGCAGGCCTCAAAGTCCCAATGACCTACAAAGCCATTTCGCTGGCCAATTCCCTAGAAACACTATGATTTAGACATTGGACCTCATTACGACCCAGGCGGAGGACCATGGTGCTATTAGCTATTAGCTATTAGCACTGTCGGAATGGGGAATTACCACCCCATTCCAAGGTTGGCGGGGTGGTAATTCCCCATGCCGCCATGGCCCTTCCCCATTCCCATTTTTGCCCCATAGGGCTCAATGGGAATGGGGAAGGCGCTAAGTACGGTGCTGCAAATTGCGGCACCGTACTTAGCACCAAGGTCCCTTTGCGGGTCCCTCCTTTAACGGCTGGTAAAACCAGCCATTAAGGTCGGGTCCCGCAAAGGGATCTCGTAATTAGGCGCTAATAGGTTAACAGCGCCGCAGACTTTTATGGCGCCGTTAACCCATTAGCGCCTGGGTCGTAATGAGGCCCATTCTGTTACCAACTCCACGCACATAAAGGGCTGCATACTGGACTGGATTGCAGATCATAACTGCCAATTCCCAACCAGTGCCAACACTCCTCTCTCCTGGCCTGACCACCACATTATTGACTCCTCCAAATCCTACTCTAGGAAACATAAATCTACTGCAACACCACTACCACCAGCATTCACTCAAAGCTCACAGAAGCTTACAAAAGAAAACTTCATGTCATGGTTGGACACCCCCTGCCTTAAACCACCCTTCTCTGTCGACCCAAACTATCCAGTGGACACCTAAACCCTAACTATGCCCAAAGCAGTGAATATGATTGCACCCCTAGCTCTATGCAAAGAGTGTCAGACACTCAAAGTCCTGGTTTACCCCTGACCTCCTTGAACCGTGGAAGAAATGTCAGGCAGAAATATTGAGGCATAACAATCCATCTAACACCCTGAGAGATAACTGCAAATGTATGCAAGGTATACAAGCGAGCAATCATCGCTGCAAAATACTCTGCCTTCGATGCTAGAATATCCAATGGAAAAATCAGAGATCTTCACCATTTTCAGAGAACTTGAGAACCCAGCGTCACTACCCCGCTACCCTCGTCCGTCAAGGGTGAAGCCTGGTGCGCCTCCTTCCAAATGGCAACGCTTAATGAAATTGACACCCTTAACAAAAAAATCCTAAGCAATTCTGCCAACTGCCACAAGAACCCCAATTACCTAGCTTCCATTACCTCCCCTGACTACCCACAATTTCACTTAAAAAACTCTCAGAGACAGAAGTTATATCAGTAGTCAAAAATCTAAAACCTTCCAGATGCAAAGGAGATATCTGCCCAGCAGCCATCATAAAAGACTGCTGAAATCCTAACTCCGATCATCACACCTCTCATTAACACCTCTTTCTCGAGTAGCATACTGCCTGTCAGTCGTAAAGAAGCATGGGTACCCATCTGTTAAAAGGGCAGTCTACCTGCAAGTTCAACTTTTTCTTGAAACCAACCATGTCCTAGGTGTGCAGCAATCTGGATTCTGACCTGGCCATGGTACGGAATCAGATTCACTAGATTTAAAAAATCAGCTAACGAGAACAGGGATGAGGGAAAGTCAGCACTTCTCCTCCTCTTTTACCTACCTGCTGCATTCGACCTGGTCAACCACAAAATGTTATGCCACCACCTCATCACCTCTGCTAACTTCTCCCCCATGGCCACTGCCTGGATCGCATCCTCCCTTGATTGAAGAGTTATGAGCGTCTTCTCTGAAAATTCAAATGCCCCTCCATCCCGTATCCCATGTGTGGTACCTCAAGGCTCATGACCCTATACAACATTTTCCCCAAGTCTCTCTTTGACATCCTTGATTCCTGTGGCATAGCATACACCAACTATGCTAATGGCACCTAAATCTTGATCCCACTCACCAGCAATTATATAGACGACTCCAACAGGCCCAACAATATTTACTCCTTGATCCAATCTTGGATAGCAGCAAACCACCCGTGTCTAAACAGGGACAAACTGAAATCTTGCTTGTCTGACCAGCCACAACTCTAAGAAATCTTGATGAACAATACTCCTCAGAGCATTCAATGTCTAGTTGAGCCTGGTCTGTTTTTCTAAATGCTGCTGTATGCAATTGGCCAGACCCAGGACTTCAGAATCCTCTACATTCTTATTTTCCTCTCCCATAGTTAGAATTTGGTATTTCAGTGCATTCACCAGACAGATCAAATCATGGATTGTAGTTGTATCATTGCTGACAGCCTGGCACCACAATAAAAAGGTATTAGAAGCATGCTGAGCTGTTTCCTGAGATCACATTCCCAGGAGTCAAAGGCATGGATGGCTGTGCTCCACCTTTGTGTTGCATACTATACTCAATGATAGCTGGGCACAGTCAAAAGAGACACTGAATCTCATGAAGGGAGCAGGGCTGGAGTAGTAAATTCATGGATTCTGATCGTCTTAGAGTCAAAGAGGCTTCAACAGAATGGATGAAGAGGCCACAGATGTTGTCACATGTGGCCATTACATTGCATTCAGGAAGCCCTGTAATACGAGATTCAAACAAAACAGGGAACATGGTAGTAGTTGTAAACCACTAGTTCACATGTTCTGTTGCTACCCTTAGCACTACCAATGAAATCAACAGTTAATCCTTTTGGTCCAAACAAAACAGGGCACATGGTAGTAGTTGCAACCCATTATTTCACATGTAATGTTGCTACGATTATCACTGACAATGAAAACAACAGTCAATCCTTTTGGTCTAAGTTATCCCAAAACCTTACATTGAATACTGCTAGAAGATTTGATGCTGTGTGTGCTCAAACTTTGACAAAAATGTAATGGCCATCATTACAAGTTTGCCGGTCTGGAAACAACGGTGCCGGTAAGCTTAACAGCACAGTTGTTTCTGGACCGGCAAGCTACGAGTCTGCAGGCAGGTGCTGTACCGCTACCAACTCTGAGCTGGCGGGCAGAACGGTATCGGCCACAGACTTTCACGGAAGAACCGGTACCGTTATTAACAGTGCCGGTGCTTCTGTGATCCCCATTCCCATTGAGTCCTATGGGACTCAGGTTGGAATGGGGATTAACATATACTGCCGCCTGACTCACCGTACCGGTGGGGCTCTAATGCCCGGGTGATTCTGGCAAGTTAGGTGGTGGTAAATCATTATGGTTCCGGCGGCTACCTGCCGGTTTTACCGGCACGGTTTCCGTCTGACTTGTAATGAGGGCCAATGCTTTGTATTTGTATGCTTGCAGAGCTTTGTGTTTTAGCAGTTGGGAAACACTGGGAAGTTCCTTAAAAGAAGCACAATGTACAATGTTGCCAATATAGTCTGTTTCCTCTCTAGGGGTCCATATGCCCACAGTCACATCAATGGTGTCCACAATGAACTCCATCAGTGTTTGTCCAATCGTTGCAAAACGTGGTCTTTGAGAATCAGACACTGCAAGTGTAAATAAAATATGAGCAAAAGGGTACACAATATTTTGTACAAACAACGTCAACAAGTTCCTGGAAGTCCTTCGCCGCCCACCAAAGAATGTGGCAGGAGTTGTACTGCCAATTTGATGAGGAGCTTGCTGCTGGAAGATATGGTTCTTTGCTAAATAAAGAGTCTGTTAGTCTGTTTAAGAGTCTGGAAATGTGCGTTGTCAGCATCAGCACCAGCAAGGGTGTGCAGGACATTGAATGGTTACCATGCACAGCAGGGTCACATCTCTGTGCAAACTGGTTGGTAGAAAGAGCATGGGTCTCAATGCCCTTCAAACATCTAGAGCGTGTGTGCTCACAGCTCCATCACCATCACCCTCTTCTCCATAAACCAATAGCACTGGTTCTTCAGATGAAGTTCCAGCATCCAACCCACTTGTATCCTTTTCCTAAAGAACAATTAATAATCCTTGCTGATTATTTGCAACAATATGTGCCCACCTTCCCATGGTACAACTTTTCTTTTTGCAGAATGTGTAGATTGCTTTGTCGTTATTGTTCTTACCAGTGGTGAAATATTCTCATGGCCTATACAGGGCTTTATGGCTGTTGGGTTGGTGTCAGTAGCTGCAATGTGGTTCAGGTCATTCTTGGACTACTTGACTCTACTCTGGTTGAATTTATTTTCCTTTTGCAAATACTGGAATGTATGGGCACCACTGGCACTCTTTGAATTCGGCAGCTCCTCAGTGGAAACAAGATTGCACTGCATGCACTGTGTAGTACACACTTTTTTGGAATTGTCGAACATTGTTGGGAAAAATGAAAATAGTCAGGGCCACATATTTATATTATACATTTGAACATACTCAAAGGTGGTCTGAAATCCGAAATGGGCACACTACTGGTTGTCCCAATTCAGTGAAAGTGTGCAATGCTTTTTATTTTTCTATACTGGAACTGTATCAGGATGTTTCTCATCCTCCCCATGTTTAATTTAAAAATGATTCTATAATATTTTCCCAAGTCCCTCTGCCATCCGGACTTTTGATTCATGTTTACAAAAACAAGTAATACATAAAAACTGCAATAAAAACACAATTGTCATAGACCATGATAGTAATTATATTCAAGATAATGAAGACTGATGAAAACATTGTACTAATGTGCAAAATACGATACCAATAAATTATGTATCACAAATAATAATATTCAAGATTCATAGAATCTTTTAGTAACTAACCTGATCTCCTCCTTCTCTACCACATTTCCAGTGTTATGCCGATGACACACAGCTTTCCTTCAAACTTCCCTCTACTTCCCCCTCTTCCTCCCTGACTGTCTGCCATTCAGGCATGGTGTGCCGTGAATAATCTCTGTCTCAATGCCAGTAAGACAGAGATCCTCCTCATTGGAACACCTGCACCCTCTTTTCCTCCTACCATCTGCCCACCCTCTTTGGGCCCTCTTCCCCCAGCCTCCTGTTAGGCCAAAAAACTCAGTCACCTTCTGCTTGGCCCTCTCCTTCACCCCTCACATCATGGACCTTACCAAGAAGTCCCACTTCCGGCTCCACCTCCTCAGAGGCATTCTTGCTTTTCTCACCCAGAAGCTCATTGTCTCCAAAGCTCTATTACTCTCCAAGCTGTACTACTGCAACAACCTCTTTCTCAATCTCCCTCTTTCCTCCCTTTGCCCCCTTCAGCTAATCCAGAATAGAGATGCAAGACTTTTCCTTGTTCTCAAGCCCAGGGACTGTATCTCTCCAGCCCTAAAATCTCTCCACTGGCTCCCGATGGCTGCAAGGATCAAATTAAAGACTCTCTACATCATCCACAAGGCTTTCTGGGGCCTGCAACCATGCTATCTCTAACTTTCCCTCCCAAAATACTCCCCTGCTAGAGCTCTACGCTCCTCTAAATCTAACTCTCTGACTGTCAAAGACTTTTCCAAGGAGAGAGTCAAGGGCAGGTCTCTCTGCAGCTGGTGCCTCCCTTTGGAACAGCATCCCTGCCCCTCTCAGACTTGAGCCAGAACTCCTTAAATTCTGGAAACTTCTCAAAACTCTTCTCTACCTCTTTCACTCTTGCCCTTTCCTGCTAACCCCCCCGCTGCCACTGTGCCCGGTGGCCTGATAATCATGAATCTCGCTGAATGCCTGGTCTCTCCTCCAAGTGACTACTAGCACACCTCCCCCACTGCACTGCCCTTTTGGCCACTGCCTGGTTGCTCCACATTCCACCCTTGAGAGACGTCTGTACTGGCACTTAGCCTGAGGTTTTCTTCCTTGGCTCCCCTCCTGGGGCCTCCTCCAGCACTTGTCCACTCCTCCGTTCCCCCTTTCATCTCCTTCCACTGCACTTCTCCTCAATGCACTGGCATGGCCGAATGCCACAAGGCCTGGTAGGGCCAAGACTGTATTTTACTGTTTTTTGCCACTGTTATTATATACCCTGTTCCCTTCCCATTTAGCCTTGTGGCACCCTGACACACAATTGTGTTGTATAAACTGCCAGACAAATGCTCAAATAAATAAAATGGATACGGAATCAAAAACACAATAGTTTGTTTTTATATTAAAGTGCACGAGCTCATTGAAATTTAAATTACCAGACAATGTTTGCGAATATACAATTAATCTGGCTGTATGCATGTTTAAAAACGTACACAATTAATATAAAATAGGTCACAAATGCATGTCAATCTAACACTTTGTTTCCATTTTTACTTCCAAATTGTTACAATATATTATTCCTAATTATTTAAAAATGATGCTGTACTGTATTTTTGTAAGCCCGAAGACTCTCCAGCCTAAATCAAGGGATTTCCTGCCAGCACACTGAGCAACGAAAACGGCTGAACAAACACAGTGGGCCTCATTACGAGGTTGGCAGTAAGGCAAAAATGATGCCGGTATGGTAATACCGGCATCGTTTAGCGCTCCGTTGTATTCCGACTCGCAAACCCGGTATTAGCGGCACCCTAAATAACAGTGACACTAATAGCGTCATCGGCGCGTACAGGCGCTCCTTCAGGGAGCAAATACCGGCATGCCGGTAATAGGGGGAAATCCCAATCCACGCAGACATGCAAATACCGGCATCGCGAAGCTGGTATTCACGGGCTGCACGATGCCGGCCATACAGGCATCGCGGACCACCCGCAAACAGCAATCAGGATACAAGGCAACTGCCACAGGTGCACACAATCCCCACAGGTGGAGTCAATGGAGGCTGGGCCAGTATAAAATGAGCACACCCACACACCACACCCCTTCCAACACCAAAATGCTACCACTAGCTGTTGCAATCATGGCGCTGGAGGACATGCCCATACTGCTACGACTTCAGCAACAACAGCAACAACAACAATAACTACAGCAGCAACAACAGGCAGCACAGAGGAAACGCAGGAGGAGAAGGAGGGTGAGACAGGCCCAGCAATTACCACTAGCGCAGGCAGCAGTGCCTCGCAGGCAACCACCAATCCCTTGCACCAACCCCCGAGCAGATCCACACCCTGTACCGGTTGGACCATGACACCATCACCACCATAGTGGACATGATACAAAACAACATTGCCAACCTCATTGAAATACACACTGCCACCCCCTGCTACTAAAGGTGGTGTCTGTGCTACACTTCCTGGCCACAGGCACCTACCAACACACAGTGGGCCAGCTGCATGGTATTTCACAGGCACTATTTTCACGCATGTTGAACCAAGTGCTGGATGCCCTCCTGAAGCACACAAGCAGCCACATATCCCTACCACGGACTGCCCAGGAGATAGCAGACACCAAAGTAGACTTCCATGCACTGGCAGGCATGCCCAATTGTGTCTGTGCACTCGACTGCATCCATGTGGAATTGGTAGTCCCCCATGCCATAGAGACGGTGTACCGCAATCGCAAACAATACCACTCCATCTATGTGCAAATGCTATGTGACTCCAGCAAGATCATCACACATTGCTGTGCCCGATTTCCTGGATGAACACATGATGCCATGGTACTGCGTAACTCCACGCTACCCCATCACATGGAGCGACATGCTGGACCATGTGCCTGGCTGCTTGGTGAGTTGCACAACCGTCCCATGGCAGTGCTTCGGGGCACTGATGTGTGGGGATGCATAAGGAGGGGAATACTTCACCTGGGTGGGAAAGGGGGGGGGGAATACTGCACCTGGGTGGGAAAGGAGGGGGATACTGCACCTGGGTGGGAAAGGGAGAATACTGAACCTGGGTGGGAAAGGGGGAGGGTACTGCACTTGGGTGGGAAAGGTGGGGTAATACTGCACCTGGGTGGGAAAGGGGGGGAATACTGCACCTGGGTGGCAATAGCCGGTGATTGGAGAATGCATGCAGAGCTAAACACTCCTGACCTGAACCATTCAAATGGAACATGACACATCACTGGGCCACATATCACAAATAATGCATATCGATGTCAACAAGTAAGAGGCACAACCAGGCCACCATGGTGATGGCAAGCAATGCATGAATGAACAGGATGGCAACTGTGGCAATGCGGTTAGTGTGACCATGTATAGTGGAGAATGAACAGCATGCATTGGGGGCTAAACATTGTTGCAATAGCACTGCACATCTGCCTCAGCATGCATGATTACACCCTGCATCATCTATTGAACGCCATCCAGACTACCACACCTCACGACAGTATAGATTGCATCTAGGTAACATCTTTCCATGCATACAGGGACATGTGCATGCCCACACCAAATAGCTGCCGCCATGACTGTGCTGCCTGAAGATGGCAGTTCAGAGTGACACACGCCTATTTGTGTCTGCTTGCAGGTGATGGAGGATATCCCGTGAGGCTGTTGTTACTCACCCCTGTGCGGAACCCGCAGAACAGCCATGAGGAGGAGTACAATCGTGTGCACACCCATACCCGTGTTGTGATTGAGCAGACCTTTGGCCTGTTGAAGGCGCGGTTCCGCTGCCTCAGCAGGTCTGGTGGGGCACTCCTATACAGGCCTGAGAAGGTGGCAAAGATCACCATGGCCTGTGTCATGCTGCACAACATGTGCGTCTGGAGGAATGTACCACTGCCACCTGACATTGACATGCATGGGCCGGATGAGGATGAAGGGGATGGAGACGGAGGCGAAGGAGCTCCCCTGCCAGTACGTGATGCACGGGATGGCCATGCTGTACGCCAAGCCCTAATCCACGAATATCTCTGAAACGCAGGGACCATGAAAGTCATGTGCCAGTGACACACTGGCTGCATGTGGACATGCACACTTGTTTTGTTTGCAGTTCGCCACTGTACATCATCACACATTAAATGTACATGCACAAAATGAAGTATGTCCGGCCATTGATTTTCTTGCACACAACGGGTGTATTTTTCAGACACCTAATAATGTAAACATTCCCCTCAAAACTCCAAGTGAACTCCCTCACCCACCCTACAAACCCCAAAAATACCCCAGTGAACTCCCTCACCCACCCTACAAACCCCAAAAATACCCCAGTGAACTCCCTCATCCCCAAATGTACACCAAAGATTGTGTCCTTGACCAACGTACATTTGTCCAACGGCATGCTCTGGCCACTCTACTTCTTCGACTCCTCCGGGTCATCCGCACGGGGCTTGAGGGGGCTGAGGTCGAAGGGGTCGTAGCAGTGGCGGTCCCATGCCTGCTCCAAGGTGAGGGTGCTACATTTGAGGCAGGTTGGACATCAGGGCTTGCGTAACTGCCCCCAGACACTCCCTCATGGCAGTTGTGGATACCTCAATGGCAGCAGTGTTAGCATCGATGGCTGTAGCGATGGCACTCATGGAGTCCTTCCCATCGGCAATATGTTGCCGCATTAGGTCTAGCATCGACTCCTGTCGTGCCTCCACCCTCGACAGGCGAGCCTCAAAGGAGTCGTTGGTAGCGGGAGTGCTGGTGGGCGGGGTGATGGTACCTGGGGTGGTGGTAGCCAGGGTGGTGGTAGCCAGAGTGGTGGTAGCCAGGGTGGTGGATGGTGCTTGCGTGGGGCCCACATCCAGGGAACTGTCCTCCTCGAAGGGGCATATGTCGGACTCTCCAAGGTCGGAGTCGTGGAGGCAGGGATCGTCGCTGCTGTCGGCCTCTGTATGGGGGGTGGTGGTAATGGGGCTTGGGATGGGTGTAGTGGACACGACTGTGTCACCCTTGTTATCCATATCAGCATCCGCAATGTCCGCGGTGGTTGGCGGTGCGGGAACGGAAACACCTCCCACTGTTGTGGGTGGCTGCTGCTGGACTCCATGTGTGTGGCCCACACTGGCTGCAGGTGTTTCCTGCTGGGTTTCTTCCCGGTCTGGCACACTGCCAGTTGGTCTGGGCAGTTTCTTGGGCTGCGGGGTGGGGGTGGCGGTGGCCCTTGTCCCTTGCCGTGATTTAGATGCCCTTGCTCCCCTGTCCTGCCTGCCATCTTCCTCATCGGTGCCTGGGGGATAGAAGAGATGCAAGTCATCAGTGATGGTGTCACATGGCAGCGATATTCTATAGTGCTGTGATATGTTCATACATTCATGCATCCAATTATTACAGGGGTGTGGCATTTGGTGTTCTAAAGGGGCAGGTGGGCAATCAATGCATGGCTGGTGGCATGGCATTGATATGGTGTCTGTGTGGTGAGTTACATGGGCACGGTCGAGTCATGTTGCCCATGTGTTGGGATTGGGATTGGCACTCAGCATGCATTTGTGTGTGGCAGGGTGTGGCACACATTCTTGACTGGATATGTTGATGTGGGCCTGGGACATGCATTGCCTTGCCTAGTCTCACTTCCACGTCACTTGTGCCACATCATGGTTTACCCTACAGGGATGTGCTGGGTCACTCACCTTCTTCTGGGGATGATGCGGCACCCATCTCCATCTCTCAGAATCCCTCTATAGATTTGGGATCTATGAATGAACTGGCTGTCTCCTCCCATGGCATCAGCTTCGCTGGTGAGTGTGGCCGCCCGCCTGTCGCCATGGCGGCCCTCCTGTTGACTGCCAGAATGGTCCTCACCCTGAGGCGGAGGTCGTCCCACCGCTTGCGACAGTCGCGCACAGTCCGTGGGGTGGTTCCCACAGCCGACACCCTCTGGGCAACCTCCTGCCAGATTTGCTTCTTTTTTATCTGGGCAGCATGCTTCATGTCGTTAGACCTGATGATGTCTACATGCTGGGCCAGGGTGTCTGCCAGCATATTAAGCTCAGCATCAGAGAAACGCTGTTTCCGCTTCCGAGGGATCATCTTCCTGGTTGCCTTAGACATTCTGAGTATTTTCTGGCACAGCACAACACAAATGGACTTGTGTTTGGGGAGGATGGCAATGGATTGTGTTTTTAAAGATGGCCGCCGGTCCATTTCCGGTTCCTGCGCGATGACGTAATTTCCGGGACACAGTATTATCATGGTGGTATAACCGTGCCGGTATTTAGGGGTTGGTATGAGGCGGTATTGCTATGGGCGGGTCCCGTGATGCCGTTATAGGGAGGTTGGAGGGCCTTTAGCGGCATGGCGGTATTGCCATTACCGGCATGGGGGAATGCGCGTGCTCGCACACTCGTAATCACCCGCTATTAGCGGGTTCATACAAGCACGGACCCACTCATTCTGACATGCCGGTAATGAACCCACTTTTACCGGGCTACTCGTAATGAGGCCCTGTGACTTTGTTCATGCAGCTCTTGTCAATGCACCCTCTTCCCTTTCCCCTGTCACCCTTCCTGGACCTTTGGCACCACGTGCCATCTGGAGTACTCTAGCTGCACCCACAAACAAATCATACTTTGCAAAAATAAGATAAAACTAGCCCGACATTTGTGTGTGCTTTGCGTCAAACACCCCCTCCATCCATCCCACTCAAAACGTTTTAAAACATCAAGAAAAATCCACTAATACATTGTGTTTTAATACATGTATATACAAATGAATGGGCTCATAATTACTTGTTCGTATTTAATAATTCATAAAGCCTGATTTGTGGGCATCCAATGGCATAAGTGATAAACCTGCAACTTGATGAAATTGCAAACATTTGTGGTAAACATCAGAAAATGCGCAGAGGCGAAGTGCCACAACTTCACACGCCCCTAGTTACTATCCAAAATTACACTTATTGGAAACATGCCTTAGCAAGATTATTCACTGTTGGAGATGTCTTGTTTAATGCTTGCCATATGCATCTGAGATTTGATATGATAAGTTAATTATAATGCGCTTAAAACCCAGAGGTTTCTAAGCTCAGACCCGGGAATCGAAACTGTGGTGCTCTGTGTCGTCTTGGAGCACGTTGCCCCTGAGCTATCCGCCCAAGATGTCAATCTAACTCTGCTTCTATGAAATGAATGTATAACTGTGAAGGCACATCAGTATAGCATATGCGATCCCAATGATCTAGATATTTAAGCTATGTGTTCCCATGTGTTGCTTTTTGTAGAAGAGGTTGGGTGTTACTCTGAATGCATCCCACTCTCGGAACGAGGAACTCCTTGTTTTCTAATTGCCCAATTATTGAAGAAGCTCAAATTGACTGTGCTATGAAGACTCCCTAAGTGCTCCTCAGCCATATCACAAGTATATGTAATATAATTACCAAGTAATTAGCTGTCTGAGAAACATATTACAATCTTTTCATAAAGCTCTCAGCAGACAGAGCACATTAAATAGAACAATTTGCCACTGAACTGTTTTTCTTTTTTTTTGTCTGCAACCATTATGGATATTAAATTAGCGGATAGTCAACCTGATATGCAGTTCCATTATGATAGGGGAAGATCTTTGGGGAGGAGCTAATTGACTTGCGTGGATTTCAAGGTCTTTGGTGTGTTGCTAAGGAACCTTGCAAGCAAAAGACAATGCTCGTTGTTCCCTGAAGTGAGGGGCTTAATAGGCCTTCTATGCAAATATAGATGAAAACATATGCCCTTAGGGCTTATGGTCTTTAGTAACACATGCAGCCATTGGCTCTGCAAGGATGTATGGGCTGTAATGCAATCTGCCATCCCTCGTCACTTCCCAAATCCCTACTCTTAAGCCACTATCCCAACCCACTTGCCATATTCACACAGACTGCACAGCTAAGTATATCATCGCAAGTGTTTTTTGTGAATATAAGATCACATGACAAACAAAAAAGATAAGCACAGGTGTATCAACAGATCACACATTCAATGTTGGCACATGAGTGAATAACTCATACACAGAAAACAATACTGTCAGGCCAGGATCTACAGCCAATTGCTACTTGTCTTATGGGCTATCATTACATTGCAGTTATTGCATTCATAGGGGGACTCATAATGAAGGTCTTTGGGCCAGGTACATTCAAAATGTATTTGGGCCTGGTCGTACTCAGTAGTGTTCCTATATAGAGTTCCTCATAATTTTCTGCCCATGTCAGATCCATCAACCAATCTTTACCCAATGCCGGGGCAGTGTACTTCCATTTCCTGAATACACAGTGTTTGGCTAATATGCAATCTATGTTAAGAAAGGATCTGAGCTGTCTGACCGGAACGTCCATCCACAGACTGAATAGTGCACCCATTGGTGAAAATGGTACAGGGAAGTCAACCACTTCAGATAGCATATCTAATACATAACTCCAGAACTCACACAGTTTGCTACAGCTCCACAACATGTGTCATTGATCAGCGTATCCATGTTTACCTCTCGGGCATCTGTAGTATGTGGTCGGGTATATTTCACTGATCCTGTTGGGAGTGTAATACAGTCTATTAAGAATTGTTTATTGAATCAATTTAAGCCTAAAGTTCAGTGACACTGGTCTGGTAAGTGTGCATACCGTCGTCCATTGCTCATCAGAGAGGTCTATTCCCATCTCCCCAAACAACTTAAGTCTTGCCCTGGGATTCAGTGTTTCAACCTTACTTCATACCTTACTCATTCCGCAAAGGCCTCAAAATGTGGCTGTTCACCCAAGACCTCCCCTAATTCAAGGTGGTGATCATGCAAGCAGCCAGCAGTTGTTACTCTTGGAATCCAGTATGTACCCATCCTCTGTCTCCTAACTCACATGCTCTTGGCTCACTGGCTGCCTGTAACCATTATACATGTAGATGAGGAGCCAAATGCCTCTACCAGAAGTCTCGCCCCTATTCTACCTATATGTTGGAACCTGAAATTGTGACATGCACACTTCTGATAATGATACCTATACCATGAAAGATCTTTGAAACAAAATATCAATTGAGAAAGCCCTATAACATGTACACGCAGAGAGACGACAGAAGTGTGAAGAAATGAACAAAAGAGCATGATGAAATCACCGGAGATGAGAGTGACGCACTGAGAAGGATGATCAGAGAAGAAAATGCATAGACCTTATGAAATCTGATGACAAAATAAGGAATGGAGTAACGTTTCATGTGTGAAATGAAGATTGCACGGGCGAAGAACACTGAAGAAAATATAAGTTGTTATATAACTGTACAGATGCTGCAATGCAAGTAGACTAAGTAATCATGAAGGCTGGCTATTATTAGTGAATAGACTGCAGGTGGTGCCGCCAATATATATATATATATATATATGTAGAGACACTGAATATATGATGTCGCAACTTTAGTAAGCCAGGATCCGTGAAATAGAAGGGCTGAAAGTGTGGCGCAGTACAGAAAAACAGCTGAAAACAAAGGAAGGATTGAGAAGGCTTTCTGGCCCCATGTCTAGGGTTGGAGCAGCCAGGAACTGGTTATCTTTTCAAGGCGATACAAAGAACGTGAGAAGCGAGGTGAGCTCCGTTATAGTGCGATGGAAACATTATGAGTGCCAAGTTTTATTCATTAAATATTATAAAAAGCGAAGAAAGGAGCTCAAACACGGTCTCCTGTCACGTGGGATGGATGGAAATATAAAATAGGCAAGCTGCATCGAGACTTGAAGATAAGAACATGCTTGCACTCCCTTCTATTCTCAGGAGCAGTGATACTTTGCCCAAGTTCAAAGACAATTCGAATGGCAGACGGCAGGAGTGATGATGGATGATGGGCTAATTGGGTGGGGAGGCATGGTCAAGTCCACCCACAGGCACCTGGGGTACCAGGTTGCATGCTGCTAGCAAGGCAAACGTTCCAGAAGGGTACAAGCATGCCAACCAATTATAGAGGGCCATGTATTGAAGAGCCCTATAGTTTGAGAGCCAATGTTGTGTTGTGTATCTAACACATATTGAGGATGACTTGCACAAGGGGAGGGCATCATTTCTCCATCTGATTATAGAGTTTAATCACAATCCAATCCCCTACAGAAAGTATACCTAGATGTTCCCCATAGACCTATCACAATCACACACACACACGCACGCTACATGCACCCCATATGATTATGCTTGGTACCTGCGTGCAATTACAGAATGCACTCAAAGTACAAGTGTGCACAATACACACATATAATATGCTTGAAATGCAAGTAAGCATGGACAATATGCTCAAATATGCATATGCACAAACAATAGATACAAGCGTAATGCAAGTACAAGTGTAAATATGTATGCATACATGCCTCCACAAGCAAGTCACATATACGTATGCACCAGACACACACCACAAGCACCAACAATACTCTTGGAATACAATTAACTTAACATATAGGTAAGCTCAGCAGATATAAATAATACTTACATCATAAAAGTGACTACAGGCAAGATACTTGGAATATTCAAAGACACATCAAACCTCAGAATACGCACGTGCGATACCCTCAGAATATATGTAAGGGCAGACGGTATGTTCAGAATATGCATACACCCATATAATTGCTCACATTAAATATGCATACAGACAACACTCACAAAACAAACAGAAATCAATCAAGAACACTCACAGAATATGTGCACATACATAGAATACATTCTAAATATGATACAGACTCAAAATGCACATAAACATATTTGGAATGTGTCTGACCCTAAACAATATGGTGAACACGAACACACAACCAGATGCACACAAATAAAACGACATCAGTAGAAAACCATAAAATAAAAGTTAATGTTACTACCTATAAAAAAGTGTGAAGAGTACACATGTCGGTAATACCATTGTTAAGGTATAATCTCTCAGTTCAAAGTTGAAAACACCAAAATTGAAAACATGGGGGGTAATTCATGGATTATTTGCGCCGAAAAAAATGGGATTTGTGTGCCATTCTGCCCGCAAATCCCCATTTGTTAAACAGGGATTTGCGGGCAGAATGGCGCACAAATCGCGTTTATTTCGGCACAAATAATCCATGAATTACCCCCATGGTCAACAAACAAGTGTAGTGTCATCATATATATATTCAAACTAGATTCCGAATAAAATGCTTTAATTACTTTTGCTTACCTTTTCTGCTGCCAACTAATGAGTTTAAAATATATTTAAATTAAAACCCGTGTTTGTGAGGGTTAATAGGCAATTGGTAATTTTATTCAACCTTGAGGTTTAAGGATTATCTCAAGAGAGTGCAATTGTGCTTCATTGCATGCAGTGTAATCATAGCTGTAAGGGGATAATGATCTGCTTTTAATCTGATATCTGAATCCTGCTTCTGGCTTCATAAGTGCATGTTATTTTCCATATTTCACTTCTTGAATTCTTAATTTGTTCAGTCAGAATGCATTTCATCACAGAAGGTCATAATTATAAGGCAGCACAGTTAGGCTGCATTTCGCAAAACATGTATTTTTGAATGGTAATTCACAAGAAATATGGTTGCACAGAATTCTATCACATGATGTTTGAAATGCTTTTCATTCTGGAGGCACTCATGATCAAGCCTGGGTGAATAAATTCGACCAAACCCCTAATCACCTGCATTTTCCCTGCATTTAGATGACGGATTCAGGCTATGATTATGGCAATTCATGCGGAATTACTGTTGCTGTAAATATTAGTTTGAAGATGTCAGACCTTGTCCTACCAGTACTTGCTCAAAGCAAAGAGAGTATGCAGTAATGGAAGAGGTGAGAAGTTGAGACACTGTCCTACGAGGGATGCTAAACAAAAGAAACATTTCTAAATGACTAATGTATTGCACCTGCCGTTTCTTTAATGCATAGAACAAAATTAACTATTTGTTTGGAGCTGAGATAAATTGTTACCTTTAAAAAAACACACAAGGGGCAAAATTCACAAAAGTAAATCAAATATAAATGCACAGAGGATACATTTTTTCACATTTAAATTACTTTGAAAAATTCTTAGGTCGTTATAAAGGTGCCCTGCGTATTTCCTGTCCTGCAGCACAAATTATGCCCTGGCCAGCCAACTTGCAAGAATTAGTGTCGGGAGCATGTATGGCTCTCCCAGCACCCATAGGTCTCTTACTGTACATATCTGTTAAGCGGCTTCACGTCAACACTACAGCTAAGTCAATGCCTAGTCTGGGATGCTGAGGGAAACCCTTATTGATATATTTTTAGGTCCAGTTCATGTACTCTGGATGACAACCCTTATATAACACCTCTCTCTTAGAATCCCCCTTACCCCACTGAGCCAAGGAGTAGGTCTGTTTAGCAAATTTAAAAGGTTTATTTGAGAAATATAACAATATATATCTATCACACTTTTATAATAAATTAATATTGGATATCACACTTAAAATATTTCCGGTGTTGTGTGAAACCCCCTATGACCGGCGGTGGCCACATCATGGGCATGACTTAACATCAGGCTTCGGAATGAGGTAGGAACCACCCACTGATCGTGGCCAGCTTTGGATTTCCTTACCAGAAAACCGTCTTGGATTCAGGGCCTACAAATTCGATTTGCAAATCTGACCATGGCAGTGTCATCCCCCTCTTTTGGAGAAACGCACGGTGTGTGAGGGATGATGGCTGAAATTGTGCACACACAAGACACCCCTTCAAGTATTGGTCGAGGTCCTGCCCCATGTGTGGCCAGTATGCAAACTCTCTTAAGATTTCCAGTGTTGTGTGAAACCCCCTATGACCGGCGGTGGCCGCATCATGGGCGTGACTTAACATCAGGCTTCGGAATGAGGTAGGGACCACCCACTGATCATGGCCAGCTTGGGATTTCCTTACCAACAAACCGTCTTGGATTCGGAACCTTTTTGGACATTTCATCAACACTCTTAGGTCCTCTTTCCCAATGTAATCGGTATCCGTCAGGGGAAAGTTCTCAGGGTCCTCAATGTGTTGGTAAAACTTACCAATTATTGGATCCCCCTTCAGAGCTGTAATTAAATCAGCATCAGGGGTCTCCCTACTCCATTGTGCAGTTGAAAGATCATTGTGAGCATTGGTCTGGGACCTAGTGATGGCAGTGACCTGGATTTCCCCCAACAGGGACTCTATTTCTATTAGATCCCCTTGGATGGTCCCGGTTTTGGCCAGCTGATCAGCTAAGTCATTTCCAGTTTTGTCCTGTCCCTCTACTTTGGAATGACCCTTGATCTTTTTCCAGTAGATGGTCATCCCATTCGAGGTGACCAGATCATCAATATTTTGGATTAAGTTCCCATGTTTCAGGGGTTTGTTATTAGCACATAACATGCCTCTGGTTTTCCAATTAACCAGGTGCTCCACGAACCCGTTCCGTACATAATCCGAATCTGTGATTATGACCAGTTCGTGGAGTTGATGTTGGACAGCAGTGAGGATGGCCTGATGCACAGTCATCAATTCTGCCAACTGACTACTTCGGGGACCAATTTTGTATCCAACGGAGGGTTCAGGGGACTCATTCACCCATGCATTCCCTACGCCGGCTACCAGTTCTTTCTCCCCGTTGTTGTCAACATGGTACGAGCATTCATCCACATAGACAGTGGGCATTCCCTCACACTTGTCTTCTTCAAAGACTTTGTGGGGGGAATTAAGGTATGCTTCCATGTTGTCCTTGATTTTTAGACTTTCGTCCTCGAGACAGTTTTCTCTGGCACAATCATGCAAGTCAGCCAGACCTTGCGTGAGGGGACTCTTCATGTTTTGGCCATATCTGATCTCCACAGGAAAGCCTTGCATTGACAGAATCCAGGAAGTAATTCGGGAATTACTCATATTTCCAGCCCGGATTCTGTCACTTTGGAGATATTGCAGAGGCTGGTGTGGAGTCTCCACTATGATGTGTTCCCCCTGGATAAACGGGCGGTAATTCTTCAATGCCCACACCGTTGCCAGGAGTCCCTTCTCACAATCGTTGAATTTTTCCTCCACAGAGGATAAAGTTTTGCTCACATAGGAGATTACTTTATTGACCTTGTCATGCTTTTGGTATAATACTGCCGTCAAGCACGTATTAGAGAACCCTGTCTCCAGGAAGAACTCCTTGTTTCTGACAGGGTAAGCTAGACAAGGCGCTTATGAGTGAGAGGCTTCTCTTGAGTTGTCTTACTGCCTCGGATTGTTCTGGACCCCATTCCCACTTGACCCCCCCCTTCAAGAGATGAATCAGGGGTCTAGTGATCTCTGCGTAGCCTTCAATGAACTTTCTGCTGTAATTAGTCAGTCCAAGGAGGCTCCTTAGTTCCTGCAGAGTCGTGGGGTGTTTCAGTTTCTGAAGTGCTTCCATTTTCTTTTCCTGGGGACAGAGACCCTGAGGAGTAATCTCATGCCCCAAGAAATTAACACGGGTTCTACACCGCTGTAGATCTCGGATCTCCGCTATGTGTTCCTCCACAGATGAACTTTTGATGAGGACATCATCTACATAAGCCAGGTTACCCCTCGCACCCAGGTCGGGCATGGCCTTATGTAAGAAAATGTTGAATTAATTGCCGGAGTTGAGGTATCCGAAGGGAGTCCGGGTCCAGGTGTACTGCTGGCCCCCAAAGGTAAAAGCCAGTTTGTATTGGTCCCCCCTACTGACAGGCACGGTCCAGTATCCATTGGTCAGGTCTATTACAGTGAATACTTGTGACCCTTGAATCTGGGCCAGCCCTTGGTCAATGTAGGGCAGAGGCCATCGGGAAGTATGGACCCGTTTGTTGAGCTCCCTAAGGTCAGCGCAAAGTCTACACTGGCCGTTTAGCTTCAATATTCCCAGCACCGGATTATTGAAGGTGCTGTGTACTGGACGGATTATTCCCCGGGACTCAAGGTTCTTAATTATTTCAGTAAGGGACTCCTTGGATGCGAGAGGCAAACGATATTGCTTCACAAACACTGGAGTCATTCCAGGGTCCGTGGGAATTGTTGTGGTATGGATGTCGGTGCGACCACAGTCATATGAGTCTACTGCAAAGAGATCTTGGAAATCCAAGAAAACTTGTTTCAACTTTTGCTTCTGTTCCAGAGTCACGCAGGCATCAGCTAGGTTGACCCTCTCTTCCACCATCTGCCTGAAGCCGGGAAAGACTTCTGGTTTGGCTATCTCAGCGGCCTCCTCCAGCTGGGTGGAGAAGTCCCGGGTCAGAGTGCTGATTTGGACTGGAGGCTTCAGGTGGGAAAGGCAGCCCTCATGGACCTGGAAAATCACCTCATCCCTCCTGAAGTCACAAGTCACATCTTCCTCACCATAAGGGCAAGAAGTGTACACCAGGAAGTTCCCCCCATGCCGGGTGAAAATCCTGTCTGGTGTTGTGTTGTCATCACTGTCACTGTCAAAACAGTCCTTGGGGATCGGTCCTAACAGTTCATTCCCTAAATCAATGGAAAAATGTCGGTCATCAACCGCCATTCCGATAATGGTGCCTGCGGCTAGAGTAATGCTCTTTCAGTCGCTGTTATCCACCTCTATTGGAATGGTGTCATGTTCTATGTTAACTAATGGTGTTGGGTTTACCCCCAACCCTTGCTGTTGGAGAGAAGCATTTAGATGTATATAAGCATCAGGGATTTTCAATTTTTGTCCTCTTTTAACTTTCACTTCCAGGGAGAATTGTCGGGGCCTTTCTGGATGGTGACTTCCTCTTTAATCTGAATTTCAACTGCATAAGGTAGCAATTGAGCTGACCTAAATGCTTTTTCTTGATCATCAAAGCCCATAGGATTATCCGCTAATCGGGACCAAGCTTTGAAGTTTATTAGGTCCAAACTAATGGCAAAGCGATTGAGAATGTCGCTGCCTAAGTAAAAGGTGGCAGTGATGTCTCGCAAGACCCAACAATTATGGACTATGCTCTTGTTGCCAATGGAGATTTTGAGCATACACCTGCTTGGCAGGAGATGTTTGGAATTGGGTGCTTCCAGGTCCATTACCCATTTGTCTATCAGTTTGAATGTGGGAATGGCTGGATCTTTTGGGAGTTGGCGGAACATGGCTTCGCTGATGAAGCTCTTACCGTTGTTCACACACACCCGAGCGAGAACAGAGTCCTTCCCATCATTTAACTGAACAGGGATGAACAACTGATCTCCAATTTGCTGAATATCAGCCAGGCTCTGAGCTGATTTCACATCTTTCTGAACTATTGGGGTGGGAATGTCTGATTGTGGATTGGTAAAGAATTTCAGAGTATTTCCTTCCACCTTAAACTGGAAGGAAGGTTGATTTTCAGAAATAGAGAGGACCCCCCATCACCAGTCAGTTGTCCTACTGCTATTACTGTCACGTCTGGAATCTGGTTGTTCTGGAAGTGAAATTCTACTTGGTCAGATTTTTGTTCAACCATGTGGCAGGTGCCATTTAAACTAACATGGTTGACACTCTGTTTTAATTTTATTGGTCGGCTAGTCTGGGTCCAGAGGACCATGTTTACACAATCTATTAGGGGTGACAACCTTCTCAGGAGGTCGTTCCCTAGTAAACAAGGGGTGCCCTCTGGAGTCACTACTATGACCGGGTGTTTCACCTTGTGTCGCCCAATTTTGATGTCCAAATCTGCAGTCCCCTCGACAGGAATTTCCTTCCCGTCAAAGTTCTGTAGTTGTCCAGGAAGAGAGGTGAGAGGAATACGGTAATTCTCTCCCTTTCCTGCATTTAGTTCATCAAAGGCCCTTTTGGACAGAAGGGTAGCTTGGGATCCAGTGTCCACCAGTGCCAAAATTGTACCCTGCCCCTGTACTTGTACCGGGGCATAATATCTTCCCTCCTTCTCCTCAAGGGGGCACAGATAATGCACATTTTTGGACAACTGGTGGGCTAACTTTCTGGTTTCAGACATTGCAAGAGAAGAGATTTGGGCAGAATTCTGTGGAGAGCCTTGGGAATCTAAAAGAAAAAGTTGGCAAATGGAGATCAGAGCCATAGTGGGTTCCCCTGGTTCCAGTTCTGGGCCGCCCCCCCCTTTTTGGAAGCAGTCACCAGGATGGGTTTGAACCAGGGGATTTTGGTATTGTGGGTTCTGGGATGAGATGATGGGCGGCGGTAGCTCAGTCTCCATATCTCCCCAGTCTGGATTGGAATCTCTTGGGACCCATTTTTCCTTGGGAGGAGTTCCCCCATCTCTGAAGGAGAAGATCCTTTTCCCAGGATCTTCTGAGGATCCCTCTCCCTCAAATTGGAAGACATGTACCTCCTCCAGAAAGTGGGTCTGTTTGGGGCCTTTGTTTCTCCTACCCCCCCCCCCCCTCTGCTCCTTGGGAGGCAGGCTTTCAGGGGCAGGAGATTTTGTTTCCGGTTCCTTGTTTTCCAGGGGCTGTTTGCAAGTTGGGAAGGAAGCTTCCTCCAAGGCTTTACAACCCCCTTCCCCTTGTGCCTCCTCCCTGGGAACCGGTGGGTTATCGGGGTGCTGCCCCCGTCATTGTTCTGGAGCACCAGGTCCAGAGTTTGGGGCATTCTGCGGTGGCATGCTCATCTGAGGGTTCTGTTGAGCCCTCAGTATGTGACCCAGATCTCGTGCCATATTTTGGACCTGGCGCTCTAACTGGGAAACCCGCTCAGGCTGATACGGGGCTCTATTTTTTCCCCTGGGCTGATCCCGGGAAGGGTAGCTATCCCTTCTCTGGTAATACCCTGGGTTGGGAAGATTCGGGTACCACTCCACCCTTGGCCTCCCCTCTCCCGGATTAGGTTGTCTGGGCTCAAGGAATTGGGGAAAGAAGGATGGATGATTTTGGGGCTGGAAATTGGGCGGATACCTGGGGAAATAGTTCTGCCCAGGATTTGGAGAATTTCTGCCCTCCTGTGGGAAGTTGGGAGGGAAGTTCCCTGGGTTAGGTGCTTGGCTAGATCCCCCCCCTTGGGCTGGAGGAGTCCACACATAACCCAGGATGGGTCGGTTTCCCTTGTAGCGGGGACTGACTTAATCAGGGGAGTGAGTGAACACATTTGTGGGACTACCTCCTTGGCTCCCTTGTCTGTGACTGGCCCGAGGACCTTCTGGGCTTGGCATTATTAGGTGCAGGTAGGTTTTTAGGCCCCCCATCTCCAAATCCAAAACGGGGGTGACCTTTACCTCTGCCACCTTGGCAGCGGCAGCGGTGCTGTTGGTTTTGGGGTTTTTCTGCGCATTATTTTTATTTTCGATGGGCTTCTGCACCTCATAGATCCGGGTAGCCTGTTCAATGGCCCAGTCTAAAGATCTTTTCTCATGAAAATCTCTCACGAGCTGGGTCATTATGTATTTGGGTAAGGCATGGAAAAACGTATTGATAAATTCTCTGCTATCCGTGTGCACCCTATTGGTGGTCGGCGCAAAAGCACGCTTTAATTCTTGCACAAACTCTTGTGGGGCCTGATCCTCCCCACATTGCACATTGTAGTCTGCCTTGCGAGCCTCTTGAGGATTTCTGTGAACAGAAAAATGTTTCAAGATGGCCGCCCTGTATGTGGACCACCTTGAATGGTTTGGATCCTCCAGCCCTCAAAGAAACTGGAGTATTCTGGTGAGAAGGTCCATTTGACGTACTGGATGCAGCTACTTCTGTCCTTCAAATGGAAAGTCTCCATTGTTTGCTCATAGAGCTTCTAGTGTTCCCAAACAGAATACTTGGCGTTCTTATGATAAGGCGTGATGACACTCCTTATTGCCTTTATTTGTTTCAATGGGTCCTTAAGCAAGGCCCTTTTTGCCTTATTATCCTTTTTGGTTCGGGTAACCCTGGTCCATTCATCCTCTGACTCAGAAGCACTGCACCCAGAGGTGCCCGTCTGATCTTCCAGGTTTTCCCGGATTCTGCGAGCCTGGGAATGGCTGGAAGAATGTGGGGACCTGGTCTCCTGTGTCTTGTAATGCTCAGAGGAGTCTTCAGATCCCTCCTTGCTGCCAGGATTTGATGGGTACCCCCCCCACTGACCTAACTGGGCAGAGGTTTTCAGGATGCCCTTAATGGGCCTACTCTCCTGGGGTTCTCCACTAAATTGCACTGTGCTTGGGTGCCCATACCAGGATGCCCGCCTATCCATTCCTGGGAGGTACTGGCTTATGAGCCCCATACTTCTAGCTGGATAGTAATCTGCCATCCCCGTGGCCCTGGGCTCATGTGCGCGAGGGGACATGGGCGTGGCAGAGTCCAGGGACTGGGAGAGATGAAGGCCTTTGGTACTAGGGCTCCTGAGGTTATGCTCCGGAGTTTCTCTTTCCCAGCGAACCTCATCTCTATCCGCCCATGCTCCCTGTTGCCATGCAAGAGCCTGCGCTCTCAGTTCCTCGGTTAGGGCCTTACTAGACTCTATCAGTCTCTCCTGCATGGCTACCTGTTGCTGGAGCCTATCATTGTGCTGGCAGAGAGCCTCACTCTCTCTCTGTGCCTCCTGATTGGTCCTGGAGTACTGGGCCAGTCTCTGCTGCAGGATGGTTACCTCCTGAGTCCCATCCCTACTGGCCTGCTCCTTTCTTGCCAGAGCCTCCTCCACCCTCCTGGTGTGCTCTAACAAGTTTTGGTGTTCTTTTTGGAGGTCACCCAGTCCCTGGAGGGCCAGGTGATTTTCTTCCATTTTCCTTTTTAAGTGGCAGACTTCCTGGCCTAAGGTATCCCTTTCCTGACTAAGAGCCTGCATCTGTGCCGCCAGGTCATCCCTTTGCCTTTGGAAGGCACAAGCTTTCTGGCGCTCCTGATCAAACTCTGCCTGGGTATCCAGGTCTTTCAGAATCAATTTATTGCTTTCCTCTTTTTCCCTATCTAGGTGGATTTGCAGGGTGACTACCTGCTCAGCACATGCCCTATTGAAATCTAATTGTTGCTCCAGCATTTTCTGGCTCTGCAGTAGGGAGTCCAAACCTTCTTGGTACTCCCTCTGTAATGCCAGAAATCTGGTATCCTGGTCAGCCTTTTCCTGTTGCAGCACATCCATATCCTCCTTTATTTTTAGTGATGTACTTTCTGTCTGCTGTCATTTTCTGACTCCTGGCTCCTGAGCAGCCTCTGCTCAGAAGAGTCCAGATCAGATTGGGCCTTCTCTAACGCCATCTGTTGCCTATTTGCCAGATCTTGGTCTTCAACACATTTGTCCTGTATGGCTCCCATATATAGGAACAAATATGCCGCTATCCTGGCAATCTTAGTATGTTCATCTTTGGCTTTAGGGGCCATATATAGTTCACTCAGGGCCACATGTAGGGGACCCTGATCTCTGCATATATCTGACCCTGTTTCAGTGACCTGTTGCGCGATTGCCTGCAACCAGACCGTTTGGTCCTGATGAGTCCACTCACCTCTCACAAATAGCTTATGTAAGAAGTGCTCTCTGGCTATTTTGATGTCTACCACTGTCGTCATTCTGGAATTTGAGTTCCTTCCTGACTTACACAAGTTTGTATTTTATTTTGCAAAACACACCGTTTCCTTAGAGCGTTCCTTTGAGGAGTGCTTTACAGCGTAACACAGCGTGGTGATCCGACCGGATGTATGTCTCCTGTCAGTTAGCACACTGTATTAATCTGCACAAGTGATAGATCTAACCCAGAATCTCCGGCTACAAGCCCCCACTTTGTTAAGCGGCTTCACTTCAACACTACAGCTAAGCCTGGGATGCTGAGGGAAACCCTTATTGATATATTTTTAGGTCCAGTTCATGCACTCTGGATGACAACCCTTATATAACACCCCTCTCTTAGAATCCCCCTGACCCCACTGAGCCAAGAAGTAGGTCTGTTTAGCAAATTTAAAAGGTTTATTTGAGAAATATAACAATATATATCTATCACACTTTTATAATAAATTAATATTGGATATCGCACTTAAAATATGACAGTGATCAACAATGGATAATGTTCTACTGGTAAACTGATTTGGTTACTTAGAAGTAGTATAGAGGATGAGGCAGCTGAAATGCTTTATGGTTTCAAGGAAATGCAAGGTGGAATAAATGCAGTACAGAAAATAAACTGATATGGTTTCACCATAGATAATATGTTCACTTTTTCCCTGGTGGCAATTCACCCCCCCTATATGCAATGCAAGGAGATGGAAGTAACACACACAGTCTTCAGGAATACAATCAAATACAATACGGAATTCAGATCACCCCCCAGTAAACTTAGACAACAGGTATGCTTTTTAAAACACGGGCAAGAGTGCTTTGTAATGTGGTGGCAAGGAAGTAAAAAATGCTAAAATTGCTTTTAATTCCCTATAGGAGGTTCAGGGTGAGTGGTAGACACTTTAAATCAGTTCAGGTCAGCCCTAACAATGGTTCAGGGATGGTTATTAGGTTGCAAACAAATTTTAGCAGTTCAGGCAAAAGCGGTTATCTTTTTACAGATGACGAAATCAGGCCAAATCGCAAATCGGGGCAAATTTTGCGAGTGCGTAAATCACGATTGCGGTAAAAGTATAACAATTAGGAAGTCGGTTTTAGGCTTTTTGGAAAGCTTAGATTTGTTCCAAGGACAAGCGGTTCCAGAGATATGGACGATTTTGTGAAGGTAGTTTTTCGGATTTAAAGTAAACTCAAAATGACAGGTGACAGCTTGCAGCTGCAGAATTGACAGGTGACAGTTGTGCAGCTTTAAAAATGACAGATGACACGATTTCTAGGAGGCTGTTCTAATTAGGTTAAAATAGTTTGGATTAGATTATTTTAACTAAGAGATTGGGTTCTGCACAGTTCTGGTGGATACTCACTCCTAATTTTGAAATGAATGGGCCTCGTCACGGATCTGGTCAGCACGTCCAGTGGCGGTTCTCTCTGCTTGGCGGGTCAATCAGGCACCAGTTCTGCTCACAGCGATCCGGATCTCTGGTTCTGCTAACAGCGGTCTGGGTCTGGTCTGCGGTTCCGGCAAAAGTTCTTGGCAAAGATTTCAAACAGCTCGCCCGGCTGTTGAATAGTTTGGTTAGGTTTGCTGGATTCTGAAGGCCTGCTGAGAATACTTTTGCTTGCAGTGGGCCTTCTAGGTTCAAAGTTCTGTAGTCTATGGGTCCCTGGTTCTGGTCTCTGTCTGGATGGGATGTCGGCCGTCAAAATGCTCAGCAGAAATGGAAAATGAATGTCTCTACCTGGGTTTCAATGTTCCTTTTTATGTGTTTTGAAAATGGGTGTGTGCCTGGGCCTAGCTAAGCCTGCCCTCTCTACTTGTCATTGGCCCAATTCTCCCCTCTCACATGATTGGGGGAAGGAAATGGATTGTCATCATGATGAGGTCTGTTTATAGGTCAGAGGATCCTCCCCTGGTCAATTTGCCCACAAATCTATATTTGATTCAAATACAAATTTCCCAGATACACAATTTGTTGAAATTACATGTACACATTATATACACATTATATATTCCTGTCCGCCTCTGATCTTCCTGGGGGCTTGCATTCAAAAATGACAACATTTTGCGCTTTTTGGTCGGTTTACCAATATCGGACATTTACCAAACATTACACAAATGTGCGCAAGGAGTATGGACATTAATTAATGAAGTGTCAGATTTTTAACATGCAGACATTTGGAGTAAGACCCTATTTTCCGCTAGCAACCCCCCAGAATACACCACAGGGTCCTAACACCTCTTAAAATGTGCACAGAAAAAAAAAACACCAGAATAATGATATTACTTATATAATTCTGACAAGTCCGTACTATGAATTATCCATCTTTTTTAAAATTATGCTCTGGCCCAGATGGGTGTGGTTTAGGTTCCAAAGCACATGGGGGAAGCTTCTGTCTGTCCCCGCCTCCAGCTCGGGTGGCTCCCAGAGGCACTTCTCCTCCCACTTCTCCCAAGAGGAAGCCACTTTATGGCCCCCCCGATATAACATTTGCCTGAGTCCAGGACAAGGCTTTGTTCAACCTCCTGCAGGTGCCCCTCCCCTAATCTAATCAGAGAGGTGTCATCTCCTTTTGGTGGGGAAGCAGGAGGCAGCCAGGCCTGGGAATGCAGTTTGATCAAGTTTCAACTCATGTCGGGGGTTGTTGTCAGGCAGAATTCAGCTAAATGTCACTTTAGTTCCCAGTTTAAATTAAAACTTACAATTTTTACATATACATTAAATAATGACTTCCTTCAAGTCATTTCAGAATATAGTCTTACATTGTATCCACCTCTTAGCAAGTCTTTCCTTGGCCTGGTTTGGGTTCCTCTGTTCAGTTTTACACAAAAGTCTGGTGGTTTTAAAATGCCGGCTTTCTGATAGTGGTGAGTACCGGTATTGCATCCATTTTTGGGATCTGTCTTGAATTACTGCATTTCAATAGAGTGTCTTTTGCTTGATAGTATAGGACCCTTGCTTAACATTGTTTTGATGGCATCTTTACAATATAGTGGTGATGTGGAACCCCCCACAAGAAGGTTGTATCTTTGGAGTGGTCTTGTGCCAACTGCACAGTTCTCCTGGATTCTGCCGTGAATGTGGGCGGCGACAGCTCATCCCCACATCCACCCAGTCTATTGATTTAGTTTGTTCTGGGATAGAATAATGGGCGGCGACAGCTCATCCCCACATCTACCCAGTCTAAGGATTCAACATGGGTCAAAACCCTTGACATATCTGTTATGTGTTTCTTACCAGTTATAGAGCTCATAACATTCCAAACCTTCCTTACTAAATAGTATTCCTTTAAAGATTGCCAGAGACTACATTATGAATGCCTGACATGTGACTGACTCTGCCTGAGCTTTACTGGAAATCACGGAATGGCAGCCATTGGCTCGCTCTCTTATTAAATAAATCACCTCTGTAGTTCTCATGGAAGCAAACTCAGCAGGAAGAAACTTCATGCACTCCTATTTTGCATCTTGCCCATAAAACCAGATAACAAATGAGTATAATAAAAATAATAAACACACATGATCAAATCATACAATTTAAAATCACAGGACATCATAAACAATTCAACAAGTAATTATTAAAACGCTTTAAATTCTAAAAACAAACAACTATCATCCAATCTATAAATGCATAATATTCAACTCTTAATCCAACATCATACGCTAACATATATCTCACCTAGTTCTAGCATTTTCATTGATCATAACTGCTCTTCATTTCCATAATTTAATCTTCGAGCCTTTGAGCAACGTCCTGTTTCTTTGCCAATCTACTAAATCTCTCTGGCTCCTTCCTGTTGTGCTTCCAATATTCATTCAAACATCAAGCTTTATTTTCTGTATGTCCATGTAGTGTGGGCACACAAACATAAAGCCTGCACATGTTCTTGTATACACTGGCATACAGTACAATCACCAATTATATATGAGATTCCCCCCAAAACACAAGAAGTTCAAATGGGATGCCAAGATCTCATAGCATCATCCATAATTTACTATGGGGTACACTATCAAAAGCAACTTTAAAATCAATAAATAGCGACCACAGAGGGATTATGTGTAATAAAATAAATCTATGTCCTCCATTTATTATCTAACTATTTTGTTACATATGCATAATCAGATATATTACCTTGTGTCTAAGTGCATATGTTAGAAACCCATTTTCCATGCCATAGACGTATATTAGATACATCAATAGGGTTATATTTGATGTCTGTATATATTGTGCCATTTAATACTTAGCCAGTCAGCTTATGCGGACACTTTGACTCAGAAATACCTAAGGCTTTTTCCTGGAATTCACCATCCCCCAAAAATTGCAGGACCACAGGAAATCAACCACTCTCTGGTATTGAAATGATATCTATGTGTATGGTCCCATGTCAATTTTCTAGATTTATCAAAATGTAATCAAAATTATTTTGTGATTTCCGTTCACAAAAGTCTTTCCCCTGCTCAGGGAACATCACATTTCAATTCTACCATTACTTGCATCTAACCCTCTTTTAAACAAAGTTGTTCCATGAGTAAGGAACATTTGTATAACCTTCTCCGTTGATATACATGGTATTCACCATATCTTATCCTCAGTAAAACCCTCCAGTACTGGGTGAGGCTCAAATCGAAGTTTAAAATCTCCCACAATAATTTTCACCAGCAATCCTCCTAACACTATACGATCTTATGTTCTAAAAGGTTGAGGAGCTCCAGACCCTTCTCAATATCTGTTTTGTAATATAAACTATGTATAAAAAATACATTCCAGTTTATAACTTAAGCAAAATGCCTGACAATGATTGGAGAGGATAACTATACCTAATACCTAAAATTAACCATTCACTTGGGTGTATCCTATAACCCTTTTTGGCTAAGACCTGCAAAATAGAAAAACCTTAAAGACTATATTATCTAGTCCCAGGTCTCCTGAAATGCAATCATATACAATTATTAATGCATTCAAGCTATTCTGGGTCAGTTAAATGTTTGCCTTATCCAGCAATATTCCAGGTAACAATCTTAATCATGTTCTATAAAATAGTTGTTACTTTCAAATGTGAGGGTCTCAATATCTTACAAATAGAAACAGAAGGTTCAATGTCACAGATATTTAAATTATATGTATTTACTGTTAGGTTTGTAACTTGGGCCTGCATTTCAAGGTATTGTCAGTCCAATTCTTCAAGATATGCCAAAGGGAAAATGATGATGAAATAAAGGGAATCCATTTTCCGTTATGCCTCCTGTTGTCAAATAATTATTTCATGAAACTTCCCAATTTACGGGACTTAGTGATTTGGTCTGAGTTGGTTAGAAAAAATTTAAAAGTAGCACACCTGGGGTTTTAGTGGAAGGGAAAAGAGCAAGGTTAGAGCTGATTAGCTAACTTCTAATAGTTGATTTGCTCATATTCATTACAAAACAGTCCTCTTTTACAGGTTTCACATTTGTACCTAACCTTGAGACCCCACTTGCCTTTAAAATGTCCTTGGTGTTAGTTGTAGGACCAATAATATGCATATAACATTAATTGAAGGAAATGTGTTTAGTTTGTGAATGACATACCTTTCTTCCGAAACTATTTTCCCATGTTTAGACTCAATATTCATAGGGACATGACCATTTTAGCATTAGTGGTGGTTCCACTTGAGCAAAGTGTGAAGACCAGTAGCGAGTGTTTGCTGATTGAGACTAGATTGAGCCTAGATCTAATCAAGCAAAAACTAAGTTTGACATTTTGTTTTCAATATCTCTTAAGGGCTCTAGGGCTCTGTCAGATTTAAAAGGAACATTGTAATAATGTCCAACAATGTCATTTTAGCTATTTTAAAAGGGTGACAATTGTTCATTTTGTTCTCATTCTTTCCTTCATTACATGATTAATAGCTATGAAACTAACACACTTAAGGACTAATTCACAGAAGTGTTTTATGATGGCAAAACTCCATTGGGAAACGCTCTGTGAATTAGGCCCTTGGTGGCACAGTCCATCTTGAAACTTTTAATTGGGAGATTTTTTTTTTAATTTTCTTAGATGATACTGTTTTTCAGATCTATGTGAAATTGTCAATGCAGAAAATCCACTCTGAAATATTTTTGAGTGAAAAGCCTTGTTGGCCGTAAATGTCAATTATCACTTCCTTTTTATTACGCATGCCTGTGTACCCCCTCTCCCCATCCACATATGCCAGGGACATCCCTGAAGCCCCCATCGGCCACCTCCCCCTCTCCCTCTCACCCTGTTTAATGCGCGACACTCGCGCTACCCGCTCTCCATCTCCTATCTCCGGCAAAGTGAACGCCTGTTGCGCGGCCTAAACTGGCAACACTGTATCTGGATTTTTCTTTGCTCCGCCAGCCGACTCTGCAGCAATAAAAGGTGAAAACAAACGCAGCATTGAAAGCAATAACAGGCAATGACAAAGGGGAACGCAGCATTTTCGTAATGCGTTATTTTCAGACAGACTACATTTCGAATTAATGGGCCATTAAACCATTTAAATTCGGTATTTTGAGGGAAACGCTGCTTTTTGCCTTTGTATCCTTGTCCATTCACAAGGGGCATAGGTCAGAAGTACGATACAGTACTGCGCAGTAGTACAGTGGCTGTAATTACTGCATGTTTATGACTGCTCACTTCTACCTTTGATAGTATATGAATGATAAAAGGATTTAATGATGGTATCTCAGCCAGTATATCATGTAATGCTTTATCAGGTCAGGACGTCAAGGTTTTTTTTTTCAATGAGTCAATACTATGTTCAGTAGGTTCAGGCTCAGAATCTGCCCATATATAAGCTACATGCTGTTTATCAGCTTGTGATGATGCAGGTGGCTCTGCTCCTTTAAGGGATTGCTCAACCATACTAATCTTGACATCAAATTCACCCACCACTTTCTTTAGGTACACATCAGAAGTCCCTGCTCTCATCTGTTTTTTGTGATTCGTTTTACCATGGCCCGACTCCTCTCTTTGCCCAATAATTGTGTGTCATTTCCCTTCAGTAGAGTGATCGCAACCACTGACACATCAATGCAGGAACTGGTAATCATGTCAGTGTCACTTACCCACACATTAGGATGTGTTGTCTTATGTTCCAGTGGATGTAATTGGGGTGTAGTCCTATTTCCCCCTCCAGAAATGTGATTAGAAATTACTTCCAATAGGTAGGTAGGGAAACGAATTGAAGGAAGGGCACATCAGCAACGTACTTTATCCACAGTGCACATGGTCATTCACAACTCCTTCCAACCTTTAGTGCCCATATAAATGTTAATATTTAATACCCACAACACAAAGCACTGGTTCCACGTGTGCTCTCTCTTTAACTTCTTAAATTTCTTAAATCTGAGGAAAATAGATGACTGGATTCCATGAATGAGAATGCCCTCCTCTCCTCATTAATAATGGCTGCACCACAAACACCTGGTGGACCCCTAATGCATGAATGACTCGTTCCCAGTCACATTGGCTTTTCAGAGATCCATGTCTACTAAGAATTCCCTTTATTGTAATATTATAAACCTCAATAATGCACAATGTTTCAACCTCCGAATTATAAAAAGCAGACCCTGCAATGTCTGACATGTGGCTCAAACTGCTGGTCTGACATGCAATCTTGTAGTACCCCACTTTAACCTTACTAATTTGTTCAACTCCCGAATTTGCATTTTGCAGATTCAAACCTTGCAACTGCAGGGTAAACATAGATGTTTGCAGTGGGTGCATTAATCTATTGAGATATCTTATTGCACGGTTTAATGGCATATCCTACTTGGATAACATTTTGAGAAGCACAGGACCCCATTGACTCTAGCTAAACCCCATCCAGCCTCACATGATCCCTGCCCTTTCCCTAACCATTCTCTCCCCTCCTGAAGCCTTTAAGGTTTTTTGGTGCAGCTTCTTTCCCTGCGAAGCAGTCATAACCTGCCTTAACACTTTCAGAAGGTTTATGGCACTTAAAGAAGATTTGGGCTGATTGAGAAATCATCAGTGTGAAGCCACAAGCTTGCCAGAATCTCACTGGGAGAATTTCAGGAGCCCGTGAATCACTTTTGAGAAAATGTGCCATGCTTTACTCATCAGTCACTATTATATAAACGGGTAATGCCATCATCTATATAGAATAAGGGAGAAATACATTTGCAGTTGTCTACATCATTGTACGCTCTCTGCCTTGGGTTGAAAAAGTTATGCATAAAACACGACTCCCTATAAGACAAAGAAAATTCTATGGAGAAAAAGTTTTGCATTTGAGCTAATGTGTATACCCACAAATCATTGACCATGTGGCCATGAATTGGAGGTGAACATCCATTGATTGCTACTAAGTGTCGCTTTGGCATCTGTGTCTTAGGTGAAATTGCTTATTGTACGTTTGCGTTTTAGTTGCAAGGAATTTGTGAAGCTTTTATAAACCCATCATAATTTTGTTTGTACTTTATATAGTGAACTGAACAGTTACTGAAAATTTGCATTTCCCTTTCTCTCTGTCTCTGTCTTATGTTTTGAGAAATAGCAAACACCGATGTTTACTTACACCAAAAAGATACAAGGTGTAGGCCCACCAGATGATTAAGTAGCCACCAGCCCAAGTTAGCAGTCTGAGTGAGAAGAGGGACTTTGCTGATGACACCATTGCATTTATCGTCATATGGCCTGCTCCCAAGGTATTTATCACCATTAGCTCCCTGGCAAAACAGCGGTAGTGCTGTTATCTTTCTTGGGCGGTAAAACGGATATTGAATGACACCTGTTTACCACTGTAAGAAATGTATCAAAACAAGATGGGTGCCATAAACAAAGTGAAGGAAACACAAGCTAGAGTGCCTTTCTGCTGTGCATATAGGCCACTGAGTGAGCATGGTGATGAGCAGAAAGAGGAATTGAGACGACACAGGAACGCGATTCGAGCAATGCTTCCACCTACTGCTTTTTCATCAGCCAAATGAGTCATATCGCCCACAGCTCTTGGTGCTAGTTGGGCGCCACTTTATCTTCAATAGGTACACAGCCTTTCGAGATACTGTTTATCATGTCACCACTAGGTAGCTACTTGCAATTCAATTGATGTTAGCACACTCTCACTTTCATGAGCTGGCTCTGGCCACAGTTGCACTGCAAGGGGGTGTAGAGTTTGAGTAGAGTTTGAGGTAGGCATCCTTTCAAGCATGTAGACATTTAGATGCCCATCACTCTCTGTATACGTGGTGGCTGCTTGTGTTGAAAGTCTATATAGCACACTTGAAATAGACTGTGCAGTAAGATATCTCAGTAGATGAATGCACCCACTGTAGTGATATACCTTTAAAACATGGTGTGTGCGGCATGAATTGAGTAACTCCCAAATCAAATTGTTTCTAGAATGGAATCTGCCATGAATTTGCTATTTCTAATGTGTTCAGTAGATTGTACGATGTAGGCCTCTGTCAATTGTTCAGTATTAATATAAAATTAATATGTGTTATGCCTGCTTATAAGCTCTATGGTTTGGTGCATGAAATAAGCCCTGGAAATACACACTGATGAATGTGTACAGTTATTTTATTCATTTCATGTATCCCCTTCTGCTTTCAAAGTACATGTATAATTCAAGTGAAATACTCTATTGTTATGTAATAGATACAATTCTTTACGAACAGAAACAGTCAACAGTACACTTTTTGATGAACCCTCACTTTGAGAGCTTATTTAAAAGCATACCTCAGCTAAGGGGCAACATGCTTTCCCCCCACTCAGCTCCACTAACTGTCCCTCCCCAACCATTGACTCCTGGCAGCAACAGGGTCCAAGGTGCAAAGTGCAGACAACTTGCAAGTGGCCAGTGGCTGTATCAATCACTCTGCAGGAAGTTAATATCTTCTTATAAAATGGCACGCCATCAAGCTAAAGTCAACAGAAATTTAAATTACAAAGTAATTTGAGAAACGTAATACATGATAAATGGGGCCCAAACCACAACATACATTTAAATAAAGACGACACAAAATAGATACACCAGTGTGCTTATTATGATTTTAGCAGGTAGAGAAGAAGGTTGGGTTCTAGGTATTGAACACTCCTGTGCTGAGCTCTGTGAGTAGTTTGCTTGGATTCTATCAGGTTCTGCAAGATCACAGGTAGGATAAACCCAATACCTCTTGAGAAAGGAGTTTGTCGAGAAGTCCTGGTTACCTTGCAAGAAGAGTATTTAGTCATTTAGACTGATGCTTGTTGGTTCTGTTCATCTGTCTGTCGGTAGCATATTGGATGACTTCTGCCATTGGCCTGAGAAATTCACAGAATTGGTCCCTTTCACCTTACTAATCTGCCTTGATAAAGCCCCTCCGGGGTTGAAACACGTGTAGGCTGACCTTCTCTTTGCAGGCAATGTGTCTAGACTATGTTTCAATGTAAATAGAAACACACTTGTAAAAACCACAGCTTAAAATGCGTAAAGATCCTTTTATCTCAAAGGGTCCTAATACTCGTCTTGCAAGGTAACCAGGACGTCTTATTATTTTACCCCACAACAACAAAAGTTGCTGTTTTTCCAATTGTTCCAAGCCTGTGATAGTTGATCCTTGGAGAGATTATTTCAGCCTATATGGAGACACTATGTCCAGCTAGGAAATCTGTGCACAGGACCCCTTGGCCAAGAATTGCTGCTCCAAGTGTACATACAAGCAGAAGGGCTTCACCTCATCCACATATGTCACAATGATATCCTCCAACTCTCTGCCAGTCAAACGCTTCTCCAAGCAGAGAGTGGAAGGTAGATCGCTTTCTTTAGCTGGTTCCTCCCTTCGGAACAGCCTTGCTGCAACCCTCAGACATGAGCTGGATAGTCTTAATTTCCAGAAACTTCTGAAGACTTTAATTTTCTCCTTTTCCTACCCTTGCCCCGTCCTGTGTTAACTCTTCCTCTGCTTCTGAGACTGGGGCCTGGTCCCTTCATAGTCATACACGGGCCAGACCACACCCACAGCACTTGCCTTCGGGCTCCCTTTCCTGGACTAGCCCATCCTGGTCCCCCCTGCCCACTACACTCATAGCCCCTTACCCCCTCCTCCCTTGCACTTGCCGCCTAGGCCCACATGACACTTGCTCATCCCCACCTTTGGGGGAACCCTCGCCTGCACTTCTACCATACTCCCTACTCCTTGCACTTACCACCTTTTTCATGCACTTGCACGGTAGGTTTGTCACAAGGCCAATTTAACCTGGCTTTGGACTGCGCTCACCAAAGCATTAAACGGGTACCAAGTCAGGGGTTTCATATTGTATTTCAACAGAGATAATAACGTGGATGTCCTTTGATCTACGTCAAATGTCGGCTTTGCAATATTTGACAGTGAGGTACAACAAGGTTTCTGTGATCTAGATGACAGCACATTAAGCCAACTTCGCCCCACGCCCCCCGCCCCCCACACACACACACACTCACCGCCCTCAATTATGCTGCAATGCCAGAGTGCAGACGCATTACTGTAAAATAAACATGCCGTGCGATTAATGGAAACAAAAGGCATGGTTGTGCTTAATAACATAGGAGGCTACATGTTTGCTATACTCAGTACACATAGAGCAGCATGCTCAAATTAGGACATAAGATAAATGTGTCTTTCTCTGGTGCGATGTCTAAAGAATCTGACACGCCACCACGTAATCAGTCTCGCTGGTCCTCCCTTTCTAAAGTCCAAGTTCTGTCTTTGTGGGCATCATAAAGGCTCGGGCTTCTGGGATCCATCGCTGGCAGCAGGCCGCCCTGTATTTTGGCAGTTGTTCCTCCCTGGGGCGCAGCTACCAAGCACTGGACCAGATGGTGCTGGCGCTGCGGCTGGGTGAGTGGGTAAATGGTGTGTGAGGAGGGCCCCTCTGTGGGAGATTAGTCTGCATAGTGCAAATAAGTGTGTGGCTTCGATAAGGATTCATAACATTTAAGGGAGGGAATGCGAAGCGTTTTAGGATTCACTTTATAGCTTCCCTGGGTGTCAAATTAAAGTGACCGCGAGCAGCAGTGGTAATGATTTCAGTTAGCGTTTAGTCATTTTACATATGGAGAAGAGTCAATTACACCAGTGGAACAACACAGGCCATTGCAGCCTCTCTGGATGATTTCCGAGAGAGAGCGTGTGCCAGGCAATATTGGGCAGTGGGTCGAATGGCAGGTGTTCATCTTTCCATCATACACCGGATTCTGAATTTCAGAAATGCATTTTACACAATCATTGACAAAGCAAAATGTTTTGATTGTTATATGTCAGCTGGGGCCTCAAAAGCTCAATAATGTCATTTTATGATGGAATATTCATCATTAGCTGAGGAATAACCTCACGTGTGTGCGTGTGGCAATCATGTGTTGACTGACGTATACAACCTAGAATGCTTTCAAAAGTCGTCATATGAATCGTATAGTCAGTCACCTTTCGTAGGATATAGCCCTTCTGGAGGGAAAGCCTGCTTAAGGAAGAAAAATAAAAACATATTCAGGGACTAGACACAGTGGGCCTCATTACGAGGTTGGCGGTCTGGAAATAAAGTTGCTGATAGCAACGAACCAGCACCCTTTGCGGACCGCCAAACGATAACGGCAGGCATGACCTGGTAGTAGTTCCAGCCCGACTGGTAGGCTTTTCTCTGAAGCACCAGCACTGTAAACAAACGGTAGGACTCATGGGAATGGGAAATAACCGTAACACCACTGCCTGTGATATCCTGGTAGCACCGGTATGTCAGGCGGCCGTAATAGTGTTACAGGGTTGCTGGTGGAATTTACCAGCAACCTCGTAATGAGGCCCCTGCAGGTCTCAGCTTACCATTATTTTTCTAAAGTAGGAGTAACATGATTGCTTCTGAAATGGATAAATGCTTTACGTGTGAAAGCATGGATAGTCTAATCTGACAAACCTTATTGTATAATAATTAATCCAAAGCATACAATACAGGGTTACACTTGCAGCTTGTGATGCAAAACTATAGGGCTGTTAATTACATGTGTGTGTCTAGAACTGGAACCGATTAGAATCCTGTGTTGAACGAAAACGCAGATCACTCTATCACTCCCTCCCCCGAAGGATCCTTCTCAGTCCATTTTCCCTAGCCACAAATTCAGTCTGCAGTGGAACTTGGGGGCTGGTGAAGAGTGCAGTAGTAATCAGTGCCCCTTCTATCAGGTTGAGGTACTGGTAAAGACCAGTGTTTCTTTTAACTGTTTTGAGATGGTGATGCAATGCAATGCCTACACATGTGGAAGATGTCCTGCTTTATCAAGCCCATGATATTAATTAAGTTCAAATTTGCTTGGTTTCTCTTGTTGCCATTGGATGGAAATTATATGAGCAAACAGTGAAGGAAACATTTGAAAAGGCCCCTGAAAGTCCACATACTGTTGGCCCTGATGGTTATCTGTCTACTGGGCCCAGTGTGTTGCCTTCCGCACCACGGTCTACTCTGCCCAGTCTACAGCCCCTAATGACGTTTGCTTTAATAAAATATTGCACATTCATAGCTAATTACATTCCAAATGGAAGGATTAACAGCTACATCATGTCTGCTCATGTCCCTCACATCTGGCACATAATACATCCTACACTATCCCCAAATTATTTTTTGGCATTAGTTTATCAATTGATCATGTAGTCTATGCTCACCAGATACCAAGTGACAATGCAAAATGAAACAGCTCAGCAGGCTAGAGCAGCCATTGCAGAGCTCTTTATGTAATTGGAATATCTCGTTTTAAAACCATTTGGATAAAATCTGCCTCTATCTTTCTAAAGTCAATTAAATTAGTAACATTGAATGAAGTATTGGTAACATCTTGCATTACACTGCTTTTATCACAAACATCTCACGTCAGTGGGTTGAACCGGAACCTGGCTGAGGTGTATGTGCCCAAACAGTCTGTTTCACAGATCTAAGAACAATGAATATATATATATATATATATATATATATATATATATATATATATATATATATATATATATATATATATATATATATATATGCTGCAGAAACCCTTTGATTTTAATTATTTTAAGAAACAATACAAGAGTAACTCCATCTCTGAAAGGTAAATCTGCTGTCCAGATTTCTCTTTCACAAGCTCCATACAAAAGGCGTAGTGTGCACCTGTGCCCTATTGCATCAGTATCCCGATCTGCAGGGCCTGCTCTACTTGAGGCACAGACCAGGTTCAGAGGACAGGGCTACACATTTCACAGCTGGAGTGACAGTCAAGTCTCTGCAGCACTCGGGTGCATTTAAGACATGCACCCCTGTACCAAAACTTTATAATGAGTGGTTTACAGTCCTGCTAGGTGATTTATTTTCAAATATAAACCACACCTGAGTTATGTATGGTGGATTGTAGTTCTCATAATTATTAAAGCCACGTCAATTTGATATCGCACATGCATCAACCCAAAGCTAAATTTAGCATTGCAATAAGTATGTGTATTCTCCATAGACAGGCTGTCCCTGCTAGTGCTAGCATGTCTGCATCCTTGGGGCTTGCTCTTTTGTTCCTTTATGAAGGCAGCTATCACCCACCTCAGAGTGGCAGCTACTCCACAGGAAGCTGCACTGGGAACAGAAAGGAAAAGGCAAGCCCATTCAAAACAGGAGTAGCCTCATACCAGATTTGCTGCATATCTAACAACCTTTGTTCCTTTTGGGAACTTAATTTTTGGGGTTAGTGTAGACAGAGGGATGTCTTTACAGCTGGATGACAGTTCCAACCTCTTGTTTTCTCTGTCTCAATCTTTCCTTCCTTCTTATCCCCTCCACTTCCTTTAGTAAAAAAGGACTTTGTTTTTCATTCATAAAACCTATGGTTGATAGAGGTTTTTCATACTTTAGATTCCAGCAAATAACATAGTCATCCCAACTGCGTTCTGATTCACTCAATCTCACACAATGTCGGCATGTGCTGCTGACTTCGGAACCTACACATGTTATAATTGAAAATAATAAATTATAGCAGTCAAATATTCTTGATTGTGAATAAAGCAAACATCTGAATAGTAACTTATTCAAACAAGATAATTAAAGCTAATTAATACCTTGTTTTCAGTATGGCTGAAGATCAATTCATGACAATTGGTTGTGCCTGATGTGAGTTATGCCACACACAGCAGTGTTTCAGAGATAATGCTTGTCTTTTCTTACCCACTATATTAAATCCATGTTTTGTTACCAAACTAAAAACTAACACTGAATAGGTCAAATCATGGTTACTACCAGCTGAGTTCCAAGTATGCTTTCAAAGACTGCAGAAAAGAAGACTAAAAGAAAACCATCACATTATAATTAACAAAGCATGTAATCCCCAATGAAAGAACAATGAGCAATAAGAACACATCTATCTCTAATTTCAGGAACATTGACCCCACTTTCAGCCACTGCGAAAAGCACAATTTGGGTCAGGCCACGACATGTAAATGCTTCTAACAAATTTGCATCACAGAAGCATGGAGACGCAAGACAACTAGACAAAACAGTATTTCTTTTGCACTACTGAAATTCGCTCCTCCTCATAGTCCAGTTCCATTAGTTTGGTTCCAACACGTGGTACTGTAAGGTCCCCTATGAGTCGGCCTGGATGTACTTCCATGCTAGAAACATGAATCACCGAAAAAGATGATTCAGCCAGTTCAGCTAAAGTTGGACCTTATGGCTTAAATGGAGATATATGGTTGGTGTACCTCTTCAGCCTTAGACAGCTTTCAGAGAGGCAGCAACTCATTGATGGAGGCAGGCTTTAGGAAAATAGGGAAGTGAGAATACATTAGAATGGAGTTGAGTAGATAAGTAGGAAGAAGGACACAGAGAGGTAGTGAATGACTGGGGGACACAGAGAGTTGAAGTTGATGTAGTTTTGGCTTACACAGTGCTGTGCGACCCTTTCAGTGATTTGAAGTGGTCAAACAAGTTCCATTGAAGGTATGAATTTTTGGGAAGGGGAATCTCCTTGATGGTGAGCAGCTTGGATGTCTGCAAGAGACACACATAAGAGACCAGACATTCTGTGACTAAGAGAATGTAAGTGACACAAATGCCATGACGAAAATAAAACTATTGCCCCAGCTTGTGTTTCAAACTAGGGAGGAACAGGAGGAGCATGAAATCCCAAAATGATTTGTTTACGCAGATTGTCCCACTTGTGTGCTGTTTGACAGCAGAAGCATCAGAGATTTGACGAGGCTGGTGATAAACTAGTTTGTGAGTTAGCAACACTGAAAAAACCATAGACAGTGGGAGAGATATTGTTTGTAGTCTTTTGATATCTGCAGTTACACTTATTATGTAAACTGGTGATGCCACAATCACAAGCCACAAATTGAAGGTATTATCCAACTTACAATCAATAGCCCTGATCATAAGTCTACCGGAGTAGATATCTGTACACATGCATGCACAGGTAATGCACCACATTGATGATCATCCACTAAGATTGACAGATGATGTTGCCCTTTCGGGTCACACACTTTGGTTGAGTAGTGAGGCGGGGGTTGGAACCAATTCTGCGATCCCTACACTTCTCCACATTGTATTACAGTTTCTCTCAGAAAGCAAGATGCAAATATTTGTGAATGTGTCACTTTTATGAACTCAAAAGAATACTATGTAATGTAGAGCTGGTTTGGAAAGTGCACACATCAAATTATAAACAAGCCAAATAATATTTAACAAAAAAACATATAATCACAAGTTATGCAAAAAGATTATGATTGTAGTTTTCTTTTTTCCATCATAAATTGAAGTCTACAAAGATCAGAGTACTAAGTGATGTGAGCCTAAAAGAAGTTGCATATTGGTTTTACTTCTGTGTTTCAAAGAATTGACTATACCCCAAATAAGAAACTGTGTGAAAAGGCCACCTCGTTAGAGGCATTTTTGTCACAGCTTTCCACATTTATATTCATGATGTGAAGAAGAACAATTTAAATTGTTGAAAAAACATATTTTTTATACTAAATGTTCAGACCTGAAAATAAGCTTTCAAGAGGTGTTAGGCATTTAGTCAGCCATCTCCTTTCTCAGAGCCACTCCACTCAAACAGGCAGGCAATTCGCCTAATAATGCCACCCAAACCTCAGAAGGCCAACCCTTCCACTGAAGCCAGCACAGTACTGTACAGTGTCTTAGGATGAGCTGTCTAGGATCCCAGTATCATCTATTTGCAAAGTCATGATATTAGCTTTGACACTTTGGCTCCCCTGACTTGAATGTGGATGTGTAATCACCTGTTCTGACTAAAGTGCTATGCCCATCATTAGGAATGGATGGCTGCTCAGCTTTTACAAAGCTATCTTTGAAGAATTGACCTCTAGACCTGCAACATACAGTGGCTGTGTCAGTTTTTGTAACAAGAACTTTATGATGCAGGTACATTGTTTCTTTAGCATATTAAGTGTTCCTTTCAGCAATATCTGTATACTTAAATGTATCAACCTCAGAGAGAAGAAAGCTGGTATATGCTTTGCCTGGATTTCAAATTTCATCTGCCAGGTGTACATATATATTTTCTTTAATTTCTTAGCATACTGAGCTATTGTCAAATCCACCAGGACAATTTGTGTATTGCATGCCATGCAACAACATTGTGATGAAATAAGCATTGAAGCCCAAGAGAGGGTGTCATACCGTAATCTGAAAAGCATCCCCAGCTTCCCCCGCCTCCTACAAGTGTGCCTTTTACCATGGTACCCCTTGATCCAGAAACACCGGCCTCACAACCAAGATGTCTTGATTTTATACAATGCTGAATGGAAGCAGTCTTCAGGGAGCATGTGGACATTATAATAGTGTCTATAACCCACCACACGGTAGATGCTGTATTACAGATGGCTTGGATTCCCAGACCATCCTACAGACGAAAGGCAGGTAATGGGTCCATTGATCATCTTTCTGTGAGGGTACACAGGTGATACATTTCTGATTATTTACCAACCCTCTTTCCTTTCCACACCTCCAGCAGAATGCCATGAGTGATAAACAGGCTTCTTTAATTTGTTGGCTACTTATATGTAGAAACTATTCATTGTATTGTCTGCTAGGGTGGCAGTACATACAGGGTATCAAGAGCATACATGGTTGGGTTTAGACCAGGGGTCTCCTACCTTTATGTTGGCAATAGCTACTTGTAGTTTATAGCCAATAGGCGGGATCCACTGGCGGGAGCTACTGGGGTGGTAATGTCCATGAGTATGAATTTATACCAAGGTTTTCTTTGGGCAGTTTATTTGCTCTTTATATGAAAAATGAAAAGCATATGCATTTACCATGATATTAATACCTTCAAAAACATACATGTCTATTAGTAGCTGTCTCCTAATAATTGTCAAGCATATAACGATGTAGGATACCAATCGGGACATTCATTGTGAAAGCTGACACTGCATGCTATCCACCAGTGCTTAGTAATATGGTATGTAGCTTGAAACAGCAGTAGCACCCAGATGCTGTCAGGCGGGTTAAAAGTTTGTATTTAATGTCTGAAAAAGGCAGATTTGTCTAGATAGTCAATCGCCTTTGCTGATAGTGCAGACACCCTCCTTGCAGCAGTGTTTGCACATAAATGAACACCTGACATGGCTGACAAACTCAGTACAGTTTTTAACATCTCTTGCAACAGGCTCAACCATGGGAGTAACTGCTCCCTTCACAATTGCACAATCTGTAAAAGTACTTTTGTTTTTCATCAAATAATTAGTAACTTTGAAGGATGCCTCTGTAATCGCATTTGCATTGCTTTTTAGGATCACAGACAGCTTTCTTTGGGAGAATTATTTTCAAAATGTGTATGTATTATTGCAAAATGTCTTTCAACATTACTCTTTTCCCCACTGTAACTTTGGCACTGTAGATTAAAGACGCACATTTTATTTTTACGCTGAAAGAAAACAAATCTGTTTCCCATTCGGGATGGAAATAGTACATCTTTTGCCTTTTTTTGGATGGTGCATCTGCATCTGTATTTAGGATTTCGACAATGGTAGTTTATTTGGTTCTTTTGGGACTTCATGTGCAAAAACAATTGTAGGAGTATTTCAATCAATGTGTTACATGGTTTGTTGGGAAGGCCGTAGAATAGACTGGTACAGTAGTCAGATCAAGAGAGTACTAAAGCGGAGATTGGCTGCTTAACAGTGTTGAAGGGAATATGTATTATTTTCCTGTTGTTGAGGAGATTAATTCTCGCTGCAGAGGCATATTTGGAGATGAAGAGTGAGACATTGTGAGACGACATCAAGGTTGCGAACAGAGGCAGAGTAGGAAAGGCAGTCAGGAGATCAGAATAGAAGAGGGTGAGACGAAAGAGTTAGCCTGTTTGAATGGGAAGTAGAGAAATTCAGTTTTAGTGGAGCTGAGCATGAGTGAATGAGATGCCATCCATTATTTGACAGCAGAGAGCCAGTTAAAAATATTTGACTATAGCTCATCAGGTAAGGAGGCAAAGGGGAAGAAGATCTGAATGTTATCAGCGAAGAGTTGATAGGAGAATCCATAGGAGGAGATCAAGTTGCCCAGAGCAGAGAGAGTGAAGAGGATTGGGCCCAGGACTGACCCTTGGGGGACACCAACAGTGAGGGGGTGAGTACAGAGGTAAGGCTGTTCAGGACACCTGGAAGTGTCTAAAGACGAGATATTAAGCAAACCAAGCAAATGCCTTGTCCTTGTGCCTAGGAGAGATAGAGTTGAGAGAAGGTTACAATAGTAGATGGTATTGAAGGCAGCAAATAGGTTGAGAAGAATAAATAAAGGTGATCGGTTTGCATGACGAGTCGGAAGAGATGTAGTTGCAGGCTTTAAGAAGAGCTAACACAGTACTAGAGCTCACAAACCAGACTGAAGAGGGTACTTGAGGCTGTGTATGTTAAGGAACTCAGTGAGTCGGTTGAAAAATAGATACTCTAGGATTTTGGAGGAGTGAGGTGGAAGAGACAGGACGAAAGTTTGTAGGACAGTTAGGATGTAGGCAAGGTCTCCTAAGGATAGGGATGGCAGTAGCTGACTTGTGGGATGAGTGAAAAGTGGCAATGTCAAGAGAGGAGTTAAAGAGGTAAGAAAGATATGCAGCAACATTGGGAGCTATGAGATTCACTTTTTGTGTGGTTAGAGAGTCGATGGGGGCACCACATGAAGGGTTATCCCTAAGGAGAAGGTCAAGAAATTCATCAGTGTTATTGGGGGCAAAGGACGACATTATTGCAGGAGGTGCAGAAAAGTGAGCAGGTAGGCAGATATAAGTTAATTTGCAACAGTATTTTGAATGTTTTGTAATTTTTGAAGCATAGTAGAAAGCTAGATCATCATTTATGTGTGTTATCTGTAGTGAACTACTTGTCGGGACCCTGACCTGAACACATCAAGCCCAGATGCAGCCTCTCATCTCACTGTGCACACAGCTTTTGACTCCTTGTTTTGCAGGAAGAGGGGAGGGGAAAGAGGAAGAATCACACAGACTTCAGACACCAAAATATGGGAGACACCATACTCATTTTGGTGTCTGACATGAAGAGGTACTGGGAAGCTTCAGCAAGCTACCAGTGACTCATGCTCTACTTGTTGGAGACACTGGATTTAGACTGTTGCAGAAACTAAGCTTTTATTTGGAAAGGCCCACTGTTACATTTCCCTCATTCCCATTACTCCAAATATTAAAGCCTGTATTCTAAAGTATCAAGGTTTTACCCCCCCTTTTCTGCTGATTGGAAGGAGCGTTTCATTTCTCCTACGAACGCTCGTGCTTGCAAGGTCCATCCCTCACAGCTGCACTGCGAGCAGAGCTCTTGCAGCCCATTCTGCTTCCTGGAGGGGGCGGACCCCTTCCTGAACACGTGACACAGCACGTGACTGCCAGCCTGCACAAGTTGCCGGCACAGCCGCCCTTGCGGCGTATTTTCTGCTGATTGGAAGGAGCGTTTCATTTCTCCTACGAACGCTCGTGCTTGCAAGGTCCATCCCTCACAGCTGCACTGCGAGCAGAGCTCTTGCAGCCCATTCTGCTTCCTGGAGGGGGCGGACCCCTTCCTGAACACGTGACACAGCACGTGACTGCCAGCCTGCACAAGTTGCCGGCACAGCCGCCCTTGCGGCGTATTTTCTGCTGATTGGAAGGAGCGTTTCATTTCTCCTACGAACGCTCGTGCTTGCAAGGTCCATCCCTCACAGCTGCACTGCGAGCAGAGCTCTTGCAGCCCATTCTGCTTCCTGGAGGGGGCGGACCCCTTCCTGAACACGTGACACAGCACGTGACTGCCAGCCTGCACAAGTTGCCGGCACAGCCGCCCTTGCGGCGTTAAGCCCTGGAGACTGTAAGGGCTGGAGATACTGTTTTGCTGTTTGGCTGTGATCTGTGAGTACACTGTTCTGGGCCTTCCCAAGCCAACCCAATTGAAGTTGTATTCTTACTACGAGGGTTTGGGGTGGAGAGTCGGACTCTGGCAGCTCCACAAGCCGTCGGGCGTTCCCTTCCCAGAAAATGACTATTACGCTGACACAACTCATTTACTAAAACTTTTATTTAATTGAGTGTGTAACATTGCTTTTTATTTTAATTCGCTCTTAATGCTAGGTTACATATATACTTCATAGGGTTTTTAGACAATGTACTGGTCTTTCAGAGTTTGATTTTCGCTATTTGAGCCATACTCTAACACTTGCATTTTTAAAATTTAAAAATTGCCTAGTATTTATTTTGCTGTGTGTTTCTATGTCTAACTTCCCCTGACATCTAGGCTTATTTCCAGTGTATTTCTGGGTACCTTCTCTGACATAACTTTCATTTTCTTTCTCATTCTGCCTACTGTCAGGTTGAGGTTTTATCTGAATGACACGTAAGGGACTTAGAAGTCAGACTGCTATGGAGGTCTCACCTCCTTTGTCCCCTTCGCCCATTGTCAGTATACCCTCCATGCCATCTACAGTTATTGTGCCAGAAACCCCCACTCCTATTGCTATGGGGAGTTCTGATGATGCTCCACTTCAGGCCCATTATAACCCTCTCCTTTTAAGGGACATAGCCCAGGCCCAAATTCATGTGAGAGAGAGGCCTGAGGTTTGCAATGCTATGGGTATCACTTTACGTAACACAGCTCATAATAACTGTATTTTCAATGGAATACATGACATTTCTATAGATACTCAGGAAGAACGTCTAGCTGCTACTCTTGCCTCCAATCTTTTGGTCGGGGTCAGTTTCTCAAAGACAAAAAGCAATATGGCATATGACAACAACCCTTTGCCTAATATCCCTCTTCCAATGACTGCCTCACTGAATTCTAGTATGCCCATACCCCCAGTCATGGTGGATGAATCAGAAGTTACTGTATCACAACTATTAGAGAAGAAGGACAGTGGGAGCGTTGTTATCTCTCACACTCAACCCTCTTTAGGATCCAAAGTATTACTTAGTGATACTAAGCACACATCCTCTTCTCACGTTAACCTTTCTACTAGTGTGGTGGGAATTCCCTTCTCCCCTAATGGGATCCCTTTGCCGTTCAAAACCCCTCTCAACAAGCCCCGTAACTCAATATCAAAAATAAAAATTAATCTAGGTACCCAGGGGAATCCAATCCAGGGGAAAAACATCACACATTTTTTTGGTAAGAAATCTGTTTCTAGCACTCTGGCTAAATCTCCTTACCCTCTTCCTCCAGTACATACCCCGGCCCACACTAACTTAATTAACGTAGCTAAGAAACTGGATATTGAAGATCTCTCAGTCCAGGATATTGACGATATCAGTATCATAGAATGTGCAGATAAGGCAATTGCTGATAGCCTCTTGGACTCCCATCTTAATAAAACAAATAATGTAACACAACAAATTTGTGATGAATCATGGGCAGGTTCCCCTTCAGATCTCACTAACTTTATTGACGAGTATACTGAAAAACAAAACTGGTTAAAAGAAAGAGGTCTTCCTCCGGACTTCAAAACTGATCCGCCCAGTGAGTCTATTCTACATCATACCCTTAAAGATGTTGATGATAGAATTAAACTCTCTCATCCCACTATCTCTGCGTTGAATATGGTTCTGAGTTCCTTTGTGAGTCTCTATGATAACATCTGGTCAGAGGTTACATCCCATTCACGTATACTTTCTGAAATATATTCTAGGCTGGAGGGCCTAGATAGATTTGAAGATTTAGTAAAAATTATAAAAGAAGAAAATCAATTTTTGAACACTCAAGGTCTTGACCCTACCTCCTTCAATCCACCTTTGGCCCCTATACACGATTTACATCAGGGGCCTACGGGGACTACGGCAACTACTTTAGGGGTGGACCCCAATGCGGCCCCGGGTCTTCTGGTTCTCCAACCACTAGATCCTGATTCCCGGGGCTCTTCCTCTATGACTCCCCGAGCTGCCTCTGATGGTTTGCGAGAGGATGACGACCCTGCAGATATACTTCCCAGTGTCCCGACTGTATTCTCTACGGAAAGAGGAGAGGACAAAGTACAGGAGGATCTGCCAAGGGTATCCCTTAAACCCTCTACACAAGATCGTTCATGTGCAGGTGGGACTGCAGAGTCGGCCGTCCGTTCTAAAGGTGACCATATCGCATCCTTAGGAGAAAACATGATTAGCCTAACTCCAGAAATCGCAGCAATTTCCTCTGAGCCCCCAGAGGAAAATTCCTGTCCAAAAGTCCCCCCCTGTCTAGGAAAGAAAAGGAAAATGAGCCAACAAATGAAGAAAACAAAAAATCAGAAGAATGTCAAAAAGATTACTTCGTATACTAATCAATTTTTCAAAAACCTCTTTATGGCAAACTCTTTAGTCCCTTCAACCACTGTTGCAGTTCCACAGGGGACTGATAACTCTGTTGAACCAATCCCCTCTTCCATTCATATGACCACTCCAGATACCACCAATGCTCCACCTATTTTACCACCTGCATCTGTTTTAACGGATGCGGTGGGTATGTTGATTAATACCTCTGCTTCTATAGATGCGGGGCCAAGGACTGTTGGTACTGGTGAAATTGCAGTTTCTAGCATTCGGATAACACCTCTTACCGTACCAGCATCCACTAGTACCAACCCTGTAGCACTGCCTACTGATATTGTTGCAGCGGAGGCTATGGACTCTGCCCCAGAAGCAATTCTCCCCTCTACTTCTCTGGAGTCTACTTCTGGAAAAAGCCTGAATCATCCGGACACTTCTCTAACTACGCCGACTGTTAATATGGTTAACATTGATATGGTTAAACATTTATTTCAGTCACTACTTGTTCCCAAGATCAGCAAGGTGACAGTGTCTAATTCCAACGTAAGCTTGTCACAGGACGAGGTTCCTACTACTCGGCTCTCTCCTTCTGACCCGGCATTCTTGTCTGCTCCTGAGGAGCCCCATGTTAATATGGACTGCATTAAGAGGGATGGAGATATGACAGATCGATCAGACAATGTCTTATCGACTCTCCCCCCTTTTAACCTTGCTTCTCTTAGCATCTCAAATATGCGTATGTCTGCGGCTCGAGAAGCGGTCCCCTCTGGGTTTGACTTTGCCCATAATAAGAACGTGTCCAAATCTTGGGAAAGATTTCCACTGGGGCCAAATGTCAACCACAATAGGACTATACTAAGAGGGGCAAGGGGTTGTGATCTGGCGGCTGACCCCCTTGGTCACTTTACCAAAAAAATTACTGAGTCCTTACCTGTCTCTGCTACAACAAAAGGTTCTGGTGATGTTATACAGCTTTCCAGTCTTTGGGGCGAAGATATGCCAATCTGTTTAAATCGTGGTAACATACTTAAAATCTTTCACCAACTTCCTTCGCTTTCGCTTATCTCTAGCTATGATATAGATTGCATTTTATTCCCTTTCCATGATCGGGTAGATGTTAGTAATATTATTCTTAGATCGAAGGTAGTTTTAAACTTGATCATGGGGCATATGGAAGGGTTGAAGCAACTAGGATTTGAAGCAAAAATAGTGGACTCTTCTCAATTTGCCAAAAATAAAGGAGAGGGGGCTGAATATAGAGGTAATCTTACAATGGTCTACCATCCAGAAAGAACTCCCCCACCCCAACGGAGGCATTTCTTGCCCAAATCTAATGGAGACTCCGCGAGCTGGACACATGTCACCGCAGGCCTATGGAAATGATTTAATTCCCGCTAAATCAGAATCCTCTTCGAAGGCCCGCCATCTAAATAGCTTCAGTTTCTTTTCTTGGAACTCTAGAGGTAATTCCCATCTGTTCACAAACCTAGAAACGGTTGCCGTGATTAAGGCTTCGCATTGTTTTTTTCTCCAAGAAACTTGGCTACTTTCAACTCCAGTTCTTGATGGATTCGATATTTTCTCTCAATGTGCCAAACCTAGCCTGGGAGGCCGCGCATCGGGGGGACTCATTATAGGGGTAAGAACCTCCTTCGGCTCTGTTGCTAAGGAGCTTTCGGATACACCTTTTGGCTTTATGGCCTTAGAGGTGTTTTTTCCGGATTCTAATTGTTACTTTCTCTTGGTCAATGTTTACTGGCATATGGGAATCTCTCCTCTCGAATTGTTTCTGGAGAAGTTAACTGATACAATCCTTGCCTGGAGATATCTGCACCCCATGGGCAAACTCATTTTGGCGGGCGATCTAAATTCAGACTGCACTCTTTGTCTGGAATCCAATTTTGATGACCTGGGTTTGGTTATGGAAGACGACCCACGTATAGGACTAAAACTTACATGGGGCCGATCTTGGAATCTGGCTTTGGATTCAATTGGCCTAACTTGTCTTAACAGCTATTATGATGCTACGAATCCTTCCTGCCCAACCTGGCGTAGATCGTCCTCATTTTCCACCTTAGACTACGTCTTTGTCGACCATTCCCTGATTCCATTTTCTTCTAATGTCGAGGTGTCCTTCAATTCATGGAGCGACCATGGTATTCTCCGGGTTCAATTTCTATGCCCCTTTTTCACCAAGCTTCTGCCGGAGGGTGGACCCACTCAGCTTTATACTGTTAGGCAAGGGACAGGGATAAGGTGGTCTCCTTTTAACATCAGTGTTCTTAATAATAAACTGATCTCTTCCCTTAACCACACCTCGCTCTGCTGGAAAATAGCAGTCTTTAACACCTCTTCTTTTGATAGTTTTCTCAATGTCTTACAGAGTAGTATTTATGGCCAGCTAAGGAAAGGAGTCTTCAAAAAATTTCACAACCATAGTTTCGACCAACAATTGGCCAATGTTAAGGCCCTTACTAAGAAACTTATTAGGGATGTTCAAGCCCTAGATATGGATTGGGCAGATAAAACAACAAAAATTAAAACCATTCGTCAAAAATACAAAAACTACTGTAAGCATAGAAAAATTACTATGATTCAAAATGACGCACAGTATATGCTTGCAGTACTAATAAAACGAGATGTGAGGGCTTTTTGGGCTTCGGTTTCCAGCCTTGATAACACATTGATGGCTGATCAGCTTAATGCAATCCCAGAGGCCAAATGGTTTGACTATTACTCTAAACTTTTTGATATTGGGGAGGAAGACTTGGCTTCGGATGCATTGATGATTTACCCATCGAATGACGCATGGAAACCAGTTTTTGATCTGGAGACAGTGTTCTGTCTTATTTCTAAGGCTAAGAAATCTAGGGCGCCAGGCCCAAATGGCCTTACGAACAATACATTCAAAGCCGAGCCCGAGATTTGGGCCAATCTACTCTTCCTGCTTTTTCAGGACGTAGTAAATTCCGGGAAGGTCCCTATGAGTTGGCATACGGCCCATATTGTCCCAATCTTTAAGAGAGGCTTACGCTCTGAGGTAAAGAATTATAGACCGATCTCTCTTATAGACGCGGACTGTAAGCTTTTTGCTTCTCTGCTCCTCTCCCATCTTAACATATGGATTAGGGACAATCATATTCTCCCCAAATACCAAACTGGCTTCAGGGCCGGCCACTCTACCAATCTCAATGGTCTTATTGTAACTGCCCTTCAGACCTCTTCCTGGGGAAAATCTGATGGTCCTTTGTATGTCGCCTCAATTGATTTATCCAATGCATTTGATCTGGTCATAAGATCCAGATTATGGGAAAAATTAAGTAAATGGGGCATCCCGGCGGGCCTCCTTTCTCTCATTATGGCCCTCTATGAAAACTCGGGGGTACACATCAGGCTCGATTTGGCTGGTACTCTCTCTAGGAGGATTAGGACGCGTATCGGGGTGAGACAGGGTTGCTCGTTAGCTCCCTGTCTATTTATCCTCTATTTGGCGGATGTGGATAACTTCCTGAAAAATGCAGGCATGGTGAGTGCTAAACTTGGGGACCTGAGATTCTCATGGTTGGCATATGCCGATGACTTTCTCTTGTTCGACCAGACCAAAGTGGGCCTGCAGAGGCTCCTGTGTAAATTTGAACAGTACGCACTGCTAAATGGGCTGAAGATCAATCCTGGTAAAACACGTATCATGGAATTCTCAAAGGGGAGAACCCGAAACAACAAAGTATGGAAAATGGGGGGAACAAATATTTCTCGAGTTAACAAAATCGTCTATTTGGGCTTTTTGATCTTGGCCCAACCATCGGTGTTAGAACTGAGACGATTTCTTAGACAGAAACTGCTCCCTCTCATCTCCCAATCACGTACTTTGGAGAATAAATATTGTACGTTTTCCCTCAAACCTGTGGTAGACTTTTTCAAGGGTAAGGTGACTCCAAAGTTATTGTATGGTATGGAACTCCATTACCTTACACTTCTGCCCTTTTGGGACTCTCTTGAAGGTATTTACTGGAGGAAAGTTTTAAAACTGCCCAATTCAATTCCTACTGTTGCCATTAGATATGAGTTGGGTCTGGTTTCTCTACGAGCTAGGATTCTTTGGAAGGTTCTCTCATTGTTCTCAGCCCTGCTTTCCCCTAGACCCGATACTTTATATGCTGATGTGGGCCACATGATTTTTTCCCAGACACACTCAGGCCACAACATATATCTCCATCTTTTCTCCACTCTCTGCGATAAGACCCTGATGGACATATCCTCCGACAGGGATACATTACTTACAAACCCTAACAAGGTAAAGGAGTCTCTGTTCAGCCATGATTGGAGTAACACTATCGAAAAACTTCATGGTTATTCCTCACTGAGTGATCTTCAATTTGATCATAAGAAGAGAGGTGTGATGTCCTTTATTTTGTTCCAATTTCCTAATAGACACTACCGCTCTCTTCTTATAAAACTCAGATGGAACCTTCTTCCCACTTGGGAAGTCCTACGTAAAAGGAAGAAGTTTTCTGATTTGGATCCCACCTGTCGTTTCTGCAAACTTTTGGGGGTCACTGAAACTTCTCGGCATCTCATTCTTGACTGCAAGGCTTTGACCTCTTTAAGGGACAAATATCTAGGCATTTTTAATGTTATGGGGCGACTGGGGGTAGACAATTGGATTTGGTCACAATGTCTCTCAATCTCGAACATCAAGGTTGGTCTGGCTGTGGCGGGCTTTATCAGAGCCCTTGACCTATATGCCCCTTTGGTCTGATTTTTGCTCCTATTCTTGGAACTATGAATTTTTTACTATAGGAGCACAGTGTTTTTAATATGAGCAGTGTTTTTAATATGAGCAATGTATTTCATACTTTATACCTTGTATTTATTCTATCTGTTATTCTCTGTAACTAGTACTTTATATTGACTTGACTAATCTTAGACAATCAAATTTCAAATCTGAAACCGGTTGATTATCTATTGTCTGTCCCTTTTCTGTAAAATTTGCTAACTCTTGGAACTTATGTAAATCTGTAATTTCGTATTTCTTTAGCGGGCATTTTATTTTTCTTCTTTTTTCAAATGCAAATGCAAAGCAATGAATGTTTATCTTTTTCTTTTTTTTTTTTTTTTTTTTTTTTTTTTTTTACTATTTTGTTTTTAATTATAAAGTTTGTTCTATTTGTAAAGGTTTTTTTGTAAACCATATACAATAAAAAAAAAAAAAAAAAAAACTCCCCCTTTCCTTGCTAAGCCCCCAAAAAAAGTAATAGGATGAAAGTATACCCTGGCAGCAAGAACCTTCTGAAATGTCTAAATATCTTTGAGTGGAAACTATACAGGGAGTTACAGCACATACCTCCCCTCACTTAGCCCCAGTCTGATGACAATCCCTTACTCTTCTGTCCAAAATAAAAGAGGTGGGTGCAGGATCATAAAGTATATGATGCTCAACAGGTCTGTGATTTGTTGAAGATGAAAACAAGGGAAGATGTTGGAAGGGCTGACCGTTACCATTGTAGTGCCCTTACCTCATACTAGCCACAGTATTTGCAGGAATACAATTTGAAGCTGCTTGTCACAGCATCAGAAACAGGTTGAGGGATGAGAGCAACAGAGTAGGAGGCGATATGCCAAGTGCTTCTGACAGTAAATGGTGCACACATATGGAGGCATGCATGCTGCAGCCTCTTTGGCCAAATCCATTTTCTGCTTGGTGGGATCAGCTATGGGCTGAAAATGGTGTGTGAGCCATGTGGATAGTAGGTGCAATTTAAAATAGAAAACTAGATGGAATTCAGAGATGTGTTTGATGAAAGAAAGAACAGTGTCTAGGAGTTTTAGGCTCCAAAAGCTAGGTCTAAAAATAAAAAAATGAAGGACGTAAGTATGGGAAAGCATCGAATCAGGAACAGCATTTTCATGAGTCTCACACAATGGATTGATATTAGAAGAAGAAAAGTTTATATTGAAGATGACTTAAAGGGAAATGTTATTGGCAGAATGGATACAGCATGTATTTTTTTAGCCTAAATTGAACGATCATAAATGTGTTTTCCAGTGCATCTTACCTTTGATTTTCTCACACTTAGACATGCAAATCTCACTGTGCCAAGTAAATCATAACACCTGTCCCTCAAGTTGACATCAGCAGACGCTAAATTTAAGCTGACAGCCCTTGTCACCACGCCAGTGCACATCACATCCGAACATCCTCTTTGCACAATCTATTGACGTGTCTCCATGGAAATTTCAGGGCACCTCTTTGCTCTATTTAGATCAACAAACCCTTTCTGATCAGGCAACATTGGAGTTTCTGCTTCCTTCGTGTCTGTCTATTGCATTCGGATCCTCCACGACTCCTTTTTGCTCTGTTCAGCTACTTAACCACTACGACAAATAGAACTGAAAAGGTACTTACACTACCTCTATTGACACTTCTGTATAAGCCCTTTTAATTATTATATAATTGACAAATGTCTTTGCTGAACCAGATTTAAATTGTATATTTACATCAGTTGGTTTTTAAATGTGCCAATGAGAACTTTCCAACATTGGGTCTATTCCTGTTGTCTTTGAACTATGGGTTTTTAAAACATGTCTGTTTCTCCTCATAGTTTTCTTACTCGTGCCATTTAAAAATAAACATCAATTCATTATTTTGTCCTAATTACGAAATATTTTGGTAGAGAACAGTTGTTGCCAAGAAAAGTCTAGCTGCTTGGCCTACATAGGAGAAGAAGAACCTCTGCAACTGTGCATTAGCGAGCTGCATGACTTCAAGGCAGCCTGCTTGCAAGATCTGTGCTGGAAATGCTGATGGTGAAGATGCATGAAGTTATAGCAACTGTTCACCCTCGTGCGCCTAGTAATGAGTAAATATTGAGTCTATCAGTTTAATCTTTGACAACCTTGCACTATAGCCTTTTATGTTGTGATATTATGGGTTCACTCACGATATATATTGGTACATTGAACATTTTATTTTTTCTTTGTTCATGCATCCTAAACGATCCCATCTTCTATTTGAGAGTCAACAATATAACTGTTCCACATAGACAAATGCCTCTCCTTCAAGACACACATAGCTAAGAAAACTCAGACAGGTTGGTATCAGATCTCCCTCCTGCAGAAAGTCGAGCCCTTCCACCCTTAGAACAGGTTTAGATCCACCGTTCAAGCACTGGTCCTATCCCACCTGGATGGGGGCAATGCCCTCCTCGAGGGCCTACAGTCGTCCTCCTGTGTGTCCCTGAGTAGCGACCTGCACACGGCTGCACACCTCATCAACGGTCGGCACAGATATGACCACATCACCCCAGTGCTCATCGACCTTCATTGGGTCCCACTGCAAGCACAAATCACTTTCAAGTCTTGCTGCATCATCTGTAGGCAGGCGGCCACAAGTCACCCAGGTACCTCACAGAACCACTCAACATCTCGGGCAGACAGTGCACCACCAGAAGCCAGGACACATGCAGACTTGAAATCTGCTGCTGAAGCAAGCATTCTCTGCCTATGGTCCAAGACTATGGAACATCCTTCCTGTCAACATCAGACTCACCCCCATTCTCCTACAATTCAGAAAATAACTAAATAACTCAAGACACACCTCTTCAAGGAGTCTCTCCTATTCAACACCTAGGCCATCACGTCACTTCCGTGCCACCTGACTCGCTAGGTGCCAACTGCCAATCTCCTCCCCGCCACTCTGTACAGCCGCAACCCTTTTCGGTGCCCCTATGTATCCTACCCCCTGCTGTAAGTCTGTTCTGTTGTTACCACTGAAAAGTGACATGTTATGCAGCTGTACTGTTTTATACCTCTGTAAAGTGCTCTGTTTTGTATCTGTATTTTTGTATACCTCTGTAAAGGGCTGCGTCTCTCGGTCCACACTCAATAAATACAAAATAATAATAATAATAATAATAATAATAATAATAATAATAATAATAATAATAATAATAATAACTTTTGTCATTTTCAAGCTATGACCAAATGATCTTCCTATCTTGCTTTTTTGTTTCCAAAGCATATACATATTATTATAATACCTTTATTTTAAAGGTATCAACAAAGTATGTTTTTGAATTCCTACCAATGCCTTAATTTTCACAAATGCATTTTTGTTTGCAAGATAGGCCAAAAAAGATTAGTGCAAATATGGAATTCATTCATCAAAAATATTTCTCTATGTTTTACACAGATGGTACAGGCTTGCAGCCTATGAAGCATTTACACAGGATTTCGCATTTTATGTGTCATACCTGACTGACTCGTTCAAGCCATCCGTGAACAACTTCCTAGTGCCTCTGGAAAATATACTGGATTTTTACAGACAATGCAACTACCAGATCATTACAATTTGTAGTTTGTATATACCATCAACCTTTTTTTAAAAATTGACTTGTTATTACTATATTTTACTTTCAATAAAACACATATGTATTTAATAATTCGGCATTGTTTATTTTCTAAGTAGTTCAAGTTAGTGTGTTTCATTTCCAGTTTTTCAGTTTTCCTTGCAAATTTCAAGTTGTTTTCAAATGTTACCAAACAACATACAACAAAGCACAAACCCGAAAGTCAAAATACCAAATACTCAGTACATGCATTATAGGAGGGATTGTACTTCTTTGTCTTACTATTTATTGACATGTTTCTTCTTTGTTTCAAGTACTCTAAATTGCATTAGATTCTATTTAGGAATACACAAATCATCACACTTTGACAGTCATAGGAAATAAAAGCAATAAAGTAATATGATGACATGTGAATGAAAGTGATTGTCCAAGGCACCAACACCACCATGTCTACTGATAAAAACAGTATGGTATACCATTAAAATCAACAAAGGGTATTGTTACTGCCATGAATACATTTCCAACATCGATCACACTCGATCATAATCTATCCAAACACTTCTCCCTTATAAATGTACTGTTATAATTGTTTCCATGCCTTTTCCTTTGCTTTGGGTTTTGAGTCAGCAGGTTCAACAGTGTGTAAGTGAATGTACAACTCAACGGGCCTCATTACAAGTTTGGCGGTAGCCTTGCTGGTAAAACCGGCAGGCTGCCACCAAACTTTCAATAGTTTCTGGCACCCACGAATGTCCAATTACCGGGTCATTATGGCCCCTCCAGACCCGGTAATTGCCAATTTGCGGGCACCAGATTTTTTTTTCTCCATATTCCCATTTGAGCCTCATAGGGGTCAATGGGAATGGGGAGGTCAGATGCACCAGCACCATTAAGAATGGTGCTGGTGCATCCGACATGTTCTGCTCGCGTGTGCCAGTACCCCCGGCAGGTCACACCTGGTGGGCGGGAAGGCACCTGTGAGCAGAACTCGTAGTTTGCCAGTCTGGTAACAACGGTACCGGCACGCTTACCGGTACCGTTGTTATCGGACTGGAAAACGTAGGCCCAATGTGCTCTTGCTTCTATCAACAATTGTCCACCTACGACCTTGTGTCTCCATACTCTTGTTTAAAGCTGCTGTCCCTGCAATCAACATATCTGTGTGTCAATTGGCAAGGTGCCAGGCCTATTCCACTTGCTACATCCAGACCCATCTCTCTCCCTTATCATTTGGGCCAAGGTTTGCAATGGGTCTGGGTGGATTGGATGGCACAAGGTGCTGAATACTATGTACCACTGAAAAGAATCTTGCCTCTGGGGACACATGGCCACATTGCCACCGCAGGCCCTGTGTCTCCATACACCCCTTTGATTAATCCATCCCAGCAATCATCATATCTTTGTGTCCTTTGACAAGGTGCCATGCCTATTGTTCTCCCTACATCCACATCCATTTTCTTGGTTGTCAAAGGCAGTACTCATTTGGGGCAGGTGCTCACAATGGGACTGGGTGGATGGGAATGCAAAAGGTTCCGAATACCATGTACAACTCATGGGGTCTTGCCTCTCAAGACCTCTCAAGACCAATGACCATTTGGTCTCCATGCTCCCTTTGAAGTCCCTGTTCCAGTAATCAACATATCTGTGTGTCCTTTGACCAACAAAGTGCAATGGCAGTCCCTCCATGTGACAAATTTACAGACATATTCTATTTTTAAACAATTTATAAACTAATGGAAATCCTTAGCAAGAAAACATCTCTGCAATCTGCTATGAATATCATCATCACAGGGCTTGGTATCTTTGTTGCTGAATCTCCTCGCAGATTTTCCCAATTGCATGTAATTGAACTTTTGCTCAATATAGTGTTTCCATTTTCAACTCGATACATTTATAGTGTGTTTTACTCGATTCTCATTCTCATTTTCTTTTCATATATCTCAACAACTTCTCCATTATCAACCTTTCTAAATATTATTATATCTTGAATTCCTACACTACATGATAGGGTATTTTTTTTAATATGCAATGTTTTGTCATGCCGCTTATCTTTTTGTGGCAACATAGATGATCAAAGTACCAGTATTACATTTCTTCATGTGACAGACCATTGACATAAATACAGGTGGCTAGCATAGCGGTCAGACAATCTTACAGGGCAGTTAGCAAACTATAAAGCCCTTTGGCCTTGCAAAATTTTTATTAGAGAATCAATCACTGTCATACTTTAATACTTGTTGGCCCTCATTACGGCTCGGTGGTTACCGTACTGGTAAAAGTGGCAGGTACCCACCAGACCCGTAAACAGTTACTGGAGCCTGACCTGCTGGTAACACTGGGGTATTACAACCCTGGAGGCCGGTAATTCAGGCACCAATAACATGTTGTTCCCTGTTCCCATTTGAGTCCCATATAACTCAATGGGAATGAGGAACACGGAAGCACAAGCACCAGCAACATTAATTACAATGCCAGTTCTTCCGTGAACGTCTGTGGGCCGGTGGCGGTCCGCTCTGCAAGCCAGACCTGCCGGGGGGGAGGACACCCGCCCACCAGACTTGTACTTTGCTGGTACGGAAAGAACGGTGCCAGTAATCTTGCCGACACTGTTGTTTTCAGCCCGACAATGTTGTAATGAGAGCCATTATCTTTATGTAATTGTTTTACTAGATCTTCCTGAGCATACAACATGCCATAATATCAGCGATGATAAGACTCCTAGTACAGTGATGCAGATTTTCCTCAAGGATATGTCGCTGATACGAACATGGTTGTTGATTTGTGGCTTTCCACTATCAGAGATTGACAGCAGAGTGAAGGATGTCTTGGAGGACATGGGGCAGCGTCTCTTCTCAGAAGATATGCACAAAACATCAAAGTTCACCAAAAGCGTCACCACAGACTCACTCACAACTTAATTCACAAAGCAGTTCCAACTGTGTTCCATCACAGGTGAATTGTAAACATGAATCATTAAGGCATGTTTATATATACACATATTTTTATTTAATGACATTTTATCACACAATCTCTTGAACCTGTGTATCAATTGGCAATGGGACGATAGCCTGGACGTTTTTGGGAAATATGTGTATAGATGTTTTTTTGGCAATGTTTCAATTATGTTTCTATTTAATTGTATTTCTTTGAGCTTCAATACATAATTTTGGCATACACAAAAATGTCAATGTAATGTGAGCCTTTATGAAAAGTTAAAATCATTATCTGTACCTTGCTTATTGCTCAAATCTATTCATTAAAATGTATGTAATTAAATAGACTACACTGATGGAATTCCAGGCCGTTACCTCTGAAGAAAGGACAGACACTTCCAAAACCCAAACAGAGAGCCCTACTGACATTCACAGAAACTGGTATAAACTCTATTCAATTATCTACATATTATAGATAATATATTCATTCTATTGACCAACCATTGTTATGAATATATCAATTGAACAAATGATCAAGCTTCATCATCGACAACTATTCTGGAATCAACAGAAAACGAATTTCCATGTCAAGTAATATTTTATCAATTCTAAATTTGTCTACAACTATTACCATACTATAAGGTCAAGTTCAAAATTGAACAAATTCATCATTATTATTCATTATATGTCTTTTTGACAATTCTCTTTTTAATTTAACTTATATTGCTTAATTGCACTTCTTATAATTGTAAAAAAAAACACATTTATATATATAGGAGGATGCTGGTACTCTTCTACAATTATAACCGGCCAGATGGAGGAAGTATGACACGTGATACTTTATTGAATGATATTATTTTGCAATGGAACTAATTTTTTTCAAAATTCTAAAATGTATGAGCAAATAATCATCAAGTTATCATGGATTGATCAAATAATTGAACTTTTTCACATTTAGTTTACTAGTAATAACTTTTTCAAAATGTGTCAATTTATACAATCAATGTAGTATTGTCATTAGTCTTCCACCATTCAACATTGACCGTAATCCTTTGCTAAAAATATGATTGTAGATCAATTACATGAATTCTTGTACTCACCAAATGATCTATGTATGCTTTTGTATACTGTTGCTGTACAAGGGCAAGAAATTAAAATGAACATTATAATACTACATATTATTGGTAAAAGTAATTTATTCACATTGTTTTAAAGGATGAGCGAATTGTGCTAAATCTAACACCAATTCCCTGTGTCATCAGTGAATTTCAACAGGTACATTTCAAAATCAATTATTGTTAACATATTTAGTTTAGTTACAATGGTTGAAAGTGTTTCTTTTACACTATGTTTACTTTTTCTTTGGTGTTTGCATCATTTGTTCAAATTTGTCAGGCACACAAGGTCACTCACTTATCAAGATATAATCTTTGTTATCAAACAAGTTAACATTGGATTGGCTAATTATTCTACGATATTTATTGCATGTGTGTTTATGTATAAGTAGTCTACTACTGAAGCGGCCGACATAGAAGAGACACAAGGACCACAGGTATACAAATAATAGTGACAGTCATCATTCATCATACATTTGACTTTTAATGTTCCATTCATTGTGTGAAGTATTTATCAAAGTTAAATGATCTACTTATTGTAAATGCATTTATGTTTCTTGCAACTGAAGATAGTTATGGCCATTTATTGTGATTGATCTGTTACAGATGGGGAATTAACTAGGAACATCAACATCGATGGTAACAAAATACACTAAAAAAACCAGAGTAAATACGATGCAGGCTTTTATAGTGGTTATTTGGAAATGTGTTTGTTGGTATTAGATTGTAAGGTGGATATCCATATGTTTTGTTAGGGTAAAATGAATAATGCTTGTTTTATTAAATCTATTAGAGGTCTAGGAACAAGAAGAACAGGAAGACTCAAACCACACCACAAACAAATTAAATCACTTGCCAAACCAATGTCACTTGGGAGAACCTAATATCTGAGTTTTTGAATTCTCATCCCAAGGTTCAGAATCGAGATGCCAATTTGCAGTGGGTGGAATTTGAACTGAATATCACCAGCGAACCATGAAAAGAAACAATGGATCATTGTTACAGCACACAACATCCACCTGAACTGACAGACAACACACAGCATTCTCCATCATTACTTGCAGATCCACTCATCCAGTCCACACCTTCAAAACAATTTCTGACAAAGAAATACATAATCTTCCCACGTAGAGCACAAGCCCCATAGCTGGCATCTTGTTTGTCAATACCCGGAGCAAAATCCCCACACCTGTTATCATGTCCCCCACCACCCAGAGCACAATCCCCATAGCTGATATCCTGTCCCTACTACACAGAGTACAAGCCCCACACCTAGCATCATGTCTTCGACCACCCAGAGCACAACCCCAACAGCTGGCAACCAGTCCCCCAATAGCCAGAGCAGAAGCCCCATTGCTGGCATCCTGTACCCCACTACACAGAGCACAAGCCCCATACCTGCACCATGCCCCCACTTCCCATAGCACAAGCTCCATACCATGCATACTGCACCCCAGCACCAAGATTGGCAGTCCCATGCCTGACATCCTGCCCTCCAACATCCAGAAGATCATACTTGTGCCCTGCATCCCACTCCCCACAACCGATGCTCCACACCACAAAGGCCATCTCAACACCCCCTCCCAAACAAGCTACTTTGATCAGCGGTAGGCAATGCTTGATGATTTTTGTCCCGAGGTGTCAGACCTAAAGTACATTCCCCTTCTGTTCTGTTTTGGATTTCTCCATAAAGAGGCAGCCAGCACAGCAACCCAGGCCCACACATGCCACCAGGGTGGAGGGGGGTCAAGTGGTCGCACAACATGTTGTAGGGCAGGCAAGTGCCTTCCCTGACTCTGCCCTAGAGACAACACTGTGTAAGCGAGTACTTGGTTTTTGCAATTATAGACCAAGATGATTCTATTTTGTGTAACATAATTTTGTTTATTCACATAACAGTAAAAATGTTATTGAATTATCGTTGTTAGTAAAGGAAACTGTTTTAATTGTCTTAAAACAAGTAAGTCGTTATTCATTTTACCCCAAAAAATTGGACTGGGAAAACCAGTACTAATCGCTATGCAATGTAAAAGTGACAGACCAGAAATAATACAACACTCTCCTGCATGTGCATTTAGTGTTGTTTGATTAAATATTAATAATTTACAATGGTTTGATTAAGAATGTGTACATTATTAGTAATGTTTGAAGAAAACATTACGTTCTGTGAAGAGAACAAATAATGTCTTATTTTTTATGTAGAGGTCAACATTGAAATAGGAACAACATATTTTTGAATTTCTGAGGTAAAGGCGAAACTGAAAGCCAAGGGGACCTTGCATTATTGAACACTGAAAGAAGAGGCTCATTGTAAATGGCCATGAATCCCTGATAGTGAAATTTCCAAGGATAAAATATAGTAAGTAAAATGAAGTTGAAAGAAACACAATGGACGAAATTCGAGTTTCTATTTATAAGAGCTGTCAAAAGAAAATGACCAGCATTTAACATTGCGAGAATGCGAACACAGCAATTCCTGAGTATTATGTTTTCAGTATTATTGTAATATTTATGTAAATGTGTGCTTGACGTGCAACATTTATGTTCAAGTTGACACAAAAAACAGCAATTGTTTTAATTCAAATTTAACGTATACACACAACGTTATTTTTTGTTTAAATGTTAATTGTGTTATTTATTTTGGCAAAAATATATTTTCCTTTCTTAAATCTAGATAGTTACATCATAAAGACGTGTGTATGTCATAACAACCATCTGTTGTGAATAGTTTCTTCAACCAGAACTGCAGCATCATTATCACAAATGTAACAGTCGTATCCATATTCTAGGGCGATCTTGCTGCCCCCTTCTGCCCGTTTGCGGTGCCCGTCATCTGGTCAAACATGCCAGCATTTCATCAATGAAGATATGCAGAGAGTGTTTTATTGCCCATGTGAACAAAGCTTTTTTCCGCCCAAAGTGAATGTCATGTGCTTAAAGAGAAAATGGATGATGGAACTCTGCAGATTTATAATAAACTCCACAGTACTTTCCCTTGCACAATTCAAATAATCAAATAATGGAATCAGAAAGATTGCAAGTAATGTGAAATTTAACCTAAACATGATTACTATGGCTTGGAGTAAACAATCTGTTTTTCCATTGATTATGTGCAACAAAGGTTTTAATGGCTCCGTTGGATGTATTTAACTATTTCCGTAACATTAAGAAAATATAATGGGCCTCATTACGACCCAGGCGCTAATGGGTTCACGGTGCTGTAAAAGGCTGCAGCGCTGTTAACCTATTAGTGCCTAATTACGAGGTCCCTTTGCGGGACCGGACCTTAACGGCTGGTGTAGACCAGCCGTTAAAGTAGGGACCCGCAAACGGACCTTGGTGCTAATTACAGTGCCGCAATTTGCGGCACCGTACTTAGCGCCTTCCCCATTCCCATTGAGCCCTATGGGGCAAAAATGGGAATGGGGAAGGGCCATGGAGGAAGGGGGAATTACCGCCCCGCCAACCTTGTAATGGGATGGTAATTCCCCCTTTCTCCATGGCGGAGTCGGTAACTTACCGGCATGGACCATGGTGCTAATAGCACCATGGTCTTCCGCCAGGGTCGTAATGAGGCCCAATGACTTTGTAAATTCCTGACTATGAGTATTTATTGAAACGTGTACGATTGTTATCTTCTTTTTGTGAAAAGCGAGTAAAGATTTACTGTGTTTGTGTCTGTGTGTGTGCTTGTGTATCTTCCACGTTTTGGGTTAAGTAACATGATGGTGTTGGTGAATACAGCGGACATTTGGCCACATTGAGCACCAACGTCCTGACAGGAGGCATAGCATATCAGTTTGACGTGTCAAAGTCAGTTTGAGGGGTAGGTTTTATGATTTACTGGCGCCAGGGTACTTTAACTAAGGGTGTTTGATCAACGGATAAGATTATCGTAAGATGGTTGTGTACGACCCATCTGTTTCACATATCTAAATGTCAGGAAATCCAAGGGAAGAATCATTCAAAAAAATACATACCCTATCCATTGTGCCAATACAATTCCTGAGAGAACTTCCCCTTTAAGAATTTATTGATAGCCTTCGGTCCAAATTGGTATGTTACCTTAAAGCATATTGAACAAGAAAAAGAGCCTTTTTATTTGACAAAAACAGGGCTTGTATTGAGGTCACACACCAGATCACACCATCATCATGAAATAACATGTATGTTTGATTTAAACCATTAGATGTGTTTTATTTTTTTGAATAGCTCCTCAAAAAGTCAGTTTGAATATAAAGTGTATGAAAAGTCTGGCTTGGTATTACTAAGACATTATACAATTAATGAGCATTAGTTCAGATATGTTTGCCTACAAGACCATAGAATGCGTATTTAGAAGATATGTGGACAGCATTACATTAGAAGAAAACAACAAGTTAACAAAATATGATTGCGTCAGAATGTGTTTCTTCAAAAGATAGATGAGTTCTGAAAAGGGATTTATCTTTTTCAGGGAATTATCTTTTTTACTCTATTTGTAGTACCTTAGAAAAAAAAAGTCACACCTTTCTCTCCATCAAAATGTTGAACATTGACTAGGATGGGGTGCATTCCTGATGTTGATGTTAACACATATGTCTAGAAAAAGAATAAAAAGCATAAAGGAATGAATAATTGTACATGCAACAAGTGCATTTGTTTGTATTAAAAAAATCATTAGACAATTGAGGGGCTACACGTTGGAAAGGCTACTGACTGCACAGAAACAAAACATTGTTCCAAACAGTTGTGTCATAGGGTTTGTTAGATAGGATGGAAGGAAAGATATGGTGGCCAATGCTCAACCCCCTCCCCCCCAATAAATGCCTGAACACTGCATCATCTCATGACCCAGCTCTCCATGGAATGGCTCATCTCTAAGACTGTGATCCATGCACCCTCCACTTCCCACCTTACCTGACACTGGGTGATCCACTGTTTTCTTCACTGGTTGCTTGTAAATCATTTGCTGCCAAATGATCAACCCCATCTCCCATTTTGTTAGCTTGCCACACCCTTATTCCTCTGCTTCCGTCATCGTAGACTACCCTATGATTTGTAAAGTGTTTCTTTGCTTCCCATGGCTAGGTCTGCACTCAATAAATATAATCATAACTAATAATAATAATAATAATCATAATACTAATAATAACAATAATAATAATAATAATACTAATAATATATCAAACCGGAGCTGAGCTGGGTTTGACTTCCTGGCCACCATATTAGAATGTACACAAGAGCAATCATTATATTAAAATTGCTTACTTCATCAGTTAATACTATTCCAGTTATTTTTGGCAAGATCCTCACCGATGGCACATGCTTGACACTCCAAGACATACTAAACTGAATGAAGCATTCTTTGACAGCATTGGATGTAAGTTGGACTGGAGTCTGCAATACAATGGCCTTAAAATATTTGCCCAAACTAAGTTGTATCACATGGCACTGGTGCAATTGACTCAGTATGCTCTACAGTCCTTCCCACTATTCAAACCTCAAAAGTATAGTTTAGAGTTCTTTTCTCCAACAATTCCATAACTGTTTCTACTATTACATTTTAATCTTACACCTACACTCATGGTCACTGGGTCTAGAACCGGAATCCTATGGGATAAAGATGCTACAGATGGTACAATATTGCTTCTGAGTTGTAAAGTGCACAGCATCTACTTTCACACAATCGAGTCTGAACCCATCGCATATATAGCACATGGGGGAATTTGTATGATTTTGAGAGGATAGACTCGGACCAGTTTTGGTCACCATGCATATCTGGTAGTTTGTACTCAGTGATTATTGCTTTAATGAACATTTGGAGCATGATTTTTCCAGGATAAAGTTAAATGGAATAAAGATTGAATATATTATTATCTGCATTTAACCTAATTTGGTCATATGAAAGCTGGAATATGTATGATGAATGTGGAAAGTTTAGCTGTTAAACTAAATCGCACATAATAAAAAACAAAATCATGTCTGAAAAAGGCACATTGGGTGGCACCTTTGGACGAAACTCATTGAAAGAAATAATTGTAGAACTTAAAATTAAAAATAGCTTGAAACTACTAAGCAGACGTATTCATTCAGTTAACAAGATGATTCTATAAAATCTAGTATGTATATTTTGTATGTTTATGTTTTTAAAATGTATCGTATTTGAACTAATTCCTGTGTTTATTATAGCTTATTGTTTATTATCTACTGAAATTGCAGTGGCTACGTTTATTGCTAGCGTTACGTTTTTTGAAAGTTGAACGCAAAACAGATACACGATACCTTGGTAAACGATGTATTCGAAAATAAAATTAAAGTTTCAGGTCTTTACAATGTATTTTGTCTTAAAATCGTTAAACAAATTAAGTATTTCTGAAAATCAATGGATAAAAGTATTTTTAGAATGAACTCAACAACAGTTTTTTAAGAAATATTTGGCAGAAAAAAATAACATTTTAAAGATCAATTGTTAAATGGCACATTAACTGAATAGAATTCATGGCATCAATCAACAGCATAAAATGTGCATGGCTATTTTTTAACACACAGTTGTTCTCAATGATACACAAGCTACTGTTCATCATAGAAACTAAAGAAATGCATTTAAAATTTCAAACATTTGATACTGAATTATACAGTGTAAAACCTAAAGAAAAAAAAAATTACATCATTTGTATATAGTGTAAACACTTTATTTGTGGATCAGCACAAAGGGTAAGTTGGTCCATTCACTACAGAACATGTATTCAATGCTTTGAAATCTTTTGAAAATAAATAGATTTTTTGTTGTGATGGGTTTACAAAACAGTTTTTAAAGTTTTTTGGGGCAGAAACTCAACAGTACTTGGTAGAAATATTTAAAAATGTAATCGTTTTAGGACACATTATGGAATCTTAGTGAGAAGTGTATATACAAAAGTGATGGGTGGAAGGATATGAATGAATCTGTACCACTGGCATTGTTTTGGGTAACCTTCCTCACCACCGTTTTTTAGCCCGTCTGTGCCATTGCAAAAGGGGTCCAGCCATATGCAAATCAGTCAGGTACTGCCACCAATGGTAGCAGCCCAGCCCGAACTGCTAGGCCAGGCCCCCTCTACACAGAAACGCAAGCAACCCCAGAAATGTTTCGGCCTTGTTGGGCCTCCTCAGTGAGGTATAGCTTGGTTCCCTATGGCTCAGCGAGCAATGGACCCACGTCTGGGCATACCCTCTCTCACATAGTGAGACAAACTGTGACCACAAAAGTGATGGGTGGAAGGTTTTGAATGAATCTGTATCACTGGTTTTGCTCTGGGTAACCTTCCACACCACCGTTTTTTAGCATGTCGGAGCCATTGCAAAAGGGGTCCAGCCATAAGCAAATCAGTCAGGTACTGCCACCAATGGTAGCAGCCCAGCCCGAACTGCTAGGCCAGGCCCCCTCTGCACGGAAACGCAAGCAACCCCAGACATGTTTCGGCCTTGTTGGGCCTCCTCAGTGAGGTGCAGCTTGGTTCCCTATGGCGCAGTGAGCAAGGGACCCACGTCTGGGCATACCCTCTCTCACATAGTGAGACAAACTGTGACCACAAAAGTGATGGGTGGAAGGTTTTGAATGAATCTGTACCACTGGCATTGCTCTGGGTAACCTTCCACACCACTGTTTTTTAGCTCGTCTGCGCCATTGCAAAAGGGGTCCAGCCATATGCAAATCAGTCAGGTACTGCCACCAATGGTAGCAGCCCAGCCTGAACTGCTAGGCCAGGCACCCTCTGCACGGAAACGCAAGCAACCCCAGACATGTTTTGGCCTTGTTGGGCCTCCTCAGTCAGGTGCAGCTTGGTTCCCTATGGCGCAGTGAGCAAGGGACCCACGTCTGGGCATACCCTCTCTCACATAGTGAGACAAACTGTGACCACAAAAGTGATGGGTGGAAGGTTTTGAATGAATCTGTACCACTGGCATTGCTCTGGGTAACCTTTCACACCACCGTTTTTTAGTCCGTCTGCGCCATTGCAAAAGGGGTCCAGCCATATGCAAATCAGTCAGGTACTGCCACCAATGGTAGCAGCCCAGCCCGAACTGCTAGGCCAGGCCCCCTCTGCACAGAAACGCAATCAACCCCAGACATGTTTTGGCCTTGTTGGGCCTCCTTAGTGAAGTACAGCTTGGTTCCCTATGGCTCAGCGAGCAATGGACCCACGTCTGGGCATACCCTCTCTCACATAGTGAGACAAACTGTGACCACAAAAGTGATGGGTGGAAGGTTTTGAATGAATCTGTATCACTGGTTTTGCTCTGGGTAACCTTCCACACCACCGTTTTTTAGCATGTCGGAGCCATTGCAAAAGGGGTCCAGCCATAAGCAAATCAGTCAGGTACTGCCACCAATGATAGCAGCCCAGCCCGAACTGCTAGGCCAGGCCCCCTCTGCACGGAAACGCAAGCAACCCCAGACATGTTTCGGCCTTGTTGGGCCTCCTCAGTGAGGTGCAGCTTGGTTCCCTATGGTGCAGCGAGCAAGGGACCCACGTCTGGGCATACCCTCTCTCACATAGTGAGACAAACTGTGACCACAAAAGTGATGGGTGGAAGGTTTTGAATGAATCTGTACCACTGGCATTGCTCTGGGTAACCTTCCACACCACTGTTTTTTAGCCCGTTGCGCCATTGCAAAAGGGGTCCAGCCATATGCAAATCAGTCAGGTACTGCCACCAATGGTAGCAGCCCAGCCTGAACTGCTAGGCCAGGCCCCCTCTGCACAGAAACGCAAGCAACCCCAGACATGTTTTGGCCTTGTTGGGCCTCCTCAGTCAGGTGCAGCTTGGTTCCCTATGGCGCAGTGAGCAAGGAACCCACGTCTGGGCATACCCTCTCTCACATAGTGAGACAAACTGTGACCACAAAAGTGATGGGTGGAAGGTTTTGAATGAATCTGTACCACTGGCATTGCTCTGGGTAACCTTTCACACCACCGTTTTTTAGCCCGTCTGCGCCATTGCAAAAGGGGTCCAGCCATATGCAAATCAGTCAGGTACTGCCACCAATGGTAGCAGCCCTGTCCGAACTGCTAGGCCAGGCCCCCTCTGCACAGAAACGCAAGCAACCCCAGACATGTTTTGGGCTTGTTGGGCCTCCTCAGTGAGGTGCAGCTTAGTTCCCTATGGCGCAGCAAGAAAGGGACCCAAGTCTGGGCATACCCTCTCTCACATAGTGAGACAAACTGTGACCACAAAAGTGATGGGTGGAAGGTTTTGAATGAATCTGTACCACTGGCTAGTGGCTGTGTAGTTATGGTTAATTTGCTTTTTCCATAGGAAGAGCAATTTTTGGGCGGCTTATAACTTCACTCCCCCTGGACGAATCCTCACCAAGTTATGGGGGGGTCCCAAAATTTCTTTTTTTCCCATAATGGGAAAAATCTTTGCTCACGCCTACAGCCCAACGGATTTACACTAAATTTGCGGCAGGAGCGGCGGCTTGGTACCGAAAGCGTGCTTTTTTTTATTTGGTGTAAATCCGTCCAGTAGTTTCTTTTTAAACAACCAAAATGTAAAGCAAAAAAATGTGTGATATCTATGTCCGCTCCGCTGACTCACTTCCCTGTTCGGTCCGCGGACTGGCCTCTGATTGGCTGCACTGTCCGCGGACTGGCATCTGATTGGTCAGAAACATTTGCAGACTTTTGCGTGGTCCGCAGACACCGGGATGCGGGCACTGATTGGATGGTGAGAAAACGTGAAATGCATCTGTTTTCCTGAAACGCCACCCATCTTGCATTTGCAGACTTTTTACAAATTACAAATTACAAATATAGCACCTCTGTGGTGTATGCTGCAGCCAATACCTACATTTCTGTATGAGTAGGTTCCTGTACTAGAAAGAACACTGCAATGGAATTTCCTTTAGAACACTACATTGCGTGAAGTATGTAGTTTATTACACATCTCCCGATAATCCCTGATACTTAACCATAATGTCCTTTTTTCAAACAGAAACAACAGACAAACGTTTACCCAATGAGAAAACCATATACTTAGAAATGACCGTTAAAGAATGCATTTCTGAAGGGAAACCCCACTAGGCAAAGATGTCTGACATGGAATTGGTTTGGAATGCTGAGCTAAAATGTGGTCCTTTGTTGGTTTTTGCTTTTGCTGCTACCCCTCCCCCTTTCTCCCTCTCTTCCCACTTGCCTAACGTTTTAAATTAGTACATGGTGAAGAGGGCTAACTGTTGTGAGCAAGCAACGAGTCAGTCGTGAAACGCGTTAACGCCTCGACATAGGAGGAGTGTTGCACTTGGGAGGACCCATACTGGGGTCATTTTTCTATTTGTGGAAACGAATTTCCATTGTTTTTTTAAAAATGCAATGTATGCATTTTTTTCCCCGTGTAAACAAATAAAGGAAGATAACAAGAAAACGAGAAAGCGTTGGTGTGGATTTTAAATCCGCCCCCTTTTTTGTGGAAACTGGGCGAATATGGTATTGTGGAGAGTGCAGCTTTATTTTGCTACCCGAAGGTAGAATTTGTCAATATCATTTAACGCTGGGATCGTGTCAGCGTGGAGCGCAGCACCAGTGTTGAGCTTGGAGGAAGAGCGCACAGTGAACACGAAGAAGCTGACTGTATGTCCTGTAGCTGCTCGGATTACCGCAACATAATTGAAGCACGTTTACACGGCGGCGGCAGCTGGAAAGCCCATCAGCAACGCGGAACCGCAGGTTGGAGGACAGGCGGCAAAGCAGAGCGGGGTGAGTACAGCGGTTGCATGTTGTAGCATGCGAGTGAAAATACAGGGCAATTGTAATCCTATTTTTTCTCGCAAAAACAACACGACTTGAGAAGTCGATTCAGACTTTTCTTTGAAGTTCCACAATTTAGAAGCCCTAACTTTTTGAATCCCAGATTATAGGTGGGGTAACCACACATTCCCATACAGTCAAAGCAGTTGGAGAGCATTTAACTCGTGACTTCTTTCAAAGGGATACCTGAAAACATGGCAAACTCCCAAGTGCACAAAGAAGCAACACGGCGGGCACAAGACCTCACACTTTTTAATGAAACATTAAAAATGACACCAAAAAAAGACACACCCACAGAAGCAATACCCAAAAATGACAGCGAGATAGGCCTGCTAAAAGAACTTGAAAAATGACAACGCAAGGAGGTCAGCAAATGGTGGGAGGAGCACTCACTAAAAAATTATGTAGAAGTTGGGAGAATACCAAGAGGACTGAGGATTTTAACAATTCCATCCTTTGAAGAACAGGACCCACTGATGTTAGAAGAGTGGAGTGAAGCCACCAACCAATGCTCCAAAACTTTCCTACTATTGCTCATAAAATATGCAGGCAGTGACCGCGTGGGTTTGCTAGAAAAAATAACAAAAGTGGAAGAGAAACTAAAATTAATAACAGAAACTGGAGATGGGAAAAAACTAAAAGTCACAATGGAAAAAAACCTGCTTGAATATGAGGAAGAAATCAAACAAAGAAAACAAAGAAAGTTCCTAAGGGACAAGGAAGATTATGAAACAGGCAGAGTATATACCTTTGCAAGAAGGTTTGATCAGCTGAGACACACATCTCCCAAAACAGCACCGATGACCACCGAAGCAACACCAACAAGTGCAAGCGAATTCTCTTCAATGTCAGAGTCAGACTTAACGGGGAGTGATACAGAAGAACCACAAGTGTGTCGAAATTTTTTAGAACAAATGCACTTGCTACCCCAAGATGGCATAAAAAACAAACAAAAAATAGGTGGTAGTGCAAATCGGGGCAGAGGGAGAGGCGCCCGAAACAAACGAGGAGGGGACAAAGGAGCAGGAAGTTCCCAGAACAATACTTCGGGCAGATCGCTGCGCTCTGGCAATTGAGCGAGGCTGATACACAGGATGATGGAAGTTTCAAAATTATAAATCTGTCTGATCACATTCTAACAATGACGCAACAAAAAGTTCTCGGTTTGGGACTAAACTATTGTCCCAACGCTAATAATGACTATGTGGACACTAGGATAGATCTGGACCATTTTATAAGAAAGATCCGCCTTAGAAACTTCTTTGCCAATAACACTTGGCAACAAAGAAAAAGGGAAGCACAGACAGGAAAACAGAGATCATGATTAGGGAAGTCGACATACTCACTGATCTTATGGAACTAGAGAAGGCAACTGACATGGGAGAAGTAACCCCATCAACCGATCTTGCAGAAGCAGGAATCAGATCAGACTGGATGGCGAAAAGTAATTTGAAGTCGAAATCCAAATTCAATCCAACTACAAATGTGGCCAGTAATAGTGCAGTGTTTCAAAGCCTTGTCATAGAACATTTAAAAAGCTTACGTCGAAAAACAAAAAACATTGAAAGACAACTTGACAAGAAATGAGAGAAGAGCATTAAAAGATCTGCAGGAACTGAAGAACTGTATTATAAAACCTTCAGACAAGGGACGTAACATTGTTCTACAGAACAAAACTGAATATATCAAAGAGGCTTATAAACAGCTCAATGACATCAAGTGCTACACGAGATTGAAAGAGAACCCTATGCCGGAATTAGAACTAACAGTGAAATCCTTTCTAAAGAAATATGAAGAAATGGGTATTATGTCGGAAGAAACATACACATTTTTGTGGATCAGCAATGCCATAACTCCGACAATATACTTTTTACCCAAAGTTCATAAGAATCTGAAACAACCACCTGGGAGACCAATTGTGTGCCTAATAGGCTCAGCATTGGAAAACATATTGAAATATATTGACGAGGTACTGTTCCCTTTTGTGTGTACACTTCCCTCATATGTAAAAGATACTACTGACTTCCTGTGCAAAATAGAAAACATTCCCTGGGAAAAAGAATACCTGATGGCCACTATGGACGTTGTCTCCCTCTACACGTCGATCGGACATGAGGAAGGGAAAACAGCATGTCTACACTATTTGAATACTAAATCTTTGAACTTTTTGAAACATAATGAGATGGTGATGCAAATGATCAACTTATGCCTTACGAATAATGTCTTCCTATTCAATGATGAATATTGCAAGCAGATGCAAGGGACAGCAATGGGAACAACCTTTGTGCCTTCCTATGCAAACATTATGATGGGGGCATGGGAAGAACTTGAGGCATGATCAGAGGGAAATCAGATATATACACAAAATGTGGTTCTATGGTTAAGATACATCGATGACCTGTTTATCATCTGGAGAGGGACTGCAAAGGCTGGTTGGAGTATGTTAAGGAACTGAATCAAAACAATAAGAACTCAAGATTTACTGAGACTCACAGCCGGACACTGATTACCTTTTTGGATGTTAACATCAGAATTGTGAATGACAAAATAACCTGCGAGCTGCTCAGGAAAAAGATTGGATCAAATACTCCTCTACATGCACACAGCGGACATCCCAAACATGTGATCTGGAGTGTCCCCTATGGGGAATTCGTAAGACTCAGAAGAAACAACACTACCTTGGAGTCTTACGAGAGAGAGAGCAAATTGACGGCAGCAGGTTTCAAACGGCAGATGTATCCGAAGAAAGTCATCGAGAGAGCCTTCCTGAAAGCTAGAGCAATCGAGAGACATACTTTACTGGCTGGTAATAAGAACAAAGAAAAATTAGAAGGGGGACCAGCACTCGATGTATACTAACGTTTGATAATCAGTCAAAAAGCATTAAATACATTTTGCAGAAACACTGGAGCATTTTTCTAGCTGACCCGGATTTAGCCAAAAGCCTTAAACCCCATCCCGAGATGACTTTTAGAAGGAATAGATCCTTCAAAGACATGCTGGTCCAAAGCTTTATGACCAAGGAAGAAGAGAAGATTTCAGGAAACTGGTTAACAGCAAAAAGGAAATGTTTTCATAAATGCACACGCTGCAATATATGTAAATATGCAATTGATGGGGACACTTTTACACACCCAGTGACAGGGCACAAAATAGAGATCAAACAACGGATCACCTGTGAAACTGACTATGTAATTTATGCCCTCACCTGTGCCTGCCAGAAATATTACATTGGCAGCACGAAATGCAAGTTAAAGATCTGCATACAACAGCATGTGCGAGCCATTACACATAACGATGTGAACTATCCAATGGCCAAACACTTTTATGAATGCCACAACAAGGAAATAGACAGTTTCGAATTCTTTGGTGTATGTAAAATAGAATTGGGCCCTCGTGGAGGCGACAAGTAGAAGCAGCTAAAACAAAAAGAAACGAGGTGTATACTAGACTTTGAAAGCAAACAGCCCAACGGGCAAAACGTTGATGCGGAGTTCTACACCTTTCTGGGCTGCTAAAGGAATTTTTAAGTTCTCATACCTATATGTCATTAGAAGAACAATAACTTGCTGTTTACCTTGTTGTACTTTGGGTTTTAAATATTCAGTTTCAACATTTGCATCTTGGCGTTAGAAGAGTGAAGAGATTTTCCGTAATAAGGGACTAACAAGAAACGCCTGACTGTAGAATTGGGAGCATACGTTTAAGCAGTCATTTTTAATGCTTTTTTAATAATTTCTATGGTGTAGGTAGTTCTGTGTTTGTTTTTGATCACATTTGTTGCAAATGAATTTTAATTCTGCACACATTTTTATTTTCATGAGGCCGGGAGAATAGAGAAGGGGACAAAGGGAGACATTACAATGTTGGTGGGAAGAAGGCTAAGCTGGATCAACACAGCTCAACGACCACCCAGCAACCCATAATTACTGGGGGGTGTTTTTGGGATAAAAGGTCTTGTCCATCACTACATAATGACCACTATGCCATCTCCAATTCAACCACTATGGACAAAATGGAGAGCTTCTGTGCATTAGGCACCTTATAAAGCAAGTAAACGTACAGGGGCCGGAGTAGAGATCCAACACAGTTAATCATTCGATTGTGGACATCACCATGCCATTTCCATAAGATCTAGTAGATATCAGAGTATGCACAGAATAGGTATAAAAAGCATGGACAACTGACACATTGGTAATGTTGCCGGCCCTTGTGTAGACCCTAGTTCTATGAAGTAAATCGTGGATGGGATACCAGTACAATATGATCATGCATCGGGGGTGAGCCATGGAGACCTATAAATTGTAGTTTTTTAGACACACCTTTGTATTTTAACAAGGTGGGAGAAGATGTTTTAATTATGCACTTGTCACTTCAAAATTACATAACAACCAAAGCTGCGAAATGCACTATGCACTTTAAAATCCCTACCCAGTACGATTAACATACGTACGAGGTAAGGGTAGAAAAGCAATTAGGTCGAATGGGTTTTAATGAATGTTGTTTTAGTAAATTTTCACCCGTACTAGCTGGCAAATTGTATGAGCATTTTGGTAAACAAAAAATGTAAATCCATAGGGTATGAGCACTGAGTAAACAGAAACAACAGACAAACGTTTACCCAATGAGAAAACCATATACTTAGAAATGTCCGTTAAAGAATACATTTCTGAAGGGAAACCACACTAGGCAAAGATGTCTGACATGGAATTGGTTTGGAATGCTGAGCTAAAATTTGGTCCTTTGTTGGTTTTTGCTTTTGCTGCTACCTCTCCCCCTTTCTCCCTCTCTTCCCACTTGCCTAATGTTTTAAATTAGTACATGGTGAAGAGGACTAACTGTTGTGAGCAAGCGACGAGTCAGTCGCGAAACGCGTTAACGCCTCGAAATAGGAGGAGTGTTGCATTTGGGAGGACCCATACTGGGGTCATTTTTTCTATTTGTGGAAACGAATTTCCATTGTTTTTTAAAAAATGCGATGTATGCTTTTTTATCTCCGTGTAAACCAATAAAGGAAGATAACAAGAAAACGAGAAAGCGTTGGTGTGGATTTTAAATCCCCCCCCCCTTTTTTGTGGAAACTGGCGAATATGGCATTGTGGAGAGTGCAGCTCGATTTTGCTACCCAAAGGTAGAATTTGTCAATATATATATATATATATATATATATATATATATATATATAGGTATGGTTAAGTTGCTGTTTCCATAGGAAGAGCACTTTTTGGGTGGCTTATAACTTCGCTCTCCCTGGACGGATCCTCACCAAACTTTTTGCAAAAAAAAGTATTTGGGTAACTCTGAATATTTTTGCAAAGTTTGGTGAGGATTCGTCCAGGGGGGGGCAAAGTTATAGGGGGGTCCCAAAACTTTTTTTTTTCCCATAGACATAATGGGAAAAAAATTTGCTCACGCCTACAGCCCAAACCGCTGGACGGATTTACACCAAATTAGCGGCAGGAGCGGCGGCTTGGTCGCGAAAGCGTGCTTTGCTTTATTTGGTGTAAATCCGTCCAGTAGTTTTTTTAAAAAATGACAAAAATGTAAGTGAAAAAAATTAGTGATATCTGTGTTCGCTTCGCGGACACAGTTCCCTGTTCGCTCCACGGACAGGACGGTGATTGGGCAAGCAGCTTGTGTGATGTCCGCGGACATCTGACGTGCTCTCTCTTTGGATCCCTGAAATTGTAAAGTGCGTCTGGCTTCAGAGACGCCCGCCATCTTTGTTCCTCGCATGAGAGGCTTTGTATCCCGCCTGCACAGTAAGTCCCCCACCCCCGCTCATGCCCGTGTCTGTCTCCTGTTCCTCCCACCCCCCGCTCATGTCCGTGTGTCTTTCTCCCTCCCGCCCACCGCCGGCTCATGTCCGTGTGTCTTTCTCCCTCCCGCCCACCACCCGCTCATGTCCGTGTGTCTTTCTCCCTCCCGCCCACCGCCGGCTCATGTCTGTGTGTCTTTCTCCCTCCCGCCCACCCCCCGCTCATGTCCATGTGTCTTTCTCCCTCCTGCCCACCCCCTGCTCATGCCCCGCTCGTCTCTCCCAACCACCCACCCCCCGCTCTTGCCCTGTGTGTCTCTCCCACCCCCGTGTGTCTCTACCACCCCCTGCTCATGTCTGTGTGTTTCTCCCCACCCGCCGCCCGCTCATGTCCGTGTGTCTTTCCCCACCCGCCGCCCACCCCCCGCTCCTGTCCGTGTGTCTCTCCCCACCCGCTGCCCACCCCCTGCTCATGTCCGTATGTCTCTCACCACCTGCCGCCCACCCCCCGCTCATGTCCGTGTGTCTCCCCCCACCCCCGCTCATGTCCGTGTGTCTCTCCCCACCCACCGGCCACCCCCCACTCATGTCCCGTGTGTCTCTCTAGCTCCCCCCCACCCATGCCCGTGTGTCTCTCCCCCTCCCGCCCACCCCCCGCTCATGGCCCGTGTGTCTCTCCCCACCCGCTGCCCACCCCCCGCTCATGTCCGTGTGTCTCTCCCCACCCGCCGCCCACCCCCCACTCATGTCCCGTGTGTCTCTCTCCCTCCCCCCCACACCCGCTCATGCCCCGTGTGTCTCTCCCCCTCCCGCTCACCTCCCGCTCATGCCCCGTGTGTCTCTCCCCCTCCCGCCCACCCCCCGCTCATGCCCCGTGTCTCTCCCCCTCCAGCCCACCCCCCGCTCATGCCCCGTGTCTCTCCCACTCCCCCTCCCCCCGCTCATGCCCCGCGTGTCTCTCTCCTTCCCCCCACCCCCCACTCATGCACCGTGTGTCTCTCTCCCTCCCCCCCACCCATGCCCCGTGTGTCTCTCCCCCTCCCGCCCACCCCCGCTCATGCCTCGTGTGTCTGTCTCCCTTCCCCCCCACCCCCGCTCTTGCCCCGTGTGTCTGCCCCCCCACCCCCGCTCTTGCCCCGTGTGTCTGTCTCCCTCCCCCCCACCCCCGCTCTTGCCCCGTGTCTCTTTCCCCCTCCCGTCCACCCCCGCTCTTGGCCCGTGTCTCTTTCCCCCTCCCGCCCACCCCCGCTCTTGGCCCATGTCTCTTTCCCCCTCCCGCTCTTTCCCCTTCCCGCCCACCCCCGCTCTTTCCCCCTCCCACCCACCCCCGCTCTAGCCCCGTGTATCTTTCCCCCTCCCACCCACCCCCGCTCTTGCCCTGAGTCTCTTTCCCCCTCCCGCCCACCCCCGCTCTTGCCCTGTGTCTCTTTCTCCCTCCCGCCCACCCCCGCTCTTGCCCCGTGTCTCTTTCTCCCTCCCGCCCACCCCCGCTCTTGCCCCATGTCTCTTTCTCCCTCCCGCCCACCCCCGCTCTTGCCCCGTGTCTCTTTCTCCCTCCCGCCCACCCCCGCTCTTGCCCCGTGGCTTTCGACCTCCCGCCCACCCCCGCTCTTGCCCCGTGTCTTTCTCCCTCCCGCCCACCCCCGCTCTTGCCCCGTGTCTTTCTCCCTCCCGCCCCCGCTCTTGCCCCGTGTCTTTCTCTCTCCCGCTCACGCCCGCTCTTGCCCCGTGTCTCTGAACCCCCTCCCGCCCACCCCTGCTCTTGCCCCGTGTCTCTTTCCCCCTCCCGCCCACCCCTGCTCTTGCCCCGCGTCTTTCTCCCTCCCGCCCACCCCCGCTCTTGCCCCGTGTCTTTCTCCCTCCCGCCCACCCCCGCTCTTGCTTCATGTCTTTCTCCCTCCCGCCGACCCCCGCTCTTGCCCCGTGTGTTTCTCCCTCCCACCCACCCCCGCTCTTGCCCCGTGTCTTTCTCCCTCCCGCCCACCCCCGCTCTTGCCCCGTGTCTTTCTCCCTCCCGCCCAACCCTGCTCTTGCCCCGTGTCTTTCTCCCTCCCACCCACCCCCACTCTTGCCCCGTGTCTTTCACCCTCCCGCCCACCCCCGCTCTTGCCCCGTGTCTTTCACCCTCCCGCCCAACCCCGCTCTTGCACCGTGTCTTTTACCCTCCCGCCCTCCCCCGCTCTTGCCCCGTGTCTTTCACCCTCCCGCCCTCCCCCGCTCTTGCCCCGTGTCTTTCTCCCTCACCCCCGCTCATGCCCCTTGTGTATCTCCCCCTCCCACCCACCCCCGATCATGCCCTGTGTGTCTCTGTCCCTCCCGCCCACCCCCGATCATGCCGCGTGCATCTCTCTCCCTCACCCCCACCCCCTGCTCATGCCCTGTGTGTCTCTCTCCCCTTACCCCCACCCCCCGCTCATGCCCCGTGTGTCTCTCCCTCTCCCCACCCCCGCTCATGCCCCGTGTGTCTCTCTCCCTCCCGCCCACCCCCCGCTCATGCCCCGTGTGTCTCTCTCCCTCCCGACCACCCCCCGCACATGCCCCGTGTGTCTCTCTCCCTCCCCCCACCCCCGCTCTTGCCCCATGTCTGTCTTCTGTTCCCCCCGCTCATGCCGCGTGTCTGTCTCCTGTTCTCTCCACACCCCGCTCATGCCCCGTGTCTGTCTCCTGTTGCCCCCCACCCCTCCCGCTCATGCCCGTGTCTGTCTCCTGTTCCCCCCACCCGCACATGCCCCGTGTCTGTCTCCTGTTCCCCCCACATGCTCATGCCCCGTGTCTCTCTCTTGTTGACCCCCAACCCCCCGCTCATGCCCCATGTTTGTCTCCTGTTCTCCCCACCCCCTGCTCATGCCCCGTGTCTTTTTCCTGTTCCTCCCACCCCCTGCTCATACCCCGTGTCTGTCTCCTGTTGCTCCCCACCGCCCCGCTCATGCCCCGTGTCTGTTCTCCCCACCCCCCGCTCATGCCCGTGTCTGTTGTTCCCCCCACCCCCGCTCATGCCCGTGTCTGTCTCCTGTTCCCCCACCCCTCGCTCATGCCCCATTTTTTGTCTCCTGTTCCCCCCACCCCCGCTCATGCCCCGTGTCTGTCTCCTGTTCCCCCCACCCCCGCTCATGTCCCGTGTCTCTCCTGTTGCCCCCCACCCCCTGCTCATGCCCCATGTCTCTCCTGTTGCCCCCACCGCCCGCTCATGCCCCGTGTCTGTCTCCTGTTGCCCCCCACCCCCAGCTCATGCCCCGTGTCTGTCTCCTGTTGCCCCTCACCGCCCGCTCATGCCCTGTGTCTGTCTCCTGATGCCCCCCACCCCCCACTCATGCCCCGTGTCTGTCTCTGTTGTTCCCCCCACCCCCTGCTCACGCCCTGTGTCTGTCTCCTGTTCCCACCCACCCCCCGCTCATGCCCCGTGTCTCTCTCCTGTTGCCCCCCACCCCCTGCTCATGCCCCGTGTCTCTCTCTTGTTGCCCCCCACCCCCTGCTCATGCCCCGTGTTTGTCTCCTGTACCCCCCCGCTCATGCTCGTGTCTGTCTCCTGTACCCCCCCACCCCCTCGCTCATGCCCCATGTCTGTCTCCTGTTGCCCCCCTGCTCATGCCCCATGTCTGTCTCCTGTTCCCCCCACACGCTCATGCTCCGTGTCTGTCTCCTGTTCCCCCCCAACCCCCGCTCATGCCCCGTGTCTGTCTCCTGTTCCCCCCACCCCCGCTCATGCTCCGTGTCTGTCTCCTGTTGCCCCCCACCCCCGCTCATGCCCTGTGTCTGTCTCCTGTTGCCCCCCACCCCCTGCTCATGCTCCGTGTCTGTCTTCTGTTCCCCCCCACCCCCCGCTCATGCCCCGTGTCTGTCTCCTGTTCCCCCACCCCTCGCTCATGCCCCGTGTCTGTCTCCTGTTCCCCCATCCCCGCTCATGCCTCGTGTCTGTCTCCTGTTCCCCCCACCCCTGCTCATGTCCCGTGTCTCTCCTGTTGCCCCCACCCCCCGCTCATGCCCCGTTTCTCTCCTGTTGCCCCCCACCGCCCGCTCATGCCCGTGTCTGTCTCCTGTTGCCCCCCCCCTGCTCATGCCCCGTGTCTGTCTCCTGTTGCCCCTCACCGCCCGCTCATGCCCCGTGTCTGTCTCCTGTTGCCCCCCACCCCCCGCTCATGCCACGTGTCTGTCTCTGTTGTTCCCCCCACCCCCCGCTCATGCCCCGTGTCTGTCTCCTGTTCCCCCCACCCCCTGCTCATGCCCCGTGTCTCTCTCCTGTTGCCCCCCACCCCCCGCTCATGCCCCGTGTCTCTCTCTTGTTGCCCCCCACCCCCTGCTCATGCCCCGTGTCTGTCTCCTGTACCCCCCCGCTCATGCTCGTGTCTGTCTCCTGTACCCCCCACCCCCCGCTCATGCCCCATGTCTGTCTCGTGTTGCCCCCCCTGCTCAGGCCCCATGTCTGTCTTCTGTTCCCCCCACCCGCTCATGTCCGTGTCTCTCTCCTGTTGCCCCCCACCCCCCGCTCATGCCCCGTGTCTCTCTCTTGTTGCCCCCCACCCCCTGCTCATGCCCTGTGTCTGTCTCCTGTACCCCCCGCTCATGCTCGTGTCTGTCTCCTGCACCCCCCCACCCCCCGCTCATGCCCCATGTCTGTCTCCTGTTGCCCCCCCTGCTCATGCCCCGTGTCTGTCTCCTGTTCCCCCCACCCGCTCATGTCCCGTGTCTCTCTCCTGTTGCCCCCCACCCCCGCTCATGCCCTGTGTCTGTCTCCTGTTGCCCCCCACCCCCTGCTCATGCCCCGTGTCTGTCTCCTGTTCCCCCCACCCCTCGCTCATGCCCCGTGTCTGTCTCCTGTTCCCCCCATCCCCGCTCATGCCCCGTGTCTGTCTCCTGTTCCCCCCACCCCCGCTCATGTCCCGTGTCTCTTCTGTTGCCCCCCACCGCCCGCTCATGCCCCGTGTCTCTCCTGTTGCCCCCCGCCGCCCGCTCAAGCCCCGTGTCTGTCTCCTGTTGCCCCCCAGCCCCCGCTCATGCCCCGTGTCTGTCTCCTGTTGCCCCTCACCACCCGCTCATGCCCCGTGTCTGTCTCCTGTTGCCCCCCACCCCCCGCTGATGCCACGTGTCTGTCTCTGTTGTTCCCCCCACCCCCCGCTCATGCCCCGTGTCTGTCTCCTGTTCCCCCCCACGCCCCGCTCATGTCCCGTGTCTCTCTTGTTGCCCCCCACCCCCTGCTCATGCCCCGTGTCTGTCTCCTGTTGCCCCCCACCCCCGCTCATGCCCCGTGTCTGTCTCCTGTTGACCCCCACCCCCCGCTCATGCCCCATGTCTTTCTCCTGTTGCCCCCCCTGCTCATGCCCCGTGTCTGTCTCCTGTTCCCCCCACCAGCTCATGTCCCGTGTCTCTCTCCTGTTGCCCCCACCCCCGCTCATGCCCTGTGTCTGTCTCCTGTTCCCCCCCGCCCCCCGCTCATGCCCCGTGTCTGTCTCCTGTTGCCCCCCACCCCCGCTCATGCCCTGTGTCTGTCTCCTGTTGACCCCCACCCTCTGCTCATGCCCTGTGTCTGTCTCCTGTTGCCCCCCACCCCCTGCTCATGCCCCGTGTCTGTCTCTGTTGTTTCCCCACCCCTGCTCATGCCCCGTGTCTGTCTCCTGTTCCCCCACCGCCCGCTCATGCCCCATGTCTCTCTCCTGTTGCCCCCCACCCCCCGCTCATGCCCCGTGTCTGTCTCCTGTACCCCCCACCCCCGCTCATGCCCCGTGTCGGTCTCCTGTACTCCCCGACCCACCGCTCATGCCTCGTGTCTGTCTCCTGTTGCCCCCCCACTCATGCCCCGTGTCTGTCTCCTGTTCCCCCACCCACTCATGTCCCGTGTCTCTCTCCTGTTGCCCCCCACCCCCCGCTCATGCCCCGTGTCTGTCTCCTGTACCCCCCCACCCCACGCTCATGCCCCGTGTCTCTTTCCTGTTGCCCCCGACTCCCCCGCTCATGCCCTGTGTCTGTCTTCTGTTCCCCCCACCCCCGCTCATGCCCCGTGTCTGTCTCCTGTTCCCCCCACCCCCCGTTCATGCCCCGTGTCTGTCTCCTGTTGCCCCCCAACCCCCGCTCATTCCCCGTGTCTGTCTCCTGTTCTCCCCACCCCCGCTCATGCCCCGTATCTGTCTCCTGTTCCCCCATCCCCCGCTCATGCCCCGTGTCTGTCTCCTGTTCTCCCCACCCCCCCGCTCATGCCCCGTGTCTGTCTCCTGTTCTCCCCACCCCCCGCTCATGCCCCGTCTCTCTCTTGAAATTCGCCAGTTATGGTAAGCTAAGCAACCATAACTCGCGCCACCACCGTGCACTGCTAAGATTAACACCCAGGACATCAAAGATGACATCACAAATGTCATTGATGACATCACTGATGATATCACATGTCTGGCTCACTCTTTTTTCTTTTGCTGACATATCTAGGCCACATGGTTTTCTTCAGTAACAGTCAGAAACTAAACATTTTATTTTATTTGTAGACGTATCCTTCAAGTAGGTTCTTACAATAATTCTGTTAGAGTCCAGTTACATCATATGAAACATATACATACGGGAAGACACAAGCTTGAAAGACAGCAATCCTTTTTGTGCATAAAGATAATCAATAGACTTATGAGCACTTTCTGATAGTTCTGTTGTTTTTTTTATGGCTGCACTTTGCCTGTGGGTCCAATCACATCAAGTGATCCATATACATAGGGTGAATAGCAGCTTTGAAACAGAGCAATCATTTATTTGCATGAAAATAATAAGTTAAGTTATGAATTGTTTCTGCTACTACTTGTGCTTTTTTGCTAACTTCACTTTCCCTGTATATACCCATATTGGTATGTGTTCTTGTGTCTTTGTGTTTTGTCTATAGTAATGTTTTATTAGCTACGTATTACATATTTCACAGTACACAAAAATCTATTAAGAAAACAATTATCATTTCATTATTCAACATATTAACATTACGAATATTATACCTTCATCTTGTACACTGCACACCATGTTATGTTTCTGTATAAGTAGCTTAGTATACTAGATAGAACCCCATAATAGAATGCTATTTATATCAATGCATCGTTCAATGCACTAATTAGGGTATGATATTTATTGCAATGATCCTTGACACTTTTTTCGCAACATTATAATAAGAATCCCTTGTACACATATTTCATGAAAAGTATATACACATGTGATGTCATCAGTGATGTCATCAATGACATTTGTGATGTCATCTTTGATGTCCTGGGTGTTAGTCTTAGCAGTGCATGGTGGTGGCGCGAGTTATGGTTGCTTAGCTTACCATAACTGGCGAATTTCAAGGGATTTTCGGTTTTACTTGGAACCATAACGTTCCTTTGACAAAGTTTTTTCTCTGAATTTCATAGGTTTTTAGTAGCGCAACTTTACCATAACGTCCCTTTAACAAAGTTTTTTCACTGAATTTCATAGGTTTTTAGTAGCGCAACTTAACTATAACGTCCCTTTAACAAAGTGTTTTCATTGAATATATATATATATATATATATATATATATATATATATATATATATATATATATATATATGTTTATACTGATTGTGTAAAACATGCGAAACACCTGATTTTAAAACCTGGCATCCATTATCTGGATAATTCTGATTATAAGCTAGGCTTTAGTCATTCCTGAACTGTTTGTAAATTTGCCAGAATGTATTTATTTGAAGAATTAGAGTAGAATTTTGGTGGCTGGATAGGATAGTGAATGTGCATGAATTAAAAGTAGAGTTTGTCATGAGGGCCCTTCACATCTGTATGCTGAATGGATTTAAGAAGCAGAATGATCAGAAAACACATCATCCTGTCAGTGTTGCATGTACCTGTACGAGAACATAAATGTGTGATGTATACCAAGGTATTAATTTGTGCAAATGAACATTTGTAGCAATGGTTTTACAATATGTGGGTATTCGTTTTTGCCAATTTCAGATGTGTTTCTATTTCGAAACAAAATGATGATGAATTACTTTTGAGGTTTCAATCTGGCAAAAATTAACAAGAGGAGTCATCTACAAGAAACATCTATATTGCTTGAAATAAGAGCCAGACTTAAATTTTTTGATAGAACTATTTTTTGTGGCAAAACCTTTACAATTTATTTACTTTGTGACATCAATGCAGTCTGTTTTGCTTTGTTCAATATTATTTGGGAGGGCTGTTACACATGTTTAATGCTTGCTTTGAGAAACACTGTGAAAGTAATATATTGTATAATGCACCATTCAGATAGTTGTTTCCAAAATTGTTAAAGACATTTTCATTATTAGACAATATATGAAAATATGGGGACCTTTTAAGCAGTTGTATCCTTTGTTTTCTGTCGATATGAGGTTGACCCATTTAGGCATTCCATACTGTAAAAGGCAAAACGTGTAAGGGAAATGGTGGCCTCCCCCAACCTCCATTGAAAGCATACTATGATTCATAGTCACAAGGTTATTATAGTGGGAGGCACCATGTATAGCAGATATATGTCCGGCAGCCAGACATGATACAAAAACAACAAAAAACTTTTGGAATTGAAGAAACATTAAGACACTTCATGTGTGTCTGTTGAGTTGAAAAGAACATTTAGAAAAATATGGTATTACAAAAGAGATAGTGACCTACTGAAGGACCAATGTGAACTGGTCATTAGATCAGTGAATTACAAGATGGTGCTTCATAACCTGTAACAAACATTCCATGTGGAAAGCACATAACATGCTTGTGCTGCAAGATATCGATATTAAATGAAATGCAATCTGAAGAATGACACAGAATGACAAATAATCAAATTCTAATTACCAAGTGTATCTCAAGTATTTTCTTTCTCATTAGAGTAGCACAATTGGAAATGATGTGGCCTTATAAGGTCATGCACCTAGAGCAAACAGGTGGATAAATGTCATGAAGAATAGACAGATGCTAGTGCTAAATGTAGAAGTAGAAGGGGATTCACCGACCTGTACGACGTGGCATCGTGATTGTCAACACGCAAACATTGACTACATTTTTACAGATCACAATTTGTTTTCGAGCATTTCCAGTTTTTTGGTTTATAATCAAAATCGAAGTGATCACGAACAACTTCTATTCCTATGGACATGGCCTATTCGCAATCTAGTACACGTGATGCACCATCTTAGAGAACACTTGAGGTTGAGCAGTGGTCGCAATTGAATACTCTGGAAGCCAGAACGCTTGCAAGATTTCCATGATTTACAAAAATCTGACGTTCTCAATAGTTAGACCCGATTGTCTCGTGATATGGACTGCACATCCTTCATACAGTTGTTCATAGTGGTCTACAATCCATCACACAAGCCTTTGCATAAACACAAGCATCATTATGATTTTGAACTGAATTAAAAAAAAAAACACAACTTTGGAAAGACATACGATGAGTACCTTTAACAGACAAGAATAGGATATGTACAATAAAAGCTCTAAAATCAAGTATACACATTTGGTAGCTTTCAGGAGATCACACATGTATCAGCGAAATGGGAAGATTATGCTTCGAGCTATAGTTTCCAAAAAAATTCAGGACAATATGTAATCTGCTCAATAGCACTTCATTGACTACACAACCAGCACTTCAAATAAATGCTGTTACAGAACAGTGCTGGATTGATAATTTCACAGATATCTACTCCATCAAAGATATGATCAATCCCCTAATCAAAGCTCCTACATTAATACAACCATCTATTGTATTAGATATTGACGACATCAAGCTTTACATCGCCAGATTGAGCTCTTCTAGAGCCCCTGGCCCTGAAGTCCTATGTAATAAAGATTTCAAAACAAATTGTGACTGCTGGGCGGAAATACTATTCTCAATCTTCAAAAGGTAATGTCAACTCATCACATACCTGAAAGTTTGTGTAAATCAATTATATTCCCAATATTCAAGAAGGGGAATCGTCAACTCCATGAAAGCTATCGTCCGATAGCATTGCTCGATGCTCCAGGCAAACTATTTTCCAGGTTCATCCTTAGGAACTTGACCCTATGGATTAATCATAACAAACTTTTTGACTTGCATCAAACAGGCTTTGTACCAGCCATGGGTAAATCAATCAATCTGCTCACAATCACTGCTATACAACAACAGATGAGTGAATTAAAACAAGCCATATTCATGGCTTTTGTTGACTTCAAGTCAGCGTTTGACTCAGTGAGTAGACACCTTTTGTTTCAAAAGTTAACAACTGCAGGATGTCCTACGGATTTCTTGAATCTAATCATCCAATTACATACACGAACATCTATACGTGTAACACTAACATTGAATGGCAAACATTCAACTCAAACTGATTCAAACTGAACAATGTCTGAAGCAAGGATGCATTGTTGAGTCCATAATATTTAATTTCTTCATTGCTGACATGAGCTACTTGTTTTCTTCTTCATTATCTGACCCTCCACGACTTGGAAATGATTTGGTACTTTGGCTTTTTAATGCCGATGACTTGCTTCTCATGTCGAAAACACAACCTGGCCTTCAAAAACTATTGACGGCCCTTTAAAATTATGCAATCAATAATTACATGGAAATCAATGTAGAAAAAACCGAAATTTTATCAAGTTATCCCATTAAATGGTCTAAAACACGTAATTATAAATGGTAACTTAATGGAAATGAGCTTGATGTCTTTCAACAATATAAGTATCTATGAATCAATGTGAGTGACCAAATCAGTGATCTACCTTATTTTAAGATTTAGAAACAAAAATGCAAACAGCTATATCGCAAGCCAAGACCCTCAAATCCAAATTTGGCAAATGTTCTTGTTCACCTGTTATGAAGTTTTATTTGCAAAAAGTTCCAGCAATAATTCTACATGGATCGGACACTAAACCTCTAAAGACACACCAGTTTTGGACGAAGTCCAAGGGAACATTTTGGAAAAGGGTTTTAGCTATTCCTCAAAGCACACCCATATCTGTAGTTAGATATGAATTGGGCTTCACCTCCCTCTATGCCATGTACTGCTGGAGGATACTGAGTTTATAGAGAAAGCTTACTATTGTCTCGAAATATGATCTTCTAATATAGAAGGTGGCCACTTATATGCTTATGTCGGTCCATACTTTTCATTGTAAATGGTGACTCCTTGCCGATAATGTAATGGATGCATTGGGAATCACAGCAGAAATGTTAGCTTCTAATCCTACCAAAGCCAAGAACAAATTGTGGCACATAGATTGGATCTCGAATGTAAAGCAATGCAAGCAATACAAGACCTCTCAAGATAATACATTCTTAGAGAAGAAATTTCGATCTGCTGAACAGTATTTGCTTAAATTTACAGTTCCGCATTACAGGCAGATGCAGGGGCGTAGGAGACCCATCAAATCTGGGGGGGAGAGGGACACCGTGGGACTTTGCTTTTTTACTTATTTATTGATTGCAGCCATTGTTTCACGCAGCATTTAGCTTGTTCCTCATGCTCGTGTCTCCAGTGGCAGAGAGAGGCTGTGGTGCCAGAGAGGGCAAGGATTCCTCATGGAGCACCAGTCAATTCAATTTCAATACTTTCGGGAGCAGACACCAGCTACGCCTCCCCAACCCGTTGCCTCCACAGCTATGCCATTGCTTGCATCCTTTCCCTGCACAGGTACAGAGAAAGAGACCGAGGGAGAGATACCGACAGAACTTGAGAGAGACACTGAGAGTTATAGAGAGCAAAAGAGCGAAAGAGAGAGAGGCGAGAGAGCAAAAGGGACAGCAAGATAAAAGGTAAAACAGAAAGAGAGAGACAGGGGGAAGAACGCAAGAGGGATATTAAGAGATTGGAAAAAAGGGGAGCGAGAGGAGGAGGTGGGTAGTGCAATAGTGAGACAGATAGCAGCAGAGAGATGGAGTTGAAGCAAGTTGGAGGGAAAAACTCAGGAACGAGAATAGGGGAAAAGTAAGATTGGGATGGAAAAGATTAAGAAAAAAGATGGTAGACCAGAAATTAGAGCGAGAGAGCGTAGCAGATATACTAGTGAGACTCACAACATTAAATGAAAGCAGTGGGTCATTGAAACATTACAGGAATACTCTCGACTGACTAGGCATTATTTAATCTATGCTCATATTCATAATCATATAGATTTTCCACAGAGTTTTTCGAGCACATGATGATGTGAGCGTATTGTTGAAGTAACATGTCCACAAAATACCTCAATTACTCACATAAAATGCAAATGGAATCAGATTTGGTTTAATTTGTGATAATGCACCACTCTCCCTTCTAATCTCCCAACATTCACACTGTTTAGAGACCATGACACAGACAATAGTCACTCTCAATTACCCATAGGCGAATGATTAGCTGTCTACCACTAATCACAACCTGTTTTAAATGCTGCACCATGCCCCATATCAAAGAATCCTGATAAAAAGATATCTGATAGTCCAATGTAAAGTGCTGTTTTTCAATTTTCACTTGAAATGCAAAGCAGAACAAACAGAAGACCAAGAAGAGGGCACTGCCAGTCTGAGCTCAGAAGTTAATCCCTGAGCAGCTGATCAGCATGTAAGTGGCGGTTCCTCCCCCTTTAAAGCACCTGTGCCCTGGGCCTCTGTGGGTATCAGCTGGCCACATCATGCTTTGTCGAGACCTGTTCACCTTTTGTCAGAAATGTTAATACTTTTCAAATGGCTCTTTCACAGACTGTCTTCCATATGTTACTACTGGGTGAAAGGAGCATGGGTTAAAGACTGAGAAATACTCAGTGGTTGTAAAGACCCTCTTGGCACAGGGTCAGACTGGGCCATACAATTGTCTCTGAAAAAGTGGCCCACCATTGAAAATGGCTATTCATTCCTTTTGTGACACTGTTTGAATAGTAACCCAGGTGGAGTTTTTTATTAGGTGTGTTGCAAAATGTGCATTTTAAAGAATATTTATTCAGCAACACTGGTCAAAACTACTAGCCACACAGTTAAATAACTCATCAAACTGGCCCAAAATGGCCCAAAAAGTGGCCCAATTTGACCCCAAAAAAACGGCCTACACCAGCATTTTGTGTTTTTGGTTCCGCCATGGGCCTAATGCTCTATAGGTCAGTCCGAGCCTGTCTTGGCATTCTAATGCGCTCCTCTGAAACTTCAAGTGTTTCTGGGACAGGTGCATGAACTGTTCACTAGTGCCAAGAAAGAACATGCTTCTTTCAGGGTCATCTTTCGAATAGCACAAGTGGAGCCTACCTTATGAGTGTGTCTCTCTCTCTCTGCTGGTCTACTTTGCAGAGGGTACAGAGGAGGCCGCAGGCAAGGTGGGCGCGTCCACTCACGCAGGGCACGCAGTCAGGAGACAGGTTTTTGTGATAACTCTGAAAGATTCGATGAGGAGAACATGGCGCCTACAGAAGTGTGAGGTTTGTTGAACCACTGCAAAGTATGGGCATTGTTGCTGATACCCACAACTTGAAGAGGGGTGTCTGCCCTATAAATCAGTAGGACATTATGGTGTCCAGTCAAAGGATCTAAAACAAAAGGATCGAATACAATAGGGTCGAGTCAAAAGGACCAAAAAAAAGGTTGAATGCCTTTTTTTAAATGTATATTTTTTTGGGGGTTTCCGTATAGGTAATAAAAAGTGTTTTTTACACCAAAACCAGTGGTTTGGGGGACCCCCCAAACCCCCCCCAAAAATAAATTCTACCTTTTTGTTTTCGGTCCTTTTGACTCGACCCTATTGCATTTCGATCGTTTATATTCGATCCTTTGACCTATAACCGGACATTATATTCCAGGCGAAGTATGGCGCGCATGTAGTACAAAATGATTCTTTCAAGCACACGTGCGGTTGTAGGCATTTGCCAGCAGGGCAGAGAGGTTCCGTAGTTCCTGAATTCACACTTAGCTACAATTGGAGTCAACCAACCACAACAGCAAATTGCAACCTGAAAGATAATTTCACAAGATGCAGGGTGGAGATGTTTGTTAAAGACGGGTGACACACCGCACTCTCCCAGGCTCCCACCTCCCCCATTCCAACCTGACGCAATGGCGCCGTGGCCTGGCCGGCACTCAGGGCCAGGGGCCACTTACTTCTTTCACTTAGCTTAGAGTTAGTCAGTCAGAGTAAGTCTCGTCTCATCGACGTCTACTCTGTGACTGCAAGCACTCACAGGAGGAGGTTGTAGAGTGAGTTGGCATCGCAGCTGGAGGCAGGAGCAGATAGTCTAATAGTACTGGTCTCACACTCTCGGAGCAAGCAGCACACATTGCTGCTTGCTGCTAGTGGCTTCTGTAAGGTGAGGAGGAGGAGGCTGCGCAGCAGGGCACTGCGCTCTCCAGGGTTGACACATGCCGTATTCCCCATGCCCGGCCGGCCTGCTGCAGCATGTCTCACTCAACGCGCATGCGCGGCAGGATGGGGAATGAGGGGAACGTCCGAACACACGAGCAAGAGTTGTTGTCTACAACTCTTGCTCGTGGGTGTGCGCCGTTCGTCTCCCCCTCCGCCTCTAACACCTGTTGTTTTAACAAGAATCGGAATCGGACGGAATCGACCCGCCCGCGCCTGCTGCGTGCAAACTTCAGAGTAACTTCAGAGTCTGAAGTTTGCACGCATCAGTGCACATACTGCAGAGCAGACTCCAGGACCAGAGAGACACAGACACACAAACTGGGGGAAACAAACTGGGGGGGATAAATGCCATTGTATCACCCCATTTAATATTTTGGGGGGATTTGTCCCCCCTGCCCCCTGCGTGTCCAACACCCACGGCAGATGTATGTTAGATTTCGCCTTAACGTACTGAAGACAAAGCAAATACAAGCACAATGCCATCAAATAACCGAAACTAAAAACTGCTGTCATATTTGTTGCATGCCAACGTGCAAGGAAATCATACAGCATGTGGTGACTGAAAGTAATAACCTGTTTACCAAACTAATTTTGCTATTGAAACCCCACTTTGATAACTCCTTGACTATCACAACATTAGACTTGTGGTTTAAATTGTATCATTCAAAATTACCGATGGTCCAAGTAGCGATAGCTAAATTTATTGGCCAGCTTAGAATAGAGGACTGGATGTAGTGCCCATTGATTCTCGGAAGACATACTTATTTTTAGTCCGTTTTAGCCCCATTGTAGTAACATGACTATTTATGCCAAAACTTATGAGTCTAAGAATCAATAACTTGAATTGACACATTGTGCAATTGTCTGTCTGGCCAGCGACTTTATTAATTTCCTAGGCAATTTATGTGAATGTAAACTTATTTCATTTTTTGTAATTTCCTTCCTTCTCTTTTTTCCTTTTTCTGTATTTTATTTTCTACTTCTTTCTTCTTTTATTGAATAACTTGGCATTTTTAAATGATTTAGCATTATATTTTATTGATCAAATAGATTAGATCACTAACAACTTTGATCATATTTTAATTAAAATGTACAATGATGTTGTAAAGAGGAATTCCAAATTGAAAAGTTGATTATCAACTGAATCTATAAAAGAAATGTCAGTATAATTACATTGAAAAAGTGAAATGAGAACGTTTTAGCAAAGAAGTGGAATTTAAAGTTGGTTTTCTAGTTTGCATTTAAATTAACAAGCCTGTTTTGGTCAATGTTTTGAATAGATATTGCTCATTGAGAGTAAATGTGCATATGCTTTATACTTTCATTGTAGGAGTCTTTTAAACATTAACATGGTTGCTTGGATCATAATCTGTTTCAGACCTATAGCAGTGTTAAAACATGTTTATATGTTCTACTTTTACATATAAAAACATCTTTGTATCATGTCTCTTCGTTCTGATTTGTTATTATCCTCTCGTTGCAGAATTTAGAGTTTTGATTAAGAAAGCTTCAACATGTAAGAAGAAAACACATAGCGTTTGGATGTTCTGTTGTACCATGAATGGAAGGATGTTTTAAGTAAAAAGAAAACACAAGTATTTGGGTATGCTTGTTGCCTTGTGCAGAACGGATGTGACCTATGATTAATAGAATTGTATTACATACACCATGTTCCACTGTTGCTAGGGAACATGCACTCTATTGTATTCGGTGCGCATGGAATCCATTTGCAAGATTTCCTTGTATGGGGAAATAATTACAGAGGATGGCATTAATGAAAAGTTCAGCAAATTGTAACTTACAAATGGGAAAAACCAGCTAAACAGTAAAAGCAAGCTATTACTCTTGCAATATGATACCATTTAAAGTTGAACAATTAAAATATCTAGAAACAGAACAGCTTTAGTACAACTAGTTCATGGGCCCCCTTCATTCACTTCCACATATCCTCTGTACTGTGGGAATGGGTGCAATGACTTCAAATACAGGATTGCTAACCTGCAGTCTTCAAGAAGGAGGAATAGCAAGGGGGTGTCTAAAAGAAAGTCACCCACCTTCGCCCAGATGTTTTCCTGAAAAAAACAAATGCAAACATGTGCAACACAGCTTTGAGCATTTCACACTATGAAATACCCTCACCAGAGTAGTTAAATCGGACATCTCAGACTACGTCAAGCAAATATGTACTGTATCACAATCTCAGAGGTCCTAGCAGAGTCCACACCCAGTACTGTGTCACTCAAATGCCATTTCATATCCCCCAGTTAATAAGATGGAAGAGTTGCTTCTCACATATTAGCATCAATGGATGGTTTTTGGATATGCTTGTAGTTTGATATTGGGGTTGCAGGACTTGTTAGGGGACTCCAATGATGCAGTGATGTAATCAAGGGAGAACCAAATATCTTCTCATTAGGGCTGTACTATTTCTGATGCAGTGAGTCTACTTGTACATAGTTCTCCCCTCCCAGGGGACCTTAATAGAAGCTTAACCAATTAACATCAAACATGAAAGATCAACCACTGACTAACATGCCTTTAATCCAAGCATAGTAGCTCGATCAGTACCAGAGAAGGTAGGGTGTATGTTTTTCCCGTTGAGTTAAATGTGAACTGCCAACAAGGTCTTACCCTCAGGTATCTCATGTTAGCAAGCAGAAACAATGAAAGGTGGAGAGCTGGTAGATTATATTGTGTCCCCAGTTTATTAACATCTAGGGGGGCATATGCATTAGAATCTGCAAGATGGACAACAGAGCAGCTGGGCTAGGGCAGATATAGTGTTGATGGAACATTAAGTGTAAGTGTTGGCCTTCCAGGGTGTATGTGGAACTAAGGGGCATGGGGAATCTGGAGATAAAGGGCATCCAGGTTTAAGTGGGAGATCCATTTTCCAGCTGGTGTATGCAGGACTCAGTGTGAATGCAAGTCTCAGTGGTCATCAGGGCTGAGGATTAGTGGGACTTGCTTTATGTTTGACATTGAAATAGAAGTTTAATTGCTGTATAATTGTACCCATGATTTGACAGGTACAACCCTAGTCTACACAGATGAAAAGGGAAGCAGGGTGTAAACATATCTACAAACAAAGGCAGATATACTGAATACTGACCTATATGAGATTTTGACTTTTGAACACTGCATATAGGGAAACCTCCCACTGAACTAAACAAAGTGAATTATGAACTCTAAAACACTTTTACCTTGAAACAATGCAACTGTGCCTTAAAACTTGAATGTGATTAAGAAACTTAAGAATACCTTTGAACTCTGAATTGAAACTCAAATGATAGTAAAGCTGTGTTGCACAGTGAATGACATCTAACCTTACAATTGACTACACTAAAGACAGCATGAACAATGAACTTTAATGAATGAATGCAATGTGGCAAGACAACTATTTGGTGAAGGGTGTTTGATACATGGTGGCAGCAACACAGCACAGTCAAGTAAGGGTGACTTGGCGCACAGGATCAAGTGCCAAGAAACTTGTATGTTGGGCTGAAAAGTCCCTGGTTGCATAACCTTTGATGACTGAACCATGTGCCCTGATACCTGCGCCTAGTCCAGAGGACTCTGAATGGTGAAAGCTAACAACACCCCAAAACCAGCCCAATGGGAGTCCAGGAATCCTGTTCCGTGACCTGTCATGGGTGGACCATGTGGTCTAACAACTGCGCCTAGACCAGAGATCCTAATTGGTGAGATCTAAAGACATTACAAAACAAAATCAACAAACACACTGCAGCACTTTTGAACTACACTTGTCTTGGGAAAAGAATCCTGAGATCCTTTTTGTTCTGGATTCTGCTACTTAAAACCTGAGGAAGGGAAATCCCAGGATTAGTCTTGACTATATTGTCTTGAACTGAAGAAGGTGACCTTTGAGACTTTTCATTCATGGACATTATTATGCTTGTGGAAGAGGAGCTGAGACAAAGCTGTGAGCTGGATAACTTTCAGTTAAACCCTGTTTCTTTTTGGTTTGACATCCCTATACATTGGTTTAATATAGTTGTGAGGGCAAGGATAGGTTGTGGACACAGATCTTTAAGTTAAACTCTTTGACACAGACTTTTTTTAGTTTTATTCTGGTAGGGAAATGCCATATTAGCATAGGGCAAGTTAGGCTTTCAAACATCATGACAATTCAGTTAAATACACATCTTTTGTTTGAACATGAAGTCTGTTGTCTGTGTCATACTTCATGATGCCATCACAACGCCTTGAAAACCTTACCTTCCATTAGATCCCTCACTAGTGCACATAGATAGACTGTTTTTAACAATGAAGGAGTTAGAAACATGTTGTGATAAGGGAGACAGCTGTGGCCACAATTCTTTCAATATCATGTTGAATGCAAGGGATGACCCTTAACAATTTTTCAAGGAGTGACTGCCCTACACAGGGTGATCCTTAATTTTTTCAAGGAGCTGCTTTGTTACAATGGTTGACCAATAACAATTGGTTGAGGAGTGGATTCGCTATATGAGATATCCTTAACAATTTCTCATGAAGTGATGTTCCTTAACAACTTAGCATAGCATAGTTTCACTCTCCCGCACTCTCCCTGCCACACTCCGCTCAGCAAGCCTAACAGCCATCCCTATAGCCCTCACTATAATGGCCTCTACGCCTCCCCACATATTCCCGGCACACCTCACCCAGTGCCTGGCACTAAATTCACATGCCGCAGCACCAGACTACAACATTACACAGTCTCGGCCACCTAGCCTAGCCGCCAGACTCCGCAATCTCAGAAATCGATCATTTCCTAGGTATTTACTCTGCTCACCCACACCCATCACGACGAGAAACACCAGATTAGGCACCCGCACTGCACCACTACCCCATACTAAGATGGGCATAGGCACGGCCCCTTGCCCCCCACCACCACAACATGCCTCTACACTACTTCGCACTAAGCCCCTCACTACCACACACCACAACAAGCACACTTCACCCCATACTAGTACAATCAAAAACATCAAAGGCACACAACACCCACCTCTTAAATGTGCACTACTGAACGTACGCTCCCTACCTGCACATGCCCTAGAGATAAATGATCTACTATCAACACTTAATCTGGACTTACTTTGCATCCCCGAATCCTGGCTCAATGATGCCTCCTGCTCAGCCATCGCACTAGCCCTACCCACAGGCTGCACCATCCTTAGGCAAGATAGATGTGTTAAGATTGGAGGGGGAGTCGCCCTTATCCACAAAGACTCACTATCCATCAGATTAGCAGACCATAGTACATGGGGTGGTAATGCTGATATCCTATCAGCCAAGTTTACGCTCTCCCCCAATAATCTAATTAACATCCACATCCTATACAGACCTCCCGGACTCCCAGCTGACTTCCAAGAGCACCTCTCCCATCGACTCAGCATCAACATTAAAAAGACCTCCAAAATCCTTCTATTAGGAGACTTAAATTTAGGATACAATTATCCTAAGGATAAATCCGCCGCAACCCTAGCTAAAGAACTCACAGACTTAGGTTTCTCCCAAAGTGTTCTCACCCCTACTCACTCCAAAGGCTGCACCCTTGCCTGGGTCATGGATCACAACTGTGCATCCAACATTACCTCAAACACCACCCTTCATTGGACGGACCACACATGCATCAAATTCCTCATCCCCACCAACCCTAAACCTAAGACTCTCACCCACGCACCACCTGCCACAATAAGAAGTTCTAAAAAACTCAATGCACACAACTTGTGTCCCCACCTTAAAAGCACCTAGCACCACCTTTCTCTCAGGACCCAAATATACTATCACCTATCTTCAATGATACTCTCACCAATGCCATAAACTCTATAGCCCCACTTGAAAGCAAGAAGGAAAAAAAATCATTTCACTGCAACTCTTGGTTCTCGGAAGAACTCCAAACCCTCCGAGCTGAAAAGCGCCAGTCGCTTAAAAACTGGCAAACAAATATGAGTGATCTAAATAAGAGCCTCTTCAAACATATAGCCCTCCAATATAAAAAAAAAGCCATCTTAACAGCAAAATCCAACTCCTTCAATGATAGGATCTCAAAGGCCAACTTCCAAGCTAAAGAACTATTCGCAATCTTTAAGGAATTAGTCACTCCTCCGGCTACCGCTGACGAGATAACTAAAGACAAAGCCTGGTGTGCCAGCATTCAGTCCGCCATGCTCAACAAAATAAAACTCCTCCAGAACAAAATCCAAAACCACTGCAAAGCCCTCCCAAACCAGAAAAACAAACGCCCTACACAAGACAAGCGTAGTAATCTCAATCACGCTCAATTCTCCTTCAGAAACGTCACTGAAACTGAGGTCCTTAATCTCATCAAAAACCTCAAACCATCCCTCTGCAAAGCAGACATTTGCCCTCCCAAAATCATCAAGGAATGCGCCAATGACCTAGCACCCCTGCTTACTGCCTTCATTAACGCATCTTTCCAAACAAGAACTGTCCCAAACAATCTCAAGGAAGCCTGGGTGCGGCCACTTCTAAAAAAGGCCACACTTGACCCAGCGCAACCCAACAACTACAGACCGATAACGACAGTCCTGTTCCTCCTAAAAATCCTGGACAAAGCAGCTCACATCCAGATCCAATCATACATAGAAGCTAACTCCATACTAGGCAAAAGACAATCTGGCTTCCGTGTCGGGCATGGAACAGAATCCACCTTATTAGACCAAAAAAATCAAATCTCACAGATCATGGACAAAAGCAAACCTGCTTTGCTCCTCCTTCTCAATCTATCAGCTGCTTTTGACCTGGTAGATCACCAAACACTCACCACCCACCTCACCCATGCAGCCCATTTCTCTAATCAAGCAGCATCCTGGATCACATCCTTCCTTGAAGGAAGAGCCATGAAGGTCTACTCCGACACAGCTAACGCAGATCCTACCACTATAAACTGCGGTGTCCCCCAAGGATCTTGTACAGCCTCCACCCTCTATAACCTCTTCACAAAACCCCTCTTTGACCTACTTGACTCCATGGGTGTTGCATATACAAACTATGCAGGCGACACTCAAGTACTTTTACCCCTATCTGGACTCTATCACCAAGACGCCACGGCCCTTCACAACATTTATGCCACTATCCAAGCTTGGATGGCAATAAATGGCCTCTGCCTTAAAGGGGAGAAGACTGAAATTCTCATCCTGGGCCAGACAAACACATTATCGAAACTAAGCCCCCAATACAACAACTTCAACATAGACAACTCAACCATCCCCGTATCATCCTCTGTCAAGACTCTAGGTGTTCACATTGATGCAAATCTATCGATGAACAAACAAGTCAGCGCCATAGCCTCTGCATCAGCATTCAGCACCAAACTCATCAATGCCATTAAACCCTATCTATCCACCCCCAACTGCTTGGCCATAGCTAGAGCAACTATAGGAGCCAAACTTGATTATTGCAACGCCCTTCTAGCTGGCACCTCCGCCAAAAACATTCACAGACTGCAAACCACACAAAACAATGCCCTCAGAGCCGCCATGAACATCCCTAGAAGAGACCCTATGTCCCACGCCAGACGTGAAGCCCGGTGGCTCCAGGTCAAAGACTGTATTACTCTGAAAATCCTCACCATCACTCACAGGTGCATCAACAAAACCGCTCCAGCATACCTATCTGAAGCAATATCAAGGACCACATCCACTCGCCCCACCAGAGCTCAGTACACCAACCAGCTACACATACCACGCATAAAGAGAGCCACAGTGGGAGTCTACGCTTCTCCTATATTTCACAGAAACTCTGGAACTCACTCCCTGCCACCCTTAGAGCTGAAACTTCCATCTCTGTCTTCCGCAACAACCTCAAGGCCACTCTCCTCAACTAGCAAGTGGAGGACTGCCTCCTCCACTTCTGCCCTGAATATTGTAATATAACACAAATATAATATAACTATATTGTAACCTGTATATATACTGCTAATGACTATGTAACTATATTGCAACCTGTATATATATTGCTAATGACCATGTAACTAAGTAACTAAGCTTTGTACTGTAATAAGTGTCACGATGTCCTCGGGCTGTTGTGCGCTATATAAATACGAATAAAACAAACTTTTCAAAGAGTGACTTTGCAACAAATGATGACCCTTAACAGTATTTCAAGGAGTGACTTTACTGTAAGGGGTGACCTTAAATATTTTTTAAGGAATACCTTTGCTACAAGTGATGATCCTTCATTTATGAGTGGCTCTTGAACAAATGATGACCCACAATATTTTTTCAAGGAGCATTTGTGCTAAAGGGATGACCCTTAACAATTGTTTCAAGGAGCGACTGTCCTCTCCATTTTTTGTTTTGTATTTTTTAATGTAAGAAAGAAATGTGGAAAATAGACCTTGCACATGAAGCCAGTCATGGAGAAGAGATTGGGAATGGATACTGCCTCATTACTCATGCTTCAGGTGGGCTTACTAATTGCTGCAGATTTGCCCCCATCACCTCCCTCCTATCATGTGTCATGGAACCACTTCTCTCAGACCATGGAATAGCAGATACTACACACCTGGAAAACAATCCCAGGACAAGTGGCGGTACCTATTGCTGCATGCAGTCCTGGTGACAGAGTTCTCTACTACAGGCTGCTGTCTCCTCTTGCTGGTGACAGGGCTAGAGGTGGACCTTTTTGCAGAATCACCCAAAGGGAAAACAATTGCATGTTTTCTCACCAGGTGCATGCATGTGCCAAAGGCCATGAATGGGGACCTATGTTTTGGCCAAAAAATTCTCTTCGAGGTCTCCAAATGTGTCTTCTTGCAACCACTTGACTCGCCTGAACTGCCGTGGGATGCAGCAGTGACAGAAGACCTGAAGTTCAGACTGGGAAGATGCACTGGTATAGTTGCTGCTCATCTACATTCTGCTGCAGCTTCTATGCAGCTAGCATTGACGTATCTGCTGCTTGTTTCCCTGAGCCTGCTTCTGTGTTTGGGGAGGAAAAGTTCATCATTTAATTTCTCATTTTCTTCCACCACCTTCTGCTCCCTCCACACTTACAATCTCCGCTTTCTTCCTTTGTCTCTCCAGATCATCACCAGCCAACACAAGCTCTCTCTTTCTATCTTTCCTCTGAGTTCTCACGCACACCCTGTTTACCTACAGGAAATAGGAAGTATGACATGATGACTTTAGAACCTTGAGCCGATTCACATGGTTCAAACAAATATCAACAATTAGCTTGAATCGTGTGAATTCTGCTCACGCTAATACTATATAAAGACACATTATGTGCTCAAGTTGAGTTGACATTGTTTGAACCAGTTCATGTTTTTTTGGCTTGAGGTAAGGGTAGAGGCAAGTGTAGACTCAAGATGAACTAGCATCACTGGATGAAGAACTTCGTCCTAAATTATTAGCTAAAGCTGATCTGGCACTATTTGAGCTAATTAATGCTTATTAGCTCAAGTTAGTATGGTAATTGGGTGAAGTTCCTTTTTTGATGAGAAGCCAACTGGAGTCATGTAAGAGGTGACTCGGAAAGTATTCTATTCAATTAAAATCAGCTTGCTAGTCGGTTAGGAAGCTGATTCAAACCACTGTCTTAAGTTGAGCCGAGATCAAGGCAAGTACTTTAAAGTTTGCCCATCGCTAACAGAATCCCTAAACAACAATATACACCATTATTTGAAAGGAGAAAACAATGAATGTACTATAATGTTCCTTAATGGAAACCCCCCCCCCATATATCTTCAAAAATATATCATTGAGTGCCCCCAAAATAGTACTGCAAAAAGATTTTGCTACAAAGGAGAATTTTATCTCCAAATTAAAAGAACAGCCATGGGAGCTGCTTTTGCTCCGAATTGGGTCAATTTCTGTATGACCATATTTGAGGAAATCAATGTCTTTAACCTTGAATGTGGACAATCCATTCTTTAGTTACATTTGCTTATAAAAAAGGATCATGATGATGTATTTTTGATCTGAACTGGTATTACAATAGAATCGCCTACATTTAATCAAAATGAACCGCTTATATTGACTATCACAACTAGTGAAAATGAACTACTTTCTTCGATATCTACATTACACATGAGAATGGCAATTTATATAATACCCAGTTATGAAAGGTGACAAGGAAAAACATCCTAATTCAGCATTTAACCACCATCATCGAACCCACACAGACAATTTGTCTTTGATCTATTTGTGAGGCTATGACGTAACTGTAGGAAAAATAATTATGATTATTTTAACACATCTAAACTACTACAAACAAGGCTAAGTGAAAAAAGTTGTCCCAAAAACAGGCAACAAGACCACTGAAAAGAGCATGGTATATGGATAAAAAGATGCACTTGTTTCTACACAGTGGAAAACAACAATAAGGAAAAGATATCTTCATTACCATATCAGAACAGCGCATACTTAAAAATATGGCAATACTTAAATTACTTAGGGATCTGAAAAACAAACCATCATTTTCTTCTAAAAAAAGCCAATAGATTTGGAGATATGATAGAATTCTTGGCTGAGATTAGTGCCCCAAACCGACCAACTAATACATCCAGGTTGGGCCTACCAGATATTAAAGTTCATTAACGCTGAAGCACATGTGTGCATCTCACTTCACAAAGAAAGACTGACATCTTGAATATGACTCACTCAGCTGCAAACTTACAGTCTTTTTAAACTTAAAAAAGTGAACAATGTCATCAATTGCGATAAAAGTCCAAACAACTAACTTTCCATTGGCAATACCCCATGCTACATGAACAAAAGCATTAGTGAGCATAGATGGAGTTGTTCTAAAACAGTACAAGTGTATTTTGTCTCATATTGCATAGCAATACACCACATAGAAAAGGTCCCACAATTGACTATAGTTGAATTTATAAGAAATGTCAATATTAGCAAAGCATGAAAGATTTACTGAACTGAAAAGAGCAAACTTGTATCATGAAAGATGTACTCACATGAAGGGTCTGAATGACATGGTGGCATGGTTAGCATTACTTAATTAATGGTAAACATTTCACAAGAAGCTTTTGTTTTTACTACAGGTATCTTGGAAAGTGTTGTAGACAACTGAACCAATGTGCTCTATAGTTTTTACAATACTGACAAAAGGCAGACTTTTCCTCCCCTGCAATGATGGCCACATCATTACTTTGTTGCTGAAACATTGATATGCTCTAGGCATACAATACTGTTAAGAGTCATCCATTTATTTTCCTCCAAGATTATTACTACACCCCCAATACAGCATTATTACACTTCAGGCCACCATTTCATTCACATCTGCCCCAGTGAATAGATAAATGTTGAAAAGAGACAGCCATTGTATCCATTAGTGTGGTGGCCATGCTTCTGCTTATTCCTGGGAGTGGTAGAGGCATTTACTCACACTAAGGATTTATAACACCCTCTGGGAGCAATGACACCACACACAAGGATTTCCAGAAAGACATGACCACTTTTTATCATACGTTTCAGTAAACCATTTTGAGTGTTATAACATTAATTTGTTTCTCATTTGTTACCCTCCTGATTGTTTCAAAGACACTAAAAATCCTTAAGAGTGTTGACAAAAGAATAGGGCCTCATTACACGGTAGGCAGTAAGGGTTTACCGGAACTGGTATTTTACCGGTACCGGTAAATCCTTACCGCCTTACTACAAGGTCCCTTTGCGGGTTGGGGAATTTAACGCCTGCTTTTTGCAGGCGTTAAAAACCAACCCGCAAAGGGACCAGTGGAGCTAATTACGGTACCGCTAGCGCCTTCCCCATTCCCATAGAGCCCTATGGGGCAAAAATGGGAATGGGGAAGGGCAATGGTGGAAGGGGGAATTACCGCCCCGCCAACCTTGGAATAGGGCGGTAATTCCCCTTTCCACCAAGGCGGTGCCTGTATTTTACCGGCATGAACCATGGCGCTAATAGTGCCATGGTTTACTGCCTACCGTGTAATGAGGCCCTATGTATTATACTTGAAACCAGCCCCTTTTGCTATATCCTTGGACTGTGACTCAACATTCTGATGGAGACAAGTTTCAGAGCAGTAAATGGGAGAATTGACTCAGGAACAGAAACAGAAAATTGTGGGGGCGTATTAAGGCCTGAGAGTGACACTTTTGGCTGTTGCCTGATTGATAATGCTAAAGTTTACACTCAATCGCTGCTGAAGGGAGCCCATGGCTGTGTGCACTACTAGAGATCTGATTGAGAATCTGATTTACTGAATTATGTGGAATCACCGAATAAGAGACCCAATTTGACCTCTCTTAATTGTCTGTCATCCCCAATGGGTATTATCAATGCCTTTGGCCTTTTCGTGGCTAATTATAGGTCAATCTTTATGGCCAGCAAGCATAGCCGGAGTTGCGGCTATGATAGGACAACATCTTGGGTATTGGTTAGCTGCAAGACTAAGACAGACTTAATTCTTAAAGGATCTCCCTCAAATGTTGTAGACATTAGGTTAAGGAATAGGGACAGTAAATCAGAACTTGCAAATAGGAGGGCGGAGGTTGCTTGGAATCATTGAGAGGACCTCCATCTACAGTGATTCTAAATCCTTCTGAAGGTGCATAGCTAGTAACTTGAACTGGCTACATCTTGGTTTTCCTTCAGTCCCAGATATACATGTCTCTGAGAGGGACTGGACTAAGCACTTCCTCACTCTCTATAGTCCTTACAGTCCTTTGAACAAGTATGGGTGAACAAGGAAGCTTTGACACCCATCTCAGTAAGGGAACCGGTGCCAGCAACTGGCAGACAGAAACCATCTAAAGCACCTGTTCATGAAAGGTTATTAAATGACCTTTTCTTTGCCAGCACCCATTTGTGTGAACCTTTTTTGACACAAGATTTTACTGCCATTATTATAACTTGGCATACACCAGAAAGCTGGAAAACAGGCATTGTTGTGCAGTGGAGTAACTTTGCTGAAAATGTTGGGGAGGACATGACATCTGAAGGAAAGGGGTGGGGTGTAAGGATATTTGGCATGTTACAGCACAGAGTACAGCACTACTGCACAGGTAGCAAACAGCACAGAGTACAGCACTACTACACAGGTAGCAAACAGCACAGAGTACAGCACTACTGCACAAGTAGCACATTTTTTTGCAGCACCACCACAAGGGTGCGGTGCATTGCTATAGGGGTCACCAGATTAACAAGGAAAGACAGGCTATTCAGTCAAAAACGATTTTAAATATAAAATGCAAATCCAGTTCCTCATTGTAAAAGCACACATTTTTACATTAAAAATGCATACTCTGCCTATATTGCTAGAGACACATTTGAAAATTAACAGCTAACCTATTAACCATTAACCTGACTAATAAAACCTTATTTAACATAACCCACTAATAAAATGTGTTCTCCACTGCAGAATTAGGCATACTCTGAAAGCCATTTAAATGTGTGTGCAGATTTTTTTTTCTTCTCTTCTCTGCCTGATTCTCCGTGTTTTTGTGCACAGTAACTGCAGGAAGAAGGAAGTCAGATTTGCAACAATTGCAAATGTATAAGCGAAGCTATTGTTGAGAGTAGGAGGATGAGAGATGATGGATTTCATTGGGACATGTCATACAGAGGGCTGAGATGAAAGTTTTAGTGGGCAGTATCGGGGAAAAAGACAGGCAGACATTTTTCTGCACTACTGGGGAGAAGACCTGGCTGTGTGACTCCTGACTGAATGCAGATCCCTGCGTCCTGCTACAGTCAAGATTTGGCAGTCGAGATTGGGGAGAGCTGAAAGAAGGACCTTTCCACTGGCTGAGGCGTTCCTATCTGCAAAAGCTGAGAATTCCAGGCAATGACCCCGGTTTGAGAAGGCAAGCGTTCCTTTTTGCTGGAGTTAATCCAAGGGAGCCACATTCACAAAGAGAACAGCCAAAGAGAACAACTAAAAAGATAAGGTAATGAGAAGTGTGGGAGCTGAGTGTGTACGGTAATATGCAGTCAGTGTAGGATTCCTGTGCATGCCTTAATCAAAGGCTAATGTTGCAATTTGAGTTCTGTTCTCCGCCACTCTCTTTGCAGTCTGTCATAGACAAGGCTTTTACTGTACCATTTTATTTATTTCTGTAAAGAGTGAGATCATGTTTAAATGCAACTTTTATAATACAGAAAAATATTTGAAAACAGACGGGTGGTGTATTTACTATTTACCATTACAATGCCGATGATGTGGGGAGATTTTTAAACAGTGCAATGGTCATTTTAAGACAGATGTGTGCATGTCAGAATCAGTATGAATAATTGTGAGTGACTGTAGCATAGCTTGTTGGAGGTACATGAGCCAACGGGAAGAGAGACTCTCTGAACATAGCTCCCTACCGTATATAAGGTAGTGGAAATTACCACAAGACTACCATATATAGCTCTCTGTCGTAAATAAGTCAGTGAGTTCGCCCAGGTGGCACACCAACACTATCACTGAAAATGTGGTATTCCTAAAATGTAGGTCTGAGGTCTCTCTAGTGATCACACGAAAAATCTAAGCAAAGATAAGGGATTCTGGACATTGGGGCCACAAATAAAACAAGGGAATTATGCTCACCAAAATACCACCAACCACGTATACCAAATATGCAGGTCTGGGTGCTGAAATAATGCATGTCCATTGTATTATTGTTGCACATGGCCAAATCTGAATACAAAGAGTGATTATTGCTAAGTTATTTTTCGGCGGTAATAAAATACCGTCAGGCCCCAAATCTCCACAAAATACCCTACATATTTATGGTGCGTTGCAGGCCGGGAAAGTGATCCTAGAGTACCTACTGGGCGTGGCAAGCGTGTCTCACACTGCCATTTGCACATTAAAGGGAACCCATTTTATAATAGCAGTGTGCCACTAAAAACGAATTTCAGAATGTCACAAAGGGAAACCACATTCTCAGATCTAGTGCAATATTTAGAGGCAAAGTTATTTGCACATGGGAATTGGTCTTCGAATAGCACGTTAGAATGGAGTAACCGCATTCAGGGTGAGGTGCAGAAAGAAAAACTAGACAATATTTTTGCAGAAGGCAGCATAATTCAGGTCTGCCTTACAAGATTATTGAATGCACCCGATAAAAGTGCAGAGAAAGACTGTTTAATACGGCTATGCGGCAAAATATGGTTTATTTTAAACAAGTCCCTGCGAATGCAAGAGAATGATACTCAGCTAATTAACAGGTTAAAGACTGAATTAGAGGGGGCAAGTAAAAATCAGGAAATGTTGAGAGCAGAATTGGATGTATGCCAAAAAGACATGCAATTAAAATGCAGAGACTTTGATACTCAGTTATCCAAAAGCAAGAAACAATTTGAAGATAGTGAGCAAGAATTGGCACACTTAAAAGCCTTTGTGGATCACATTAGGCAGGATAAAGATGAGGTTGTTTCAGAAATGCAGATTTTACAAAAAGAACATTGTGAAAAAGAAGGTGATCTCCAGAGTGCAGAACAAGAAATGATTAAAATGATCCAAGAAAGAGACAAGAGAAATAAAGAGTTCAATGAATGCCAAATGCAAATGTGCGAAATGCAGGAGGTGATTAATAAAATGAGTGATAAAAATAATTATTTGCATGATGAGGCCAACAGACTCCTTAAAAAGTGTAAGGACTTAGAACAGCAAATGTGCATTCCCAGGTCCCAGGAGAGGCGGCAGGGTACCACATTCAATGGAGTGGAGGTGAATTCTAGCTCTGCCCAAAGAGCTAGTGCCCCAGTGACTGGGCCTGTGACTGAACTTGGTTGCAGCGCCCTTGGGGGATTTGATACTCCCATTGGGGGCAGCCACCAATCTCATACACCTGAAAACAGGATTGAATCACAAAATAGTGCAATTCCATGTATTGCAACAAGTAGCCCCATAAAAATAATGAAATCCATTAAAGCCCTGATCAAACCATTTAAAAAGGGAGGTGAATGCTGCATTGAGGATCACTTAGAAGCGGTGCATGACATTTTTAAAGCACTCCAGATACCTAGGGAACAGTACAGACAATATTTTCATTTAACTTTAGATGCCCCGACGGCCAGCATCATAAGGGGATTAAATGAACAGCAGAATATGACATGGCTGGAGTTTGAAAAAGAAATTAGGCGTCATTTTTCTCCTTTTCAGTCATTGCAGGAGGCAAAGAAAGTCGCGTACACAATTACTGCTGGACCTAATACATCCCCTCGCCAATTTTTACAAGACTTAAAAAGAGCATTCTCTCGCTTTGATGTATCTTTTGACTCAAATTCCAATGAGTTTAAAACTGCATACTTCTATGGGCTACAGAAAGACATCATATCCCAATTGGTCCGTGAATTTGACCGTGACAAGTCCCTTGAATGGATTGTACATCAAAGCACAAAGCTATATGAGGTACTCTATTGTCAGGGTAGAGAAAGTGATAAAATGAAAGATACCAGGCCTAAATCTAAAGAACCCTCAGCCACAGTAATGGAAATCAGGTCAGCCAAAATGTCCCTTGAGTCTGCTCAAAGCCAAGGTAAAAATAATGTGACACCTGAACAAAGGGGTAATCAACAAAGATCGCCATTTCCTGTACCAATGTTCCAAACACATGATCCTAGTAATAGAGAGAGCTACATCAGCCCTAGATATTTAGGGGATAGACCCCGGGTAGGATATCGGCCTGATATGGCAGGTATGAACAATAACCAGAGACAAAATCAAGATCAAAGAAATGATGGTCCCTACCAGTCATTGGGGACACAGAGTAGGTTTGATCCCAACACCATGATATATGGTAATCAGGATAGGCCCCGATATGTGGATCGATTTACTGATAATGGAAATCAACATAGGGGCCAGTACCCACAATCTGAGAGACAGGACATGAGGCAAAACGTGAACTACAGTCCACGCCAGTACAATGATTCCCCACCAGGGGACTATAATCAAAGGATGGGTGCAACCCGCTCCCCTCCACAAATGAATCAAGAGTTCAGAAACCATCCCAACCGACATCAATCACCTGAGAGGTATCAGAATAGATCCAATCAGGGGGAAAACAACCAATATCGACCTAGGCCACAGAAAGAGGATCCTAGAGAGATGGAAAGGTTCCAGTGCCTTGAGGCCCAAGTGAAAATGTTAGCTGAGCAAATAGGAAAGCTCTATACAGCGCAAAAACAACCTTCCAAAGAGGGGGCTGATGGCCATAGCAATGACCGGGGGGCTTCCGAAAAGTGACTAAGTACTCATGATAACTGCAGTGCCAAAATGACAGATTGCTCTGATATAATTTTGCATAACGACTCTGAGATGCCTAATGGATTAAAAATGAAAGTACCAGTAAATGAAATTGTGATAGAAAGTGCAAATACTTCTAAAAAAGAGGTACGGTTTAACTTAGAGCTAAATAAAACAGTAAAGATTTGCACAAATGAAAAAGAAACATTAGGAATTCCAAAAGAACAAAGGAACAGATTTAAGAAAAATGACTCATGCATGGGGAATACCAGTGAACAGGGAGTAAGTGGGGATGCCATAGCTCCTTCCCTGGGCAAGCAAAACAATGACCAAACACAGACAGAAAAGGGAAATACTCACAAGGAGGGTACAAGTCAATCACCTGAAGAATTCTTTGAGCCACATATTTTTGAAGAGGCTGAAAGGGCTGGTATTACACTAAATGATCACAAATGCACAGAATTAAAAAATGACAAATTGCTGAATGATGTTGTTACACATGTTCAGTTGGAAGGTTGTAATGTGGTCTCTGATGTTACCCAGATGGATGGGCGAACAGTGGCCACACTCCAAAAAACCTCTGAACATGGAGAAATGAATAAAATATCTCGCACAGAAATGGGTAAAAAGGAGGGAAAAATGTCTTTTCATTTACCAATGTGCTTAGCCAAAAGTGAAAAAGACCTGAGAAAGGTGGGCCCTGAAATCAGTAAGAATTCACATTTCTTATGTGTATTAGAGGAAGTTGAGGACAGATATTATGCACCCATCACTGTAGAAGAAAAATGCCACACCTTCGCTATGATTGACACTGGCGCACAGGCCACAATTATGTCCAAGGAGCTGGTAAAGAGTATCAATGAAGGGAGGCCTCTACAGAGTCAGATCACAGTGAAGGCAAATAAAGGCCCAGTGCATAACTTTAATGGGGAGGAGGTGCCCATCATAGGTGTAACTGAGGTTGACATAAAAATAGGAAAGCACAGAATGAAACAAGAGGTATTGATCACATCCATTTGTGAAATTCCATTTCTGATGGGGACAGATTGCCTGAAAAGATTGTCTCCTCTCATAGATGGGGTGAATGGAGTGCTGTGGTCCTTAACCAAAAAACCATTGAGGCCTAAGAAACTAAAATCACAAAACAGCAATATAAATGAATGTCACACCGTTGCCAAAACAAATGATGCTGTGGAGGTATATCTCCAGAATAGCTGCATACCTAGTGTCACTGTTATATTAATGTGTCAAGATAAAATGCAGAGCGACAATGAAAAACTACCTGTACAAATATACTTGGACCCAAGGAAAGATTGGCAGACTGCCATAGATGAGCACACATTATGTTTCTATTTAAAAGAGAAAACATGCAAACAGAATATTATTCCTAAAACAGATTCAGAAAAACACATTACCACTCTGGCAGAAATACACATGGAAGATGAGCAACCATGGGTTCATGTTGGTATAAATGATTATCTTAAAACAATAAAAGCCACTTTAGCACTTAAACATGAAAGGAGTTTCATTAATGAGAAATTGTTGCAAAAAATTATGGAGAGGGAAGAAATCCCGAAATTTAGGATTAAAAACCAATATGTTTCTGGGTTGGACAGTCCAGACTTTGAAAACCGAATTGCAGGCAGATGCATGCTTAAAATTAGCATTGGGCAGAAAACAATTTACCATAATGTATGGATAGTGAGTGGAGCACAAAATGAATTTTACATGGGCAATGACATCATGCACAGAATGTGTATGGTGTTAGATTTCCTTAATCAAAAAATATGGTCACGCCTAGGTGGTCCGGCACCTGAATTTGAAGACAAAAGAAGGGCTTATCATTGTGCACAACTGGTTCCTTATGCCATCGAATTACAAATAAGGAAAGATACTATTATTCCTGCATTTACAAAACGGTTTGCAATAACACTGAAATGCAAAAATGGGCAGCAGATGAAAGGCTCTGATGCATTTGTATGCCTGAATGAATCCATAAAACAGCAAGGCCTGGATTATGAATACATTCCATTGGTAGACATTGGTGAGGGATCTGTAAAAATCATGGTAAATAATAAAGGTTGTCAGGATATTCATTTAGAGGAAAACTCCCCATTAGGAATGGCCATACAAAAATCACATTATACGGCAGATTTAAATAACATGGTGATTGGGAATATTCCTGAAAAATATGTAGATGCCAAGGGCGAGTTGCCAGAACACCTGGACTCTCAACCCAAAGGAATATTTAAAATTCATTCTGTGTATCCTTATGATTCAAATGAGACAGTGTGCTGCCATCAAGAGGATTGCATAATATTTAATTTAAATGAAAATGAAACAGGAAATCAGCCCATTGAAGTGGAAGCTGATATGCCAAAATATTTAAAAGTGGCAGCTCTACAAAAAGACACAGCCACACAGTTAGAGGAAAGCGCTGAGATTCCTTTACCAGAAGAGTTTCCAGAATTTTCCAGAATGGTAGAAGAGCAGATCTCCTTAGCGGATGCATGTGACAGCGATAAGGATAGAGACGACCTGAGGAAAATATTTATGGAGTTTAAGGATGTATTTGCAAAAGATGCTTATGATTGTGGTTTAACTGATTTACATGTGGCCACACTACCAGAAGGTTGTAGCAGAAATCCAGTGTTTGTACGCCAGTATAGACTACCGCTGGCATGTTTAGAATCATTGGCAGAGATTATTAAAAATTTGGAATCACGGGGAATAATCAGGCCCATTCATAGCACATCCAATACGCCTATTTTAGGTGTGTTAAAGCCAAATGGTCAATGGCGGCTGTGTGCAGACTTAAGAGAGTTAAATAAAAGAGTACCAGTATCTAGATGGCCACTACCATTCATTGATCAGGGCCTAGCTCAGATACATGGTTCAAATGTATTTACCACGTTAGATCTCACATCTGGATATTGGTGTGTGCCATTGGCAGAGGAGATACAACACTTATTTTCCTTTACATTTGACAGGACTCAATATGCCTGGCTTAGAGCTCCGTTCGGGTACATCAATAGTGGGAGTGAATTTGGCATATTTTTGAGAAAGGCCATGCCGGATGCAGCGGAAAGAGGAACAATAGTTTATGTGGATGATGTCCTGATAAAAAATGAAAGCCTGAAAAGCCATTTTGATGAAATAAGACATGTACTTGGCCAATCGCAGAAAGCAGGCGCCAAAGTATCTTTGCAAAAAGCACAATGGTGCAAGAAAAAAGTGAACTTTCTAGGGCATGAAGTGACTGAACGTGGGCTAAATCCACAAAGGAAGAAAATAGAGGCCATACAAAGATTAAAAGATCCTAAAGATGTGAAAGGAGTAAAATGTTTGTTAGGGATGACAGGCTATAACAGAAAGTTCATTGAGAATTATGCAGAAATCACTCAACCATTGACTAAACTGCTTAAACTAAATACTCCCTGGAGATGGGAAAGAGAGCAGTCTGATGCAGTGGCTAGATTGAAGGAATGTCTTGTAAAGGCACCATGTTTAGCATACCCCATAAAGGACAGGGATTTCTTTATAGAAATAGGTTTTTCTGAACATTGTATGTCAGCAGTATTATCACAAAAACACGATTTGAATCACAAAACCATTGCATATGCAAGTAAGGCATTTTCCCAAGTTGAAATGAAATGTAATGAATGTGAAAAGGCCCTATTAACCACTGTGTGGGCGCTACAACATTTCCGCCCCATTGTTCAGGGAGAAAAGGTGATTATTGAAACAAATCATCAACCTTTGCAATTTTTAGAGAGTAAAAGAATTAGATCAGGCAATCTAGCGCAATCCAGAATCACTTCATGGACGCTGGCATTACAAGGTTTTCCCGTAGAAGTGAGATATGGACAAAATAAAAAGAGCCCAATTGCTCAAGGGTTAGCTGACTTACATGACTGTGCAGCTGAACAAATACCAAATGAAATGGAAGTGGAAACTAGTTTGCAGGAATTTGAACAATCACCACACAAAGCTTTTGATGAAAAAACATGCAAGGATTTGCCAACTGTATATGTGGATGGTTGTGCTTTTCACATTGAAAATGACAGTAATAAACAGTTAGTGGCAGGAATAGGAAATGTCTGGTTGAAATGTGAAGGCGTCCCCAGTATAGGGATGAGGATTGGGGATAGGAGCAGTCAGGTGGCGGAATTGGCAGCCATCTATAAAGCAATTGCTACTGCAGTTGATAAAAAGTTCAGTGAAATTGTCCTGGTGACTGATTCTGACTATGCACGGAATAGCTTTGTGGAGTATTTGCCTGGTTGGAAAGCAAGAGGCATGGTTACATACAACAAAAAGCCACTTAAACATGGAAAAATGATACAAGCCATAGACAAATTGGTGTCAGAAAATAATTTAACAATATACTGGAGAAAAATTTGTGGGCATTTAAAAACACCAGGAGAGGATAAGGAGGGAAATGATAAGGCAGACCACCTGGCTAAGATTGGGGCTGTGATGGGAGAATTGCTACATATTGATTATTTAATGGGTGAAATACAAATTGATGCAGTGACACGTTCTAAAGCACCAAAGGAGGTAGATCAACCGGTGGTGCAGTGGAGTCATGACACGCCAGACCAAGATTTGAATGAGGCACAAAAGAATGATCAAATTTTGGGAATCTATTATAATCATTTGATAGATCCTGAACAAAATCCTTTAACAGAAAAAGATTGTATGGGAAAAGAAGAGTTGAGGGTGTTATTAAAGAACAAAACACAAATTAGATTACAGGATGGGCTCATGATTAGAGAGTCCATACCAGGACAAATACAGTGGGTAGTACCCCTTTCATTCAGAGGACTGATGCTACACCATGCACATGATGCCATAACTGCAGGCCATAGAGGTTCACAAAAAACATTAGAAATACTAAAAGATTATGCTTACTGGCCACATATGTCCCAAGATGTGGAATTATATACTAGAGGATGTCTAGTATGCGCCCAATTTAAACCTGCTTCACCAATGCATAGAGCACCATTGATGAAAAGAGGCCTAACTCCTCCATGGTCAGATTTGCAAATAGACTATGTAGGTCCTTTAAAAAGGTCGAGCAGGGGACACCGTTATATTTTGAGTGTGGTATGTTTGATGTCAAAGTGGATTGAGTGCATTCCTGCACCAGATTGTAGTGCGCAAACAGCAGCCACATTGCTGGTGAACCATGTGTTCTCAAGGTTTGGGTTGCCACAAAGAATTGAGTCAGACAGAGGAAGTCATTTCACAAGTACTCTAATGAGTAAAGTATAGCAAATACTAGGTGTGAAAAGGAAACTACATATCGCATATCGGGCGGCGTCTTCAGGTACAGTTGAAAGAAGCAATAGGTCTGTTGTGGATATTTTAAAGAAATTTGTGGCAGAAGCAGGTTCCAGCTGGGATTTGCGTTTACCATTGGTTTTGATGGCAATCAGATCGACTCCTGCCAAAGCCACAGGTGTTAGCCCTCATGAGGTCTTAACAGGTAGGAAAATGGTGTTACCACAACACCTACTATACAGAACACATGAGCAAACTCTAGTGAGTGCATCCACAGTTCATGAATATATTGATGAACTGAGGAGGCATTTGCAACATGCATTTGCTTTTGTGCAGAGAAATCTGGAAAGAGCTGCTGACAGTGCAAAGTCATATTATGATAAAAAAGACATCAGTAAAGGAATACAGTGTAGGGGATCAGGTGTACAAGTTTCATTTTGGAAAAAGTAAACAGAAAAATTCTAAATTTCTAGCAGCCTGGCAGGGGCCATTTCGAATTATAGATAAGGTCTCTCCTGTGGTTTATAAAATTTTGAAAAATGAAGGTGAAACAGCAATAGAGCAGTTTGTCCATGTAAATCAAATCAAACCATGCCATCCCAGACATGAGATCAGGCAGCTTGAGCATGTAGAGACAGATAAAGTCCTTTAAAAACAAAAAGAGAAAATAAATGGGTACAATCAGGAGGCAGTGACAAAGAAGTTAAAAAGTTGATTGTTATGATGGCACATAAACACTGTAGTATATGTAAAAATATATAATATAAATAAATAAATAAATAAATAAATGCACATATAATGGAAGCTCATGGTTGGTGTGCAGAGAGAAAGTGTGTTAAATATTGAATATCTGTTTGTTTTCTTTTAACTTGTGTTTAATTTAAAAAAAAAAAACGAAATATTTTTACCAAGCATGTTTTATTTTTGGCAAAAGGATGAAGTTAGTATTGTGCTATGTACTTAATCTGTTTATTTTCTATTTTGATTTAGACAATTAACATTATTTGGTCAGAGGTTCCGGGATCAGAGGCCACGGGAGACGATGGAGTCCTGGAGTCCCCTGGATGAAGACCAAAAGATGCCTGCCTCCAGGTGGAGGTGAAGACAAAATAACCGGAATGCCAAAAGAGATGACTACTGTGGATTCAAGATTGCCAAGATGAAGGAGTACTCGAATGAACCGATTAACATCGCTGGTCGGGACATACCAAAAGAGACAAAACAAAAGTTCCGGCATATGAAGTTCCACGTATTTATTATTTTAATTATTTATTTTAATTTGTTATATTAATTATTTGTTTTAGTTAGTTGTTTTATTTCGTTGTTTTTAATTGACTTGGAAAATTTAAACTTAAAGTAATGCCACTTCCACTGAGAAGGCAAATGTGGAACATTTTATGGACTGATGGACTCAGATGAAATATTGATTGCAAATTTTCATTGATGCACATGAATATTCATTTTGTTGGATTGCTATATTGTAAAAAAAAAAAAAAGAACAAGTTGTTTTTAGGAATTGGCTTGGATTATAGCCAAGTTCTAAAAACAAAAGGAGGGTATATGTAAGGATATTTGGCATGTTACAGCACAGAGTACAGCACTACTGCACAGGTAGCAAACAGCACAGAGTACAGCACTACTACACAGGTAGCAAACAGCACAGAGTACAGCACTACTGCACAAGTAGCACATTTTTTTGCAGCACCACCACAAGGGTGCGGTGCATTGCTATAGGGGTCACCAGATTAACAAGGAAAGACAGGCTATTCAGTCAAAAACGATTTTAAATATAAAATGCAAATCCAGTTCCTCATTGTAAAAGCACACATTTTTACATTAAAAATGCATACTCTGCCTATATTGCTAGAGACACATTTGAAAATTAACAGCTAACCTATTAACCATTAACCTGACTAATAAAACCTTATTTAACATAACCCACTAATAAAATGTGTTCTCCACTGCAGAATTAGGCATACTCTGAAAGTCATTTAAATGTGTGTGCAGATTTTTTTTTCTTCTCTTCTCTGCCTGATTCTCCGTGTTTTTGTGCACAGTAACTGCAGGAAGAAGGAAGTCAGATTTGCAACAATTGCAAATGTATAAGCGAAGCTATTGTTGAGAGTAGGAGGATGAGAGATGATGGATTTCATTGGGACACGTCATACAGAGGGCTGAGATGAAAGTTTTAGTGGGCAGTATCGGGGAAAAAGACAGGCAGACATTTTTCTGCACTACTGGGGAGAAGACCTGGCTGTGGGACTCCTGACTGAATGCAGATCCCTGCGTCCTGCTACAGTCAAGATTTGGCAGTCGAGATTGGGGAGAGCTGAAAGAAGGACCTTTCCACTGGCTGAGGCGTTCCTATCTGCAAAAGCTGAGAATTCCAGGCAATGACCCCGGTTTGAGAAGGTAAGCGTTCCTTTTTGCTGGAATTAATCCAAGGGAGCCACATTCACAAAGAGAACAGCCAAAGAGAACAACTAAAAAGATAAGGTAATGAGAAGTGTGGGAGCTGAGTGTGTACGGTAATATGCAGTCAGTGTAGGATTCCTGTGCATGCCTTAATCAAATGCTAATGTTGCAATTTGAGTTCTGTTCTCCGCCACTCTCTTTGCAGTGTGTCATAGACAAGGCTTTTACTGTACCATTTTATTTATTTCTGTAAAGAGTGAGATCGTGTTTAAATGCAACTTTTATAATACAGAAAAATATTTGAAAACAGACGGGTGGTGTATTTACTATTTACCATTACAATGCCGATGATGTGGGGAGATTTTTAAACAGTGCAATGGTCATTTTAAGACAGATGTGTGCATGTCAGAATCAGTATGAATAATTGTGAGTGACTGTAGCATAGCTTGTTGGAGGTACATGAGCCAACGGGAAGAGAGACTCTCTGAACATAGCTCCCTACCGTATATAAGGTAGTGGAAATTACCACAAGACTACCATATATAGCTCTCTGTCGTAAATAAGTCAGTGAGTTCGCCCATGGTGGCACACCAACACTATCACTGAAAATGTGGTATTCCTAAAATGTAGGTCTGAGGTCTCCCTAGTGATCACACGAAAAATCTAAGCAAAGATAAGGGATTCTGGACATTGGGGCCACAAATAAAACAAGGGAATTATGCTCACCAAAATACCACCAACCACGTATACCAAATATGCAGGTCTGGGTGCTGAAATAATGCATGTCCATTGTATTATTGTTGCACATGGCCAAATCTGAATACAAAGAGTGATTATTGCTAAGTTATTTTTCGGCGGTAATAAAATACCGTCAGGCCCCAAATCTCCACAAAATACCCTACAGGGTGAAGGGAGGGTGGATGGTGACTCTGAGGGATTGTTTCGGACAAATAGTTAAAAATAAATTTGGTCCAATGGTAGATTTGACCGAATTCGGTCACCACCATTAGTTGGAAGCCGAAGATACCGAACATAAAAGAGCAGTGGTTGCAGGGGAGGCCCCCTCAGCCCATGTTCGGTATTTTTGGCTTCGGCGGTGCGGGTTGTCCCCCGCCTCCTCAGCATTGGTGGCAGGGACCCAAGAGTTTGAGGGGACATGGGTTTGGTTTTTTGTACCGAGGTAAAAAGGTATTCGCAGCAACAATTACTATGGTTAATTCCGCTGTGATTTTGTACGTCGGTCAAACAACCTAAATCCCTAAGGGATAACACTAAACTACTACACCACAAGAGTCCATTGCTGACGCTCTGTTATAACTTTCATAAAACTGGTGGCATATCTTTAAAATTCAATTAGGCCCCTACACATCTTCAGCTGGTCTGCCATGCACCCAGTGACACAACATAACATTCACAAACTTAATTCCACTAGAACATACAAACAATGCATTATGTATCATTCATTCAGACATAAAGGTCAACACACAGGTGCTTGCACACACTCTCACACACAAATGCACGCAGCATCTCCACTGACATACACTGTGTGCACACAACATGTATATGTACATTTACAATAACACATGGAAACAGTGGTGCAACGTCCATTGGCCAGACTAGACTTTATCACCCCCTGATACCTGAAATTTTGAGCTATGTTGACCTGACCTCGTAGAACTAAAAAGCCATGGCCGAAAGGACCAGATTCACTGGAATGTCAGCAATTTGCCAGATGTTTCCTTTCATTCAAAGGCAGAAACCATTAGTTAATGCAGTGCAGTGGGTGACCAAGTATAATTGGTATAAATGTTTAAATGCCATGTATCTCCAAACTTGGGTTCTGCACAGCACCGTATATGCCTACGTGCTGATATATTTTTTCTACAAGATTCTGACTGATTGAAATTATGTTATGTTTTCCTGTGTTCAAATGGCTCCAAGCAGTGGAGTACAGAGTGGGAGAAACGCAAGGGGTGGTCAAGCTGCTCCCCCCATAGCTCTTTTAAGAGCCAGACCGTGACATTTGTCATTGGGGCACCTCTCCCATTCGGCACCTCAAAGTCAAAAGTGTCCCGCTGGCAGGACAATGTGTGCTGAGCAATTCCTTCTCAGCACGCTCATTGTCCTGGCAGCAGGACACCTTACCTGTTCCGAATGGTAGAGGTGTCCTGCTGCCAGGACAATGTCCCAAGGAGTGCCGGGCAACAGTGGGTCCTCAAGTTGCTTTGTATCAACAGAGTATTACAATGCGAGCCATATGGCACTACAGGTGGGGGCGGGGGGTACTGTTATCAGGGACTTTTGTCCCTTTAGAAATGTGAATGGGAGGGAGTGATCAGAAGTGAAAAGGGTGCATAATGTTGCATGCTTTATGAAATAATGACTATGGCTTTAACACCCAAGGAGGATTTGTCAGGCTCACATTAATCTGCTATTGTGACTTTTCATGCAGAATGGGGAGAATGAAAATATACTCCCATTGCTCTACATATTTCTATGACAATGTATATAGTGTATGGTTAGTTTACTATGAAAGGCTAGTTTAGTATGTAATGTGGTTTGCTTCCAATGCATTGCTATAAATAATTAAATGTTATATGTATTTTGTAAATAGTAATCACATGAAACGTAAAGCAAAACCTTAATAAATATCTATATAAACTAAGCCTGGAAAGATGTGCACGGTTGCTTAAATTGTCAACATCCCAGTTTCACCATTTAACCAAGTATGTGATCCTGAGCAAATTATTTAATCACATTGGGCCTCAATATAAGTTTGCCGGTCTGGGAACTACGGTACCGGTAAGCATGATGGTACCGTAATTCCCAGACCGGCAAACTACAAGTTGTGCTTGCTGGTGCCTTTCTGCCCTCCAGGTCGGACCTGGTGGGCAGAGCGGCACCCGCAAGCACAGCATGCCTCATGCACCAGCACCATTTGTGAATGGTGCTGGTGCATACGGCTTCCCCATTCCCATTGAGCCCTACGTGGCTCAAATGGGAATGGGAAAGAATTTTTTCCTGGCGCCCTGGAATGGGCAATTAACGGGTCAGCCAGGGTTGTAATACCCCGGTAATTGCCCATTCCAGGGCACCGAAAAAAAAAACGACTCCGGCGGCAGCTGTGCCTGGTTTATAGGCACGGCTGTCCGCCAGGGTCGTAATGAGGCCCATTGTGCCTTATTGCAGCTCTGTAAGTGATTCTGATTCACTTCAAAGGTTATGTTAATGTATCATGCTATTATAATGGAAAAGGCTAATTACTATAGAGTTGCACCACATATAACAATAGTGAAATTTAGGTATTTTGCACCATAAAGTTATTTGTCACTTCCATGGTGACTCCAAGGATCAAAGACTGATGATGCGGCTTCCAATGTCCTTTTCTGTGAAGTCACTTCAGTTGCTGCAATCCATATGCTAATTAGGAAGTTTGCATGTATCTGTCCCCCAGATGGCTTGGACAGAGCTCCTCAACAAATATTTTTTTAAGTACCTCTGCTCTGCTTTCAAATGCTGCCCGGGCCTCATCTCATGTTACACCGACCTAACCTCTTCGCATTCAAATTCCTCCAGACAGAAACCAGGAAGCTGAATTAGATTCCTAATTCCTGTCTGTGTGTCACATGAACACGAAGCTGGAAAGTGATGCTCTGTGCCGCCCATGGCCCCCGGCAGTGCTGCTGCTAGCGTGACAGCACAGACGTCAGGCCCTGAAACACCGAGTTCAGCACCCTGGCTGCTGACTTTGAGTCAGGCCAGCCAGGGTGAGGGACTGAGCCATGCATGGCATCCCAGCCCTGAATGTGTTGCAGCACGGCTGCAGGTATCTCTGCATTATGTAATGAGACAGCGCAAGCCTTGATGAGCACCCCACCCGGGCTTGCGCTGTCCAAATACATAATTGATGCTTGCGGTCCCCCTGCCCTCCCTCCAAAATATGGGGGGGACAAAAAGGCATGCCACAGAAGTTGGGAGGGACAAAACCCCCTGTCCCCCTCTTTAATTACGCCCATGTTGTTGTGCCAATTTATAAAAAAGGCTGTAAATCCCTGCCATCTTCGTATCTCACAGTCACCCTGCTGAATGGGACATTGAAACTCGTTTTGGGGATATTGCTGAATAGACTGGAAGGCATCACCACCTTCTGTGTGATACTCCACTGGCCAGCAGGGTCGTTATGAGCACTGTTAACCAGTGTTTACATTTATATTTGATTTTGGCAAAATATGCCCTTCTTTTGGGATTTCCTGTCTATGTGGCCTTAACGGACTTAAGTTTGACTTTGACTACGTGGACAGCAGGCTCCTCTGGGCAACCCTTGACCAGATGGGAATCCCAAGACCCTTGGCAAAGATGATACAGGCTCTCTGCACAGATTCTTGCATCCAGGTTTGCTATGGAAGGGAAAGAGGCAGGGGTGCATCCTCGCACCCCTGCTGTTCAATCTCTATGTAAACTCCCTTCCATCAACTTCAGAAGCCACGAATGCTGATGTTCCACATCGGCAGGATAGAAGCATGCTGGTTTTAAGCTATTCAGATGATACATTGCTGCTTGCTAGAACTCCCAAATCTCTGCAGTCACTCGTGGATACTTATGGTAATTAAATGATGCACCATGGTCTGATGCCTAATCTTGGGAAATGTTATGTATGTGCTTTTCTACCAGTAATTGGAAGTAAGGGAACTCTCCTCCCACCAATAGCAACCTTGTCAAAAACTCTGCCTGTGTCAAGAGATCTATAATGGTCTCATGTCTAAAATAGCTTCTCACAAAGAAACTATTAGGAACATTCAAACGTCCTCCCGTGAACCTGATATTTTGGAAAACACTCTGCATAAGCCTGCAGATAAATCCAATAACATCCCATGCTTCTCCTTCTGCCATTACTCTGATGAAAATGTGTGCAGGACCATTCAAGATCTAAAATCCACCTCTTGCCGCAAGGATGATTGGCCCACTGAAATCTTTAAGGACTCCCTTGCACTCTTGGTGCCTTGGTGAACAAAACGTATCAACCTCTAGTTTGATGAGGGTGTAGTTCCATCTTCCCTTACGTTTGCTTGAATCAAACCTTTCCTTAAAAAGGCCAATCTAGAGCCATTGGTTGCTGATAATTACAGGCCCATCACTAATGTGCCATTTATCTTTAAAATCTTAGGTAAATTTCCATATCTTCAATTTCAAAAACATATTGAGGAACATAAAATATTGGGCCTGCGACAGTCTGGCTACAGGGCACAGCACGGGACAGAAGCCGCCATGCTTGACCTTAAGTCCAGCTTGGCTGGCATGGCGGACAAAGGTCATCCTGCCCTGCTGATGCTGCTGGACCTCTCTGCGACTTTCAATCTAGTAGATCATTCTCTACTAGTGACCAGGCTCGGGGAGGTCACCCACTGTTCTACTTCAGGATCCAATTGAATATCTTCCTTCTTGTGACCTCGGACTGTTCAGGTTTTCACTGGGGATGATCACTTCTCACCTGTCATCCAAACATGTGGTGTCCCGCTTCTATTTAATATATACATCTGGCCCTTGCTCAACCTGTTACACACCCTGACCAGACGTCCAGAGCGGGTCCCGCAAGAGGACTTCGTAATAGGGCGGAATGGGTTTAATGGCACCGGCACCTTTACCGGCGCTGTTAAACCCATTCTGCCAGGGTTGTAATGAGGCCCATGGAGCTTGTGTCATTCCGTTAAAAATGAAAAAACACATTCTACATGGTACACATGACAATATGCAATCAAAAGTATTAAATGTTTTATAGTAAAAATAAAAGTACATTTAATTCTTTCATGAAAAATTGAGTTGCAGTATTCAGAAGAGGTCAAGAACACCTCCTTCCTGAAGGATGGCTATGCATTTCATTATGACCCACAAAGTTTTGATACCTAATTGGGACCTTCTGCACTTCCTTAAAGCCATACAAGCTTGGCGTCTGAAAACACTATTTCACAAATCACTACAAAGACCAAGATGCATTGAATAAAGACAGACTGCCGTCCATGTCAACTCAATGTAGGGTTGCTGACTAAAAAGGGAGGAACAATGCTGCATGAACATACATCTCAAGAGAGCAAGGAAGTCAAACAAGCAGCCCATGAACATGCCAGTCAATGTAGGATCCAGGGACTGTTTTGTGAACAGATACTGAGGATTGCAGCATTGTTATACGAAGATTGATAAAAACCTGAAAGATATCGTTTTTGTGCATGCACTTAATTAATATTGATAGAGAAGACTGTTTGATGGTTCGACAGAAAATTAAAAGTTGCTAAAAGTAAACTTCTAAGTAAGATGAAAAAACTTGGGGATTGCTTCGTTAATGAACTACGAGCATCCAGACAAAATGTCAAGAAACTGTTAGATGCAAAAAAGAACAGCTTTGCCCAGGGAAATAGGGATACACTTTTAGAAGCAATACACGAAAAGGATAGTGTTAGATTCAGGAAGCTGGTCAGGTTGGGAGACCAATAAGGGCAGCCATAGAGGTCAGGGTAACATACTTGAGAATAAATGTCTTCGGCACTTTAAGGCGCTATATCAGGTGTATAGATTGTCCTTCATGCAAGATTTTGAAACGTCTAATATTACTTGGGCAAACATTTATCCCCTACCTTTCACTATGGCAGAGGTGAAAAAGTCTATATTAGTTCTAAAAAAAACAATAAAGCACCGGGCCTGGATACGTTTGGCACCCCTCCTCCAAGACATTGTTCAATGGAGCAGCAGCTCTCATTGCTCTGGCAGAAATTGTCCCCAGTGCAAGGGGTGAGCCAAATGACTTATGCCCAATTTCGCTTCAGGAAGTTGTTGGAAGATCTGCGCAAGGCTCCTTCTCAGCAGTTGGAAGAGTGAGTCGATGAACGTAATTTCATTAGTCACCTGCAGGCTTACTTCTGGTGAAAAACAAATACTATTTATCAAAGTTTCAGACTTATAATGTTCATTGAGGAAATTAAGCTTTATATTGTTTATCGACAAACAAACAGCGTTCGATGCAATCCCCCAAGCAAAGTTGTGGGAAATGTTGAAGATGCTTGATTTAGTGCTGCCATAACTCTTAGCAAGGGCAATGTACACAAACAATGAGCAAGTGGTTAGGTGGGGTTAGGTGGGGCTAGGCTGGGGAAGTGAATATGCATTTTAAGGTACAGAAGGTTTTCCGTCAGAGGAGCACCTTAGCCCCATCATTTTTTGTCTGTGGGGTGGTTAACAATGTACTGGCAACACTGACAGATGTCCCTACACTTGAATTAGAAATTACTTTTGTTTGCTGATGATGCAGTTTTAATATCACGTACCCCTCTATGATTGAAAAAACGCTCCCTAACAATTGAAGCAACAGCAACACAACAAGTTAGCATGTCTGACTCAGGATCATTGCCAATTATAGTTGGAATGACCGGCAGGAGAAAGAAAATCCAGTATTAGCCCGATAAGTTACTGCAACAAATCGCTTCTCCAAAGATCCTGGACAAAGCACGTTTTTGACCTGTGTTGAACGTAAATTAGCTTCAGGCTAGGCTAGCAGCAATTAATGGGGCCAAACTTTGGAGCTTTCATCAATGCATCTCTTTCTCCATAACCAAAAACACATTTCTAAAAAGAGCACTCCAACACAGATGCTCCAATTCGAACTAAATGTCCAAGGCAGCCTTGGCTGGCCAATGGGTTGGGAGAGGCAGTGCCTCGCCAAAAATGGCTCTCCCACACCATGTTCTTGGGTAACAGAGACATTCTGTCACTCATGGACATGGTGGAGGCTGCACTGAATATGCCTGGGGGTGTTACAAAAGAAACCCCCCTCCCAAGCATCCTTCTTGTCTTCACGCAGCCAACTGTCCTGTCCATCAAACAGATTAGGGCGGGTCAGACTTTGGAGACCCAGTATGTGCAAGAGATAGGACAGCGAGTGCGGAGCTGAGTGAGGACAGGTCTCAGTGTTCTAGTCTCTGAGCATTGACCCACCTCCAACGAGGTGGTTCAATGCTCAGAAGCTGGGAGGGCGATGACACAGTGATGTCACTGTGGGTCCCCAGCCACATGCAGGAGCTTGAAAGGGAAAAAAGAAACATCTGTTTCCTTTCGTTTCCCTTTCCCATTCCCAATACTGTTGTTGGCAAAGGGAAACGAAAAGACGCAAAACGGGAGGTTTGCTTTTTCCTGCACATGGGTGGTGCTCTCCAGCAGGGAGTGTGTCCAAAACACACTATGGGCCTCATTACGACCCAGGCGTTAAGGGTTAACGCCGTCGTTAACCCTTAACGCCTATTCTGATTTTAACGGCTGCTTTTAGCAGCCGTTAAAATCCATGGCGCTAACCTGCCATGATGCTAATTACGCCACCGTAATTTACGGTGGCGTAATTAGCGCCTTCCCCACTCCCATTATGCCCTATGGGGCAAAAATGGGAATGGGGAAGGGAAAATGGGAAATGGGGATTTACCGCCCCACTCACCTTGGAATGGGGCGGTAAATCCGCCATCCACCATGGTGTAAACGTAGTTTACACCATGGTGGTAAAGTTGGCGCAATTAGCGCCTGGGTCGTAATGACCCCCTATGAGTGGAGTCCGAATGAGAGAGAGTCACACGAGGAGATGGCAATAGAAAGGAGCAGGCTACAGCAGTCATGATACACACACAGTTCTGGTCAGTAGAGAGAGATAGTGTGGTAGGGTGCGTGGGTGCACCAGATATGTGTGCAGCTGATGTAATTGCTGGATGGTAGCTGCATCCTATCGTAAGGTGTGGTGCTGAAGATATCAGATGTGTGCAGTCTGGTGGGTGGACACCCTGACTGGGCTCTGTCTGCGTTAGGCCTGAAGGACGCATATGTGAGCAACTAGGCCGGAATGTGCTCGGCTAGTTGCATTTTATTAGGGTGATGAGGTGTTACCAATCATCACCCTGGGGGTCGATTTGTATGTGAACAGCTAGGCCAAATTAATGGGGGTATAGCTGTGTTCTAGTTGAATGATGGTGTATACTAGAGAGTAAGCGTAGTGATGTGATATGATGGTTATTTTTTAAAGCGCGTGAGACCAGGTACGTGAACAGGAAGGCAGGGAACAGGGCGACACATGGAAACATAGAGACATGGGGGTGGGTTTACAGTGACAGGAGGGGGATATGGATATCAAGCAACAGCATGGGAAACAGGAAAACAGGGTACACAGTTATACACGTGTGGGGCATGTTAACATTTACATTTGCATTTCTATCCAGATGCGATTAAGGCTAATGTTCACAGCTCCACCCAAGTGTGGGACATGCCAACATCTGCATTTCTATCTATCATTTCTCACAATCCTGTCAGCGTCTGGTGCAGGCCAATGTTCACAATTCTAGCTAAGTGTGGCACTGATAACATTCACAATTTAGCATGGGTCAGGGGTAAGCTAATGTTCACAATTCTGACTAAGTGCAGAAGTGGAATTGCTAACATTCAGAATCCTGTCTGGGTCTGGCACAGGTCAATGTTCACAAATCTACTGAGGGCGGCATTGCTAACATTCACAATCCTATTTAGAAGCAACGCAGGCTACTGTTTAATCATCTAACTAGGTGTTGTGTTGCTAACATTCACAATCTAGTATTGTCTGGGCAGGCTGATGTTCACAATTCTAACCAAGTGCGGTATGCTATCATTCACAATCTAGTATGGTCTGGGTAGGCTAACATTCACAATTCTAACTAAGTGCGGAAGTGTGGCATTGTTAGCATTCACAATCCTGTCTGGGTCTGGCGCAGGCTAATGTTCACAAATCCAATAGTGCGGCATTGCTGGCATTCACAATCCTATCAAAGTGATGCAGGCTACTGTTTACAAGTCTAACTAGGTAGGCATTGCTATCATTCACAATCATATCTGGAATAGACGCAGGATAATGTTTACAAATCTAACTAAGTGCAGGATTACTAACAATCACAATCCTGTCTCGGTCTGGCATAGACTAATGTTCACAATTCCAACTAAGTGCGGCATTGCTAACAATCACAATCCTGTCTGGGTCTGGCGCAGGTTAATATTCACAGTTTTAACTAAGTGCGGCATTGCTAACACTCACAATCTAGTATGGTTCTGGGCAGGCTAATGTTCACAATTCCAACCAAGTGTGTGGGATTGCCAACATTCACAATCCCATCTAGAGGCGATGCAGGCCAATATTCACAATTCCGACCAATTGTGGCATAGCTTACATTCACAATCCTGTCTGGGTCCGGCGCAGTCTAATGTTCACAGTTCTAATGAAGTGTGGCATTGCGAACATTCAAAATCCTATCTAGAGGAGATGCAGGCTAATGTTTGCATTTCTGACTAAGTGTGGCATTGCTTACAATCAGAAGCCTACCTAGAAGCATTGCAGGCTGCTGTTTACAATCTAACTAGGTGTTAACAAATCTAATGGGATTGCTAACATTCATTGTGCTGAGATAAGGTAATGTTGAATGGCAGGGCTTTCGGGAGTAGAGTAATTGCTCTACTCCCTGACCATGCCACACTTACTTTTGGGTTGTTGCTGGTTGACAGCTGGTTGCTGGCTTCACTGGCTTCCCCTGCGGATACCTGCTGACACTTTCAGGAGCCGCCTCTGTTGGAGCCACACTTTGCCTTGGGCCCTTAGCCGCAGGGGCTGCACGGGCAGAGGGCTGCCCTGAAGAGGTCACTAATGACCTAGGTGGAGAGCCAATCATGGGCGGTGGGTGGGATGGGAGGCGGGAGATGGAGGAGATACGAAGAGACTCCAGCGAAATGCAGGGACGCGGGGGAGAAGAACTTTTCTTTTTTTAAAAAAAATAAACACCCAATTAGGCCAAATGGGGCTAGGAGGGGCGCAGCACTCACCTGCCTGAAGTTTTCAGGAAATGGTGGTCTGTACGCTCGTTCGGGTTGCTAGACCCTAAACACATGGGAATGGTGTCCAATCATGGGTAGTGGGCGGTATGGGAGGATGGGGGTTGGAGGAGGCAGGAAGAGGAGACTCCAGCGAGATGCAGGGGCCGGGAGGAGCAAAACGTTCCTTTTTAAAACAAATAATAAACACGCAATTGGGCCAAAATGGGTCTAGGAGGGGCGCAGCACGCACCTGCCTGAAGTTTTCAGGAAATGGTGATCTGCACGCTCGTTCCAGTCGCTAGACCCAAAACACATGGGAATGGTGTCCAATCACAGGCGGTGGTCCCGATGGGAGGCTGGAGGTGGTGGAGGCCGGAAGAGACTTTAGCGAGATGGGGGACCAGGGGGAGCAGAACTTTTTTTTTTAATAAACACATAATTGGGCCAAATAGGGCTAAGAGGGGCGCTGCACTCACCTGCCTGAAGTTTTCAGCCAAATGAAAAGTTGGGGAAGCAGCTTTCCTTGTGTATAGAAGTTTCCATCGCTCAGCAGATTAAGCACTTGCTTCAGAAATCTGTGTGCAAACAGGTATGCCAATCACAGCAGAGGTTACTCAGCCTTTTAGAGAGTGCTAAACTTTGAAACATTGAGTTACCGCTCAGCACCTATTATTATGGCCCTCAGGATTGGGAGGAGTCCATCATGAAAATATATATGAAACTGTGAAATTATTATTAATATTATTTATATCACTGCATCAGCTGTAATGAACAGCAGAATGGGCCTACCTAAGCAATAATAAAATATTCTTGGGGGAAGAATTCAACATGCACAAATCTCTGTTGATTTGCATCAACATCTTGCTTATAAGAAACACCTACAGTAGTACATTAAATGCACATTAGACTCTGAACTCTCTCACTGTTCAAGCTAGGCTTCGTACTATGTGAGCATGTCAGGCTCAGTACGCTGAAGTCTGAACTTGCAAGACTCTCCCCTGTGGGCATTTCAAACTATGTAAATTGTTTGACATGCACATTGTCAGTCTGTACTGTATGGGTATAGGATTCACTCTAGGTTCTGCCTATATAAATTTCAGAGGAGGTACGGATGTTAACAAACATCTGCTTTCTTTGCAGGACTCCAGTGCAAACGTAAAGATGATACAGAAGAGAGGATAGAATGATTCCTCTGGATCAAGTAAGTCTGTGTGTATGCTACTGGATCCTACCATGTGGGTGAAGCAGGGAGGGAGCACAAGGACCACTTACTCCATGATTCCACTAGTGGGCGACTGAAGCTAGACTGTCTACTGCCAGTGCTTATCAACACTTTGGGATGTTTTTACACCTGTTGGGTGGAGGTAAACATTGGAAGTGTTTTATTAGGTATTTGAATTGACAGTATTTGTCTGTATGCACTATTTACAGCATACAGAATTCTTAGAAAACCATATGGGATAAATAACTCACATCTCAAAACCAAGTGTAGCAGTAAATATGGCAGCCTTCTTAAAAACGAATTGAAATTAATCCCAAAGTGTTTTGCACAAAATCAAACACATAATGTGTCAGGTCCCTTGGAGATCCGCTTTGCTGCCCAGCGTTCAAACTTTCACACAAAAGTGTGAGCGCTGGAAAGAGCATTGCAGTGGGAACTATATGTCTCTCTTTGTGTCCCTCTCTATATGTGTTGCATGTGTTCTTCTCTATCTGGTTCATACTCTGCCACTCGTAGTCCCTATTTGTGTGACAATCTTTTTGTTTTGCTTTTTGTGCCTGCCCTCTATTTGTATTCCTCTCTATTTGTGTCACTATTCGTGTCCAAGAGTGGTCCTCTGTGTGGGTTGCTGCTTGATCTTTATTTCTCTGCCTTTCTCTTTGTCTGTTTTACAGCCTCTCTTTCTCTCTCTCTTTCACTTTGTCCCACTTTTTCCGTCCTGTTCAACCACCGTAACGCTAACACTGCGCAACCTCGCCTACGCGGTCACAAACTACTCGCAAAATCCATATCGCCAACGGCGGTTTCCCTCTATGGACTTGTAGCTGCTTGCCCAGCTTCTATGCAAGGTATGTCTGGTATCTTGCATACTATCTGCTTGCTAAACTCTACTGGTGCTAACAATTGAACTAAGCCCGCACGCATCACTGCCTGCCACCCCCACAGCAAGACTACCTTGTCACTAACCCGATTCTCTCCCATGTTAGCCTACGCACCGCACAGCCGCTGCATGCTCCACATGGTCTGCGGTGCCATACTTGATCTGTGCCAACTAAAACACTTGTTCTGCGCAACAATTGCTTCATATCTGTTCTGGCCCATATTCAACCTCTGCCACTCTTGATTTGCTCCATATTTGACCCGTGCCACATTTGATTTGCATTCTTGACAATCTGCATCATTCCGAATTTAGATGTTCCACATTTGATTTACATCATTTCGAACTTAGATGTTTATCCATGTTTTCATGCCAAACTGCCTAATCCTGTTGCTAGACATCTATCTCGCATTTCTGCCAAACTGCCTCATCTCATTTTTTAGGTGTTTTCCTATGCATTTTAGCCAAACTGCCTCATTTTGACTGTAGTTGCTTATTCCAGCAATTCAGACTAACCACCATAGCCTGATGCTATTATCTAGTATGCATCTACTCACCGCCTACTTGCTGGCCTATATTCTGATCAGCCTCAATATTGCACCACCCACTAAGATGGCTCCACGACATTCCAACATGACAGTTTTACCTAGACTTAATAACCAAGTACCTTATTTAGATTTAAATGACCCTCAGGTACTACCACCCTCCAGTCACCCTCGCACCATTATAGATAGGAACCTAGGACTTAGAGCCAGACTAGCCAAATCCATGAGCCCCTGGCTCGCTCACTGTCTAACATACAAAACCATAGAACGCAACCAATCCATCCCAAACCCGCCACACAAACCAGTAACCCATTACAAAAACTCAACTCCACACCCTCTCATAACTCCCTCAACTTGGGCACTCATGAACTCTCACAGGATAAGCGCCATACTACTACCTCAGAAAAGATAGGCTCCACGCCCAAAAACAAAGTTAGTCCTAAGATCAAGGGAGCTTTGATCAACGCTAGATCGTTGGTAGCCCATGCTATAGAAATTGCAGACTTAATACTGACAAAAGACCTTGACTTCCTCGCCATCACCGAAACCTGGTTACACCCAGCAGCAGGCCCCATGCTTATGCTTGCAATCCCAGACAACTACACTATCCTAAGACAAGACCGACCCAACTCGAGAGGAGGTGGTGTCACCATTATCCATAAGTGCAGTCTTACCATGAGACTAGCCACCTCTATAGATGCCCCCTCCTGTGAATTATTAGCAGTCAACGTACCTCTGACTAATACACAAACTCTTAACATTTGATCTACCGCCCACCAGGCCCCATTGGTTCCTTCGATGAAGACCTCAACTCTATACTATCCAGTAACCTTAAAAGCTCCACTCAAGCACTCACCTTAGGAGACCTCAACTTGGGTTACAATGACCCAGAAGACCACCCCGCCAGCATTATAGCCAACTCTCTCACTGAATTAGGCTTCGCGCAAAGATGTACGCTACCAACACATTCGAAAGGCAGAACACTCGACTGGGTGGCCGACCACAATTGCATAGCGAACATCACAAATATCTCACCTCTAGCCTGGACTGACCACCACTTGATAACAGTCATGCTCTCCACCGATAGACCACCACCTCCACCCTCCATTAAGGCCCCACCCACCTCTACCAGAAATAAGAAAAACATGACAGCAGAAAGACTCATCCCCAATTTACTTCCCACTCTCAACTCATTGCCAGACGACCTGGACCCCGAGTCCCTGGTCGAAGAATATAATAAGATTATGGCCACCTCACTGGACCGCATCGCCCCACTCAAACTTAGATCCAGTAAACCAAAAACGCACCTCAATAAATGGTATACACCATTCCTCAAAAACCTAAGGCAGCAAAAACGAAGTTGTGAGGCCATTTGGAAAAAATCCCCTTCAGACTCAAACAAACTCAAACTCTCCAAACTAGCTGCACTGTACAAAAAAGAAATCTAGCTGGCCAAACGTACCTCATTTGACTCTCGTATATCACAAGCCAGAACTCTTTTCAATCCTCAAACAAATAGAAACCCCCATAGCACCCCCTGATACTTGCACCAAAGATAAAAGCTGGTGCTCTGAAATTTAAAATGCCCTAGCAAACAAGATTGTGACTCTTCAAAGTAAAATCTCCAGCAAAAGAGCTTCCCTCAATAACATTCTCAATGTAAAAACTCACGACAAACCCAGGCTCACTGACCTAGCCCGTTTCCAGTTTGCCAAAGTCAATATTTTGGAAGTGGAAAAAATCATTTTATCTCTGAAACCGTCCAATTGCCAGGGAGATTTGTGCCCTGCTCAGCTCATCAAAGATGCCGCCCGGGACCTCGCCCCTTTCATCACAATATTGATTAATGCCTCCTTCGCCACTGGATCCATCCCTACTAACTTAAAACAATCCTGGGTACTCCCATTACTGAAAAAACCTACTCTCTACCCTGCCATACCCACAAATGACCGACCCATAACGACCATTCCATTTCTCCTAAAAATTCTGGACAAGGTTGCTTATGTGCAAATACAAAAGCACCTGGAAGAACACAACCTCTTAGGGTCTAGACATTCTGGGTTCCGGCCCCAACACCGGACCAAAACCGCTCTCATTGACCTGAAAGCCCAGATCGATTCTTTCAGAGACAATGGGCAAGCTGCCTTACTCCTTCTCCTTGACCTATCTGCAGCTTTCGATCTGGTTGATCACTCTGTCCTATGCTCACACCTCCACACGGCAGCTCACTTCTCAACGGAAGCCATCACGTGGATCACATCCTTCCTTAACGGTAGGACCATGAGGGTCTTCTCTCCCACGGCTGCAGCAGACCCCATACCAATCACCTGCGGTGTTCCTCAGGGCTCCTGTGTCTCCCCGACACTATACAACATATTTACCAAGCCCCTTTTCGATGATTTGGATCATCTCGGTATCACCTATACTAATTATGCAGATGATACTCAGATCCTCCTTCCGCTTTCTGGAGATTATGGAAAGGATTTGGCCCTGTTAAATAGGGTGTACATCATCATCCAGGCATGGATGGCCACTCATGAACTATGCCTGAATGATGATAAAACAGAATTTATTATCCTAGGCACCACACTCAACTTAAAGAAACTCGGCCCGGCCTACAATTCCTTCATGATTGATGGAAACAACATCAAAGTTAGACAGGATGTCAAAACACTGGGATTCTATCTAGACTCCAATTTTTCCTTCAAAAGACAAGTAAGCTCCCTTGCATCCTCCACGGCTTACACATGCAAATTAATCCGCGCAGCTAAACCCTTCCTGTCGGACTCCAGCTGCCTGACACTCACCAGAGCTCTTATTTTGTCTCGCCTTGACTGCTGCAATGCCCTATACCCGGTTCCACCAAGGCTACCACCAGTAAACTGCAAACCCTTCAGAACAATGCTCTCAGAGCAGCACTGTGCATCTCCAGAAGGGAACACATTTCAAATCACTCCATCATAGGTCTCTGAACAATGCCGCCCAACTTACTTGATCAACAGATTCCACCGACAGTCCTCACTAAGACCCACCAGAACTGCATACAAAAACTGTCTATCTGTTCCCCACTACAAGCGGGCCACCATAGGGGGCAACAGCTTCCCAGTAAAAGCTGCTTTGTTGTGGAATTCCTTGCCTCCAAACCTCAGAATTGACATGCCCTACCAGATTTCCGCTCACTGGTAATCTCATGGTTGAAACTCGAGACCTACTAAGACTATGAAGTGCCCAGCGCCACCTGCACAACTGTAACCACGTGTGCCTTCTTGCTTACCTGCTTTGTGCCTTCATGCTTACCTGTATATAATTGGCCTGCAGGCTTCCTACTGATTTGTATATATCATTGGTGTATCTTATTCTTGTTTTTATGTATATTCTCTGCAATGTAACCAAGTTTTGAAAATTCATGTAAAGGCTGCGCCCTGATACCCCCGGGTACACTCGCGCATTATAAATAATAAAAACAAACAAACAAACAATTGTGCCATGCATATGTTTTGCACCATAAAATTATTTGCCATTCGGTTTACTTATGGCAAATTATTGTAATGTAATTTCATATGTTGCTGCTAAGTGTATCAAATATTGTTAATGCTCCTCACAATGCAGTTTTATGTGAAGTGACTTCTGTTGGTGTCAACACATTAGCAATGTAGGAGGTTTGCGTATATGTTGCCCTACATGGCCTGGGCAATGTTCTAATAGGTGAATTTTCTGCAGCTGTACTGGTCCTATACTTTTTTTTTTTGTTCTGTGCATGTGCTAAAATGCCATCTGCCACTAATGTTACAAAGAAAGCTAGTATAGGAGGGAATTAATGATACCATATGGAAGCATGTTCACACATTGCTGGCCGATTCTAATAAGAAACCATGTCCAAATTGTCCTGCAAAACCATTTTGTAAAGTTGGCCACCCTAGATCTCGGGCCCTCGCAAGGTAAACATGTTGGCTGCTCTTGGATCATTTGCTGATTAGAGACGCAGTTGCATACTGACAGAAAACTAAGTTCACAAGGCATTACAATTACCTGCTTTGTGAATGTCCACTTCAATGAGACAAAGTATCAGGGATTTAAATTGCTGAGAGCCACTTAGCTCTTGATTGTAGCTTAGAAGAGCCTGTTAGCCTTAACCACAACTACTACTAGCAATTACTCTTGACTCCCATCGCCAAACGACTATACCTATTTGACATCATTAACCCTGTTTGTGAATTCTTATATAGGAGTAGCAATAGGAATTCTCCGAATGCCAATATGCTTTTTGTTTGTTACATTTGTTTGAAGTATTTTCCCACTGTGAAATAAAAATGGATGTTCTTTTATATTTCGTTTCACAGAGTGCTGCACTTGAGTGAATTACTGTTTCCATCCAGACATACTTGCTATCCTTGACAAAATTGAATCAATGTAAAACATGAGTGGATGGTAATGCTTCTGTACGTGGGGTAGAAATTGACATTTGGTGAGCGGGAGCTAAAAGAAGCTCCTGGGTGTTGGGCATCACCCGGTAGGCAGGATCTCCCTCAGTTGAGCTAGGAGCTAGTACACAGTGCACTGCAAATCTGTCTTGCACATGAGATTCATACACTACATTTCTGAGGAGGATGTCTGCTCCATAGCGCTTTGAGTGTCCCTTGAATGTTTTCATTAAACACCCTTATTCATATTACCAAACATACAGAGTTAATATCAACTATGTATGTTTGCATGACACCAGTTGGCCTGGGGAGTCATAAGTAGCTCCTGGTAACTGATAGTTTCAAGCTAACCATGCTCTCCGATGCTATATACTTTATGGAAATAGAATATCTCTGTGGTTAGTCCAAAAGTAACTCATAGTCATGGATGTGAAACTAACTGAGCTTCTCTATTCTTTAAACAGGAGCACAATCACCCCTGGCCATTTTAATCCCTGCCTGTCAGTCAAAAGAAGCCTGGAGGAAATGATTGTATCTATAAAAAAAAACAATACAACCGTTTGAGAAAATTCAAGGATTTTGCAAACAAACTGCCCACATTTATTAAGCATGTTGTACAATTCAAATGCATGTCTGTGCCTTGATGACTTCTATGATGATGGATGTGTCTTCAATGCCATCAAATTATAAGATATAAACATTGTATTTTACTCTGAAGGCACAAAACATCTCCTAGGGGTGTGAAAACCCTAATACGGCTACACCACAAGAGAGATAAAGAGATAGAGAAAGGAAAGAGAGAACACTACATGCTAGTAGAATTGTGATTGTGTCAAAATGTGGATGGCTGTGTATGTTTTAAAATTCTGTGTACACTGCACATATCTGTAGGTTCATTTTTTTATTGTCACTGGAATCGCTAAACTATTGTACTTGGAGATGAAGACTGTTGAAGCTTTACTGTTAAAGCCATTCCTGGGATTGAAATCTGAAGAGAAGCTTAAGGTCAAAAGATTAGACCCAAATAGACCTGACATTGAACCGCCTACAAAAAATCATGGCATGAACTATTCTCCAGAACCAGAAATTTCTCAATGGCCTGGTACGATAAAAAAAGAAGTGGCATAATGGTAGAAGATATAAACATGCCCTGTTCTGCTTGCCCTGCTTATAGTTTTGTGGCGAAGTGCCCTGGACAAAAACAGGAGTCACTGATTTAAAACACCTATCTGACAAAATCAAAAACATGATTTATGTAAATCTCACTTGGACAACTCTCTCAGACTTGCTCTGTGTGTAAGTATTAATATTGTCACAAAGTTGATTGAGGGTATCGTTTGGGAATAAAACGGCCCAATGAGGAAGTAGACAAAAACTAGTACATTCTATCCAAATTAATAAACTGTGTTAATTTCTGTGGGGCCTTGCAATTGGCATTACATGGTAACAATGAAACTGAAAGTTATTTGAACCCAGGAGTATTTCGAGGACTTGTGGATTTTGTCAGCCGTATAGACAGTGCAATGCAAACACATTTAAAAATGCAAGTGTTTAAGTAAACCTCTAAATCAATACAGAAGGAGCCGCTCGACTCTATGTTGAACATAACAAGGGAAGTTATTATTCAAGAGTTACAAAGTCCAGGATATGTTGCTATTCAAGCAGATATCACAACTGATGTCTCCACTAAGAATCAGCCTGTATTAGTCTTTCACTATATTAATGGCAAAGGCAAACTAGCTGAAAGATGTTCTTGTTTTAATCAGCTAAAAGGCTCTTAAGCAGAAACAATTCCTAAAGCCATGCTTAAAGACCTTAATCTTGTTTTCCAGAGCCCTGTAATAAACATAAAGATATAGCTCAAAGTTATGATGGTGACAATGTGATGAATGGAGCATATGGTGGAGTTTAAAAGATCAGAGATGTTTTTACATATGCACACAGCATCCATTGCTAAGTCAATCAACTTAATTTAATCATGGAGCAGGCTGTATGTTGGGAGTCTTCTTTGGAGATCTGACAGGCTTTCCAGCATTGTTTTCACATTCCCCACAAAGGACGTAAGTTCTTCAGTAAACAGTGTCAAAAAGGCTTCCAACAGGGGCTCCAATTGGATGGAATTTTAACATGTGTATAATTAGTATTTTGTATGAAAACAGAGAAGATCTAATACAATGCTTTCAAACAAACAATTTCAAGAGCTGAAGCAAGTGGGTTTATCCACAGAGGTTCCTCTATTTTGTCTTCTTATTTTATGATATAATGCCACGTGTTGACATTTTGTACAATCAGCTACAAAAACGAGACATTGATTTTCTCTATATACAAAATGAGACGTCATATTTTGTTAGTAGCATCAGCAAGGTGCAGGAATCCACAGATCACTTAAATTCCAGGCTACAAAGGGAATCTTTCTTTGTTAACCCATGAATTAAATTGGAGACCCTAAATCAAGCAGCAAAGGAAGTTTGTGATACAATCATTGTGAACGCCAAAGAGCGCTTTGCGTTCACAGAACATTTAGTGAGGGTCACGTTGTTGCAGGGTGACCTGTTTCAAAAATGTGACAGATCTTTCCCGGTGGAAGCTCTGAATTCAAATATGGAACCATACCGAATGTTAAAAAAAGAAAAACTGCATACTGAATAATCTATTATGTATGGTAGGCCTGAATTTCAGCATGCCAAGCCTGCTTTTTCTTTAAATGGTTTATTCATAGATAATAATATAGAAGACACCTTCTCAGGCACAGTACATTTATTGAAAATACTCATCACAACACCCATAACAACAGCTGAATTTGAGTGGTGTTTTTCCACTCTCAAGAGGATACAAACTTTCCTGAGAAACACAATGACAGAAGACTTACTCAATTCACTGGCAATGCTCTCAATGGAAAAGGAGCTCATCAAAGAAATGCCAGATTTCAACAAAAGAAACATATATTCTGTATACTGAAATTTTGCAACAACTAGAAAGTGAAATAGGAAATTGTGGTTGGTATCTATGGTCAAGTTTTGCACTTTGATACTGGTTGTAAACTGAAACTGCACTTTTGAACATCTGAACGTATATTAAGCTCCATTGTAATTTTTGATTGCTATTGTCCATCAATGTTTCCATCTAGTACATGAAGCGTTCAACAATTAAAACATTTAATAAGACATTTTTTATTTAGATGTTTGTTTTCTATTTATCGTCTAGTCTGGATATGGATATCCTTTTTCATAAAAATTTAATTTTGTACTTTTTGAATAAGTAAACATGTTTGATAAGAAATATTGAGTGTATTCAACCTTTTTGGCTGGATGCCACAAATATCAGTTTACTAAATAGTAGCAAATGCTTTATTCTAAGTTATCTGTGTCCGGCATTAGGCTTGCATTTCTGTTTTCCCTTTTGGAGTGCTGATGTGGAAACGAAGCACAAGCATTCCACAGGAAGCACAAGCATCTCAATGTGTGTTTACCTATGTTGACACTGGTATAACATAGTTTTCTGGGCACAACGTAGATACCTACATGACAGTGTGCAACATTTCTAAGATTGATTTTGCTGGAATGGCATGGCAATGTTCAACTGGGTTTACACTAAGATGAGAGCAATCTTTACAATGGTGTTGCCAAACAGGAAATGATATCGTACCTCCTATTTGAATGAATATGTGTATATTGGCCTACACCAAGCTGCTTATAAGAGACTTGCGAAGGAATCCGAGTTGCAAGGTCCTGACCATAGAATCAATGTAAGCCGCCATTTTAGGTCAATGCGCCATTTTAGGTTCTCTCTGTAAAGTCACCCTGTGAGTTAAAATGGTGGACGATGTCATTCCGAAATACAACATGGCCGTCTTGACCTCTGTGTGTAATTAATATGTAACTTGCCTGCAGGCCACTTGTTGGGGTCGTGAACTGAGACCTTGTCCTTCGCTGACTTGTGTGTAAAGGATTACTCGTGCAATGAAACTAATCCACACGCATATGTTAAGAACAATGTATCCAAATACTGAACTAAGAACACTTGTTTAACTACATTTGGCCTCATTACACGGTAGGCGGTAACCATGGCGCTATTAGCGCCATGGTTGCTGCCGGTATTTTAGCGTGTCCGCCTTGGTGGATGGCAGAATTACCGCCCTACTCCAAGGTGAGCGGGGGCGGTAATTCCCCATTCACCAAGGCCCTTCCCCATTCCCATTTTTGCCCCCATAGGGCATAATGGGAATGGGGAAGGCGCTAATTACGGTACCGCAAATTGCGGTACCGTAATTAGCACCAAGGTCCCTTTGCGGCACCCTACTTTAACGGCTGGTAAAACCAGCCGTTAAAGTCGGGTCCCACAAAGGGTACTCGTAGTAAGGCGGTAAGGGTTAACGGTCACCGGTAGCATTACCGGTGACCGTTAACCCTTACCGCCTTCCTTGTAATGAGGCCCATTGTATTAATGTTTGAGAAGACCTTTATGAGAAATCCTAAAATACACTGTTACCTTGTAGGCTTGTTGGCAAATGTATTAAAGGCAATCCTATGCATATAGTGGTGCGAACTCGGCATGAACCCTAGATCAGTAATGTATTAGGGGAATATTAACCCGAAGTAGGGTTGGACATCATGTCCACAAATGGTATAAAAGAGCAACACATTCTAATGTACAGTGTCTCTCATTAAGCACACTGAACACCGCTGGAGTTCGTTGTGTTGTACTGAGGGCCGATAGCTATCTGTTACTTTTCTTGGAAAACTGTTCAGTATAAAATAAAGATCTTTGTATGTTCCTTTGTAACCCGTGTTCGGTGTATTCCCTTTTGGGGTACTCAGCCTCGATATTTTGATTTGGTTTTCACAGTGTGGCATTAACCACATGTTATTAAACAGACTGGGAAAGCTTAAATTGTCTTGGCAGTGTGCAGAGGTGCATGCCATTTCTTTTACACCAAAGCTCGTGTTTTGGGTGGACTTCTGACACATTTGGGAGTACTCTGGTGTATTTAAGCATCACCGGAGGCAATTTGCACATTACATATCCAATTAGCAACTGACTGAGTATTTGAGCAACACTTCAATACACTTTGGGTGGTATCCTGATGAGATGCAGTTAATTCTGATTTTATTTTTAACTACCAAACCCAAGAAGAGACATGTGCATCATGAAATCATCCTTTACAATACTTAAGACAGGTGTAATTCCAGCAGGAACATTCTATAAGTAGAAAGGGCAGACTCTACCCACCACTTGCCTTACTGATGGAAGCATATTTCTGCCCTACTAGGAGATGGGAACATACATGATTTACTACTGGAATATGGCCCTGTGTTCTGTCAGTTACCTGACATCTCTGATATTATACTATTGTATGGTTTCTCCTCTGGGAACTGCTTGTATTTTAGGCTTATTCTACATTTCTTGAAAATGCACCATTTCTACTTCTCATTTCAACACATTTTCACCAAGGGAACCCCTTTCCCCAGGAGAACCATTTTTTGAGTTGGGTTTGCTCACTGCGCTCACTCGTTCACGCTTCGCTGGGACACATATTTAAACCCCACCACTTTAAAAGTTCACAAGCCACCAATGTTGCATGGTATTGATCAGTTCATTGTTGTGAAGCCATATATGTACTAGATACGCATAATGGGCACTCCCTTTCTTGGAAAGTATAGAGAGAACTTGTAAATTGTTATTGCCCGGACATAAGTACATCTATAACTTGGTACAAATGAGTCAAAAATCACACTCTTTATATCGGTAAGCAGAGCTTAATAAAAAAGAAAATACAAAAGAAATGTTGACATTTGCTGTTGAGTTGAAGGAGGACGAATGCATTCACACTAATGTAGACAATTTGGCTTACTTCATAGAGGGAATTGAAAATTAAATTGGGTTATGAATAATATATGGATATGTGATGTCAGCTTGCTTTGTATAAAACTCAGGTTCTATATACTGCTCTTGGAAAGCTCTATTGATCTTTGGAATGCATGCCATTCAGACCGCTGTTGCTTCTGTTGCACTGCTAAAGAATCAGTTTGCCATTTTGTGCTCATATGTCCCTATATCATAGACTTGTGATAATATACTTAAGGACTATTTTTATTGAGCATAACAGCCGTCACACTATGGAAATGAAGCTATGCAAAAGGGCTGACAAACCCACATTTGTCGCTAGTGATCCAAGTTTGTACCTGGATCCTGGAGAGTCAGTAAGAAATATCTAGACACAAGTTCCTGAACGTTTTGAATGCCATGATATTGCTTAACTTCCAGGAACTTTCATCCTAACTCATCTAAGATATGATTTGGCACAAATTGTATCTACCAATTGAATTCTTTATGTATAAGATTTGTGTAATGCAATGTATTTGTAATAACTTGGTATACCTACTGATTTTGAATTAAATGGAATAAAGGCATTATTTCATAGACATATTAGCGTCAGTTGTGTATTTTTGCATGTGATTTTTTTAATTGTTCTTGTCAGTAATTCATGATTTTTGCAGCATGTAGTTTTGTCACAAAATGCTTTTTCAAGTCTATGCAATTTTCTTTCTAATGTACACATCTTCATTTTGTTGTAGCAGTAAGTAAGCTTAGATTGTTTTTTAACGTAAGCTACTGTATTCTAAACACATTAAGAGATGTTTACTCCAATGGCAGCTGATTTCACCTGCCATTACAGCCAACAGAATCTGCAGGTGTACCCCTTAGACTTTGGAGGGTATTTAATTTATCAATATATCTAACAAGCAGGCTTTGCACTGTAATTCCTAGGGATGAAAAATGTAAGCTTGAAGTACCATACCCGTACGTGTACGGTTGAAGGATGTAAGTTTCGTACTGTTGAGGTACCATAAATTCATCAAATTCTCTGTAATTATCATAAGAGATTTGCCATTATGTGATGGATAACATTATTGCGGACACAATTGAAGAGACATGCACTGTTTCCTGTCACACGCATTGCTACAAAAGCACTGTTTTGTGTCAACCGCATAGTGTGGACATTTTAGGAACAATGAACTGTTGAGTTTTCATGAACTGATGAACTTTAGTAACAATGAACGTATAACTACAGCAGAACTACTGCGTGAAAAGACATAGGGCAGGGGTAAGTATTGCAGACTGCTTAAAAAAAATCAAAAAAATGTAGATGTATACATGTTGCATTGTCTACACCATGCAACCTACCAACATACCACATTTCAGGTTTGTAGCATGTTGGGAAGTATGCTGAACATGTTGAACAGACACTCATATCCAAGCATTGCAGACCACAACAAGTATAACATGTATACTTTATACTTTTTACATTGTCTACACCAAGGAACCTACTCACATGCAAAATTTCAGATGTGTAGCATGTTGTAAAGTAGGCTGAACATTTCGAAGAGACACACACCCATATCCACAAATGTCCCTTTTATATATTTGTATAGATTATAGTATGGGTACTTAACTTTTGAAAGATGCAGGCTATAAATTGGTATGTATGTAAAACATGGATTGGCAAATTAATAATTCCAATTGAAATGGAATAGCCCTAGAAGTGCCTTTATAAATTAATCACATGCATGAGGAGGTGCTTTTCCATTGTATGTAATTGCTTGGTTCATTGAAGCTGAAATATACACTCCTATGGAGCAAAGCCTGATCATTGTATCAATGTATGCATGTATGGCACTTATCAAGCAGGGGAACAGTGAAGCACTGTACACAGGGGATGCATGAAGCAGTGGGGACACCTATGGAACTTACGTATGAAACTAAAAGCGCAACTGCCGGCAGGCTTCAGCAATTCAATACAAGTACAGACACTGTTTAAGGATACAAGAAGATTTAATCATTGGCTACAATGAAAATGCATTTTATTTATTTATTTGTATTTAGTTCCAATAGAACCTTTACAAAATATAAAATCTCAATTTTGCATATACATATAAAACAAATTGCATGGTAAACATGAACTATGCAGACCAAAGAGCGTACAATCATATACACTTGTACATAGCTAAAGACTATCTTTGTGTGATATGAAATGTTTGGTGTTTAGTGTTTGGCCATGCCCATGCACCTTTGTAATACGTTAAAACGTTGAAATCAGAATCACAATCAGAAACTCACAGCCTTTGCTGCTACATCTGTGTGTATTATAAAATAAATCACCTACAACCACCTAAAATCAATTACATGGTCATTGCATTCCCTTATTACACAGTACACACAAATTATACATATTATAAATCAGCATAAAGCAGTATGAAACATTAAATAATGATCAAATTGTAAAATTTCCTAAGGCCATTCCAATAAAATTCACATAAAATGTTAGCACTCGAGAATTATTTAAATCAATTGCCATTGGGCAGGCGTTTTTTAATAAAACACCATAGTCGATACAGTGCAATGTGTGCGCTTTTGGTCTCGGTGTTGAGGCAATAGTTTGAAAATGCGTCTTCCCTTATCGACGCATAACAATGTACCCGACTACCCACGATAGTCATGTATTCAGAGACCAAAGCTGCACATTCAGAAAAAAGAAGATTTGCTGTCTGCACTTTTCCAGGGCTTTTGCAAATGCGGCAGCACCTATCACTAACTGGAATCCTCAGGTGTGCTCCAAGGAAAATGTATATTGGCAACTGGTTTATACGCAACCTTAACCGAAAATTCAGCACTGAAGGATTTGGGCACTGTCTTAGATATCTCTGCGGTTGAAAATATTTATGCACCGCCCCTGCAACATAGGAATAAGTACAAAGCGAGGCCAAGTGTGCATAGTTATTGATCCAGTCCCACTGCTTAACTTTGCATTTAAAAATGTTCTTTACGACTCCATAGTTTGTTTCTCTATGAAAGTCAGGGACCCATCTAATGCTCTTATAAAGGTTAGCAGTTAACTTGTCAAATCTCTCTTGCCTCCTTCGATAGGTCGGATTCACCCCCTGCCCCAGCAACGAAAGCAGTTGACATTTAGGTTTCCTGGGTTTTCATATGCAATAGACCTTGTCTGATAAGCAGCTCGCCTTTAAGCGAGACCAGCCCCAACTCCAAACCATGTATTCAATTGTAGCTGAGGCACTTAGCCTCAAGACACGCTTCCAAAAGGATCCCTCAATAACATCCAGCCAGTGCAAATCCCCCATGGCCAACGCCTCCAACCCATATAAAATCATTGGGCAGAAGCACTGTCTGTACAAGCTAATAATCCCCTCCAGGGAAAACCCAGCAGTATTTCTCACAGAATTAACGATCTGCTGGGTCATGCATAGGGCCTTGGCCTTCATAGCGGCCACTATATACGTATAGGCTCTACTACTACTCATATCCAAGCCTAGATAGGGATATGATACAACATAGTCCACCTTACTGAGATGAGTAATAAAGTTAGGGCACTTCACCTTTTTCGAGGAGACTACCAATACTTTTGTCTTCCCCATGTTGATACTCAACTCATTTTCCGCTGCATAATCAATCAGGGTATCGAACATTGCTTTAGCTCCGCTATAGGTGTAATTTAGCATGCCTAGATCGTCAGCATAAAGCAGGCAGGGAATAGTCCTCCCCCCTATTTTTGGGCAACAACCAATACCTGGTGTCAGACGGGCCAGAAGATCAGTTATATATATGTTATACAACAATGGTGCGAATGTCCAGCCCTGTTTCACCCCTTTACCAATCACAACAGGGGCCGAAACTCACCCCTCTTCATTCAGTCGAACACAAGCTTGGGTATTCAAGTGTAGGCCTTTGAAAACATTTACAAGCCTCTTAGGGCACCCCCAGGTTAGCACTTTACTTCACAATTTTAATATGGTTAACCCTGTCGAATGCTGCTCTAAAATCGACGAAGGTGGCATATAATGTGGGCCCACCAGGCTCCAGTGTCCCCTCAATGAAAGAATCCAAGATCCTAAGGTTATGAGACATGCAACAGCCAGGGCGGAATCCCGTCTGCATGAATTGCAGTACTTGGGACTCCTCCACCCAGTGCTGAAGTGCCTTCAGAACAAAGTTGGAGAACATTTTCCCTGTTTAATCTAATAATGACAGCAGACGGAAGTTGTCTGGCAATACGCAATCTCCTTTCCTATACACTGGGACAAGAACAGTCTGTTGCCAAGATACTGGAATACTTTGTGTCACACATACCTTATCAAAAAGGATTTTTAATACACTGGACCACTGAGCAGGATTCTGCTTTAACAGCACATTGGTCAAACCAATTGGGTACTGGTGACCCTAAAGTTTTGAAGTTTAAAATTGCTGTTCGTATATCATTTTCATCAAAGGCCAAGGGCTAACCCCCAATTATATATTCCTAGGGGTTAGCCACGATGTTGTCACCACTGCGGCTTTTCAAATGCCCCAGCCATTCCAATTCATGTATCGGATTTAACATTTGTTTCATATGCTCGCCCTTGGCCTCAGCCAACATGCCCTACTTCTTAATGCCACAACCATTTTCTGCCAACTTGCATTAAGAATATACAACCTTCATCTCTTAAACCACCGTTGATAATTTTTTTTTAATGTACCTTATGCCTGATGCCAGTGTGGGGGCTGACAGTCCCCGTCTATGTGCCATCCGTATCTCTCTACTCATTGCTCTCTTGGTCTCCCATATGGCCCCATCAAATGTGTGCAATGATTTACTATATACCACCCGAGGGGATTGGCTACCAATGCCAATTTTCGAGGTCAAGGCTTGTAAACCATTCCTCAATCTCCTTACAGCTCATAGTGCTCATTGCATCTATGTCCTCATATATGAGCCCAGAGATCCCTGTATCCATCTTGTGTAGGTGCTTCGCCGTCCAGCGAATGCAATTGCTAGCTTGATTAATATGTATGTCAGTACAACCACTCTCGCTGAGTTTAGTGTGTTGCAAATTGATCACGAGTGCCAAAATATTATGGTCAATAAACTCAATGGGGAAGACCTTTAGCTCTTCAGCCCTCGATAAGCAGGCATTATTCAGAAGAGATAGTCCAAGGTAGCCTCACAATCATTCCCACCCCAAGTAAAGCTTCCTGGGTTGTCTTCCTCGGAACTGTCATTTGACATATATAAATCCCATTGTCTTAGAAAAGCAACCGAAAGTCTACCCTTGTGTCATCACAATCTTTTGTGTCATTTTAATATAGGCAGCACATAACTTGTCGTCCATGCACCTATCATTTAGATCCCCACCTGAAATAATCTGATACACAACCGATTTCCCTTCACCTAGCCAGAGGATATCTTCAACGTTGGCATGTGTGTCATTCAAAGTTTTAATACTAAGGGGTACATACACATTTATGACCAGTGTTTTCCACTCGTTGACACTTTCCTCCTACCCCACCTCCACAGTCATCACATTTTCTTCGGCAGAAGGGGCTACCACCCGGTGGGAGCTAAAGTTGTTTAACACCAATTATAAGGCCCCTGAATGGTCTACCCCTAGGACCTGTAGGGTATTTTGTGGAGATTTGGGGCCTGACGGTATTTTATTACCGCCGAAAAATAACTTAGCAATAATCACTCTTTGTATTCAGATTTGGCCATGTGCAACAATAATACAATGGACATGCATTATTTCAGCACCCAGACCTGCATATTTGGTATACGTGGTTGGTGGTATTTTGGTGAGCATAATTCCCTTGTTTTATTTGTGGCCCCAATGTCCAGAATCCCTTATCTTTGCTTAGATTTTTCGTGTGATCACTAGAGAGACCTCAGACCTGCATTCTAGGAATACCACATTTCCAGTGATAGTGTTGGTGCGCCACCATGGGCGAACTCACTGACTTATTTACGACAGAGAGCTATATGTGGTAGTCTTGTGGTAATTTCCACTACCTTATATACGGTAGGGAGCTATGTTCAGAGAGTCTCTCTTCCCGTTGGCTCATGTACCTCCAACAAGTTATGCTACAGTTACTCACAATTATTCATACTGATTCTGACATACACACATCTGTCTTAAAATGACCATTGCACTGTTTAAAAATCTCCCCACATCATTGGCATTGTAATGGTAAATAGAAAATAAACCACCCGTCTGTTTTCAAATATTTTCTGTATTATAAAAGTTGCATTTAGACATGATCTCATTCTTTACAGAAATAAATAAAATGGTACAGTAAAAGCATTTTCTATGTCACACTGCAAAGAGCGTGGCGGAGAACAGAACTCAAATTGCAACATTGGTATTTGATTAAGACACGCACAGGAATCCTACACTGACTGCATATTTTCGTGCACACACCCGGCTCCCACGCTTAGGTAATTACCTTATCTGAGTGTTCTTCAGTTGTTCTCTTTGTGAATGTGGCTCTCTTGGATTAACTCCAGCAAAAAGGATTGCTTGCCTTCTCAAGCCGGGGTCATTGCCTGGAATTCTCAGCTTTTTCAGATAGGAATGCCTCAGCCAGTGGAAAGGTTTTTCTTTCAGCTCTCCCCAGTCTCGACTGCAGCAGGACACCGGAATTTGCATTCAGTCAGGACCCCACAGCCAGGTCTTCTCCCCAGTAGTGCAGAAAGATGTCTGCCTGTCTTTTTCCCTGATACTGCCCACTAAAACTTTCCTCTCAGCCCTCTGCATGACGTGTCCCAATGAAATCCATCATCTCTCATCCTCCTACTCTTCAACAATAGCTTCGCTTATACATTTGCAATTGTTGCAAATCTGACTTCCTCCTTCCTGCAGTTACTGTGCACAAAAACACGGAGAATCAGGCAGAGAAGAGAAGAGAAAAAATCTGCACACACATTTAAATGGTTTTCAGAGTATGCCTAATTCTGCAGTGGAGAACACATTTTATTAGTGGGTTATATTAAAATAAGGTTTTATTAGTCAGGTTAATGGTTAATAGGTTAGCTGTTAATTTTCAAATGTGTCTCTAGCAATATAGGCATTTCAGGTGAAAAATAGTGTGCATTTTTAAATGAACACGTGTGCTTTTAACTGTAAAAATAGATTTGCATCTTATATGTTAAAATCGTTTTTGACTGAATAGTCTGTCTTTCCTTGTTAATCTGCTAACCCATATAGCAATGCACCGCACCCTTGTGGTGGTGGTGCTGAAAAAAAAAATGTTGCTACTTGTGCAGTAGCGCTGTACTCTGTGCTGTTTGCTAAATATCCTTACATATACCCTCCTTTTGTTTTTAGAACTTGGCTATAATCCAAGCCAATTCCTAAAAACAACTTGTTCTATTTTTTTTTACAATATAGCAATCCAACAAAATGAATATTCATGTGCATCAATGAAAATTTGCAATCAACATTTCATCTGAGTCCATCAGTTCATAAAATGTTCCACATTTGTCTTCTCAGTGGAAGTGGCATTACTTTAAGTTTAAATTTTCCAAGTCAATTAAAAACAATGAAATAAAACAACTAACTAAAACAAATAAGTAATATAACAAGTTAAAATAAATAATTAAAATAATAAATACGTGGAACTTCATATGCCGGAACTTTTGTTTTGTCTCTTTTGGTATGTCCCGACCAGCGATGTTATTCGGTTCATTCGAGTACTCTTTCATCTTGGCAATCTTGAATCCACAGTAGTCATCTCTTTTGGCATTCCGGTTATTTTGTCTTCACCTCCACCTGGAGGCAGGCATCTGTTGGTCTTCATCCAGGGGACTCCAGGACTCCATCGTCTCCCGTGGCCTCTGATCCCGGAACCTCCGACCAAATAATGTTAATTGTCTAAATCAAAATAGAAAATAAACAGATTAAGTACATAGCACAATACTAACTTCATCCTTTTGCCAAAAATAAAACATGCTTGGTAAAAATATTTTGTTTTTTTTTTTCTTTCTTCTGAAATTAAACACAAGTTAAAAGAAAACAAGCATATATAAAACAGCATTCAATATTTAATACACTTTCTCTCTGCACACCAACCACGAGCTTCCGTTATATGTGCATTTATTTATTTATTTATTTATTTATTTATTTATATTATATATTTTTACATATATTACAGTGTTTATGTGCCATCATAACAATCAACTTTTTTTAACTTCTTTGTCACTGCCTCCTGATTACACCCATTTATTTTCTCAAGGGACTCTATCCGTTTCCACATGCTCAAGCTGCCTGATCTCATGTCTGGGATGGCATGGTTTGATTTGATTTACATGGACAAACTGCTCTATTGCTGTTTCACCTTCATTTTTCAAAATTTTATACACTACAGGAGAGACTTTATCTATAATTCGAAATGGCCCCTGCCAGGCTGCTAGAAATTTAGAATTTTTCTGTTTACTTTTTCCAAAATGAAACTTGTACACCTGATCCCCTACACTGTATTCCTTTACTGATGTCTTTTTATCATAATATGACTCAGCACTGTCAGCAGCTCTTTCCAGATTTCTCTGCACAAAAGCAAATGCGTGTTGCAAATGCCTCCTCAGTTCATCAATATATTCATGAACTGTGGATGCACTCACTAGAGTTTGCTCATGTGTTCTGTATAGTAGGTGTTGTGGTAACACCATTTTCCTACCTGTTAAGACCTCATGGGGGCTAACACCTGTTGCTTTGGCAGGAGTCGACCTGATTGCCATCAGAACCAACGGTAAACGTAAATCCCAGCTGGAACCTGCTTCTGCCACAAATTTCTTTAAAATATCCACAACAGACCTATTGCTTCTTTCAACTGTACCTGAAGACGCCGCCCGATATGCGATATGTAGTTTCCTTTTCACACCTAGTATTTGCCATACCTTGCTCATTAGAGTACTTGTGAAATGACTTCCTCTGTCTGACTCAATTCTTTGCGGCAACCCAAACCTTGAGAACACATGGTTCACCAGTAATGTGGCTGCTGTTTGCGCACTACAATCTGGTGCAGGAATGCACTCAATCCACTTCGACATCAAACATACCACACTCAAAATATAACGGTGTCCCCTGCTCGACCTTTTTAAAGGACCTACATAGTCTATTTGCAAATCTGACCATGGGAGAGTTAGGCCTCTTTTCATCAATGGTGCTCTGTGCATTGGTGAAGCAGGTTTAAATTGGGCGCATACTAGACATCCTCTAGTATATAATTCCACATCTTGGGACATATGAGGCCAGTAAGCATAATCTTTTAGTATTTCTAATGTTTTTTGTGAACCTCTATGGCCTGCAATTATGGCATCGTGTGCATGGTGTAGCATTAGTCCTCTGAATGAAAGGGGTACTACCCACTGTATTTGTCCTGTTATGGACTCTCTAATCATGAGTCCATCCTGTAATCTAATTCGTGTTTTGTTCTTTAATAACACCCTCAACTCTTCTTTTCCCATACAATCATTTTCTGTTAAAGGATTTTGTTCAGGATCTATCAAATGATTATAATAGATTCCCAAAATTTGATCATTCTTTTGTGCCTCAATCAAATCTTGGTCTGGCGTGTCATGACTCCACTGCACCACCGGTTGATCTACCTCCTTTGGTGCTTTAGAACGTGTGACTGCATCAATTTGTATTTCACCCATTAAATAATCAATAGGTAGCAATTCTCCCATCACAGCCCCAATCTTAGCCAGATGGTCTGCCTTATCATTTCCCTCCTTATCCTCTCCTGGTGTTTTTAAATGCCCACGAATTTTTCTCCAGTATATTGTTAAATTATTTTCTGACACCAATTTGTCTATGGCTTGTATCATTTTTCCATGTTTAAGTGGCTTTTTGTTGTATGTAACCATGCCTCTTGCTTTCCAACCAGGCAAATACTCCACAAAGCTATTCCGTGCATAGTCAGAATCAGTCACCAGGACAATTTCACTGAACTTTTTATCAACTGCAGTAGCAATTGCTTTATAGATGGCTGCCAATTCCGCCACCTGACTGCTCCTATCTCCAATCCTCATCCCTATACTAGGAACGCCTTCACATTTCAACCAGACATTTCCTATTCCTGCCACTAATTGTTTATTACTGTCATTTTCAATGTGAAAAGCACAACCATCCACATATACAGTTGGCAAATCCTTGCATGTTTTTTCATCAAAAGCTTTGTGTGGTGATTGTTCAAATTCCTGTAAACTAGCTTCCACTTCCATTTCATTTGGTATTTGTTCAGCTGCACAGTCATGTAAGTCAGCTAACCCTTGAGCAATTGGGCTCTTTTTATTTTGTCCATATCTTACTTCTACGGGAAAACCTTGTAATGCCAGCGTCCATGAAGTGATTCTGGATTGCGCTAGATTGCCTGATCTAATTCTTTTACTCTCTAAAAATTGCAAAGGTTGATGATTTGTTTCAATAATCACCTTTTCTCCCTGAACAATGGGGTGAAAATGTTGTAGCGCCCACACAGTGGTTAATAGGGCCTTCTCACATTCATTAAATTTCATTTCAACTTGGGAAAATGCCTTACTTGCATATGCAATGGTTTTGTGATTCAAATCGTGTTTTTGTGATAACACTGCTGACATACAATGTTCAGAAAAGCCTATTTCTATAAAGAAATCCCTGTCCTTTATGGGGTATGCTAAACATGGTGCCTTTACAAGACATCCCTTCAATCTAGCCACTGCATCAGACTGCTCTCTTTCCCATCTTCAGGGAGTATTTAGTTTAAGCAGTTTAGTTAATGGTTGAGTGATTTCTGCATAATTCTCAATGAACTTTCTGTTATAGCCTGTCATCCCTAATAAACTTTTTACTCCTTTCACATTTTTAGGATCTTTTAATCTTTGAATGGCCTCTATTTTCTTCCTTTGTGGATTTAGCCCATGTTCAGTCACTTCATGCCCTAGAAAGTTCACTTTTTTCTTGCACCATTGTGCTTTTTGCAAAGATACTTTGGCGCCTGCTTTCTGCAATTGGCCAAGTATATGTCTTATTTCATCAAAATGGCTTTTAAGGCTTTCATTTTTTTATCAGGACATCATCCACATAAACTATTGTTCCTCTTTCCGCTGCATCCGGCATGGCCTTTCTCAAAAATATGCCAAATTCACTCCCACTATTGATGTACCCGAACGGAGCTCTAAGCCAGGCATATTGAGTCCTGTCAAATGTAAAGGAAAATAGGTGTTGTATCTCCTCTGCCAATGGCACACACCAATATCCCGATGTGAGATCTAATGTGGTAAATACATTTGAACCATGTATCTGAGCTAGGCCCTGATCAATGAATGGTAGTGGCCATCTAGATACTGGTACTCTTTTATTTAACTCTCTTAAGTCTGCACACAGCCGCCATTGACCATTTGGCTTTAACACACCTAAAATAGGCGTATTGGATGTGCTATGAATGGGCCTAATTATTCCCCGTGATTCCAAATTTTTAATAATCTCTGCCAATGATTCTAAACATGCCAGCGGTAGTCTATACTGGCGTACAAACACTGGATTTCTGCTACAACCTTCTGGTAGTGTGGCCACATGTAAATCAGTTAAACCACAATCATAAGCATCTTTTGCAAATACATCCTTAAACTCCATAAATATTTCCCTCAGGTCGTCTCGATCCTCATCGCTGTCACATGCATCCGCTAAGGAGATCTGCTCTTCTACCATTCTGGAAAATTCTGGAAACTCTTCTGGTAAAGGAATCTCAGCGCTTTCCTCTAACTGTGTGGCTGTGTCTTTTTGTAGAGCTGCCACTTTTAAATATTTTGGCATATCAGCTTCCACTTCAATGGGCTGATTTCCTGTTTCATTTTCATTTAAATTAAATATTATGCAATCCTCTTGATGGCAGCACACTGTCTCATTTGAATCATAAGGGTACACAGAATGAATTTTAAATATTCCTTTGGGCTGAGAGTCCAGGTGTTCTGGCAACTCGCCCTTGGCATCTACATATTTTTCAGGAATATTCCCAATCACCATGTTATTTAAATCTGCCGTATAATGTGATTTTTGTATGGCCATTCCTAATGGGGAGTTTTCCTCTAAATGAATATCCTGACAACCTTTATTATTTACCATGATTTTTACAGATCCCTCACCAATGTCTACCAATGGAATGTATTCATAATCCAGGCCTTGCTGTTTTATGGATTCATTCAGGCATACAAATGCATCAGAGCCTTTCATCTGCTGTCCATTTTTGCATTTCAGTGTTATTGCAAACTGTTTTGTAAATGCAGGAACAATAGTATTTTTCCTCATTTGTAATTCGACTGCATAAGGAACTAGTTGTGCACAATGATAAGCCCTTCTTTTGTCTTCAAATTCAGGTGCCGGCCCACCTAGGCGTGACCATATTTTTTGATTAAGGAAATCTAACACCATACACATTCTGTGCATGATGTCATTGCCCATGTAAAATTCATTTTGTGCTCCATTCACTATCCATACATTATGGTAAATTGTTTTCTGCCCAATGCTAATTTTAAGCATGCATCTGCCTGCAATTCGGTTTTCAAAGTCTGGACTGTCCAACCCAGAAACATATTGGTTTTTAATCCTAAATTTCGGGATTTCTTCCCTCTCCATAATTTTTTGCAACAATTTCTCATTAATGAAACTCCTTTCATGTTCAAGCGCTAAAGTGGCTTTTATTGTTTTAAGATAATCATTTATACCAACGTGAACCCATGGTTGCTCATCTTCCATGTGTATTTCTGCCAGAGTGGTAATGTGTTTTTCTGAATCTGTTTTAGGAATAATATTCTGTTTGCATGTATTCTCTTTTAAGTAAAAACGTAATGTGTGCTCATCTATAGCAGTCTGCCAATCTTTCCTTGGGTCCAAGTATATTTGTACAGGTAGTTTTTCATTGTCGCTCTGATCTTTGTCTTGACACATTAATATAACAGTGACACTAGGTATGCAGCTATTCTGGAGATATACCTCCACAGCATCATTTGTTTTGGCAACGGTGTGACATTCTTTTATATTGCTGTTTTGTGATTTTAGTTTCTTAGGCCTCAATGGTTTTTTGGTTAAGGACCACAGCACTCCATTCACCCCATCTATGAGAGGAGACAATCTTTTCAGGCAATCTGTCCCCATCAGAAATGGAATTTCACAAATAGATGTGATCAATACCTCTTGTTTCATTCTGTGCTTTCCTATTTTTATGTCAACCTCAGTTACACCTATGATGGGCACCTCCTCCCCATTAAAGTTATGCACTGGGCCTTGATTTGCCTTCACTGTGATCTGACTCTGTGGAGGCCTCCCTTCATTGATACTCTTTACCAGCTCCTTGGACATAATTGTGGCCTGTGCGCCAGTGTCAATCATAGCGAAGGTGTGGCATTTTTCTTCTACAGTGATGGGTGCATAATATCTGTCCTCAACTTCCTCTAATACACATAAGAAATGTGAATTCTTACTGATTTCAGGGCTCACCTTTCTCAGGTCTTTTTCACTTTTGGCTAAGCACATTGGTAAATGAAAAGACATTTTTCCCTCCTTTTTACCCATTTCTGTGCGAGATATTTTATTCATTTCTCCATGTTCAGAGGTTTTTTGGAGTGTGGCCACCGTTCGCCCATCCATCTGGGTAACATCAGAGACCACATTACAACCTTCCAACTGAACATGTGTAACAACATCATTCAGCAATTTGACATTTTTTAATTCTGTGCATTTGTGATCATTTAGTGTAATACCAGCCCTTTCAGCCTCTTCAAGAATATGTGGCTCAAAGAATTCTTCAGGTGATTGACTTGTACCCTCCTTGTGAGTATTTCCTTTTTCTGTCTGTGTTTGGTCATTGTTTTGCTTGCCCAGGGAAGGAGCTATGGCATCCCCACTTACTCCCTGTTCACTGGTATTCCCCATGCATGAGTCATTTTTTTTAAATCTGTCCCTTTGTTCTTTTGGAATTCCTAATGTTTCTTTTTCATTTGTGCAAATCTTTACTGTTTTATTTAGCTCTAAGTTAAACCGTATCTCTTTTTTAGAAGTATTTGCACTTTCTATCACAATTTCATTTACTGGTACTTTCATTTTTAATCCATTAGTCACCTCAGAGTTGTCATGCAAAATTATATCAGAGCAATCTGTCATTTTGGCACTGCGATTATCATGAGTACTTAGTCACTTTTCGGAAGCCCCCCGGTCATTGCTATGGCCATCAGCCCCCTCTTTGGAAGGTTGTTTTTGCGCTGTATAGAGCTTTCCTATTTGCTCAGCTAACATTTTCACTTGGGCCTCAAGGCACTGGAACCTTTCCATCTCTCTAGGATCCTCTTTCTGTGGCCTAGGTCGATATTGGTTGTTTTCCCCCTGATTGGATCTATTCTGATACCTCTCAGGTGATTGATACCGGTTGGGATGGTTTCTGAACTCTTGATTCATTTGTGGAGGGGAGCGGGTTGCACCCATCCTTTGATTATAGTCCCCTGGTGGGGAATCATTGTACTGGCGTGGACTGTAGTTCACGTTTTGCCTCATGTCCTGTCTCTCAGATTGTGGGTACTGGCCCCTATGTTGATTTCCATTATCAGTAAATCGATCCACATATCGGGGCCTATCCTGATTACCATATATCATGGTGTTGGGATCAAACCTACTCTGTGTCCCCAATGACTGGTAGGGACCATCATTTCTTTGATCTTGATTTTGTCTCTGGTTATTGTTCATACCTTCCATATCAGGCCGATATCTTACCCGGGGTCTATCCCCTAAATATCTAGGGCTGATGTAGCTCTCTCTATTACTAGGATCATGTGTTTGGAACATTGGTACAGGAAATGGCGATCTTTGTTGATTACCCCTTTGTTCAGGTGTCACATTATTTTTACCTTGGCTTTGAGCAGACTCAAGGGACATTTTGGCTGACCTGATTTCCATTACTGTGGCTGAGGGTTCTTTAGATTTAGGCCTAGTATCTTTCATTTTATCACTTTCTCTACCCTGACAATAGAGTACCTCATATAGCTTGGTGCTTTGATGTACAATCCATTCAAGGGACTTGTCACGGTCAAATTCACGGACCAATTGGGATATGATGTCTTTCTGTAGCCCATAGAAGTATGCGGTTTTAAACTCATTGGAATTTGAGTCAAAAGATACATCAAAGCGAGAGAATGCTCTTTTTAAGTCTTGTAAAAATTGGCGAGGGGATGTATTAGGTCCAGCAGTAATAGTGTACGCGACTTTCTTTGCCTCCTGCAATGACTGAAAAGGAGAAAAATGACGCCTAATTTCTTTTTCAAACTCCAGCCATGTCATATTCTGCTGTTCATTTAATCCCCTTATGATGCTGGCTGTCGGGGCATCTAAAGTTAAATGAAAATATTGTCTGTACTGTTCCCTAGGTATCTGGAGTGCTTTAAAAATGTCATGCACCGCTTCTAAGTGATCCTCAATGCAGCATTCACCTCCCTTTTTAAATGGTTTGATCAGGGCTTTAATGGATTTCATTATTTTTATGGGGCTACTTGTTGCAATACATGGAATTGCACTATTTTGTGAGTCAATCCTGTTTTCAGGTGTATGAGATTGGTGACTGCCCCCAATGGGAGTATCAAATCCCCCAAGGGCGCTGCAACCAAGTTCAGTCACCGGCCCAGTCACTGGAGCACTAGTTCTTTGGGCAGAGCTAGAATTCACCTCCACTCCATTGAAGGTGGTACCCTGCCGCCTCTCCTGGGACCTGGGAATGCACATTTGCTGTTCTAAGTCCTTACATTTTTTAAGGAGTCTGTTGGCTTCATCATGCAAATAATTATTTTCATCACTCATTTTATTAATTGCCTCCTGCATATCACACATTTGCATTTGGCATTCATTGAACTCTTTATTTCTCTTGTCTCTTTCTTGGATCATTTTAATCATTTCTTGTTCTGCACTCTGGAGATCACCTTCTTTTTCGCAATGTTCTTTTTGTAAAATCTGCATTTCTGAAACAACCTCATCTTTATCCTGCCTAATGTGATCCACTAAGGCTTTTAAGTGTGTCAATTCTTGCTCACTATCTTCAAATTGTTTCTTGCTTTTGGATAACTGAGTATCAAAGTCTCTGCATTTTAATTGCATGTCTTTTTGGCATACATCCAATTCTGCTCTCAACATTTCCTGATTTTTACTTGCCCCATCTAATTCAGTCTTTAACCTGTTAATTAGCTGAGTATCATTCTCTTGCATTCGCAGGGACTTGTTTAAAATAAACCATATTTTGCCGCATAGCCGTATTAAACAGTCTTTCTCTGCATTTTTATCGGCTGCATTCAATAATCTTGTAAGGCAGACCTGAATTATGCTGCCTTCTGCAAAAATATTGTCTAGTTTTTCTTTCTGCACCTCACCCTGAATGCGGTTACTCCATTCTAACGTGCTATTCGAAGACCAATTCCCATGTGCAAATAACTTTGCCTCTAAATATTGCACTAGATCTGAGAATGTGGTTTCCCTTTGTGACATTCTGAAATTCGTTTTTTAGTGGCACACTGCTATTATAAAATGGGTTCCCTTTAATGTGCAAATGGCAGTGTGAGACACGCTTGCCACGCCCAGTAGGTACTCTATGATCACTTTCCTGGCCTGCAACGCACCATCAATATGTAGGGTATTTTGTGGAGATTTGGGGCCTGACGGTATTTTATTACCGCCGAAAAATAACTTAGCAATAATCACTCTTTGTATTCAGATTTGGCCATGTGCAACAATAATACAATGGACATGCATTATTTCAGCACCCAGACCTGCATATTTGGTATACGTGGTTGGTGGTATTTTGGTGAGCATAATTCCCTTGTTTTATTTGTGGCCCCAATGTCCAGAATCCCTTATCTTTGCTTAGATTTTTCGTGTGATCACTAGAGAGACCTCAGACCTGCATTCTAGGAATACCACATTTCCAGTGATAGTGTTGGTGCGCCACCATGGGCGAACTCACTGACTTATTTACGACAGAGAGCTATATGTGGTAGTCTTGTGGTAATTTCCACTACCTTATATACGGTAGGGAGCTATGTTCAGAGAGTCTCTCTTCCCGTTGGCTCATGTACCTCCAACAAGTTATGCTACAGTTACTCACAATTATTCATACTGATTCTGACATACACACATCTGTCTTAAAATGACCATTGCACTGTTTAAAAATCTCCCCACATCATTGGCATTGTAATGGTAAATAGAAAATAAACCACCCGTCTGTTTTCAAATATTTTCTGTATTATAAAAGTTGCATTTAGACATGATCTCATTCTTTACAGAAATAAATAAAATGGTACAGTAAAAGCATTTTCTATGTCACACTGCAAAGAGCGTGGCGGAGAACAGAACTCAAATTGCAACATTGGTATTTGATTAAGACACGCACAGGAATCCTACACTGACTGCATATTTTCGTGCACACACCCGGCTCCCACGCTTAGGTAATTACCTTATCTGAGTGTTCTTCAGTTGTTCTCTTTGTGAATGTGGCTCTCTTGGATTAACTCCAGCAAAAAGGAACGCTTGCCTTCTCAAGCCGGGGTCATTGCCTGGAATTCTCAGCTTTTTCAGATAGGAATGCCTCAGCCAGTGGAAAGGTTTTTCTTTCAGCTCTCCCCAGTCTCGACTGCAGCAGGACACCGGAATTTGCATTCAGTCAGGACCCCACAGCCAGGTCTTCTCCCCAGTAGTGCAGAAAGATGTCTGCCTGTCTTTTTCCCTGATACTGCCCACTAAAACTTTCCTCTCAGCCCTCTGTATGACGTGTCCCAATGAAATCCATCATCTCTCATCCTCCTACTCTTCGACAATAGCTTCGCTTATACATTTGCAATTGTTGCAAATCTGACTTCCTCCTTCCTGCAGTTACTGTGCACAAAAACACGGAGAATCAGGCAGAGAAGAGAAGAGAAAAAATCTGCACACACATTTAAATGGTTTTCAGAGTATGCCTAATTCTGCAGTGGAGAACACATTTTATTAGTGGGTTATATTAAAATAAGGTTTTATTAGTCAGGTTAATGGTTAATAGGTTAGCTGTTAATTTTCAAATGTGTCTCTAGCAATATAGGCATTTCAGGTGAAAAATAGTGTGCATTTTTAAATGAACACGTGTGCTTTTAACTGTAAAAATAGATTTGCATCTTATATGTTAAAATCGTTTTTGACTGAATAGTCTGTCTTTCCTTGTTAATCTGCTAACCCATATAGCAATGCACCGCACCCTTGTGGTGGTGGTGCTGAAAAAAAAAATGTTGCTACTTGTGCAGTAGCGCTGTACTCTGTGCTGTTTGCTAAATATCCTTACAGACCCTTTTTAGCCAAGATCTGATGAAGGTGGTCCCTCTACCTGGAGAGGACAGTCCAGCTTGTCGCTTGTAGCATGAAAATATTGAAGGTTGTCAGGAAGGGCATAGAGCCCTGTGTATGCCACAGGTGGCTAAACCCATGTGTATTCCAACTGGCAATCGTAACCAGTCAGTGAGCTTGCTCACTTGGGTACAAGGTACCATCTGCGACTGGCAACTGAGCCCATGATATTGCCTCATATTAAGGGTACCTACCCCCAAGTGCCTGTGCTGCTGGTCGATTTTCATGGGGATAACCACCCCACCTTACCTCGTCTGTACATGCCAAGTCAATATCACAAGCCACTCGCTTCACTTGCCCATATGGGAGACTAGATGCTGGCCGTTGATGGCAAACTGGGAGCTTCAAACCCAAGTTGATTAGAGTGTTGACATTGGCACAGAGTACTGACACAACTGTAGAAGACACAGAACGAATCAAACCCCAGTTAGAGGGACTTCCCAACTTCGAGAGCTTAATCTGTAACATATCCCCAGTGGAAATAGTTGACAACCAAGGGACAGAGGCCCATAGCCGCATTAAGGCTGTTCTATTTAGAAAGGGCTAGTATCTGAGGTATGGATCTCCTCTAACTTTACCAAGGAGCCCAGCCTCAATTTCCCCACCACCATATTGCCAGTGGACACACTGTTGCGACCAGAATCATACATCACTTTAGATGTGTCAGGTGAGGTGGATGCATTCTAAAGGACATTTCGGCCCGACTAGGTGGGAGAGTGAGAGAGTTTCCAGACAGACCCATCATTTTCCAATGGTCCCTGTGGGTTGGGGGTTCTAGAATGAACCTTGAATTGCCTTGATGCACCATCACGGAGACCACCCAACGCCTTTACCCTGAGGGAGACTCAAAGTCACTAGGACTGAAGTTGAAGAGGAAGAGGGAAGGGGCATAGGAAGTTTAGGTTGTGCTCACTTATGCATGGGCCCAAAGAGTGATAGTGCGCCTTGTACTATCGATCTGGACCCTTGAGAAAACTGTAGGGGCCTTTACAACTCAAAAAGAGGTGGTCGATGGGGGTAACTCTCGTGTACCAGATGGAGGATGGGTTGTTAATGGAGGCCCCTCCAGAGTTTCACCCTGTTGATCCCTTAGTTGTTATGAGGCTTATTAGCTGAGAATTAGCAAACATCATTGATATCTCGGCACATAGTGCCTCGAGTGCATCCTCTTTTGATACAGCCGCGATGTTGATGGAATCTTGAGACCTCTATCACACATCTGAGGCATCAGAAACCACAATCGTATCATTCCTTACTTCCAAGTCCTCATTGTCAAGCCTCTCTGTAGGAAGCTGCGGGTTCCTCTCAATAACTTCAGTGGAGTAATTGTCAGAGGCTGCTATGTCATGGGAAATGGAAGCCTTTTGATGGGAAATGATAGCGGGGCATGGTGCCCCACTGGACGCCACCAGTTTAGACATCATATTATGTAAACGTTTGCTGGCCAGCCGCCACTAGAGAGCACAAGGCAAACAAGGCTTCTACCTTAGCAATCAAATCCTCCAGCAAGTCAGGTGGAGACGTAGCCTCACTCGTGCCCCTTGAATCATGCAAATTGGTAGAGGCTCCAGAAGAACTACGTGTTACCCCAATTCCATCTTGGGAAGACACAAGTGCTTCTAGATTAGGGCTGGCTGGCTGATTTCAGAACTGTGTGGCATCTCTCGCCATCTGTTTTGGTCCCAAGGAAATCCACCTTATACTGTTACATAGGGTTAGCAGAGATCCATTGTTGTTCAAAGAATGTACTGAACAGGATAGTTGGGAGTCTAAATCAGCTTCGACGGCTGTTGCCTCAGTAGCTATATGTGCTGTTCTTGTATATAGTACCTTTAACAGATGGTTTACTGCTAAGGAAAGAAGTTATTGGAGGGTTACTAATATTAATCCTGCATCCTGAAAAATACCTAGAATCCTTGGCTGAGTAGAGGGGTCCGTACTCCCAGGGGAACCCCCTTCTTTCTTTCCTTTTTTTGTTTTAGGGCTGTCCCTTAATGGTTTTCCTCATTGGTGGGGGATTTGGGGCTTGCTACCACTTAAAGATGGCATCACTCCACAGACCCGGCCTCCTTATAGGCTTAGGTTTCCTTTCCACAGTGTCTTACTCACACCTGCAGCACCACGAGCTCCCAATAGGAGTATCCTAGGAAACGCTGTGCAACAAACCCCCAGGCAAAAGCTTTGTAATCACACTAATATGAGATGGCTCCTGGGGAATTCTTACTGCATGTAGTTGTAGAAAGCAGGCAAGAAAAAGCATATTCCATAGCTGCATAAACAGCGCCAAACAGCCCCTGTGACTGCCACAGAGAACACAGGCAGAGACTAACTTTAATTCAAGACCATGTACTTGGTGGGTAGTGCTTACTTTATGTCTGTAGTTGTCTCTCTTCCAAGTATTCCAATCGGCACCACGACTTCCTGAGCAGCCTGCCCTCTGAGCACAGCAGTCCCTGGTGTAAGAGCCGAGGGGGGAGGAAGAAGATATATGCTGGCAGCAACCCAGCATTCCAGACCCGCAGAGGTATGCTAGAGAGCACCCCAGAACGCCCACAGACCACACAAGACAACTCTCTCACCACTCTGCGTGGCACTTTGCGTTTGTGTTTCTGACTATTTTCAGAGTGTTCGAAAAGGGAAGCAGTCACCTACATATGCGTGTCATGGATTCCTTAATAATTATTTCTCAACAATAGAATACAATTGCATGCCCTGTTTAAAAACAGAATAATAGTCAGGGACGTAATTTGGGAGTCGCCAGGGGTCACAGTTGCAACCCCTGGGGACTCCCTTACGACCCCACCACACCAAGGCTGCTGAGTCCACAGCCCAGTCTTCATCCATCAGAGTGAAGGCTGGGCCGGGGAGGTGCTCAGTAGGGGTTGGAGCTGATTGTGACATGTGGCACATGTCACATGCCACATTCAGCTCTAGCCCCTTCTCCCTCAGCATGCTTGCAGCTCATATAGAGAGACCAGGAAGCTGTCATAGCTTCCTGGTTCCTGTTTGTGAGCAGCATAGAGGAGCCGAGGGTGGCCTGAAAGTATGGACCAGTGCTGCAAGAAAAAGGAAAGAAGGCTTTAAAAAAATATATCATGTGTATGTTACATGTGTGAAGTGTGTGTGTTTTTGAATGTTCTGTCTGAGTGGATGTGTGCCTGTGTAGAGAATGCAATGAGTGGATGTAAGACAAGGTTTGAGTGAGTGGTGGGTGAATGAGAAGTCATGTGATGTGATGTTGTTTTTTGAATGTTCTCGGTGGGTGCTTGTGAGCCTGTGTAGATAATGCAATGCATGTATGTAAGAGAAGTTGTGAGTGACTGGTGGGTGAATTAAAAGTGATATGATGTATGTTTTTGAATGTCCTGGGTGGGTGGATATGTGCCTGTGTAGAGAATGCAATGAGTGGATGTAAGAGAAGGTGTGAGTGAGTACCTGGTGGGCGAATAGATAGTGATGTGATGTGTGTTTTTGAATGTTCTGGGTGTTTGAATGTTCTGAGTATATTCGCTTGTGTATAGAATGCAGTGGGTGGAGGTAAGAAAAGGTGTATGAGTGAGTGACTGGTGGTGAATGAGTATAAATGTGATGGTGTTTTTTGAATGGGTCTAGACTGGCTTACACTGGAACCAGTTTAGACAGGTTTTCATATTGTGGAATGCTACTTTTTATGGCCAAACGAAGGGGAGTATGTTCTTACATAGGAGAACTGTCAGTTGTGTGCCCAGTGGCAGTAATGATAGTATAAAAAACATCTTAAAGAGAACATGAGTATGGTCTTATATTGGAATTCTAGCATATGTTGGAGCCAGCATGGAAATGTATGGTCACAGCCAGCATTAAAACATTGATATATACATATCCAGGGGCAGGGATGATAATGCATTAGGAAATGCCCTGTTCAGTTTTGGTGACTTGTATCTATTGTACTTTTTCTTCATGATTTAACCTACACCCTACACAACTGATTGTTGGCCTTGTACCCAAATTGATATACTTTTACCCACTTTTTCACAGATAACACCTACTTCTGTGTCCATTGATCTATAGATGTCTTATGCAGTAGCTGTAGCCTGTGTTAGAGATTTTGGTTACGCTGTTACAAATACTGCATTGTGCATATTTTGCATATAGACCCTACGTCGAATCTGGAAAATGACATTCCCCAAATGTGTGATCATGGACAAATCACGCCTCCCTCTGTGTCTGGTTTCTTATATCTAGCTGAAATTAGAGCGCCGGGAAACACAGATGCTAGACCCATCGGAAAATCTGAAGGCCGTTTGCCATCACTTCTTGCAAAGTCACTTGGGGGTGGGTTCAAATGTCACTTCCTGTGATGTCATCAGGGGGTCAAGGGCTGTGTGATGTTACTTCTGCTACTCCAGGCATTTTGGTGAAATGACATCCCCTGATAATAGTTGGGATAAATTAACAACCTGAAGAAAGCTTGAAAGCATAATTAAATGTTAATAAATATCATTGCTGTTTTGGGACCATGGGAACCGAGCCATGGAAAACATGTCTCATTACCGGCAACTGATTTCACACCGGTGGAAGGGTGCTCTATATAGTTAATGAGGGTAGAACGGAGGCAGCCATGGATGCCATGCCAGGGAAATGGGATTCTGGAATGCACAGCATTTCCTCTGGAGCAAGCAGAGCAAGCCCCTTCAAGTATGCAAACTCTGGGTTTTCCATTTATTATTTCTCTTTGATACTGCAGAGCTCCTAGGATTAGTGTGGGAAGTGAGCCATGAAGAACATGTCTCATTTTAAACATATAAATATGAATATTTTTTAAGACGTACGTGAGATTGGTGGTAAGGTTCTCAAATGCGGTATTTGAAAAAAGCTCCCCTTTTCAAAATGTTACTTCATTTTGAGATGAGTTCTCATTTGGGGTATTTACCACACACTGTATATATAGAACACTGCATGAGATAAATGACTTATACCCATGCAGCACCTCTCCTATGCAATCCATTGTCATAATTAGGCGTGCTTTTAAGCATACTTTTTTTTTAACCCGTCCACTATACTCATAAGGAGTCCCAAAAAGGGCACACACAGCTTTCCATTATAATGAGCTGTAAAACATATTTGGCAGGAGCTTATTTTCATATACAGAGCACTCGTGAGATTAGTATTTCTGTGCACAGTCCTCCATAAGAGATGCAATGTTTATGTCGTTATTGTTCTGTTTTAATAGCCTACCAGTTTTCATGTATCGCAAATTCCCAAATTGTAAGATTTGCCCCGTATGTTATGGGTAAGCATGTACTGTGGGTAACAGGGAATTGAAACATCTAAAGTTGCCCGATATCAGATGTGATTCACCTATCCATAGTCTAGACTTCGTCTTTGCAATATGGCATTTTTTTTGTTTTGTTTAACTATTATAAAACCAGGACTGCAATTCCCAGAATGCAAACTATACACAAAAAATACAGGGCCGCAGGATTCTTAGAACTTCAAGCCTCATGCTGTAGTCCCTCTCTTGCCATCAGGCGGCAATGTCCTCTATCAGGTGTTCAGCCCCCCTGAACTGGCTCCTGCCATGTTTTCTCCTTCATTCTGATAGAAGCTGTTGAAGTCGAACCTCTTACACGCCTTGAAGACTCCAATGTAGGTGATGTGAATTTTATTTAGGTGTTCCCATTGAACTCAACGGAGAATTAACACTTTTGGAGCGTTAGACACGTTTTCTGGGAGGTATGTCTATTCAAGTCTATGGAAGGGCTTGTAGTTATGCATAAAATGAAAGTGAGTCCATAACCGTTACCACGTTCCAAACGGTATACAGTCTTTTCATTGAAAAATGTTTAATTGAAAGATGTTTCATCGTAAATGTTTAATTGAAAACATTTCTAATCTAAAAAAATCTTTCAGTGATTTTTTTCCCTATTTAAAATATATGTATGTATGTTTGGGTGGGGTAAAGGGTTACATTTGGAAACAGGGGTTTAGGGGACACTGCAATACAAATAAAAGCATTCTTTTTATGAATGTTTGGGGTGTTTTAAAGGGTAGAAAACAGGGATTGGGGACAATAAAAAAATTATATCAGTACATTCAGTACACACATTTTCAGTGAAAAATGTCATTAATCTACATTAGGTGAAAACGTTTTCAATGAAACATTTTTCGATGGAACATCTTTCAATGAAACATTTTTTTTTTGTGAAAAGACATGTAAGCGTTCCAAACGATGGTGAGTTGAGGGGTAGACCTTTCATTATGTTTTTCTTAATCATCATCTTGTTCCACAGAGCCTGTGCGGGCTCATAATTTCGTTTTACTGAACACCAATTACATTGACAATTCGTTTCTGATATGCCCAGACGGCTTGATAAAGGAATACGCATTGTAGGGAAACGCAGCGGATTAGTGACTAATAGATTAAAATCGCACGCACTGTTTGAGAACAGCACAATAGCCGAGATGAATTAAGAACCCGGAGAAAGCTGGAAAATGCTAATTAAATGGTAAGAACCCGGAGAAAGCTGGACAATCCTAATTAAATGGTAATAAATATCAAGAGGAGGCTGTAGAAAGGCGCCGTGCCTTTGCTTGCTGTTCTCGGAGTGTGGGAAGTGAGCCATGAAGAACAGGTCTCATTAAAGTAAGTTGATTTCACGCCGAGGGAAGAGTGGCCGGCACCCTGTGAGCGTCCCTGATGGAGTGTGCTGTGGCACGCCCCATGCAGCCCCTTTAATGACAGCGGAACGCGAGGCAACTATGGGCGCCATGCTAGGACATGTCCTATGGGCAAGCAGATCAAGCACCATGAAATATGCAAAGTGTGGGTTTGATACTTTGCTGCATGTTAGTTAGATGCAGAGGCGTTGCTGGGGGGGGGGGGCTATAGCCCCTGGTCTTTTGGTTGTAGCCCCGGGTAGAATCTCAGGAGCTGCAGCCAAAAGGCTAGCTAGCCCCCAGTCCCAACAGTTCCGACATCAGCATAGCCCCGGGTCTTTTCCAGACCTAGCAACACCCCTGGTTAGATGCCTCTTTGCTACCTCATGTTTCCAGTATTTCAAATCCAAGAATAAGAATATTATGGAAGACAAAGGGACTACTATGAGATTGGTGGCAAGGATACACTCGCGCAGTATTTGAAATGTGTCCTTTTTTTAAAAAAAAAGATCGCTTAGATATGAGTGGGGTTCTTATGGGATACTTGCCACACGTGGTATGTAGAAAGTACAGCGTGCAGGGGTGGACTCGGAACCAAAAGAGGCCATGGCGACAATTTAAAAAGTGGCCCCATGTTACACATTTTCAGCAAGCCAAGCCTTTTTCCTATGTGAACATTTGGAAATAAAATAGGTTATCACACCAAAGAGGCCCAGGCTGCAGAGGTCTACCAGGAACTCTCCAGAGGTCCCAATAGGCGGGCCAGTCCACCAAGCACAGCATGAGGTTAAGGACCTTTAGTTACCAATGCATAATTTGGCCCATACAATCAGGGACGTCATTTCACCAAAATGCCTGGGTAGCAGACTTGATATCACCCGACCGTTGACCTCTGATGACATCACAGGAAGTGATCAATTGGCCTCGACCCCGAAGTGACATGACGGGAAGTGATGAAACACGACCTTTCACACCTTGACAAAACAGGAAGTGGCATCACATAGCAAGTACACTACGCAAAACATGGTTACGATATCACTATAATGTGATATACATTTCTTACAAGAATGGATCACCATATGCATCGTTAATAACAGTGTGTATGGGCCCATATTACTAAATCCCCTTGAATGAAAGTAGACGTCCAATGGCCAAATGATAATAATGTACGCTTAAGCGATTTATATAGAACACACATATACATACACTATCACCCAATCTGTGTCGGTATTCATTTACCGACCTCAGAATGATGAAAGGTCGAGTTGTGGTGTTTAAGAACAGACTAAATAAGAGTCTGGCAATTATTGCATAGAATTCTAGAAAGACACAATATTTCTTATTCCTATTCTTTCTTTCTTATTTATGATCACTTCTCCAAGTGTACATTGCGCTGGCCACAGCCCAGGAGCTTACATTAAAAAAAAAACGTTTTTTTTTTTGTTTTTTGTGTTTTTAGGGGTTGCAAGCGACAACACAGGGGTAGCAAGGGAGACTCCAGGGGTTGAAACTGCGACCCCTGGTGATCCCAAATGACACCCCTGCCTACAATCCCTAATCATGGTTAGGCAGTATTAAAAAACATACCTTTTTGATCACTTCCCCAATAATAACAAATATGCCCAAAAAGTGCACTTGCCGATTTCCAATATAATGCATTGAAAAGGATATACTTCAAAGGCGAGCGGTTATTAAAGTTACAGATTAGCGTTGCTGTAGGAGCATGATGTTATAGTGGTTTCACATCTTAGCATGCAAGTTGGTGTATACATTTTAATGTCTGATGCCTTTGTTTTGTTGTGCGTCGTTTGGGTTGTTGAGGCCCTTTTTCATTTATCCATATGATGAGTTACTAGACAAAATAGACAAGTATGTAGGAAATTGCCTTGTTTAATTAGGTGCCATTTAATTGTAATAGGTGCGCAGTTGTCAAGCAGGTCAAGGCAATAGTACAATGTATGTATGTGTATGTATGTGTATATTTACAGATATCACTGGAGTGGAGTGTTGCAATGTGCATTTGTTGATGATTAGGTTTCCGGTGAGTAGGTCAGCAATGGGATTACTTAGTCCCAAGGTGATTCTGCTTTGATTGGCATGCTCTTACCTTCATATAATGTTGGTAACCACAGTCTGTGAATACATGCCAAATATTCAGGCTCCAATGTCTTCAAAGGGCATACCCTAATAGGTGGTTTGAGGATGAGTTTGGGATTGAGGAGGATTTCAAAATGTTACCTCATAATGTGGCTTGGGTAGTATGTGTGCGTCCAGGTTTGTGTTAAAGGGATGTCCAGGTGTGACTGTGGTTTGAGGCTGTTGGTACCCCTGGTGACTGAGTGTCTCTTACAATGTTTGGTTGGGGCTTCATCGAGTACTGTGCAACTGAGATGTGCCCGGAGCTGTGCTATTATTCCTCCTGTTATCGGTGACAGCACTAGCTGGATAGTTTGGAGTGTGGTGCTGTTGAATGGCCAACCCTGGCATGATTGCTGTTCAAGGCTTGACATGTGTGGCAGGCATGGCATTGGTGTTTTCTCTTGATAGATGGTGTCTGTGCTGGTGTAGTATATGAGAGTTTGTATCATTACTCAATAGCAGGTGTGGTTCTGTTGCGTTAGGAGCATGAGTTGTCAGTGGTCTTAGCTCCATTGCATTTTAGGGTGAATTCTGGGAGGTTCCTTCTTTGTGGTGATCTCAGCTCCTGCAGTGATGCCAGAAGTGGCTGCATGCTTCCTTCTACTTTCCTGTTGTGTCTGTGTGGTGTGTATGATCCATGAATGTTGCGTCTGTGAATGGTGTGAGTCCCTATGCTTGGAGTTTCACTCGGCATAGTATTGGCATTGAGCCTGCATCTACCCTGTTTTCGTGTTGTGCAGTAGGTGTATAGACCTTGTGTTCCTGGATGGGTGCTGGACAGGAACACGTGGTGTGAACGCAGTGTGAGGAGAAACGGAGATCTACTAAGAAAAGTTATCATTTGAAAGATGAGCTTTAGTATTACATGGCATAGGGCACTATGTTCATTAGTGTGCTTATGCTGTAGGAAATGTTCTGAATGTTCATGTAAAAAGTAAACTATAGTGAATACGGTAAAAGAGAACTACAGTGACACTTTAATGGTGAAAACATATTTAATAAAGAATGTATAATGTTCTGGGATATCATAGGATAATAGTTTTATGACTAATTGGTCGTGTAAATATTTGATTTATTGCCGAAGTTATTTACACGCAATGGGCCTCATTACGAGGTTGGAGGTAGTCATGGCGCTATTAGGAGGTAGTCATGGCGCTATTAGCGCCATGACTACCTCCAATACCGGTACCGTGTCGGGTCCCATTCAATGGGGACTTACCGGTCTATTCTGACCTTTGCGGGACCGGTAAGTCCCCTTTAAAAAAGCCATTCCCCATTCCCATTTCAGCCCCCATAGGGCTCAATGGGAAGGAGGAAGGTGCTAATAACGGTACAGCAAATTGCGGTACCGTTATTAACTCTGAAGTCCCTTAACGGGTCCCTTCCATAACGCCTGGTAACCCGCTAAGGGACCTCGTAGTAGGGCGGTAAGGGATTACCGGCACCGGTGCCCTTACCGTTGCCGGTAATCCCTTACCGCCCATCTCGTAATGAGGCCCAATGACTTAAAGACCAACGTGTAATTTTTTTCTACAGTGTGTCCTTATAGCCTAGAGGAATCATTCTCTATAGCAAGGAGAAGGGAATGCATACAAAGTCGATGTCATCAACTGTGCTGTGCCATATGTACCCTTTACACAAATGTCAAGGTCGTCAATTTCAATTTGCGCATAGCAAACCACATACAGAATGAATTCTAAGCTACCAGATATAAGAATAATTCAGCAGCCACTGCTATCTGTTGAAGTATACAACCATGTTCATTCTATAGAAAACCAGGGTGATTCAGACGGTGCAATGAGAATATTGACTGTAGGATTAATGGTCAAGTGTTATCTCAACAAAATACTAGCCTTGGGGAATCGCTGCTCAATGAGGCTCGTTTATGTCATTTTATCATTTAATTAAAACTTTAAAGAGCAATTTACCCTGATTGGAACTTTAACACCATCAAATAAACGAACTTGAGACACACACAGAGTCCAGGAAATTGCTTTAATTTATTTCATTATATTGCTTATAGCGCAAACCTAGCACAAGAGCAGCGGAGCGCTTTACAGTGGGACAGTGGCAGCATTGGGCTTGGCATTTTATGCAGTATCACAGTGGTGGTGGTGGAAAGTGGGTGGAATTTTCATTTTTTGAAAGAGCCACGTTTATAGTGTTTTGCGGAACTCGAGGATTGTGGAGGCATTTGAAGCGATTGAGTTCCAGATAGACGGGGTATGGCAGGAAATAGACTGCTTTCGAGCATTGTCTTTATGGGCTAGCTTAGACTCGAACCTTTTGACAGTTTTCCTATGTGAGGTGTGAGAGTCTACAGAGGTTTGTAGATTAGCTGTCAAATGTGTTTTTATTGAGTTCAATCAACTGAGACTACAATGTGAAGTAGCAAAAACGTAGTGTGCATGAGGCTAAACAACATAGGAAAACAGCAAGAGTTGCAATAAGGGCAACCGGGAAAAAGTAGGTTTATATGAAATATATGTCCATATACAGGCACTGCACCTTCTTATTAAAGATGTAAGCTTATTCACAGTCGTTTGCCTAACAGGACATCCAATCCATGCCAGACATGCTCACACAGGGAACACAACAAACAAGAACGACGTGAGGATAAAGAATGGGGAAAAAGGAGAAGACAAAAGAAAGGGAAGAGAAGATTCCAAGAAAGTGTAGAAGGACCCATACATTCATTGAGGCCATGTAAATGAAGTTAGTTCCTGTCAAAACAATGTTCATGTTCCAGTGGCATGTAGAGGTAATGCCTTTTCAGAATTAAGTTGAAACAGTCACACATCCTTTAGGTATAGAGGGCTATTGCCCACAGGGCCTATAACAGATATGTGTAAAGGTTAGGCTCTAGCTCGTTCACCAATGCACAGCAGTAAGAAAGCTGAAACAATGAGGCACAGCAGAGCAGGGGGCACTTTCTGTGAAAAGATTTGGTTTCCTTTTTTTGGCTATAAACTTAACAAAAAGTAAAGCTCCACAATTTCATCTCAAGGGCACTCAATTACATTATTTACTTATGTACCTATTATAGAAATGTCAATTCAAGTATTCATTATGATAACATAGATTGTAATAAACATCTATTCACTTACTAATAAAACATGTATAAAAATATACAGATAAAACCATTCAACCGACAATTAATTTCATATCCTATACATATTTCAAAACCCCAACATGTGGCACTATTCACTGTCTTAATCATAGATTTCTTTAAGCCAAAAAACACGTAATGTGCACATTTCCTCTCATTCAGAAGCCCAACTTGTCCAAGTTTCTGTCCTTCAAGCTTTATTACGCTGAACATTCATCAGGAGCTGACAAGTTTGTATGTGTGTTGTGTTCACTAAGATCAGTGCATCCCAATCTAACGTAGTCCCTTGAAAAAAACTGTTTCATTTGATTACTAAGTCTCAAAGTGACTTTCTTGTAACATCATACAATAGTCCCTTATACATATGATATGGTAATGTAATGCTCCATATCTTACCACAAGCTCTCGGAATTCTCTTTACTACCACCTTCAACTCTAAGTGTTGACCATCTGCGTACTTCAAATACAAACTCTTGATATTCTGTAAAGACAACAAAACCCATATCTCTTTACTCAAATGCCCATATTGTCATACCTAGTATACGCAATCCCATACCCTATGTGGATCTATGCTCTTGAGGTCTCACCTCTAGCAGACAATAACCACAATTCAGTCTCTTTGTATTAGGGTTGTTTAATCGCTGTTGGCTCTAAACCTAAGTCCAATGACCTAAAATGGAGTAGATTGCAATTAGACTAGACGTTCTAGACAAAACAAGCTCCCAAAATAGCACTCCATTCTAACTGTCATGTCTTTCCAATGTGAGGAGGTACTACCAAACCGGCTTACTTAGAAAAGCATTTTGCAGGGACTCAAAGTTGCACCTGTGTCCTCCACAAATGCAGATTCAATCCACAAAGCTCAACCGCCGTGAAATTAAATCAAAAACGTGTGTTACGTGTCCTCACCACGTCTGACATCATCGTTTCTAACGCGGATGTGACTATGTCATTGCGCTAGAAAATCCAGTTGGTTTCCTTTAGGACAGACAAATGCTCCTCCATCTTAGAGTGGTTTCATGGGATAATAGGACCCTACTCCACTAGTCATAAATGCCCATTACTGCTTGCACTCCAGAAGTGAGAGTCTTTCAATTTACGCTTGCTATTTCCATCCTTCATAGCTTTTAGGGTTTCCCAACTCACCTAGTTATGGGGCAACAATGTAACTCTGATACCTTTAGCCGTACCTGGTTTTATTACAACATTCCACAAAAGACCAACAATGGTGCATTAAAAATCCTCACGGGTATACATCTTATCTCATATTATAAAACATACAAAGTTCAATAATTAATATGAATCTTGCAATGCATAGATGTCAAAAATTGACCCACATTATAAATCTTAATAGGAAACACACTGGGATAACAAGACCAATAGAGCATGGAAATTGCTTCTCAACTTCTATCGTTTCTAGGTCACATTGCGCCACTAAGTAGACTCATTAAGTTCTTGGTCTGGAAAATCAGCCCCTGTAGATTCAAGAGTTTTTTTATTGATAACCTCCTGAGATACTCCTCTCACCTTTTTTGGCTAACATCTATTTATTTAAGGATGGAAAGAAGTATATCGATTGTGGTTCACATATCAAAACCTCCCCAACATTTGCTATAAACATTGGTCACCTCATCCCCAAAATAGTAGAAAGCCAACAATGAAAGGAGGGGGCGGGGAGAAAGAGGAAAAGAGAGAGAGAGAGAGAGAGAGAGAGAGAGAGAGAGAGAGAGAGAGAGAGAGAGGAAAGAGTGCAGGGTTATAATGACTAACACAACAAACAAGCACCTAAGAATGTACATTTTTCAAATGTGGCATATCAAGAGGCCATCTTCTATGCCCATCAGCCACTAAGCTGAGATTCTGCTTGTTGAAATGGACAGTAACTTTGTAAAAGCTTAATACAGACACCAATGTGTTCTTCTCCTCCTTCTGAAACATTGCCATACCCCACAGCCAGACCTCCCATAACCTATTTAGTATCCCCAATATCCATACAAATATAAGACCTTTTTTGAAACATGAAGAATATGGCAGGGTATGCGACTGAGTCTGTGATATCCCTTTTTGGAAAGTCCTCCAAGAACATCCAGCAAGTGCTCCATAAAAAATCTAAGTCCTCATTCCTGCTGAACTGGGGAAACACAAGGCCACATCCTTAATGTGTTCAATACTAAAATCTTCAATAATCGTTTTCTGCACTATACACATCTGATAATGGTCCACAGTGTTGCTCACATCTCTAAGCAGCTCAGTCATCTTTCCATAAATCCTTTACATTATACATTAATTTAGTGATCCAATCCTTTCTGTGTGTGTCACGCTTCAAGCAAGGTCTTACAGAGGCTATTCGATTCTCCATTCTATACACCTTTTATTGAAAAGTCTCAATGGAGGCCAGAATTCTCTGTTCCCTTGAAGTTAGTGTCTGACCTGAATTGTCTACTTCATCAACCACAAGCGGGGGAGGGGAGGATCTGGCCACATGTAGAAGATGGCTGCAAAGAACAGACCGCTTTATACCGCTGCACCTTCTTCAACAGGTTACGGTCAGAAGATCCAACCCAATGGAAACAATACCAGCTCGCCTGAGATGCTTAGCGGCAGTTTGGGGAAAGCGAGAACCTGGGAGCCTGGAGGACATTATTAACCTGATCGCGATAGCTTTGCTAGTTTTCCCTTTTCGCAGTCCTCATTTAATGGTGACGAGCATGTGGTCAAGTTGCTCACTCATTCCAAACGTTTTGATCCAGGCTCTGATCTCACTGTGCACCCACTGATGGATCACTACTACACACTGTCCAGTGCACACCAACAAGTGAGTCTTATGTGTTCTACCCTCACGAATCAGCAGCATGAAGTCTACACCCACATGGTCACAGCTGCCACATCATTGGCCACTACCTGAGTGCAGCACTGACATCTTGAGCCATTCCCACTGTCACTGATTGGCGGGACACCTGCCCCGGGAGTAAAAACACAAGCAGCCACTGCTTGATAGAATCTACTCAAGTAACGTCTTGGTGCACCACGTCTTCACATTAGTAAAGAAGTCTTTCTTTTATTAGAAAAGGCACGTCACTGGCACCTAATGTAGAATCTATGTAACTCAGATGGCCTCTCGACACTTTATTAAAATGAGTGAACAAATTGCTTTCATGAAACGTAATGCTAAATGCAGAAATCATATGAGTGTCACATTCCATCTCAAAAATACCAACCTCAGATATTGACTGTTTTGCTGATTAATGAAGAACACACGAGGAAGGATGAGTATGCGCTATTCTGATTATGTCCATCATTTGGAGAAGCAAGGGAAAATAAAGGTTGTCACCTGGCTTACGATCTCCATCCGCAGAATATAAAATCCACTTGATCGGAAATCAGAGATGTGAAAGGACTTTTGCGACTAGCGATATGAATATGGCCAAAGGGTTTCAGGGATATATGGAATGCATGCTAGAAGCTTGCTGGAGACCTGAAGAGGCTGCAATCATACCTCAGAGGTCTGGACCTTCTGATGTTGAGTAGAGAGAAAAAGGTGTACTTGGATTGAAAACATCACCATGGGCAAGCTGATAGCTGCAATGGTGTTTTGTGTTAGGCAAAATCACAAGGAATGGAGGGGTTTATCTGGAAGAATAGGACCAACATTGTAAAGTGAAATATGCAAGCCTTCTGCAAGAGGCTATTGAATGTTGTATAATTAGGCGTTAGTTGGATGAAATGATGAGAAAGGTTGGTGACAGTTATACCAAAAGAGCACACGCAACATGAGCTCTGTTCTCATTCTAAGATCAATACCATTTATTGATGTGGACAGGAAACTTTTTGTGGAACATTCTGGTAACCAGATTGGCGGCGGTCCTGTCAGAACTGAAAGGGATAGAACAGACGAGCTTTGTGAAAGTGAGAAAGGTCTCTAATTATACACGTGTATTTTTGGATCTGCACCCTCTGTACAAAGAGGATGGTGAATCATGGGCAAATGGCCTGGCTAGTGGCCTTAGAAATGCAGAAAATCCTTTGATATTGTTGTATAATTTGTCATGTGCAAGACTATGGACTCTTTTGGTTTGGCAATGATTTTGTGTACAAGATGAAGCTGATGTATTTGAAGCAGGAGGCCCAAGTAGTAATACATGATGCACTTGTTGAAGCTTTCAAGAGCTTGAAGGGTAAACATCAGAGTTGCCCCTGTCTCCATTGGTCCTACATCTAATGATTTAGGTATTGATGAGAAGGATGCTTAAGGAAGAGGCTATTAAAGGGCAACGTTGGAGTGATGAGCGTTATTTTTATGTTTACGGTTTTAGGGTGATGTCTTGGTTTTTGTAAGGAAGTTGTCTGTTTCTAAATTATTGGAATCGACAAAATAAATTAGGAAGCTGTTGGGAATAGGTTTAATTAGTGAACATTGGAAGTATTGCTGCTCTCCAAATGATACGTCATTGCTGACTTTATGAGAGAACAAGTAGAATGGAAGACATCTCTCCTTAGGTACATGGGAATTTACTTCACGAGATATGGAAGAACATAGGCAACGCTAATTTGGCTCCTGTCTTGGATCAGAACAAATGCAACCTAAATAGGTAGACATGTTTTTAAATATGTATCTGTGGGCTAAGATCAATAGCCTAAACATGATGCATCTATCCAAAGGGATGCTACTTACTCAGGGGGTTTCCAATGACATCTCCTTAGGGTGTCTGTATAAAATTGCAAAATAAGATTTCTACTTTCTTATAGTGGGAAGGGAGGTGGCTGCTTCCTGCAAAAGTGAAGATGGCAGGGTCTGTTATGATCGGCAGATTGCAATTCGAAGTTTAAAGGGTGATACAGAGTTCTGTGTTGCTATATTAGGCGGGGAGCAGTGAAGACAACAGATCCAAATGTATCATTGTGGATGGAAATGGAGAGAAGTCTGGCATTTCGATTTAGCTACCCTTGCTACTGTATATTAAGAGAGAGCTGCCAGGTCTATCATTACCCTCAATTACTGACTGACACACAAATATGATATGTGGGGATGTCAAAGGTGATGAAGATACGCCAATATTTAGAGTCACCCTTATTGTACTATCCAGAAATAACACTGGCACAGAGATTATGTCAGAGGCTTCAAGCGGGGCAGGGGGTATAACAGGGTTCTTGTATGAATGTCATTCTCTGGTGAGAGATAGAAGGCTCAAGATGCAAGAGGAAGTAAATATAGGCTTTCTCTAACATTATCTGAGCGGATGGATGCACATTTGGTGAAAGCAGGGGTTGTTGACTGGTGGAAACCCTGCCTTCTGGGAAACATGACTAGACTCAGTAACACCCAAATCTGAAAATCTAGAAAGCACAACATCACCGAAAACACAGTGAGGAAGTGAAATCAGAGGAAGAACTTGGTAGCTCAATTGACAAGGAGAAGTGGTTTAGTAATTATGCAAATATCAAGCAATGTTCCAAAAATGAGTTGGATCCAACAGCATGATGTGTTCAGCTTCTATTGGATGCATGGGTGTCTGTGTAAGAGAGGGCTGCTACAGAGTGATGCTTACTGGAATTGTAAGGGTGCTCGTGGGTCAGTGATGCACTTGCTTTGGGGTTGCCTGCGAGTGCAATATTAATGGAGGGAGGTAGATGAGTGCATAAATACTATCACTGGTAATTCAGAGATCCTGGATAGGGAATAATTTGTATGGTAGGGGAAGGGGAAAAAAGGGGACAGGATTCAGATGGTTCTGATTTATTGTAATTGTAGTCCAATCAATGTTCCACCCATGAGGGAGAGAGCGGTGTGTCAATGCTCACCTGCCTTCTGGCACTGGTGGTAAGTGTGGATTGTCTGATCTCCTTGAATAGATGTATCAGCCAGTTCTCGCTGGCCATCAACAGGATAGTAGCAGAATCAGGTGCGTGCACATCTCAGTGTTTAGCAGGACTGGTGGGTGTTCCTAGGTGCATGCCAAATAAGTGCAAGAAGACAAAGACTTCAATAGAGTGCACATAGTTACAAAGATGGCTGCCATTGCTTAACATGCTGATGGCATTTTTATGTTTTACTGTCTCAACATCCTTGTGGTAACACTAAGACTATTATAGATCTGATTGCTACTTCCACCCTCATTTTAATCCTAGTGATATACATTAAGAAAATAATATATCTCCTAGCTCAATTACCTTTCTGGACTATTTCTCAGTTATACTTATCCACTTGTCCTTGTCACACTGAAGAAGTGTCTGGCATACAATTCCATGCATGTGAGTTCTCCACATATTTGTCTACATGTTACCACATGCACTGTTCTCTGACCTTGCACATAGCAGATGGAAATGGGTATTCTCTTCTGGCCAGGATTGCTGTATGTCCTACTCCTCAAAGGTAATACATTAAAACTAGCCGTTCCTGGCATAACATACATTGTTCTATCATATTGGTCAACACCGGTTGATGATTCATAGGGTCACTTATGTCTCCCTTCTTAAATATCAGAATTACCATGGATCGCTTCCAGGAAGGGGGTGTTGGTGCATGCGACTTATTAATGGTCCACACTAATTACTTCCAGGAAGGGGGCATATGTTCCTGTAACTTATCAATGGTTGTTGAAAGACTAAACGTATATGTGACTGTCTTCTTTTGAATTTGAAAGGCATATTTGTATCCGATGCAATGAAAGGTATGCACGGTATAAGAACAATAACTAAGTTCTGTCGATTACATTGATTGCTATGATGTGGCTTTGTAGATGCGTAATTGTCAACCTTGTTCCATTGCAGAGCCCCCTTGATGGCATAATATTGCATAGTAATATAATTACAGCACCTAATTTCAGTTTTAGTTTTTTGAGGAGGAATTCGTCCTACAGCGTTTTACTCTTTGGAGACTGAAATGTTGAGCTGGTAATTAACTGTTCAATGACTCTGGAACCGCCATGCCCTGTGTGAAGAGAAGTGGGGGTGGAAAGAAGTAACTTGAAATTATTCCGAATGTCCTACAACGTTTCGCTCTTTAGAGACTGAAACTTTGAGCCAGTAATTCACTGTTCATTGACACTGGAACCACTGTGCCATGTTGAAGATAAGTTGTAGTGGGAAGAAGTAGCTTTAAATTATTCTGAATGTATTCCAAATGTTTGCGATAGTGGAAGGTGAAAGTGACCGTGTTGAACCATGCTCGTTCTATTTGTTAAAATAATAGCTGTTGTTGAATTGGAAGGGCACACATAGGTGCACTTTGCCGTTTGGAAGGCAGAGGGCAACCTAACACTGAGTAATTACATCAGCTGAGTACGGAAACATACCTAAGCGTTATATTATATAGATAGACGCCATCTGTTATATAATTATTTTTTAAAAATCAATTTGACTTAAAACAATGTTAGTTGAGATGGGCATTTCAATGTCTGCTTTAGGACTGTTGACCATCATTAGCATTACAAGTGGGTACTGCAATGGTTACAGTGACGTTTTAGGCAATGCTAAATATAAGTGAAATTCATTCTTATTTTTGATTATTCTAGAATCATCATATATTTGGACATGTTTAATTTGGATGTGCCATGTTACCCTAATACACCATGGAGAAATATTACTGTGTATAGTACCATTACATGCAGCATAAGTGGATGCAGTACTTTTATGGAGTAATGATCTTTGAACTTTTTTTACCATTTGTCCAGAAGTGAGAAGCGATGTGCTTAGTTGGAATAGATGTTCAAACCTGCATTATCATCTGGAATGTAGTTTGAGAAGGGTAAAAGATTTGATATCAGTCCAGGGGTATGTGGGGCTTTACTTCATATCAGGTCACCTAGAACAATATGGCCACAAAAGGCAAGGTTGCACTTTTCTCTTTGTGCATGCAAACATACCATCAGGTCAACAGTGTGGAGTGCGTATTCAAACAAAGAATAAAAACAAAATCTATAATGAAGAAAATAGTGAGATCAGAAAGAAAACAGAACGAGACACGAACACACGTACTCAGCCAACTGCTTAATGGCTCCTTATTTTTACAAACCATCATATTAATTCAATGCTAGTACGTGCTCACCTAGTGCAAACATCGGATTTTATGGACTTAGTTTGCCACTGCGCCTTCTACAGCTGGGACCCACAATCCACAATAAAATATTACCTCCACAACACGCCAGTCAGATCTCTTCGCTCCAGCAATGCAGCCTTCAAAGCACTGCCATTATTCAACTGGTTACACCATGGGGGATTTTCTAGCATGTTGTGGCAATAAATGGATAAGCATCCGTGCACACCAGAACATCAACTGGCCTGCAGAAAAATCACCCTTAAATCCTGGCCTTTAGAAAGACTGCAATAGACAAAACTAGCAAAGCACCCTCAAAGACAGGACCAATGGGAATGTTTCACCCTAATAGCCAACACCAGATTCAGGCAAAGATACCACCAGACATAATCAAACAAGTGAATAAGGACAAACAACCCCCAGAGAGCGAACCACTCACACATGGACCTCGTAAATGGCTGACATGAACCTGGAAGCCTACACTGCATAGAACAAAGGCCAATGACTAGAGACAGAAGCTCAGCCCATCTTTGCCAACACACGCAAAACGGCGAGGTGGCATGCTTAAATGAACACAACTCAGAAGAACTGACTCAACACTCTACAATCATCATACAATTGAGCCCACAACACCGAGAAGTCCTCGTGCAGATGGATAACAACATGACAGAGCAGACTGGTGCTTACATGATTTACTACTTATTGTCCAGCCTGACACATTGTTACTTCTGTCACATCTCCACAACGAGCCAGCGGTTATCTCGGTCTCCCAAAGCTGTCACCTAATAGATGGCGGCTTTTCTCCCTCAGATATAACATGTACCCCAGTGCAATGCCACAAGCTACATAGAACTATTATGGTGCTCTTGACGCTGGGGCTTCCGGCATACACTCTTCAATACTTCGAGTTTGCAACTGTTCATCCCCTTTAGTCACAGAAAGACCCGTTTTTGGCAGACTAATGCTCAAAAGGCCACCAAAATGTCTGAGGTTCACTATGCAAGACCAGTTTTCATTTGATTATTTTATCTGGAAAGTATGAGTGGTTTGGAGATGTTTCCATTAACGAGAATGGTACTCACAATCCATTGAATGCATTCATGGATGTGCGTGCCACTGGACACACATGTCAGCTTGTAGGATACACGTGCATGTTGCTGTTTCTGTGCAAGGATGTTTGAGGTTCATGATGATTCCATTGGTGAAAACATAACATTCGCTCCGACTCTGGCTGTCTATCAAAGCACTTGCCATCTTCTTTAAATAACGTATAAGGGGGTTGATGAGCCAAATTCAGTAGCATCGGGTGAAATCCTAAACTAATGGGGCATGCATGTTTCTGCTCATCTAGCTCAGCGAGTTCAGCAACTGAACCCATGATAACTGACTTCTCAGAGAATATCTTTTAAATGACATGCTGGCATTGTGGACTTCACAACACGTATTTATAAAGAATCGTGCAAACAGACTTAGCATTTTCAATTGGTTCTGCAAGGGAACACATGGAATACTCGCATAGATTTCATGTTATCAGCAGGACATGTGAGCCTTTCACAACACATTTTCATGCTGGCCAGACCCAATAAAAGAATTATGAGGCCCTTTTTCAACAACATATGTCAGCTTTGCCACTGAAAAACACTTTGAATGCCGCATGTGTCTAATGACAAACATGAGGCATGCCTCAAGACTATTTGCCAGTATTGCCATGATAAAACCTGTGTTCATGATCGTGGTGTGCAAAGAAGGACATGAGGACTAACTCAACAATATATCCCAGATGTAAAAAAAATTACATTTTCCTGCTACTTGTTGACACAAGAACTCCAAAAACTACCTCAAGAATATATTCCAGTAGTGCCACTTTCTGTGCCCGTTATACCGAAATCAAATCGTGAGGCCTGCCTCAACAATAGGCACGAGAATGTCAGTGTAATACACATGTTCATGATAGACGTGACAGATGCACTTCCGCGGACCTGCCTCAACAATGTATGCGACTTGCAACACAAACATATGTTAATGATATCTGTGCCCTAAGGAACTCATTAAACTATCTCAAGAATACAATATGCATATGCCAGTGCCCCCCTTTCCATATTAGGTATTCTTAAATACAATCTTGAGTTGTCTGGTAACAATATATGTTAGCACTGCCATTGTAAAATACATTTCGATGCTGCTTGTTACCAGCAAATCTTGTGTGGCCCACCACTGGAAGAGATGCCAGAACTGCCACTGTGAATTATATTTCTGTGTTTCGTGCGGCCATTTTTCTACCAGATGGCATTCGCCCAGCCTCACTGACTCAGTTGTTCTATATGTTGCACTCAGTTGGGCACAGAGTCACATAGCTCTAGGGCCTTGCTTCATTCCTCCTTTTCTGTGCTTTGCCACAGGGTGGGCCTGGGGTCAACAGTCCAGTTTCACAAGGTAGAAGTGGTGGGTTACCATAAATGTATGTGTGTGTGTGTACGTCACACCCAGCACATGATGGAATAATGTGAAGTGTGGTGATGTCATCCCTTGTGTCTATGCATAGGGTGGAGGAAGGTGGTGACTCATCGTCTGTGCATTGAGTGAGTGATATGAACCATATACATTCTGTTTAATGTACAAGGGTAGTGGGGATGGGAGTCCAATAATGCCCGTCACACTGACTCAGCAGGGTTGATTGTGGCTTTCAGGGGTCTATGAGAGCCATACTGTCGGCCCTTCTGTATATACACGGACTTTGGTGAGTTGAACCATCCCGCAGTTTGCCAGATCATTATGCTTTGAGGAAGTGAGAGATACATGTGCTACCCCTCTGTGTTTATAGAGCACTGCCTATACACAACAACACGTCCTTATGTCACTGTATAGGTAGTGGCTTGTCCCTCTGCTCTTAAAATTGATTGTATGTGTGTGTTTGTGTGTGTGTGTGCATGTGGAGTAGGTGGTTAGAAAGAACTTTCATGTAATGCTCTAAGTTCCATTATTTCTAGTGCTGTTTGGTTATCTACTCAGGAAACACGAAGATCATAGTACAAACAATGTCAATACATTATCTCTGGTGCTGACCCTTCATCTAGAAAAAGGTATTATTGGGGCTTTTGTGGGGAGAATTGGGAGATTTCTTGGTTGCATCAGCAGACTTTCAAAATCAGCATTCCATGTTCCACATATTAAAAGCTAACCTGAACAAAGCAAACATTATTGGCTTTTGTGGCGGCATGGGGTAGTCACGTTCTAGGTTCTGCTAGAATCGTATTATTTGACCATAAGATGGCAACAGCTGACATAGGCCTCATTACGAGGTTGGAGGCAGCCTTGCCGGTTTTACCGGCAAGGCTACCTCTAAACTCGCATCCGGATCCTGCACCCGCGAATGGGCAATTACCGGGCTATTCCGGTCCAGCCGGACCCGGTAATTGCCCTTTCGCGGGTGCCAGGCCCAGTATATCCCCATTCCCATTTGATACTGGTGCTACCATCATGATCTGCTCGCGGGTGCCAGGTCTGACCTGGTGACTGCAAGGGCACCCGCGAGCAGAACTCCTAGTATGGGGGTACGGTAGCAATGGGGCCGGTAGCGATACCGGCATCATTGTTGCCTTACCGCCATACTTGTAATGAGGCCCCATGGTGTTAGTACCTTGGCTTACCAAGACAGTGGGGGTCATTCCAAGGTGGGCGGTACGGGATACCGGGAACCGATAAAGAGACCGGTGCCAGCTATCCCTTACCGCCCCACTACCAGGTCCCTTAGCAGGTCCCACCAGGAACGACTGGTCTGACCAGCTGTTCTGGACGGGACCCGTTAAGGGACCAGGGTGCAAATAACGGGCTTGCAAGTCGCAAGCCCGTTATTAGCGCACTCCCCATTCCCATTGAGCCCTATGGGGGCTCAAATGGGAATGGGGAATGGTTTGTTCAATGGGGACTTACCGGTCCCTCCAGGGTCGGAATGGACCGGTAAGTCCCCATTGAACGACGCTGTAGGCGGTACCGATATGGGAGGAAGCCATGGAGCAAATTGCTCCATGGCTGCCACCATACTCGGAATGAGGGCCAGTGTCTTGGACCAGTCTATCCAACACCTATATAAAAGCCTTTCACAGGGCTTCTGCGCAAGAAGCAGAAGTGAGGACAAACATATTGCTTATAACGTACGTGACCTCCTCACATCTCTTCTCCCTCTAACTCTAATGCAGTTGTTTCAGTTTGATGGCACTGAAAGAGCGCCACCTAATAGCCCAAACTAAAAGGACTTCATCGTTGCAGTTCAGCTATGCTTGGAGTTGTGTTTGTTTCTTCCATTTTACATATGATGAGTTACTTAAAGACCGCGCCATTCAGAGATTTCAAAGATGTACTTACCTAGCAGATTTTTGTAAAGCTGCTGCTAAACTACCCACCGCCACGGGGTGACCTTTGCCCTGCCCAGCTGTGACCAGGAACTATTTACAAGTTGTTGCAAAAGTCTAAGAGAGGTTTGAGTCCTTCAGACGTTGGAGTAACAATACTAGAAGTTCATGCCTTGTTCATCCACTGACCCACCTTTTAAAAACACTTAACATCCAAATTCACAGAAACTATGCGCGTCATACTTTTCAATAAAAGTGTCGCTTTCTGTGGGGGCAACTTGCAATATTTGCGTTTTTCCATTGCCTGCCAGTGACCCCTCCCCTGGGATTTTGCCCCCTGTGAAATGGCAAGTTTACCCAGCATCTCACAAAGGGATTTGATATCCTCAGTGGCAGGCGTTAAGGTTCGCGATCCATAGATCAATATTTTCCATTCGCACATGCACGTGCAAAAGGAGGGCTTTCCTTGGAAACATTGTTTAAGCTGATCTGCTAAAACTTTGCTGAAGGATGTTACGCTAAAAGCAAAGCTGCCGCTTTCATTCCCTTCCACTCACTCTTTGTGAGAGCGATGAAAACACAATCCCTCGCACTTGCGTTCCCAAGGTGTCAGCGTGATCAGTGGCGAGAGAAGAGGAGTGTTCAACTTCTAAGGAGGCTGGTTAAAAGGTACAGCAGCAGAAATCTACAAAAATAATCGATCACGCTAAGTAGCGGCCGGCGTGCTGACCCTCCGCGTAGTTCTCGAATGTCACCCATGCATGAGGACCTGGTTACATGTGATTTTACCGAATACAAAATAACGAATAACATTTATATCTAAACATTTTTAATGAAAAAAATACCAAATGTGTTGTTTTTTTTTAAATTTAATTTCCCTTCATGGATAATATCCCACCCCAACATCCCCCACCGGTTTAAACCACTTACCATACCCATATATATATATATATATATATATTTTTTTTTTTTTTTAAATTCAATTTTTTTTTCATTAAAAATGTCTAGTTAAGAATGTTGTTCGTTATTATCCATTCGACAAAATCACTGCATACCTAAGGACCTATTAATGTTGGTCAAAGTAAGTTCAGGTGCTAATGGTCGTTTAGTGGTAGCATGCAGGTCTGGCAGTGTGTACTCACGTATTCGTGAGGGAGGATGGGCAAGCTCTCTAGATGCGTTCTGATGAGCTCTTTCCTGTCTAGAGCTCCCTCAACGTAAATGCCACTCACACCAAAGAAAGCGCCGGTGAAATTATGCTACTAGCATGTGATGAGAAAAAACAAGCCAGCAAAGACAGCACAGTTCTATACAATGCCACGAGATGATCTGTCCAGGATCAAAGTATCATCCAGTGACACAGCTGGGAAATGAGCCTTAACACCTTGACATCCATATCTCCAAATTGGCTAATACATTATTCTGCCCTCTTGCCCAGTTCTAGAACCCTCTTTTGGAGGGTCAAATTCTAGACCTGCACTATACTGATTCCCTGTTAGTTTGTATATACTGATTCCCTGTTAGTTTGTATATACTGATTCCCTGTTAGTTTGTATATACTCATTCCCTGTTAGTTTGTATATACCCATTCCCTGTTAGTTTGTATATACTCATTCCCTGTTAGTTTGTATATACTCATTCCCTGTTAGTTTGTATATACTCATTCCCTGTTAGTTTGTATGTACTCATTCCCTGTTAGTTTGTATATACTCATTCCCTGTTAGTTTGTATAGCTAGCACTTTTTTTTTTAAGGTACTTTGAGCCTTATCCCCAGTTTGCTGATATTCCCGCAGTAAACCTGCCGGAATACTGGCAAACGGAATTATGCACTTGGTCTGCCGGGATACTGGCAAACGGAATTATGCACTTGGTCTGCCAGAAATACTGACAAACGGAATTATGCACTTGGTCTGCCGGAATACTGGCAAACGGAATTATGCACTTGGTCTGCCGGAAATACTGACAAACGGAATTATGCACTTGGTCTGCCGGAAATACTGACAAACGGAATTATGCACTTGGTCTGCCAGAAATACTGACAAACGGAATTATGCACTTGGTCTGCCGGAATACTGGCAAACGGAATTATGCACTTGGTCTGCCGGAAATACTGGCAGATTACAAGTGATGGTAAGGTCGGTAAACTCCCATTCCATGGAGTCTCATAGGATTCCATGGTTGGATTTTGCTGCAATTACCAGCTGTGCTGGTAATAAAGGCAGTTTTTTTTGCTGGTAGGGGTGAAAATACTTTACCACTAATGTCAAGTTGTAATTGGCGTGTTTGGTAAAAATGCCAGCACTCTTTATTACCAAATCCTTTACCGTGTACCTGCCAACTCGGAATGAGGCCCATTGTTTTGTAATATAGCAGTTGTTACTATCACCTGATTTTAGATACTCAAATTTGTATACCCAATTGAGAGAAAAGCCTATCTTGCTACAAATCGGCACTGTATTGCTGCATGTGATCACAGATGTCTGAAGCATGTGCTTAACACAACGAGATAGCTTCTAAAACATATGAAACTTCTAAATATGAATTTCAACTTTCAGTATTGCATGTGGTCAGCATGGACCTTGAAGAAAGGGGAACCACACTGCATGTACTGTGTTATAGTGAAGGTGCAAACTATATGTACTAAAGTGAACACGGAATTCACATCCGGGTTAATTTATGAGATCAGAACTTAGTTGTCAATCGAAGGCATCAGCCAGGCAACACGCTTAATGCCCCAACAGTGCACTGCACAGAAATATGACATGCTACATATGTGTTCTGTGGAATGTGCCTCTTTTGCACATGTGTTAAGACCTCTCTAAGCTTAAAAAGGTGTTTGGGGTAAAACATTCTATACCCCTCCCCTTTGGAATGTGAAGGGGCTTTATCTGCCTGGTCCACCGAGGTTCATATGCCCTTGACCCACATTTAGGTAGCAGAGCCATTAGTAAGCCTCCACTCTTTTAGTTAGTGTTAATGAAGCCGAGCATCAAGGGCAATCCAGACAGGCGCTGTGGGTTCAAATACAGTGTAGCATGCATACCACATTCAAAAATAGGATGTTCATACAAGAGGACGCATACATATAGACATTAACTGCTGTGAGAATATGGATTTATTTGGGAGATTAAAAATAGATAATTGTTAGAAAGAGTCTTTCAATACTCTTTCAATGTTCTTACAAAGTAGGATAATATGCAAGCTACCACACCCTATCCCAGGCCCTGCTGTGTTTATTCTGGTGGTGCCATTAAATCGCTGCAGCAAGCAGGATGAAAAATGTCCCATGTGGCAAGGTGTAGAACCTGAGACTAGGAGAACTCTCGTAGCCGGGCATGGACTAGCATGTGCTCTTTGTTCATGGTAGATTGTTGGTACGTTGCAGGCCGATGTATCGTAGTTGCCAGAGCGCAAGCCAACAACAGACTACTCTAAGACTGAATGGAGATGGTCTGACTCTCTTTAATCTTGGTTCCCATAATGATGGGTTTCCGAATTTGTCTGTTATCTGAACCGCAGGCTTTCTGATACGCAATCCTCTTTTTGTCAGGTTCCCAAGTGATAGTCCATGAGGTGAGATGGAGAGACGAGCTATGCTCAGCTGTGATCACCTGCTCGGGGGAAGGAAGCACTGACTGGTTGGTTTCATCTGGTAACCGCAGACATGGGCAGGGCTTTGCTGTTTGGTGTGTCTTGGCATGATCCGGTAATGAGGTTCCCTCACATTATTTATCAGGTAAGCTATTTCCATGTTTTAGGTCTCATCCTGAGGTTAGGTCAGGCAGTGGAGCATAGTCCCTCATTAAATAGGGATGCCAGCATTTGAGCACATACTCTGCTTACAATCAGAAAGGTGGATCCAATCAGTCAGTCACCGATGATTGCTACAAGCAAACCTTCTTGAAAAACACAAAGATGCAGATTTGCTCATACATTCCAGACTTTATTCTAGTATGCACCTGAATCTGGTGTTGGTTCACTCCAAAACCCTACACAAATCGATTGTTTCCCTTTTGCATAATGGAAACCAAATGTAATTCCGAACTTTAAATACAGGGGCACACCCTAGGGCCTCCTACCTGTTAAGTAGACTGATTATCAGCCTGATTACCAATGTCCACAACTTAAACTGCCACAAGCTTCATAGACACTTGGCTATGTGGGATGTATTTGACCCACTCCACTATGCTATGCGGCATCACTCTGCAATAATGGTGGCAAATCTCTTGTGCGCGCCAAATACCTACAAAAACCGTGTTCTCAAACACGCAAAAAGATGGATGCGCAACCGGACACAAATGGTACATGTGTGGTGGAATAAAGCACACACTGCATAAAATGTTCCAGTGGGCTCAATGACCACAAACAGAGTGGAGAGAGAGAAGCAGCGCTTTGCAAGTGAAACTCCAAAATGTGCCTATAAATGACATTTGCTTTGTTGCTAAAAACTCCAAAATGCCTATAACACAACACTTCTCAACATTCAAAATCTTGCTTGGCGCTAAAATTCATGTAATCTAATGAAGCATTGCGAACATACAAAGTCCTAATTGAAGAGCAAAACATTCATCAGACAAACTGGATTGCCTGTAAACTGACAGCCCCTGTCAAAATGTGGGTGCAGTACCTTGGGCTACCTGAATGACAGCTGTCAGATGAGTTCAAAGTGATCTAAATAAAAAATTCTGCCGGATCAGCAAACATAAAAAGGATTGTGGCTAAAAAAATACAGATCTCAGTTGCTTTTTATCCCACAGAGTTAAAGCTAAGAGAGTAATGTATTTATGTTTGATGCAACAAATGTGTTTTTTCCTGGATTTTTAATTAAGAATAAATTAGCTTGGCTGAGCTGCAACCCTTTATAAGTGGACAAACAGGTTTCTTCCTGGAGGCAGGGACATTCTTCAGCAGAAACTCATGGGGATATGATAATTATGGGTTACCCCAGACTTTTGTCTACAGAAAGAGATGAACAATAGCAGACCCTTCAGCCCAGGAGACGGAGGTGTGAGAGGGTCGTAAATGGATCCTGGAAGGAACTTCACCAAGGAGGGGGGTGCTCCTGGACTCAAGGGAGAGAAAAAGGGGCATACCATTTGCTGTTAAGAATGAACAATGAACAATTTTCAGAGACTCATAACTTGTGATTCAAAGTGGTGAAAAATATAAAAAGGACAGAGTTGTTAATCTAATTTCTGGCTGCACGTTTTAAGAGGCGGCAGAATCGTGTAACATGTTCTGTACAGGAATGGCAATATATGTGTTTTTATGTGAAATGTATTCATCCTAGAATTGTGAAAATGTACACACACATCATAAAGTTTAGAAATTGTGTTCATAGCGAAAAGGACAAAATTCTATAGAAAGTTGGAACAAGATCCCACAGCTGCTGAATTTTGAGGAACAGATGCTACATAAAATATGGAATCTTTGTGTGTGATTTGTGTAAAGGTGATCAATGTAGAAATGTGTATTTAGTATAAAATTCGATTTTGATACCAGTGTCTAAAGGGAGGTTTCTAAGAAATGTAAAGCAAACCATAAAATGTGACATCATCTGGCCTTGATCCAATCACTCAGTTGCAAGGCGGAGATGAGGTTTTGATCCAATCCTAGCTCAGAGGGGCAAGCTTAGTTAAGCCGGCCCATACACCCATTTTGTGGTGTCAGTTGAAAGGATAAATAGAGACAGCTGACAACACATAGGGACTGAATGATTCACTCACTTTCCTGATTCTGGCGAAAACACTTTGATCCAGCATTCTACATCCAGCTTTAACATCCTTCCAGATCCAGATGCCAAGACTCTTGCAAGCAGTAGAGAACTATTGACTTTCTGCAAGGCCTAATCCTCAAATTTATTCTTGCAACCCAGTGAAGCGCTGTGGTTTGAGAAGGCCTTTGAACTAGTATCCTGAAATTCTCTGGCTTGCTACCACAAGGCTTGCCTGAGGAACTTGCTATCCAGCTGATTGAAAGGTCCACAAATAAGAAGGACAGATCCTGTGAAATCTGGTGACCAGCAAAGCTGATCCAATCCTGTGCCTGATGTGCTGTTCTTCCTAGACCAGATCCAATCCATGACCAGAACTGACAGTCCAATTGATAACTTATTCTGTGATTATTAATAGGAAGAAAAGTGACCCTAATAGATCTGCTTTGTATGATCCCAATCTCAAACCCATCCCACTTTTTATTCAGAATCATAGCATTGTCAGAACCTTTCTTGCACTGATTTTCTCTCATTTATTTTATAAAATCATAAGTCATTAGTGATTTTGAGTAACGAAAGTGAATCCCAGAAAGTAATTGAGTATCCACCACGTGAAGGGTTACGCTGGCCAGGTAACTGTGGAGATTCATGTGTGGCATCCTCTTTTTCATAGTCATAATATGGTGTAATCAACCCAGCTTTCATTTTCAAAGTGCATTTCTGTTTTCCATTCTCACGCCTATTTTCCAAAAACGACTCTCACTAAAACTCCTATAACTCCCTCATTTTTCATGGTAGAAACAAAATTTCAACTCCTATTTGTACCTAACATCCTTAGCTATCCACAGAACCCAAAACCGCAAAACAGTGTGATTCTCCCATTATGGCAAATATTGCACAAGGAAAACTTTGCCTTGATTTTACACTCTGAGAAATGTTACACATGTGAAATAGCTTTAATTTATTTCCCACTTGGACTTTGAGATTTCAAAAGTTTTCTTCTGACTAAATCATTGTTTGTGATTGTTTGCAACTGTTCAAAGTGGCTCCCATGGGAATTTATAACAATGTAAGTATTTTTGACCACATTTAGTGTTGTTGCTCAGCCAATTCCAAAGACAATTTCAAAGCCAATTCTGACAGCTGAAAAGTCAATTCCGTTTTTTCTCTTGTGTTTGAAGGGGGAAGGTGGGACTGATATTCTGTTTGATTTGTGCTATTCCTGAATACCTGCTCTCTCCTCCCAACTCTTTACATTGCCTGTTGGGGAGTTGAGGTGCGTTGCAGAGGGAACCTCTAACCATAGTGCTATCTGTTCTAAACCAAAAACAAAAGTATTATTTTCGGTGCTGCATTTGTTTTATGACATTCCTTTATTCCAAGTGTATTAAAGATACTATTCATTGTTCTATCACCCCATTTGTGATTGTTGGTTACCTATTAAAATATATTGTGATTAAATTCTAAGTACATAAATAAATATTTACCTTTGCAAACTAGCCTGATTCCTGGTTCAGTGTGACTGGGGGGGTTCCAGGAGGAGGGTGTGATATGGGTGGTATATCGTTCAGAATATTGAACCTATAGATAAAAATAAATAAGGGTTTCATTTGCGCACTACATGCTGGGCGGGACTTGGGTGTGTGCCTGATTGAAATCATTTACATTGTATTGTCCCGTGGGTGAGACAATCATGACTCTGAGTTTTACTGAATTATGTGCATGTTTACACAGTCTTACATTAACTTGCCCTATTGGCTGTTGGACATGAATAAGCAACAATGCCTATGCAACCACACTGATATCTATCTGGTATGACCTCCAAGTCACAGCAGACTCAGTAGGATGAGCAGCAATTGTTCTTCTCGACCACTCAACAGCGTTTGACACTTTTAACAACATGATCCTCTTTGACAGACAGCACTTCCTAGGAATATGAGATTCAGCGCTCACCTGGATCTCCTCATTCCTCACTAATAGACAGCAAATCACCTTTCTCCCCCCTTTCCTCTCCACTGCTCGCGCAGTTAACACTGGAGTACCCCAATGTGCCTGCCTCTCACTACTTCTCTTCAACATTAACATGACCCCTCTACCAGGATCATCTGCTCACTCAACCTCACCTGATATAACTATGTGGATGACACACAAACCATCTTGATAATTCCTAAATATCCGACCATCTCCCTGACCTATGTGATGGCAACATGAAGCAGGACACAGACAAAAGACTTAAAGTACAAAGTTAAATGTTTGATTAAGTCAAATGTCAGAATTGTCAAGCACTAATTTGTCCTATGCTAAGGCAAGATTTCCCTATCAGAATTATTTAAGTAGAGTCTGAGTCAAATAGTTCAACTTAAAAGTTGGTCTGTGTCCTAAACCTATACTTGCCCTCACAACTAAAGCTAACAAACGCATAGGGATGTCAAAACCAAAAGGAATAGTGTTCATCTCATAGTTCTGAGTTTCTTCCAGCTTGCAGCTTTCTCTTAACTCCCCTTCCCCAAGCATAAGAAAGTTCCATGACAAAGTCTCAATATTACCTTTCTCCAGTTCAAGGTGACACAGTATAACACCAATCCTCTGGGTTCCCTTCCCAAAGTGCCAAGCAACACAGTTCACAGTAAACAAAAAGGTCCTGAGGCTTCAATCTCTAGACCACACATCTAGCTCCTGAAGTCTCAGGGTTCCCTTCCATAAGACTTCAACTTCATAATCCCAACATCTTTGGGTTTTCAACATATAGGGCTAACTGGTCTAGGTGCACTTGTCACACCAAATGGTCCACCCAGCACTGGTCATGCAAACAGGATCCCTGACTCTGGCCTCTTGGCTTTAATGTGTAGATTTACAATCATCTGTCTTCTGACTTGTCCTTATCAGCTCCTCATACGGTCCCACCACAGCTGCCTCCTCTGAAGCAAGGTCCCTTGCTGGTCTCTCCCACACAGGCCTCCCTGTTGTTCCGTGCTCTGCTCCACTGATCTCTCTTTATACACCTGCAGCCCCTTCACAGGCTGCAGGTGTGGATCTCTAATTTGAATCACCTGACCATAATTAAAGGAACAAGCCTGATCTTCATGGCTCCTTGTAGGCATCTTCCTCTTCCAAGTACTAGAGTAGTGAAAGGAGTTAATGTGCATTACTCTTAGTTGTTTATTCTTCGTCCTAGTACTGTCAGCTGTCATATGTGGGGAAATGAGGGGACCAGCTTTAAAGTAACCCATAAAGGTCAGAGAAGGATTTGTTTCATTCTCAATGGGATAAGGGGATACCATGTCTCTCCTAAGGGTACCCCACTCCTAGGTCCCAAAGACCCTCCACTCAGGTGATCCTCCCTCGCTTCTCAACCCACAGGGTCAGGATCCAAGAGTGATGGCCTTTCCATAGCCACCTGAGAAGAGGATCCAGGGATCCTAGGAGTGAGTATACCCTCAGGTTTCTCACATCTAGCAGCTTATCTCACTGACATTGACCGCTGGATTCAAATAACCATCCCCTTCTGAACACAGAGAAAACGGAGATCATGGTATGTGGCAAAACTGCTCTATTCCCCCAGCCGACACCATGGCCACTCTCACTCACCCCCAGTCCTCTCCCAACCATCATCACTGTCACAATCCTCAGCTGCACAATGGACTTTTTGTCTCAGCACATCAACAATGCATCCAAATACTGTAATGTTCACCTTAGGCTTCTGATGTGCATCTTCCCTTACCGCACCAACCCCAATAGAGTGGCTGCAAGTATGTCCACTGTCCTCTTCCTTGCTGCACTTGCACGTTCTGAATACTCACAAGGCATGGTAAATTCGTCCTTTTCTTTTTTCCCCTGCTCTTCATTTAATATTTTTGTGTTTTTTAATGTGTTTCATGCTGGTGTTCCCTCCCTTTGCCCTGTGGGTGCTTTGAAACAGACTTTACTTGCTGTATAAGCGCCAGTCAAGTGAACAATGAATAAATAAATGTCCAGACTTGATTATGTGAACTCCCTGTACCTGGGTGCTCCGGCCTATCAACTAAACAAACTCCAAAGAGTCCAAAACTCAGCTGCCAGACTGTTTCTCGCACTGGGACGAAGGGACCACATCTCACCTGCTCTCTGCACCCTACACTGTCTCCCAATTGGACGTAGGGGCATCTTCAAAATCCTGCGTATTATTCACCAAGCAGTGCACAAAGCAGGCCCCAAACACCTACAAGAAAACATTACGCATTACCACCCAACCCGCACCCCTCCTCCTAGTGGTCCTTGTTTCGAATTCAGCCAGTATCGAAGGGTCCGCCTACTCAACCCTGGTGCTAACTTTGTGGAACTCACTGCTGCCCCGCATTAGACACAGCCAGGACTGCTTTCCGGAAGGCACTCAAAACATGGCTCTTCTCCTAAAACACATAAGGGACCACTTGACTTACCACCACATCCAAGAAAATTCTTGGAAACCCCTTCAATACAGGAAGTTCAATAGGCTCTCAGGCCAGGAGATATCTCCCTCCAACTATCTGGAGCCATTGCCCTGGACTGGAAACCCAAATTGTAGTAGCACTTATGTACCACACTCAGAGCACATTAGATATCTGTGTTCAATTATCTGAACCAATTGTGTTAGACTAGTAATCCAAGCACTAATAGCATTTATGTACTAACGGCATAACTATACTTGATCATTGCCCCCGCCAGATATGCTCTGTGCTATCGGTACAGGGGATGACTATCCTGCTTTCATTACTCATCTGGAAATATTTGAGCAGAACCGAGGGCCCACTAGCATTTATATCTTTCCTAATCCTACATATCTGGGAATGTATTTAGTAGAACAACCGGCCATGGGCCCCTCTAGCACAGTTGTTGTGGTCCCCCTCTAGACCACTTTGCTCCTCTGGCACCAACTCCTTGGGCCTCATTCCGAGTCCGGCGGTAAGTAACAGTAATTACCGCCATGGCGTAAATACCATGTACGATGTGGTTGGAAGGCGCTATTTCCACCATATTCCGACTTCGCGTGCACGAGTATTCCGCCATGGCGGTAAACTCCCTTGCGGCATAGCGCAAAAGGTCCCGTCAAACCCCTTACCCCCATAAACCTAGACGTATTTAACACCATCGCCTTCGATGGAATCCGTAATTAGCGGAGACCGTAATTTACGCTAACCGTAAATTACGGCCACCGTTAAATATCGGAAACGGAAATAACTTCATCGCACAGGAACGGGAAGCATCACGGCAGCCATATTTAAAATCACAATCCATTGCAATCCTCTCCATACAGGACATACAGGACTCCATACAGGACTCAGATCGACCAAATATACTACAGAGAACATCATCATGCCTAAAGTTCTGAAAAAGGGCGCTGCGCGCATCCGAAAAGAAAAATTCACCCAGGATGAGTTACAGGTCCTGGTCGACACTCTGCATGAACATGCAGATATCGTATTCTGCAGCGACATGCGTAGGCCCACCATCCTCAGAAAGAAGGAGATATGGGAGTTGGTCGCACAGAGGGTGAGCGCCGTTGAGAACACCCCCCGCAGCACAACGCATTGCCGCAAATGCTGGGATGACCTCCGTCTCAGGGTGCGGGCCATCATGTCAGCAAACCGTCAGCAGGCCCTGGAGACAGGAGGAGGCCCAGGCTCACCCATCAAAATGATGCCCTGGGAGGAAACATGTGCGGAGATGATGGGCACAGAAGCCATCGAAGGAGTTGGCGAAATGGATTGCGGTGATCCCTCATCCGCTGATGCAGGTGAGTGTCATGAGTCCAAACAGTACATGCATCCCTAATGTAATTCACCGCAAAGGGCCGGCGAAAGAGTCACATCATGTTTGCTTCGTAGACCCCCCCCCCTGCAACCATGTCGTAACAAGTGGGACCCAGGATGATGTCAGGTGCAAGGCTGACACCCATATTGGCCATGCCACACAGAAAGCTGGTCAATGTCACTCACCACAGTACTCCGCCAACATGATTGACCCCGCCAACAGTATGCTTTTACCATCCAAGCCAAGTTCACTCACCGACCAAAATATCACCAAGACGCTGCTCTCCCAATGTATTACCATAGGCTTGAAGTCATGATGACCATGCTGTCTCTCTCTTGCCCCCCACAGGTAGCGGTCATGAAAGTGAGGAGCAGGAAGGCTCCCGGCCAAGTACCTCCCGGGACAGGGGCAAGGTACAGCGCATACCTGCTGGCAGACATAAGGCCCATACTATACCACCTGCTCCAGCAACCCCCATGGAGGGTACACAACCCCCACCCGCGCACCTGGACATGGCTGCAGTTCCGCCGGAAACATGCCCCACGCTGCACCCTGAGGAATCCAGCATGTCAGGGGAGAATGCTGCCATGTGCCTCCTTAGTGTGCCAGACAGCCCCACATCCTATTCCGTGGTCAACGTGGAGGAGACCAATGTCTACAGCCCTGAGTCGCCATCGTACAGCCAGGTTGCACACAGCGACTCCAGGTCGAGTGATGGCCCAGGTCTCACAGGCGAAGGGGTAACACCTGTCTCACATCAGCCCACTTCCCCTGCCGAAACACCTGAGAGGCCTGCAGGCCCAATACCAAGCCTGCCAACCACATCCCCCCACATCGGCCGCAGAAGCTGTGCACTCCCAGAACCTCACGGCCATGATTGAGGAGTTTCTCCGGGACAACCGGGAATCAGGGTTGGTGCATCACAATGACCTGCAGGCTCTGGGCGAGGTCATCACTACATCCACAAACCGGCTCTGTGAGGTGCTCGGCAGGATTGCTGATGCCCTGGAGGCAGCAACCCCCAGACCTCAGCCCCAGCAGGAGGAACCACCCTCCCAGTGCTCCTCCACGCAGACCAGCCCGGTCCGCAGGTCACAACGCACAATGCAAAAATGATACCCCAGGCTCGGGGAGTGCCCATTGACTATGAAGCCACACACATGTGGCCTATGTAGTATTGATGGGACCATTGTGGGGCTGTTGTGGGGGAAGGGTGAGAGGGGTGAGGGTGTGCGTGGGAGTTGGGGGGGAGGGGGGTGAGGGTGTGCGTGGGAGTTGGGGGGGAGGGGGGTGAGGGTGTGCGTGGGAGTTGGGGGGTAGGGGGGTGAGGGTGGAGGATTATTTGTACACGTTTTCACATGATTATACAATACACAGTTTGGTGTATCCTGGAAAACAGAGTGGACATTGATCATTGTGCATGTGTCTTTTAATGTCTCACAGTGCATGTAGTACATGTATCCCCACACCCAGTGCCCAATGTCCTGTCATCCTCACCCCCTCAGCTGACTTGTGACATAGAAATATTGGTCAATCAATGCTTGTCGCACGTGACGTCCCTCCTGTGCATCAGCCCCGTGATGCTGTCCTGCCATTCCTTCCTCCTCCTCCTCCTCCTCCTCCTCATCTGGTGGTAGCAGACCCACGTCAGGGGGCAGTGGCACGTTCCGATGGATGCACATGTTGTGCAGCATTGCACATGCCATGGTGATCTTGGCCACCTTCTCGTGGCTGTAGATGAGGGCCCCACCTGACCGGCTGAGGCAACGAAATCGTGCCTTCAAAAGGCCGAAGGCCTGCTCTATCACCACCCGTGTACAGGTATGAGATCTATTGTAGTCCTCCTCGTGCCTGTTTTGTGGGTTGCGGACCGGCTTCAATGGGTAGCCAGCATCACCTGCATGAGAGTGGAATGAAGGTAAGTGTTCGTGCAATCATGGTGGAGAACTGTGCTAATCTGACATTGCAGCAGGTGTTCACTGGCCATGCACACATGTCCCAGGATACAGTCACCCCATTACATCGTACAATGGCGTTGACTGTCCCACCCTTATGCATCTCTCTACCCCACCCTTTACCACCCGGGTGGAGTATGCTGACAGCCTACTCACAGCCCCAATGGACTGCCATGGCCCATTCCGGTTACTCACCAAGCAGCCAGGTACGTCGTTCAGCATGTCGCTCCATGTAGCGTGGTAGTGTAGAGTTGCGCAGGACCAAGGAGTCATGAGTTGATCCGGGGTATCGGGCATTGCATTGTGTGATGGCTTTACTGGCATTACACACCATCTGGACGTTGATGGAGTGATATTGCTTGCGGTTGCGATACGGCACCTCCATGGCATGGGGAACCACCAATTCTACGTGGGTGCAGTCGATGGCACCTATGCAATTTGGCATGCCTGCAAGTGCATGGAAGGCAGCTTTGGTATCATATGTCTCCTGGGGAGTCCGGGGGAGGCATATGTAGTCCCTTCTGTGCTTGAGGAGGGCATCGAGCACTTGGTTGAGTATCCGGGAAAATATGGGCTGTGAAATGCCATGCATGTGCCCCACTGTATGCTGGTAGGTCCCTGTGGCAAGGAAGTGGAGCACAGACACTACCTTTAGTAGAGGGGGGATGGCAGTGCTGATTTCTATTAGGCTCACTATGTCGTTATGTATCAGGGCCACTATGGTGGTTATGGTGTCCCGGTCAAGCCGGTACAGGGTGTGTATCTGCTCTGGTGTGAGGTTGAAGGGGGTGGGTCTGATGCGTGGAATTGGGGGCTGACAGCGTGGTAATGGTGGCTGCACCGGTAGGGCATGCTGGGCCTGTCTCTGCCTCCTCCTCCTCCTGTGTATCCTCTGTGGTGGGGGCTGTGGTTGCTGTGGTTGCTGTTGTTGATGTTGTCGTAGTTGCTGCCTTGCAAGCAGGGCCTCCAGCTCCATGAATGCTGCGAGAATTGCTATCATCTTGGTGTGGGAGGGGGTGTGGTGTGTGGGTGTGCTCCTTTTGTGCTGTGCCTGACTCTGTGGACTCCACCTGTGCTGATTGGGTGCACCTGTTCCTCTTTCTGGCACTGTTCAGGGTTGTTAACACCTTCTCTGCGATGCCGGTAATTACGCCATGGCGCTAAGGTACTTTGCGCCCTTGTGGAGCCCGTTTTTACCGTGTCCGCTTTACTTGGGATCAGCACTGGTTAACGCCTTAGCGTTATTTCCGATGTGGTGTCTCGGGCGCGCGACACTGGTCCGCTATTTACACCGTCGTACTTTACGGCGGCGGTAATTACGGTGTGATGGGTCGGAATAGTCGACGGCGGAAAAGGATGGCGGTATTACTTTACCGCCATCGTTTTTCCATTAGCGCCGGACTCGGAATGAGGCCCCTTGTGTGTAAAGCATGTTTCTAAACAGAGGGCATGGGGTTGCTCACTTTCCTTTGTGGGCTCCCTCCTTTGGAATAGCCTTCCCCTCCTCTCACTGTGCCTTGAGCAGGATCTTCTCAAATTCCCCAAGCTCCTTAAGACTTTCCTCTTTTCCTCCTCCTTCCCTCCTTTTTTCCTCTGCTAATGTCACAGGTGCTGTATTGGTGTCCTTAGCCCTTATACATCTTTGGAGCCTCACACAATAAATAAATAAATAAATACATACATAAATAAATAAATAGGTTGAAACAATATGATGTGGGCCTCCTGATTTGCTGTATAACAACCCTCAGGATGGCTCAGTGGAGGGAGTGCATCTCTCTCCAGATTTGACAACAGAGCAGCAGAAGGCCTGCAGGGCTTTGCTCCAGCAGTATGCCTCTGTGTTTTTAATGACACCAAGCCTTACACCGTAGTGTAAGCACGAGATTGACACTGGTGACAGTGTGCCTGTCAAAAGCAGGTGCTACCATATATCAGATACCGTCAAGAACCACATCCAGGCTGAGGTTTCCAAGATGTTGGATCTGGATGTTATTGAACCCTCAACCAGTCCCTGGTCCAGTCCAGTGGTCCTTGTCGCCAAGGCAAGTTCCCAGGCAGGTAACAAGGATTGGAGGTTCTGTGTGGGCTACCGAGGAGTCAATGCCGTCACCAAAACTAACACGCAACCATTGCCCAGGGCTGATGAGCTTGTGGACACCATAGGTGCTGCCAAATTTGTGAGCACCTTTGACCTTACCTCAGGCTATTGGCAAATAGCTCTGACGGCCATGCCAAGGAAAATACAGCATTCTCAACACCAGAGGGACTCTACCAGTTTAGAGTCTTACCTTTCGGATTGAAGAACACCCCTGCGACTTTCCAGAGATTAGTCAGCCATGCGCTCAGTGGGCTGGAAGTCTTTTGTGTGGCTTACTTAGACAACATTGCCGTCTACAGTTCCACCTGGGAAGAGCATTTGACTCATCTGGATAAAGTGTTGCAGGCGTTAAAAAGGGCTAACCTCACTATCAAGGCCACCAAGTGCCAGATAGCTCAGGGGAAAGTCACATAACTTGGTCATGAGGTAGGAGGGGGTCAAATCCAACCTCTCCCCAGTAAAGTACAGTATGTACATGACTGGGAGACTCAAACTACTCAAACCCAGGTGAGAGCCTTTTTGGGCCTCACTGGGTATTATCACAATTTCATGGCAGACTGTGGAACCAAAGCTGCACCACTGACAGCTCTGACGTCACCCAAACAATTGAGGAAGGTTAATTGGATTGAAGACTGTCAGAGGGCCTTTGATGGCTTGAAAGAAAGTCTGTGTAGGGCAAAAGTGTTGTGTGCGCCTGACTACAGCTGACCCTTTATCGTCCAGACGGATGACTGCGACACCGGAATTGGAGCTGTCTTGTCCCAATTAGATGACAAAGGGAGGGAACATCCAATCATTTTCATCAGTAGACAACTCAAGGGTAGAGAACTTAGGTGGGCTACGGTTGAAAAGGAATGTTTCAGTATAGTTTGGAGCCTTAGGCGTTTTAGGCCCTACCTTATGGGTTCTACCTTCAAGGACCAAATAGATCATAAGCCCCTTAATTAGCTTATGCAGATGAAGGGTGAAAACCCGAAACTGCTCAGGTGGTCCATTAGTCTGCAAGGACTAGACTTTACCATTGAGCACAGACCAGGGAAGAGTCACGATAACGCAGATGGCCTTTCCAGAAGGTATGTTGACCGTCTGGATGAGGGTGCCTATCCCGTGGGAGATTAGGCACCCTAACCTCAGTCTGGGGGGGGCGACTGTGATGCTGGAAATGCATTGGAGGGACAAGGCCTCTGTATCCTTGTCCTTTACTGCTTTTTATCATGTGTTCTGTCAGGTTTTCCACACTGGAGTTCATGTGGGACTCCTGGCGGTGCAGCTCTCTCTCTTTTGGTTTGGTGAACAGACCCATGGGATACCTTTATGGCACCCATGGGTAGGGGTGCAACCCAGTGCCCCTAGTGTATGTTTTTTGGGCTCCTGTGTGTGACCCACAGAGCAGAATACGGGCTGGTGGCAGCTCCGTGCTGAGATGACTGGTGCCCTGAGCGTCCTCCATTTTGGGATGCCCAGGCCCTGTCATTGGAATCGGTAGATTCCGGATGAGACAAAATGGCCCCCATGGCCTCTTGCCTTCCATCACCTGTTACCTTGATCTTTCCGAAGTCCCGGGAAGCCCTGCCTCTGTCCCTTCCCCCTGACTGGCTGTTGGGTGGAAGTTCCATATATGGTAGTGTGGGGAAGTGCCGACCAGACTGGCTGGAGCCTTCTCAACCACCGTATGTTGTGGGTACGCCTGTGGGTGGGACCCGGGTGAATGGAATGTGTGACGAATATGTATTCTATTTTGTGGCTGTTTACTATCTGGTGGTGTATGAATGCAGCTTGGAGTGTTGAATGGCTTGGTACTTGTCCCAATACACATAACTTGTTATGAGTGTATGGAGAGAAGTGAATCCCTGAATGCCCTGTGTGCCTGATTGTCTGCCTGCCTGCATGAATGACCGTAGTCGTGATTGGATGCTTGAGTGTGACCCAGCGGAATGAATGGGAGATCAACAGTATATCTGGGGACCTCTCACTGCTAGAAATCGTGTTCAGAAGCTGAAGTCCACTACGACGAGTAACTGGAGTAACTGAAGCTTGGTCTTGAAACCCTGCTGGACGAGAAGAATTGCTGTTGCTCTCCTTCGCAATCTGAAAGCTGCTGTGCTTCAAGAATTGACCCAGAGAGGACCTGGTAAGGCGCTTTCTTCCCGAGCTACGAGGGACCATCATGCACAGCTGATCTTTGCCTAAGCTCCCTGGTAGACAGACCTTCGACAGGCTGCCAACCCGATATGGGGACTGCTGCGGAACTCCAAGGAGAAGCACCCAGAATCTTGTCCGCCACTGTCGACGACCACCGTCGCCGACTGGAGCCACCGTGCTCCCGTTGCCTAAGGACTTCATTGATCCAAGGACGCTCTTGTCCACATCGTCGCCACTGTATCCTGCTGGAGAAGGCCTGACCGTCGACGCGCTGAGGAGCATCCACCGGTGGGTTTCCCATCACCCAAAGACCACAGAGAAGCCAATGACTTGATGTCCTTGCTGGGCCACAGTTCTTCAACTCTTTGCGGTCCAGAACTATTGAAACTGAGGTGCCCAGTAAACGCCTCTTCCTGCAGGACGTTTACGCTTCCCCGTCAACGAGCACCGCTAGGAACAATGCGGCCACTTCACCGTCGTAGCTCGACCTGTTCTCTGTCGGACGTTCGATGACCCGTGACTCCTGCTTGAAAGGGAGGACACTCAAGAAGGGTTGTTGATTTCCCCGACGAGGAACAAAGCCAGGTACTTTGGGGTTTCAGAACTATTAGAAAGTCTAGTGTGAACAATACATGGACTGGGCTTGTATCTTTCTTCTACAGGTTGCCCAGGTGGGGGGATCTCCACACAGAACTGTGTTTAACGGTAGTTACCAGTATTCTGCCTATTGCTCAACCATCTTGCTTTCCTTCCTCTCTCTACTGCTGGTTTCCTCTTTATTTTGATCTGTGTGTCATTTTGACCTTATGCGCTTTAATAAGATCTAATAACGTTAGTGGTACCACTTTAGAATTGTATATATTTACCATTGCTGATTTTCAGAGTACAAAGTGAGTTATTGTGATATTGTATATACCTTTGAACATTAACTATATAAAGACTATGTTGTAACCGATACAGTGTGTGGACATTCCTTTGTGGGTGCTTGGGGACTACACTGTACTTAAGAACCAGCTCGCATGACCTCCTGAGAAGCGAGGCCTTGATTGCTCGACCATAGATACCAAACAGAGAATCTTGGCTGGGGTCCTCTGTGCCTCTCCTCTACCATATAGAGAGCAGAAGTACAGACACTGCCCTCCAGTCTTTACAGCAGTGTAGTGAAGTTTGTGCGGTTTGTTGTGCTTTAGGGTTGTGGTTGTGTTTGGTTAGAGTTTGAGAGATGGATGCAGAGGGGTGAAATTGTTAGTGGGTTGGTTATGGGCCTCGCTATCTAGAAGTGATATGTGCTAAATTTCCACATTCTTTCTAGATACGGCACATGAATATCTCTGCATTTATTTCTAGATCCGGCACTGGCTAATATTCACAATCCTATCTATATATATGACGCACACCAATATTCACATTTATATCAAGATGTGGCACTGGCCCATCTTCAAAAACCGTCTAGATTCAACTCAAGGTAGCATTCACAATTCTATCCAAATGTGGCATTGGTAATATTCCCAATGCAGTCTAGATGTGGCAATGGTTAATATTCGCTATTCTATCTAGATGTGGCACTGGCCGACATTCGTAATCCTGTTTAGATGCGATGCAGGCTAATGTTCACAATTCTATCTAAGTGTGGTGCTTGCTAACATTCACAATTCTATCTAAGTGTGGCACTTGCTAACAATTACAATCCTATCTAGATGTGACACAGGCAATTGTTCACAATTCTATCTAAATGTGGCACTTGCTATCATTCAAAATTCTGTCTGTGTCACTCTCATCCTCTTCTTGCTCTGAAGCCAGCAAGAGACATGAGACTTCTGCTCGCCTGTGGAAAGGCTTGAGCCTGTTAACATGGAATATCTGAGGGGCTACCCCAGGGACTCCCATGTCAACCAGATAATTGACCTTGTCCATCTTGGAGATTATCCTGAAGGGTCCAGTCCATTTATCTGCCAATGCCTGAGGCTTGGTGGGCTCCATCACAAGGACCTCCTGTCCCGGAGTCCAATCCACTTGCAATGCTTTAAGGTCATTCCAGTACTTGTTCAATTCCTGGCTGGCCTTGAGATTCGCTGTTGCTTGACCCATCATTAGTGTCATCCACCTTCTGAGGCGTAACACATAGTCCCCCACTTGCTTGGCGGGACCTGGAGGGGTGGCTTCCAAGCCTTCTCTGATCAAGACGAGGGGTCCCCTCACAGGATGTCCAAAAAGTAACTCAAAGGGGCTGAAACCAACACCCTCTTGACGTACCCCTCTGTAGGCAAACAGGAGGCATGCCAGGAGAAAATCCCACTTCTTCCTTAGGGGCTCTTCCAAAGCACCTAACATGTCTTTGAGAGTTTTATTAAATCTCTCAACCAGACCATTGGTCTAGGGTGGTAAGAGATGGAGAACTTATAGGTTACCCCGCACTCTTTCATGGTTTTCATGTAACTCGACATGAAGCTGGATCCTCTATCAGAGACAACCTCCTTAGTGAATCCAACACGGGTGAAAATGCCCAAGAGATCCCTGGCAACCACCTTGGCTGTAACCGTCTGAAGGGGTATAGCCTCAGGGTACCTGGTGGCATGATCTACCAAGACTAGGATGAACCGATGTCCACCCGGCGTGGGAGGGTCAAGGGGACTGACGATGTCGATGCCAACCCTCTCAATCAACTGGCAAGTTGGGCAGGTCCTGCAGTGGGACTCCACTTCTACTCCCATCCGGGGCCAGTAATAATGGGCAGAGAGCCTCTGCTTAGTCTTCTTGGTACCAAGATGACCAGCCAAGGGCACCTCATGCGCCAACTGCAGCAGGAAGGGCCTGTAAACCTGGGGTACCACCAACCTCTTGTGGCCTCCAGGTTCAGGCTTAGTGGGCTCACTAACAAGGAGCTCACCCTCCCAATAAATCTGAAAGGTCCTAGGCACTTCTCCTTGCGCCTGGGACAGGGCCTGTTTCCTCAGACCCTCGAGAGAATGGCACTCTCTCTGTCCCTTACAGAAGTCCCCCGGGAGGGTCCCCCTTCAGCCAACAAGCATTGAAGGTCAGGATTATCCTCCGGGTTAATAGCCTCTCCCACGGGAAAGTCTTCTGGCTCATCTGCCACAGGAGTTGAGATGGGATTTACCACTGGACCCAGCCCGTCCGGAGCATGGATCCCAATGGGTGCTGTCGGAACAGCGGGAAGATCAGGGGCTCCCTCCACAGGGGCGTCCTTCTTACTCCTCCGTTTCTCTCGTGCCTTGGGTTTCCCCGTCGGCAAGGGTACCGGGCTCGCAGCCGGACCCTGTGTGACCTGCAATCAGGTGACCGCCACAGCAGCCATGGGTAGACCATCCGTGATCATCCCCAATTCGACCAAATTGTTTGCCAACAAAATGTTCACAGGCACATTGTCCTGAACCAGGACCGGAAGCTTTGCTGTCTTGTCTCCAATCGAAATGTTGACTAAGGCTACAGGTGATAATTTGGGAGGCCCACCAGCTAACCTGGTGGTTCTCAGAGGAGCACCTACATAGTCCTCTGGCTTGAGCAGGGTCCTGTCCACCACTATCATGCTTGCCCCCATGTCTCTCAAACCAGTAGAAGGCTGGCCATTCAAGAGGACACTTCTCAAAAACCTACGAGTGTTTTGTGGGATAGTCGCCAGTACTTCTGCGTACTGGTCCCAGGCCCCAAGGGACACTAAGGAAATCTCTACGGGAGCACCGAAGGTGATCCCTGTAGAGAAGGGGAGGACAGTGGCCTCCACCTCAGGTACAGAGTAGGGGTAGGTCAGGCTGGCAGCCTGGACTCCAAGTGCCTTACCCTTACACTTGGGGTCACCTCTTCGGTGGTCCAGAGCCCCACAATCCCAACAAGTGCCAGGAGAGCGGGATACAGTACTGGTACCACTGGGACCCTGCTTTGCAGCAGGCGGACCACTACTCTTACTCCCACCCACAACAGACTTATCCCGACTAGGTTTTTGGGTCTTCGGAGTGGAAGGTTTTGGTTTACCCGACTGTGACTGCTTTTGGGACTCCTGAGCTTTCTGAGAGGTCCCCTTTTCTTTGTCCTTGTCCTTCCCATTGGAGTCCTTAGGGGACACCCGGTGGGAGACCCACTTGTCAGCCAACCTAGCCAGCTTAAAGGGGTCCGAAATGTTCTGGTCAGCAACATACTGACACAGCTCTGGTGAACAAGCTTCCGAAAAAGGCTCAAAAAACAAGAGGTAAGACAATTCAACAAACGTTTTCACTTTGTAACCATCAATCCACCCCATCATGTTCATGTGCACCGCACTCACCCAGTCAACCCAAGACACATTCTCTCGTTTCTTAAAATCCCTGAACTGTTTAAGATATTGGGTAGGTGTCTTGCCAAACTTGGCTATTCAGGCAAACTTCATGCACTCATACTGACCCCTTTCTTCCACACTCAGTTTCAGAATAGAGTCATATCCGGTTTGGGGCACTCTGCTTAACAAACACTTAGCCCAATATCTGTTATCAACATCGTGAATTGCACAAGCCATTTCAAATGCTTCCATCCATTGGAGGATATCAGAACCCTCCACATACACACCAACCAAATCTTTCATGAACTTGGTTGCTGGGGACCTGACACTCCCAACTGGTTTCGCTGAAGTCTCCACTAGAGCTTTCTCTAACTGGATTCGCTGACATTCAGTGTCCCGGTTCTTGAGTTCGAGGTCCTTAACTTTGAGTTCAAGATCCCGTTTCTTGAGCTCTACTTGCTGAGCCAACTCCTCCTTCTTAAGCTCAGCATCCAGTTCCAAATTATGATATTCAAAGGCCAATGTCATCCTCAATAACTCAAGCTCTAAAGAACTGCTGGGGTTCGGAACAGAGGCAGCAGGAATGGTGGCATTCCCAGAATCAGATTCGGCAACAACCCCCGGGGTTGAGTCTTCATTGGTTGCATCCCCCCCTTCAAGAGTTTCACAATCGATCTGGTAGTCTACCAGGGCAGCTATCAGCTCAGCCCTAGACTTATCCACAAAGTCTAATTCCCTGGCTTCACAAGCACTCTGGGGAGCCTCTAAGCTCACCCGAGTCAATTTACCATTCGCAATAGATTCCATTGCTTGTAATGCAGTTATCTTGTACACAACTAAACCGTAATTTAATAAAGTGCATATATCCTTCGTAAGTGGCACGGTTATACACTGAGTCTTAAAACCATAAGCATCCCACCACTGTCACCAGCTGTAAAGACTGGAGGGGGGTGTCTGTACTTCTGCTCTCTATATGGTAGAGGAGAGGCACAGAGGAACCCAGCCAAGATTCTCTATTTGTTAGCTATGGTCGAGCAATCAAGGCCTAGCTTCTCAGGAGGTGATGCGAACTGGTTCTTAAGTACAGTGTAGTCCCCAAGCACCCACAAAGGAATGTCCACACACTGTATCGGTTACAACACAGTCTTTATATAATTAATGTTCAAAGGTATATACAATATCACGATAACTCACTTTGTACTCCGAAAATCAGCAGTGGTAAATATATACAATCACTGGCGTAACAGGGGCCCCCGCACCCCCTGCGGTGCGGGAGGGGGGGCCCGTGACCACATGTCCTGGAAGTGGGCCACATTTGGAGTAAAAAAAAATCTACTTTTTTTTTTACATTTTATTTTTTCATTAATTCTGCATTTCTAAAGAAATGATTTCTGTAACAGAAATAATTTCTTTTTGAAGGCAGAGTGAATACAAAAAGTCTGGTGGCTACCCCCACCCCATGACATGAAGACCCTAGGCTGGAGGCCTCCATATCATGGGGTGGGGAAGCCCTATGACTTCAAAAATAAATAGTTTATTTTTGAAGTCACTCTGCCTTCATAAAGAAATTATTTCCATTATGGTTCAGTCCTTAACAGAAATAATTTCTTTATGAAGTCAGAGTGACTTCAAAAAGAAACAATGGGCCTCATTACGAGCATGGTGGTAGCCGTGCCTGTATGGCAGGCACGGCTACCGCCATGCTCGTTACCGGCACCGCCTCCCGTGATTGGGCAATAACCGGCCCATTACGAGATGAAGGGGCCGGTAATTGCACATTCGCGGGTGGCGCTATTGCTGGGCTCCCGATCCCCATTCTGCCCCACAGGGCAGAATGGCGGTGGGGAGCATGGTTGCGCCTGCACCGTTCTTAACGGTGCCGGCACAATTAGGAGTTATGCTTGCTGGTGCCGCACAGCCCGCCAGGTAAGACCTGGCAGGCTGTCAGGAACCAGCGAGCAGAACTCGTAATGCGGCAGGACGGTATGAACGTTTTTTTGAAGTATTATGGCTCCCCTCAACCAATGACGTGTGCGTGTGTGAGTGTATGGTGAAAGAGTGCACACAAATGTATGGGTGGCTGGTTATGCGTGTGTGTGTGTGCGTGTGTACGGTGAAAGGATGTACACTTAAATGTGTGGGTGGCTGCCTGGGTGTTCCTGTATGGTGAAAGTGTCCACATGTAAATGTATAGGTGACTGTGTGAGGGTATGGTGAAAGGGTGCACACAAATGTATGGGTGGCTGGGTGTGCATGTACGGTGAAAGAATGCGCACTTAACTGTATGGGTGGCTGCCTGGGTGTGCCTGTATGGTGAAAGGGTGCATACTTAAATGTATGGGTAGGTGCGTGGGTGTGTGTGCCTGTGTGGTGAAAGGTTGTACACTTAAATGTACGGGTGGCTGCCTGGGTGTGCCTGTATGGTGAAAGAGTGCATTCTTAAATATATGCATGGCTGGGTGTGCTTGTGTATATATGGTGAATGGTGTGTGTGCTTGTGTTCAGGGGCGCAACAAAACCGACATTTCAGGGGGCTAACCCTTCACATGTTGGGACAGGCGCTAGCTTGACGTGTGGTGGGGAGGAGAAAACTTATTTGTGTGGGGGCATCTAACTTCTTTACTCATTTTAATGAGACTATTCTAGTGCAGCTTCAATTTTACAAGCAGTTAACTCCCCCCTTTAGGTCTGTAAGCCCCCACTTAGTGGCTGTTGTGAGAATGACTGGTCTCCTGTTTCCTCTCTACCCTTCCAATCACTCCCCTGGCATGCAAGTACTAAACCCACATCCCAATTTCAATTGCTTAAAAAAATTGGCATTTGAATGCAGGTACTAACAGTGAAATGCTGTAAATTAGTAATTGCTAGGCAGGGCCCTTGTTAACGGCAAAACCCAGGTGCCGTGTAACATCTGTGTCCTTTTCTGTCCGGCAACTGCTCTGTAGGACAGCCATATGTGTGGAGGGTGGGGTTGTGCAATAAATCATAATGGTCGCCCATGTCCATGCTAAACAGGCATGATATGTGGTTTTGGTGTCTAGAGAGGCATTTTGGTGGAGCCAGTCTAGTCATTCCTCAGTTTGGTATGACTTTTTTTAACTGGGCATTTCTGATAAAGCAGTCCTGCTAAGTGTAATTAGCTGGCTAGATTAGCATTTGGGTTCTGCCAGTCTAGCCGTTTCTTACTGCGGCACTCTATATTTTTCTGGGCATGTGTGATCAAATGATGTGTTATGATATGATAAGTCATATATAACACACCTGTACACAAGTGTTTTTAGGCACGACAAGATAAGGGAAGGAAAACTGAGGGAGGACAAGACAAATGATTTTACTAAGCCTTGTGTCATTCAGATTGTGCAAGTGCAAGAACGAGAAGTGCAAGGGGAAAGGGAGGGTGGAAGTGCGAGGGAGAGGGGACAGGAAAACAGGGCAACAATGCTCTGATTAAGTGCCGCCAGGGCAGCACGGCTCTGGGTAGTGCAAGGAGAACAAGGGACTATATGGTTACAGTTACAGCCCCTAACTGCGTGGTAGGCCTGGAGGCAGTGCAAGGGTGACTTATCAAGAAAGAGCCTAGACTCAGTGAGACAGAGGGTAGCCAAGCAACCAGTTGGTACAGCGGACAGGTAGGTCAGAAGGGGCGAGAGAGAGAGAAAGCAGAGGAGAAGAGGAACGTTTTGAGCTGCTTGCGGAGCTTCAGGTTGTCCAGCTCAAGTTTGGGAGGGTCAGGGAGGCCATTTCAGAGGGAGGCACCTGCAGGGGAGAAGGATCTACCCACCCCCCACTCTCTGCCTGGAGAAGCATCTAACCCTTAGGGCTAGAGAAGGAAGGTATTTTGGAAGATAGCATTGGATGTAGTGTGGATCCCAGCCCCAGAAAGCCTTGTGTAAAATGAAAAGGGTCTTGAACATGATCCTTGCAGCCATTGAGAGCCAGTTGAGAGATTTCATGGCTGGAGAGATACAGTCCCTGGGCTTGAGGCCAAGGATAAGTCTCACAGTCCTGCTCTGGATTAGTTGCAGAGGGCGGAGAGTAGAAGAAGGCAGTTTGAGAAAGTGACTATTGCAGTAGTCCACCCGAGAGAGAACCAGAGCTCTGGAGATAGTGAGTTTCTGGGGGAAAGTAAAAAATGGAAGAGTCCCTTTGAGGAGGTGCAGCTGGAAGTGGGACTTCTTGGTGACGTCCGAGATGCGCGGAGAGAAAGAGAGAGTTGAGTTGAAGATGACACCAGGAATGAGCGAGAGAGGAGAGTAGGCTGAGGGGAGCCTGAAGGAAAGCTGAGTGTCATCTGCTTAACACTGTAAGTTAGAGGAGAAGTTAGAGATCAGGTGGGTCAAAGGGGCCAAGTAGAGGTTGAAAAACCAGGATGAGAGGATAGAGCCCTGTAGAACGCTACATGTAGAGAGAGGTGGCGGAGTGAAAGGGACCAAGTTGGACCTGGGAGGGGCGGTCCAAGTGGAAGGAGGTCACCCACTCCAGGGCCTGATCCATGATGCCCAGGTTCTCACAGAGTCAATTGATCAGGATGGCAAGGTTGACCATGTCGAAAGCAAGAGAAAAGTTCCAGGATGATTAGGGCAAAAGGAATGCTGGAATCAAGGTTAGAGATCAGATCTTCACAGGTGTTGAGGAGAGCAGTGTCCATGCCTCTGGCAGCTCTTAAGCCAGACTGATGGTCATGGAGACAACCAACAGATTCAGCGTGGAGAGTAATCTGGCAGTTGTCCAGCTTTTCCAAGAGTTTGGGATAGGGGAACATTCCAGTGGCAAAAGAATGATTACAGAAATAGGCCAAAGCAGGATCAAGGGTGTCAATGTGGTCCTTAATGGTTTTGGAGGAGCAGGCGAGCACCTGTGTCGCCGACACTTCCATAGATTGGACTTGTCTAGAAACCTCGTCAGGTGTTAGAGAGAAAGAGGAGAAAGGAGGAGGAGAGGGAGAGATGCCCAGAAGGGGCGAGCGAGGAAGAGGGAGAGGAAGAGGAGATAGTGGACAGGATGTCCTGAGTTTTAGCGGAGAAGCGAGAGGCCAAAGCTGTACAGAGGGCCTGTTGGGAGAACAGGAGAGGTAGAAACTGCAACAGGATTGGCCAGTTCCTTGCAGATTTTAAAGAGTTTGGCTGTGTTATTAGAGGTGGCAGAGACGCAAGCTTGAATGTGTGCTCTCTTCTTGATGAGTCTTATTGCTTCGACTGGCATTTTGGTACAACCAGTCTAGGCATGTCTTAATGTGGCCTGGCATGCTTTACTGTACTGTTATTATGTGTCTACACTGGTCTACATTGTGCAGCCAGTTGGTCATGTTTTCATTGTGGCATGGCATTTTTAATAGCAAAGCATTAATGTTCATGTGCACTGTATTGGATTGCTGTTACCCTACACAACAATAGCAGACACTCTGGCTTTTTAGCCATTTTTCTCAGAAAATGTGCCTTATATTTATATCTTTCTCCTAGTGCAGTGTGTGGCATACCCCGTGGCATACCCTTCAGCAACACGCTTGTGCATATTGCACAAGCGTGGTAATCTAGGATGGCACAGAGTGTGGCACTACTTGTGATTTATTGCCGAGTTGGGGGGGCCCCTTCAGTATGGCTTGCAGGGGGGCCCCCAGACCTTGTGTTACGCCACTGTATACAATTCTAAAGTGGTACCACTAACGTTATTAGATATTATTAAAGCGCATACGGTCAGAATGACACACAGATCAAAATAAAGAGGAAACCAGCAGTAGAGAGAGGAAGGAAAGCAAGATGGTTGAGCAATAGGCAGAATACTGGTAACTACCGTTAAACACAGTTCTGTGTGGAGATCCCCTCACCTGGGCAACCTGTAGAAGAAAGATACAAGCCCAGTCCATATACTGTTCACACTAGACTTTCCAATAGTTCTGCAACCCCAAATTGTAGCGTTCCTCGTCGGGGAAATCGACAACCCTTCTTGAGTGCCCTCCCATTCAGGCAGGAGTCACAGGTCGCCGAACGTCTGATGGAGAACAGGTCGAGCTACGACGGTGAAGTGGTTGCGTCATTCCTAGCGGTGCTTGTTGACGGGGAAGCTTAAACGTCCTGCCAGGAAGAGGAGTGCGGGGCACCTCAGTATCGATAGTTCTGGACCGCAAAGAGTTGAAGAACTGTGGCCCAGCAAGGGCGTCGAGTCATCGGCGTCTCTGTGGTCTTTGGGTGGCGGGAAACCCACCGGTGGATGCCCCTCGGCGCGTCGACGGTCAGGCCTTCTCCAGCAGGATACAGCGGCAACAATGTGGACAAGAGCGTCCTTGGATCAATGAAGTTCTTAGGCAACGGGAGCACGGCGGCTCCAGTCGGCGACGGTGGTCGTCGACAGTGGTGGACAACAGTCCGGACTCTTCTCCTTGGAATTCCGCAGCAGTCCCTGTATCGGGTTTCCAGCCTGTCGAAGGTCTGTCTACCAGGGAGCTTAGGCAAAGATCAGCTGTGCATGATGGTCTCTCGTAGCTCGGGAAGAGGGCGCCTTACCAGGTCCTCTCTGGGTCAGTTCTTGAAGCACAGCAGCTTTCAGATTGTGAAAGAGAGCAACAGCAATTATTCTCGTCCAGCAGGGTTTCAAGATCAAGCTTCAGTTACTCCAGTTACTCGTCGTAGTGGACTTCAGCTTCTGAACACGATTCCAGCAGTGAGAGGTCACCAGATATACTGTTGATCTCCCATTCATTCCGCTGGATCACACTCAAGCATCCAATCACGACTACAGTCATTCATGCAGGCAGGCAGCCAATCAGGCACACAGCGCATTCAGGCCATTCACTTCTCTCCAGACACTCACAACAAGTTATGTGTATTGGGACAAGTACCAAGCCATTCAACACTCCAAGCTGCATTCATACCGGTTTCGGGCGGGACTGTCTCAACCATTGTGTCAACCACCAGATACTAGACAGCCACAACATAGAATGCATATTTGTCACACACTACATTGACCCGGGTCCCACCCACAGGCGTACCCACAACATACGGTCGTTGAGAAGGCTCCAGCCACACTGGTCGACACTTCCCCACACTACCATATATGGAACTTCCACCCAACAGCCAGTCAGGGGGAAGGGACAGAGGCAGGGCTTCCCGGGACTTCGGGACGATCAAGGTAACAGGTGATGTAAGGCAAGAGGCCATGGGGGCCATTTTGTCTCCATCCGGAATCTACCGATTCCAATGACAGGGCCTGGGCATCCCAAAAATGGAGGACGCTCAGGGCCCCAGTCATCTCAGCACGGAGCTGCCACCAGCGCGTACCCTGCTCTGTGAGTCACACACAGGAGCCCAAAAAACATACACTAGGGGCACAGGGTTGCACCCTTTCCCATGGGTGCCATAAGGGTATCCCATGGGTCTGTTCACCAAACCAAAAGAGAGAGAGCTGCACCTCCAGGATCCCACATGAACTCCTGTGCGGAAAACCCGACAGAACACACAATAAAAAGCAATAAAGGACCAGGATATGGAGGCCCAGTCCCTCCGATGCATTTCCAGCATCATAACCACAACAAAACAAATCACACATAGCTTCGAACAACAGCACATAACAGCTTCTAAATGGAAAACATCCCCAAGCTCAGCGAAAGGTGTTAACCGAACTGAAGCTGCCAACAACACATCACTGCTCTCTTTCACTTATCCCACTTGATCCCACTTGATCCCACTAACTTCACCCCCCACCCCCTTTCCTTTTCAGATCCGCCAGAGCGCCAGGGGACCACTCCGGTGGTGATAGTGCGCGGTACAAATATCCTTTAACATTAACATTAACATTAATATAACGCCTATGTTTTGAGAGGGACATTTGTAAACATATTGGTGTTCTGCCAAAAATAATGATATCATCAGCGAATAGAAGTACGCATTTTAGGCCAGAAAGTTCAACATTGTGTTTTGTGTGATATCAGGTCAGACAAATGTAAATCAAAAACTTAAGGGTCCAAGAGACAGCCTTGCTTAAGACCCAGAAAAGTGTCAAAATCCCCTAAATTCTCACTGTTATCCAGTCTTATCTGAACACTAGTACTTTCTAGTAAGAGCATTAACAGCTTCAGTAGACTTCCAAGAATGCCTCACTCAAATAGCTTGTTCCACAATCTATGCCGGTCCACTAAGTCAAATGCACTTGAGAGATATATGCTGCCAATATACATAGGGAGCTGGGATTTCCCCGCATGCTTGAGAGTGCAATAACTTAATAATGAATCTATTCTGGCTAGTGCACCGGTACCTTCAGAAACTTGTTTGATATTCATTGGGTTTTGCAAAGGACTCAAACAAATTATAGAGAGCTTCCAATTGTAAGGATGAAAACATTTTTTAACGAGGCGTCCAAAAGGATATTTACCCGGTAATTTGCTGGCTTATTGCAATCACCCGTCTTATATATTGGCACCAAATTGCTGAACCTCCCTGATTATGGAATGTAGTCTCTCAAAGAGATATTAAGAAGAAGCCTCAGCCGGATATTTGACCACAGAAATGTGTCACTTTTTAGCACCAAATTAGGGAGCCCATCCCGGCATGCGGCCCTAGAGGCTTTTGCTTTCTTTCCTAATGGTGTGAAATACTTTTCTCGGGTTAAATGTGCTGGGCCATGAGCCGAAATATTTGGTAGTAAACTTCAAATTGGTACTGCTTTGTTTGCCAAATGTTCCCTTAAAGAATATTTGTTATTGTGTTTCTGAAATGGTGCTCTCAAGTATGTAAAATAAAGGATTGTTACCAATCTTTAAGTTGTTTATGAATTGTTAAAAAATATACAGATTAAATCTATTATAAATCATCAACATCTTCTGACAATCCGAATTATCTAAGCTATGGTGGTGGTATATCAGCCAATTGTGGTAAGCCTACTTAGATTTCTTAATGTGTATTGATCATTCTTCATATGCTAAAGCTATGTCACCTTTAAAAGCTTTTATTTCACCTTTCAGATCTATTTTTCCATTGACGAATGAGGACATCAAACTGATGAAATTTAACCTGACACCCAGATTTCAGTTTCCCCCTATAGGACATGCAGTTTGAAGGGCTATACCGAGCCTCCTTGAGTGAGAGTGTGGGTTTCGTTCTCTATGATCCCTCATCTAAGCTTGTTGCAAATGTATGCTTCAAATATTTGTTGTACTTTACTATGAATTATTGCAACAATTTATAAACATTATTTTGTAGTACCATAACCATACCAATAGGACCACCTTTAACCGTAAGATGGTCTCTTTAATACCCTGTAGTACCAAAAGTGCATGCTTGCCAGTAGGACAAAATGACACTTCCAATGACCAAACGTTAGGTACCAAGCTTTCTGACACAAAAGCATTATCTAGCGTTGATTTACTAAGACCACACGGCCATGTGTGGCTACCCAGAATGTCTCCCTTGATGTTTCCATCACGTTTATGGAGAGTACACAAGGACATGTTCTCAGCCCAGATGCGACCACGTTTTTGTGCTTTTTTAGCATGCCCCGTATCTGTCCTTTCCTTGCTCCCTCAAAATGTTATCACTTTCGTAGTTATAGCAGTCAGCCATTGAGGTATTAATCTTTGAAAATAAGTCAGACTTTGTCTCCTTCACATCCCAGTCGATATTTATAATCACAATATGCATGTTACTAGTTGTAGCATTCGCCGGCCATGTGAGCCTAACAGCTAATATATCATCAGATACCACTTTGTATTTGTCTATAAAAGGACAACATTTACTTAAATGCCTGATATTTGACCCCAGATGCTCTACCTATGTAGTTATCTATTGCTTTATTTAAAAATGTACAAAGAAATATACAATAGCCATCGAACATGGGGGCTTCCCTCAACCATACTTACTGAAGAGCAAACATCTTGAAGTTCGCTAACAAGGATAAACATGAAACCCCTGCTGTTCCATGAGAGGAAATGGTTGACAGTTAAAGATCACCACTTGTCAGCAAACTATTTTTATTTTGTAGCACAGTTGTCGACACCCATCAGCAGTCATTATCACCTACCTTTTGTGACAACAGCAACTTTGCTGATGAGACCAATATAGACCCATAAGGTAAAATAGAACGTATTAGCATATGCTTTTCCTCTCCCTAAAATTTTGCACTTAATTCATACTCTGAAACATCCCTCCATCCTGCTGGACTTTGAGGCTTGATTACACTCGTGTGCTGAACAAAGTTATCCAATAAAGCTTGCTTAAAGGGTATTAATTCGAACACAAATCCCAACAATGCCTCTGTATGATTCAATATAATGTTATAAATTAACAATGACTTCACATGCAGAACCACACTATCAGTTCTATCGTCATCAATACATTCCACCTGAAAGATATCCTGAGACTAAATTAATCTCAATGGTGGAATGTTATGTAGCAAAGAAAGCACTGAGCCCCTATTCAGAACTGGAATGTTTGAGTCCTCAAAGAAGGCCATCAGTTCCATTTGATTCTGTGTTGTGTCAACGGTGTGTGAGCAATGCTTTAACTAGCCAGTGGATGTCAAACTCTTTCTTCTGTTGTCAAAGCTGTCTCTTTCATGTATACCCTCTCAAGCTGGTGAATTACCCAGGCACTTTGCTGAATTTTGTATTAGACCTTAAAATGATGCCATGACACAGTTTGTTTTACTTACTCCATGATCCATATCACTCTGGTTCACAGAGACTGTTCTCTTTTCAGCATCTCGGCTATGTGTGATGGGATTGACTTTCTTGTGTCAAGATAGCAGATGTTGATGTTAACTGCTTCACTGTGTTTAAATGCCAAGAAATCCGAGATGATGCTCTTCGCTCACCTCAGGCATGGACTAAGCTGGACCCACAATATGCTGCCTTCTGTGTGGAAGGCCATGCTATTGAAACTGTCGATAGGGTCAGAAAATTGTGTGTAATTTTGTAACCTTCTTTGGACATTAATGCCAATACTGAGAGTGTGGCAAATAAGGCACAGTACATACTACGACTCCTTAGACTAGTCAAGTCCTGTGTTTCAGAGGCTAATTGTGCCACCTTGGTATGTGCCCTTGTGATGCCCCGGCTGTACTATTGTAATGCCCTAATGCTGGGGGCCATCAAAAATAGTCTTAGATGACTTCAGGTCTTGCAAAATGATGTGATACGCCTTGTCAAGAAAACACCCAAACACAAGCCAATATCCTCTCACAGGTGGAATCTTCGCTGACTTCCAATGGAAGAGTTAAATGAATAGCCAAGTTCGTTGTGTTACTAGTTGATACACCATCCAGTGGACTGTTCAATAGTGGATTTTGAGCAAGTTGTATAATCTCTTGAGCTAGAGGACCAGAAGAACTCTGATGAATTGTTCTTTCCTTAATCATGAAGTCCGCTGGTGTTAGGCCATGGCTCGATGAATTTTCTAATAAGTACGGGCTGGTATGCAGGGAATTAGGTGCACCAGACGCTTCTACCCTGTTACTTCATTGTCTAAGATATTAAACAATAAGACAGATTTGTTTTCTACTTCTTCTAGTGGGTGTTTGCTGACCAAACCAGACAACACATCATCTATATGCCAAAATCCCACCTTATTGACAATAGCCCCATCAATTCTTGTTATGGAATTCGCCTTAAAATTGTTATCCATCTCTTTTGTAAGGGCTGCAGAGTAGGTCTTCTGCACACACTGTATGTCTGAGATTTCTTCACTCAATAGCGTTTTATCTTAAATGGGTAAACTGCGCAAGGCAGATAACTCTTCTCTTTGCTTATTTTGAATGCTTCATAAATTGTAGTGGTTTGGAGAAGAGGAAGGTGAAATCATAATCACATTACTGATGGCCTGATTGCTTGCAACATCCACTATACCCCTACTCAAGAATGATCTGTACTATAGTGTTATAACCTCCAGCTATTTGGCTAACATTGCAGAGGGTCTTGTAGAAGTAGAAGAAGGAGAACTTAACCCCAAGCTCACCATGGCATTCCATGTAGAAGCTGCAACCATTCACCAATAGCCTGCAGGACTGCAACTTTTCGGCTATTCGAGCTGTGTGGAGCCTTTTATGCAAGGCCATCACTCAACCATGGAAGGCCCAAACCTTTGTTATCAAGTTTATTCCCATATAAGTATTCAACATAGACTACAAAATCTACACCTGCCAAGATCCTGACTAATCATCTGTCCAAAGTCATCCATTCAGACACATATCCCTGCCAAAGAGGGTTTCCGAGAGGTTATTTTTCAACTAAAAGCATTTTTACAGTTGCCCATGTCAGTGTCACATGATCTATATGCAGATCTGGCTGGATTCATGGAATTGAATGCCAGTGATGCTGTTGACTGTCTGTTGTAGTTCTTTCTAGTTGGAGCCATGGTGATCTTGGTTTTTGGAACAGATGCCTGTTTATGGTGATGACTTTATACCAAAAACCAGAAGCATGTTTCCTAACCACTGGTTTGATCTTTCACATTTAATATGGAAATTAGGTAAGGCTGCCCCTTTCCCCAGTTGCATAATTTATGACCCTAAAGGCTATGTCATGTATACTTTGATTATGTGAAATATTATATGGGTTAAAAGCCAGAATGGAAGATGTTGCACTGTATGCATCTGCTGACATGATTCTATCTATTTGGCAAACTGCACCTCCTCAACCTCTGAAATGCTCCTGGTCATACAAGAGTATACTACAGGTTATGGCTACTCATTAAACAGGGATTTAAGTGAAGATTTAGAAATTCTTGCAAGAGAGAGGGTGCTTATATATATTGAAAACTATGTGCCAACAATTATGTAATCTATCACATGATCCTTTCCTAAAATAGTATAAAATGGCAATGCTAAGTTCAGCATTGAAAGAATACCCACATATTTATCCATGCATGTGCTCTATATGGCTCTTTCTGTTACTTTGGTGTGCTAGAGCACAGGCAGTTAAAACAGATTTTGCCCCACATAGTTTTCACATGATCATCCTTTTGTAACTTCTGATTGTGGACACTATTTTGTATTGTTAATAAATGAAAGCCAAGTTTAATATTGGTATGAAAGCCACCACATTATCTCTGAAAATGGAAAGCTGCAAGAAGACGAATACAACTTCAAAATGATCAATCGAACAAACCAAAACCCATGACTGACACGCAACATGTGTTTGGTTCCTAGCTGATTAATTATTGCACTACTTCCAAATGTGTAAGGAAACTCTTGGCATCACATAAGAACTAAAGGCTAAAGGATACTTGTGTCAAGACCCATTCTATACATTAGTTCCCAAACTAACATTGACTGGTCATGCCAGGGCCTACTGATTCTTGAGAAATGCTAAGTTTGAAATTCTGATGTCAGTACAAATATATGGGGAAAAGATGTTGACATTGAAAAGCAATCACTTGACTAGGAATCCAGCCAAAGGTCCACTGGCAACTCATCATTATCACAAGCACACCTGCACATCACCCCTAGAGCAGTTTGGACATTTTGTAAGCTTTGTAGATATGGGGCTGAATCAACCACGGTCTGCCGGCATTGCAAGAAGACTGTTGGTATGCTTCTGTACTATTCACCAGTTCATCATTTCTAGGAGATACATTGGGACAGTTTAAAGCAGCTATCACCTCCTCAAGTAAGTCTTTTGTTCAAAAGACATATATTGTAGCTAAAACCTTTAAGTGTACACCTCAAATTAACTCTCTGTAATGCTTACTGCTGGATACCCTCATCTCCACTGCAGTTAAATGAGTCACATCACGTTGGGTGGCTGCCTTGCATCTATTTGCATATATCTCTTGGGATGAATGGTCTTCAGTAGAAGGAGATCCCATATGCTGGACTGCACAAGGCGAAAACCAAACATCAGTGTTTCTGAAATCGTCCCTAAATGCATAACAACTAGAACTTTCTTTACTTCACATCATATATCCTTGTGACAAAAAATCTCCCAAGTCATGGCCTCCCCTTGTATTATTGGGAATCTATCCATCTGCACCACTGTGAATTGTGGCCCTCTGAGTTGTGAATTGTCATTGCTGCTATTGTTTTGCCATTCATTTCTTTTGAAAAGCATATTCCATTTAGAATTCCCATTCCTCCTATGCCCCACTAATGCTTCCTTTAGCATCTGTGGGAAGCTCCAGATTGATTTCTATGGACTCATTACATTTCATTGCAGATATGGTATCTGTGTATTGGATGGGCTTTATCTATCCCTAACCTAGCTGTAACACAACAGAGAACTGCACAACAAGGGGAAATAGTAGTAGGGGATAATGGTATGGGTGCAATTGGGAGGATGGCCAATTTAGGGGACACTTAGAAGGTCATGCAGAGGATCTATAAAAGGCTACATGCAGGGCCAATGGGCATGGGAGGATCGGGAAGACACATTCCTGATTCATTTGTGGGTGGATCCTCTGCAGCTATGCTCCTGCTGGTGCCACATGCCTGTGAATTTCACGTGATACGACCCCCCCCCAGACTGCACCGTTAAGACCCTGTATCTGCCTCCGCGTTCTTCTACTTTGTCATGTTCTGCTTTGAAGAAGATGCCACGTATCTTCGTTCCCTTTTCATCCCCTAGAAGACCAGAAGGCGACACGTAATTAGGCAACACCTCACAGGCAACTCGGCATACGATTTGCAGGTTTCCGCACTTCTGATTATAGTCACAAACTGTGATTTTTAATACATTAATGATGAAGAATATATTCAGGAGACACTATCCACCCAATAAAGAAGCATTCACTATTGTTTAGGGTCCACTGCAAAACAAACATAAGTGTCCAGTTCTTATGCCAAAGAGGTGGTAAGAAGGGCATTACATGGGTGGGCCAGGGAAGTGGGTAAACATGCAGATTCTAAGGCATGCAGGTCCAGGAGTGTAGATGTCCCAACTAGGAGAGGAAAGGGAACAGAACTTCCAATCAGCGGGTAGGCCCTGCTTATCCTTCAACAGCTGTGTTTAATTCAAGAAACACAGCTGAAAAGAACTTAAAACACAGCTGGGATTATCAAAGCATCCTGGCCACACAGCATGAGACCAGGAGCATTAGAGCATAAGAGGCCACCATTGTATTAGCACAGGTTTCGCCGTTTAATTGTTCTAATTATATTTTTGTATGCAGAAAATATATAAGAATGCAACCAAGAGCACATACATACTACTTGCTCACTCAGGTACTTCTAGTACTGTCACAAAATAAGGTCACTAACATCACAACAAGTTGCATACAACTCATGACAAAATGCTGCACTGCAAAGCACACCATAGCGAAGAGAAACATTGTGAAGTTAGTCTTAGCTAATGTATGAGTGGAAGGCTGGCAGTGGAGAGAGAGTTAGTGGGGTTTGGGCTTATGTCTGGAGTTGCAAACTGTGGACAGGTTAAATGGACACACTTATAAGGTCCCCCATGCCCACAGCAAGCCACTGTCAGTGAGCATATACTCACCTAGTGAGCTGCTGACAATGGCATGTGTCCTTGAGCCTCACACTGCTGCTTAAGAGATGGCTACATTGATGAAAACATGTGTGATGTCATACGTACACATGATGGATCGGTCAAAGAAATATGTAATGGACTTGGGAACTTGGCATTCTTTTTCCATAAAGGAAAACATTGTTTTCATAGAGGAACATAGTGCCTTGTACAAGATAGCAGATCAATGGACCTTGCCAATGACTGATGACATTAAAACATTTTTCCAGAAACCCCCTGTTCTTTTAAAAGACCATCCTGAAACAATTAGGAAATGAGCTTAACCAACCTCAAGTTGTCCCAACTTTTTTTTACATTATCTTATAAATGGCTGATGCACAACAAGTGCAGGGCTGTCACAGGGGTCAAGTCCAAAAAGTTAAAGTGGGGGGACTCATCAGCAATTGCAATGGGATGTGACGTTGCCAGAAATTAGCATATCAAGGTGAAATGTGCACATTTCATTAAAGGCTTTGCATAACCACCCAAATTGCACAGGACGAATGGCATTTGCCTTTCATAAAATCAACATACACACAAAACCAAGTGAGGCTAATGTACCTCATTATGAGCCCGGCAGTAGCCGTGCCGGTAAATACCGGCACGGCTGCCTCCGGTGTCATGAATTTACCGGCACCCAGCAATGGGGGCGTACTGGGGCATTACAGCCCCGGAGGACCCGGCACATCCCCATTGCCGGGTGCTGGTAATTGTTAGTCCCTATTCCCATTTGAGTCCCATTGGATTCAAGGGGAATGGGGATTCATGAATGGTGCCGGTGCATCGTCAAGATCTGCTCGCGGGTGCCGGTCCGACCACCAGTTCAGACCTGGCGGCCAGAAAGGCACCCATGAGCAGAACTCATAGTTTGCTAGTCCAGTAACAATGGTACAGGCAAGCTTACTGGTACCGTTGTTACCGGACCGGCAACCTTGTAATGAGGCCCATTGTCTTCTAATAGTGTTTTTGAAAAAGTAGAAAGGTGTACATGTTTTGAACTCCAAGAACCAATACATATGATTTCCCTGGGACTTGCAGTACTGAAATGAGACATTTCACCTTTAGTTTTTTGTTCTTTTTCATCAGGTTATATAGTGCAGTGGTGAATTGTACATCTCGGTAAACCCCGAAAGGAAATACAGAGATTGTCGAATGGGTTTGCATCGACAATGCAACACCAGAAGACAGGACAAATTCAGATTACAAATCAAGTCCTGTAAACATGTGCAAACATGTGAAAGACCAGAAAGCTACCTTTGACCAACTGCACATCGAGAACATGAAACAACATTGTTCTTGACGACAGACTGGCCCTGTCTCTCCCCCAATTATTTTCATAACATCTCACTGCCCAATATTCTGGGGAACCTCCATACTGGATCATGCTTTCCAACCCTTGCATGTCGTATTGGCCTGTCAACCTCTGTATCCTCTCTATCCACATACTTCTAACTGTACCCTTGATGTGCTATGCATCTGATTTGTGATGTTGCAAGCATGTACGACGCATGCGCGAGCCTCGTTCTGGTCCGCCCATGCGCATTCACAAAAAAGAACATCCGTGAGGGCAGTTGCCGCGGGGACGCCGTAAGGCACACACGCGTGTCCTGTATCTCCTTGTGTGGATGTGTGTGAGCGATTGCATGTGCGGGGCGGCCCGAGGCATGGGCCTGCCCACAACATCTGGAGACGAGGCGGGATGCAAACGGAGCATTCTGCTGACATAACGCTGCATGTACACTGCAGCAACGTTATACCGGAGCATTTCCCGAATCCAGCACAAGCAAAGCGGATGGGTTTCTATGCAGGACACGTGGCAGTAGCGGCCTGAAAGGGTGCTCGTGCGCTGCTCACGTTCCTCAGAAACTACAGTGAACACATTTTTGGAATCCTGACAGTTCTCGACATCCAAGACGACTGTCCTTCAAGCAGTGGTAATTGGACGGGTCCACGGCCACGTTGATCCCCACCACGCAGTGGCCTGAGGTACGTCGACTGTCTGCACAAGTCAGGTTTGCGGCCTCTGAACCCTAAGTAGGTGCCAGTGCAACCTGTGAACATGGCGGAGAGTGACGAAGATGCAGGGACAGAGCAGGTGGTGTTACGGAGGAGACAACAGGGATCGCTGTTACCCATGCAAGAATTCGACACGTCGGGTCCACCCTCAAAATTGGGCCCAAGATGGCTGCTGTGGATAAGAAAATTGGACATGTACTTCACTGCAACAGGAGAAACTAATGATGACGCAAAAAGGGCAACTCTACTGTACTCCCCGGGTATGGACGTCCTACGCATTTATGAGTCCCTTAACCTGCAAGTAGTCACCTATGATGCGGTCAAGACTGCCTTAAAGAATCATTTTATTCCACTGTCCAACGTAAACTATGAGAGATTCCTGTTCAATAGTGAAAAACAGCGGGAAGAAGAGTCGCTTGATCAATTCTGCGCTCGCCTAAGACAAATGGCCACGACGTGCAGATGGGACAATGAGGAGGCCATGATTAGAAACCAAGTCATCCAAGGCTGTGGCTCAGGCAAACTCCGCAGACGAGTGTTAAGGGAGCCAGGGTGGACTCTGACACAGATCCTGGACAGTGGAAGAATATATGAACTGGCAGAGTCAAGGGGTGCCACAATGGACGTGGCGGTGCATCCCGGCAGGTCAGAAGAGGCGTTTGCGGTCGGGAGGCAGAGTAAGTGGAGCCAGAAACGCCAAGAAGCAAGTCTGACGCATGGAGTGGCGCCCATTTGTCAGTATTGCGGATACGATTTGCCGCACTCTGAAGAATGTTCCGCCAAATCCAGATCTTGTGGCAGATGCAACGGACTCGGACACTATGCCCGGATGTGCCGCGCTCCTGCGCCGGTGGCTACTCAACGGGGTCTGGCCAGGTTGTTTGGCAGCGGGTCGAGGTGGCAAAAGAGCATTGCAACAGTTGAACAGGATATGCAGAGGCTGAACATGGCCGAGGGAGAAGAAGAGGAGGATGAGGTGTTCTTCATTTCGAGCATAGCCACAGGGGCAAGGAATAAGAGGCAGCCCAAATGCATCGAGGACCTCCAAGGGGTCCCTACACAAGTGATGATTGACACGGGAGCCTCGGTATGTGTGCTGGCCTCTGATCACTACCAGTCGATCCCGGGACCACCACCGTTGGATGTCTCGAGGGCAAAGATCTTCACGTTCGGTGGCGACACACCACTCCCCATCAAGGGCGTCTTTGTGGCGCCTGTTTCAAAGGACGGCAAGTCCATAAAAGCACGATTTTACGTCACTGATGTGAGCCCCCACTCCCTGCTTAGCTGTGCAGTGTTGGAGGCATTGGACCTTGTGCATTTTGCGTTCGCAGTCTATCAAGTAGACATTGAGCAGCTACTGGCCAGATTCTCAGGCATTTTCGAAGGAGTGGGAAAGTTGAGAGCTCCTCCTGTGCGTCTCCACATTGACGACACCATCAGGCCCACGGCTCTCAAACATCGAAGGATCCCGTTCCATCTCCGGAAGCAGGTGGAGGAAGAACTCCGCTCACTGGTCCGAATGGACATCATCGAAAGGGTGGAAGGCCCGACGCCCTGGGTCTCGCCCATAGTGGTGGCCCCCAAGCCAAAACAGCCGAGAGCGGTGCGCATTTGCATCGATATGCGCCTCCCGAATGCGGCTATCAAAAGGGAGAGACAATGCCCACTCTCGATGATATTATAGGATAACTGCAAGGGGCGAGAGTCTTTTCGAAGTTAGATTTGAGGGCGGGCTATCATCAGCTCGAGCTCCACCCGGACTCACGTTACATCACGACTTTTACAATGCATGATGGCCTCTATCAGTTTAAGCGCCTGAGTTTCGGCATTTCATCTGCTGCAGATGTTTTTCAGAATACCATCAGGGGGTGCTGGCAGGACTGAAAGGTGTTTTGAATATGAGCGATGACATTTTGGTGTTTGCAGACTCAGAGGCAGAACACATGAAGAGGTTGGAGTGCACACTGAAGAGGCTAGAAGATTTGGGGCTTACCCTACACCGTGAAAAATGTGAGTTTTTCAAAGACAGAATTGGGTTTTTTGGCTTCATCTTTCATGCCATGCGGCGTGTCGCCCGATCCTGCAAAGATCAAGGACATTCGGGAGGCCGCTACACCCCAGCCCCCAACGGAGGTAAGGAGTTTCTTTTGGATGGTAAACTACTGTGGGCTCTTCATTAAGGGTTTGGCCTCCCTGTCAGAACCCCTTAGAGCGCTGACCAAGAATGATGCTGTCTGGGTGTGGGAAAGGAAAGAGCAAGAGGCATTTCAGGTCATCAAAAATGCCCTGTCCGACGGAGACACCATGGCGTACTTCGACCCCACCGATTAGTCCGAGATCGTTGTTGACGCCAGCCCGGTGGGTGTAGGCGCTGTGCTGATGCAAGCGGACAACAGAGAGGACATGCGACCCATTGCGTATGCGAGCAAGGTGCTCACAGACACAGAAAAGCGTTACTCGCAAATAGAAAGAGAGGCCTTGGCCATACTGTGGGGCTGTCGCCATTTTCGTCTCTACATCCTGGGCAAGCCGGTCGTAAGCCATAAGCCCCTGCTGCCCATCCTGGCGGGTGTGTCATCAAAACCTCCACCCAGAATTGAGCGATGGATGCTAACCCTTATGGAATATGGGGTTCGACTGGTGTACAGACCAGGGACCAATAATCCAGCGGACTATCTGTCGCGACACCCAAACCCAGAGAGTGTGGAAAAGACCAAGGAGGTGTCTGACTGTCGAGGGCTGCTCTGTCATGTGGTGGAAGGTGCATTGCCTGTGGCGCTGTCCAGACTCACCATAGCGACAGAATCGTCCAAGGATGAAGTGTTCCACATCATCAAAACGGCAGTTAGAAGCGGCGATTGGAGAGAGGTGCTTCAGAACAATTCAAGGCGGCAGGCTGACGCCCAGAAAGAAAGACCTTCAGGTGCTTTGGAGGGTGATGGATGAACTGTCCATTTCTGATGAAGGACTACTGCTGAGGGGGAGGCAAATTGTGATCCCGCAGGCCCTGAGAGATTGTGTATTGGAATTAGCTCATATAGGGCACCAAGGGGTAGCCAAGACCAAGGCCTCGAGGGAATGGTCAAGCTGTTTATAAAAAGGTGTCTGCCATGTCAGGCGGCGAATCCCGGGGATAAAGCTCCACCGATCAGCTCAATGGAACGGAGCGAAAAGCCCTGGGGAACCGTCCATGCGGATTTTGGATCAACGGGTCGGGGCATGTATTTTTTAGCGGTGGCAGACCAATGGTCCAGATATCCCGAGGTGGAGGTCGTAGAGTCCACCGCCACCGAGTACACCACCAGGGCCTTGGACAAAATGTTTGCGACCCATGGCTTACCCGAAATACTATGCTCAGACAATGGTCCCCCGTTCACGGCAGCCAGTTCGCACAGTATCTCAAAGCGAGGGGCATCCATCACCGGAGAATATCCCTGTTGTGGCCGCGTGCGAACAGGGAAGCTGAAAGGCTCATGCGCACGCTAAACAAGGTGCTGAGAATATCCGCAAGCGGTGGAGAGGACCTCCCGAAGAAGGTTGTGGAATTCCTGCGAGAGTATCGGACCACGCCGCATCAATCGACGGGCGTAGCCCCTGCTGAAGCGCTATTTGGGCGCTGCCCTCGAGGCATGATACCGGAGATAGAAGGAAGAATACCCAGGGTCATTGACAATGAAAAAGTGAGAGAGGAGCGGGCAGCCCGCAATCAGAGAGAGAGCGAGAGGGAGGTCTCCAAGACAAGGAAGTGGCCGTAGGTGATTCCGTGCTAGTGCGGAATCGTCACCCAGAAGGCAAACTGTCACTGCCTTACGAGCCTCACCCGTGGACAGTCACGCACGTGAAAGGAACCATGGTCACGGCAGCATGCAACCGGGGGACCGTCACCCGCAACAGGTCCTTTTTCAAAAAAGTGGACACGTGAACGAGGGCCAGTGAACCGGACGAAAGCACCTCCTCCGAAGCGGTCCCCGAAGGTCAGGCGGAGGACGCCCAGAGGGAGGCCGTTCCGCATGCAGATGGTCCCAGCTCGACTTCGCAAAGCACCCCTCTGTACCCTGTGCGAGGAAACCGCAGACTGCCGGCTCGCCTCAAGGACTATGTCCTGGACTCGGGAGACTGAGCCGAGGTTACCGCAGCCGGCCAACCCACGTTGGGTTACATGCTTTATGTTTACCAGGTATATTGTTCATCCTTGTTGATGTTAGATTGTTTTTGGTTGAAGAAAAAAAGGGATGTGATGTTGCAAGCATGAACGATGCATGCACGAGCCTCGTTCTGGTCCGCGCATGCACATTCACAATAAAGAACATCCGTGCGGGCAGTTGCCGCCGGGACGCCGTAAGGCACACACATGTGTCCTGTGTCTCCTTGTGTGGATGCGTGTGAGCGAGTGCGTGTGCGGGGTGGCCCGAGGCACGGGCCTGCCCACAACATGATTGTATTCAGATTGTTGAATACTATTGCTGTATCAACTTGCTGTACAGGGCTTCGAATCCTGCCGATTCTGCCAGTGCATATATGTGAGTGGCCTGAGGGTCCACAGGAAAGCGAGCATAGGCATACGGCACCCTCGGCCCCCCCACCCCTCCAGCATGGTGCTCTGAGCCATTTTGCTGCTAAATATAGACATACATTGGCTCATCTATATTGAAGGAGAACTTGGAAGCAGTGCTTGGAAGTCTCCAGAAGCAATGACTTAAGCACTCATTTGCCTGCAGGAAGTGAGGCGGCATTGTTACCCGGTAAACGCATTTTCGATCTCTTCGCAAAGACTCAATCCCACACGCACGTCGGATACAATGAATGCAATTGCACAAAATATGCCAGGCATCTGTGGCAGCTCGTCTCACAGATCCAAGGACACTCTGTGGTTTAATGCAATCTCTTTTCTGGGACATGATGTTCTGCTGGCGTGTGCTCTGCTGCCTAATCCTACAGAAAATACAAACATTTATGTAATTAGAAATGAGAGAAGTCTAGGGCACATCATCTTAAAATCAATAGCCGTGATGATGCAGCGTGTACATGTGCCAGCCCACACATGGCATGGCAGCACTGCTAGCTTTCAATGGGATTGAAACGCCCAATGAAAACATTGAACATTGTTTTCCCAAATACACATTCTTTTTTGGCATTTTATTGTTAGGCACAGTTCAAGTTGAAAAAGCTCACAGGAACTCACATGTGTCAATTCTGGATTAGAACTAACTATGGCCTGCTGCTGTTAAGTGATTAATTTTCAGTGGTGTGACATAGATGTTAACCACAAAGTAATGAGAATGCGTTCGTTGAACATCCCTGAAAATAGCATGCATGTGTAAATGAAAGCATCTGCTTTCTACACCTCATTAAATTGCTGGCAAGTGTTCTGCACGGGTCTTGTGGTGCGCTCAAACACACACACATGCGCACACTTGAAGGGACATAAGTGCTTCACATGGCGTAAGGAGTGTTATAGAGACATATCATATTCACCGTCTGAAATGCAACGTGTTAACATATTCTCTGGTAATATTTGGGTGTTTGTTTTTCAAAGAAAGACTAGAACCCTTTTGAGCTCAATCTTATTTTAAACCTCCAGTGCAAAGTATGGATGCTGTGGCTGATATAGAAAGTTGTGACTGTCGCTCATAATGTTTCAATCGATTTGGAGTACATTCCCAAAATTAAAAAAAAAATGTAACTGGGTGTCATGCTTTGACTTTACATTTATATTTGAATTCATTTAGTCCAGGTCACACTCAATACAAGTTTGATCCTTTTCTCTTGGACTAACTGAGTCATCGTGATCAGATGGTAAAATGCTTATTAAGGGCACGGCTACCGCCAAACTCGCTACCGGCACCGGCACCCGCGAATGGGCCATTACCGGCCCGTTATGAGATGAATGGGCTGGTAATTGCCCATTCGCGGGTGCCGGTGTGGGCTGGCTTCCGATCCCCATTCTGCCACGTAGGGCAGAATGGGGGTGGGGAGCATGGTAGCACCGGCACCGTTTATAACGGTGCGGGTGCAATCACGAGTTCTGCTCGCAGGTGCCGCTCTGCACACCTGGTCTGACTAGGCATGCAGAGCGGCTCCCGCAAGCAAAACTTGTAATGTGGCGGTGTGGTAACAATGGCGCTGGTAGCACTACTGGCGCCATTGTTGCCTTACCGCCACATTTGTATTGAAGCCTTTTGTCCAGCTTCCCCTCCCCCTTACTCTTTGGTCCTTCCTTGAATCACACATCTTTGTGCAATAATTTAAATATTTCTATACAATCCCCAACCCATACCTTCATGTTGGTGGCCTTTGTTAAATATGCTGCTTGTGGCTTGGCCATCTCCATTTAGAATAGTTTGACATCATTTTGGTCCCCCTTATCCTCCCAGGATCCTCATCCTGCTGTGGGTCCATGGCAGGCCTTCCTGTACTAACACATATACAATTACTAGAAGTGAGCATTCTTATACCAGTGTGCAATCTTATGCTACATTAGTACGTACTCTAGAATGATCAAATCAAATTCTAATGAATGGTTCACAGTTGCTAATATTTTATTCCCAAAATAAATATATAAGATTTGGTACAACTCATCTATAGACAACACGTCACTCTGTTTGACATTCTTGCATTGAAGTACTAAAGTTAAAGTGCATAATTTCTACTAAAGTGCAGGCCCTAAAATGCAATACACAAACCCTTAAATGGATTCCTGTAACAACATTCCACACAAATACATCATTACATATACAAGAAGACATATTGCAAACCATACAAACATGTTCCTGACACAACTTTCTACAATAATACAAGAAATGTCAAATGTATACAAAAATATAACTTTTGCCGCAGGATGCTTATATGTATCGCTATTGCAGCCTTATTACAGATCTTAAGAATCAGAAGGGTAGCGTAATTCCCAACATATACATGCTTCTATCTGCACAGTGCTAGTATTGATCAGAGATTAAAGCCAGGTCTTTCTTCAGCCACTCCATTTATTAGCACTCTGTATTTCCTTTACTTAGGTCCTGTTATATACAAGCATTGGCAAAGCCAACGTTTATGATTTGTGCACAAGTATTAGGCATGTGCCACTAACTGCATTTTGATGCCCAGGTCCTCGCACACAATGGGCAGTTAATACTACGAAGGCTGTGCCTGACAATACTTGTGCCATGCATACACAAAAGCCCAAGTCAGTAAGGCCCTAATGCACAGAGCATTTTCCTATGGGACTGGCTGCAGAGTTATGAAACGCTTCTGTGAATCAGGCCCTAACTCTCAGAAGACTGCTTTGAAAAAAACAATGGCAGGCTCTTTAAGTGCAGTGTTTGATGGTAAGCCTTGATTTAAGCAAGCTTAAAAAATTCCCCTGAAAAGTTGTTTTGGGCCGGAAGAGGTAGGAACTTGGTTGGGAATGGGAAAAGGGATTAGCATGACCATGGGCAGTCAATGGGTGGGCAAATAACCAAACAACAACTGCAATCTGTGTGCCCTTCCTCATATGCTAATTCTCCATACCTGTACTCTAATGCAATACCTTTGGCTTATATTAATCCAAACTAAAAATTCACACATAAATTGCAAACACATTAAAAAAGGCATTTCTGTAACAAAGCAACAGCTCTGCCACAAAGGAGGCACTGGCTGACCAGTCCATTTGGAGGGACCAGATGAGAATGTGCTGGCCATTCTCCACCCCGCCCCCTGGGGCACTGCCCCCCTATATCTATCACGTTGTGTGCATTACAGATAACAAAAAGGCGAACACTTAGCATGTCACCAGATGGCAGAGCTAGCTATCTTCTCTTCCCACGTTCTTTGCAATACTCCAGGCTACAGCATATTATCACGGCACGTCCTGTTTATGTTACACGAAATGTGCACGCCGTGCTGTAACCTCAACAATCAGCAGAGCCGAATCTGCAGCGCCTGTTCACTGGTACTTGGAGTGCTCAGTTCACTCACAGCCTTGCTTTATTGATGATAAAGAAGAACATTGTTTAAAGGCAAAAGGTCATTCTAAGACAGGATTTAAAACAAGCGAAGGCTGGATAGCACATATCGAGGGAGGGTGAGATTGCTCTTCTGACATAGTCAACTTCCATAGCATGTCTGGCTATTTGTGCGTATGACAGCTATCGTCCAGCAATGTTATTGCATCTGGTAATTGCCTTCAAACATGCAGCAATTCTTGACATCTACCCGATTACAAGGAACCTGCGGGGTCGGCGGTAACAGGTGTAGAGTTCCAGGTGTATGCAGCGTTTCTAGGTTAATCTATTTTCATCCAGATTTTTGGCATTGGATTTTGTACAGTAGCAGATCATGTACATGTTGTGCAATTACTAATAATGCAGAAAGTGTGCATCCTTTTAAAAACAAATCGTTGTATTAAGTCAAACAGCTTCCAGCATAGAAATAAAGAACATATACCGTTATGGTATGCCATCGTTTCAGCGACAGGAATTTTTACGTGGACATTATTTCGAAAAAGCCATCAAAATTTTGAGTGGGTGGGAAAGAGCAGATAAGGGACTGGGGGGTCGGGAATAGTACAAAATAGGTGGGGGAGGGGCGGTTAGGAGATTCGGGTGGGGAGGGGGGCTGCCCCACAAAACAAAAACAAAAACAAAAATAATGTGATGACTTTTTTCGTGATAATGTCCACGTAAAAAAAGGCAGTCGTAAAAATGCCTGTCTGCGAAATGACATGGAACCACTGTTATAACGAAAACAATCACAATAGAAACATTACCCAACTAACCCCCACCCCAACCGACCTGTCACCCCCCCAGTTGTTAAAATAAAACTTTAATCAAAAGGTGCTCTGTTGCACACTTTAAATCAATGCAACACCTGGAAGCCGCCAAATCCACATTGATAACACAGGGCATCTTGTTGCATCCATGTACTTATCCTGGGAGTATAACCAACCCCAGCCTTAACATATAGGCTATACAGAAACCTGCTCATGACGGCTTATCATCAGATGAGCTTAACATCACTATACAGAGGGCATTCCAGGCTTCCATATTTTCTGTAGGCTCATGAAGACCCCTATGTAATGCCCGATACCATTCTGCAGTCTCAGCTGTGGACCATCTATGGATACCCTACCACCATGTCGAAACAATCGGAACAGCATTCCCCTTCCAGGACACAGCAATCCTCTGTTTAGCCAGGACACACACAAGGGTCATCAGCTTAGTCGTAGGTATAGCTCTCCTTGGTCTGGCATACATGCCCAGCAAACATTAATCAGCGTCCATGTGAATCGTGTGACACCAGCCCTTACCATTGCTTGTTCAATCAGTCCCCAAAACCTTTTGCATTGCTTTGGAAAGTTTATGATAATGCGAGAATCTAAGAAGACAATTTGATCATCCCTTTTGTATGCCTCCAAAAACAATGGGCCTCATTACGAGTTAGCCGGTCCGGATTTAACGGTGCAGGTAAAACCTTACTGGCACCGTTTTCCAGAACGGCTAACTCTGAGTTATGTGGCTGTGTGGTGTTACACCTGCCAGGTCTGACCTGGCGGGCGTAACACCACCGGCCGCACAAGGACGTGGAAACACTGGCACCATTATTGCATGGTGCCGGTGTTTCCACTGCCCCCATTCCCAGTCCTACGGGACTCCATGGGAATGGGGAGTAACCGAATGTCCGGCAAGTCCAGAGCCGGTAAATCCCCACGAGTCCGGGGGCAGCCTGCCGTTTTTACCAGCACGGCTACCGCCGGACTCGTAATGAGCCCCAATGTATTTTACTCGCAATTAAGGTATGCAATTGTGATTACCTTCACTACATGAAGAAACATTGAAAAACGTCAAGGGTCTTGTATGATTTGTTCTTCCACCAGATAGGGAGTGTTTTTTTGAGTCTTCAAACCATGCAATTTGGAGGTATTTACTGCATTACCCCCACATTCATAATGACGGCCTTTATATTTAACACTTCTTGAAGGGCAACCCTCATTTGATGTACCAAACGGAACGCAACAAATGGTTATTGATATTTTTCAAACATCAACCACCCAAGATAAAGCATCTTCAAAGGATCCAGGAAGCGACAGTCTGTTTAGAAGCATACGCATGGGAGATAACACCTGCCTACTGCACAGAGGCCTGCGCTTACTCCATTTTGAGTAATTGTCACGCCTTAAAATGGCATCCATTTCTGTAAATTCAGATGCATGAAAAAGTATAAGTAAATGTCCTTCCTAAGTGCTTGTAGTTCATGATTCACAAACAATCATTTTCAGTAAAACATTTTCAGAAGGTGGCACTTTTTCCGAGTGACTATTCCACTGTTTTGGATCTCTATTGCATTCACTATCTGTGTGACAGAAGGACATCTGTAAGAGCAGAATGGCCTGAGCTTTTTTGCTATTTAGCAATACAATGTATCTCAATGTACGGTCATTCGTCAAACCCTCTATCAGAATGCCCCCTGCTGGAAAGCACAGTGCAAGCATGCAACTCTGCTAGTCCTGTCCACTGACAACTTTCAGCAACTGCTTTCTAATTTGGCAAAATGTCAATGCAAAGTAACGTGTGCATTCTAGCCAAAGGACTGATGGTATGCAAAACCACAGAAGTCAGCATCTGCTTTTAACCATGGGCAGTTCTGAATCTAAATTCAATCATATAATTGTGTACTCCCCGAACCTGGTGGCAGGTGACAATCTAAATAAAAGCCATGTCTGGTTAAGACCTGGTGGTCACTGGAAATCGAAACTTATAATGTGCAAAACCTTTTGGCATCCTTTACCATCAGCTTGCTTTCTAGTGGCCTTCCTGTCAAGACCTTCTGTGTTTCATCCAAAACAGACCATGTGCACGTTGCCACATCGAAAGCCTTTGTCTTCCCTCAGTATGGTATTGTCACTTTTTCAGGAAGACAGGTCTTGCCAAAGGCAGCAAGGAGATATTTAAGTGCTTCATAATAAAGGCGCTGCATTGCCAAAGCAAATGACACCAATGTGGTAATTACTAACAACTCTTTCATGCAGGCATACAGGGAAGAGAGGGGAGTTAAGGTATACGGGAGTGAAGCATCAGTCCACAGAAGGTTGCCACCATCTTGGATTCTCCCAGGTATCCTAAACATCGGGTGCCCCTTCTCCATGTAATGCAGACAAAGCCCTATGTGTATGATATCACCGGTCAGCTGTTTTTGAGACAGCAGGAACAAATCCGCTGTTAAGGATTGCATATCTAAGATGTTGAATCATGTTTGGACTACTGAAGAAATAGGATATCTCGAAGTGTGATGCAGTACAGTTTGCTCCAAAGTCCTCTTCCATAGAGATCAAGGAAAAGACCTCTAAGAAAATTGAAAATGGTATTCCTAAATCATCCGGAAGGAACAGTTGATGTGATATGCTGCTATTGGAGCTGGGGCTTCTAGTATCAAGGAATCTGCTAATTGAGGGTGACAGAACCCTGCACGTGCTTTGTTAACAATGAACTTACTGGGAAGTGCAGAAAAAGGGACTTACCTTGCACCCACATAAACCTATTACAACTTTACAATGCACCCTTTCTTTGTTCTAATATGTACTACACAATGCCTACTAAAAGTCATTTCTGCAAAAAACAATAAAAGAGAAAAGAACAGATTAAAAATAGAAAATAATATAGTACTCATCCACTAAACTAATGTATATAAAACATAAAGCAACTGAAAGTCACTGTATGTGTGCAAAGTACAACAGTAAGCACTAAAAAAGTAATCCACCTCCTTCAAAAAATAAAACAAACAAAAAATATGAACTAAAGAAACTACAACTCAAGATGAACCTCAACTTAGATATACCAATGTTGATGTAGTCACAGTAAAACATGTAAAGACATTTATTTTTATAAAAAAATGTTGTGGCACGGAGTTCTTAAATATCGAATAAAAAATCTCAAAAGTCATGTTCTGCACTTAGAAACTACCACAGAAAAATGATCCTTGAAGCTTTGATTGACAGCGCATTCAAACAAAACACTTTTTTTATACTACTTTTAAATAGAATGAAACCACTAAGTAAATTAATTCAAAAATCTGCAAAAACAACTTCTTCACATTTGCAATGTCACTATAGATACCTTTTCAAGTTTCTGTTCAGCTGAATAGTTTCACACCAGTAGTACAGAACCATACTTCAATGATGACGCATATAAACAAGAACAAAGAAACACAATTGCAATTGACAACAATGGATCACTCTATGAAATACTAGCAGACACCATTACGCTAGAAACATTCTTAATAGATCAATCTTCCCCAGCACATTTGCAAACAACTTTTCCTCCTGTTCAGATTAGTTGTCCAGTGTACAAAAGGACATGCAGCTCAATATGCAATGTGCACCAACAGTCGCTGAAATGCTTATGACAATTCTTCAATCACTATGTTAAAATAAAGGACAAACGCAGAATAAAAACGTTGCACACCACGGACACCTGCCCTGTCCACATACACACTGGACTACAAGGACATTCTCTAGCCTGCAGCACTGCTATTTTGTACACTGCTTCATCAACCCAAGCCAGATAGTTTTCAAGGATTCAGACAACCACATTTATGTTCCACCCAAATCATGGATTATCAGGAGGGTAACATCTGAAATCCTTGCAGTTGGAGCAGTGGTGTCTGTTTAACAAACTTAATCAGTGTTATGGTGGGTTTAAAAAACCATGAACAATTCTGCCTGACCCTCTCTTGTGGAACCTCTCCTTTGCACTTGTTTGGGATCTGGGATAATTTGGCAAATTGATATTGACGGGCACTCCGACTGAGAAACATTTATCACAATGGAGAAATGAAATGCTTTTATGGATAGAGCTAAGGGCCTTGGATGGAGGAGAGGAGCAAACTCTCATATTACCAGGTGAGACACTGGGCAAAAATCCATTGGTAAAGTCTTTCTCTCCAGTTCTTCTACAAAATGTTTCAGATAAGCCAATATCTAATAACATACATTACAGGGCCAAATTGTCCAAGGAGTTGGGGGAGGAGAGTTTGGATGAAGAGTGGGATCAGGCTCCTAAATCAGCATCTGTTTGTCAGAAAAGTGTTCAGAGCCAAGAACTATAGTATACATTGATTATATAGATGGCATTACACCTTATTAAATTCTGAAAACATTTGACCTGGGAGGATCCAACAGGTGCCCGAGAGAGTGTGGAGACCTAGCTAATACTCTGTATATCTAGTGGGGATGCCCACAACTGAGAAACGTCTTGCTTGAGGAGACAGCCATGCTTGGGGGGATTCTGAGGATGCCAATACTAAATGCTCCAATTTTAATTCTGTTCAGTCTCATGTAAGATAGGATAAGGAGGGTGGATGGCTGGGTGAACAGACTCATTATGCAACTACTATTATGCGGTAAATGGTGCTGGCTAGGCAATGGACAAAAAAAGACCACAATCGATATTTAATGAAACAAGAAGATCTGAAATCCCCTCAGCATGGACTGAATGACATAAATGTGTCATGCACCCTTGAAAGGTTTACTAGGAGATGGCGCCCCTTCATATATTTTCTGGCAAAAGACTGTAAAGATGCATTCATCCATAAAAGTCTCAAATTGCTTGTCCTGTCTCATTGATTGGAAGGTTTTTGATTTATAGAATTTTGGTGAGCTTATGATGGTGGTTTGGGGGAGAGGTGTGATCATTAACAACTGGGATGTATTTGGAAAAGGCAACTTCAGATAATGATCTTATAGAACAGTGCATTCTTACTTGTTTATTACTTTTGAAAGATACAGTATTAATTTATGTTAATCTAACAAATACAGGAATTCTGTTTAAAAAAGCATGACAAAGTCATTGAATCTGAAATGTATTTAATTTAAACCACATATGCCATGGCTCCACTGCGTTGCCATCCCTGAATGTTCAGCTCCTTTTCATAGCCACTAAGCAATGAAATGTGAGTAAGTCATTTATTTCGTAAGTATGTTTTTTGCATCAGTAAATTGTTTTTGTTTTATAGGGCTGTGGTACTTTTGACATACCTTATCCAATCCACAAGGCACAACTCTAAAGGATGCGTGTAACTAAATACATGTTTCTTCCTCAGTAGGGATCATCAGCGTGGTATAGTCTGATATCATTGTGATTGGTGCAATATGGTATGTTTAGCAAACACCATCACTGATATGGTGGCTTTACAAATGCATTGCAATACCCTTCTACTTAAACTATGAGAGCAGAATAAGTCATTTCCACTAATAAGTCAGACTGTCTACTGCACCACACATTAGCAATCTCTGAAAGTTCACCTCAAGTTCACAGCCACTGGGAAATGCATTTTGAGCATGTACATTGGCTCACACGCATGCATGTTGCTCTAAAATTGTCTTGGGCTTATAGGACAGCACTATTTTATAGATAGCTTAATTAACACAACACAGACAGCTCTGGATGATGCAAACACCGATAAACTCATTATATCCTCATTAGCAATCATCAATATGTGTGATCTGACACTTTTGGTTGGAATAGTGGGGTATGTTTGGCAAACACCACCACAATTATGGTGGGTGTAAAAAGAAATTAAAAAACATGTCTACCTGAGATCAGAGAAAAGAATAGGTCATGTCAGTTAACACGTAACACACGCCAATGCATCACACAGTAGCCCTGCGACTGTCCTGTCAAGATGCATCCTGGCTTCTCCTCCACATTAATGGAGTACAGCAGAACATGTATATGAGAGGAAGGACAAAGAAAGAAAACTGGAAATAAAATGTCCTGATTCCAGTGAAAAGCAGTTTGAATGTTAGCTATAAAGACAGGATACAGACATAACTCCTCATTTTGAGTTTGGTGAAGCAGTAAATATTGGCAGTGCATTTATCACTGCCACTTGTATTGGTCGCAAGACATGCATTGCCACTTCTAGGACTGCCACATTCCGAAAAGGGGAGAATTTACCAAAGGCAAAACCACCTTCTGCAGTTAATTCACCAAAACCCCCATGGAGTACTATGGATTCAGAAAATGAAGAATTACACTGAGTCTGGTTGAATCCTTGCAAATCACCTCAGAATGCCGTGCCACTCGTGCTTTGGCAGCTAGAATACTGCACCCTGAGAACTGAAACAGCCAAAAGAACAACAAACAAAACACCCTTGGCAAACAAAGCTTTATGAGGAACCTACTGCAGAAGTTTCATTGGTCAAACAATTCTGATTTCCGGCTAGTGTAAGTCACAAGGTAGAATGAGGGATCTGATTGGTGAGTGCAAAAGGTCAAATCCACTTGGTAATTCCAAAGAACAAAAATTACCAACACTGTACAACTATGTCATGGATCCGTAACAGCCATAATTTTTGCCACTGTGGCTATGAAGTTCAATCCCTACACACATCAACATTAGGGTGACCAGACGTCCCGGTTTTCCCAGGACAGTCTGGGGAAATCACCCTCTGTACCGGGGTTCTGGGAGTTTTTTCATTTTAGAAACCCCGTCCTGGGGTTTGCATGGTCGGGCGGCTATGGTAATTAAAATTGTAATTATTTTTCACAACACGTTCAGAATGTTGTGGCTGGAGGATTGGCTCCGGTCCAAGTCACAACTCTTAAGGACTGTGCTACAGAGACTGGCTTGGAAACGACTGTACAGCGAGCCATCTAATATCAATTAGATCAAACGCTTGTTTTGAATTAACATGCCAAGGTTCACAGACAAAATTGCTCAAATGAGATCATGTACAGTTTATAAAAAGAAGTGCTGGAAATATGATTGGGTGGTGGTTGTGGGGGTGTGTTGGGGGAGGGGCGGTAATTGGTGGGCTGCGATGGAGTAGTCCCTCTTTTATGTTGTTGGTCATCCTGTTTTTTTCATTTTGGAAATCTGGTCACCCTAATCAATACCTAATTACTGAAAACGTCAGAATCTTTAGTGGGTCACAGAAAAGAGACTGGAAATGCGTAGCAAACACCAAGAATAGTTAACACTAACTACCTGGACATACCTACCCTCTACAAATCAAGTCAACTAGATTCCAAGATAAGAGTCACATGCTTGGACTCACCTGAGTATGCATGGTTGACTACATGTTGCCGCATAGCTATTCCTCCCTAAGACCACTCTGTCACGGTAAAATCTAGCTCTGCATCCCTCATCCTCCATCACTCTGCCTTGGATGTCTCCTACTTCCTTTCCGCCTGCTTGCACCTTTTTCTAATTTCCATAAACTCATTATTGAACCATGCATTCACTGCGTTTTGAAATGGTTTTCTCTAGTTTCCATCCAAGGCACACATGTATTGCTGACTTTTAACGTGGGGGGTGTGAGCAAAAGGTCTGTATATGTTGTGACTTGGAACACCCCAGCCATATTTCTTTTTAATCATCTGGCGGCGGCATCCTCCAGCGACCCTAAATCCAATTCGTTCTGTACCCTGCATCGTATTTCATCATTGTGACTTTAGATCTGTGTGTGAGGGAAAGATTGGGGTGCAATTACAAGCATGAGAAGCTGTACACACAGGCCGGAGACATACCATTGCGAAAGCTGTCTGTAAAATGAATGGCCATCAGATGAAAGCATGTAATGCTTGCATTCCATTATCATTTTGTGAATGCAGTGCACAAAAATGAAACAAGAAAAAAAACCTTCATCTTTAGACAACAAATCCTGACGAAGTAGTAGGGCTGGTGGAAACAGTGCCCTAATCATGTCGTGGTAATGGTGTGCTGTAAGTAGAGCAACACAACCTAAATGTGCTCCCAAACACACACTGGCCTTCATTAGGACTCCGGCGCTAAACCATGCCGCTATTAGCACCATGGTCCATGCCGGAGTCCGCCATGGAGAAAGGGGGAATTACCACCCCATTCCAAGGTTGGTGGGGCGGTAATTCCCCTTTTCTCCATGGCCCTTCCCCATTCCCATTTTTGCCCCATAGGGCTCAATGGGAATGGGGAAGGCGGCAATTACGGTACCGCAAATTGCGGTACCATAATTGCCATCAAGGTCCCTTTGCGGGTCCCTACTTTAACGGCTGGTCCAGATCAGCCGTTCAGGTCGGGAGCTGCAAAGGGACCTCGTAGTAAGGCGGTAAGGGGTTAACGGCGCTGCAGCCTTTTACGGCGCCGTTAACCCCTTAACGTCTGAGTCGTAATGAGGCCCACTGTGTTTTAGACAGCCTCGCGGTGTTAAGTAACTTAAATAGGTCCGAAATGAGCCAATTTCTACCATTATGTGCCATGTGCATGCCAGTCTCTTAAGGAGAAAGAAAGCAATTGCTTCAACTTTCAACCAGGCTAGTCGTTGAGAGCCGCAAGGAAAACACATTTTGTACAGGGAAAGCACAGCACTAGCATGTCTGTCAGCAATCGTATATTTACCAGTTCCCTTGGCGTCGTGCCACTGTTGGCTATCGCATAGGTGAACTGGTATTCCACCCAGGGATGTCGTTTCACCAAAATGCCAGGGATAGCGGAAGTGAAATCACATGACCTTTGACCCCCGATGACATCACAGTAAGTGATGTCATTTGAACCACCACCTCGAAGTGACATCACGGGAAGCAATGGAACACAACCTTTCACCCTTGACAAAATAGGAAGGGACATCACATATTATTCTTAAGCACACTACGAAAAATATGGTTGCAATATCACTATAATGTCATATACATTTCATACAAGAATGGATCACCATATGTATCGTTAATACCAATGTGTATAGGACCATATTACCAAATTACTGTGAAAGCAAGCAGACGTCCAAGGCCAACTGATAATAATATGTTATTATATAGCACTTATGCTTCAGCGTTTTATATAGATCAAATATACATACAATATCACCCAACCTGTGTTGGTACTCATTTATCGACCTCAGAAGCGTGAAAGGATGAGTTGAGGTGTTTAAGAACAGGCTAAATCAGAGACTCACCACCAGAAGTGTGCCTGGAAATAAACCTTTATGAGTCTAGCAATTCTTGGATAGAATTCCAGAAAGACAAATTATGTGTTATTCCTATTCTTTCTTATTTATTGTCACTGCTCAAAGTGATACACTTGTGGCTCCCCGTTTTTAAAGAGGGCTGAACAAGAAAGTCTGACACTCCAAAAATAAAAAGCCACATGACACTGACCACAGCCCAGGAGCATACATTTAAAAAAAAAAGTAAAAAAAGAAAAAGTAAAACAAAAAAAAAAGAAATTTCTAGGGGTAGCAAGGGAGACCACAGGGGGAGCAAGGGAGACCTAAGGGGTCGCAACTGCGACCCCTGGCTACCCCCAAATGACGACCCTGGTTCCACCAAGGTTGGGTTGCCCCCAGGGATGATGTACACTGGATTATGGGGGAGCCTGCACTACCACATGGACACACTTGAGTGTGAAGTGCCTCAGGGGTGGTTAGACTTTCAGGCCTGACTTTCAGTGTGGCTTTGCTAAAGCAATGCACGTGAGAACAATGCCTTCTACTAATTTGCAAAGTTACATAAGGCCATATTCTAGAGACAGGAAATCTGGGAGGAACTACTGACACTCTTAAAAGAAGTCAAGCTTTGATCTGTGGCTTCCCTTGGATCAATGCAAAGGTGGGCTCGTAGGAGCTTTATGGAGAATGCTGCAGTTCTGATGGAGGCTAAATAAATGATCGCTTCTTGGATTTATTTTCAGAATGGAGCAGAGGCGTGTTGAAGTTAAAGTAGTTGTGGCCACCGCACTGACATTAGCATCTGCCAACACAACGCTGCTGAGTCGGCATTTACAGATTTTGGGTGGACCTTGCCTGCTCAGGGCCTACCCTGTCTACGCCTCTGTAATCCAGTCTTCAATACCCTTTTGTATCCGGGCCACAGTTCAAGAGTTGCCTCAGTTATTAAAAAGTATCTGAGCTTTGCTTAAGCAGATGTCAATCATTCAGTCAGAAAACTTTATTTTGGGAGCAGGCCCAAACAAGTTTAAATGCAAAAACATACAACTTATTGGGTTATAAAAAAACAAAATAAGTTAATGCAATCAACATAGAATCAATGAACAGGCATGACTTTCATTAAATATACTAAAAGACATTCATGATATGAATTGGCCTCATAGACAGAACATTGATTCTGTTAAAAACTCTTAAGAGCACCAGATAGAATATACGACAGTGGTATGGATGGTTTAGTCACATGGTGCTTCGAGCGTTCCCGGCATGCTTTAGCTAGTATCTCGAGACTGCAAATGCACTTCTGCGTCACAGGTCCTTTTAAAAATAACAAAAGCAACTCCAGGGGTAAGAGCGTAGATCAGGGGCGTTGCTAGGTCTGGAAAAGACCTGGGGCTAAGCTGATGGTGGTACTGTTGGGACTGGGGGCTAGCTAGTCTTTTGGCTGTAGCTCCTGAGATTCTATCCAGGGCTACAACTAAAAGATCAGGGGCTATAGCCCTCTTAGCCCACCACTAGCAACGCCCCTGGCGTAGATGTTTGGTGCGAACTTGAAAAAAATGACTTTTCTGTAGGAACAAATATTTGGGCCAATCCAGACGAAAATCTGTTAATGGATATCTTTGCTGTGGAATTAGAGGACCATCTGTCTGAAAACCAAGCAAACGGGAAGATGTTCAAAGAAAAGTTTATTTGCGATACCCTGTTGTAAAAGGGAAAGACCTCATTCAGGTACTTTTCAGGTGCAAGATCAGATTTATAATCAATATATCCTGGAAATGCTGTCTGGGTTACAGACGTGAACATGTCCCTCTCTCTACATACATAAACACTGTAATGTGCTCCTAATATCCATGTTGATCTGTTTGGTGATATATACCTCTTTGTCCAGTAAATGAGTAGAGTTGAGCTTGCTCAACAGGGTGGATACGTGGGTTAACCAGATCCTGGTGAGTTTATAACATCCCAAAGAATGTATTCTTCATTATTTAGCCTAACCACTTCTGCAGTCACACCATTGAAAGAGCGTCTTACTTTGTGCAGTAAAGTTAACGGAATGCATCTCTAGAATGCATCCCTACCTCCAGACATAGGGGCATTGTGGGTGTCCTTTGTGGTAGAACAAGGGCACATTCCCCAAACTTACTTTTTGATTGACTTAAACGGCCCAGTCCACCCGTACCGTATAGCTCATTCCCATAAAGTGCAGAAGTCCAGAAGGAACTTCTTGGTCCTTGTATGTGTCATGCATCCCCGATGGAAACTGTGGCATTCATGGAGTCTCCATTGAATTTGCTGTTACGTTTCCTGCCGTCCGTTTCGAGTGGTCTAGTTATTACAAGCAAAATGGCCGCCCCCCTCCTTATACTGGTGACCGATCAGCAGTCTGGTGCGTTGCACCTTTGGTCTCTCCCGATCCGTCAACACTAGTGTTTTTCACACTTTGAGCTAACGCTCCATATTGCCTCATTTTCTGTCTTTTGCTCTCTACTGTGCTGTCGTCCCTTTGACCGCTTCTCTGTGTTCTTACTCTTCAGTCCACGGCGCACCTCCGGCGCGCTCTGTTATTCTTCCTTCGTGTTTGCCTTACCTGTTCTCCGGGTCTATCCCTCAATTCTGCTACCTTCTGCTTCGCTTCTCCCACTGGTCAGCTGTCCTCTTGTATGATGGACTGCCGCTTACAGCTCCTTGGATTATGCCGTTCTGTCGGCCTTCTCACTTTCTCCTTCTCTTCTCTTCATGCTTCTGGTCTGCCAGTAGCCGCATCCCTTCCTTTCTCCATGGACACTTGTTGGAAGTCAGCCTGTACGGACGTATTCTTCAGTTGTACTCCTATTTCCTGCTCCGGACATAAGACGCTTTCCATTCTCCACATTAAATCCAGGAGGGATAATCACAGAGTTTTTTCAGCCAGGAGGCTTTTTCCCTGTTTTGAGGACTGTCTCCCGCGATACCCCGTGGTCTGGTGCTTGGACCCCAGACAACGTGGCCTCCAACGCAGCCTGCCTTTATTTACACACCAAAAAGAAGACATGGGAGCCAAAGGTTTCTCGTAGAAGAAGGACAGACACCCAAGAATGCTCTACAGAGGATCAAGGTGAGGAGGAAGGGGGGAAAGTTATTGCCAAGTTTGACAGCGTGCAACGCCAGTAAGTAACTATGGCATTTCTTGACCAGTACCAAGAACTGTTTGGAGCAATACAAAGTCTAACTGCAGAAGTGCAGACCCTCCGCAATGAGAATCAAACCTTAAGACAACAGGTAAACTCCCAGGATGAGAATAGGGGGCATTTGCCTCGCCTTCCCTTGCCTTTTGGCAAGTATGATGGAAACCCAAAGACATGGAGGGAATTTTTGGACTCCTTCTTGATATATTACACCTTTCGCCCGAAGTCTTTCGATTCAGACAGAGCAAAGGTGGGATTCCTGGTGTCGAATCTGGTTGGCAGTGCTCTTGCATGGGCAACTCCTCTCATAACCCAGTAGATCCCACAACTAATGACTATGTAGCCTTTAATTGTTCAAGACTCGCTTCGAACGCCCTGAGGTACAATTCTCTTCATATGAAGAAATACTTGATCTCAAACAAGGGTCTCAGGATGTGCAAACATATTTATCTGCCTTCATGAGGCTTGCCCCTCACTCGGGTTGGCCAGACTCAGCTCAACAGACTCTGTTTCGCAGAGGTCTTCATGAAGACATAAAGGATGAGTTAGCCAGAATTGCAAGGCATTAGTCCTTCCAAGAACTGGTTTCACTCGCTCTGCAAATCGAATCCCGCCTAGGGGAAAGGTGTTAAGAACAGAGATGGAATCATACAACACAGATGCCCATTGTTCATGCACCTATCTCTGGTAATCGTACTGCTTCTCCACAGGAGGATGAACGAATGCAGATCCGTGCAAGAAGAGGCCACCTGACAGCCGAGGAAAGAAAGAGAAGAAGGGATCTCGGTCTCTGCATGTATTGTGGGTCACAGAAACATCTCTTATGGAACTGCCCAGAGGTACCTCCCTGTCGACAGGGAAAGGCTACACCCGAACCTGAACAGGGAAAGGTCTGGGGAAAGATGTCAGAATCCCTGCATAAATACATTGCCTGTACCCTGTAAGGAAGACACGCAATTTATGGTTTTTCAAGTACGACTCACGATCGGTGCCTTAGCATCTTGGGATGTGACAGCCATGTTGGATTGCGGAGCAGTAGGCAATTTCTTTGACATACAGTGGGCAGAGGAAAACAGTCTACCCTTCCATAAGAAGACACAGCCAGTCCCGGTTGAAGGAGTAGACATTAACCCTTTGTCTTCTGACCTCATTCGGTATGAATCAGAACCCATTCACTTTAATCTGTTCCAACATCATGAGGTGGTGGTTTTTGATCTAATCCGAGCTGCCCATTTCCCCGTCATCCTGGGGATGCCGTGGCTTTGCGGCCACAATCCTACCATAGACTGGACAGCAAATACCATACACTTCCAATCTCTGTTCTGTTCCGAGAAATGTTTACAGCATTTTGACTCCCATCCGCAGTCTAACTCAGCAAGGCCCTTGTCTGCTGCTTCAGTAGATTTGATTCCTTCACATTACCAGGATTTTTTGGAGGTGTTTTTGGACCATCAACAACATACCCTTTCTCCTCACAGGAATGAAGATTGTGCCATTGAGACAGTGCCAGGAGTTTCCATACCCTTTGGCAGGATGTTTCCTCTCTCTTTACCCGAAAGCCAGGCTCTCTAAGAATACCTGGATAGCAACTTCCACCATGGACTCATTCAAGAATCCAAGTCTCCAGCCAGAGTCTCTTTGTTCTTTATTCCAAAGAAGGGATCTTCCGAATTAAGACCTTTTATTGACCATTGAGGGCTCAACCAATTAACTATTAAGGACCGATATCCGATACCTCTGCTAAAGAAAATTCTACAGGCTGTTCAAGGAGCAATTATATTCACCAAGCTTTATCTAAGGGGTGCCTACCATTTGCTCTGGGGCAGGGCCGGCGATGAATGGAAGACCGCCTTTCAGACACCTCTGGGCCATTTTGCGTACAAGGTAATGCCCTTTGGGTTGGTGAATGTTCCTGCTGTTTTCCAGCGTTTCATTGACAAACTGTTTTCTGACCTGTTGTGTACCACCGTAGTTGTTTACCTAGATGACATCCTGGTATTTTCCACCTCACTCATTGATCATCACAAACATGTTAGAGAAGTACTCGAAAGACTCTTACAGAACCAGCTTTATGTCAAACCTGAAAAGTGTATCTTCGATACTCCCTCTGTATCCTATTTGGGCTTTATTCTTTCCAGAGATGGGATCCGCATGGATCCGGGTAAGATCAAAGCCATCATGCAATGGCCTGCACCAAAGAACGTGAAGGATATACAGCATTTCTTGGGTCTTGCCAATTTTTACAGGCAATTAATCTCTGGGTTTTCAAATCCGGTGCATCCCATTACAGCTCTCCTCAAGAAGGGTGTGCGATTTGTCTAGTCTCCCGAGGCCGATCAGGCTTTTCATACACAAAAACAAGCTTTTACCTCAGCACCCATGGAGGAGCGATAGGAGCTGCACAGTGGCAAAAGGATGCAGATGATGAATAACACCCAGTGGCTTATTTATCATGTACCCTTATGCCCAGCAAACGGAATTATTCTGTGATAGAGAGAGAGCTGCTGGCAATAAAACAAGCATGCAAAGAGTGGCGTCACCTGTTACAAGGAGCCGTACATCGCTTTACGGTCCGTACAGACCACAGCAACTTGAAAATCATTCAACAGATGGAGTGCAGGAACGCTCGACACGCCAGATGGGCCTATTATTTTTTCCCAATTCGATTTTGATATCACTTACATCCCAGGGAAGGAAAACGTCCTTGCCGATGCTCTATCTCACAGTCAAGGTAGGGACACTGAAGCCAAATTGGAGCCAGAATTGTTACTGACTGGTAAAGACTTTCAGATCATCGCCAATACTTTTCTCAAAGACATTGGGCCTCATTACAACCTTGGTGCTAAGTGCACCAACTTTACCACCATGGTGTAAACTCCGTTTACACCATGGTGGATGGTGGATTTACCGCCCCATTCCAAGGTGAGTGGGGCGGTAAATCCCCATTTCCCATTTTCCCTTCCCCATTCCCATTTTTGCCCCATAGGGCATAATGGGAGTGGGGATGGCGCTAATTACGCCGCCGTAAATTACGGCGGCGTAATTAGCACCATGGCAGGTTAGCGCCATGGATTTTAACGCCTGCTAAAAGCAGGCGTTAAAATCAGAATCAGGCGTTAAGGGTTAACGGTGGCGTTAACCCTTAACGCTTGAGTTGTAATGAGGCCCATTAAGTGCAGTCTAGCTCTCAACAGTCTGCCTAAGGCCTTAAGGTCACAGATGGAGGAAAGATCAGGACTTTTTTTCAAACATCATGCCTTGTATCTACCTGGCAAGAAGCAACAGAACTTGGTTTTGTCCTGGAGTCATGACAGTCCTTTGGCTGGTCACAAGGGCCAAAAGGCTACCTTGGATCTGTTATCACGCTATTTCTGGTGGCCGAACTGTACTTGCTACGTCAAGACCTATGTGTCTACGTGCCCCACTTGTGCCACCAGTAAACACCAGCCCTCTCGACCCATCCGTCTGCTCCAACAAGAGCCGGTTCCCTCTCAACCTTGGACCCGTATATCGATGGATTTTGTGGTGGAACTCCCTTCATCGCAAGTTAAGACTGCTATTATGGTCATGGTGGATACTCTAAGTAAGCTGGCTCATTTTGTATCATTAAAAGGGGTAACTTTGGCACCAGAGACTGCAAGGGTGTTGCTCAGAGACATAGTAAGGTTACACGGTCTCCCTGAGACAGTGGTTTCCGACAGGGGCTCCCAGTTTACTTATTTGTTTTGGGCCTCCTTATGTAAGCAGCTGGGTATCCAATGCGCTCTCTCGTCTGGGTATTAACCCCAAAGCAACGGACAGACTTAAAGATTGAATCAGACGATGGAACAATATTTGCGTTGTTTTTGTAGCCAAAGACAGGAAGATTGGAGTCTGTACCTTCAGTTGGCGGAATTTGCTTATAACAGCACCTTCCATTCCGGTTGAATCCTTTCTACTGTACCTATGGGGATCACCCTCGTCATCTGCCTGTGGGTTCACTTGAGCCTTCAAAAGTACCTTCCATTAAATTCCTTATCCAATCTTTTAAGGAGACTCAAAAACAAGCAGGTAAAACCCTAACGGCTAGCCGCAGAGACTACACAAGTTGGGTCGATAAGAAGAGACTCCCAAACCCGACATGGAAGGAAGGCTCCAAAGTTTGGCTGGCCACTAAGTTTTTGCCTTGGTGGGTACACACCGGAAAGTTTGCCCCAAGGTACATAGGCCCGTTTCGAGTTAAGAAGAGGATCAACCCAGTGGCTTTTCAACTCGACCTTCCCACACAATTTAGCAGAGTTCACACAGTGTTTCATTCCTCATTGCTTAAGTAATATCGCCCGGACCCTTACCTGTGGAAGACCAGCTGACCTAAGTACGATGTGCCCAATGAGCCAGAGGAATATGAGGTGTCACACTTATTAGGCTCTTGCTACCACCAAGGGGGTCTCCAATACCTGGTACATTGGAAAGGGTATTCTGTTGAGGAACGTACTTGGGAACCCCACCATCATGGGCATGCTCCCTTACTTATTCGGATGTTCAATCGACTCCACCCAGGGAAGCCAGGGGGAACCCCGGTGAAGAGGAGTTATACTGTCATGCATCCCCGATGGAAACTGTGGCATTCATGGAGACTCCATTGAATTCACTGTTACGTGTCCTGCCGTCAGTTTCGAGCGGTCTAGTTGTTACAAGCAAGATGCCCGCCCCCTCCTTATACTGGTGACTGATCAGCAGTCCGGTGCGTTGCACCTTCGGTCTCTCCTGATCCATCAATGCTAGTGCTTTTCACACTTTGAGCTAATGCTCCATATTGCCTCATTTTCTGTCTTTTGCTCTCTACTGTGCGGTCGTCCCTTCAACCTCTTCTCTGTGTTCTTACTCTTCAGTCCACCTTGCACCTCCAGCGCTCTCTGTTATTCTTCCTTCATGTTTGCCTTACCTGTTCTCCAAGTCTATCCCGCATTCCCACTGCCGTCCGCTTCGCTTCTCCGACTGGTCCGCGGTCCTCTTGTATGTCGGATTGCCACTTACAGCTCCTCAGATTCTGCCACTCTGTCAGCTTTCTCACTTTCTCCTTCTCTTCTCTTCTCCTCCCTTTCTGGTTGCCAGTAGCCGCATCCCTTCCTTTCTCCATGGACACTCGTTTGAAGTCAGCCTCTACGGACATATCCTTCATTTGTACTCCTTCTATTTCCTGCTCCGGACATAGGATGCTCACCATTCTCTACATTACATCTAGGAGGGACAATAACAGGGTTTTTTTCAGCCAGAAGTCTTTTTTCCTGTTTTGAGGACTGGCTCCCGGGATACCCCGTGGTCTGGTGCTTGGACGCCAGACAACGTGGCCTCGAACGGAGCCCGCCCTTATTTACACAACAAAAAGAAGACAAGGGAGCCAAAGGTTTCTCATAGAAGAAGAAGGACAGACACCGAAGAAAGCTCTACAGAGGATCAAGGTGAGGAGGAAGGGGGAAGGTTATTGTCAAGTTTGACAGCATGCCTCAAGTGCTCTATGGTGTGAACAATGGTTATCCTCATTTTATTAAGGCCAACCTTACAAACACAGGGTAATATCATACATTGAGAAGTTCTGATGGGTCAATATTGAATACAATCACAAGTAATATTACACATTTTAAAAATACACGGCAAATTACGAAGAAAAAACAATTCAATTCCTGGTTATACTGTTTTCAGCTGATTTTCGTTGGCCATATACATTTTCTGGCTGGAAACGGGTAACGCCAATGCCGAAGCTTTGCTAGATGTTATGAAAAATGTAGGTCTGAAATCCAATCATACAAATGTGGCTGGACATACATTCAGCTATTTTTTTTTTGGATAGTTTTATAAAAGTTAGGGTTTTTAACCCTTTATTCTTTCCTTTCATCAGATCGTGAAATGATTGCTTTTAGTATTTTTTGAGGTACTTCTGATACTTTTAAACGATTTGTCAGAATTGAGATATTAAAATGTAATTGGGATATTTCCCTAGATAATGTTTGTAGATATTTTACTAATAAATAAAATCTGGTAGTGGAAGATCCACACAATTCAGACACTTCACTTTTTCTGACAAGGTTCTATGATAACATTTAATTCGTGAGAATATTCTCCCCAGGCAAACAAGAGTTTTATGAAGACAGCCCAGACAAAATGCAATCGATGGTACAATGAACGAAATAGAGCAGCCTTACAGATCATTAGGCAGCTAGACCATTGGTTGTGGGTAAATTGTGAACTAGCTATTCAACACCTATATTTTAGAAAGCCGACTATCTACAAATACATGATCAAACAGGGTAAAACCCTTTATTACACCGATTGTAAATTCAGTTTCTCATACAGTAGCAATGGACTAGTCAAGGTGCCCATGGATCATGGTTCCACACAGGCCCTGAATAATCCTTAATTGCCTGTACAAGTATTGTGTGAAGTGTTAGCCTCCTTGTTTGAGAGAACATTGTGTCCATCAAGGCACAGCTTCCGCATTGATCCCCAAGTGGAACGAGACAATCTCTGTGCTAATGAGGATCTTTTCTTGGCTCAGAAAACAAAGTTTAACTCCTTCACATAATGAACAGAGACCTCATGTTTAAAGGTTATGGCCAAACAGTAACCCTCTGGGGGCTCCTCATGACCCCTGCCAGACTATGATGCTCAAATAATTTTGATACTTATAGCAGATTTCTCTTTTATTATTATGCATTCCTTGACATATGGAATAGCCCCAGACCTCCTCAAACTGGTAGTAGTTGAAGGCGTTAAGTAACAGTCAGTGGGCTTCATTACAACTATTGCGTAATGCGTTTAACGGCGCCGGTAATGGTGCTGGCGCCGTTAAATGCATTCCGCAATATTACGAGGTTCCCTCGTGGGACCCGCTCTGGACGTCTGGTTTTACCGCGAGGGGACCAGGGAGCTAACAACGGGCTGGTCGTAATAGGCCCGTTGTTAGCTCCCGCACTCATTCTCATTGAGCCCTATGGGGGCTCAAATGGGAATGGGGAAGGTCCGGCCCTGGGTTCCCTGAAGGAGGAATTACCAGGCCCTCCAAAGTCGTAATGAGGCCCAGTAACAGGTTTTCCAGAAGCTGCTGGATGGCTTAATGTGGCGCAGGTAGGTTTTTGGTCGGGATGAAATACAAAACTGGTAGTGGTAGCAACACTGAATGATCTAAAAGCCTGGGTACATACTGTCATGCCTGCGCCACAGGCACACTCATTTGCAACCATCATGGACTAATTGTTTTTCATTCATCTTCATAATACTCTTTGAACAACCCCTATTCACACTTTGGTCCTTAATTCCCATTTGCACATCATTGGTACTTTCCTATTTAATTCAATTAACTACATATACCATAATGCACCTGCTACAGCTATCAATTCCTGGACATTCCCATTCATCAGCATTGGAACCACAATCCCCAGAAGCCCTAGCGATCAGTGCTGCTTCCACCATCTCAGGACCAGAGAGGGAGGAGGCAGATTGTCTTCAGGTGTGCTGCTCCAGGTGCTGCCAATTAGCCTGCCTCAGTACAGGGCCGGGCGGTATTTAAGCAGCTCCCTGCAGGAGCTCAGTCTCTTGCATTAAGAGTCCTTCCAGCTCCTTTTTGCTTTGAGCCACGATTTTGTATGCTGTTCCTGCTTTATCCTGCTTTTGATCCAGTGCCCTTTCCGGGCTCCCTGCCTTGCAGCCAATCACGCTCCGCTGCCTTCTACCTACAGCCCTTGTCCTCTGGGCTTCCTGCCTTGCAGCCTACTACAGTCCTCTGAAGCCATCTACAGTCAGCAGCCCTGCTCCTCTGGGCTCACTCCTTGCTGCCCTGCTCTTCTGGGCTCCTTGCCTTGCAGCCTGCTTCACTCCGCTGCCTACAGCCCTTGTCCTCTGGGCTCCCTGCCTTGCAGTCTGCTTCACTCCACTGCCTACAGCCCTTGTCCTCTGGGACCCCTGCCTTGCAGCTTGCTACACTCCTCTGCCTTCAGCCCTTGTCCCTTGGGACCCCTGCCTTGCAGCTTGCTACACTCCTCTGCCTTCAGCCCTTGTCCTTTGGGCTCCTTGCCTACAGCCCTTATACTCTGGGCTCCCTGCCTTGCAGCCCTGCTCCTTTGGGCTTGCTCCTTGCTGTCCTGCTCCTCTGGGCTCTCTGTCTGCCGGCTAGTACAATTCTCTGTCCTGCTCCTCTGGGCTCTCTGCCTTGCAGCCTACTACAGTCCTCTGCAGTCCACAACAGTTTACCTGCACCTTGTGCCATCTGTTATTGTAGCCCCTCTGTTTCCTGGCTGCTGCTTCCTTGCTCTCTTCCTTGTTTTCAACCCTCTGTTCTTGATCCCTGTCCTTCTCTTCCTTGAGTCCTCTGTCCTTCCCTTAGGTTAACCATTTCAGTTATACTGCTTTTCCTTCATTTCCTTCTGCTAGTTTGCTCATCGACTTCCTTTTCCCTGGATATTTCTGTTCTTGTCTTCTCTTGTATCGTATGTCGATCCCTTTGTACGGAGCTTGACTGTTGGTTTCCGGCAGGCAACCTCTGCCCCTTCCCTTGTTGCGTTTCAATGTTACAGACACCCACAGCTGTTGTTCCCAGCCATGAGCATACAGCGTGGGCCCCTGTAATAGCAATCTGTGCAGAAGGCTGGAATTTCCTAAGGTCCGTGGAACACTCTTTCCCATTTCTGCATACACCCCAAGAGGGAATCCAGTTTGTTTGTACCTTTTTATTTCCTGCTACACTTGCCTACTCTTCGTTCTTGTTGAGCTTCCTGCTGTGTGTGTGCTTATCTGTCACCTTACTTCAGCACAGCCACCCAAACCTTACCTGGGTACCCTGTTCCACTCTTGACAGAGTGCCATCCTTGACACATACAGGGGCAATAGATGCTTTTTGCTCTTAGATCTCTCTAAAGCATTTGATGCCTCGGACCATGAAATCCTTTTGGGGTATCCTTTTAAGATGGATCTCCACAGTAGGTCCCTGGAAATGGTAAACTATTATCTGACCAATCAAACCCAAACAGTGTCTTTGCCATAGTTTCAATTGGTGTAGAGGCCATTTACATGCGTAGTACCTAAGGGGTTTGTCCCTAATGCTATTCTTGTTTAATATTAATATTGATCCAATGGCAGATTGAATCTGTCGCTTTGAAATGGCTGTTTACATGTATTCAGGTGATACCCTGATAATCCATTGGCAGGACCGCCATACCCCACCTTTCACATCTGGTGCCACGAGCAGATTCACAATCTACTTTACTACCCACAATTCAAGGGAAGCTGCATTGTCAGTGCTCCGTGCAGCACCGTGCTTCGGTTTCTGCATTAAGGGTGATTATTTGTATTGGCCGCCATTAGCCTCCTCGAGGCTACAACCAACTCCAAGATGGCCGCCCGCCTACATTTGCCAGATCACACAGCCCACTTCAGTGTGAACCTGGCCTGATTGGCTCCCTGCCCGCTCTTCAGCCAATCCCGTCGCCGGCAGGCGTCAAGCGGGCACACCTACTAAAGCCACACACCAAGGCTTCCTGTCTGGAGCCTGTCCGGAAGCGTCCAGGGCCTGGGCCCTGAACTTACAGCTCACCGTATCTTTCTCAGTCACAACCTTGCCATAAATCCCACATGCGCTGCACTTCGCGATGGCTCTTGTGCATCATAGACTTTGGTCCTCTGCACCATGTTGTTGCCTTTCTTACTGTAATGCAACATTGCATAGCAGCACATCCACCTAGGAACGCTCATGTGTATTTGTAATACATGCTCAGCTCAGCACATCTGTCTATGGATGGTTGCACCTGCCCTACTACGTCCCATGTCTAGACCTCACTGAACCTACGGTCGCGCTCAGCTCACCACACTTGGCTCGACCGCTATTAGGATTGCCTCGTTGGTCCCACGACACAACTGTCTCTGCCTCCAACCGCCTTTACCGGAGTCTGCTGTACTGTAGTCAATGCACTCAGAATGAACTTTGCATTAAGCCTGTTACTATACTCTCCATGCCTTATTGCTGCCAGTGTTAGGCTCTGCATCTAGCCTGTTACTGTATCCTTCCAATGCTCCTTCATTTCAGCATATTGCAAATTTGCCTAATTTGGTCCACTGTTATGCTTTGCACCTCTGCTACTTATTGCAACCAAGCACAATTAGAATCTGCCTGCCTTGTACTAGCCAACTTGATTTGCCCTTAGTTATACGTTGCAGTCTGCTATTTTGTATTATATGAACACAATTCGAATCTGCCTGCCCTGTACTAGCCAACTTGATTTGCCCTTAGTTATACGTTGCACAGTCTGCTATCTTGTACTATATGAGCACAATTCAAATCTGCCTGCCCTGTACTAGCCAACTTGATTTGCCCTTAGTTATACGTTGCAGTCTGCTATTTTGTATTATATGAACACAATTCGAATCTGCCTGCCCTGTACTAGCCAACTTGATTTGCCCTTAGTTATACGTTGCACAGTCTGCTATCTTGTACTATATGAGCACAATTCGAATCTGCCTGCCCTGTACTAGCCAACTTGATTTGCCCTTAGTTATACGTTGCACAGTCTGCTATTTTGTAGTTATACGTTGCACAGTCTGCTATTTTGTACTATATGAGCACAATTCGAATCTGCCTGTTCGGTTTCTGCCCACTGTCATGTTTTGCACTTCTGCTATTTTGTACTACCTGAGAAAAATTTGAATCTGCTCACCCTGCAGCACTAGCTAACCCGCTGCACCCACGCTACTGTCTCTCTGAGTTGACCACTGCGCCTCACTTTTGAATGTGCCTACTTGTTAGCCATTGTGCCTTAGTCTGCTGACCACTGTGCCTGCCCATTGTACCTTATTCTGATTTTGACTACTTGCCTTCCTGCCTATCCCAACCTAGTCGGCTACTGCCCCACTTCAAACTACTCTAGTGCCATCTAGTCAACCTCACCCAACTACATCCAGGCCTCACACTGACCACCCATGGCAAACTTCTACTTATCCGCTCTGACCTTAACAGCTACACTCGCCTTGCTCTACCACAACAACACCACCCGTCACAAACCCCGTCCATAATCACCCCCAACCCAACATCCCTCATACACCTTGACTATGGGTTTTTTGAAGGCCCAACATATTGACCATCCGAACGGCACCCTCAGCCGCATAGATTGGATCAGCCGATTTGCTGCTCCGCCCGCTCTTTGGAACCCATGCACATTGAAAGACAGAAACCTGAGACTCGGCTCTCGGTTCATAACCCCTAAGACACTCCCCTCATCCCACGCACAATCAAACGAACACCGCTCAAATTTTGAACACCACCCAAATAGCCCCCTTGAGCACCTCTGAACAGCCACTGATCAAGGGCGCCCTCATCAATGCCCGCTCCCTGGTCGCCCATGCGCTAGATATCGCAGACGTCATCTCTGCCAACAACCTGCACTTCCTGGCTATCACTGAAACCTGGCTTCACCAAGCAGCAGGCCCAGCTCTATCCCTCACCATCCCATAAGGTTATTCAATACTAAGGAAAGACCGGGACATAGGTAAAGGAGGAGGAGTAGCCTTCATCGCCAAAACATCCCTTGGCCTTAGACTAACCCACCGCCCAGCTTCCGGTCTGCAGAACTTCTGTCAGCCAAGCTCCAACTCTCTGCTACACAAACCGTACTATTACACCTCCTCTACAGACCCCTTGGCCCCATCACCACATTTGAGGAAGAGATATCTGACCTCTTGACCACCAACACCAAAACAGGATCTCAAATTATCCTACTTGGCGACCTCAACCTCGGTCTCGGCGACCCAAACGATGCCAATGCGCTCTCCCTGGAAAGCACCATCTCCCAACTAGGGTTCAAGCTCAGAATCACAGACCCTACCCACAACAAAGGCAGGACCCTGGATTGGCTAGCGGAATTCAACTGCTCTACGGCCATCACAAAAAATGAGCAAACTGCATGGTCTGACCACCACGCCATTTCCTTCTCCATCCAAGGGAAATCACAACCAAACACTCCAACCCCCATCATCCCCCAAACCCTCACCAGAAATAACCGCAACGTTACCTTCAAAACCTTTTCCCACTTATAGACATTGTGCCTCATTACAACCCAGGCGGTAAGTTCCCTACTTTACCACCAAGGTGAGTGGGGCGGTAAATCCCCATTCCCCATTTACCCTTCCCCATTCCCATTTTTGCCCCATAGGGCATAATGGGAGTGGGGAAGGCGCTAATTACGGCACCGTAAATTACGGTGCCGTAATTAACACCAAGGCGGGTTAGAGCCTTGCGTTTTAACGCCTGCTAAAAGCAGGCGTTAAAATGGTAATCATGCGTTAAGGGTTTAACGGCGCCGATGGCGCCGTTAAACCCTTAACGCCTGGGTTGTAATGAGGCCCATTATCCTCACCCCCACAAACTACATTAACCTAAATGCGGAGAAACTTGCTGACCTCTACAACAAAACGCTAGAATCAGCAGTAGACATCATCGCTCCACTCAAACTCAGCAAAGCCAAACCGGCAGCCCACATGAACAAATGGTTCACACCAGTACTAAAAACCCTCCGAAACTCCAAACGAGCCGCAGAAGCCACCTGGAGAAAAACGCCCAACCTATCCAACAAAACACAACTCTCGATAGCAGCCACCACCTACAAAACTGCCATCCTCAAAGCCAAAAAAGAGACATATGACAACAGAATTGAGAGCGCCAAATCCAAAACAAAAGAGCTTTTCAATATCCTCGGGGAACTCGAATCCCCCCTACACTGGCAGAAACCTGCGCGCAAGATGCAGACTGGTGTGAAAGGATTCAAAAAGCCCTAGCAGACAAAATCACCATGTTACAATCCAAAATCGAACAGAAAAAGTTTAGCCTATCCAAGAAAACAAACCATCCACCGTCCACCCCTCCCAAAACACCCACTTGCCCTTCCTTCTCCTTCTCACCAGTATCCACTAAAGAAGTAGAAAGCATCATTAAGGGCCTCAAACCCTCCAGATGCCAAGGGGACTCTTGCCCAGCTCCCATCATCCAGTAAGGTGCCAACATTCTGGCCCCCTTCATAACAGCCCTTATCAACGCATCCTTCAAATCGAGCTCAGTGCGTAGCAGCCTCAAAGAGGCCTGGGTCATGCCACTACTAAAAAAAAACTAATCTAGACCCCAATAACACAACCAACTACAGGCCAATCACCACCGTTCCCTGCATCCTAAAGATCTTAGACAGAGTGGCCTACCTGCAAATACAGAAGCACCTGGAAGACAACAACCTCCTGGGTCTCAGACAATCCGGCTTCAGGCCAAGGCACGGAACAGAGTCAGCCCTACTGGACCTAAAAATCCAGATGGACGAGGCAAAGGACAAGGGTAATCTAGCCATTCTCTTACTGCTATATCTATCAGCAGCCTTCGACCTCATCGAACATTAGATCCTCACGGAACATCTGATGACCTCAGCGGCCTTCTCTAACAAGGCAACTGCCTGGATCGAGTCCTTCCTAGCCAACCGAACCACCCGGGTCTTCTCCCCGGTGGCCTCAGCACTCCCTGTCCCCATCACCTGCGGCGTCCCTCAAGGCTCGTGCATCTCGCCGACCCTATACGATATCTTCACTAAGCTATTGTTTGACCACCTAGATAACCTGGGTGTCACATACACAAACTATGCTAACGATACCAAGGTTCTCATCACCCTACCAGGGTGCTATGATGAGGACTCCACCAGAATCAACAACCTATATTTGGAGATCCAAGCCTGGATGGCAGAGCACGGTCTATGCCTCAACAATGAGAAAACTGAGCTCCTTCTTGTCGGCTCCCAACCACGGCTAAACAAACTAGACCCCCGTTATGCATCCATCAACATAGACGGTAACCTAATCACAGTAGCCAAATAAATTAAAACCCTTGGGGTTTATCTAGACTCTACTCTCTCGCTCAAAAGACAGGTGAATGCCACAGCCTCATCCACAGTTTATACAAATAAGCTTATCAACGCCTGCAAACCTTTCCTATCTCCTTCCAACTGCATTACACTAGCCAGAGCGCTAGTGCTCTCAAAAATTGACTACTGCAATACCCTCTTTCTCGGCACGTCAGAACGAAACCTGAACAAACTACAGGTGCTTCAAAATAATGCTGTCAGAGCCGCCCTCAGCATCCCACGACACGCCCACATCTCCAGTATCAGGCAAGATGCTCACTGGCTCCCTGTACGAGACAGAAACACTCTCAGATCCCTCGTCATCGTCCATAAATGCCGCTCCAATGACGCACCCAAATACCTGGCAGACAAGTTCCACAATCACACATCAACTAGACCAACTAGAACGCCATACTCACATTGCCTTTCCATTCCCAAATTCTCCCTAACAAAAGCAGGTGGCACCAGCTTCCCTGTTCTAGCTGCCAAACTATGGAACACTATGCCACTAAACCTTAGAGCAGAACCTTCCTTTTGGACTTTTAGAGCCAATACAAAAACATGGCTTTCCAACAAAAACTCTGCTTAATGTACTTCATCTCCGCATGACCTTGTCGACCATTTTATAACCCGGTCTATTACACTTATTGTTGTTATTTCACAGTCTGTATTGTATATTTTTGCCATGCTGCAACTGTCTCTAAGTCTCCGGCGCCCGGTTACCCCAGGGTTCGGCACGCGGTACAAATAAAGAAACTAAACTAAACTAATCCCCCACCCTGGAAATGTAGAACATAATCAACTAACTTGTCAAACCTCAGTACAGAGATAATAAATAAATGTGAATTGGCTCCAGTTTTATGCTAAAAAAACTGAATTTCTCACAGGGAGAGAATTCAATGGAATGGATGCAAGTATCTGGGAATCGTCAGATGAGAGAAGGTGGCAGTGTTTAGCCTTAACTTATTAAACTATGTTCTCCGACTGCGCAGGGGTCTGAAATGTAAGTGATTCTCTGTGGGTGTAGCTCATCTGTGTCAGAGAGCCATACCTTGCACTTGGGCCATCTCTGTTGGTGAGCCTTGTCTCGCATTTGGCCCAGCTGTGCTAGTTGGCCGTATCTCACATTTAGTCCATCTATTTTAGTGAGCCGAATCTTGCACTTAACCCATCTGTGTTAGTGAGCCTTGTCTTGCATTTATCCTATCTATGTTAGTGAGCAGTATCTCACACCTAGGCCATCTGTGTTGTTGTTGTTAAATTTTAGATGTAGGTTAGTTGGGATCCATTTTTCCAGGAATCCAATTGGATGTGTCCCTTCTACTGTCACTGGGAAACCAAAGAAGTGCAGATTGCTTTGCCTGCTTCTGTCTTCCAACTCATTGTTGTCATCACGTAGCTCATCCACTTGTGCTTGGACGGTGAAGTGCTTGTCTGACACTTATTTGACTCTGCACACTCTTTCCTCTGTTTGTGATCCTGGCCATCTCAACTTTCACACTCAAAGCCTCTCCAGGTGTGTTTATGGCACTTGTAAATATTAATTAAGTTTGGCAGACTGCTGCTAGATGAGATCTAGTTTTAGCATTTCCTGAAAGAGATGACCTCCCTCCAGCTCTTCACTCAATATTTTGCTCGAGAGTTTCGGCTCACCTGCTCGCACTTTCCTCTTGTTTTCCTCAGCATATTTCTCGCTATGTGCCTTTCTGACTTTGGCTGCCTCCTATTGTCTGCTGCCCTTCTCGTCTTGGCTGAGCATTTACTTTCTTCACCCCTCTCTCCTGCTTCTTATTTCCTCCTCATTTCATTCAACTGCCGTAAAAGTTCAGTTGTTTATTTGTATTTATTTATTGTTTGCTTGTTAGTCACTTATACAATAAGAATATACTGTTTCAAAGCGCCCACAGTGCAGGGAGGGAGTAAGGGTGGGAAATACATTGCAACATGATATTTCAGAGCAGAGGGGGAATAGGGAGAGGCACAAACCTACTACGCCTTCTGATAATTCAGAACATGCAAGTGCAGAAAGGAGGAAGGAAGGGGGGGAAAGTGCTGGGGCGTCCATGTTCATGGGTGAGCCATAAACAAAGTGCTAGGTCTGGTGAGTGCTACCACGCCTGGGCTGCTGGAGGAGTAAGTGCGAGTCTCCAGAGAGGAGGGTGTGCAGATGCAAGTGCTGTGGATAGACAGGAGCTGGGAAGAAATTGTGTGGGAGGTCAAGGCCCCGAAGATGCATAAGGGCCAAGGACACCAATTCAGCAACTGTACGGTTAGCAGAGGAGAGAAGGAGAGATGGAGGAGGAGGAAAAGAGGAAAGTCTTAAGAAGCTTCCAGAAACTGGGAAGATCCTGCTCAAGGCACAGGGGCAGGCTATTCCAAAGGAGGGAGCCAGCAGAGGAAAGTGAGCAAGCCCTGTGCTCAGTTTAGCAAAATGCTTTACAAAGAGTTGGTGCAAGTGGAACGAAGTGGTCTAGAGGGAGAGTATTTTGTGAGATAAAGTTGAAGATAGTGTGGTCCTCGGGCCCAGACAGCCTTGTGGATGATATAGAGGGATTTGGATTTAATCCGTGCAGCAACCGGGAACCAGTGAAGAATGTTTAGTGCAGGAGAGATGCAATCCCAGGGCTTAAGGTCAAGGATAAGTCTTGCTGCCCTATTCTGGATAAGCTGAAGGGGTCGCAGAGTGGAAGGATGAAGATTCAGGGGGAAGCTGCTACAGTAGACAAGTCTAGAGAGAACCAGGTATTGAGTCACATGGAGCATCTGAGGGAAAGTGAGAAAAGATAGAATTCCTTTGAGAAGGAAGAGCTGATAGTTGACTTCTTGGCAATGTCCTAAGTGTGAGGGAGGAAGGAGAGAAAGAAGTCAAATATTACTCCAAGGTTTCTGGCTTCAGTTGAAGGTGCAGGGGGAGAGCCCAAGGTGGGAGGCCATAGTGAAGAGAAGAAGGGAGGAGGGGTCCCAATGGGAAGGATCTCAGTTTTACAGGCATTGAGGCAGAGATCATTGGAGGTGCACCAGGACTGGATGGCAGATAGGCAGTCAGGGATGATGGAGGGTGCAAGAGGGTCAGTGCGGAGTCTGAAGAAGAGCTGTGTGTTGTCCGCATAACACTGGAAGTTCAAGGCTAAAGAGGAGATGAGGCATTCAAGGAGAGCAAGGCAGATGTTAAAGAGCCAGGAGGAGAGTATAGAGCTCTGGGGGACACTGCAGGGGGAATGGAAGTTAGAGAGGAGAAAGGGTCCAGGATGACTTCGGAAAATCAGTTATTGAGGAAAGAGGAAAGCCAATCCAGTGCCCGTTCCGAGATACCAAGTGTATCACGGAGCCTTTGTATGAGGATGGAATGGTTAACTGTTTCAAATGCAGAGGAGAGATCGAGAAGGATTAGGACAGCAGGGGAGTTGGAGTCCAGAGAGGCAAGCTGTTGTTCACGGGTGTTCAGAGGTGCAGTTTTCATTCCTCTGGATGCTCAGAATCCAGATTGATGGTCGTGGAGGCCTCCAACAATTTTGGTGTGAGAGTTAAGTTGGGGCAAGGCCAGCTTCTCAAGTAGCTTGTCCAGGAAGGCAGTGATGGAGATAGGGCAATAGCCTGCAGGGCAGGTAGGGTCTGAAGTTGTTTTTGTTATGAGTGGGGGCATGACGGAAGGCTTAAGGGGTGAAGGGAACGATCCAGTAATTAAAGAGTGATTGCCGAAATGAGCAGGAGCAGCGGCAAGAGAGCCAATGTTATCCTTGATGGTCCTGGATGAACAAGGGGAGACCTGTTTAGAAGAGACCTTCATGGAGCGGACAACTCGTGTAACTTCTTCAGGTGTGAAAAGAGAGGAAGGAAGAAAAGGAGGAAGGAGCAGTGGGCGTGGGGGGGTTTGTGGGATCGGTTGTGAGGGAGTGTAGAAAGGGTGGTCAGAATGTCCTGAGTTTTGGTGGCAAAGTGTAGGCCAGTGCATTGCAGAGGGCCTGTGATGGAGAAGGGGAGGAGGAGAATGTGGAGGGGTTGGCTAGTTCCCTGCAGATTTTGAAAAGTTCAGCTGAGTTATTGGATGCGTCAGAGACCAGTACCTGAATGTGGGCTCTTTTCTTTGCACAGATGGTGAATTTGTATTGCCTTTGGAGCAGGCTGCAGGCCAGTTTGTCAGAGGATGAGCCTGAGGTTAGCCACTTCAGTTCTGTGGCCTGCACTTTCATTTCAGGCCTGCAAGTTTGGTGTCATACCACGTGTTATGCTTTATGGCAGGTTCAGAAGGATCCTCATGACTGGGGCAAGCATGTCAAGAGTGTTGGTGATGGAAAGATGGATGTTGCTGAGGGCAAAGTCAGTAGTAGAGTCAGAGGAGAGAGGGTGAGGGTGGTTGAAGGTGGAGACAAAGGCTGCAGCAGTCAGTCGTTTCATCGAGCAGGTGTTAGAGAATGAGGTCAGTGCAACTGTTGGGGGGCAGTGAGGGGGCCAATGGGACGACATGGGAGAAGAGGAGAGAGTGATCTGACCAGGAGAGAGGGCTGACTAATGGGGTGGGGGGAGGTCAGTGTGTATGAGGGCACCCAGAGTGTGCCCAGCTGTGTGGGTTTGCCCAGAAGGGATAATGGAGAGGGAAAACGAGGAGCAGATGTCAGTGAATAGAGTGGATGTAGAGCCAGGGGAGTCCAATTGAATGTTGAAATCACCTAGGAGGGGAAGGTTAGAGGTGGAAGAAAGAAAAGAAGACCAGAAGTCAGCCCCCCTTAGACACTGAGTCCGCTTTTGGGGTGCTGAATCGCTGCATGCCCTCTGCCTGGTATCCCACTTCTTTATTTCTGTATTGCTACTACTGCTGCTTCCGTGTCTCCCATCATCACTACTCATAATCCTTTCTCTTAGCAATCTCCTGCCTTTTCAGTGTGTATAGGAAAGTCTGTCATATTCCTTTCCATTGTTTCTTTGTTTTGCACCATTAAGGCACTCTCAGTATGTTTCTTCGTGAAGGCAAGGCATGCAATTTACTCGTGTGTCCTAATGGTCACATGCTTTCTGCCTCAGAGATCCCTATTCTAACCGTAATCGTAATTGGTTATTTATAATGCGCCTAATACCCAAAGGTTCCTAAGCGCAGACCTGGGGATCGAACCTGTGTTGCTCTGTGTCGTCTTGTTTCCAAGACGAGCGTGTTGCCGCTGAGCTATCCACCCGAGACAGCTCCCTTTAGTCAGTAGTTGTCAGCAGTCCTCTTTTGACTTTTAGGCCATCCTTTCTGACTCTGCCCAGTTCTTCTCCTGCTCCAGCAGCTCTACCTTTCAGCCACGCCGACCTAACTCCCAATCCACTGTTCTGTAGCATGCACTGCAGTCTTTGTCAATGTACAGTCACTCCTGCCGCTCAGCTTCACTGCATCTGCTATCCACGGCTCCTGTTGCCTCTGCTTCGCAGGCCTCGGGCAGAGGCAGTTGCTTCTGCTCCCCAATTTCTCTGTCCAAAGCCAACAGTGCCTCAGAAGCGTCCTGCCTGTTTGCCCACTGATGTGCTCACACCTCAGTCTCTTTCAGTGACAGTTGAGTGCGCCACAACTGCCGGATGCCATTTTTGCCCCAATACTCTAGTCTGGTTGTGGGCAATGCTTCCAGGCACCAAGCGAGGCCGGGTAAATGCTGCCCCATGGCAGCAGGCCCTGGAGAGGGGCAGCAACCCTCCCCCAAGGCCTGGCTCCCCCCCCCCACCAAGCAGGGAGGCACGCAGTTGCAGGGCTACAAGGCACAGGAAGGGTGTGGTGTGAAAGAACACCTCACCCTTCCACAATAACAAATAGGCGCTAAGCACCCAGGAAGAAGCAAGGGCAGCAAGTCAGGGGAACAACAAAGGGACGCACCCCAGGGTGCTCAGACAGTCGGCTCCATGCCGGGCTGGGAGTTGGCCTCACAGCCCCCACAGATGCACAACAAAGACCCAAAGGCTACCCCTGGATTCTATATAAGGAGCTGCTTGCAGCTAAGAAGAACACCGTTTGGGACCCTGCACGGGGACTCAAACTCAAGGGAGTTTGCTGTGTACTCATCGTCTTCTTTTTTCTTTTCCACAAACCCTCCCACCCTAGAAAAAAAGGGAGAAGAACAACAGAACAGAACAGAAGACAGGACACTGTATGGTGACCACAACAAGTCATGGGACAAGGAAAGCGGCACGGGCGAGAGGGGGTAACCTCAGGACCCGGTGCCCAAAAGTACAATATATTACGATATGCGATTATTGTTTATATTTCATGACCATATATGTAACAATAAAAACCTACAGCCTTTTATTGCCAACACTTGACCAATGTTGTGGCATGATATTTTAGGACAAGGAGATACAGAGGGGGTCTGTAAGACAAAGCACCCACACCCCAGCGCAACAAATGTATAATTTCCGCCTGCATATGGGTCCAGCAGTTACATATAATGTCTGCCGCAGTTCGACCAGCTTCCGACCACTAAGTGTGCTTGGAGCTGTGTCTTTCTGCGCTGCAGCGCGTCCGCTGCTGATTCGCCAACTTTGGAGATGGAATCCCTTCTGCGAACCGCTCACACGTAAAAGAAAAGGTGGCAAGTGGATGTGGAAAGTCAAGCCTAAGCGCCCATTTTCCTGGGCAGTTGGCCACACGCCCCTCCCAGTAATTGTAATAAGGTGTGGGCAGCACATCGATAACCCAGGATCTCAAACTGTGCTTTATGTTGGGTGTGAGAGGTGCATCATACATTGTTTCCATGTGCTCCCGTATATGTAGTTTTGGTTTTCCATTATAAGTGATGTTGCAAGTGACACAATACAAGAACAGGGAGGTAGGGCTGGATGGGACATTCACACATGGCCTGGGACAAATGAGATGTCAGGTTAGCTTTATAAAAAAAAAGTCACCTGCTTGTATCATTGTTTGAAGCAGGCATGCCGCTTATTGTCATGCTTTATTTATTAAGGTGTTTGCACAGCACCACGTGCTGCCTTACAGTCACTACAGAGCACTCGCCTCACTTGTGATCGAAGTCTGGCTTCAAGCGATGCCTGGCTGCTGTGGTTGTCTGATCAGTCATTTCATCTGGACTTTAAAGGACAGCACTCAGCAATGTAGGAGTATATTTTAGTTTTACTTGTAAACTTAGCAGGCCTTTTTATAATGTTTTAAAACATTAATTTGACATGTTCTTTCACAAATTCATCAACCAACCCAGATCTGTGACAGGGACTTGTCTTTAATATTAATACATAGATGGGCCTTCCCAAGGTTAACGCATCTCAGAAACAGTTCTCAGGAAGGTTCGGAACTTTTCACATGAAAGGGTCACTCAAGGTGAACTTGTTCTCATACCCCATTGCTCCTTTTTCAGATGTTTTGGACAGCCCTTCACTGGCAAAAGTAAAGTGCACCTGGAGAAGATGCAGAAGCTAGCACTGCATGAAGCTTCAACAGGAAAACTCCAGTCACAGGAGTTCTGGACCTAAGACGTTCCCTTGGCCCTGCCCCTCTCTTCACCCAAAGGACTGGGAACGTTGGTGGAGTTTGAGCCCCCCATGCGCCCCCACAGAAGCTCCGCCCCTGCTCATAATATCGCTGATATGTGGGATGAAGCCTCGCTTCCTCTCCACATGGTTTGCACACAGCATTTGCCTGCTGCGGTTAAGCCTGCTTGTTTATCTCGCCTGTGCAAGCTCTCAGAGTCTTTTCATGTTTTCCCATTCTTTGATTCTGCTTCAATCTTCCCTGGTAAAAAATGAGCTTATCAAGTTCCCACCGTCTCTACTGGATCTTCCCCCCATCTTATTATAGCTGTGCAGCAGACACAGCACAGCGTGAACACTTACGCCTGCACGACAGCGCGCGCTCCGCCTCCACCGTCAGGATGAATGCTCCTGCAGTCATTCGGGGCATCAAGCAACGCACAGTGTCCAGCTGTGTTCCTCTATGTGCATGTCTTAGTCCGGATTAGCTGAAAACCAAATGCTCGCCCATGAAGTAGCAAATGGCACAGCACAGTGGCGAGCCCTTCCCTGAGGCGCAAGACACATTCCTGGCCATGCAGCTTTCCACAAGTCTCTCGGTTCTGTGTTGCAAAACGCCTTTAAGCTTCTGCCTTCTACCGTCTGTATTGTACTCGGAGGGGAGCCACATCCGTAGCAGTCTTGAGTGTAAGGAAATATGCTAATGCTGGCAATACATCCTTTACACTGTGGGGCAATCTTTCCAGACACAGACATAATTAGACAGAGCCCTTCTCTTGCTTATAAACCTAAAAACGAGCTTTCACCATAAGTGTCCTGTTTATGATGCCTGAAACGTTCTTGAAAGGCACAGATGAAACCCCACAGTGGCGCTTGGACAACGTTCAGAGCCCGGGTGCTGCCGCTGGCCGGTGATGTTGCCTCACCAATTTCATAGGGATTTTGAATAGTCATGGTGGCACCGAACTTGCAAACGTATCATACGAGAAATTCCTTCCGGAAATCATGTGACATGACGGGATTCACTGAAAGCAGTCACCAGAAGAAACTGACTCATACCTTCACTAGTAGAATTGGCAATGTTAGCATGTGAATGCAATCTGCAATGGTCTGTCTGTAAAGGCAAATTAGTAAGGGGCATCAAATAAGGTCAATATACACCCCCCCATGACCATAAGTATTAATCCTCTGTAGAACCTAAACATTTTCGTTCCTAGTATCAGCATGGTATGCTCCATGGTTAGGGTGACCAGATTTTCAAAACAAAAAACCGGGACAACCAACAACATAAAAGAGGGACTACCCCATCGCAGCCCACCAATTACCACCCCTCCCCCAACACGCCCCCACAACCACCACCCAACTATATTTCCAGCACGTCTCCTTTCTATAAACTGTATATAATCTAATTTGTGCAGTTTTGTCTGTGAATCGTGGCGTGTTAATTCAAAACGAGCGTTAGCTCTAATTGATATTACATGGCTTGCTGTAAAAAAAAATTCAAGCCAGTCTCTGCGGCACAGTCAGTAAGTGTTCTGACTTGTACCTGAGAGGTTGGGGGTTCCAGCCAAACCTCCAACTTCAAAATACGGAAAGTGTTGTGAAAAATAGCTATGGTTTTAATTACTGTAGCCCCCCAAACATGCAAAGGTTTTAAAAATGAAAAAAACTCCCGAGACGGAGGGTGCTTTCCCGGACGTCTGGTCACCCTATCCATGGGAACCCTCGAAGCATGTGTACTAGAAGGAATTTTGTTCATCTCAAATATTAAGAAATAACCCACTGTGCACTTAGTGGATATATTCACATATAATATTATACTGAACAACATTAGAGTCTCTCTGAAAAAAAAATTGAATGTGAATTGGATATTTGGACCAGTTCATGTCCAGAGAAATGTGCCTTGGAATTCGTCCTTGGAATATTTCACAGATGAACAAAGAATTTGTAATAGTTCACTTATGAAATATAGACACATATTTATTGCAGTGCTTGCAACATAGGTAATGTCAGGTCATGCGTGTTTCGAAATAGGGATTGCCTTACTGCCACAGGTTCTACAGGCTAATTATAATGGAACAACAAAAATGAACCTGGGTCAAATGAGATCAGAACATCTGTACACATTTAAACAATACCAAGTCTTGTCAAAAAAATATATATTTATTTATAAGTAATTTACAGAAATATTTATTGTTCTCAACATCCACATTTAAACACCACCATTCCTTCCATCATTCATTCACAATCTCACTATACATGTCAATATTCCACACTTGTGGTAATAAGACCACCTTGAACCAATATATTAACATAAATTTCAACACCTCTTGGTGATTACAGTAAGTGTTAATACAAAAACAAATAGCATATTGCTTATTTGCTGTAACTCAACATATGTTTCGGTCGTCACAATAGGCCCCTAATTCAAGCCGGTAAATATAAGCGACCTTCTTCAGGAGACGGATGGTTCTGTTGCAGCCACTCAGAAATGTCAAAAGGTGGAGGATGTCATCAAACCTCAATCTCCACGTGAAATAATTGTGACGCGTGTCAACGATGGACTAAATCCTGCAGTGGTGCTAGATAACTCTGCGCCTATACTGATAAAAAATTCAGGTATGGAGGTGCCTTGCGTCTTTAGTCAATAAATCCAAAGAGGAAAAATCCCTGTTCTCGCCTCATGCGGCCGAGTCCAGATATGTTCTTATTCTGGTACCCCAGTTTTTTCTCACTGCACGGTGGTTCCAGTTCAATGTTCCCTGGGTTCCTTCTCTCTTGTCCTGCACACACTCGAAATTTGGACTCGGCCGCATGAGGCGACAACAGGGATTTTTCCTCTTTGGATTTATTGAATAAAGACGCAAGACACCCCCATACCAGAATTTATGATCAGTATAGGCGCAGAGTTATCTAGCACCACTGTAGGATTTAGTCCATCGTTGACACACGTCTCCATTATTTCACGTGGAGATTGAGGTTTGATGACATCCTCCACCTTTTGACATTTCGGAGTGGTTGCAACAGAACCATCCGTCTCCTGAAGAAGGTCGCTTATATTTACCGGCTTGAATTAGGGGCCTATTGTGACGACCGAAACATATGTTGAGTTACAGCAAATAAGCAATATGCTATTTGTTTTTGTATTAACACGTACTGTAATCACCAAGAGGTGTTGAAATGTATGTTAATACATTGGTTGAAGGTGGTCTTAGTACCACAAGTGTGGAATATTGCCATGTATAGTGAGATTATGAATGAATGACGGAATGAATGGTGGTGTTTAAATGTGGATGTTGAGAACAATAAATATTTGTGTAAATTGCTTATAAATAAACCTATTTTTCTTTTACAAGACTTGGTATTGTTTAAATGTGTACAGATGTTCTGATCTCAGTACGCCCAGGTCATGAGTGTTTCCTGAATGCATCTAGAGCACAAAGTAAGAGTCCTGTTCATGGCGATGTTCAAGAAAGAGACTTTTGAAAAGCATCCTGTTCATTTTATCTCTACAAGAGACAGTTAACATGTCTATATTCTTTATAAGGTTTTGAACACATAGGGCCTCACTTAGAGTGTGGTGGATTCTGAAGTCCATCAGGTTTCCAATGGCGGAATGAAGGCTATTGAAAGATATCACTCACCCAGCTTCACACCGGGTTTCCATCGGCGGAAATTCCTCCGCTGCTCATTGCAATGCTTGGATATTCTGCTGGTGGAAACCTGGTGTAAAGCTAATTGAGTGCTATCTTTACATAGATGTCATTCTGCAAGCGGAAACCCAGAAGATTTCAGACTTCTCCAGATCTCAGATACGCCATGGTCTAAATGAGGCCCACGGTGTACAACATGTTGTATGACATGTTCATTTTTTTGTTGTTTCTGTAGCACAATGGCATTAGTCTTGATAATAGCAGGAGCCACTCAAAGAACTGCTTCAGTAATATTCCAGACACTGATTTCTGACCCTAATACCCAACAGCAATAACATGTTCACTGTTATCTTGTATCAGCACTGTAACCGGTGATGGTCAAAGGAACCTTCGTTGGTACAGGACTGTGTAACCGGCTAGAGGCAGAGTTGTTCTGGGGCACCATCTATCAAGCTGTTCTATGCGCTAAAGAGGACTACACATGCCACCACAAGGGAAATCAGCATGGTATACTTTTGTAGCATAAGAGGGGGGCTTTATATCTATTTTGCTGTTGCATACAGACACAAGATGCTAAAAGAAAGAGATCTGGATGGAGAGGTGGCACGCGCAACGAATTGGAGACATAGAGTCTGTAAAAGGTGTGGTGTGTACACCATATCAGTGTGCATCCCCCCACTGGAGTTGGGATGGGATTTCAAACTCCATGTAAGTTCATTCCTGACCTCTTTGAAGATATTCAAAGTGATGAATGCCACTATACTACTTGCAACCTGGCTGAGAAGTTTTCACAAATTAGAATGGACGTCTGGTGGGGGAAGAATAGTCTGGCTTTTTTTTAATTAATATAAAGTGGTGTGGGTAATGTGCTTCTGAAAGGGAGGTTTGCTAATCAGACACCCTTTTCAAATGTTTCATGTCCACATTATAGGACACCCATGTGCTTTGCTGAAACATCCTCCTGGCACACACAGCACCAGCCTTGCATTCACACAGGACATAATCAAAGGGTCCATGTGCAGTCCTGACTACTGCTGGAAAATAAAGCTTCTGCAGGCAGATCTGGCTATTTAATCTTCTGCAACTGTGTGTTCAAACTCAATGTATCTTAGTCGGTCTGATGGCACATACATCTTTCATTCTATAAGTAATGTTTGGTTGTGGGATTGTGACTACTAAAAGCCCATATTTATAACATCACAGAAATTTGATATCACAGTAATGTCAGCTCTGGGAGAAGGATCCAGTTACAGCATGACCGGTGTGTATTAGTGTCTAGTCTGAATGTCTCCACAGCTGCTATGTTAAACAACAGCCAATCTGCTGCCTTTTATCCTCCTGCAGGAAGGGTAATTCATTCATCTCAGGGCACAAGAACCCTCACTAGGAGATCTTCTAGGAATCTGCATTTAATGACATAACAACGCCACACTCACACCAAGGCGATGACCACTGGAGTTCATTTGAATTCAGGAACCATGGGAATGGGGCTTAGTTAGAGTAGCTAGTGTGTGTGTGTGTGTGTGTCTGGTGGAGCAGTGCATATGGGGCTCGGTGTGTGGGTAGTGGCATTGTGTGTGGGAGGCAGAGAGTAAGCAGTGTCTGGGCTTTGTATATGGAGATGCTCTGTATGAGGGTAGCGTGTGCAGGCAGTGTGTTGGGGACAGTGTTTATGGTGGTATTCTGTTAGGGTCACTGAGAGGAAGCAGAATATGTGTGGAAGAGTGTGTGTGGGCAATGTGAGGGGCCAAGAGAGGAGTCACACCATCTTGGTTTTGGTTAGGGCCCTTCACCACTTCCTGTCCCTCCGATTTCCTACACTACAATGCACGATGGGTGTGATGTCTGAAGGAAAAAGACACTGTACTTTATAATGAGAGGACATCCTCTCCACCTTTGATTCATCTTTGGACTCTGAAAGAAACTGGAACTGCATTGGTGATACAGTCTGTTCCAAAGACCATTCTCAAAATGAGGAGGACATACGCCTCCAAGGCAGAGGGGAGCTATGGCCCCACCCATACACAATAAACAGTGGGTGTGACATTGCTATTGGACCAACGCCACTAGGTTGGCTCTGCTCTGGAATCAGGATCCTTCTCTCCAGAGGAGAAGGACCCCCTGTAGGTGCTGTAAAATGTCTTGGGTGGAATACAGGAATACATACTCACTTTGTCCCTGGAATCCCTAGATTGGGAATTCCAGAAACTCAGAAATCAAGGAACAGCTCTGGGCCCTGATTCTGCAATGAACAACTTGTGGGCTGCCTGACCCAGACATCACCTGCTGTCCCACACTTCTGCGTGCCACTTGCCAATGCTGCTTGGACCACACTGCATTTTGTCCAGACCATCAGCTTAACAACCTAATGCCAAATCACTGCCTCAGGAAGCTCTTAGAAGCCTGGCTTAACACTGTTAAGCCCCCAAAGACAAGGAACCAAAGGTATTGCGGAGAGGTCCTGTTCCCGGTCCACATTTTGGGAACATAGAACCTTGATTGGATATTATTTTATTTAGAATCATTTTTACTAATGCTGTTTGGGTTAAAAGTGTTATGAGCTCGCGACCCTCCTGAATATATTGCCTTCCTTTTGCCTGTGTGACAAAAAGACCAAAAGAGGCAAAGGAGGTATAGCTGTCAGTATGTGCCTGTTTCACTTTTAAAATCGGGATCAATGCAGGTTTAGTAGTTGTGTGGGACTGAGAAGGCGGTTTAGCCACAACTCATCTCTATACTCTTGCAGAGTAATATCCATTTAGTCACAATGGTCACATTATACATGAAGTAGCCTTGCTAAGAAATGTAGTTAACATCCACCAAAAGTGTAGCAGCTCTGCTGAAAATTATTTTTCTTTCCACTGCCACATTAAGCGTATAGAAGTGGAGACCTCACTGGAAAAAGCCAGTCGTGGCGGATTAAAAGAGTAGCGTCGAGCTGGGAAAGGACATAACATTGCTACTGTAGTCATGCAGGAACATGTAAACAATATCAATCACACTGTTCTTTTCTTTGAGTCTTGTTTTGATGCATTAAAGTACTGCAGCTTTTCTGAGATGGGCCTGTTAAATGATGTGAGTTTGGAGTTCAGAGATATATATAAACACTACATTAAACTGTATACCAGCTGAAGTATAGATGGCCTTCTGAAAATAATGAGTAATTTGCATTACAAATATACTTGTACTGCACATAAGTATCAGCTTCATCCTAATAAAAGTATGTATGTGGCTTGATATGAAGTGATAGGCCAGGCCAGCTCAGCAAGAATCTAACATGTGCTCTAAATATTGAAAACACAGCTGAGGAGCAGGAGCAATATCCAACAGAGCTTAATCCAAGGATTAGAACCTGGAACTGTCAGATTAAACCTCGAGCTCATGGGTGGGTTTATTATCTGGTGTATTTCCTGAAAGGCCCAGAGAGCTAGGGAAGTGTTTTTCATATTTAACATGTACCAGACGTGTGACTGACCCTGCCACACCCTGGCCACCATCTGGAAGGATTATTCTACACAACAATCACGTCTCATGCCCGTGGTCCCTCTTCATGCCTGATGGAGTGCCAGGGGCTTCTTAGCCAGGGGAAAGGCAGAGATCAGGAAAGGTGCCCAATTGAGAAGACAACGTCCTTAATTTTCCCACAACAATGCACGCTTCTCCGTACGTCTCACCAGTGTCCATCATATCTGCTCAGAATGGTAATTATGGAGATCGTATTTATTTCTCATTCAATCCGTTGGCTCTCTGCTGAGACCACAACAGCAATGGGTACTCTGCCAGGAGACGAATGAAGTAAGAGCTGATGTCGTCATGAGAAATGGTGGCAATGTTCTACTAACTCTGAATGAATCCGTCCCAGGTGGACCCCTACTTTCCCCCTAAATGTAAAATAGACCTGCCAAGGGGAGTTTGTACTGCGCTAAGTGCATTGCTGCTCTTTACAGCACTTAAAAGGGAATTCTACAAAACATATGTGAAAACAATAAACTAAGATAAACTATTGTTCCAATTAAATCATATTGAGATGTGTGGTTACTAGATACCATAGAGCTATGAAGCCCAAGTAGGACCTGCTGAAATTCCATGCTGTGACCTGAAGTCTACACTCACATTTCTACAGCTGCCTCTTTAGCCCACTAATATATTGCTCCATGCCTGGAACGAAGGACCTGGGGGTTAAGAATAATTCCTTGCAACCAATGTATTAATTGAGTAAACAATATTTTGTTGTTGGTTGTCACTTTTGGAAGATCTGTACGGATGTAGCCATATCCGTTACATGCAAGGGATATCTTACATTTGAAAGGCTCCACCCCACCCGCTCCAGCATCTTTAAATACTATCCTGAATGGAATTTGGGAGCTGTATGTGTCAATAGGATGGTGTCTTTGAAAGGCTGATGAGATAGGGCACTGTCAGTGGTTTGCCAGAAAAGCACAAGTGAGAGGTAATACGAAGGAGCTGAATTGGGGTCACCATGGGCTGGAATTGTTTACAGCCACGGTCTCCAACCAGTAGATCGTGAGCTACTGCAAGCTTGCCTGAAGCGTCCTGATAGCTCCTTGCATCAGACATCAAAATGAGCAGTGTGTGTTTATTCTTGTATCTGACGTTCCTGGGCCTCTTCTGCTGCCCCCCTCTTCCTGCCAAGCAAACAAAGGTTGTGTGCACAGTGTGAGGAGGGGCTGCATCCGGGCATGAAGGGCTTGGGGCATGGGCCCAACAAGGGGTTAACTATAACTAACAAAATTGAATGGGTAAAGAAAGGTGTGTCGCCAAGAGGTGCAAATGATGGCTGATTAGAAAGGGAAGGGGTGCATACATCTGCATACCATGTGAAACAAAGCTGGAGCTGTGATCTTTTCAGTCTTATTGCACTTTTTAGATTTGTTTCGGTGAGTATTACTTTGCATGCTGGTAATTTTAATCTCTCAATCAGAATGGTCAAAATAAAGGTACATCTGTATTTGTTTTTTGCTTAGCGTGCATGTGTGTATGTGTGTGTATGTGTCTGTGTGTAAAAAAGACAATCCATGCGAGTCCCAGCTTGCAAGAAAAAATGTACATTCAGAGGTATGTTTTGCTTTTTATTGTTAAACTGTTTTTTTTTTTAAGATACTGTTTTCTCTGTTTTAAGGCATTAGGACCCCAATTGTATTCAAGGTTACATTGGAATTAGCTGTGCTATGGAGGAGCCACCTCTCTACGTGTCCTAATACACTAATTCAAGTTCTAATGCAATTTTACATTTAAGTAAAGGTGCAAAACTACTAGCTCCATTACATTCTGTTGCTTGTCCACTTACATTTATAAAATTAAACATAAATGTAAAATGACATGTGCTATCAAAGCCAGGACCTTGCAAGCCTTTACCTAAGGACTGTAGGCCAGCTCCAGACAGACAGCATTGCATAAGATTCTGGTTACGTGGCCAGGCCTTGCTACTCAGATGCTCCACCAACCTCCAGTTTTGACGCCTTCCAAGGCTCTCCTTAAGGACTGTAGGCCAGCTCCAGGTAGTAAGCAATGAGTAGGCTGCTGGTTACGTGACGAGGCCCTGCCACTCAGTTGTTCCACTCACCACCTATGTAATCAGTCCTCCTTAGGTGTGCTCAGCAAAGGACGTGTGAAGACAATGACCTCACCTGTTTGTGCCTGTTCGGGCCATATCGGGCCAAGGGCCTGACTTGCTATCTTGCAGTTCACCTACAAACTAATCGCTACTACTGCTACTCACCAAAATACAGCACCAAATGTCTCCTGCCTCCACAGCCCATCCCCACTTTCACTAGGGCTCAAATGGCCAAGTGCCCTGGATAGCCCCAGCAGGCTACCCTAGCAAACCTCAGCAATATTTCCTTTGGCCCCATCGAACACCCATGGATCACATACACAAGACTTCTCAAGTTGACCAATGCTTGCACAGCAGTCGCTCACACAGATCTCATCTTGTACAACCTTCATGCCCTGTTTATCAGTTCAACATATTTTCAATGTCCTCCTACCCCAAGGCTACTGCATCCAACATGCTAGGAAGGGCAGGAGGCAAAGTGGCAATGATCCACTCAAGTGATTGGCCATGTCCCATTCTCCCCTCTCCCAGAACAAGCTCATTTTAAAGCTGCCAGTTCTTTCTATCGCACACGGAATCCATCAACGTCCACCTCCTTTACAGACCACCTCAAAGGAGGGACTCTGTCATTGCATATATCTCCAACTTATTCTCAACTGCCATATTAGCACATTCAAATAATGTCTTTCTCTGTGATTTTAATGTCCCTGAGTAACAGGCTGACAACCACATTCAAAGCATGCGTTTTGCACGGACCGCTTCCATGAACCATAAGCAAATTGTGCTCTCCCTCACGCACAACAAAGGCAACATCCTAGACTTAGACATTACATCATTCCCCATGTATCATCTGTGCAGACCCTATCCCACTTGACTGGTCCTACTATGCTGCCATCCCATTATCAGTCAGCCACTTGACTATAGCTCACAATGGTCAGCCTAAACACCCCCTCATTCAACGCCATTCATTCCAAACCTTCCCAGTCAATGAGCTAGAAGCTAACTTTGCAGAATGCCCGTGGCCTCTTCCAATTACTTAGCAACTCTGCTCTGAAACTGGTGGACACTCATGACCCCCTAAAATGCAGCCAGGTTAAGATCAAACCATCCGGCCCATGGTATACCCCTGAGCTATTCTCCAAAAAAGCTCAATCAAAGCACTATAGAAATGGTGCCACAAAAAACATAACTCCGGAGACCTCACCAACCTCAAATCTCTGTGCCTACTCCGTAGTATTCTGACTACCAATGCCAAAGCTGCTTACTACTCCACCACCATTCTGACAGCCTCTAACACAAGCAAAGCCCTCTTTGAAGTAGTAAAGCATTGTACCAACTGCTAACCTGACCCTGAGGTACCAGGAACTCAGGAAAAATGTGATAGAATCAAAACATTTGTTTATTGAAAAACTAGACAAAATCCAAGAGACCACTGAATCAACCTCTCACATCATTAGCATCCCTGCACCCAGGCAAGCACACTTCCCCTCTCAATTGAATTCTCTCCTCTCTTCCCCCAGATCCCCTGAAAATGATTGCTTCCCTCTAACCTATTTCTTACTCTGATGCTATAATTCAGTCCTCCATCATTAAACAATTGACGGGCCAGGTGCCCATTGTGCTTCTCAGCATCATCAATGCCTCCCTCACAGTAGTATCATTCCCAGACACCCTCAAGAATGATCATATGACACCTTTTGAAAAATACAATGCTAGATCCAGACCACCTGGCCAACTAGAGGCCCATTACAAACATCCTGTTCATTGGCAAAATCGTGCAAAAAGTAGTTGCTGTAAAAATACTCACCAGAATCGAAAAACAACACCTCAGTCAATGTTCTGCCCAAAATATAGCATTGAGACACCCACCATCCAGGTGATGCTCATGAAATCATGGATAAGGGTGGCTCATGGCTCCTTGTCTTCCTTGACCTCTCGGCTTTATTCAACACCATTGACCACCACATCCCTCTCTCCCTCCATGCGGATAGGATGGGATTATCTGGCACTGTCCCAAATTGGTTTACCTCCTTCTTCTCAGGCAGACACTAGACTGCCCAGATAAACTTGTTGCATTCTAACCAACTTCAAGCCTCTTGCAGAGTCCCCAAGGCTCCAAACTCTCCCCAATCCCTTTTCACCTTTACATGAAGCCTCTGGACACTTTCCTCCTAGATCCCAATATAGACATCCACCAATACGCAGATGATACTCAGTTGTACACAAGACTAAATAGCGCGCAGGACATCTTCCGTCTCCACAATCACCTAGCCATAATTCAGTCCTCAATGTTGACTCCCTACCTCAAACTAAACCCATCCAAGACTGAATTTGTCCAAAACGGTCCGCCCACTAAAATACAACTTGTCCCACAATGGCTCAATGATATGCGCCTAGAAGGATTTGATCCACATCTCTCAGACTCAGCAAAATGCTTAGGCTTCACAGGTGACAACAATCTGTCCTTCTAGAAACAAATAGCCAAGAAGGCCCAAATAGCCTCGCTCAGAATGTCTACTCTTTGAAAAAACAAGCCCTTCATCCTGCCACAGAACTTTCGTAGTGCAGGTCCTTGTGGTCTCGCACATCGATGGGGGAAAATCAGCCCACCACTCTGCAGCATGTATTATTATTGGAGCATGGAAATTTGACCAAATTACCCCAATCATACGAGAACTACATTGGCTTCCACTCCAAGCCAAGATACTGTTCAATACTGTATGTATCATCGGCAAATCAATCACGAGGAGAACACTAGTGTACCTGGTGGCTAATGTCCACATATCTGGTGCCACATGCACCTCGTGCAGCAAATCGACCAATCTTCGTGAATCAAAACTAATTTGCAAAGAGAGGACCCGCAAATAATCCTTCTCTTGTCATGCACCCACCCTCTGGTACTCGATCCCTGTGTCAGCTCGGAATGCCCCCACCATTCTCCAATTTTGTAAATCTCTCAAAACATGGCTCTTTCAACAATACCTGACCAATGAATAATTCCAATGGATGCCCATACCGACACACAGACCTTGCAGTACTGTGCTATTGTTAAAAGATTCCAACCCAAATAACGGCAAAACACTCTGTGCAGTGCTCTGCTTCTCTCGAGCTTGGTCCACGCTTTAAAGAATCAAATGAAAATAAAAAATCTGCTCAGCTACTTGTACAATTGCCACGGAATGACGTCAAATGTCCAATTACACAAACCATTGGCGTGTCATGTGTGTTTGTACGTGTGTGTGGGGCAGGAGCAGTGTTAAAGTGAACATGATGGTGTGTTTAGTTAAAGGGTGTTAGCAGGCACTGTTTGGAGGTCAGTGTTTGTGTGTGTGTATGTGTGTGTGAAAGAGCGAGAGAGAGTGAAAGCAATATGTGTGTGAAGGTAGTGTGGATGGAGGACAGTGTGTGGGGAACAGTGTGGGTGGGGGCTATATGTGTGTCGGGGAAGTACTCATGTGGTGAAGTATGTGTGGGGGAACTGATTTTGTGTGGTGGCAGTGTCTTTGTGGGTGATGTGCCTGTGTGGGTAGTGTGCCTGGATGTGGGGGCTGTGTGTATTTGGGGAAGAATGTGTGGGCGCAGTGTGTACATCAGTGTGTGTTGGAGTGAAAGGTTTGTGAGTGAGGTGCATTGTGTATGCTATAGGCAGTATGTGTCAGTGAGTAGAGTGTTTTGGGGTGGTAAATGGGTGTTTGGTGTGTGGTAGTAATGTTTGTGTTGGGGCAGTGTGTATGTATTTGTGTGGTGAGCAAATGTGTATGGGGTTCAGTGTGTGCTAGTGCAGTGTGTGGGGAGCAGTGCGATTATGAGGGGGCAGTGCATATGCGGGAGATTTGTGAGGGGGATTCAAGTATGTGTATGAGGGAGTGGCAGTATGCGCAGGGAGTGACAGTGTGTGTTGTGGATTGGTAATGTGAGAGGTCCGTGGCAGTCTCTCTACAGTTGCTGCTACAGCAAGGCGTGTCTACAAGACATCAACCCTACCGCGGAGCGGGCCGCGGAGTCGAGGCCGCAGAGTCAAGGCAGTCCGTGGCAGTCCGAGCCAGGACCGCCAGGGGCGGCTCTTACACTCAGACAAGATGAATCGAGCGGCACACGTTTCAGAATTTGAAACACACTGGCTAAGAAGCCAGAGAACCCGTAGTGAAGATAGCGGGCTTGAGCATCGTAGCCCTCATAAACACTTCTCAAGAAGCAAGAAAACACAAGACGCGCGGCCGCCTATCCCGCCCCAACAGAAGCCCGAACCCTCGACAAGCCTACTAAGTCAAGGGTCTCGAGGGCCGCTGGAGGCCTTCAGCTTGCCTGCCACTCCGCAGGCGCACCCGCAAGCAGCAGAGTTCCACTTGGAAAGACCGGCTCATAACACAGCGACGGCGCTGCAGGGGATCGCCCTGACGGAGAACGACAGGCAGTCCTGGGCCGCCCCCCAACTCCTGGGGGGTCTGGGAGTGTCTGCTCGTCCGCCAGGTCTGGAGGAACAGGGGGGTCACAGGATGCTGCTTGCAATTCTCGCACAGCCCTCCCACAAGCCTCGATGGGCCAGGAATTAGCGACTCGAGCGCTAAGCACGGAGGATCAAAACAGAGTCGTGGAGGGCGTGAACTCCACAGCACCAGTACACAGCCCGTCCCGGGACGACCTGGATGCGGGCCCTGCCCGACCGACAGAAGATAATGAGCGGGGCAAGGAGACCGCGGATACAACCCAGCCACACCAAGACGCCACAATAACGAAGGACGGTTTGGGAGCGTCGGCTCGACCGCCAACTGCAGCGTCTGGTAAAAGGGAAGATAGAGTGGATCGCCCACCTAAAAAGTCCGACCTGCATCTTTCCAATGGCTCGGACACGCCGGACCGACCTTCATCGATCTCTGCAGGGGCGGACACGTTGGCCCTACCGGCAAGATGTGAACAGACTTCCCCGCCGCAGGAAAGCCTCGGAGGCGTTACACTTTCCAATGAGACAGCGGTAGATGGCGAAGTCTCTCCAGTTGGGGTGAACAGTGCAATAGGCGGCCACCCTGGTTCAGGAGACGCCAGCAAAGGGGCAGCGGGCGTGAGCTCCCCGGCGCGGTCCGGACCCATAGGAGCGGGCTTGAGAACGCAGAGCCCCAGACACGAGGAAGGACGCGCTGTGTCAGATCTAGCGGCGCCATTAGATTCATCCAAGACCTATGAGCATCCGATTACACCCGAGACTGTCAAGAGATCTGACCTCAAAAACGTGCTCAACAAAAACGCACCTCAGGACGGACCCAATAAAATCACAATCGAACTGGAGATCCACCCTATAATAGCAAGAGAGGACTTAGTTAGCCCTCCCTCCAGCTTGGGATACTTGGAAACAGTTTGGTCGGACGACTGCTCCTGCTCGTTAATAGAGGACTCAGAAAACGACCCTACGTTAAACCAAAACTCAGCGCTTTTACCTGATACCTCAAAGACAGCGCCAATGGAGTTCCCCGAGAAGGTCCCTTCACTTATTACTGTCAAAAAGCCGCTTAAAGACCCAATTCCAAAGGAGAACAAACAAGCGCTGGAAAAGGAAGACAGACTTACCTCAGGAAATACAAACAAAACAAACCCCTTTTTACCAAAGACAACTAAGAATTACCAGCAGTTAGATACCACTAAGCGGAGTAAAGATGTCACGAAGCCCTTAGTGGGCACTCTGGACAAATTCTTCAGTAAACAAGGAAAAAGAAATCAGATTGAGAAAAGTGAGATTTTCAGACGCAGACCTTCTGGAGGGGTCCCTTGAAGAATCACTTTACCTCAATTCTCCCGCTATCCCAAAGAGACTTACTCTTAATGCACACCACCCTAACCCTAATACCTCGAGTCCTCAGCAGTGTATCAACAAAAGATGGCACTTTGGGAAACCACCAGCGAAGCCCATGGAACCTACATCAACAGAGACCCCCACACAGCCTTCTGTCCCATTCTATAACTCCAACAAGGTAAATTTACCCAAAGAAAACCCCTTACAAGGGGGTGTGGCTGATGCCACTCCCTTCGCGGCCAAATCAGTCTCAGTTCGCCACCCAGGAACTCAGTCCCAACAAACTCTAATCCAACGAGATCAATAATGCAACCCTTGCCATGTAAGCAAACACAAGCTATAGCTTACCCAGAGCACTCGATAACGCTCAAAACGCCTACGATCAGGCGACAATCGGAAGCTCAAACCTTTAAACCATGCATGTCCAGCCCACAACCAAAGAATAGGAGACAAAGCGACACTGTGGGAAACTCAACAAGAGATACACCAAACAAAAAACCAGACTTAATGACGATAATGTCAGCTATCACTATAGCTTTAGCCCCATTCACAAAACCATATGAATCATTGAATGACTCTGTAAAGGATCAAGCATCACTGGCGGCATTGACACAGACTAAACTCACGTTTCTAGAGGGATTCATCACTTCAAAAATTGAAAACAGGAAGACTGGAAAACATGCCTGCACTCAAACAAAGGACCAACATCACCGAGAAATGAAAGCAGCTCAGTCGCAGACGGACTTCTTGTTGGAGAAAACATTCTATTTTAAAGCAGGTACTGGTGAAAAGATGGTCAACTCTAGTTCGGAGGATTACGTCAACACCCCAGCAGTGTTGACGGCCCCGGGCAAATGGAGCATAAAAACACCCCTCCTAAGTCTCAATCTCGAGCCCACAAAGAAACCACAGGAAGGCCACAGCAACGGAAACCAAAGCACTCTTAAATTTTCCAAATTTCAATCGAGCAAGAGCATAACAAAAAAAACTAATGGTTGCATCGTCAACGAGAAAGAACAAGACCTCGGTGCTTTCTCAGAAGACCCATCTACGCTTCTGGCTCCAACAAAGAAAGTTAAAAGCGGTCCACCCACCCTTCCTAAAGCGGCCATGGCCAAATCTCAGACCTCGAAAAAATCCTCACCATCGTCAGATAGAAAATACATCAAAATTTGCACCAAATCACTGACCTCAAAATCCAGCCAGCAAAATAGTGACAGCCATAAAATCAACAGATCTCCCACCTCCACTGAAAGCGATCTAATGGAAGAAGCTTTGGAACTTGTGTCGCAATGGCGGGACAAAGATCCAAACCTAGACAACAATCGGGGAGCCAAAAGAAAAATGGTGTCTTTTAAACGAAGCCAGGATAAAGACACACCTCCAAAGAAAATCAGACAGTGGGAGCCTAAACCCTCAGAACCACACAGGGTGGAAGACGCGTCTTCGGCAGAGACCAAACAAAAACATCCATCAAGCCGCAAAAAATGGGAGGAAGACTCCACCGGGAAACACAAGCCCTCTCCCAACAGGTGGAAAACTAGAGTGCACTTGACACAAAAAAGAGACTACAGAGAACGCAGCCTAAAAAGGGAAAGCACTAAGTGGACCCCACGGAAAACCCGTGAAAGAGAATGGAAACGCTCCTGCTTAACGAGAAATAACAGAACAACGGCAACTCGCTCCTTCTTCCTGCAGCCGAATTGTAAAGCTAAGCACAACCAGGTGCTAAACAGAACCGCTATATTGGACTTATTTCATCAAATCCCGGCTCTTAGATCAGTAACATCAGACTGTCTAGACGTCATCGAATTCTCGAGCCCCCACAGCATAGACAGCGTGTACATCCACATATCTTCCGCTAGCACGAGACTTAAACTCAAGGAAGAGACCAGAGCCCTTAAAGAACTAGGCTACTACATGGAAGATTTACATAGCGACAGGGAGATCCTTAGCAATACACAGAGAGGACTAAAGGACAGAGACCCTACAATCACCAGAGACCGTATGTTCCGACACAAGATAGTCTCTCCTCCAAGAGATCGAGCCTCACGTCGTGCTTCTCCCAATTTCCACTCAGGAACAAAAACTATAGTCTGGAGCGAAAGGAAGTCATTTGATGCCAATCAAGACGAACCCACACTACATCGGGCCTCACATTATAGACCTTACAATAAACTCGAGGAAATCAGAACAGGGGGCCACGAAGAGCTGAGCCCACTCAGTAAACAGCAAGGAAGGGCACCCAAGACGAGAAGAACCCGCATCTCCAGAGATAGTTGGGAATCACAGCGTACTCCAACTAATACCCAACAATGGCACAAAAGTGCTCTGAGTAGCACCAGGAGCAAACACAATGAAAAACAGAGTAATACGGGCTCAGATCGAGCCCCGAAGAGTGCACCGGAGCACTGGAATTCCCCAAAGGACCTAGCTCACCCCAGAAACCGGTCAAGCGATCTACACACCCATTCACGACTCTATCGGCAAGATCTGGAAAAAAAAGAAGGTCCTGGACGCCGGAAAGACTCTTCACAGAAACAAGAAGATAGCCACAAGCGCCCACGACGGGAGTCAAGGAAGAAACCGGTAACCTTCACCAGACTGCAAGCAAATTTAAAATGGGGTCGTGGAACACAAGAGGATTCGCTCACTTGACGCTCAACTCAGATGTACAACTGGGGACCTTCGACCTTCTCTGTTTACAGGAGACGTGGCTCCTCAGGAAGCCAACAATAGACGGCTTCGAAATCGACTTCTCCCCAGCCAGACAAGGAGCGTTGGGTAGGCCCTCCTCAGGCCTCTTAACAGCAGTCAGAATTTGCAGTGGCCTACAACTCAAACAAACAATTACAGCTAACATGTCAATTCTGGCGTCCTTGGTATCAGAGCAGGAGCCAGGAGAGTGGGAGAACAGGGAAAAACCAGTATCGTACCTAGTGATAAACACATACTGGAACCCAAAAGTCGTGAAAGCAACAGTCCTTCTTGAAATTATCGGCCAAACGATAGAAACATGCCTAAACACGATGACAATAGACCACATCATAGTATGCGGTGATTTAAATTTGACATTACCTAACATTGGCCCAACTACATTGAATCGCGACTCACAATCCGCATTGGCACCTACTGTCTACTCGACAACTCGAGAATCAGACTTGAGAGGTAAAAGATGGGAATCGCTCATGGACGCACTAGACCTCCATAACCTCCATTATTTGACCTCTCATACACCAAACTACATTCCAACTTGGGAACAAGGCTCCCGCAAGGCCTCTCTGGACCACATATATGTATCCAGAAATCTGCTTGCAATGATAGCTGCATACGAAGTCATAAGAACTCAAAACAGTGATCACAACCTCCTGACTGCCTCATGGTCAGCTCCAGAACGGAATGCGGAGGCAAACCGACAGGAAATGATCACCTCAATTCTTATTAATGGTGCAGGGACCAGACTAAGACTCTCTGATGAAGCAATAAGAACCATTACAAGGACCTACGAAAGAACAATTGCTGTGCCAGGGGAAGCAAACACACCTGATTATTACCCTCTGTTGATCCCCTACCAACATCAAAAGAAAGTTCAATCTTCAGACAAAAAGACAAATCATACATATAATAAACCATTGGTGGAGAAAAGAAGGGAAATGAGAAGAATTTTACGTAAAGCGAAATCTTGCCCCTCAAAACAAACAGAGGAGGCTGCAGCATCTGCGAAAAAGTCTTACAAAAATTGGCTTAAGTCTCACCGTGCCATTTTGTACCAGGAAGACTCTGAGACCATGCTAAAGACTCTAAGTGGGAAACAATCTAAAACTTTCTGGGCCTTGATCAACCCGAAAGGAACTAACTCAAACGAGGCCTTAACAAACTCAATTGGAGAGAATCACTGGAGATCCTTTTTCTCGGACATGTTCGCCCCACCAAAGGGTAACACCCAAGAATTAATACGGCCCCAAAAAAATCGATGGGACATTGGAACAGATGAAAAGGAAATCTGTGAAAAAATAAGGAAATTGAACAACTCCCGGGCACCTGGACCAGATGGAATCTCCAACGTGGATCTCAAAATGAACACCGAAGTATGGGGCGCTCTCATATCCCGAATATTCCAAAAATGCGCAGACACCCAATCCATCCCGAAATCTTGGAAATCAGCAAATGTGGTGCCAATCTTCAAGAAAGGCGACAAAGGCAATCCAGCAAACTACCGCCCAATAGCCTTACTGGACACCATTGGGAAATTGTTCGGAGCGTTTCTTCTAGACAAATTTAAGAACTGGGCTGCCTCTTCCGAATTACACGACGACTTTCAGACAGGATTTGTAAAAAATATCGGAACACTGGCTAATATAATGCTACTCAGAGTATTGAAAGCCAAGGTGCTAGAGGGACGCCCAAAGATACACCTGGCATTCATAGACCTCTCTCATGCATTTGACACGGTCAATAGAGAGTGTCTATGGACAAAACTGAGGAAAGGGAACTGCCCGCCAGCAATCCTGAACCCAATCATGGAGCTGTACTCCGGAACATCTATGAGGGTCAGACTCAATGGAAAAGGCCAACTTTCAGAGGAGATCACCACTCATAGAGGCGTAAAACAAGGATGCCCACTGGCCCCCGCACTGTACAATGCGTTCATCGGAGATTATCAGAACTGGGACCCCACTATCAGATCATTTCCGCCTAGAATTGGAGAGGAAACGGTGGGCAGACTACTCTATGCCGACGATATTTTATTACTGGATCAAACTGCCATAGGGTTACAACGCAAACTTACTTCGCTCGCAGAATATCTTGAGGCCAACGATCTGATTCTAAACTCATCAAAAACAAAAATAATGACTTTGGAAAAACCCACAACACAAAAAGAAAAATCTAAATGGTTCTTGGCCGGAGAGAAACTAGAGAAAGTAAAATCATTCCGATACCTGGGAGTGACGATAAGCGCAAATCGCTTTGAAACCCCCATGCAGGAAACCTTGATTGCCAAGACGAAAATTATGATAACACAAGCTCGACTCAAGGACAAAAAATACGGAAAATTCTCACTGAAACCAGTGCTGAACTTCAACACAGCGAAAGTGGTACCCGCCATTACTTATGGTGCAGAAGCGATGCCCATGATCCCAGAGCGGACCTGGCAGAAGCTGGAAGGCTTATTCTGGAGGAAATTTCTAACGCTCCCAAACTCCACTCCGATGGCATCTATCCGCAGGGAAATCAACGTCATCTCCCTAAAAGGAAGAGTCAAGTTAAACATCTTAATGCTGAATCGGAAAATAAGGCTATCCCCTGAGAAGACCTTCAAGGTTATAAAGGAAGAACTTAAAACAGGAGAGAACAACACCCTAGCCTCTTGGGAGCAAAGAAACATGGAAACCCTCGAGGAAATTGGAAGCTCATGGGAAGAATTGGAAAACAACCCCGCTAAAACAGTAAAAAAATTCAAACAAACGGACTGGATTAAAACGCTGGAAGAGGCCGCTAAATACAAACTGGCTGCGGACCTACCAGTCAATTATCAAAAACAAAATGAACCCATGAGCTATTTATTACAAGGACCGAGTAAGCAAATTAGAAATACATTTCTAAGGGCCAGGCTGAATCTCCTACACACGAAAGAAATCCTATTCATCAGAGGCTCTGCTGCTAACAACCTCTGTAGATTCTGCAACAAACCTGACACAATTGATACCTTGAGGCATCTCTTGCTGTCATGCCCGGAACTAGCGGCTAAAAGAATGACACACATGGGCCATTTATCGAAAAACAGCAGATGCGGGGAGGAAGAATATTGGTGGAACATCCTGATGTCAGGTGAAAATGTAAAATCAGTAATCGCAGTCGGCCAGTTTTTTCAGAATATAAACCTGAAAAAAGAAGATCCAATCTGACAGTAATTGGGAAACTACATTTTTAACTGTCTAAGCACAGAAGCGCAATGAAACAAAACAGAACAGAATTCTTCGGGATCAGAAATTCTTTGGGTTGCATCTTTTTGTAAAAACTGTGAAAACAGTTGAATCAAATAAAAAAAAAAAATAAAAAAAAAATGTGAGAGGTGAAAGTGACACTGTGTGTGGACAGATAGCATTTGTATGTGTATTGTGGCAGGCAATGTGTGTGCATGTGTGTGTGCATATTTGCATGTGTGTGTGTGTCTGGTGGCAGTGTGCCTGTTGGCAGTGATGGAGCAGTGTGTGTGAGAGCAATGTGCATTGTGGGGCATTATTTGTGGTGGGATTGTTCATGGGGCCATGTGAGGAATAGTTTGTGAGTGAGGGGAGTGAATGTGAGGACATTATGGCGGGATAGAATGTGTGGAGGGCAGTGTGGTGGAGTACAGTAAACACTGCCATGTTTTATCCACCGTCCACCATTTAAGATACACAAATACATACAATATAATGTTTTTAACACATAACTAAAATAAATAGTTTACTTACATATTCCTCGGCCAGATCTTAATTGCATAACATTGTCATCGAGGAACATCATAATTAAACAGTAAATTCTGGGTGGACAAAACATTGTCTCTCACGCTTCCCATCTTGTTTTAGTTTGTAAAAATGTGGCCTAATAAAAACGGTTCTTAAAGTTGTGTATTTTGAACACAGCAGCAAATAATGCAATAGGTCATCGATTCCTCCAATATTGCAATCACATGTCTTACTAGACAGAGAATTGGTCTGTACCATGGCTTATCCACGGAGCAAAAACATTTAAACACATAAGGGATAGCAAAGATCTTAAGCATGGAGACAGTATAGAAATCAAATAATTGTCAGAAACTAAAAGGTCCTTAATTGTTCCCCACAGCGACAGGGAACTGAGAGTGTTTGCTATGGCGCAGTCTTTTTCTGGCAAACACGCTTCAACTTTTGATTTTGTCTCTGAAGATTGATCAGTGGAGGCTCATTTAGCAGATGCACAGGGTTCAGAAGTTCTCACCTAGCGCACAGGGATGCCATGTGGGACCCCCTGGTCGAATGATTATTGTCAAAACGCTTCTTAATGCAGTAATTACATTTTTGGCATTTTCAATTTTGAACTCTGCCTCAGATTTGTTTAGCCGAATATCTGAGCGGAGCAACGGGCACAATGGATGCTATTGGGGGAGTGGCTAACTCCAACCCTATTGCACATATCAGAGTGCGATTGGAAATACTGTTGACAGTCCTTAACAAAACGATGTTGAACCATTTCCAGAATCTGTTTGCACGGTGGTAGTGTACATAGAGGAGGTGTATGTGTGGCGTCGTGTGAGTGCTGGCAGTGTGCTCTGTGTGGGGTGCAATGCGTGTGGTGGCAGTGTGGAGAAGTCAGTGTGTGGGGAGTAGTGTGGGTGGGAGGCAGTGCGTGCGGGCAATAAGTGGGGTAAGTGCATGAGTAGTATGAGTGTTGGGGCAGTGTGTGTGTGTGTGTGTGTGGGCAATGGGTGGGGGCAATATGTGTGAAAGTGTGTGTGTGTCAAGGGTTTGCGTACATTGTGCATGTGTGTGTGTGGGCAGTGTGTGAGGGCAGTGTTTAGGGGCGACTGTGTGGGTGCGTTTGGGACAGTGTGTGTGGTGGGCATTGGGTGTGTTTGTGTGTCAGGGTATATGCGTGTGTGGTGAGTGTGTGTGTTGAGACATTGTGTAATGTGCAATTCCCCTTGTCTGGGACAGTTGTACAAGTGTGGTGGGAGTGTGTCAGGGGATGAAAAATGATGGTGGAACGGCAGCATAGAATTCACACGTATTCGATATAATTCATGGTTGACAAAAGACGTCTTCGCTAGAAGGAGAATAATAACTTATGTAGGTTATGTCACGTGGCGACTCAGAAAGAGACTCTAAGACACATATTGGCTGCGTGTCCCCGTTTATGTGAATTGAGAAACAAACAGTTTATGCATCTGTTGAAAGAGCACAGACATGCTGATTCTGACTACTTGTGGTTGTTGATATATAGTGGTGATCTCACGAGTGTCAGAATCGCAGCACTTGTTTTTTTTGCACATGACAAAAATAATTGAAGATATAATTAAGATCTAAGTCACGTGCGTCATCGACAAGCGCCAGCAGGTACTTATCGATTGCACAAAATGCAAGTTTACTCACGTTGATCATCCATCTGTCTCAGCTGATTAATGAAATTGAATTTACGAAAATGTAAGAATGGTGTATGAGTATGAGTATGTTTTTGGTTCTCTTTTTTTAGTTGCATTTGACCTAAAGGTAATGATGTTTTAATTTGGTAATTTGTTTTTATGTATTCACTATGACAAAATATTATAAAGTTGAAATATTAGCTAAAACAATACATTAGAAAAAAAGAATGGGAGCATGTGTGTGGCAGTTTGTGTGGAGGTCAGGGTAGTGTGTGGTGAAAGTGCCCGTATTTGTGGGCAGATAGCATGTGTGACATCTGCTTGTCTGTAGGGAGTGTTTGTGGTGGGCACTTGTGTAGGGGAGCAGTGTGTGTGTGGATGCAGTGTATGAGTATGTGTGGGTATTGTTCATGGTGGCATTGTGTGTAGGGGCAGTGTGGGGGGCAGTCCGTGTGGGTGATAGAAGACATGTGGGGGAGACAGTTGGCCTCATTACGACCCAGGCGGTAAGTTACCGCCTGGGTCGTACCCTTACCACCATGGCGTAAACTATGTTTACGCCATGGTGGTTGGCGGATTTACCGCCCCATTCCAAGGTGAGTGGGGCGGTAAATCCCCATTTCCCATTTTACCCTTCCCCATTCCCATTTTTGCCCCATAGGGCATAATGGGAGTGGGGAAGGCGCTAATTACGCCACCGTTAATTACGGTGGCGTAATTAGCACCATGGTCCCTTAGCGCCATGGATTTTAACGCCTGCAAAAAGCAGGCGTTAAAATCACCATGGCGCTAAGGGACCTTGTAATCAGGCGTTAAGGGTCGGCGCCGTTTACGGCGCCGTTAACCCCTTAACGCCTGACTCATAATGAGGCCCAGTGTGTGTGAGTGCACTCAGCAGAGTAGGCAGGGTCAGTGTGAGTGGGGAGAGTTGTGTGTGAGAGGCAGTGTGAGTGGGCAATGCGTGGGTGACATGCATGTGTGGGATGAGTGTGTGGGGGCAGAGTGTGTGTGGGGGAATTATGTGTGGTTGTGTGTAAAGGGTCAATATTTGAAAGATAATGTGTGCATATATTTGGGTGTATGTCTTAGAGAGCGCAATGTTCATGTGGGGGCATTGTATTTGTTCAAAGAGTTAGTGTGTTTGAGCAGTGTGTTTTTTAAAGTGTGTGTGGACAGTCTGTGTGGGAATTAGGTAAAAGCTGTGGGTAGGGTGCAGTTTGTGTTTGTGTGTGTGTGCATGTGAGGGTGTCACTGTTGTAGAGTATTTGTGAGTGTGTGGGTGCGTGGGCAGTGTGTGTGTGTGTGTGTGTGGTGGGGCAGTGCATGCCATATGGGGGCAGGAAGTGAAGTGTGTGTGGGGGGAGGGCACAATATCTGTTTGTGGGGGCTGTAGGTGTGGGCAGTGTGAGGAGGCTGTTTTATGGCCCTGAATGTGTGCGGGCAGTTTGAGGGGCAGTGTGTGTAGATGCAATGTGTATGTGGGGACAATGTGCAGTGGGTGTGATGGACAATATTTGTGTCGGCTTTGTGGGTTAGTCAGTGTGTGTGGATGACATTATGGGTGGCATCAGTGTGAGGGGGGATTTTTGTGAAGCAGCCAGTGTCGGTGGGCAGAGTTTGCAGGTCGTGCTTGTGTGGAGTGAGTGAAGAGGGGCAACAGGGTTTGTTGGTGAACTGTGTTTACGGGGCAATGTGTGAGTGTGTATTGAGAGATTGAGTGTTTTGAGGACAGTTTGTGTGTGTGTGTGTCATAGTCTGCATAGTATTTGAGAGCAGTGAGTGTGAGGGAGATATTCACATTTGGGGCAGTCTGTCTTTCTGTGATTAAGTAATGTAGTTGAAGGACAGGGTTAATCCGCGTTTGAGTGGAAGGTGGGTGGGTTTTGTCAATGTGTGTGTAGAAATTGTTTGCAAGTAGTGTGTGTGTCAAGCAGTGATGGGGCAGTGTGTGTAAGGTTGGTTAGTATGTGGGTCACTTTTGAATGTGTAGTATTGGCAAACTGTGTGTGTGTCTTTTGGGGGACCGTGTGTATAGAAGGTCAGTGCATATGGGGGTCGGTGTGTAGTGGCAATATGCATGGGAGGACGATAGAGAGTAGTGGCTGGGCTTTGAATATGGATGTCCTGTCTATGAAGGCAGTCAGTGTCTGTTGGAAGCAGTCTATGTAAGGGCAGTGTTTTTGGTGGATTCTATTGTGGTCACCGAGAGGAGGCAGAGTATGTGGGGCAGTGTGAGGGGAAGTGTGTGTGGGGGCTGTGTGTTTGGGTGTGACATATGTGCCAATGTGTGTAGGGGAAGTCAGTGCAGTGGGTTTGATGCATGGAGGGGCAGCAATTGTGTGTACAGGAGAGTGTGTGTTTATCTGGAAAGGTATAGAATTTTGGGGCAGTTTGTGTGAGTGAGGAAGTGTTGTCTGTTGGGGGGACACTTTGAGTGTTCAGGCTACATTAGTATCAATCTCATATTATTAATTGGTGTTGTATTGCTAAAGGAGGAAGTTATACAACATAAGTGATCCAGGAAGGATGTTTGTTTAAAGACCTTTCCAGTTACTTCAATTTTCAAGTGACTTGAGGGGTGTTTACTGTGATGGAGATACACTGTCTATATCTTCCTTTGATCTACTCTTCACAGATCTTAAGCCTGCTAATTAAATACGTTTTATGTGTTCCGAGAAAATACTCAAACAAACCTATCGCCACATAACAAAGCCTATATGTAAAACAAAACAAATAAACAAATACACTTTTCTGGAGTATGTATGTATACTTAAACCGCTGTAATGCACTTCCGTTTCATTGCTGCCATCATATCTCACAACCCAGTGTAGAGGAAGTCCTAGATATGGCCTGCACTCCAGCCACCCAGTTTGAAATACCAGGAACATACTCGCCAAGATATGTGATGTATGATGAGCAAATAAACCAGCAGAGAGCTGCACTAGGGCTCTGTCCAGTTCCCATCGGAAGAGCAATACCTGTTGAAGTGCCAATAACCAGACAACCATGGGCAGCACGGTACCCATTGAGACAACCGTATCAACAGCTGACACGACATGAAGACTACTTTCAGACAGTCTCAGAAGAGACCCAAAGGGCCTTAATCGAAGGCAAAGGGTGACGTCACGAGGGCCCGGCAGACGTACAGATGAATAAACAACAACCAAAAGATAACACACTAAGACGAAACACCATGAATAAAGACATCACAGACATAGAAGTTAAGACGGTGTCAAAATATAAAGAAACACAACCATAAAGCAGGATGTAAATATGCAACCAGCTAATGCCTGTACATAGGCTTGTAACGCAAGAAGCTAAGAAAACAGTACGGCTTGCTAAGCTTAGTAGAAGAATAGCGCGGCAAGTGCCAACTATATATCTACCTCAACAAAGCACATTATACAATTGTGACTCCATTTTACAAAAGCAGAATTAAGCCCATGCTGCTAGGGGTCAAACAGGCCAAGATTCATATTCCAGCTAAAGTTAGAAAGAATGACAGAATCAAAACTTAGCAAGAAGCAGCTCATGCCTTGGAATTCGAGTTCAACCCCAGGAAGGGAGGAGAGCGGCAACTCCGAAGAATCGAAACTTAAGAGCATAGCAGCCTGCCCGTGAAGGTCGAGATAAGGAGGCCCAGGCAGGTGGCTAGGCCAAAGAGAGAATCAAATACGCAAATAGATGGAAAATGAAGCAGCTTCACAGTGTACTGACACGTGACCAGCCAAGTGCAAAGAGGTACCAACGTCTGATGTCACCCGAACCCAGAGGATGCCATAACGTATCCTGATAAGAAGCTACAGTTTCAATGCCGCCCTCAGCCAACCAATTGACACATAACCCTAAAGTGCTGATTGATGGAAGGGAGGCAGGGTGAATCTTGGGGCATGCCGCATCTGGGTGACCATTCTGCAAGCTGCTAATTAAAGTGGAGATTTATGCCTAGGGGCGTTACCGAACCAATCAAAATGGACCAAATAATCTAGGGTCCTGTAGCTAGTAGATAGTAGAACCAATGAAACATTGTACTTGTAGTGACGTCTAGCACGAGTGATGTAGAGGGATGGGCATAGACACCAACCCGATAAGAGTTATACAATCCTCACAGCCCGTTACCATATACAGTTATAGTACCTATACTTAAGTTACCCTTTTTAACCAATAGACTTGCATGACAAACGTTAGAGTGTTACACGTCAATGATGACGAATATTGCCTATAAAAATGGCTGCTTGAATGAAGATTGTGGAAGTTGAAGCGAGACAGGCGATCGCATCACTGATGATTTCCTAATGTTTCCCCCTTTTTTGTACTTGTCATTAAACGGACTTCCCTTTGCCAAACCATTTGAGATGTCCTTATTGATTGGTGTTGGAGTAAGAGAATCCTGCAACCCATCCTCCTTAAGGTGCAGCTATCTCATCTTAAGGTACTGGAGGGTGGGCCCATCAGAGGTCGCTACGCCCTCCTGTACACCGTTCTGTGACGTATCCCCCATCTCCCATGGACGCTGCTTTTCCGGAGCATATGTGTATACTTAAACTGCTGTAATGCACTTCCTTATTATTTTGTCATCGTATCTCGCAACCCGCTCTCCAAAGTATCCCCCAGGACCAGGGGGCCAGAAGCACAATGTACCTGGTGCTTGAGATGATCTTGATGCTTGACAGTGCTGAGTCGGTTCCAGGACGCTTTGCAGCTCCTGCGACAGAGTTAAAGATGGGAGAGAGCTGTGGGTACCATGTGGCATGCAGTTCGGCAAGCGAGTCTGGATGGATGACTGCAGTCAGGCCTACATGATGACTCAGGGTCAAGAATCATTGTCTCTGTGCTTGTTGGCAGATCTGGAATGCTGGTCGACGCATCTCAGATGGCTTTAGTGACTTCAGCGTGAGAACAGTCAGTGGTGCAGCCAGTCGGTGTTCGAGGGCTCGACTGTCTCGAAAATGTCCTTAAAAGATGGATGCCGGTTGATGCTTGTTGAGGCACTCCTCCTAGCATCTTTGCAGGGCTCATGTTGTCCTATAAGGCGGACTGCCCAAAGATGATGAGAGTGTTTGCAGGCAATGGCCTTGTCCTGTGTTCAGAGACTCTCTGGAACTTCCCACCTAGGAAGCTTGCTAGCAGAACCTTGCAGGACGTGATGTGTGCTGGCTGGGTATCAGTTCTGGAGCTGCTGGATGGGTATTCTGAGTCCGGTATCTCCCTCTGTTCCCTGGGAGTTGTTTAGGGGTGCAATCTTGCTTCCCTCTTGGAAATTCTGGCCTTCCTTCACTGGCAGAATCTTTAAGGCAGACTGTACCTTCAGTCAGGGTCCAAATGAGTCCTTCTTCTTATTCCTTTCAACGTCGTCGGATGATCTCCCAAAAGAGGGGCTCAACCACTCCCTTATTATTGCTGCCACCGTATCTCGCAACCCGCTCTCTGACGTAGCCCCCATCTCCCATGAACGTGGCCTTTCTGGTATATACATGTATACTTAAAACGCTGTGATGCACTTCCTTATTATTGCTGCCATTGTATGAGACTTTTCCATTGTATATATGCGTATGTAAAACGCTGTAATGCACTTCCTTTTTATTGCTGCCATTGTATCTCTCAAACCGCTCTCCGACATAGCCCCCATCACTCATGGACATGGCCTTTTCAAAGTATGTATATATACTCAAACCGCTGTAATATGAGCTTCTCTGTATGCTAATTTCCATGTTATTTGTACCACCACTGACTTTCCTGAGCCCTGCCTATGCATTTTGCTGGAGGTGAAATATTAGGTGTGGCTGTCCCTGGACACCTCCCAATTGTGCTGCAAGTTAGCTGATGTGTCATAATTGATTTGACCATTAGCCTTGATCTATTTACCTATTTCTTTCTTCAACCTACTTGATTTGTCAACCTAATCTAGCCGCTACCTACCTGACTTGACTGTCAGCCTTGTGCTGTATTTGCAATTTGTAACTTGCATTCTCTTTAGACTGTAAGCATTTCGGAAGTAGCCCCCCCGCCTCATAAGGTGAGGCTTTGCCATTCTGTGCATACACACCTACTTTGTTGCTCATGCCTGTCTGCATGTCTGAAGTAGCCCCCAGTACCATGAGGTGAGGCTTTGCCAGTCGGTGTACACACACTTACTTTGTCTATAACACTTATTCTGCCTATCAAACAGGACCTCTAGAGTATTCTCCCCGTCAGCTTCGGCCAACCCCACAACGATACTATGCAGCATTTTTCCTATAGCGTCAATCAAGTGCATATCACAGGCCTGCTGATGGGCCGTGTAACATGCATCTGATTGAAATATGGTAAATGAGTCTACAATATGAGTTGTTTGGGAAGAGAGGGGTGGGAATATGGAAGGAAGTCAAACAGTCCTTTATTTATTCCCTTTGTAAAGCGCACAAGCCCACAGGCATCAGGACGCTGTTGCGGACAAGTTACGCATTAATCAGTTTCATCAAACATGTTCAGAGTGTGGAAGTTGCAGTTGTTATACAGGGCCCGTTAGGCAAATAGCCAGGTTTTTCAGCCCTTTCGGAAGGACCAGTAGGAGTCCTCTGCTATTGGATCATGAGGGAGGGGGGTATTCAAGTAGTTCACAGCTACTATAGGAAAGCTGACCCCACCCCCTCTGGCTCTTTTCACGTTTGAAAGGACCAGGCAATGAGCATGGATAAATCTTACCACTCTTGCCGTCTTGGTTCTCGCAATTTTCTGTGACAGGTATTGGGGGGCCAGATTGGTTAAGGGTTTGTGTGTAATTAACAGGGTTTTGAAAATAATCCTCTCCCGAGTTGGCAGCCAATGGGCCTTTTTCATAGCCGCTGAGATGTGGTCTCTTTATGAGATGTTGAGCGCTGCTCGGTGGGCATTGTTTTGGATTACTTGTAGTTTGTTGATGTTTCGATTGGAAGTCCCAGCAAAGAGGACATTGCAGTAATCTAGTCTTGCACCAGTAATTGCTCAAGCGATAGACAGGAAGCCGTCTGGGGTCAAGACTTGTCTGGCTGCGTTGATGAGCTTAGCCGTGTAAGCTGCTGAGGATGCAATCACATTCACTTGTTTGGTGAGTGATAGTGCAGCATTCAGTTGGACGCCCAAAGTTTTTACAGAGGCTAGGATGGGGATCTGCGTCCCATCTATCATGAAGGATGTCTATTGGGGGCTGAGTTTCTACAGCATCGCTGGAGAGCCTACCAACAGGATCTCCGTCTTGTCGTCATTCAGACACAGGTAGTTAGACGCCATTCAGGCCTGGATTGTGGAGTAAATGCTTTTGATGGTGAGGGAATATTCATTGAAGGAGCATAGCATGGCAATGGGCATGAAAGGGAAAACCACATAACCAGACAATATCTGCAGATTGGGTGCCCCTGCCCACATGCCATCTCCCATTGATCTTGTTTTCCCACGTTAATAGTTTCGGCTCCATAGGTGGATCTGAACCCAATACTCCCCAGCCGCCGTAATATTGCAAAACTGTGAAGAGCAGACCAAGCCGTGGCCCTACAAGAGGTGGCGTGCCATCTGGCAGCCAACCATTCCATGCAGACTCCAAGCAGAAGCAGTAAGAAAGCCATGCCCAGGTGCCAAGCACTAACATTTCGACTGAAAGAGCACTTCTAATAAAGAACACAAACAGCTCCAAAGAACATGTGGTTGGACCCTTGATCAGAAAAATAACACTGCTACACAACAAGAACCAATTTCTGCCAAAGGCAGCAGGATCAAGAGAATCAATCATCAAAAAATGATGCTAAATATTAGAGGCAACAAAACCCACGTGCATTGTAATGACATATTGTCTCATTATAGAAAGCACAAGTCGGATTGCTGTCACACTGACATCTCCTACCGTCAATACAATTGGAAACGGTGTCCAAGGATATACAAATGCCCTTTTATGCTGTTTAATATATACACCGCGTCAGAGGGCATGCACGCAGCAATTCTAAAGGCAGATACTATCACCCCGAGACTTGGCAGAGTGACGCTCCCATTGCTCACACGTGCTGAAGATATGGCGACTCTCACCGTTAAGTGCCAGAGGCCAGTAGGAGCTCATCACGCAAGAGTGGAAGCGATCTGCCCGAGTTCTTTGCAGAAGAATGGGAAACAAAATACTGATAACTACAGAGGTGATGTGTGTTGGGCAGAACTGGCATGGCCCTTGTGCACGATGAGTAATTTGATGAATTTTACAAATTCTCTATACTTGCATAACTTGATCACGCTTCTGAACGGGAGCAAATCTACAAGCTTTAGTGTTCCTGTTACTCGCTTTAAATTATTAAATGCTTAAGTGCAGACATCTTTCATTCTTGTGCCACTTTCTGACTATCTTGGAAAAACAACAACAAGTGCAGTGTTCTTTAGAGCAGGTAGATGCATAATGATTGACATTAGTAAGTGTAATGTTATTGTGGTCTTTATTGAGCATGGACCTAGCTCCGAGAAGCAACAGAGCGCTTTACAGACGTATACTACAATACATATTCACAATGGAGTGCTTCACAGAGCTATACAACAGTACAGATATACGACAGGGGGTAGGATAGAGAGTGGAACAGAGCGGGGTCAGGTATACAGGGTGGCGGAGAGGAGACGAGTAGTGTCTAGTGAGTCAGGTGGCTCACGGGTGTGATGTGATGGCTTAGGTGTTTAGGAGGTACTAGCACTGATTGCTAATTTGACAACCGTTCTGAAGACTGGTTGATGCAGTATAGCTGGATGAGCAATCTCTAGTAGTAAATGACAATGAAGCCGCATCATAGCAACCAAAGTGAAAATCTGCAAAAGTCAGTAGGAGAGGGAAAAAGTGTCAGAGTCTGGACCTTGAAGCCTTGGAACATTCAGGAACACTTACGTGCCAAAGAGGGGGCAAGAAGATAAAAGTGCTATAGAACCAAGGGAAAGCAAAAACAATAGAAATGCACATACAAGTGCAGGACAGTACTTGCGATAGACCAACAACACTGCGTTAGGTGTACATAGCATAGTGTTACCACTGGAACAACATTAGAGATGGGTTCATTATGGCTTCAAGTTCCAGAGCTTAGGCCGTCAACTGGTCAGAGAAAGAGGGGAGCTAAAAAAAGAGGTGTCTTTAGTTCTTTTTTTTCTATACAGATTGTTGTCCAGCTGCCATAATGCGATGGGGAGGTTATTCCAGAGGGAAGCTGTTTAACATCCTTCTGCCATATTTATTTTTCCTTGGTGGATTGTGGATTGTGGTTTTAATCATCCTCTCCACAAGTTACTGAAAGTATTCCAAGGTTGAAATTATATGACCTCCTGCTTTTGGGTCTAAAATCAGTCTAGTAGCCTTATTTTGGATTCCTTCCAACAGGTGCACTGAACATTTGGGGAGACCTATATACAGGCAATTTCAATAGTCAATGTGGGAGACCTACCTGGTCCTTGTAACCAACACTGTATGGTACATGTTCAGGGAGATGTGACGTGTTTAAGCATGTAATGAGATCTTCACCTGATGTCCTGAATATCTGGTGCAGAACATGGCTGGTGCACAGAGGTCATGTCCATGTCTCAGTCATGCTCCTGGCTGCTTTCTCGGTTGCATTGATCTTTAGGGCAAAGTGGAGAAACAGGGGAGTATCCAACATTGCAACAGTGAGGGTTTGGGGGTAGAGAGGGTGGCGAGCCACAAATAAAGACCTGATACTTTTCCCCCAATGCATCTTGGAAAACTAAAGCTAAACTGTCACACAATTGTTCCAGCCCCCCCCCCATATGGTTGCTTGACTCTGTACCCTCTCTGTGCAACATTCGGAAAAGAATGGGACAAGGAGCTGTGAGCTCCTGCTCTACCTTTGGCTCTGCCCCTTATTGGGCCTGCAGTTCAGTCAATGGCCTGGAGCGCGAAATAGAGCGTGCTCCTGCTATGCTCCCCATTGTGCATGGATGGGTCAGAGCCAGCGCATAAGGCAACCCTACTGTCCGTGTCCTGCTCCAGACCTCTGTTCTACAGACAGCCAGGCCAAGCAGGAGCACACAGCAGCACTGCTGTCCTGGACAGGATTCCCAGAAAATAAGTCATGCCACAGTAAGAAGGGGCAGATTGGCTGCCCCAAAATGCCAGACTAGGCAAGTAATAACACATACCATATTTGGTTTGGGGGTTTAGTCTTTCCTTACAATGGTATTCTGTTCTTTTCTGGGCATCTAGATAACTGGTTGTGGCAGTGTTTCTATCTCCTCCCCTGGTGGAAAGTTAGCTTGCATCTTGGAAAATGTGAAAGTGCTGCTAACTTCAAAATGGGAAGGGGGACTCATTAATGGACCACCGACCCTTAATTAGATGCAGTGAGCATGCCAGAGCAGGGGGAAACAGGGTATCCTACAGCAGAATGCTGCAAAGACAACTCATCAGGTTTGGTTACTGTGACTCCTGGAGAGAATTGGCAACATGTAACAGAATGGGTGCAATTGTTGATTTTTAGAAAGGCTAAACAATTTATATTGCTCACAGCACAATCCTCTGATACAATATGATATGGCATTTATAACGCGCCTATACACAAGTGTTTCAAGGCGCGTTTACGTAGTGTGTGTTGCTTTCACTTAGCCTAATGGTAGATGTTTAGTCTCCCTTGGGAAAATGGAAGAATGAAATGGCTGTGAACCTGAGCCGTTCAGGTGAACCCAGGAACTATTTTAATGTGTGCATTACATGATTCACAGCATGTTGTAATAACATTAGTAATGTGGACTCGAAATCTGTTTGGAAACAGGGATATGTTTCTGTGAATCAATATTATTAGGCAGTAACATTAGTACGCACTTCATTACTGCTGTGCCAGGGGTGCTCACCCACTGCTTTGTGTGTGTGACAAGGAGCTCTGATTGTGTCAGGCCAGGGAACATTGCATGAGAAGAAGTCTTGCATATGTCTCGACAGGTAATACAATATTGTGGCTCTACAGGTCGGGGCTATACTTTTCAGGTGCATCTATACTCACAATGCCTACTGTGTGAGAATGTATGCTCTTCCTCTTTCCCTCTTTTATTCTTTTTCTCTCACTTGTTTTTTTATCATTATTATACCCTACCAATGTCTTACTCTTGTTTCCTTATTCTCTCTCCAGCTACATATGCCCATCTACTACCCATCTACTATTCACAAAATCATCTCTCCCTCTCTCTTTCAAACACTCACTTTCTCACTTGTACTATATATATATATATATATATATATATATATATATATATATATATATATATATTTATTCAGTGAAAAAACTTTGTTAAAGGGACGTTATGGTTAAGTTGCGCTGCTAAAAACCTTTCAAATTCAGTGAAAAAACTTTGTTGAAGGGACGTTATGGTTAAGGTGCGCTGATAAAAACCTATGAAATTCAGTGAAAAAACATTGTCAAAGGGACGTTATGGTTCCAAGGGTTTTTCGGTTTTACTTGGAACCATAACGTCCCTTTGACAAAGTTTTTTCACTGAATTTCATAGGTTTTTATCAGCCAACTTAACCATAACGTCCCTTTAACAAAGATTTTTCACTGAATTTCATTGGTTTTTAGCAGCGCAACTTAACCATAACGTCCCTTTAACAAAGTGTTTTCACTGAATTTCATAGATTTTTAACAGCACAACGTAACCATAACGTCCCTTTAACAAAGTTTTTTCACTGAATTTCTTAGGTTTTTAGTAGAGCAACTTAACCATAACGTACATTTAACAAAGTTTTTTCACTGAATTTCATAGGTTTTTAGTAGTGCAACTTAACAATAATGACTTTGACTTTATATACATGTCATATGGAACTGACTGAATCTCTTCTACTGTACTTGATGTCCGTGAACTTATTTAATGTTCGCGGACATGTTCGAAGAACAGTACCACTACCTAAAAACTCTGGGGGGGGTATGTTTGATTGTTATATCATAACATAGGAACATTTAACAAATTCAAAAAAGGAGCACACAAACACATTATATGTACTAATACATAAGAAATGTAACCCATATATACAACACACTAACCATTCATTTAAATGCACTATGTTCTAAAATGGAATATACCACAAGAAGATAAATTGGCTTCCAACATAATTACCTCACAAACAAGACAGAACTGAGAACAAGAGCAGACCCACTGAGTACATAGGACATATTTTACCTGAAATAGTAAGTGTACTTAATTTTTTCATATATTTATAAACTTTCTGTATTAGATAAAAAAATATATTATCTTTTTTTTTTCTCTCACAAAAATGTCTAGTACTCTGGAATGGCTAGAGGAGCATTTCCCTCATGAAGAAATGTCACAAGACAGTGAAACTAATGGTAAACACTTTATAATATAAACCATTTAATTATTATTATGTTGTATACATTTAACATAGATATATTTTTTTTTGTACAGAGCATACCAAAATAGAAAATACTTCAGAAAAACCTGTTATGGATAACACTTTTCACGGTATAGAAGAAAAAATGGATTTATTGTTGACTAATTTTAATAATTTTAAAACTTTTGTGGAAGATCATTTTAAACCAAAAACCTCGTACCATTTCCCCACATTTACTTGTGCCTCCTCACCATATACCAGTCAGTTATCCCCAAACCCTCTTCATAACCCAAAACGTTTTGATGAGACTTCCATCCCTTCTTCACCTAATAGCAATCATGTTGAAACCCCTAATTCTCCTGTTTTTGTTTCTGTTTCTGCCTCACTTTTTCTGTCATAAATTATTAATATATGTTAAATAAAGTTTAATTTTTATATTGTGTTGTAAATAGTTTCGTTATTTTTTTTTTTTTTAAACAATGTAGGTGTCCGCGGCCAGTGCAGGTGTTCTGAAATGTTCGTAAATAAATGAAAATGGAGGTGTCCTGAATTACACTATACCTGTTCGTACTGTTCGCTAGCAAGATGAAACTATTCTAAGAACACACGCGGTGTCCTAAAATGTTCGTAAACAAAAATAATTAAAGTGTCCTAAAGAACACTATATCTGTCCGTAGTGTTCGCTATCAAGTTTAAACTGTTCTAAGAACACAATTGGTGTCCATAAATGTTCGTACGTAAATGAAAATGGAGGTGTCCTGAAGAACACTATACCTGTTCGTAGTGTTCGATAGCAAGTTCAAACTGTTCTAAGAACACACGCGGTGTCCTGAATTGTTCGTAATTAAACGAAAATAGAGGTGTCTTAAAGAACACTATACCTGTCCGTACTGTTCGCTAGCAAGTTGAAAATGCTCTAAGAGCACAATTGGTGTCCTGAAATGTTCGTACATAAACGAAATTGGACGTGTCCTGAAGAACACTATATCTGTCCTTACTGTTCGCTAGCAAGTTTAAACTGTTCTAAGAACACACGCAGTGTCCTGAAATGTTCGTTTCACGTGTGACGCAATTTTAATTAGTTCAGGACCCGAACAGTGTCCGTAGAACATCAACGCGCATGCGCTAGCCAATCTCCGTGCATTTGGTGTCCTGCGGACATGCGCTTCCTTCGCGGACTTGTTCTCGAACGGATCACATGACCGCGCCCACGCTGATCGCGTGTTCTGAATGCGGACACTGTTTGTGTCCCCGAACAAATTAAAAGTACATTTTCAATTGATCCATAATATTTTTCAATAAAATCTCACCATGGTACAAGTCCCACATAGTAATCCTGAATTTCTACATACCTTTTGAAACTTTTCGAACTTTTTTTGTGTTTGATCTGTCCGCGGACAGTGCGTATGTCCGCGGACCGCGCACAAGCACCCCTATAAAAGACCATGCCCTAGAGCTTATTCTCATTATGTTTCTGGCTATTCTTCAGAACACAGCGATTTTTGCTGCCACCTGCAGATTACACCATCATCGAGATGACATCCCTGGCTGCTGAACTGCCACCTGGTGCTGCACCTGCTTCAGCACCACCCCCACCCCCTCCACCACCACCACCTCCCCAAGGGCCTGAAGAGGGGAACAGGAGTGAGGATGCAGAGGAGGAAGAAGAGGATGATGAGAATGAGGTAGAGGAAAACCCTACTACCCGCACTAGGCGTGAGTCTTGGGTGTGGCGGTTATATACCATTCATGGGAATGTTCCTAAGGCTCGTACGAACCGTGTAACCTGCAGTGAATGCAAAATGATACTCAGTCGCGGGAAGCACGGTAAGTACAGCTTTGGGACCACTACTATGAAGCGACACCTGAGGTCATTTCACTCTGGGGCTATTCGCAGGGTTGTACCTTGCGAAGAACGTAGCAGGTTGATTTCCTCTACTTCATCCTCTGTTTCTGATCCTGTCACCACAAGGACCACCTCTGTGGGACAGCGTCTTCCTCAAGCTGCCTCACAGGCCATACAGAATGCTGATGACCCTTACCTTTCGAGGGTCACAGTTGTATGTATGTAGTGTGACACAGTACTCTGCAGGGGGGAGCGACTTCGTAGTGCTTTTGAGACTATCGTCTCAGAGCACGAGAAGATCTGCTCACTACCCAAATAAAACCCACTCTACATCTTCCTCTCTCAGCTCGCCCTTTCTTATCCCTGTGGTTGGTGTCCCCCCTTTACCTTCCTTTCCCCTCCTCTCCTAGTGTGTCATGTATAAAAAAACAAAAAAAAATACAAAATATCAAAAATCAAAAAATAAATAAGGCTCTTTTCAGAGCCGCCTTTCACAGTTAAAAAATAGAAGTGAAAATAAATGAAGCAGGGCCCTTTGTATTTTTTAGAAGTCCGTGGACAGTTCACGAACATTAAAAAAATTGGGTTGCTACCCTATCACAAACATTGCAATTTTCTCTGGGAGGAAGTGGTGGCTTAGGAAACATGTCCATAACCTTCCCAAGTCCTTCCTGCATAGCAAGTTGCAAATAAATTTGGCCATGCACCCAAGACTCTATGCCCTGGCAACAACCACTGCAGCATATCACATCCATAGAGTCAAACATTTCAACTATGGTCTATGGAAACATTTAATGTCCGCGGACATTATGAGTGTTCTTAGAACACTTTCAACTTGCCAGCGAACAATACGGACAGAGTTTTCAGGACACCCCCTAAGAACATTTCAGAACTACGCGACAGTTCTTAGAACACTTTCAACTTGACAACGAACAATACGGACAGTGTCATCAGAACACCCCCATTTCGTTACTTTGCGAACATTTCAGGACACCATGAGTGTTCTAAGAACACATTCAACTTGCCATCGAACAATATGAACAGCATCTTCAGGACACCCCCTACGAACATTTCTGAACAACGTGAGAGTTCTTAGAACACATTCAACTTGACAAAGAGCAATACGGACAGCGTCCTCAGGACACCCCCATTTTGTTTATTTGCGAACATTTCAGGACACCGCGAGTGTTCTTAGAACACATTCAACTTGCCAGAGAACAATACGGACTACGCCTTCAGGACACCCCCTACGAACATTCCAGGACACCGCGAGTGTTCTTAGAAACGTCTTCAGAACACCCCCATTTTGTTTATTTGCGAACATTTCAGGACACCGCGAGTGTTCTTAGAACACATTCAACTTGCCAGCCACAACCCCCATTCATATTTGCGAGCATTTCAGGACACAGTGAGTGTTCGACAACGTTTTTAGAACACCCCCATTTTGTGTATTTTTGCGAACATTTCAGGACACGGCGAGTGTTCTTAGAACACATTCAACTTGACAGAGAACAATACGGACAGCGTCCTCAGGACACCCCCATTTTGTTTATTTGCGAACATTTCAGGACACCGCAAGTGTTCTTGGAAGTGTCTTCAGAACACCACCATCTTGTTTATTTGCGAACATTTCAGGACACCGCGATAGTTCTTAGAACACATTCAACTTGACAGAGAACAATACGGACAGCTTCCTCAGGACATCCCCATTTTGTTTATTTGCAAACATTTCAGGACACTGCGAGAGTTCTTAGAACACATTCAACTTGCCAGCCACAACCCCCATTCATATTTGCGAGCATTTCAGGACACAGTGAGTGTTCGACAACGTTTTTAGAACACCCCCATTTTGTGTATTTTTGCGAACATTTCAGGACACGGCGAGTGTTCTTAGAACACATTCAACTTGACAGAGAACAATACCGACAACGTCCTCAGGACACCCCCTACGAACATTCCCCAGACAACGGAAGTGTTCTTAGAAGCGTCTTCAGAATACCACCATCTTGTTTATTTGCGAACATTTCAGGACACCGCGAGTGTTCTTAGAACACATTCAACTTGACAGAGAACAATACGGACAACGTCCTCAGGACACCCCCATTTTGTTTATTTGCGAACATTTCAGGACCCCGCGAGTGTTCTTAGAACACATTCAACTTGCCAGCCGCAACCCCCCATTCATATTTGTGAACATTTCAGGACACAGCGAGTGTTCGACAATGTCTTCAGAACACCCCCATTTTGTGTATTTGCGAACATTTCAGGACACCGCGAGTGTTCTTAGAACACATTCAACTTGACAATGAACAATACGGACAGCGTCCTCAGGACACCCCCTACGAACATTCCCCGGACACCGCGAGTGTTCTTAGAAGCGTCTTCAGAACACCACCATCTTGTTTATTTGCGAACATTTCAGGACACCGCAAGTGTTCTTAGAACACATTCAACTTGCCAGCCACAACCCCCATTCATATTTGCGAACATTTCAGGACACAGCGAGTGTTCTTAGAACACATTCAACTTGACAATGAACAATATGGACAGCGTCCTCAGGACACCCCCATTTTGTTTATTTGCGAACATTTCAAGACACCGCGAGTGTTCTTAGAACAGCTTCAGTTTGCTTGCAAACAAAGCAGACACATATTGAGTCCTCAGAACACCCCCCATTCAGTTTATTTAGAACATTTCAGAACACCTGTGATGTCCGTAGACAAATCGAACACAAAAAGAACGTCTAACACATCAAAAAACACAACTTTCATCCTATCTCATACACTCCCACCCTCCCCAAACACTCCTACACACCAACACACTCTACTAAATACAAATTTTGAACAAAGTTTCACCGCGCTGTCCGCGGACGACCGCAAATCCAAGATGGCGGGCGCTACCTAAAATCTGACACGCTTCACGCTCCACACCGTCCAATCAGAGAACACGTTGCATGTCCGCAGACAACACGCAAGCCGATTGGCCAATCAGGACACTGTCCGCGGAGCGAACAGGGAAGTGTGTCCGCGGACCGAACACAGATATCACTATTTTTTTTTACCTACTTTTTGGTCATTTTTAAAATAACTACTGGACGGATTTTCACCAAATTTGCAAAAGCACACTTTCGGGACCAAGCCGCTGCTCCTGGTCCAAATTTGGTGAAAATCCGTCCAGCGGTTTGGGCTGTAGACGCGAGCAAAACATTTTTCCAATTCAGTCTATGGGGAAAAAAAAAGTTTTGGGACCCCCCTATAATTTTGCCCCCCTGGACGAATCCTCACCAAACTTTGCAAAAAAATTCAGAGTGACCCAAATACTTTTTTTGCAAAGTTTGGTGAGGATTTGTCCTGGGAGAGCAAAGTTATAAGCCACCCAAAAAGTGCTCTTCCTATGGAAACACCAACTTAACCATAACTACACGGCCACTACCGTGGCCATGTACTATATATATATATACATATATGTATATATATATATATATATATATATATATATATTTATATATATATTTATATATATATATATATAGATATATATAGCGCTGTTTCTTTCTCTCCTGCCAGCTTTCATTTTATGCTCTACCCTCCCTCCCCTGCAATGTCCTGCCTGTACATCTCTCCCTTCTCCACTCTCTTGTCTCGCCCCCTCCCTCCTTCTGTCAATGTATTTCTATCTCTTACTCAATCTTTCTCTCGCTTCAGTTGTCTTCTCTCTCTATCTTTCACATTCTCTCTGACTCTCTTTTTCTCCTTCTCTGCCAACTTCACGTCAAATAGGTTTGATGTGAAATAAATGTTACGTTCAGTAATTTATTTAAAAAAAAAACACTTAATAATCTAGGTGTAAGTCTTCTCACTGTATAGATGTAACTAGTTCACATGCATATTGTTAAGTATTTCAATCAGGCGATACACCCTGGTCTCAGCCTAGTATGCAGCGCACAGCTGAAATGCTTATTTTATGTCTATAGGTTCAATGTTCTGAGTGATATACCACTCATATCACACCCCTTCTCAAAATACCCCAGGTCACAATGGACCAGGAAGCAGGCTGGTTGGTAAAGGTAATATTTCTTTACTTATTTAAAATTCTAATTAAACATATACTTTTGAATAGGGAGCAGCAATCACCAATGTGGTGACAATAACAAATAAAAAGGTATGTAAGGTACTTAAATTCACTCTTTAGCACACAGAAGGAAAACACCAGAGAAAGAACACTTTTGGCTTGTTTGGAAGAATACCACTTAAGTTAGGATTTCCCCCTGTAATATTTCTCAACCCACAAATAAGCAATTCTAGTTAGATATAAGGCAGCAGCAGGTATTCAGGAATAAAAAACAGTAAACAGAATTTGAATACAACCTTCCCTCCCCAAACAAGAGAGAAAAACGGGTTTGCAATCTTACACTTTAAAATGACATTCGAAAATGACTGCGTAAAACAATGAATGTGTGCAAAAATCCTTAAATCAATACAAATGTCTATGGGAACAAAATTGGAAAGATGTTAACAATCATGAACTATAGTTTGAGCAAAAGTAAACACTTCAAATCTTAATGGAAGGTTGAAAATAATTTAAAACAAAAATCACATGTGTAAAACGTTGCATAAATGTGAAATCCCGCCTTAATTTAACCAAACGGTTTTTAAGAAAAATGGGTGAAATACACTAATTGTGTGTGCGTTTGTTTGGTTAGGACGTAGAGTCGAAATGAAGTCTCTAGCTATTAAATTGGGTGAGTTATGCAATGTTGAATGAGAGGCGTTTTTGAAAAATAAAGGCGGGAAAAAGAAAACAGAAATCAATTTTTACAAGGACAGTTATGCTCTACATTAGGGCATTCAGGATAGGTTACCAGATTGAAACACAGTAAGCTTAGAGTTGATGTGCGGAACCAACCCTAGCCCGGACCCAATCCAATTACACGAGGGAGGGTTAAGGGTTTAGGATTTCACAAGACAAAATTATTTAAAGAAGTTAGCACTAGCGCAAAGAATCAAAGGCAGGGTTTCAAAAATGGTTGTGACAATATTACAGTGATCAGGATAAGATTTGGATGACTTAGAGATGGGATGAAACAAAACAGGCAAAGTATGCTATGATCTTCTATGCTTCCTATTAATACTCACAGTCCACTTTAATTTAGGATTTTGGACCGTCAAGGGTTCTGGTCATCACACGGATCAGGTGTAACGAAGGACAGCAGAGCACATCTGGCGGGATAGGGTCAGCTCGGCGGTTCTGGTCACCTGGATATCAGTGCTATGGCCCTTCTGGTTTACTGGAGACTGGAGATCAGTGGGATGGTGAGTTTGCAGGCATGCATCCAGTAGCAGTAAGCCAAACTGGATCAGTATATGCTTCCCTTGGGTTTTGGGGATTTTTTTAGAATTTGACCTAGCTGAAAATGGAGTCAGCACTGCATAGGCCTTGGCTTTGCAATGAAATCAGGAATCAGGATCAAGGATGAAGAAATATGGAACGGGACACCACACAGAAAATCAGGAAGAAGTCAGGAATCAGTTCCTGTGTGTTGTCAGGTTCCCTTATTTAGCATGTCAAATGACATCACTAAAGTATATGGCAGGGGCAGGCTTACTGTTCACACCTCTAATGCTAGGATTGGGCAGGACCATAGTTCCCGCCAGGCTTTTCGCTGATTGGATCACAGAAAAGGATGTCATGTTTATAGTGTTACTTTTACAATGTCTAGAAACCTCCCCTAGCTCCTAGAAGCAAAGTCTAATTTCCCCACAAATACATATTTATGTAGTTATGACCTCTAAGAAAATCAGGTACCCAGGTTACATAGTTTGTGGGTCACATTCCAATCCAAACCCCAAGTCTGTGGGACCTGATCTTGCCTTTCTGCTACATTTTGGAAATTATAACCATGAAAGATTTGTCCTAAGATTTCCCAATTTTGTACATAGATGCGCAATTACCCCTGGAATATGTGTACACAATGTTATGTTTGCAACATTAATACTTTCTGCACAATCAGACATTCTTTATAACGTTTATTCCTTATGCAGTACTGAGTCCTACCAAGTCTTTAAAACTACCAACTTTCAGATTGTTCCTCATTCTTGTGGCAAAGTTAAATGTCTTGAAAGTTCAGTTGCAGAATAGGCATTTTAAAACCAAAAGGAAGTCTATTGTCCTTAAGCAGTTTCTTCTTTCTTTCAACTGTAAGAAAATGTCAATTCATTTGAAGCGGGGTTAGTGTCTTAGTCTGCTATTGTCTTAGCCTGGGGCAAAGACAAATGTCTGAAGCCGACTGTGAAGTCCCATTTTCCTGGGTATTCAAAGCCTCCAAGCTAGCAATTAGCTTTTCCTGTGCCAGCAGTTTGAGGTGTCACCCTTTCTCAGGGCTAGCAATTTGCAGAGCAGGTTTCTATTTATATAGTTTGCCAACTCAGCCTGGATTTTAGCTTTGATATCCTTTTAAATCTTTACTTTAAACCTATGGAATTAAAACAGTTTATATGTGGATTTTTAACAGTAGCAAATCCTTTTACATTTGTTAAATAATCAAGCCTTTACACAATAACATACTTTAAAAATCGGTGATGTTGCTCTTCATTCAGGCAAAAGCACATTTAACTTATTTCTTTAAATTCAATTTTCCTTGGCAGCAAATACACACTTTGGGCAGCTCTATTTCTTTCCTTGAGTGCTGGAGTTGTTTACAGCATGGACCACATGTATAATGCCTCTGTTTAGAGTCTTTCTCTGGACAGCTGATTCTTGATACTTGTTGCAAAGAAAGGGCCGTGTTTCCCGTGGAAAATGAAAACACAGTCCCTGGTTTGCTTTTCCAAAGATACTTTTGATAGGGGCTGTCAGTCAAATGAGGCCCAGTTCCTCCGAGACTCAAGAATGATCCTGGGCACTGCAGGGCCTTTTTGATCATAGTGGTTCAGGAGGAATTGATGAATTTAGCACCAAACAGCACTTTGAAGGTTGAAAAGATGACATTTTAAAGAGGCATTTTGGGTTTACAGCAAAGTAATGCTGCTTCTTTCCTTTGCTCCATGTAAAATGTTGCAGAGCACACTGACACATTCCTGCAGTGAGTACTCTGTTTTAGTGCACCTGAAATGGGGTTGGTAGGGTAGTGCAGCCATTTTCTGGTGGGACCAAACGCAGTTACAAGATCTTGGCGCGCACTGGGGTCAGCTCAGCCATTTTGTGCTGTTTCTTGCCCCAATGCAGCAAAGTGATGTAGTGAAGCATAGCTGAGTGGGTCAAAATATCCCACAATATCAGGCAGATCCCCAAGGATAACACAATGCAGCGAAGATGGATGCTGTGATTAAAAGCTGGGTCTCCAATATACATACCTGACCAAATTAACACGTAATCACACTTTCTCGCCCTAAGGAAATTCCCACAGATCATCATGCTAATGGTATATTTTATTGCATGTGATTTGTAATGATTGTTTCATGACCCAGAATTTCTTGGATCAAATAAACAACGTTGGCCCTTTGCTGTATGTTTCACCTAGTCCCTACATTTCAGCCGGTAGCAATTTGAATTCTGGGACTTTCAGTTTGTCATTCCCATTGTAAGATTGGACCTACAAAATCCAAGCATGCAGGGTGCAGTTGGTTAAAAAGCTAAGCCTGCCCCAAAGTGTCACCTCTGTGCTACGGCTCTGTGGCAGCTAGTATCGTTCTTGCAAGGAACTTTTGAAAGGTGAATGTTACTACACATTTTCTTTTCACCTACATTCAAAATGTGAACGGGTATTACATGATGAGGGTAGATCTTCAGACTCTTCATACACACAGTCACCGCACAGCCTCTTACACACTGCAGGTACACCCATGATCTATACATACTGCATTTGCTGCTGTTCCAACAAATCGAGTTAGTTTGTGGTCTTTTAGTTTGGCACTTGAATGTCGACTAGTTTCGCGGACGCGCACGTGTTTGTTGGTGTATGTGTAAGGGTAGTATGGGGGAGGTATGGGGCAGAGGCAAGGAGGTGGAGGGAATGGGGAACACCCTAATTAAAAAATAAAACAAAACCAAAAATGTCAACATTCAAGGGTTGAATTTGAAGACCACAAATTAACAATGGTCGATGGAATCACATATGACTGTGGACACAAACATGCTCCCCTTAATAATGTACATACACCCACATAATGCAAGACACCATTACACAGCAAACACACACAATGGCCTACAGTAACACTCTGCACTTACATATGAGAGTGTGCATAAATCCAAACACTACATATGCAACCACACTATATATGCACCCACCCATCAAAGATTCAGGACCAGTGTTCCTGCCAGCATGAATACACTGGTGGCCTAATGGGCTGGGCTATTTGCTCTGCAGGTGAAGGTGATGATAACACACTGACAGTGGTGTGTGTTCAGGTTATGGTCAAGCAGCCTGAAAGAGATCCACAAGAGACAGCAGGGGCAAGATTGGTATACGGCCAAAAGTAAGCCAAGACAGATGTGGGAGTTAAATAATGATTTTGGTGATTGTGGGTGCAATGAAGTAAAGACGTAGCAGAGCAAACCCCACACCACAAATCAAGGAAGCTCAACAAATGGAAAGATCCTGATGACACAGCGACCCAGTGGCGTGGTGCAGTGGGGCGTAAGGGAAAGTTTAGCTGGTGGAACACATTAGCTCATGGAATGATGCAAGCATAAAGTGAGGTTGGTGTTGGTCTGCTGGCACACTTTAACCAAAAAATATTCTAGCAATCATGCCAGGCTAAGGGTGTGCCACCCTCACTGCTGGCTTTTCTAGCCAAGGTCCACAGTTTTGCCACTATTTCTAGTGCCCCGTGTGGAGGCATTTTCTATAGGGTATGCACAACAAAATTCGATTTTCAAAAACTGCAACCACAACCAACAGTACGATATTAAGTAATCTGGCTGTGCCCTATCTCACCTGTGATTTGTACATTCAGATAGATCACATTCCCACCCTGGCCATACACCCATAACGCACACATTCAAGCTCACACTGTACATACACTCACGCACTGCACATACACCTCCACACTAAACGCATAACCTCACACTGTATACAATACACAAGCAAAATCGCTGTCTTTGCCCATGCTTCTTTATTTCAGGCATATAGGCAGCCTGATAGGACACCAATTGTGTATGTATTTTTTTTTCTTCTTTTCGTTGCAATGGGTTTGTCAAACTCAGTTAACAAGATCATAGTTGTCTTCAAGTCGGTCTTCCTAGTTGCAAAAAGGGATTGCGTTCATGCAGGCCAGAGACACAAGCGCATATCATTAGCATAGGTAGGTGGACCTTTCATGGAGCATATGCATGTCCTGTGCATCCGCCACATCCTCACGGCCAGCGTTTTCGTGTGCTTGAGCATCCACCCGCCAGGTACAATCTGGGTGCTTGTGGCAGACAGGGAACACTGGATCCTAAAAACGCCAACTAAGAACACCATGCCCCCGAGCACTATTCTATCTCAGACACTCTGCTACCTGTTCAGCTGTTTCTTTACTTGGATTGTGCCCAGTAGGTGCATTGAAACAAAATATGTGTTGTGTGCAGTATGTGTGGTGTGTGTGCTGTCTTCTCCACACAATGTAATTCGCAGACCAATTTGCAGGAATGGCGCCTTTACCTGCCACTGTTCGATGTGCCATCTGCGAAGCAGTTTCTGTTTAAACTGCAGCCGTCCGTCAAACGACACATAAGTAAAACAAATAACAGTGTTCGGAAAATATTAATGGGAATCTTTTCATAAATGTTTCTGTCATATTCCCCGGGCAAAATGAATCCCACACTCTCTGAAATTGAAGCTTTTCCACCAATTGCCAATATGGGCTGCGTTAAAATGATGCTGCAAAGTGGCAACTCTTGTCTGCAATCACTGAAGCCCATCTTGTTAAATGGTGGCAGGAGCACATTTCCTGAATCTGTTAGTAGGTAAGCATTGGGAGTCCACAATTCTGCCGTGGGCTCCCCTCTCCACTCCCTCAAAACATCCTGCTCTTTCATATAATAAGCATGAACAGGGAGCCCCAAGAATTAACAATGTACACACAAGTGGGAGACCCAAATATTCCAGATAACCAAATATGATAGATAACTTATTGACAGCATTCTGGGTGAGTAGAGAGACAGAAAACAGAGCAAAAATCCTGGATAACTTAGTTATTTGGCATTTATTTTCTCACAAAAATGCTAATGTCACCAGAAATTCCAGCTGCCAGTCAATAGCAGGTTGTGGCTAATGGAGGGCCACGTGACAGAGTTGCTCCTCTACAGTTGTGTGTCATACACTAGATAGGTCATTGCAAAGTTTAGTTGCCTCTGGGTGAATTCCAAGGTGTTGAACTAAGACGCTCTGACACTGGCTGGGTGAGAGAAGTCAAAGGGCAATGGTAGTACCCAGGCGGACATGGTTAAGCAATGGGCCGTCTCAAGATTATTCCTAAATCTCTGCATTGCTCAGGGAAGGCAATGACATGCGATGTTATCATGTATGAAATGTGTTGAGCGTGACATCGACAAATGCAGGTGTCTTGGTGTTGGACTTGATGTAACGGAGAGCCTCATACAGAGTAAGTAAACATCTCTCAAGGCGAGCGAAATATCCATGCTTTGATGGCCCAGCTGAAAGGAAAGTATTCCCCAGTCGTACAAATACTTTCCGCTGAAGAGTTTACAAGAGTCAGAAACACATTACAAGGAATGTGATAACAGCACTTTCACCCAAAGCGACCGCCCCAGTATGGGGTTATTACCCTGGGTACTCACAGGAGGCAAACGTGTTCTAGAGGATTCGAGAGGATTATTGGGAAACTATCTTGATACGTACATATCTGGGCCAGAGTCATTCAGGGCTTGATGTGTTGTTGCATTGATGGGTAATCACCATGCAGTATTTTCTATGTACCCCATGATATAAATATCCCATGCAATCTTGACTCATAATTAAGTGGCATTTGAAAAACAAAAGGTATTTAAAATGTATTTTTTTTTTTTACCATTAAAGCAATGCTCATTTAGAAGTGCTGTAATCAAATCCTGTGTGTAATTGGGACATCGGGAAGACATGAAATTGGCTTCCTGTGATTTTAATTTTGCTTTTTGAAATGTAACTGTTGAGTTAATGGCTTTTGAGAAAAAAAAAACAATCTTTACATGTCAGATGCAACACAGTTTCAAACAGAAAATGCTCATACACTCTTACTGCCTCTTTTTGGGGCACAATGTCGAAATGAGATTGAGAATGCTTTGAAGCACTTCACTTGTGTATAAGCACTTTACAAATTAACAATTACAATTGCAATGCAAAGCGCCTGATTTACAGAATTGTTGGCATGGTACAAAGTGACTTTCTACTGGTGCAAAATGACTTTGCACTGCCAACAAACACCCTGATTTGCATAACAGTGCAAAGTGTATTTGTGCAGTGAAGTGCAAAGTCAATTTGCACTGCAAAAAGTACACTTTGCACTGTTCTGTAAATCACTTTGCACTGAAATCGTACTCTTTGCAAAGCGCCAAATGGGCCCAATTCACAGTGCAAATGGTACTTTTTCAGTGCAAAGTGTTCTGTAAATCAGGGTGTTTGTTGGCAGTGCAAAGTCACTTTGCTCCACTACAAAGTCACTTTGCATCACGCTAAAAATTCCGTAAATCAGGCCTAAAGTATCTGATGTAAATAATTAGAATATTATGTAAAACTGCGGTCAAACATCTGAAAGAAAGAATAATCGGCTGTGGTGAGTACGTGCCGTGGAGGTCACATCAGTCAGAAGAGAGGCAGCACTTTCATTCTGCTTACACAGTGATAGAGTGATGCCCAGGGGAGTTGCTAGGTCTGGAAAAGCCCCGGGGCTAAGCTGATGTCAGAACTGTTGGCACTGGGGGCTAGCTAGTCTTTTGGCTGTAGCTCCTGAGATTCTATCCGGGGCTACAACCAAAAGATCAGGGGCTATAGCCCCCTTAGCCCCCCCTAGCAACGCCCCTGGTGATGCCTAACCTATCTCGATTGCACCGCTCAAGCTGAATTTAGTGCAGGAATGCATATTAGCTTCTCTTTACTGCAGATAACCAAAACAAAAGTTACTTGAGTCTGAGGGTGCCTTAAGCTCCTCAAGCATCTTTGGGCACCAAGACTGTGGGTGCCCCTTCTGATCTTTGTAGGTTCATAGGCTGTGCTTTCATCAGGTGGAGTTTGAATTCGGTGTGGCATTAACACACATAGACAAAGGGCGGGAGAACAAGTTTGATAGCTCCAAGGGGTAATCGTTCTCTCACCAAGATCATCTCTAAATAATAGTTAGACTTGGTGAATATTGTAGCTTTTAATTGTTTAGTGTATATTGGATGAAACTCACAGTTGCTGATTTACAATCTAGTCTTACCCATGGCCTCCAATTGGAAAGGGCTATTTGCAGTGGCGGCTGCTTACAGTGGGCGGAGGGGCGCCACCCCCCCACCACAGAGAGAAGAAGAAGAGAAGAGAGTGAGTGTCTCTTTCTCTTAAGAGTTAGTTACGTTTAAACCTGTGCAGAGTGGCACAGATTAATTATTTATTTATTAATCTGCCGCTCTGCGCGGCCTTGCAGCCTGGGCTGCTGTCCTGGCCCAGGCCTGCCGCCTGCTACTGCGGCAGGGCGCGTCCAGATTTAGTAGCTTTTCCGGCAATGTAGAGTGCTTGGAGCTCGTAGCTCCACGCACTCTACGTAACCAGTCACCCATTGAAGAGGCTGGCCCTGCACTCTTTGGCATTCTACGCAAACAGCGTAGAGTGTCCTCTCCTCCTTGTGGGCCATAGCAACAAGTTGTGGATAGATTGTCATTGGCTGTTTGCCAGCCAATGACAATCCGTGTGTTGTGTGTGGTGGGTGGAGTCGGGTCATGGGCACAAGGTGCCTCGCCTTCCTTCTAGTTCTTTCTTTTCGAGGGCCCTGTTGCTGCTCAGCTGCTGGGCGACATGGACTTCTTCCAGCCAGGGACCTCACCATCAGGCCCATCCACAGACGAGACTGGTCACCGGACGTGCTGCCTCGGCTCGCCTGCTGCCTGCCCTCCTCCTGACAGAGTCCAGCGCCCAGCGCCCAGGCTAATTGATTAACAAAGCAGGTAAGTTAATTTAATAGTAACTGCGACTGAATCCTGCCCACCTGAATACAAGTTGCGGCCTGCACAATGCTGGTCATGTACTTGTGTGGGCCGCGGCACGGCACGTGTTCGGGGTTGCAGTAAGTTAAACAAACTTGCTTGTTTAATTTCTGCTGCACAGCCTGCGTTGCTGAATCAATCCAATCCTGCCCGCGGGCCGCCTGATTCGGTGATTCCGAATATGCGCTGCGGCCTGCATGGTCGTGACTCGTGTACTTGTGTGGGCCAGGGTCGTGGCGCGTGTTCAGGGTTGGCAACTTGCAGTGTATACTTAAGCTTGTAAGCTTGTAAATTCAGGCCTACAAGATTAGGGAGGAGCATACACTGCAATTTGCAAGTCTGCAATGGGGGTCCGGCGGTGTATTCACTTGCCCGACCGCTTTGCTTTGTTTGATTGAGCCACTTTGCCGTATGATTTGAATCAATTTTATGGTTTTATATTGTGTCACCAACGGTGACACAAATAAAAACCATAATATTGATTCCAACCATCAGAGGCCTCACACACTGGCATACAGTTTTTCGCATTGATGGGTTCTACTGCCAGTGCATGGCAAACGCTCCCCGTTAAGCAAGAGCTTCAGAAGGCCCTAGGGAAGGGACCGCTTACATGAAAACGGGGCTACAGACATTTAGTGCCAGGATTGGAACACGTGTTGGTGGGACTGCTGTAACACCAGGTCTTTTGGTTGTAGCTCTGGATAGAAGGTCAGGGGCTACAATCCAAAACGCAAGCTAGGCGTGAGTCCCGAAAGTACCTACATCAGCGTAGCCGGATCTTTTCCAGAACTAGCAACACCCCTGCGCTAAAGTTCTTCCCTTTTGGGTCATTGTCTGTATCTAATTATTGTACCATATTATCTTGTATAGCGCTCTGGCGGCCGCACTCTACACATGTAATACATGAAAAATGAAATGAAATGTACAAGTCGATAGACTCGTTTTGAGAGTTACCTCCCTAGTGTTTTCCGGGCTTTATGTGGTCTTTTACAGCATGTACCGATTTGGGAAGAACTAATACATTGCAAACATATATACATATATTTCACTTTTATTTTAATCAAACCTGTGTGATATCTTATATAGAACTCAAAATCCTAAAGAGAAATTAATGTGGAGAAATAAATCATTATCTGAGTTTAGTGATGTTTCATATTTGGTATGGCTAGTTTTTTCTGAAAGTATTTCTTTAAAAGGCACTTTCCCACACCTCTGTGCCTTGCAGGTACCCCGCTGTTCCGGCCCTGGTGCCTTCCTGTCACCGTCAGAGGTGGGGTTTTTCGTGTTTCTGCTTCTCGTTATTAGAAACAGAGGCCCGGCTCCCTGAGCACTGCAGTTTTGGGAAGACGGATTCATCCCTCTGCTATGACATTCGGGGTGTGGTGGTTAGGAGGGGGGGGGGGTTTGCAACAGTTTTGCTTGATTTGTACAGGCATGAGGCGGGTGGTAGATGCACAGGAGAAGGGGGGAAGGGCAATGTACAGCATTGTGCGGCCCCCGTTGCTTGGCGAGACTGCTTTACATGTGGCTGCAGGTTTAGGAAGCTAAGGGTTAAATGCTGTGGGAGCCAAGGCTCTGTCGTCTCTGTATGCTGCTTGTATCGAACATAGCACTTTGTGGTGCTGGTAGTCCAAGGTAGCGCTGTGTGGTGCTGGCAGTCCATGGTAGTGCTGTGTGGTGCTTCTGGAGCTCAATGGCAATGCTGGTCACTTGGCTTGAGGATAGTGATGTTTGATGCTGCTAGATTGCTGTGCAGTGTATTTCATGGGGCTGATGGCAGTTCTGGATGCTGGTTGGTGCTTGGTTGCATTACTGTGCACTTCTAGGGGTGGCTGGTAGTGCTATTTGCTTCAGCCACTTGATGGTAGTGCTGGACATTACAGCTGCTCTGAAGCCCCACTACTCGCAGGCAACCTTGAGCGCAGGTCAGGGCCATGAATCCACACACCTGACCCTTGGTTATCAATATGATATGGCATTCATAACGCGCCTATACACAAGTGTTTCACGGCACAATGAGGCAAGGGAGAGGGAACAGAGGGAAGACAGACAACGATTCTACCTACTAGGCCAGGTGTCATTTAGATCCCGCAAGTGCATGGGAAGGAGGGGGAAAGTGCAGTACATGGGATAAAAGAATAAATAAACAATAAGTAAAGTACGGCCAGCTGGTGGCAAGTGCGAGGGTAAGTGCAGACATCCGGTGTCAAGTTCTGGTAGTGGGACTGTATGGATACAGAAAAACAGCACATTTTGGAGGCCATTTTTCAAAAAGCTTTGCTGGTGACAACCCCCCCGCACCTCCCTTGGGTGGTGTAGGCTTACGCCCCACCAGGTTTCAAACTCACCAGCCACCACTGGCTATTTGATTTGCAAATAAGTTAATATGAGTAACCGACAAACATTTGATTTACTCCAAATAGGTCACGGGTACATTGGGATTAAGTTATAATGTATGTGCCCATTAATACGTTGTGTGCCCGATAGAAGCAATGGGTGCATAGCAGACTAATATAATGTATTTGTGTCTTTACTGAAGCAGGGTCCGATTCCTGCTGTAAAAGACTAGGAAACATGACAATCATGATTCATATTTCATTACAAATTGCAGCGGTTCTGAATACTTATTTTGTTGTTGCTGCAGGTAAAGCAGTTCTTAAAAGATGACAGAAAACACAGTGGAGCTCATTTTATCAGTACTCTAATTTGAAGCTGGGACATGGTACTTTTGTACTCAGACACAGTCATTTCCCCACTGTCAGATTTTGGTCATCTGCATGGTGGAGTGCAAATGTGAAGGTCAAAAAGTGGCATACATGCATGTATTCTGCCGTTTTCTTCATGCAGTTGCACTCCACCATAAAAATGAGTAAATGCTGCCTATCATGCTCACATGGCAAGCAGCATCTACAATTACAATTAAATGCTGACTACAGTGCGTGCATGGCAGGCAGCATTTAATTGTAATTGTAAACGTTGACTGCTATGTGTGCCTGGTAGGCAGCGTTTACTCATTTTCACGGTGGAGTGCAGATGTTCATGGCAAAAGACTATGTAAACATATGTATGCCACTTTTTGACCTGCGGATTCCGCACCCTGCCGTGCAAATGACAAAAAAGTGCTGGCAGGGACCGAGCTGCACCTGAATGCAAGCATACCAGGTCCCGACCATCAAATTAAGTTTCCATAAAATGAGGTCCTGCATCTGTCCCTTTTTTTCTTGCTTGATATCTCTCATTTGTGTCCCTATGTGGGATGTTTTTACCCATGCATCCAAGCCCTACAATAAAACTGTGCAGTACTGGCATGGAAAACATCATGATGGCCAGAACTCCCCAGAGAGTGCACAGGGAAAACATGAAGAATAGGCTGCCACCCATTTTTGCCTATGTTGTGAGCACAGGAGGGCACTGCCTAAAACCACCAGTGGGATACACACACAGTAGCCTGAAACCATTGGGAATGGCAATGCTGATTGCAAAAAAAAGCAACTCAGAACTGTGGGGAATTCATTTTCTTAATCCCAAAAATGGTTGCATTACCAGTACTCACCACTATCAGAAAGCCAGCGTTTTAAAACCACCAGACTTTTGTGTAAAACTGAACAAATGAAACAAAACCAGACCAAGGAAAGACTTGCTAAGAGGTGGATACAATGTAAAACTATATTCTGAAATCACTTGAAGGAAGTAATTATTTGATGTATATGTAAAAATTGTCAGTTTCATTTGAATGTAGAAAACTGGGACCAAAATGTGACATTTAGCTGAAACCTGGCTTAATGAAACTGGATTCTGCCTGGCAACTACCCCCGACAGGAGTTGAAACCTGCTCAGCCACTCCCCTTGCCAAAAGGAGTTGTCACCTCTCTGATTAGATTAGGGGTGGAGCAGCTGGGGACTACAGGGAGTTGAACAAAGGCCTGTCCTGGACTCAGGCAAATGTTATAATGGGGGGCCGTAAAGTGGCTTCCTCTTAGGGGAAACTGGGAGGTGCAGTGCCTCTGCTAGCAGCTGAGCTTGGGGGAAGTGGATAAACCAGTTATTCCACCCAATGATGTGGGAAGCCACACCCCTTTTTGACCAGAGCATAATTTTAAAAAGATAGATAACTCATAGTGCGGACTTGTCAGAATTATATAAGTAATTGTGATTTTTCTGTGAACATTTTAAGAGGCGTTAGGACCCTGTGGTGTATTCTGGGGGGTTGCTAGCGGAAAATAGGGTCTTACTCCAAATGTATGCATGTTAAAAATCTGACACTTTATCATCTGTAACCCATATCCCTGGTGCACATTTGTGTAAAATCTGGAAAGGCTTAGAGATCTTTATCTGGATGAAAAGGGGAGAATTCTGTCATCAGTGGACACGACATCGTACAAAGACAGGGATCGGATGGTTTGGTGCTACAGAAAATATGTTAACTGGACCTATAATATTAGAAAAATGGTGCATAGATAAATATGTATTTGGGTCAGAAATAGATTTGTGTGCAATCTGACAAGGGGAGGTTCCTTTGACCATAAAACCTACAGCATCACTCTGACTCACATTTCCTTCCCCCAATCAAGGGAGAGAGGAGGAATTGGCCAATGATAAGTGAGAGGGGCAGGTTTAGTTATGACCAACGCACACACCCACTTTCCAAAACACATAAAAAGAGACTGCTGGGACAGGTAGAGACATTCAATTCCATTTGCTGCGGAGCATGCTGACCGACGACCTCACATCCAGAGATCCAACACTTAGACTTCCAAGCTAAACAGAGACTACAGAACTTTTAACCAAGAAGGCCCACTACAAGCAAAAGTATTTGTCAGCAGGCCTCAAAATCATTTGCAAACTCTTCCACAGCCGGGCGAGCTGTCTGAATTCTTTTGCCAAGAACTCTTGCCAGTACCCAGAAAGCAGTGTTACATCCAGAATCCACTTGATCCGGACCGGAAAGCAGAGCCGTATCCAGAACCAGAAGCTGCTGAATCCAGAGAGGCTAGACCAGCAGAGCAGAGCTGACCCAGACCGCTGTGAGCAGAACCAGAGAGCTGACCCAGATCACTGTGAAGTGCCGAGACCAGAACCGGAGTCCAGTCCAAAACCTGACCAGATCCGTGGCGAGTCCTATTTCACATTTATATTGTGAGTACCTAACAGAACTGTGCAGAACCAATCTCTTAGTTAAAATAATCGAATCCAAACTATTTTAACCTAAGTAGAACTGCCTCCTAGAAATCGTGTCATCGGTCATTTTTAAAGCTGCACAACTGTCACCTGTCAATTCTGCAGCTGCAAGCTGTCACCTGTCATTTTGAGTTTACTTTAAATCCGAAAAACTACCTTTATTTAATCGTCCATATCTCTGGAACCGTTTGGGATAGGAACGAAATTTACCGCAATTTGTGATTTTGGCTCAATTTCTCCACTTGTCAAAATAGCAGCTCCATTCTTTCCTTTGTTAAAATCCGTTTGCAACTTGGTAATAACTCATAGAGCATTGCTAAAGTGAGCCTCAACTAATACCAACACGCATCTCCCACTCACCCTGCATCTCTAGAGGGAATTAAAATCAATTGGCACATTTTCCCATCCATTGCCATCCCATTTAAAAAGCATTTTGGGCCTGTGTTTCAAACTCCTACCTGTTTCCTCTAAGCTTGCTGGGGGGGAACTGAATTTCGTATTGTATTTGATTGCATTCCTGAGAACTGCGTGCTCCTCTTTCCATCTCCTTCCATTTCTTACATTACATAGGGGAGGGGGTGAATTGCCAGAGAAAAAGTGATTATCTTATCTTTTGCTAAAATCACATCAAGTATTTCTGAACTGCATTTTATTCCTCATTGCTTTTCCCTTGAAATCATAAAAGTATTTTTGCTACTTTACCCATCCTATACTAACTCCTCATCGATTGTAAAGAAGTGTGCTAGTGCCAGATTACCCATTGTTGATCAACATCATATGTCTAAGTGTACTATCAGATATTAATTTAAAATAAAGTGTGATATATATATATATTGTTTAAATTCTCAAATAAACCTTTTAATTTGCAAAACAAACCTACTTCTTGGCTCAGTGCGGTCAGGGGGATTCTAAGAGGGGGTGTTATACAAGGGTGGTCATCCAGAGTACTGAACTGGACATAAAGATATATCAATAAGGGTTTCCATTCAGTATCCCAGACTAGGCATTGACTTAGCTGCAGTGTTGAATTGAATCCTCTTACACCTCTCACAGGCAGAGTTTGGGAGTGAGTCAGATGTACTGGAGCTAATTTTGCTCTAAATGGGTATTGCACGGAGGGGGCCACTTATATTTCCAATTACGTGCAAACAAGTCCCCTTAAGGCATATTTCGTCATGTGCCCTTCCGAGTGCAAAAAAGAAGTGTAAATAAACAGGGAAGCCTCTTTACACCTCCCTTTTGCACTCCATAGTGCGCATAGAGTAAATGCCTCCCACCATGTATGCATGGTAGCAGCGTTTACAATGATTTCCTCAGGAGTTTGCCTGCTGTTTCTTCTGGTGTAAAAAGCAGGCGTATTGCCCAGGAAATCATTCAGTATCCCAGACTAGGCATTGACTTAGCTGCAGTGTTGAATTGAATCCTCTTACACCTCTCACAGGCAGAGTTTGGGAGTGAGTCAGATGTACTGGAGCTAATTTTGCTCTAAATGAGTATTGCACGGAGGGGGCCACTTATATTTCCAATTACGTGCAAACAAGTCCCCTTAAGGCATATTTGGTCATGTGCCCTTCCGAGTGCAAAAAAGAAGTGTAAATAAACAGGGAAGCCTCTTTACACCTCCCTTTTGCACTCCATAGTGCGCATAGAGTAAATGCCTCCCACCATGTATGCATGGTAGCAGCGTTTACAATGATTTCCTCAGGACTTTGCCTGCTGTTTCTTCTGGTGTAAAAAGCAGGCGTATTGCCCAGGAAATCATTAGTTTTACGCCAGCATGAAAATGTCATGCTGCCGTAAACCAAGTTGTTTTTGATGGCATAGTGTGAAAAGGAGGCAGAAATGTAACTCCCATTCCAACTGCTCCCTCCTTCTTCAAAAACAATGAAAACTCACCAGAGTATGACCAGAGGCCTTAAGACCTACACAACTCTGTAACGCCTGTCTTTACTGTCTTCATTTACACTCCGCGGGACTTCAAAATGAGCTTCACTGTGTCTGCCTCTGTTGCCCACTCGGGTGGGCAAATGAATGACATCCAAGAAGGCAGGAACACGTGTCTGGGGTAGCTGATGACACGCTTGTTCATAAGAGAATAGCATAGCATTTCAGTGTGGGACTGCCCTTGTGCGTGGGACCAGATAAACATATGCAAATATTTTCATATGCAGCCACCCTGCAACATGGGGCTAGGCTCCACAAATGTGCCCATCTGATTTGACTTTACTGCATCTCTGTGTCGCAGCCACCTGGCAATATGGGGTCAGGCTCCATGATTATGCCCAATTGAACTCTTTTGCACTTTTGTGATGTAATTACTGTCTGCTTGCTCATACATGTTACCAAACCTTTGTAACCACTTTGGGGGTAATTCATGGATTATTTGTGCCGAAAAAAACGGGATTTGTGTGCCATTCTTCCCGCAAATCCCCATTTGTTAAACAGGGATTTGCGAGCAGAATGGTGCACAAATCCTGTTTTTTTTTGGTGCAAATACTCCATACCCTCTTTATCTTTTCTGCTCTATGCATTGTAATTACTCACTGCTCACTCTGACTTGTAACCATAAGCACTGTAACCAATCTCTTAAGCATAAGCGCCTAGATACCTCTGGGTTTTGTGCTCTATATAAATAAATAAATAAACACAATAAATATTTCTCCAGTGTCAAATGTGTAGTGATCTAAAAAGTGATTTTAGACCCTGCTGAGTGGGTACGCACTCATAGAATAGGTTATGCGTTTCCATCCCTTTTCAGTAAAGGGGCTCCCAGGCTTTTGCCAATTCAGTTTGTAATTTACAAGAATATATCTCCAGGACTGGAAAAGGCACTCACCCATGCCCTCCGAGAAGTTAAGGAGGTTATATCACCCTGTTGTTTTTCCCTTATCTGAAACAGGGACAAGTGAAAACGTGGTATGGGTGTGTGAGGCAAAGGCATGTATGTGTCACCTAATCTGCACACTTATGCCATATAATTGATACATGCAGTTATAACAGTTTCAGTGATTTCCCAGTCGTGCTTGCTGCAACTGGCATGAATATCTAGTCGATCCATTCGACTCGATTACTGCATTAGACTGCACCTAAACCTACCAAAGGATTTCATCAAACACTTTCAGCACCTTCAGAACCCTGCTGCACATCTTCTCTGTTAACTTAAACCCTCCATTCTCCATAGTGTCTCCCTGTGCCCAAGCAAATACAATTCAAGGTGTTATGCCCCAATATGTAAACGATTCATGTGAATTCCCCAACATTTCTTGTATTTAACTTGTGTTGTTACCACCAACTTTATTATCGCCAAAGAGGGCCAAATGCGAATATAAAACAAAGCACCTAGTTTGTTTTTTATTCAGGGGTCAAGTCCTATAAATTAAAGTGGGGGGACTCATCAACAAACGCAATCGGATGTGACGTCGCCAGAAATGCGCATATCAAGGTGCAAAAAGCAGATTTCATTGAATTGCCTTGCATAACCACCCAAATTGAACAGGACGAATGGCAACTGCCTTTCATAAAATCAACACACACACAACCAAGAGAGGAGATTTTCTTCGAATAGTGTTTTTGAAAACTTTGAAAGGTGTGCATGTTTTAAACTGCAAGAACCAATACACATGTTTTCCCTGGGACTTGCAGTACCGAAATGGGACATTTCACCTTTAGTTGTTTGTTATTTTTCATCAGGTTATATAGTGCAGTAGTGAAGTGTCCGGCCTACAAATCTGCCGACTGCGGTTTGATCCCCGAGGTCGACTTTAATTCATAAGTTCAAAGGAGGACATTCAATGTTTCTCATTTTACCTGGGGGGACTAAGTCCACCCTCTCAATAAAGTGGGGGGACTACGTCCCCACGAGTGTACCCTCGACTTGAGCCCTGATTTTATTATTGAAAATGAGAGCCTATCTTGCTGCTGTCCTCCAAAACAGTTTCCAACCTCTAGCTGTACTGTAGACCGTAAATACGTGTGATGTGAAACATCCTTGTTGTATGTTATGCTGGAGTATCAAAACGTGACAGGTTCTGTTATACCAGGTATTGTGTTATTTCTATTAGGTAATGCTGGTCTGCATAGCTGAACTCCTAATGTATAAATGGGACAGTGTTTTAGCATTCAGGTCACAACGATGGAGGCGTGTGGTAATGAACGTATTATGCTGTAGTATCAAAACGTGGTAGGTTCTATTATACCAGGTTTTGTGTTATTTATATTAGGTAATGCTGGTCTGCATAGCTGGACTCCTAATGTATAAACGGGACAGTGTTTTAGCATTCAAGTCACAATGATGGAGGCGTGTGGTAATGAATGTATTATGCGTGTATGATGTATGGACATTGTTAATGGGATGTTATGGTTAAGTTGCTCCAATACAATCATTAGAAATTCAATAAAGAAACATTGTCAAAGTGTCATTGTGGTTAAATTGCACTAATAAATGCCTGTTAAATTCAGTGAAAACATGTTGTCAAAGGAATGTTATGATTGCAGGGCAAAAACTAAAAACCAAAGAAATGTACCAGTAATGGTAAGCTATGCAACAAAAACCTGTGCCACTTCATTTGGGGGTCAACCTATGTTCTCTCTGGCATGTTTGGACCCACTCATCCAAGTCCTACAACATTGCTGGCAGCGGAAACATCTTAATGGCCGCCGGAAAGCATGCTGCTCACCAGAGATCATCCAAAAATGCGCAGTAAAAATCTGAAAAATAGGCTGCCACACACTTTTGCCAGGTGAGTGAACACAGGAGATCACTGCCTAGAACCACCATTGGGATACTTGCACAGTAGCCTGAAACCACTTGGAAATAGCAATACTAATTGCCAAAAGCAACCCAGAGCTGTTTGGGAATTCATTGTCTTGATCGTCAAAATTGCTAAAATCATGGCTCACAAAACCACCAAAGGGTTACAACTTCTTGTTGGGTGTTCTACATCTCTACTGCAAAAATCCACATCAATACAATATCAGCAACAATCATATGCTATCAAAGTAAAATCCCCTTCTAAAGATAGACCGCTGTCAAAAATGGGTGCAATACCGGTGCTGGCCACTGACCGACATTGGTGATCTAAATTCTGACAGGAGACCTGTATTTCAGAAGCTAAACAGTAGCCTGATGCAGTTCAGACTTCAAAAGGCTTGCTGTCCCCGGGAATCCTTCACACCTGGGGACTCCACACCAGAAGGCAGGATATCACATGGTCCTGTTGATTAAGAGGGAGGAGATGTTCCCTACAGCCTGGAGGAAGGAACAATGGGGGCTTTGGGGTGAACAGAATATGCTGATTTGAGGTGTGACCACAACAACTGCTCTGGGAGAAATAAGAAATGTGACCTCTGAGTCAAGCCAAGCTTCTAGGGGCGGGGACAAACCAATGGGTGTACTGAAGTGAAGGCAAATATATGTTTTATAAGAATACTGATAACTAATTGTAACCAGCTGATAGAAATGTACAATTTTGAGATTCTAAAAATGACACCTTCACTCACAATTCAAGACTAAGTTGGACAGCCGTGGGATGCTCTGAGACCAAATCCTGGATTTATTAATATTGTAGACACTGGCCCTCATTACGACCCTGGCGGAGAACCATGGTGCAATTTGCCATGGTCCATGGCGCTAAGCTGCCAACTCCGCCATGGTGGTTGGCGGACTGACCGCCCCATTCCGACCTTGGCGGGGCGGTAAGTCCCCAATCCCCATTTACCCTTCCCCATTCCCATTTTTGCCCCATAGGGTATAATGGGAGTGGGGAAGGCGTTAATTACGCCACCGTAAATTACGGTGGCGTAATTTACAACAAGTCCCATAGCGCCATGGATTTTTCCGCCAGGCGTAAAAATCACCATGGCGCTACGGGAACTCGTAGTCAGGCGGAAAGGTACGCCATGCTTTACGCCGGCGTAAACCCCTTTCCGCCAGGGTCGTAATGAGGGCCACTGTGTTTAAACTAGAAAAATGCAAACTTACAGTAATATGCGCAGAGAGGGTGTGTACCTCTGTGTAAGGTTTGGTGCGAAACCAATATTGCAAAACCCATGAAAATCACGAATAAGTTGTCATTTCTGAACCCAAGTTCTTAGAAAGAGTAGGATTGAACAGAGACCTGTCTTAATTAATGTGTGATGTGTACATGTAATTTCAACAGCTTGTGTATCTGGGAAGCATGTTTGGTTATGAAAAATTGTTTTCTAAGTAAATGCAAGGGGGAGTGTCCTTTCCTTCAGCCATAAAGATGATACCTGATGACTCATTTTGACTCACTATTCCCTTCTCCGGTCAGAGGACAGTAAACCCTTTAACCTATCAAGATCCTCAGAGGGTTGGGCATAGAAAGTCAGCCTGCACACCCCCTTTGAGAACACATAAAAAGAACCACTGAGACCCAGATAGGGACACTTGTTTTTCCACTACTCATCGATTCCTGCACAGCACGCTGCCCGACCATATCCAGACAAAAACTCCAGACTCCTGAGGCTGCAGGCTCAAGAACTTAGATTCCAGATAGCTCCAGAACCAAAATCTAGAACTAAACTCTAGAACCATGGAGAAAAGAGGCCTAATCCACAAGCTGAATCCTTTTCAGAGGCCCCAGAATCCAGCAACCTAACCAAACTATTCAACAGCCTTGCCGTGCTGTTTGCTTCTGGCCCAGAACCCCGTGCCAGAACCGAAATCCAGGGAGAGCAGTGCTGTATCCAGACCAACCAGACCACTGAGCAGTGCTGATAGCAGACCAGAGAGCGCGCTGTGAGCAGAACCAGTGCCTGACCGTCCGGTGGCGAGAGTGCAGTCCCAGACCCATTCCAGTACAAAACTAGGAGTGAGTATCCAGTCTAAGAATTGTACAGAACCAATCTCTTAGTCTAAAATAATCTTATTTAAACCATTTCAACCTGGCCAGACTTGCATAGAAATCGTTTGTCCATTCTGTGATTTCAAATCTGTAAAAGCGTCATCTGTCATTCTGAAAGATTTACTTTATTTTTGAAAATCTACCTCCACAAAAACGTCCGTATCTTTTGAACCGCACGTCCTAGAATCGAGATTTAACTGTCAATTTAAAGCTAAGATCCTAAGATTTCCAACTCTTTATAGTTTTTCCGTAATCATGCTTAGGCACTCAGAAAAAGTGCCTCAAATTGAAAAATGAGCTCCTGTCAAAATTGTTGTCTTTTGCTTGCAACTGCTGAATTTCGTTTTCAACCTGATAATCACTCATGAATCATTGCTAGTGGTGATCTGTCCCAATTGAAAGTCACTATCACCTACCCTGAATCTCCTTTAGTGAATTAAAATTATTTTTAGCATAATTTTCACTTCATTGCAATCACATTTAAAAGTATTTTTGCCTGTTTTAAAGCATACCGGTTTTCTCTAAGCTTGCTGGGGGGAACTGGAATTTGAACTGCATTTGATTGTAAACCTAAAAACTGTGTGCTCTTCTTTCCATCTCTTTATATTGCCTAAGGGGGGGAGTGAGTTATCACAAGGGAAAAAGTGATCATATTATCTATTTTTGAAACCATATCAAGTTTATTTCTGTGCTGCGTTCTTTCCCATCTTGCATTTCCTTGAAACCATACAAGTAGTCTCTGCTACCTTATTCTTTCTATACCAACTCCTCATTGATTGAAGAGTGTGCTCTTGTAACATTACCCATTGTTGATCACTATTATATTCATAAGTGTGTTATCAAATATTAATTTATTCATAAAAGTGATATATATATATATATATATATATATATATATATATATATATATATATATATATATATATATATATTGTTTAATTTTTCCAATAAACCTTTTCATTTGCAAAACAAACCTATTTTTTGGCTCAGTGAGGTCAGGGGGATTCAAAGAAAGGGGCGTTATATAAGGGTTCATCATCCAGAGTTAAGAACTTTAAATCAAAATATATAAATAAGGGCTTCCATTGGGCATCCCAGACTAGGCATTGACTTAGTTGGATTGCTGGATTGAAGTCACTTACATCTCCCTTGCTACCCATGCAATCTCCATTGCTACCCCTGTAAACAAAATAAAAAAAACATCTTTTTTTTTAATGGAATCTCTTGGAATAGTGGGGGCCCACTGCCGCACAGTCTTCACCCATCCACAGTGCGAGAAGGACGTGCTCAATCGGGGTTGGGGCTGACCATGACATGTGGCAAGTGTCACAGGCCATATCCAGCTCAAACCCTTTCTCCTCTGGTTTCCTTGCGGGTTCTTCGCAGATCATATTCAAGAACAAAGAAGCTAACCCCGATTCCTGGTTTGTGAGCTTCATGGAGGAGCCAAGAGTGGCATGGAGTGACGGACTGAAGCTGGAAAAACTGGTAAGAAGGCTTTTTAAAAAAAAAATGTGATGTATATTTTGCATGTGTGAAAACATTATTAAGTTGCTCCAATAGACACATTGAAATTCAATGAAAAAACATTGTCAAAGCGTCATTGTGGTTACATTTCTCTAATAATATCCTGTTAAATTCAGTGAAAACATTTTGTCAAAGGAACGTTATGGTTGGAGGGCAAAATCTAAAAACCAAATAAATGTACCAGTTATAGTAAGCTTCTTCACTGATCATATACAAGAACCAGGAAGCTCTCCCGATTCCTGGTTCCTGTTTGTGAGCAGCATGGAGCAGATGCCTTTAATACCAGAATCAGTAATGCATCCTCTGACAGCAAATAACTATTTACCATACTCAAGGAGTTGGAGAATCCGATCCCCATAATCAACCCAGTCCAAACAAGCAAAGAATGATGTACCACCACCATAAAAAATCAAGCTATTACAAAATAAAATCATCTCCAAAAGAAATCTCCTTTCTGATAAACACTCCACGTCTAACCAAATCACCATGAATATAGAAGATACCACCCCCCTCTTCAACTTCACACCAGTCTCCCATGATGTAGTACTTAATACTATATCCAAACCTAAAGCTTCTAATTGCAAAGGAGACAACTTTCCAATGCACCTAATTAAACTATGTGCCCCTACCCTCACACCTATAATCACAAACTTTGTGAATGCCTCTTTCTACACCAATCGGGTCCCAGTCAGCATTAAAGTGGCATGGGTCACCCCTCTACTAAAAAAGCCCACTCTAGATCCATTAGTGCCCACGAACTAACGGCCCATTACGACTGTCCCCTTCTTACTTAAAATCATCGACAAAATAGCCTATAACCAAATACAAACCCACCTCGAACAAAATAACTTGCTAGGAGCTAGACACTCTGGCTTTAGTCCCAACCACAGCACCGAAACAGCCCTCCTGGACTTGAAAATCCAACTGGACTCTATTAGAGATTCAGGCAAATTAGCCACCCTACTTTTACTGGACCTATCAGCAGCGTTCAACTTGGTAGACCACACAAACTATGCGACACTCTAAAGAATTTTTCCAGCAACACCACACAGTGGATCAAATCCTTTTTAACGGACCGTACATTCAGAGTTGCCATCGGAAATTTTGCAGCGGACCCCATAGTAGTACCCATAGGAGTCCCCCAGGGATCCTGCCTCTCTCCCACCCTCTACAATGCATACACTAAACTCCTACACCAACTTTGCAGATGACACCCAGATCCTCATCCCCATTACAGGTGACTATACCCAAGACACCTACACCATCAATAAAGTATACTCTATAATCCAAAATTGGATGGCCCTCAACAGTTTCTGCCTTAACAATGAGAAAACGGAGGTCCTCATCGTGGGCGCCCAAAAAAGAACAAGCACCCTCCACTCTGACTACTCTCACATCAACATTGACGGTACACTGATCCCAGTACTCAAACAAGTCAAAACTCTTGGTGTTTATATAGATGCCAACCTCACCATGCACAAACAAATTGCAGCCCTTTCCTCGTCCACAGCCTACACAGCAAAACTTATTGCACTCAGCTGCCAATTTCTTACCCCTTTAAATTGCATCACTTTGGCCAGAGCACTGATCTTAATGAAATTGGATTATTGCAACATCCTCTTTCTAGGAACCTCCAAATCCAACTTAAGTAAAATCCAATTATTACAGAACAAAGCCCTTAGAGCGGCATTGGGTATAAAGAAATCCGAACACATATCCAGCATCAGAAGAGAAAACCACTGGCTGCCAATTGAAGCAAGAATCATTTTCAAAACTCTTAGTATCGTCTATAAATGTATCACCAACAAAACACCTAGCTACCTCAACAACACCATCAAGAAAAAAATCTCCTGTAGGACACTGAGATCCAATAAACTGGCCCTCTTAGAAGTTCCTCAGTACAAATACAGTAGAGCAGGAGGACGTAGCTTCAAAGTCCTAGCCCCATCGCACTGGAACGCACTACCCCTTAGCATCAAAAATGAGGACACCCTACTAAAATTCAAAAAACCACTGAAAACTTGGTTATTCAACAAATATTAACCTCAACTAGACCTCAGTACTAGAATGTTCTTGGTTTACCTCCTTTCCTTGACACTAAGGGCCTCATTACCCGGTAGGCGGTGAGCCATGGCGCTATTAGCGCCATGGCTCATGCTGGTAAAATACCGGCACCGCCTAGGCGGAAAGGGGATTTACCGCCCCATTCCAAGGTTGGAGGGGCGGTAAATCCCCTTTCCTCCATTGCCCTTCCCCTTCCCCATTCCCATTTCTGCCCCATAGGGCTCTATGGGAATGGGGAAGGCGCTTATTACGGCACCGCAATTTTGCGGTGCCGTAATTAGCTCCGAGGTCCCTTAGCGGGTTGGATTTTAACGCCTGCAAAAAGCAGGCGTTAAATCCCCCAACCCGCAAAGGGACCTCGTAGTAAGGCGGTAGGGATTTACCGGTACCGGTATTTTACCGGTAAATCCCTACCGCCATCCGTGTAATGAGGCCCTAAATGTATCTCCCATGGCCAACATGTATCTCCAGGGGTCCCCTTTAGACCTGCAACTAGTGCTTAAACAAATTGTGATTGGCTACTTTGACCAATTGTAACTTAGTATAAGAAACTTGATGACATGACTTTATTTGGAACTTAGTGTAAACTTGTTTATATGACTGTAACTGCAACACTGTATAAAAATGCGATAATTCACCTGTAATTTCGCCGTGATACCTTCGGGTCTGGGCGAGTAACACATGTAATAAATAAATAAATAAATAAATAAATAAATAAAATGGAGGGCCGGGGGTGGCCTGGAGTGATGTACTGTAGCTGGAAAAACTGGTAATAAGGCTTTTTCAAAATACATTTGATGTGTATTTTGCATGTGTGAAGTGCGTGTCAAATATATGTATGTACTATGGGTCAGTGAGTGGTGGGTGAATGATATGAAATATGATAGTGTTTTTGATTGAATGTTCAGGGTGGGTGGGTGTGTACCTGTGTAGATAAGGCAGTGAGAGTGGACGCAAGAGAAGGTGTATGGGTCCGTGAGTGGCGGGTGAATGATCAGGAATGTGATAGTGTGTGTTTGGATGGTCTGGGTGGGGTGCGTTCCTGTTTGGAGAATGCATTGCAAGTTGATGTGAGAGGTTTATGGGTGAGTGAATGGTAGGTGAGTAGGAATGTCAATGTGTGTGTAAATGTTCTGGGTGGGTGGGTGCCAATGTAAGTGTATGTGTGAGCAGGTATATGGGCCAGTGACTGGTGGGTGAATGAGTATGAATGTGATTATGTGTGTATGTGTGTGCATGCCTTTCTGGTGAATGCAGTGTAAATGAGTGTGAGAGGAGATGTATGCGTGGGCTAAAGGGGATGTGTGTGTGTGTGTGTGTGTGTAAGGCCTTGGGAGAAAGGGCTTCTGTAGTACATTTTTGGCACATCCTTTATTGACTTTGCATGTTTTTACTGGTATTTTTTCGGGCAAAGCCAAGTTGATATGTGTCATTACCTGGCTAGACTGGCATTTTGGCACAGCCAATCTAGCCATTGCTTACTGTGGCATGACATTTATTACGTCATCTTTGAGAAAGCAAGCATGCTAAGTAGTATTACCTCGCTAGACTGACGTTTTGGTGTAGCAACCTGTATATTTCTTACTGTGGCATGACTTTTATTAACTGAGCATCTATGATGAAGCATGGATGATTAGTGATTTTATGGGTCTAGGCTGGCTTACATTGGAACCAGTTTGGACATGATTTCTTATTGTGACATTTCATTTTTAATGAACAAACCAACAGAAGTATTTCTTACATAGGAGTAATGGCATATATTGGCAGAGCCAGCTTTGTGCCTAGTGGCAATTATGATACTATAAAACACATCTCAAAGTGAAAATGAGTATTGTCATTTATGGGAATGCTAGCATATGTTGGTGGATACATAATGTTTTTACATGGCATTTATTGAAGGGACCGTCATGACAATGCATTGGGAAATGCGCTTGTGCACTTTTGGTGACTTGTATCTATTGTACTTTTTTCCATGAGTTACCCTACACCCTAAAAAACTGATTATAAACTGCCTGGCCTTCTACCCAAATGTTCACAGAAAGTGTGCTGTGTAATGCACCATTTTAAGCAATTATTTAAATAATTTTCCATTGAGAGGGGGAAGTACCCCTCTCAACTCCCCCAACCCCGTTTTTGTTAGTTGGTCCCCCTAGCTTTGCTGGGTTGCATATTTGTAGCAAAGATTTACACCATCCAATAAGACAACTCACCAGCCACCAGTGCTGGCCTGTATATTTCGCGACTAGGCACAGCCCCCTCCTTTCTATGCTCGGTGAAACATTTAGTTTTTGATTAAAAAAACAAATTTACTTATTTCACTTGGAGCAGTGCATGCCCCTGCAGCTGTATGATCATCATGGACATTGCACACATGTGGGTGTGACATGACTTGTGCTTTGATAAGGAGTTTGGGAAGAGTCCCTCAGAATGGCTCGAAGGGTTGGGGGGAAAATGTTGTGCTACGCCACTGATTGGGCTCTGCTCACCTTGAACACATTCAAGTATGATGTGAATGGTTGATAGGTGCCGCAAAGCTGACCAGGACCCTGCTCTAGTGCAATACCGTTTAAGAAAATTAGCGTTGGACACAGAGCCTCAGAAGTGAGAGAGCCATGGAGTGACCCACCCCTCCCCACTCAAACCCCTTCTTGGAAAGGGCTTTGTGGAAGCTTCATTGACGGGCCAGTCCTGTGGGGGTCATCGAATAATGCACCTGACGCATAGCACATAGAACATAGAACTCTTGTTCAGAAGGGAACTGCCATAGCATTTATGTTCTGGACTGCCCATGTGGGTGTGGCAAATACTAATATGCAAATGAATATTTCTTATCTGTGAAAAGTTCAGTGAGCTAAAGTGTGGCTGCGGACTCTCGAGTTGGTAACTTCCCTAAGAGCAGGTCAATAGGACGTGTTTGTTCACGCAGAGGGGCACCTATGGACTATTTTCTGATTGTTTAAGGGACTTAGGTTTAATCACCCTACGTTTCACAGGGTCATCCAGACATGCTACCTTGCTCACTGTGCTCATTTATCCACAGCTCCACCTCACTGATGAGGCCCAACAAGTCTGAAACATGTGCCTGGGGATGCTGTTGGTACTCTTGCTCAGAAGAGAGTTGCCATAGCATTTCAGTGCTGGACTGCCCAGTTGGGGGGACAAAGCCTGATATGCAAATGGTTATTTCCCTTCTGTGAAAGGTACAGTGAGCTAAAGTGTGGCTGCAGACTCTTGAGTGGGTACTTTCCCAAAGAACAGGTGATTTAGCCGTGTTCGTTCTCAAAGAGGAGCGCCTATGAACTATTTTTTGATCTATTATTTTAATGCCTGCTTTTTCAAAAACACACCACTACCCAAGATATCTTTATATTTTTCTTTGGTTGCACAACAGTCAGCAAAGGCATGGCAGTCTTGGGCAAGAGTGTGAGGGATACAGAAAAAAGGGGGGCAGAGAGAGCGCTAGATTGTTATATGATACATCATGTACAGCCAGTTTATCCGTATTTATCTGCTAACATTGTCTTATATTTTACTGGTGCATGTTTATAAACCCATCCTACAAAGCTTGAAGTTTGATAGCCGACCCAGAGCTGCCACATGGTAGACAAGGAAGCTCCTGATAGAAATAGTAGCCATGCACTGGCTGTGCCAAAACCACATTACAAGACTGCTGTTCAGTCTCTCCTGGTATCAGTCTTTAAGACTTTATATTTGTTCAGTTTGTAGTAGCCTGAATCCTGCTCCCTAGAACAAGCTGGAGTATCTGTCCCCAAACAATGCATTACAACAAGTACACTTTAATGTTTGAAGCATTGGGATTTAGATGTCACCTTGACCTCTGGTTTCAGCTGAAGAAGAGGACCAAATGCGAATATAAAACAAAGCACCTAGTGTGTGACAGATTTTATTATTGAAAAATGAGAGCCTACCTTGCTGCTGTCCTCCAAAACAGATCCCAACCTCTAGACAGTGTGCATATTTATCTATGTAGTCTGCTGCATTTCAAGCACCTGCTTTACGAATGATTGGCGTATCTGCACTCCCCTTAAATATTTATAGGAATGGCTGAGGTACACATGACTCAAATTATTCCGCTCCACTCCGTTCAATGGCAAACTTGTCTGATCCTGATTCATCTGTTTTCATTCTGCATTCCAATTATCTGGAAGGAATATGTTCTTGGGTTTCTCTGCCTCCAGTATGTGGCTGGTTAGGCACATTTAGAAGTTGTGGTAGGCCTACCCTGATGCTGTGATGAGCATCTGCAACCCTCAAAATGTCATATATGACATAATAGACCCCTGATTTAGTTATATAGACGTAATGGGTGGAGAAATAATAAATGTTCTGGTTCGCCCAATGATTTCTGGGAAAATGCAACTAGGATTTCCAAACATATCAATGCAATATAGTCAATAGGACTGACTAAATTTAAGTTTAGATTTATAGACACAATGGGCGGAGAAATAATACATTTTCTGTTTCACCCCGTGATTTTGGGGAAATTCATGCTGAGGCAGCGGTCTGACATATGATACTGACGCTGTTCAACCCATTCCAAGATGGCGGACATGCAGGATTATGCACATTACTTCGGTTTTCCTAGCGGATCCTTTAAGGAATACAGTTTGAGGGCAGAGGCCACAGAGAGTAGTAGCGTGGCGAGACGCTAGTGATGAAAGCTGAGTGTTGGATGCGTTAAAGAATGGATTCACCATGCTTTTATATTTTCAAGAGAAGGGGGACTGTAACCTCTTTCTCCCTTCTAATCCTGCTGGTTCTTTTGTTGCATTCTAACCAGGAATGTTCAGTTCTGCCGGGTGTCTCTGGTGGCTTTCACCAGTAAAAACAAACAGATGGTGTTGGGGCCTGTAAATGAAGTGTATGTTTTTGTGGTTTGAATTACAGTTTGGTCTCGCTCCCAGCTCGCCCAAATTAAACAGGAGGTGTCCCCAAACACATCAAAGGTAGGCGGACCATGCTTAATGGGACACTTTAATTGGCTTTGCAAAAAGTGTTAGGGCACATTGGCCTCTAATTTTCCTAATTAGTGTATCCATTTCAAATGAATCATGGTGCACTGGCAAAGATAATGGTTTTTTAGAACATATTAGGTCACAGTGGCGTTTAAATTTAATTTCACAATTAGCGCACCCCTTTCAAATGTATCAGGTACACAGGCACAGATAAGGGGTTTTCAATGCATGAATAAGCATGCTTTATGGCACACTTGGCTCTGGTGTCACCCACTTGGGCGGAACAATATGTATTTATCACTCACTGGTGCTTTTCAATGGTCCAAAATCTTTACTGTGTTTATACGCTTCTCATTATGTGTTTATGTGGCTTTTTCCCATTCTTTTCTTCTTTTTTTGTCTCTCCATTGTGGATTGTTACATGTCAATCCGGTATCCTTTGGGCATTTGCTCACTGTAATCCCTGATTGGTTAAACTGTATTTATTGTAATAATCTGTTGGAACCCCATGCTTTGCTTTCCTCAATCTCCTACCCTGAATTGTGTCCTTTGGTGCTTATAACCTCATTGTTCCTTTGATTTCATATGTGTGTGTTGTACATTTCATGCCATTATTATGAAATTGGTCCATCCTACTGATAGCTGAGTGGTTATAGGTGGTGATAGCAGCCCTTTCGTTACAGACATAGGTGGCTAGTGTGGTACCCATTGGTATCACAGTGCCTATTGCAGCGAAAGCGATAAGAGTGTGCGGAAATAATTTGGTTGGTATTTTGGGAGGTAAAGTATTGGAGTAGTTGGGGTACAAGAATCCCTGGGGGAAAGGATGGGTCATATTGAGACAGGAAGAGTCATTGATCATGAGTTCATAACACCATTCAGAACAGATTGAACAGGACGGGGATGAAGGGAATTGCCCCACTGGCATAGATAGTAGTGTGGGAGCATACATAGAATTCAGAGGCATTAATAAGGTCAACCTAGGCCCAAGAGAAGTTGAGGAAGGCATTGCTATCTGGGTGTAGGATGGCAGATGTAGGGGGATGCACAGTCAATACCATGGTAAGGAACAGCAACATGTTGGAAACAATTCAAACAGTAAATGGTGAATACATCAATGATGCTCTAGCAGCATTATTTCTAGTATTAGCAGGAGATTGGTGCCTTGTGCCCAAAATTTCCAAAGAGTGCCAGTCGTTACAGGACCCGGTAGACAGGAAAGAGGATGAAGCAAACGTCCAGGATCCTCGCAAGAATACTGATGACAGAGGCGCATAGCTGGAGGAAATAAGGCCGTTGTTCTAGTATTCTAGACTGGTGAGGCTGCAAGTCGAAGACAGAGGGGAGCATGCCAAACTTTACCTGAAGGGGAATACGAAGTGAGCTCTTTACAATGGGGTGAGTTTAACATTCTGACCTGGTCCGTGGGGGAGTAAATGGAACAGTAACCAAAGGACAGTACATAGGTGGACATGCATAGGTTAAGTACAACCAACATTAGAAATGTGTAGGTGCAAGTAGGCGGCACAACCAGCTGTGTTAAAGATGTGACCATGATACATGAAGTGCTAGAGTGGAGGCAGAAAAAGTGAGGGACAGAGGCAGGTTAGAGGAGAGGGAAATATCTTATCTGAAAGGCAGATGAGAACTAGGTTAAGAGGGTAACTCAATGGTGAGCAGGTGGATTTTTAGTGTGGTTTTCAACAAATTGGTGCATACTGTTTCTTGGATTTAAGGACAAAGAGTATTCCATGCATGTATAGAAAGAAGAGACAAAAAGCAGAAGTGAGTGGAAGCACAGAGAGGGTCGGTGTGCCAAAAAAGTAGTTGAGGATGCAGAGCAGAGATTACATGCAGGCTTGTAGAATTGGATAGAGGAGGACAGATACGGTGGTGCTTTAACATGGATAGAGTTTTTAAGCAGGAGAAAACATTCAAATTGGGACCTGTTTTGCATCATCAGCCATCCAACCTGGTGACCATTCAAGCAAGTAGGTGTGAAATTTGGGAATTCCAAGAGGGTCCTGTTCTTGAAATTAATGCTCTTGTTGAGAGGACAGAAAGCACTGTTGGGGAGATCAAAAAGGATGCTGGCACAGTAGTCCAGTTTAGAGAATACACAAGTGGTTAAGAGATGCTTGGAGTTGTTGAAAGGAGGTGTGTGATGTTTCTAATATTTAGGATGTGAAGTCACTTGAGACATCATGTGGATATTACATCTACTGCTAAGAGACTTTATAAAGAAAACTGTTGGGGCGAGTACCAGTCAGGTTTTAGAACCTGACCTTATACTGAAATGACTCTTATAGACATCAAGAACAACATATTTCACCTACCTAAATGTCACTTATCAGCAGTTTTTGACACCATCCATTACTGTTTTCTGCTGTATCACTTGCAGCAGAAATAGGGTCTGATCTAATGACAAGCAATTGGTTCTACTCTTTTCTGATGGAACAGATCATACATGTATTTTAAGTAAAGACTTATTAACTCCTTTGTCCCACCTCAATCTATGTACCACAGGGTTCTTGTCTGTCACCACTACTGTTCAATTTATACATCAAGCCATGTTCACAATATATTACCAAGCAGAGGGTTACATTTCATAACTCTGTGGATGACACACAGATTGTGTATACTCATATTTAGACAGTGTTCAACCTGATCCAATCCTGTATGAATGAAAATTGTCTTGGTCTGAATCCATCAAAAGCAGAATTTCTACTGGCCATTTTAGATCCGTTTACTGCAATCATACTATGCTCGAGCTAGTGCAACAAAAAGTCATTTATAAACTCTACACAAACCAAATCCTTTGGCTTCAATACCTCTCTATCCCCAGGCTCGTGCTGTATTCAGTGCCTCTTCTTATCATCTGATGAGGTTGAAACAAATTCACCCACCTCTCTCCATTGAAAACATCTTCCTAGCCAGGGACATAACAGAGGCTAAACAATTAACAATTCTTCTCAAGCAGTCCATATCATGATCAACATGCCCTGGAGGGCTCATATGTCTCCAGTGGGTCAGGAAATGCACTGGAATCCTGTTGAAGCTAGGGTAACCTTTAGGTCACGCTTCTAAATATATGGTAGATTTCATTCAGTGGTACTCCCCTTCAAGAAATTCAAGATCTAAAAATCAGTTTCTAATTTTGTTACCATTTTGTAGACATTCAAGATATGTATGATGCTTGTTTCAAATGTTGTCATATTCCCAGTGTAACTCCCTCCCCCTTGAATTACAAGGCACACAATCCCTGAAGGCATTTAGGAAAAGGTTAAACATCTTTCTTCTTTAGTTTCTCCTTGACATTTAAATGTATAGCTTGTGGCTGGCATTCCCCAAATGCTCCATGGATTGTTAGTGCAGACACAAATATCCTTCAATAAATCAAACAATCACAGTTATTTGTCATATTTCTTCATCATGCCCTTCTCCTTCATCACAGCCTTTTATCCCAATCCATCCCCTCCATCGTAATCCATCTCCTCCTTCATAGTTCTTGTTATGGTCTTTCTTCGTAGTCTATCTACTTTGTCATTTGTATTTTATATTTTATTGACATTTATTGAGCGCTTTCCCCAAAACTCCTTGCAGCGGTGATAAAAAAAGAATGGTACACATTTAGAGTTCACATGTACAGATAACAGTTAGGTAGAAGAAAGTGAGAGAAGGAAGTCAGCTTTGAGGTAAGACTTGAATATGTGAAACAACGTAGAGCAGTGGTTCTCAGGAGGTAAGCCATTGCCCAGTTTAGGGGCACAAAGGGAAAAAAGGGAAACATATTATAAGGAGGCTTAGGAGAAGTAAGAAGATGCTGACACTTAGAGAGAAGAGATTGATAGCACATATAGGGGATAGATAGAGGAGCACGGCTATGATACTGCATGAAATAAATGCTAAGAAAGTGTCATTGGTAACGAGAGTCAAAAGGAAGAAGGGAGATCGAAAGAAGAGAATGATGTATACAGAATCAAGGAGGTAATAGAAATGGAGGAGTTGAAAATTAAGCTGAAGAGGGAAAGGTGAGAAGAAGGAAGGCTGAATAGCAGAGCCAAACAGTAGTTTAAGCAGTAAGAAATAGAGAAGATGATAGTTGCGTGAAAAGAGAGAATGTCATGGATCTTGAGATAAAAGATTAAAGAGATAGTAGCAAACAGGTTTGGGCAGTAGAAGGAATATGGTGAGAGATTGTGAGCGCAGAATCTCAGCAAATGCACATATTGTGGGCAATGAGAGCAAATGAAAAAGAAGGGGGAAAGAAGACAGGTGAGACAGGGGGTTAGGGAGTTAGAGACGATGCATGGAAAGATGCAGATCTTGGTTTTGGATGGGTTAAGGAGGAGATACTGAGAGGGAATCTGGGAATTCATTGCCTGAAGTCAGGAAGAGACACAGTACTGCAGGGAATTAGAGAGGGAAGAAACAGAGAAAAAGATCTCTGAGCTATTAATGTAAAGGTTGCAAGATAGAATAAAAGGCTCAATGGCCCTCATTACGACCCAGGCGTTGGACCATGGTGCTAATAGCACCATGGTTCATGCCGGTAACTTACCGACTCCGCCATGGCGGAATGGGGAATTACAGCCCCATTCTGAGGTTGGCGGGCTGTAATTCCCCATGCCGCCATGGCCCTTCCCCATTCCCATTTTTGCCCCATAGGGCTCAATGGGACTGGGGAAGGCGCTAATTACGGCACCGTAAATTACGGTGCCGTAATTAGCTCCTAGGTCCTTTTGCGGGTTGTTTTTTTAACACCTGCTAAAAGCGTTAAAGTGCCATCCGCAAAGGGACCTCGTAATCAGGTGTTAAGGGTTTAACGGCGCCGCCACCTTTTACAGCCCTGTTAACCCCTTAATGCCTGGGTTGTAATGAGGGCCAATATGTCATGCAAAAGGGCATAGTGCAGATACCTAATAGTTGAGGATCCAGGACAAAACCTTGGGGGACAGCATGAAATACATGATGAGGGGAGAAAGTATTACTTGACCGGGAGACATGAGTATGCCCAATCAGACAGGTAGGAGTGAAAGCATTGTAGAACTAAGCCAGAAGACCAAGAGAATAAAGGGCAGACACAAGAGTAGGGTGATCCATTGTGTCAAAAGCCACATGGAGATCCAGAAGAATTAAGATAGCTGAAATGTTATCATGTTGAGTAGGGAAGAGAGAATTGCTAATGTGAAGAAGAACAGTCTCTGTGGAATGTGCGAATGAAAGGCAGAATGGGAAGAAGATAGAAGAGTGTAACTCTAAAGAACTGTAGAGGTTTGGCAATAGACAACTCTTTCCAAAAGTTTATGGAGGAAAGGGAGGTGGGGAATAGGTTGAAAATTAGATGTGGTAGAGGAATCCATGGAGGGTTTCTTAATTATGGGAATCATGGTAGCATGTTAAGAAGGTAGAGGTGAGAAGAGAGGCATTAATCACAGTGAAATAGGGTAATGGTAGGATATACACTTGGGGAACAAGAGACTCTGAGATAGAATTAAGAGGGGAAGCAATAGGCTGAGTGTGAGAAAGAAATTGGGAGGGAGGTTTCATCATCAGTCAGTAGGAAGGAAGACAACAGGGTTAAGAAAGAGTGTTGATGGTTAGGGAGGGGCAGGGGAAGGAAAAAGGGGTTATGAGGGTGAGTAAAGAGTGTAGAGAGAAGAGTAGAATTGGCAAATTCAGATGAAGCGAACAGAGAGGAGATTGAGGGATCGGGGGAGTTAATTCATAAATTGAAATAGATGATGAAGGTGATGTTAGAGGGAAGTGGCAAGAGAAGAAAAATATTTTTTTTAGCAGCAAGAAGAGACAAGTCCTTTGAGTAGTGAAGAGTGGGCAGATGAAGGAGATCATCATGAGAGTGTGTTTTTTTTCCGGCATCACTCTGCTTTCAAAGGGCTGAACGAAGAGAATGAAGAGCTGGGGAAAGCCAAGCCCTGGGTGGGATGGGGGGTGGTTGCACGATGGAAGACAAGGAGATGAAGGGCAGAGAGGATACAATGTGGAGGAAGGATTGCCGTTAAATGTGGAAACAGGTTTATCAGGAGATGGAGAATGTAGAAAAGGTCAAAAGAAGAGTAGCCTGGATTCTAGTGGAAAAGAATGTAAGGAGAATTGGCACAAGTTGCGCCGGCGAAATGAACTGGGTGAGGGATGTGAGATTTCAGGGAGTGGAAGTTGGAAAGAGAAGAAAAGAAGAAAGTGATATGATAAATACATGGAGAGGGTAAAGACAGAGATTTGGAAAGAGTAGTAGAGAAAATAAGATCAAGAGAATAGTGGATGAAGAGTAGGAGTGGGGGAGAGAAAAAGGGGGGGCATGGGTGAAAGATGTATGAAGATTCAAATTTCCAAGAAGCTATAATACAGGGTGGTCATACAGTAGAAGAGCAAGTAGGGACCCTAAGTCATTATAGACACTGGTTGGGGATGGGATAGATAGTAAAAAAAGGCCAGGGAGTACAACGTGGAGAAAGCAGAAAAAATGTATTAAAATGAAAAAAAGGGAGATATGTTAGTTATGATGGGAGTAGGGTACCAGGAAGAGAGGATGAGAAATTATTATTCTCCTTCATCAAAGTCCTTCATCATTCTCCTCTATTCTAGTCCTTCCGCTTAATCATAGCCCTATGTTCTAGTCTTTTCCCTTCATACATGTCCTCCATTTTAGTCCTCCTTTATTACAGTGCTTCATCATAGTCCTTCACATAGTTAATTCACATAGTCCTTTCCTTCATGAGCATCATTCACTATATTCCTTTGTCATAGTCCTTTGTTACAATGCTTTTTTGTCCTGATTACAGACCCATCATCATGGTCCATCACTTTTTTCATAATCCTTTTTCATTGTCATGTAATGTTTCTTCATCATACATCTTTAATATAATGTTTCTCCTTGATCATAGTGCTTCACCCTAGTCCTTCTCATCATAGTCATTCATTACTGTCCTATTCCCTATTCTTCCATCTTATTCTCAGTCCTTCTCCGATATCATAGTCCTTCATTCCAATATGTCTCCCACCATTGTCCTTCATACTCCTTCATAATAGTCCATCATCCCTAACCTTGACCTTCATAATATTCCTTCATTATAGTCATTATAGCCCTTCGTAAACCAAATTCTTTTTCATTCATCATTGTACTTTGTCATACTCTTTCAGCATACACTTTGTCAATATCATTCTCCTTTGTCATAGTCCTTCATCCCGGCCCTTCAACTGGTTCACAAAGCACCATATATATGGTGCCATTGCTTGATTCCCACATCCTGTTTGCCCTTTAAGTTGATATTGATATTGATATTTTATTTGTATCGCGCTTGTACACAAGTGGTTCAGAGCGATACGAGGTAACGCAGTGAAACAAAATAAGGTTCTCTTCACATCATCCTTGGATTAAAAGCAGAAACATGTCAATTCATGAAGGAAGGGTTTTTGGACAAACATTTTCACTTAAAAAACTAGCATTCCCAGGAGAGAGTGTAATGTGGTCCGACTCTGCTGGCAACCACCTAAGTTCTCTTTCCCTCATTTAGAATCCAAAGTAGGTAATCACAGCAATTGGAAACAGCATACAAAATCCAGGAAAATGGAGAAAACAGGCAATCATGTGACAGACACAATATACAATAGTACAAGATGAATAATAGACAAATTGCTTTGGCCATAATAGCTGCCAACACAACACAAAGTACGAGTAGGGTGGAGACTGAGCAGGAAGGGTCACCCCACGAAAGTGAATGATGGAATCCATCAAGCAGCAAGACTGCAGCATTGCAAGCAGAAGACTACATGGAGTGTGAGCTGGAAGTACTGAGCAAGGGGCAATTGATGAGAGGAGAAACAATGTGCTAAGGTGAGCTACTTAGAAGGAAGAAAACAGTTATGTAAATGCATAGTTACATGACAAGTGAGAGCTCGCCCTGAAGCAGAACCTGCTGTTCTCTACTAGACAAAAGAAAAGGTACATGAGACAGGGAACAATATTGGTAAATATCAGGAAAACCCATGCAGGAGGCAAAAGGAGACATGCTGAACTGGATACCAGAGAGCAGAACACACAGGGGAGAATGATCAGGCACAGGTAGGAGACAAACTAATATTGCACAGATGACTTAGGGAATGGCAAAGATGAGGTCAAACGAAACCATTGGTAACCAATATATTGTGATCATGAAGTGTTGCTAATTTTCCATTTGTATTCCACTTTTTAGTTCCTCCCCACCCAGCTTAGCCCGAGGTGCTTAAAACTCCATCAATCCTGACCACCATCTCAAAGTGGACTAGCTTTCCAGTTTTTGCATAGCCTTCCAAACAAATGTTTCTATTTCTATTTTGTATTCGGTTCTCTAGTGACCCCCCTCTTCATCTAGTACCCAGGAACCTGACACCTTCTCCTTCATCATAAGGATTTTCATCTTCCTTTTGTACCATCATAGGCTGTCTCCTTGTCACAGTATTTTGTCAAAGTACTTTTCCTTTTTATTGACCTTTGTTCTAGGATTACTCCTTAATCAGAGATCTTAGCCATCATCTTTTTCAATTATTAAATTCTCCCATCTTGTTCCTTCATCTTAATCGATCATCATAGTCCTTGCAAATAGTCCTTCTCCTCCACAATAGTCCTTCATTCCAAACATTCTACTTAATCATTGGGCCTCATTACAATGTGGCGGCCACGGAATGAGCGGTGTTGGTAAGGGACCGGCACCGTTCATTCTGGGCCGCCACATTATGGGTCCTGCTGCGGGTCCCGCTCTGTATGCCTGGCCAGAACAGACGTGCAGATCGGGACCCGCTAGCAGTCCAGGATGCTAACAACGGGCCCGTCATTAACAGGCCCGTTGTTAGCATCCTCCCCATTCCCATTGAACCCTATGGGTGCTCAAATGGGAATATGGATGTACCTGGTCTGGGTCCCACGAAAGGGAATTACTAAGCCCTCCAAGGTCAGAATGACCCGGTAAGTCCCCTTTTGCGGAAACCAGACCCGAGTTTGGGGTTAGCTATGCCGCGAAGAAACAGCATGGCTACCTTCAAACTCGTAATGAGGACCATTGTCCTTCATCCTCCTTGATCTCAGTTATTCATCCTTGTCTTCTCTTCATCATAATCTTTTGTCATAGGCCTTCTCCTTAAACATAGCCTGTTGTCATAATCCATAATAGTCCTTTTTATTTGCCAAAGTCTATTGCCATAGTCATTAATCATAGCCCTTTCTCAGAAGGATTTTTCATAATCTTTCTCCATCATAGTTTTTCATCATAGCCCTTTATGCTCACAATTCTCCCTCATCATAGTCCATCATGCTAGACTGTGTCCTACATCTTTGTCCTTATTGTTATTTCATCATTCATCGTAATCTTTTGTCTTAGTCCTTCCACTTTATCATAGTCCTTTCTCATAGTCTTTCCCCTTTATCAAATTCAATTGTCATAGTCTTTCACCACAGTCGTTCAACCCATCTCGTAATTTTTTTGCTTGTCTTCCTCGTTCAGCATAGCCTTTCTTTCTTCCTCATTGACTTTTGTCACAGTCCTTCTCCTTCATCGGTTTATAGTCATAAAATCGAAAACCATAATGTCGAAAGTCATAATATAGAAAAATAAATGTCGAAAACAAAAAAGTCAATTTTTTTAAAATTACGTTTTTTATCTGAAATGGGGGGGTTCCCACACCCCCCCACCTCCCTTTTTTTTACCCATTTTTTTATTCCCGGACCCCCCCCCCAAAAAATATATAAATAAAAAAAATTAAAAATTGACTTTTTTTCTCTCGACATTATTGTTTTCTATATTATGACTTTCGACATTATTCATTCGATATTTTGACTGCACACCTCCTTCATCATTTTCTTTCATTCAATCCATTCTCTTTCATCATTAGCCTTCATCATAGTCCTACTTGTTCATAGTCAATCATCTGTAGTCATAGTATTTCCATCATAGTCCTTCATCATTGTTCTTTGTCAAAGTCCATCATACCAGTCCTTCTCCTTCATCATAGGCCATCTCTTTTTTTTATAATTCTTCATCCTTCATCATAGCCCTTAATCCTAGGCCTTCTCTTTCATTCTACCCCTCAATACTAATCTTTCTGCTTTATCATAGTCTTTCATTCTAGTGTTTTACTTGATTAAAGTCCTTCTTTCTACGGCTTCTTCTTCATCGTAATTTTTGATCACAAATATTCATTCATCCCAACCTTCATCCTTTGTCAAAGTCCTTAGGCATTCTTATTTATCATATTCCTTCGTCATAGACTGTTTCCTTCGTCATAGCCATAATTCCTAATCCTTATACTCCATGGTAGTCTTTTATCTTGTCCTTATCCTTTGTCAATATCACTTGTCAAAATCCTTGAGCACAGGCGTTTGTCCTGGTCCTTCTGATTTTGACAGGTATTCCCATTGTTCATAGTTCTTCATAAGTGTTGTCTTTGGTATAATTCCCTCATCCTAGTGCTTCTCTTTCATTGTACTCCTTCTTCCTGGTCATTCTCTTTCATCATAGACTTTACTCTCAAGCTTTATCCTTTGTCAAAATACTTCTTCAAATTCCTTTGTTGTAGTAATTCACCTTATCATTAGCAAACATTATACTCCTTCCTCACAGTCCTCTGAATAATGACTGCTCACTTAGTGAAGTCATTTCTTTTAGGCCTTCACCATTCAACATACTATTTTCTCCTAGCATTTCTAATATGTCATAGGGGTTCATTATGAGTTTGGAGGTAGCCATGGCGCTATTAATGCCATGGCTGCCTCCAAACCCGGGTCCGGTCTGGCTGAATGGGGACTTACTGAGACATTCCGACCTATTCTGACCCGGTAAGTCCCCATTCAGTAAACCATTCCCCATTCCCATTTGAGTCCCGATAGGGCTCAATGGGAATGGGGAAGGCGCTAATAACGGGCCCGCAATTTGCTCCCATAACGGGACCCGCAGAGAATGGCTGGTCAGACCAGCCGTTCCTGCTGGGACCCGCTAAGGGACCTCGGAATAGGGCGGTAAGGGTTTATCGGCACCTCAGAAAAGATTGTCCTTTGTTCTTGTACTTCTTCTTTATAATAGTCCTCATTCAAAGTCCTTAATGAACATTCTTCGTGTTCGTCAAAGCTCTTTCTCAAAGTAATTTCTCATAGTCCTTCATCATAGTCTTTTGTTGAACACCTCTGTAACATTTATTCTCCTTCATAATAGGCCTCAGTCCTTCTGCTTCATCATAGTCTTGCTTCTTCTACTTCATCATAGTCCTTAATCATAGTTCTTCAACAAAGGCCTCTTTCACATTGTTGCATCACAGTTATTCTCTTTACTTTACTTACACCCTGATTCATGATATGATATATGATATATCTATTTATATCGCGCTCATACACAAGTGTTTCAGAGCGCGACCAAGCAATAGGGGTGGGGACAAGGGAGAAACAAAAACAGCGATCTTACTAGGCCCAGTGACATTGAGAACGCACAAGTGCATGGAAAAAGGGAAAGGGGGAAGTGCATGGAAGGGGAAAGGTGGAAAGTGCGGAACAAAGGAGAGAAACAGAATAAATAATAAGTGCAATAAATACATTAAACAAAGCAGTGAGAAAGTGGTAGTGCAGCCAGCAAGTGGCATTTGCATCATTAGTCAGATAGGGTATTATATGATAAGTGCAGAGAAAAATGGGGAACTGTATGGGTACAGAATAGAGATCCCAGTGCAAGGGGTGCCCCGAAGGCAGTGCAGGAGGGAGGCAGGGTGAGCAGGTACCTGGGCCCGAAGGACAGATGGTGACCAGGTGCACGATGCCGAGAGAGAAAAACAGAATCAGCAGGGAAGAATAGGGGGGAAGGCAGAAGCGAAGAGGAAGGTCTTGAGGTGCTTCCGGAACCGGAGATGGTTCTCCTCAAGTTTCAAAGTGGCCGGGAGGCTGCTCCAAAGGGAGGCCTCAGCCAAAGACAGAGATCTGGCCCCAGCTTGTTTCTTTGAAAAACGACTGACCCTGAGAGAGTATGAAGTAGAGAAGCGAAGGGCTCGAGAGGGTAGGTATTTACGGAGGAATAGTTGAAGGTATTTTAGACCCAGGCCGCAGAACAACTTGTGGACAATGCAGAGGATTTTAAATTTAATCCCTGCATCCCGTGGGAGCCAATGAAGGGATTTCAGAGCTGGTGTGATACAATCCCAGGGTTTGAGGCCAAGGACAAGTATTGCAGACCTGTTCTTGATTAGTTGTAAAGGGAGGAGAGTAGATGCAGGTAGATTTAGGCAGAGGCTGTTACAGTAGTTCAACCTAGAAAGAACCAGAGCTTGAGAGACAGTGAGCTTCTGAGGGAAGGAGAGGAAAGGCAGAGTACCTCTAAAGATGTGCAGTAAGAAGTTTGAGTTTTTAGAGACATCAGTGATGTGTGCAGAGAAGGAAAGTGTGCGGTCAAAGATGACCCCAAGATTCTTAGCCTAGCAGCTAGGGGTAGGAGGAAGGCCAAGGGATGCCAGCCAGATAGTGATGGGAAAGGATGGTGAGGGCGTACCACTGAGGAGGATCTCAGTCTTGTTGGCATTTAGTCAAGATCGTTGGTGGCACACCAATTATGAATGGCGATTAGGCAATCGGAAATGAGGGAAGGAGAGGAGGTGTCGGAGGGAAGCCTGAAAATGAGTTAGGTGTCATCGGCCTAGCACTGGAGGTTTGGGCAGAAAACGGAAATGCAGTAGGCGAGAGTTGCCAGGTATTGGTTGAAAAGCCAGGGTGAGAGGTTAGAACCCTGGGGAACACCACAAGTAGAGAGGGAGATAGAGGATAGGAAGGACCCAAGTTGTACCGGGGAGGGTCGATCAGAAAGGAAAGAGGTCAGCCAGGCCAAAGCCTGATCAGGTATACCCAGGTTGTCACAGAGATGATTGAGCAGGGTGGTATGGTTGACCACGTCGAAAGCAAAGGAGAGATCAAGTAAGATGAGGACGGAGGGAATGTTAGAGTCAAGTTTGGAGAGCAGGTCTTCGCAGATGTTCAGGAGAGCAGTTTACGTGCTTCTGGCAGCTCTGAATCCAGATTGGTTCTCATGTAGAGAGCCAACAGAGTCGGAATGAAGGGTAAACTGGGATATGGCCAGCTTTTCCAGGAGGTTCCCAAAAGGGGAGTAATGGAAATTGGGTGATAGTTAGCCGGACAAGAGGGATCGGCTGTAAGTTTTTTGAGGAGAGGATGCACAAGGGAGTGCTTCAGAGGAGAGGGGAAAGATCCATAGGCAAAACGATGGTTACAGAATTCAGCAAGGGCCAGAGCAAGGGTTTCAATATGGTTCTTAATGGTTTTAGAGGAACAGGGATGGACTTGTTTTGATGAGGTTTTCATAGATCAGACTTGTCGAGCAACCTCATCTGGGGAGAAAAGAGGAAAGGAGGAGAAAGGGGGGGTGACTGAGGCAGGGTTGGCAAGCCGGGATGGAGAGGGGAGAGGAGAGGAGGGAAGGAGGAAGAGAGGGTGGCCAAGATGTCCTGGCTTTTGGAATTAAAGTGAGAGGAAAGGGCATTGCAAAGAACCTGGGCGGAGAGAGGGTTGGTGGAGACTGCAGCAAGGTTTCAGATTTTAAAGAGTTTGGCCGAGTTGTTGGATGCTGCAGAGACACAGGCTTGAATGTTGCCTCTCTTCTTGGACCGCACTGCGAGAAGGCTGCCACCTTTGGAGCAGACGGCAGGCCAGTTTGTCAGAGGATGAGCAGGAAGCCCTCCATTTCCTCTCAGCCGCCCTACACTTGCATTTAAGTGTTGCTAGGTCAGAGTCATACCAGGAATTACACTTGGCTTTGGACTTCAAACAGATCCTCATGACAGAGGCAAGAACATCAAGAGTAGCAGAAAGAGAGGAGTAGAGCAGGGACAAGGCTGTGTCAGGGTGTGAGTCAGCCTGTGGTGGGAGAGGGGGGGAGAAGTTGGCAGCGAAAGCCTTGATTGACACACGCTTCATGGGCCGAATGTCCAAGAAGGTGGGTGGTAATCAAGTGTGGGACCAGCCGAGTGAGTTGGGCCGGAGGGGAGGATAGAGAGGGAGAGTGAATCGTAGAGGTTGCAAAAGAGCACAGATGAGGAACAAGGAGAGTCAAGATGGATGTTAAGATCACCAAGGAGGAGGAGTTGAGTGGTTAAGGCCAGGAAGGAGGAGGAGAGGTCTCCCCACTCGGAGAGTAAAAAGAGGTAATTTGATCCGGGGCGGGTAGAGAGTAGCAACAGTGAGAGAGTGACTAGGAGAGAAAGAAAGCCTGCAGACAAGGCATTCAAAAGAAGAGTATGTCTGAGTGGAGATGACAGAGACAGGAATCCACTCAGGGAAGATCACGGCTACACTCCCTCCAGGCCATTTGGATCTGGGGCAGAGAATATCTTGGAGCCATCAGGGAGGAGAGTGTCAAAACACATGACAGAGCTGGCCGTGAACCACGTCTCGGTAAAACCGAGGACATCAAGGTCAAGTTTTTCTAGGAGGTAGCAGATATCAGAGGAGTGTTTTACAGCAGAGTGAAAGTTGAGAGTGGCAAGATGAAGATGGTTGCCAGCCTTAAAAACCTTCCAGGGAGGAGTACCAATCAGGGGTACGCCCTGTGGAGGTGTTGCAGGAGCTTCAGATGGGGCAGAGGTGGAAGGAAAGGAGGGCAAGGTAGCAAAGGGAGGAGTAGGGGACAGCTGGAGATGAGAGGAAGTTGATGAGGCGAGGGAACCATCTATCAAAGAGGAGGAGGTTCGCTTGAGGGCCTTGCACCATGACAGTGTCATTCAGGTAGACATTAATGATGACTCTTGAGGAGTTAAAGAAATCCATGAGGACTTCACAGCGGGTGCCACCATTAATGGGAGAGGAGGAGACAGGACAGAGCACAGAGATCATATGAGGGGTCCCTAGATCAGTCGAAGGAACGAAAAAAAGATTGTCAGTGAGGGTTTGTCGGGCAGAGGTGCTGGAATAGGTATCAGCGATGGGGAGACCTGGGTTGGAAGCCAAGATATCCTTTTTGAATTTCTTCTTACCAGACTTATTGAGAAGTGAAGGATAGTTAATAGAGAAGCAGTTAGAGTAGATAGGAGAAACATATAATGCCTGAGCAAGTACAGAGAGAATGTCAATAGGATACATATGCAAGAAGGCTGTAAGGAAAAGTCACCGAACTAGTAGTTCACAACTGAGGGCCAAAAGTAATGTGAAGAAACACCCCAAATTGCAATTACAAAAACACACCCAAGTTTGACTTTCAAAAAACACCCCAAATTTGACTTTCAAAAAACACACCCACATTGCAATGACAAAAAACACACCCAAATTGCAATGACAAAAAACAGCCCAAATTGCAATGAAATGGAATTATGCATGTAAAACGGGCGTTTGCGTGCTATTCTGCCCGCAAATCACCATTCGTAAAACAGGGATTTGCAAGCAGAATTAATTCCATGAATCAGGGCCTTAGTCTTTTGTCATTGTACATTTCTTTCATCATAGTCTTTCATCTTAGTCCTCCTCCTTCATCATATTGGTTCTACTTCTTCAAAGTACTTCATGCTTTTTCATAGTCCTCATTATCATCCATTGTCTGCTTCTTTTGTCATAGATTTCTCCTTAATCACAGTGCTTTGTTCTTCTCCTCTGTCATCATAGCCCTTGTCCTTCCTCATCATAGTCCTACATCATAGTTCTTTGTCATGTTCTTGCTTCATGGTAATTTTCTTTCCTCATAGGCCTTTGCTATAATCCTTATCACCATAGCCTTTCTGCTTCATCACAATGGATGGATGCAGAGACGATGTACAAAAGGATAATGGACAGATGGATAAAGGGATAATGGTGCTCTTCCGTGGTCTGAATATATGCGTACTGAAAGGCGCAGGAACACCCCACACCCTGGACCAGGGTGTTAGGTAACAGGGTATACTGAAAAATTTGTCCAGAGGTTTTTTTTATTTTATAAAGGTACCAAATTTTATTTACTAAGATACATTATTTTTTCAATGAATTAATCATCTATTAATATACACATTAAATTACATAAATGTTGCAGGAGAGCATGGTACACTAGATTCTAAAACAACCTAACACAACCAACATTCTTCAACAGTCAAACCATCATTTGTACCTCAAATCAACCTCATTCATTCACAATAAAAATTTGGACCAAATAATTGGTGCAACATATATGTGTAGTAGCACTTCATTGATTAGCCCCACATAATCTTTGACATTTCATTTCATCCACATTCAGTGTGTATTAGCACAATAATTGTCCAAAATGTGCTCTATTCCGCAGAGTGGGTGCATTCAACAAAAAATGACAGATCCCGCCTATGAGAAAGCAGACGTCTAACCACCGGCCCTGGCTGGGCAGCGCCGCCCCGGCCCTTTCGATAACAATGAAATTTTGATCTGTGCAAGTTGAATTTTTATCTACTTTGATGGCACACGTGGCACTTGTAGGCACAGTACTGGAATATCTCCGACATCTGGCCCGGGATCTGGAATCCTTCTGAACTCGTTTTGAGTCATATCTGGGGCTCCAACCATTGAGAGCATTTGACACTGGAAATCAGTTGTTATATTGCAATAATTGGTTTTCTTGATGAAGACGTTGGTTCAATTATCCTGAAACGTCGAAACGGTAGAAGAACATCCGGGGATGGGATGTGTCATTTTTTGTTGAATGCACCCACTCTGCGGAATAGAGCACATTTTGGACAATTATTGTGCTAATAGACACTGAATGTGGATGAAATGAAATGTCAAAGATTATGTGGGGCTAATCAATGAAGTGCTACTGCACATATATATTGCACCAATTGTTTGGTCCAAATTTTTATTGTGAATGAATGAGGTTGATTGATTTGAGGTACAAATGATGGTTTGACTGTTGAAGAATGTTGGTTGTGTTAGGTTGTTTTAGAATCTGGTGTACCATGCTCTCATGCAGCATTTATGTAATTTAATGTGTATATTAATAGATGATTAATTCATTGAAAAAATAATGTATCTTAGTAAATAAAATTTGATACCTTTATAAAATAAAAAAAACCTCTGGACAAATTTTTCAGTATACCCCGCTCTTCCGTGGTCTGCAGGCTAAACCTTGGCAACGTTGTACATGGCAAAGGATTTTTCCCTGTAATTATTATCGCTGGGAGACTTCTATTCTCTTTAAAGATGAGGCCGTCTAAGCCGTGTAACTGTTACCTGCTACGTAGGCCACAATATGTTTACTTCCAGATAGAACCAAATATCTTTTGATTCAACCATCTGACAACCAACAGCATCATGGGATGGATGTGATTAACGGGACCTACATTTACATATAGCTTAAGCTGTTGTCTTGTGTAATTTTCTCCTATGTTTCTGTGCTGTATCATACCTTGAACCACACTGTTGAAAAGCTGTGAAAGCACAAAGGCATTAGCTGGCAGTGAATCACACACAACGTAGATATTAGAGGTAGTGGTCACCTCGGACTGTACAGATCTACTACTGCGGAAACCATTTTGTAAAAAGCGGATATTGCATGGAGATTAACCCCTACGTTTGCATTCTGTGCAATTGTAGTCATTTGCACTATGCAGCACAAAGGAAAAGTGGAAAGCTGGATGAAATTGCCTGTACACATTCTTTTTGCACTTCATATTGCAAAACAGGTTAATGCTGCCTGCCACTTGCGCGTGTGAGACTTAACTTACAATGAATTCCTCTGGAATTCACCAGCTTTTAGCAGGCATTGAAAACATGCAGCTTCCACAGGGACCAATTGGTTTAGAGCAGCAGGTAAATCTCATATTGGCATAACAATTGGTCGTTTTTGGAGGCGAAGCAGGTAGAGAATGTGGAAACGCATTCTCATGATGTGCCCCCATTCCATCTCCAAAATCAAGCAGACACCCGCAAGGCAATAACAATGTGTTAATATAAGGGTAATACAACTGTTTAAGTACCCTTTGCTATCGCTCTGGGTACTTAGAAAGAGTTCCACATTTAAAAATTAAAAAAAAAATAACACTATAATGTGTTTTTTAGTATTAGAAGTAGGAAAAGTGATCCATAATAACAGCACTAGACTTGTTGTGCACTTGGGCTATTGCAAGATTTATGTGAACAAAAAAAAGATAGCAAATATTATTTCAATGTTATGACAACATAAATGTGGCTGCATAAATAATACACTACTCTGCATGCATGCTGGCACAATCAGTGCTAATTGTCAATCTTGAGAATCAAAGACAAAAACACTTAATCAAAGTAATAAATCCCCAGAGCTGACAGACAACTAGCTAGTGATAAATTGCATTACTGCATTTGTTTAGATTTGCTTTTTGTAGAGCGAATCATGCCACAAGTGATCACTTCACATCACAAAAGAAGGGTTTATATGGGTGCAGAGAGATATGCATAACAGGTATTCTAAGGTAATGTATGGTCCATGTCGTGGGTGCTATTGCCCAATCTGAACAGGAGTGTTATCAGTTCCCTTATGAACTTAGGTCATCAGTCTATGGGCGAAGATGGAAATGGAGGGGAGGGTTTGTTGAATCATGACACTCCAGCACTCTGCACCCACAGTGCGTCGATCTATGTTTGACAGTAACCAACATTTTTGGGCAGCCAATCTGGAGTGAGGGAAGACTTTGGTGATGTATATGGGAGTCAGGATGCAGAATGCCTTATGCACATGGAAGAGAATTTGAAAGTCTATCATACATTTCTCAGGCAGCTAGCGAAGGAACTTTTTGGTTGTTGTGATGTCATTGTATTACATCAGGGTGAATATACTTCTTGCAGCATCGATTTTGGCCCATAATAGTTTAAGGAAAATATTTGCATGGAGGCCTTAATTAAGCAATAAGCCCTGAGCCGCTGGGGTATTACTGAGTCAGGTGATGCCCCAGGGCCCATAGTTACAGGCCTGAGAGAAGCGAAGGCCTTAACAAAGGTGCCAGGGCATTACCTGACTCGGTAATGCCCCTCTGACCAGGGGCGTAATGCTATTAGTACCCCGGCCCGCAAGGTCAGGGTACTAAGAGCATTGTTTTTCTGTTCCAAAACGCTCTGGTGTTTCGGAATAGAAAAAAAAAAGTAAAATAAAAATGGCTGGGAACGTTTTCCCTTTCTATGGTGACGATTCATACTGAATGGAAAAATGTAAACAAGAAAAAAGGCCGCCATGGAAAGGAGAGAAGGAACTACGTGTAGTCCCTTCTTCCGTTCTATGATAGCTTGTCACGGTTCGGGAGTGGACACACTGGGGCAGAAGTGTTCCCAGCGCGCTTGCTCCCCTAATGGACTAAAAAGCAGGTAAGTGGCATTGGGAGGGCAGGGAGAGGATTGTTTGGATTGGGTGGGGGAAGATGGCAGCCTCCAGCCATATGGTGGCTCGGAGCGGGGTTTACCATGCTCGAGCCACCTCACTGGCTGAGGGGCTGCCACACCGTCCCTATGGGGACAAAGGAAAAGAACGTCAGGAGAGGGATTCCCGTTCAGGTACAGCCCTAGTGCGGGCCCATCAGATTGATTGTTACAATCTGATTGTCCCTCCTGGTGTACTAATACATTATCTTGCAGTAGGTGAGCTTGGATATGGCTACTGCATATAGGGGAGCTTTTGAACAGATTTGTGAGAAGGAGACAATTCCTCAGAGCTAGCGATGAGCAAATTGGTTTGGGCAAAACTCAAACCACTCCAATTTCGGGCTGGTCCAAGTCCAATTAAATTGTTTTCATGCCTTTATTTGCAATCTTCTTTGCTTGTAAGCTTTTGGAGTGTGCATGGTCAATATTAATTACAGCTAAGTCTTCTGGTCACTGTGGTCCTTTCTGACAGCAGGAAACAATCTACCACCATTACATTCTAGAAGCAACATCCGTAGGGGCAGGTGCTGCCAAAAGACTGAAACTCCAATGGCAGGCATATGTCACCCTACTGCACCCTCTAATAAGAAACCAGAAATAAGGAAGACTTTGATTTTCTCCAACATCTTTTAACAAGATGACCTGCCGAAATGTTGACGTTTTCCAGAATCTTCATTGCACAATTTATTTTTGCTTTGGGTTAATAATGTTTGCAGCTGATTAGAGGCCACTCCATCAAGACCTTGAGTCACACTATTTGCTAGACGTCCCCAGAGTGTTGATTGGAGGCAGGTATGTGGCAGGTAGATAGAGTGGAAGGCATTAATGAAGTCTTTATGATGGACCCTATTCAAGTTCCTGTATCGGAACAGGAGACCAGGAACCTTATGTCTACATAGGAAGAGAAGTGCCACTGAAGACAGGCTGAATAGAATCAGGTAGTCATGTCATAGGATATGGCATTTATAAATCACCTATACACATGTAACTCAAGGCGCAAATGGAAGTGGGCCTACCAAGAGATGGGTATCTAGTCTGAAACCTTATTATCAGTGTCGGTAATAACAAGACTTGGTCCGAGATCATGGGTGGGTTGGTTCACTAACACTAAGCAAAAATGGCACCAGGATATCCTTCGGGGCATGGGCATTCGTCCGGTCATCAGCCCATATATTGAGGTCTTTGATGATGCAGATATGGTTGGATGGGGATGGGAGGTTATGGGCAAAGATACCGAAATCTGCATCTAAAGAGGACCTTTTCATCAATGCATGTGGTCCAAAGCAAGTCATGTTTATGCGTCAGAAACATTTTCATTGATCTATCCCTGTTGCTCACAAGAATAACACTGGCTGGAGATTTCCATTCATTTGAAGGCAGCCCTATCTGCTATTTCGATTTTCTAGATAGTCCAAACACAAAACAAACTTAATTTGCATTACTTGTTCTCCTCACTCAGCTGACTGAGGACCATCTGTCTGTGCCCTGTCTCAGCTGTAGATGGCAGGCGACCATCCTCTGCGACCTGCATGGCACTAAAGTTGTTAAATCAACCTACTATCAACTTTAAAATTCTGAGATGTGATTTGCCCCTGATTGCAGAATCATACCGACTAGGTGTTGTAGGAACCCTGGTAAAGTCCAGACTGGACATTTCTAATGCCCTGTTTGAAGGCATTCCAACTAGCCAGATACATCGCCTCCAGGTTGCACAGAACGCAGCGGTAAGACTTTTCAATAGTCTTCCGAGATCTACCCCAATTTCAGTGTTTTCGCAGAAACCTACTCTGGCTCCCACTTTAGCAGAGGATCCTTTTTTAAAATCCTCTGTCTGATTTTTAAGTGTATCCATGGCACTGCCGTCGCCCACCCTGCCTCTAAAATCTCTCTTTATTGGCTATCCCACTGACACGGGTCCACCGGCCAACACACCGTCTGTCAGTTCCCTCCTCTCACGTTGTGTACTGCAGAGATAGAAGCCTTTCTTTCGGTGGTTGTCAAGCCTAGAACCACTTTCCTGCAGAACTGTGCAACATAAATTTAAAATGATATGATAGTTTATTTATATAGCGCCTATACACAATGTGTTTTAAAGCGCGTCAAGGCAAGGGAGGGAACAAGGGAAAATACAACATTCTTACAGGCCATGAACAGTAAGGATGTGAAATTAACTATTGTATTCCGCCTGACGACATTTCAGATAGTTCAAGAGCTAAGACATAGATAAAGAAGGGAGGGGGAGAGTGGGAAGGAAATGGAAACAGACAAGCGACTACCGTACTAGGCCTGACGAAATTTCTGGTAGAACAGGAGAACAAAAAAAAAAGGTGAGGGAGAGGGGTGCAGAAAGGTAGGGGAGTAACAAAACAAGTGAATATCGTGCTAGGAATGACAACATTTCAGATAGTGCTATTTGCCCCATTAAGAAATCGTCTGCGGCAACGCCTTGAGCTCAGCCGTTTGCTCCATTTTGCCCAAGTGCAAATATGTATGCGCCATAGTTCTGTCATTATCTGCAGAGTGGCAGAAGGCCACGTGAAGGTATTACTTTTAAGACTTACAATGGTGTAATTTTTGACAAGCAATGGAATGCATGCAAAGGGTTCTGAATATAGAGCCATCCGCATGAGCACGCGGCCAGGCGGTGCAGTGTAGAGCTGTAACTAGGACATCGAAGTGTTTGTGCACATAGAAGGTTCTTAATGCCCACATTCTTCATCTCCTCCGCTCCTCTCTTATTGCATACATCCATTTAGGCATGAGTCATGAGCAAATTAAGACGAAACGCTTATTATATTTGCTTAGTCGTGTTGCTCTCCTCTCCCGCTGCTCTACGCAACATCCTTCCCTAATGAGCCTGACCTACATGTTTGCAAGCATGTCCACAGTTTGCATAATAAGGGTTTTACTTTTATTGATTTACGTTTTTAACTTAATTATTCTCTTCGACTTTTGGTCCATGAAATTTCTGCTTGGTCTATTGATTCTTTTAAGAATCATGATGTTTAATTTGACAACGGCCAATTATGTTTTGTAATTATGTGAAAATGTATAAGGATACTGGAAGCTGGCATGAATTTCATATGTCAGTCCAGCGGTTGAGACATCAAACACAGAGAAACGAGAGTTCACCTAAACTTCTTTTATATAGACTTTCGAGTCTTCATCTTCCAGTATGGACATGGCACAATCTCTACAACTGTTCTCTAGAGTAACTTCACTGCACTCTCTCTCTCTGTCTTTTTCTCTCTTACTCTATTTTTAGTTATCTCTTTCTTTCTCTCTCTCTCTCTCTCTCTCTCTCTCCCTCTCTCTCTTCCTGTAATCTTTAGTGTAGTGTAGTGCTGTTTTTTTTTTATATATTAAAATGTGTTTGGTTTGTATCTTAAACCTTACATTGCCATTCTACTACATTACATTTATGTTTCGTCAATGAGTTCATCATTTTTCTTTTTTTCCATCATTCCTGTTGGGTTTCTTTCTCGGTTGTGATGTCTTCCCAAAAATGGATGATGGTAGCAACCTTTTCCTATTGTTTCCCATCAGGATTTGGTTCCATCTTTCCTTTGTGGTCAGTTCTACTGTGGCGCTTTGGTATTTGCCACCATATATCAGACGTTTTTCGTTAAGTGCCTCGCATTCCATTAGGATGTGATATATCGTTTCGCTCTTCCCGGCAGTTCGACAAAATCTGCAATCTTTGTTATCCGCCTTGTTTTGGCTCCAGTTTCCCAGTACTTCTCTTGTAGGGAGGAGATTCAATCTCAGTCTTCAAAACTTATCTCGGATTCTTCTGTCCGGGTACAGGTTGAGGTAGTGTGGGAGTTGGTTAACCGCTCTTGATTCACCTTCGCATTTTAAGTTCATTTTGCATCGATCTTTGAGCTCTTGTGTCTCAATCCAATCTAGACGTGCTATCTTTTTTTTGCGATCTGGGGCATTCGTGTCAATATCTCTAATGTAATATCTCTTTTCATGCATATCCTCCTGGTTGCTTCTTTCCATATGTTTAATACTAGTTCATTGACTTCATGTTTTGATCTTCTCAGGATGTCCAGGGCAGGAATCTTTTCTTCGCTGTTTACTTTCCTGAACAAATCTAATGTTTTCCATTCCACTATCGATTCCAGGGATTGAAGTCCCAATTCATAGCGTATCCGAATCATTGGCGTTGCTTTTGGCAGCCCTAATGTTTTCCGCCAGAATATCACCTCTAGTTTTGTCCATATGGTTTGGTCAAGGTTAATCATTGTTTCTGCTCCATAGGTTAAAATCGCTGTCACCTTTTGTTTATAGAATGTCAGTACTGCTCTAAGGGAACATTTTCCATATTTCCTATGTATCAGGAGGCCCTGTCTTGCTAAGGCTTTGGTTTTTGATTTCAGATGTTGCGTCCATGGTCTTTACGTTATTGATTGGTTGATCCAGATTCCTAAGTATTTGTATGTGGTAACCTGGATAAGTTTTTCTTTTATCAGGAAATATGTATACTTAGTTTCTCCTTTTTTCTTTCTCTCTGTCAGCAGCATTGTTTTTGTTTTCTTTATGTTTATTAATAGTTTGTTTTGTTCCATGTATTCCTGCGTTTTATTCAGTGCCATTTGGAGTCCGCCTGGAGTTTTGGCCAGCAAGATGATGTCATCTGCATATATTAAGCAAGGCACTATCGTGGCATTTAGTTTTGGTGGGTTTATCCTTGGTTCGTTTATGGCGTCCTCAAAGTTTGATGTGAACAAACTAAACAATGCGACTGCCAAGGGGCAACCCTGTTTTAGTCCATGTCAAGTATTGATTAATTTTGTTACTACTCCGTCTGCTGTCATTCTTACTTGGATTTCAGTATTTGTGTATAGTAGTTTAATGGGTTCCAGTATGTCACTCGGACATCCCTATTGTTCCAGTTTGGCCCATAGTAGGTCACGATTGACTTTGTCATAAGCCAGGCTGAGATCAACATAAGCTACATATATTTGTGTTTTTGTCTTCAGTGCTTCGTGTTTCAGCATATTTAGGATGATCAAGTTTTTGTTCGTACCGACATTCTGGACAAATCCGGTCTGTGTCACTGCCAAATTATTTGTTTGTTTGGATCATATATTGAGTTTTGTGAGTAGCAGATTGGCGAATATTTTTCCTAGCGGATCCAGAAGTGCTAGCGGCCGATAATTCATTGGTTCTTTGGTTGCGCTTTGTTTGTATATTGGAATCAGGGTTGCCAATTGCCAGGAATCCGGCAACTTTTTAATGCGGTTGATGAGCTCGATGATTTCTCCGCAGAATATTTCCCAAGCTTCAGGATTCTTTTTTAGGGTAGCGTTTGACATGCCATCGGGTCCAAGTGCTCTTGATGCATTTAGCTTCTTAATTGTGTTGGTGATTTCTTCAATATTATAGTCAAATTTCCAGCTCTTTTCGCATGGTAAGTAGTTCTTGTTGGTTTCTGGTGTTCTTTCTTGTTATAACTCAGTAAAATATGTTACCCAAGAGGCTTCAGAGACGTCTACTATCATTACGTCTTTGCTGTTTTTATTCGGTTTTAGTAGCTCCCATAGGTGTCTCGTGTTGTTATTTTTGAGGGTCTTCATCATTTGTTCCGCATTTCCTTGATCTTGCATCATTTTTGCATTCTTTAGCCAATTTTTAAATCTCTGTTTGGCTGTCCTTATCATTCGCCTTTTTGTACGGGGAGATTCTGTTTTGACTCTCTTTATTGCGGTTTTCTTTTCGTGTTTTTTTTCGGCTATAGCTTTATTGTATGTGTATTTGGGTGTGAGTTGAGGCGGGTCTTTCTGTTTCTCTGTTAATCGAAATTGTTTGAATATCCATCCATAATTGACTCTATCGACATCTTCTAGTGACAAGGTCTTGAACCTTTCAGTGAGCGTTGTTAGTTTGTTCATTGGAATCTTTAGTCTGTTCATTCTAGTCGCCACTGTGAGTTGGGGGATGTTTATTCTTGGGCGCTCAGTGGTGTTAATTTCCCACGTGCACTTGAGGATGTAGTGGTCGCTATGTTTACTATATATATTCACCGGTTTAGTTCGAGATTGGGGTATTCCTTTAGTGGTGAAGATGTAGTCAATAATTGATTTGGTTTCCCCTCGCGACCATGTAGGATCTGGTATGTTTGTTTCTTCATTAACTGCATCCCAGCGTTCAAAATTCCTATTTTGTAGTTCTGTTGCCCATCTCTGTGCTCGTTGTTCGAGAGCATGTTCTTCCATTATTTCCCCTTCGTCATCGAATAAATGGAGGTTAAGGTCACCACATATGACAAATTCTATGCCTTCATATTTCTGGTCAGTGCTATCTATCAGTGACATTATTGAATCTATCACTGTCTCCTCTTTAGTTTTTCTGGGGTTCCAATAGACGTTTGTGATGCTTAGATACATATCTGTGGTGCTCGGTGGAATTGGGGTACACATTAGCTGATTCGTTGTTTCAATTTTCAATATCATATTTTGGCCCCAGCCACTTATGTTATGGTATTCAATGACTTCTGCATTCAAATCTTTTTTAATTAGCGTGATGAGTCTAGCTGATGGTCGGCCCGTTCTGTTAGCAATAGCCGGATTTGTGTAAGTGAGATAGCCTTCACATATTGGGGGATAGTAGTGCTGGGTTGAAAAAAAGCAGCACCACACAGTAGCCACCCCTGTAATTCACTGCCATTTCAAAGTCAAGGAGCAATGGGTTGTGGACATGCAAATATTTAAATTAAGAGCATGCTTTTTCCTACAGAAAATGGTCTTTATCTTCGAGGACAGAACTTGTCTATACACTGCTTTGTAATCCCAGAGCAGATGGCTCTCAATGATATTGACAACCACATATGTGTTTCACACTCAGTGTGCTATAGGCTTACTTCCTGGTGATTGGAACGCTGGGTTATGGTTACAAAATCCCACCCAAGTCATAAAATACATCACTTTCACTGTGACTGGTAGCCCGATCCTCATGAACCTCGCAGGAGCTCAGGCCCTTCCTTCCAGTCAAAAACAGATACCCCCCCCCACTGCACTGTGGACCCTTGCCTGGTGGCTCCATATACCACCCTTGAGAGTTGCCTGTACGAGCACTTAGCCTGAGGCACTTCTCTGCCGGGCCCTCCTCCAGCACTTTTCCACTCCCCTGCTCCCCCTTCCATCCACCTCCCCTGCACTTGCACGGGCGAATGCCACAAGGCCTAGTAGGACAACAACTGTATGTAAATATTACTGTATTTGTTTTTGCTTTGTTTTTGCCATTGTTATTTTGTCCCCTGTTCTCTTCCAATTCAGCCTTGTGGTGTTTTGAAACACAATTCTGTTGTGTAAAGCACCTTACGAATGCTCAATAAAATAAATGAAAAAAATATAAAATCATGGTGAGTTGAAACAGGCTTGAAAATAAAACTTCTACGTGAAATTAAATGTGAGTATAGAATAGGCCCTTTCAGCTTAAAAGCCACAGGGCACCCTCATATGATATATTGTATTTATATTGCGCCGATACATAAGTGTTTCAAGCAATATACATATAGCAGGATAAGTGAGCAACAGGGTTGTGCGCTTAGCCGTAACTTCAGAACGCTGCTGGTCCCAATGTTACTTGCTCGCACATTGAGTTTATTTGAAAAAGAAAATAACTTTCCATCGTACAGATAAAGGGACCGCACTTATCCGATCTCCATAGATTTAGCAACTGTGTAAACAATGTACTTTATTTATTCAAAGTAAGGCATTAACGGACTCTGCCCCATAGCATATTTTGCTCTTCCTAAGAGCTTGATCAATGACCAGTAGGATGCATTTATCAATATCGTATTGCTCCACCTTAGTGACAACCTCGGGGGAGTTGATTAAATGGTATAACCGAAAATCCCTGATTCCACGTGCAAGGTAGACCAGAGAGTAGTCATGATGTATCATACCTACCCTCAAAATATCTTTGCTGATCAATCAACACAATATCACACTTAGGGAACCATAAATCTAGTATCTATCTTGCAATAACAATCTTGGAGGAACGAGGTCCTCCAATGACAGGTAGGGTTCAAGAAAAAGGGTGCACCTGTAGAAGTTCACCATAATGTATCCATTCTTGATGGAGCATTTGACGGACTGGCAGACGCATGTGGTCTACTTTGTTTGCGCAATGTGTGATACATGTCCTACCATGTTTTACTCAACGGTTTCATTTCTGCAAAAATGTAAACATTGTGTTGTTCAACACATATTATGAAGTAGTTTCATGGGTTCCGTAGCCCTTCACCCCGCAAGAGGGTTAATCCAAGCCTGTTCGAAGATTTCATAACATAGGATAACATAATCAGTCCATCCGAGACCAAACTTAGAAATCCTTTTAATAGCATTGATTTGATCATATTGTCATACTGCCTCAATCTAAAATTGTTTTCCCTTTGCCTCAAAAAACGTTTTGCCTCCAAAAGGCCTTCTTTTTCAGTTTGTTTATAACTGCAGTGATTAATACCTCTCACTGTCATGTTCTTCAATAATTCCTTTTTTCGCCAATTGTCAGGAGACACAAGACCACTGCTCGTCTGACCCAACAGCATTTTCTTATTTTATGAGTGGTACTTTTAGTCAAAAATTTGAAAGTAAAAGCGTCCCACTTTCTTTAACTGATGCAACTTTTTTAAACCACTCCTCCAAACTGATTGGACGATTTGGTGCCAATCCTTTCCATAAAATTCCATATCCTTTTATCAAAGGATCCTAATGGATTGGGTACAGAGTTTCCTCAAAATCCGCAATTAAAGAGTTCGAAAAAGCGGTGTAGATGAGCAATAGCCCAGTTATCTGATGAACTAAATTAAACTTGTGTACTTTTAATACTATAAGTAGGGTTAATTGCCAAATGAAAAATACCATTACTGTTCAAATATGTCAAAAGGAAGTACCATTGCAGGTTTCTTTCAGTTTCAGACTGCAACTTTACACCGGGAAATGGAAGATGTTAACCACATACATGATACGTCTCAGAGCCCTCAACCATTCATTTACCACCAGCATTTATTTGCAAATGCATTGAAGTGAATTCATAATCTGGTAAAGTGTGCGGTGCAATTAGTCACAGACCAACAAGAAGAAAGTGTGAATGAAAGTATCCCGCCTCACAGCAGGAAATCTGGCATAGGGAGGAAATAAGTCAATCAGTTGCTGGGCTCCAAGGCATAAGAACCCCTTGTCGACCCGCGCCATTTGGCGTGTCAAATCTTCCCTGCACACCAACTTACAGCTGTTTCAATTGAGGTAAGACAAGGAAATGCTGCAGAAGACAAAATGGGCTTCCAAAAGTCGTCACGTGTTCTGCTGCTAGCCACAGCTATCCATATGCTCGATTATACCTTTTACCCTTAAATTTCGAGAACTCTCATAAAAATGGAAGCTACAGCTGTCCTTTGCACAGTCGTTTGCATCCCAAAATTGCAATGTCCTCGACACCTGTAAGAATGGTGCAATTCTGTTCAAACACCACTTACACCAGCTGTGGTTTCTGCTTTTGAATCTTGTATTGCATATGACTCAGCATGACCGTGGGCCTCATTCTGAGGTGGGTGCAAAGGGATACCGGGCACCGGTAATGACACCGGTGCCGGTAATTCCTTTGCGCCCTATTTTTTTTACCAGGCGTTATGGAAGGGACCCGTTAAGGTATACGGGGGTCAATAACGGTACCACAATTTGCGGTACCGTTATTGACGCCTTCCCCCTTCCCATTGAGCCCTATGGGGGCTCAAATGGGAATGGGGAATGGCTTTTACAATGGGGACTTACCGGTCCCGCCAAGGTCGGACTGGACCAGTAAGTCCCCATTGAACGAGGGTGGACACGGTCCCGTTATTGGTGCTAATCATGGTGCTTATAGCGCCATGACTAGCACCAACCTTGTAATGAGGCCCCATATATCCTAAATACAGTTTATTGATTGACACTTTATTTTCTTTGAGTATGTAGGTAAGCATAGGAAAATGGCGAAGCAAAAGACATCAGGCCCTTTGCATCAAAACAGCTGTAAGGGCCCTGCATCAGGTTGAGGAAACAAACAGATTGCGAGTGAGTAATCAGGTGAAAAGGCGGCTTAATTATATGTATTCAGGAAGCCACAGAGAGAAAACAAAAGAATAATATTTGGACAACGAAATAGAATTCTGAATGAAATGAGCAAAACCTTGAATACTAGACCATTTAAGAAAGTCTTAATGAAAGAATGTGGTGTGTGAGAGCACTTTCTTCTCTGTGAATATTTCTCATGCATGTGATTAAAATTAATATAATGGCTATTGTAAAGAAACTGGCAACTATCACCAATCATCATTTTCTAAGAAGCAGGATTGGACCAAAGGATCATAATGGTGTGCTGTATATACGTCAGGCTTTGAAAAAGGTGTGTGTGTGAGAGAGATAATTGTATCTTTTAATGTCAGTGGTATCTACATGAACCTTTATCCACTAATGTCTCGTCTCAGTCACATCCTAAGGCCTCACCACGTCTCTGGTGGTCTGATTTGGTGTATAATATTTGAACTGGATACAATTAGTGTATGGTGGATGTTGGGTGCGTTCTACAGACTAACAGACTTGAGAAGTGACCCCGAGGGCAATTTCATGGGAAAAGACTTTTGACATCTATCTTGTGTACATGTTGCAACAGATGGTAATCACTGTGTTCTATTGCTTAACAGTTACTTTAGGTATGTTGCATGGTTGTAGTAAGGAAGACGCGGACAGAGATCAGAAAGGGGGAGCTCGGAGAATGCTGATGCAGACCCAGTGGTGGGGTAAATGATGGCATGACTTTTTAAACAAAGTCCATGCTGTAAACTTTAAACTTTGTGGTTTCCGGGATCGCAGGTGGCATCATTTTACAACAATGTATGCCAGAACTACATTTCAGGTCAATATTGAGTAATGGGGATTTTGTGAATCATTTGATGTGTTCGATAAGGACGACATGCAAATGAGATGCCTTGACTTTGGGTGGAAGCCAGAATGTCAAAATAACATATGGTTTTAAAATAAAATCTAAGCAGGCTGCCTCATCAATGTATCCTTCGTGTATTATTAAAACGAACACCACGGCTTTGGAGTCTCAATAACACCTGTTATTTGCAGGTCCCTGAACTGAGTCCAATGACAAGAAGTGCACTATCAATACTATACTATTCCCAAAGGCCAATGCATATTGGAATGCTCCATTGCACAAAATGTGGGGCGGCAAGGGGTGCCGGGCCAGCAATCCCCTGGGATGCCTGCTTTGCTAATTAGCCTTTTGTCCTGGCATTCATGTACTCCTTTAAGTTCACAATCTGAGGAATGTGCTAGGAAATTATGCGTGATCACCTTTTTTTAAAACTGTATGTTGGTTCCCTGTATGTTCTTAAGCGAGTGGGATCATATGTCGCCATATTCTGTGCTTTATTTCACCTCGGTCATTTAATGTACCTAAAGGATAAGCTTCCAATATCCAGTGGTGTATTCCCCCCTGGGAGACAGCTTCCCATAGGTTTGCTGATTCCCTTATCCAGAAAGACTAGGACATGGATCTTGGCCACTGTTTTCCTGGCTCACTGCAGCTGACATGCTCTTCTTGCTGGCCCTTGACTGGTGATCACATTGCCTGCATTGTAGCCATTAGTATCGCTGTCATGACTATATTATTCTAACTTCCTCCAAGATGCCTGATAATAAATAGTCTGTTGCATTTTCAGTACCACTGTAGTAATAATACTACTACTACTACTACTACTACTACTACTAATAATAATAATAAATAATACGAACCATCATCATCATAACATATATCATTCTGTAAGGATGTCTGTGCATAGGTGACTGGACATGTACTTATGTACACTGAAACCCAGCACTGCTAAAATTGCAGCTTACATCTCTTTAGACATGAGTCCCCAGCCAAGTAGTTGCCTGTTTATCCTCACGACCAAATCCAGAGGCTGTCCAAAATATCCGTGGTTCCAGGTTACACATAATTGAATAGGAGGGTCAGTGTTTTTTTATTTTGTATTTTTAAAGCGCTCACACATCCCGAGGGCATTGAGGCGCTGTTACAGGAATATGTCTTAGTTATGTCTTTATACAGCGTTTAATACACAGAAGTTTCTAAGCGCGGATCGAACCTGTGTTGCTTCATGTTGTCTTGTTTCCAAGGCAAGCACGTTGTGGCTGAGCTATCCTCCCGGGACTAGTTGTGAATGAAGGAGTGTGTCAGATTGGTGTATGCTATGCCGAATGCAGCTATTACTACTTCTGTTAATAATAATGCTAACAATAACTACTTCACAACTCATCCCTTTTAACTATTCCGTTGGTGTACAGCTCAGAGGGAGATGGTATGAGAGGAGGGGCACAGAGCCTTTGGATGTTGTTTTTTTACCACCCATTGAATGCCCGTGGCCATTTACACGCACTGCCTGCCTTTCCCCGCCCGAAACACATCCTTCTTAGATCTCCTTGAGCTAGCTTTATCAAGCCATAACACAACAATGTGCCCGCTAGTGTAATTTCTAAGCAATCTTACGAGAGACAAAGCATAATTGCAGCTATAACAGCATGTACGGACTTTTTCAAAAGAGGAGCTGGCGAGATTCAGCAATGGGAAGATCAGTAAAGTAAGGATTGCTTCCTTCTCTTGTATGTTATCCGGATTTAATGAGCAACTTTGCATATTTCAGACTGTTATCTATTCCACATCTTACACACCAGCCCCCTTCACTTAAGAAAGGTGATTTTAAAGCTCAAAGTGGGATGAAATGGGTGAGAATGTTGATGATTTGAGTTAATTGTTAACATTTCTCACAAAGGATTGAATAGATTCATTCTAAATTGTAGGATGATTGTGGTTTGTCGATGGGCAATTTGCAATAAATACGTGTTTATGAACCAGGGTCGGATTGGGCCATCTGCCACTCGGCCCGTGACTGGTCCAAAATCATGTGTAGTCCCTGGGGGCTGGGTACTGCCCATGAAAAAAAATGAAAAAAAAAAGTTTGAAAAAAAAATAGTTTTTTTTAAACAAATAAAAAGCACCTGCAACGGCATCATTCATCAAAGCAAGGTAACACATGTTACCTTGCTTTGATGATTGATTTGCATGCATGGTGTGTGCATCATAAATTATGATGCATGCATCATTCACATGCTTTTGCAACATGCGGCCAACTTTGCACCAGACCTGCAGATTAACTTAATTGGTCTGCTGTTAAATCTCAGTTACCAGTTTAATGGTATCCACTACAGAGTAATTGCTAATTTTATTATAGCCAATATGATAGCTCAGTGGGTTGAACGCTTGCTGGTGCAATGTGTGTGTGTGTGTGTGATTTGCTGGTTCGAATCCCAGCAAGGCCAACTCATTCGTTCATCCTTCTGAAGTCGATAAATGAGCACCAACATAGGTTGGGTGATATTGTGTGAATATTTGCTCCATAAAAAAGAGCTTAAGCGTAAGTGCTATACAATAACATATTATCATTTGTCCTTGGACTCTTGCTTGCATTCACAGTAATTTGACAATGTGGATATATACAAACAGATATAAATGATACATATGGTGATCCATTCTTGTATGAAATGTATATCACATTAGTGAAATCATAACCACATAGTTCGTAATGTACTTAGGAACAATGCTATTTGTTGCCGCTTCCTGTTTTGTCAAGGGGTGAGTCGTGTTTCATCGCTTCCCGGGAAGTCACTCTCGGGTGGGGTGAAATGACACCACTTTTGGTAATGTCATCAGAAGTCAAGGGTCGTGAGGCGAGGGGTGGGCCATTTTTTTGAGGCGAGGGGTGGGCCACTTTTTCTTGAGTGTCCGGCCCTATTTCTTCTCCTCGTCTGACCCTGATATGAACGCTGCCCAGTTGGGCAGCTCAGAGTGTCAGCACATACTGTGGACTACAGTCTCAAGGTCTGAAGCATAGCAAGAACACTTGGCCGCTTATCCCTCCTCGCTGAATAAAATAATTGCTAATATTAAACAGTATTGTATATGTAATAGAGATAATACAGTAAGAGTGGAAAGAGCTGTGAACCACACCACGGTTCTCTATTGTCTTGCTTTATAACTCATATATTTTCTGCAGTGAACTTCAGCTGTCTGTCCTCCATCATTAAGGAAAGCCTGGGGGCCAAGGTTGGCGTTGGCATGCATTCAGACACGTTTTCATTATGGATAGATTTTTTTCTATGAAAGCTGCACTGTGCAGGAAATCACTCACATCGGTTTGAAGGAGTGGTATGGCCTGTATGCTGTCATTTGGCACAGGCTCGCACCCTGGATACCTTGCGACATGACGCCCTGTGCCAGCATATGGCCTCTTTGCGCCCTTTAAGTCCACATATTTTATGTTCTTGTTCATTTATAATAATACACGGCGAGGGACAATCACATTGTTGCAAAAGATCTGATTGGCCTTGGCCGGCTCACTACCAGAGCAACAAGGACCTACCTGCGACGGGCGCTCCAAACGCCGGTCCATCCAAATTCCTTTCCATTGTTCATGAGGCCGTCATGGACAGGGAGAAAGGACTATGTGTAGTCCCTTCGCCCGATCCATGGCGGCCATTCTCTATGTTTACCTTTGTTTATATATTTTTAATGGACGCCAGGGAAAGTGAGAAGGACTACGTGTAGTCCCTTCTCCCTGAACGATGGCAGCCATTTTTGTTCTCGACCTGAGAAACGGCTTTCACACCAATTCACAACTCGAAAACACTATTAGTACCCTGGTACAGCATGCCAGGGTACTAATAGCAATAAAAACATCGGAGTGGGGCATTAGTGGTCAGGTAATGCCCCGGGTGTACGTTACTGTAACTATCACCCTGGGGGCATTACCAGACCAGTAATGCCCGCCCCCCTCGTGTTCTATTGCTTAATTATGCCATTCAAATATATTTCTCTTTAGGATGCCATGAAGAATAGCGAGCAGGGAAGAAGGATAGGGGGACAGTCGATGCCGATGGGATGTGGACTGGGAAAGGTTATATAGGGGATATGAGTGAAACATTCACAGGTGCTGACTGTTAGCAATCCTGAACCCCCACAGTGCTGGAGGAGGGAGAATGTTTTGCTCAGTTAGCATCAGATATGTTTTAATTGCAATTGTACTCAAAAAACAAAAAATCTCTTTGAGTAGTTTACTGAATGGAATTGGTGCTTTTGCCTCTTTACATATTGATGCTAACATGCCTTTTCCACTTGGATATGTTATGCTAGGCGTTGTTAGCTTTGGCTTATAGGTGGCGCAGAAAGACTACATATAAGCCACAACTATTGTCATGGGAAGTGTATACATAGAGAGAGATGGGATGTGAGGAAGGACACACAGCCTTTGTGTGTTGTTTGGCGTTTTACTCACTCTGTGACCATCCACTGCTCAGCTAGTATGTGAGTAGTTGCAAAAGGGATCACTATCAGTGATGTTTAATATATATTAAAGTGATGTGGGTAATCAAAGCGAAGGATCATGCCTCGGTTGACCCTCTGGAAGATACGATAACTCCTCCCTTATCAGGCATCGGTTCTCCTTCCTGGAGATGTCCTGTCCTGAGAACCCTGATTCAACGAGGCAATTCCCTAATTGACCTCAATCACATTATAGAGGTACATATCAGAGAGCCTTTGAAGCTGCAGCATTGGAAGAGCCAGAGTTGGGACAAGTTTGTTTGAGAAGCATTCCTCTAACTTACAATAATATGGAATTTCCTTTTCTTGCTGCCCCTCCTCTTCCTGTGGAACAAAGCACTTGTCGGGAGGAAAAGGTCACTTGTCTCAGGGGTGGAAATTCAACCCCTTAAAGCAGGCTTGCTTTCATGCAATCCCCTCTGGTCTTTTCCCTATGAAAGAGGGAGTCATCCACTGGATCTTTGATTTGTTTCTGGGCTTCGAGATGAAGTAATTTGCACATTTTATGGGAGAGTTTACATTTCCCAAGTCCTCAGCCATTGAGTTGCAGAAGATAGGCGTCATGCAGTGAAAAGCTCTGCTCCTTACTCAATACCAGGGCACATTGAGGGTGAATTTTCTAAGGACCAAGGCCTGCCACTCTGCTTGCAAACCTCCATATGCTGGCAGACTGAAACGGACTCACCTTGTCCTGTAGCCCACGCAGTGTATCTCACATTCTAAGAGCGAGATGAGCCAGGATCCATGATTTTGCCATTCAAACTGATTCAATCTAACTTCAAACCACATTCAATACCTTTAAAATAACAGAACCCACAGGTACTGCCATAGGCACTCGCCCAAACTTCAAACCACTGGTGTTGGCATCTGTCAATACATCTCAACACCCCATTACCCTAACAGAGCCTCATCACCTGCCCATCTAAAAAATCACCACATCATGAAAATGACTTTGAACCGACTGCACAATTGAACCAAGCATCGGAGCATAAGGACTTTGCATCACAGTTCCACTTGTACCGCTGGATTACTGTGACCCTAATTGACCCCCGCCAGTGTTACTCATCATCTCGAATGACGGGCTTTCATTGAACTGCACCCGGCTGCCACTGAGACCTGACTCAACACTAACTTATTGCCTGGGATCAATGCAATGCGACTCCCTCAAACCTGCTTCGGCCCAAAAGCAAAATAACCAGAAGCCTGGTCCAACAGTATTGAGCTGCTTAACAATGGAATCAGAATCAGGCTCCCCGCAGCAGCATGATCAGTATACTCATTATATACGGGTGGTGGCCTGAGCCAGCCCGACAGCTGTGTACAGCATATGCTTCTTCAAGAAGCTTGAGAAGACCCCCAGCATTGTTCTGATGGGGTATGGCGCTGGTCAAGGATCCGTTGTAGACTTCCGTCTGCAACACATATATTTGAATGTAGATGGAGAGGAATCAGACTTTCGCCCTTCTGAAACTCATGAAATGGGTCACATTGAATTCCTATATAACTCATAAGATTGTGCCAAGGAACGGTTCCATTTGTGGTGAGTATTATCTCAATAATGACTTCCTATTACTCTTTAGCAAACACAAAAAAGACAAAGGGCCTCATTCCGAGATTGGAGGTAGTCATGGCACTATTTGCGCCATGACTGTCTCCAATCACGGGTCTGAGTCCAGTGTTGTTCAATGGGGACTTACCGATGTAGTCCGACCCTGGCGGGACTGGTAAGTCCCCATTTAACAAACCATTCCCCATTCCCATTTGAGCCCCCATAGGGCTCAATGGGAATGGTGAAGGCGCTATTTATGGGCCTGCTAATGGCAGGACCTTAATTAGTGGTCTGGTCCCCTAACGGGACCCGTAACGGTCATGTGGTCCGACCACACGTGCTTTGCGGTTCCTGTTAGTGGACCTCGGAATCGGGCAGTAGGGGATTACCGGCACCGGTCTCCTTACAGGTGCCCGGTATCCCCTACTGCCGGACTCGTAATGACCACTAAAGTCATTGACCTACAGCTATTCTTGAGTTATGAGCCTAGATGTAAGGAGTAAAGCTATACATCAAATAGCTTGTTGGTGTCATGATGTGAAAACAATGGTTTATGGTAGAGAATTCTGTTTGCATGTGCCTTCAAATGTGAAGTAAAGAGTGAAAGGAGGCTAAATTGACATTGTGCACTCCACAACAGGAAATATTCTTTGGCACAATATTAGAAGTTATTTCCAAACCCTGTGATATTTGCACCATTGATTTCAGAAGGTAGAGAAGCTGATGCTTCTTTGCCCACATTGAACACTGTGATCTAATAATTGCACACAAAGGCCTTCAGAAGGCTGGTTAACTAATGAGCTGTCTTACAACTTACAAAAGGGTAATAAGAATGAACGGCGAGCAGACCATCAAGAACCATCGCCCCCCCCCACCGCCGGGGAAAGCTCAAGCGGCAGTCTGACGCTAATGCTAAAATCAATTGCTGTATTGTTGTTGATGTTGTGATTATCTGTAAAACCTAATAAAATGTTGGTATGGAAAAAAGAATGATAGTAGTATGTATATGCTGTAGACCACAAATGAAATTCTTTCCTCACCCAATCCACTAACCAAAATTAGTTCTCAAAAAAAGTCTCATTTAGATAGCCCCAGACTCATTGAACGAAAGATCCTAAAAGATAGTGTCCGTTTTTTTAGGCTGTTTTCCCTGATTCTATCCCTTCTCCCCACATAGTGGAGGTGGATCACGGATCCACTGCATGCAAGTGGTGGGTGATAGGATCCAGGGCCCCCCGACATGCCCATGCATTTCACCGTGAGCATGCTTTGGTCTGTTGCCATCTCCACCATGAGCGCATAAGCACCGAACATCTGCAATGTCTCCCACCTCAGCAAACATGACTGCCATCATTCCAATATTTTCAGCTGATTGTGATTGCTTTCTGCAGGTCAGAATATCCTGACACAACCAGCTGAAGTTAGATTTTCGGGGGTGGGGGGGGTGGGTAGGGAGGGAACCACAGCATGCACACTTGCTAATATAGCATGCACACCAACATGCTCTCGGTTCCACTAGTAAAAAGATCCAGAGCAGGTGGATCCAGCTTCCCCTATCTCGCACCCACTCACTGGAATGCCCTACCTCCCACCATCAGCGGTGAGCCCTCCCTCCTAGCCTTCTGCAAAGCACTGAAAACCACCCTCTTCTCATAAGGTCCCTCGCAGCTGCATAATACCAACCATATGACCCACTGCCTAAGTTGTATTGACCAACCGCATAAGCTGTAATGATAACCTTTCTTGTTCCTATCTGTATTATGCCTCTTACTGATACCATGCCTGTAACTAAGCTCATGCAAGTAACAGCGCCTCAATGCCCCTGGGCTGCTTGCGCGCTATATAAATTTAAATAAATAAATAAATAAATAGAGACATTCCAGACAAACCTAGAATTCCCGAGCAGGTTTGCAAAGCCTGCAATGGCTTGGACTCTTCCTGGGCCTCAAGATATCAGAGTGTGCAGATGTTATGCAAAGCTGTGGACAAAGCCTGTATCAGGGCCTTCTTTGCATCCACAGCCATTAGAATGAGCCTATTAGTTGCACTAATTTCATAAACTTCCAAAGGGTGAAGGTTTCAATCTGTACCACCTACGATAAAGCCTGTGATCTGCATCGTCAGAAGGTTTGCCTTCCCATCAAACTATTGTTCTGTCGTATGTGAACCTGTAAAGGGCCATCAACATTCGCTTTTTGTATCTCAAGTCTTTGCATCTGTCTAAAACTGCCCCTGATGTTCATGACTTGGAGAGAGAGATTTGTGAAGATGCATGGGCAGTTCGAACGTTTCTCAGACCAACTTTAAATTTCTGTAATTTGAGAAGAAAGTTTCAGGCATCTGTGAACATGCATTTCAGGCGTTGGCCCATGACTACTTAAAGTGTTAGTTCAGGGATATCAGAATTGTCGAAATCCAATGAAGGTGGAATCAAAAGTAATGATATCATTTGCATGTGCCAAAATCTGCATTGAGCTAAACTCAGTTTCAAGGGCATGATGGTACTTTACATCAGACATATTATGATGGACTGTCAACATGTAAATGACATAATTACAAAAGAGAAAACAAGCCACAAAAATGAAACCATTCACAATGTCCTGAAGGGTTTTGAGGTAAAGGGGACAGTTCATGGAATTATTTGCGCAGACAATCAGGGATTTGCAAGCCATTCTGCATGCAAATCCCCTTCCATCGATTCATGGAATAAACTGCGTGGCTTTTTTTCCTAACTTGCGTGGACTTCGTGCAGGCTTGGCACGTCTCTGTGAGCGGTCGAGTGCCTTGTGCGAGACACCACACAGAGAGTGGGTGAGGACTGCGCAGAGGGCGTACCGGGGGGGGGGAAACGTGGAAAATGAGGAAGAACAAGGGAAAAAGTGGGCATTACATAGCACTCCCACAAATGTGCACAACAAAGTGTATTCCTGGATTTGACCGTGCAATCTCATGCCTGCGAAATGGTCACGCAAATCCTTCCATCTCTCCGCACCCAAAGGCAGTGGGTTTGCATGTTGGATTTAGGGGTGTGTGTACTCAGCAAGGGATCTGATCGCACATACGCAGTGGAGTTTTGAGCAGGGACAGTTTACGGGGGTTCACACGCACATGGTTACAATACGTTATATGCATGTTGTCAGTATGCCGGTAACAGTTATGATGGGGTACCCCGTGCAGGGTCCTCAAGATGCAGGCCCGTTTGCGGCGGAACCCACGCACTGTTTAAAGGGTGCATGTATTTGTACCCGGGGGAGCACGCAGTTGTAGCTGTACTGGCTGTTTTTGCTTTTCATGGGAGCGTGTCAGGGGGCTTCCGTCGGTGACTAGCGTACAGGGTTACTTTGTGCGGAAAATTCCATGAATACGCGGGGCACGCATTTTTTATTCTGCTTGCAGACTCACGCAGTGTTGTTCTCCGAGTGTGGCCCTTGCAGGATTAATGCACTCTTTTCCATGAATCGGCAACAAAGAGTATGCGTGGCAGGTATTTAATAATGTAAAATGTTTGCCCGCGGATTAGTCTGTTCTTCTGCCACATCCAAAGTGTATAGATCAACAAAAAACAACCAAGTCCACCGCAAGAAAGGCAAACCGGTCAATATCAATAGATATTCAAATATCGTTTTACTTTAAGAAACTGTGTGTTCTCTGCATTTAGTATAGGAAAACTGCTATCTTCACTTTCCGCATGCAGTCCTCAAAACAGCACAATGCAATGGAGCCGGTCAGGCCAGGCTAAATGAAACTCAGCCTACAGGAGCAGATGAAGGATGGCATTCATTAAATGTGCGAACAAATGAAGAGACAGGGAGAAAAAGCAGCTGTGATTAAGTTATATGCGGCAGGAAAAAGGATACAGCTAATTACTACTATTAATAGGAATTGAACTCATTACATCTTGAAGAAGAAAAGGCAAAATTGGTTTCGGAGCTGTGACTAAAGTGCTGTCCTTACAAAAGTTTGGAATTGTGTTAAAACAATGTAGTCTACATCCGTGTTCCTGCAAAATTAAAATTAAAACAGCAACCTCGTACTGTAGTGATAAGTAATAAATAGCTATAATATAGTGTAATGTATTCTTTGTAGAAGGGTTACAAATTCAGTATGGGAACTATTGTCTATCTCAAGATCCTATTTGATAATATATACTTTTCTCAGTAAGAACATTGAAACATTCTTATTATGGCTATATTATATACTGGAAGTGATTATAAGAAACGTGCATTGTAGCATTTAAAAAAGAAGGGGTATTCAATGCAGTTATATACAATGAAATAATGGTATGACGTTCATTCATTGTTTCTTTCTGCAGCATTCTTTGTCGAAAATCTTTTGCAAAATAAAATAATTGAAAATTTTGGGGGGCATATAAGGGGTAGGGTGGGGTGGTGTATAGGGAATAAATAATAGGGTAGAGGGCGATTAGGGAGCCCCCAAATAAAATAAAACAAATCGTTGAAAAAAGCAGTGAAAAAAAAATGGGGATGAAAGAACATAGAACCAAATTAATTTCATTCATTTTTAATAGTTTGTTATGGAGAATCACACCTTTGATTCCCTGAAAATGTCCTCCTTTTTTGGAAAAGGTCATGACCTAATTCTTTTTAATCTGTGAGCACCAAGAGAGTGTTTCATTTTGTGGGCTGTCTACTGATTGGTTTGGAGTGCCGAATAACCTACCCATGTGTTATTGCATGCACACACACTACTAATTAAAGAAATAGAAAATCACAAACATATTAGTAGGCCCTGCAGTGTGAACAAAATATCTCTTACAAGATCTGTCAGTCCCCCAGCATCTTCGCAGAGTCAATTATCACCCCCTCGCTCCTGCAATATGGACAATGTGCACTTAGTGGGTTGGAGACATTCCTACAGAGAGGGAAAAAGAAAGGTGATGCAGAGCGAAAAAAAGAGACAGCAAGATAGTGTGCTAGATTGGCAAATGATATGCCAGCTAAGGCAAGGAGATTTCTATTTTGATTGACATTCCAATAACAGACATAGAGCCTCATTATGAGTCCGGCAGTAGCCGTGCAGGTAAAAAACGGCAGACTGCTGCCAGAGTCATTTCTTTTCCTGGCGCCCGCCAATGGGCAATTACTGGGGCATTACAGCCCCGGCGGACCTGGTAATTGACAAGGGGGGTCCTGGGAGTCTCTCTGCCAGACATTAGTCCTGGTTGCGAGAGACTTACCCAGAGTCTTTAGCTCACTATCTTTCACAGAGAAGAAATATCCCAAACATATCAGTCTTTGTCCTGCCCTGGGGCAGTCCAGCACCGAAATGCTAGGCAATTCTCCTCTGAACAAGAGTACCAACAGCATCCCCAGACACGTGTTTCGGTCTGGTTGGACCTCATCAGTAGGGCGGAGCTGTGTCTCTCTAAGAATAGTGAGCAAGGGGCCCACGTCTGGATTCCCCTAGTAACTTAGGGTGAGACCCAAAGTTACTTGAATATGCAAATTGACAAGGGGGGTCCTGGGAGTCTCTCTGCCAGACATTAGTCCTGGTTGCGAGAGACTTACCCAGAGTCTTTAGCTCACTATCTTTCACAGAGAAGAAATATCCCAAACATATCAGTCTTTGTCCTGCCCTGGGGCAGTCCAGCACCGAAATGCTAGGCAATTCTCCTCTGAACAAGAGTACCAACAGCATCCCCAGACACGTGTTTCGGTCTGGTTGGACCTCATCAGTAGGGCGGAGCTGTGTCTCTCTAAGAATAGTGAGCAAGGGGTCCACGTCTGGATTCCCCTAGTAACTTAGGGTGAGACCCAAAGATACTTGAATATGCAAATTGACAAGGGGGGTCTTGGGAGTCTCTCTGCCAGACATTAGTCCTGGTTGCGAGAGACTTACCCAGAGTCTTTAGCTCACTATCTTTCACAGAGAAGAAATATCCCAAACATATCAGTCTTTGTCCTGCCCTGGGGCAGTCCAGCACCGAAATGCTAGGCAATTCTCCTCTGAACAAGAGTACCAACAGCATCCCCAGACACGTGTTTCGGTCTGGTTGGACCTCATCAGTAGGGCGGAGCTGTGTCTCTCTAAGAATAGTGAGCAAGGGGTCCACGTCTGGATTCCCCTAGTAACTTAGGGTGAGACCCAAAGTTACTTGAATATGCAAATTGACAAGGGGGGTCCTGGGAGTCTCTCTGCCAGACATTAGTCCTGGTTGCGAGAGACTTACCCAGAGTCTTTAGCTCACTATCTTTCACAGAGAAGAAATATCCCAAACATATCAGTCTTTGTCCTGCCCTGGGGCAGTCCAGCACCGAAATGCTAGGCAATTCTCCTCTGAACAAGAGTACCAACAGCATCCCCAGACACGTGTTTCGGTCTGGTTGGACCTCATCAGTAGGGCGGAGCTGTGTCTCTCTAAGAATAGTGAGCAAGGGGTCCACGTCTGGATTCCCCTAGTAACTTAGGGTGAGACCCAAAGTTACTTGAATATGCAAATTGACAAGGGGGGTCCTGGGAGTCTCTCTGCCAGACATTAGTCCTGGTTGCGAGAGACTTACCCAGAGTCTTTAGCTCACTATCTTTCACAGAGAAGAAATATCCCAAACATATCAGTCTTTGTCCTGCCCTGGGGCAGTCCAGCACCGAAATGCTAGGCAATTCTCCTCTGAACAAGAGTACCAACAGCATCCCCAGACACGTGTTTCTCATCAGTAGGGCGGAGCTGTGTCTCTCTAAGAATAGTGATCAAGGGGTCCACGTCTGGATTCCCCTAGTAACTTAGGGTGAGACCCAAAGTTACTTGAATATGCAAATTGACAAGGGGGGTCCTGGGAGTCTCTCTGCCAGACATTAGTCCTGGTTGCGAGAGACTTACCCAGAGTCTTTAGCTCACTATCTTTCACAGAGAAGAAATATCCCAAACATATCAGTCTTTGTCCTGCCCTGGGGCAGTCCAGCACCGAAATGCTAGGCAATTCTCCTCTGAACAAGAGTACCAACAGCATCCCCAGACACGTGTTTCGGTCTGGTTGGACCTCATCAGTAGGGCGGAGCTGTGTCTCTCTAAGAATAGTGAGCAAGGGGTCCACGTCTGGATTCCCCTAGTAACTTAGGGTGAGACCCAAAGTTACTTGAATATGCAAATTGACAAGGGGGGGTCCTGGGAGTCTCTCTGCCAGACATTAGTCCTGGTTGCGAGAGACTTACCCAGAGTCTTTAGCTCACTATCTTTCACAGAGAAGAAATATCCCAAACATATCAGTCTTTGTCCTGCCCTGGGGCAGTCCAGCACCGAAATGCTAGGCAATTCTCCTCTGAACAAGAGTACCAACAGCATCCCCAGACACGTGTTTCAGTCTGGTTGGACCTCATCAGTAGGGCGGAGCTGTGTCTCTCTAAGAATAGTGAGCAAGGGGTCCACGTCTGGATTCCCCTAGTAACTTAGGGTGAGACCCAAAGTTACTTGAATATGCAAATTGACAAGGGGGGTCCTGGGAGTCTCTCTGCCAGACATTAGTCCTGGTTGCCAGAGAGAAATATCCCAAACATATGTTGGTACTCTTGTTCAGAGGAGAATTGCCTAGCATTTCGGTGCTGGACTGCCCCAGGGCAGGACAAAGACTGATATGTTTTGGATATTTCTTCTCTGTGAAAGATAGTGAGCTAAAGACTCTGGGTAAGTCTCTCGCAACCAGGACTAATGTCTGGCAGAGGGACTCCCAGGACCCCCCTTGTTAATCTGCATATGCAAGTAACTTTGGGTCTCACCCTAAGTTACTAGGGGAATCCAGACGTGGACCCCTTGCTCACTATTCTTAGAGAGACACAGCTCCTCCCTACTGATGAGGTTCAACCAGACCGAAACATGTGTCTGGGGATGCTGTTGGTACTCTTGTTCAGAAGGAGAATTGCCTAGCATTTCGGTGCTGGACTGCCCCAGGGCAGGACAAAGACTGATATGTTTTGGATATTTCTTCTCTGTGAAAGATAGTGAGCTAAAGACTCTGGGTAAGTCTCTCGCAACCAGGACTAATGTCTGGCAGAGGGACTCCCAGGACCCCCCTTGTTAATCTGCATATGCAAGTAACTTTGGGTCTCACCCTAAGTTACTAGGGGAATCCAGACGTGGACCCCTTGCTCACTATTCTTAGAGAGACACAGCTCCTCCCTACTGATGAGGTTCAACCAGACCGAAACACGTGTCTGGGGATGCTGTTGGTACTCTTGTTCAGAGGAGAATTGCCTAGCATTTCGGTGCTGGACTGCCCCAGGGCAGGACAAAGACTGATATGTTTTGGATATTTCTTCTCTGTGAAAGATAGTGAGCTAAAGACTCTGGGTAAGTCTCTCGCAACCAGGACTAATGTCTGGCAGAGGGACTCCCAGGACCCCCCTTGTTAATCTGCATATGCAAGTAACTTTGGGTCTCACCCTAAGTTACTAGGGGAATCCAGACGTGGACCCCTTGCTCACTATTCTTAGAGAGACACAGCTCCTCCCTACTGATGAGGTTCAACCAGACCGAAACACGTGTCTGGGGATGCTGTTGGTACTCTTGTTCAGAGGAGAATTGCCTAGCATTTCGGTGCTGGACTGCCCCAGGGCAGGACAAAGACTGATATGTTTTGGATATTTCTTCTCTGTGAAAGATAGTGAGCTAAAGACTCTGGGTAAGTCTCTCGCAACCAGGACTAATGTCTGGCAGAGGGACTCCCAGGACCCCCCTTGTTAATCTGCATATGCAAGTAACTTTGGGTCTCACCCTAAGTTACTAGGGGAATCCAGACGTGGACCCCTTGCTCACTATTCTTAGAGAGACACAGCTCCTCCCTACTGATGAGGTTCAACCAGACCGAAACACGTGTCTGGGGATGCTGTTGGTACTCTTGTTCAGAGGAGAATTGCCTAGCATTTCGGTGCTGGACTGCCCCAGGGCAGGACAAAGACTGATATGTTTTGGATATTTCTTCTCTGTGAAAGATAGTGAACTAAAGACTCTGGGTAAGTCTCTCGCAACCAGGACTAATGTCTGGCAGAGGGACTCCCAGGACCCCCCTTGTTAATCTGGACCTGGTAATTGCCCATTGCCAGGCGCCGGAAACAATTACTCCCCATTTCAGTCCCATTGGACTCAATGGGAATGGGGAGGACGGTAGCACCGGCAACATTCAGCATGCTGCCGGTGCTACCGTCAAGGTCTGCAAGGGGGTGCCGTTCCGCCCGCCAGATCGGACCTGTCGGGCGGGACAATACCCACCCGCAGAACTCATAGTTTGACGGTCCGGAAACAACGGTACTGGCAAACTTACCGGTACTTTTGTTTCCGGACCGGCAAGCTTGTAATGACCCCCATAGACGTCAAAGTCTATAATGTTATTAGGTCTACGGATTTCGTGAAGGTGGCCATTCATGCATCTTTTCAGAGCAGACAGCGGGAATGGCAAAATGAAATGTGGCGCAGAACAAAACCAAAAAAGACCTTCTGAGCAAAATAACCTTTGATTGGACAGCTGGGTCATACACGTTTTTTTCAAAAGAAATTTGCATTCTGAAAATGTAAACAGTAAAGCATGTTTTAATGGCCTATATGAAAGTCTTACAGCATTATGCTTATCTTTCTCTATGCAGTTAGAGCACTCTCATCGTCCCTCTTCGCTGCACCTGTTTCTGTTATCGACCCCAACACTAAGACATCCACGGAGTATTGCATCATGTATGCTTCTCAAAATTCCCTTCCCTCCTATCCTTTAACATGGTTGCATATCCGAGTCCTAAAATGCGCATATATCATGATTTCAGAATTCACTTATATCCAAGTATTCCAGGGTGTCCATAGTGCACCACTATCGCGTGGGTGTGTGGGGATGTGTACAGGACAATGCCTGTTTACACTCACGATGTTTCGGTTACCCTGCTGCAGATACCTGCATGTCTCCTAGTGATCACAGATTGCAATTCTAGCAGGCTCATCTCAAACGTTGCTCCTCTCCAGGTCAACAGTAGGTGTGTGTTTCCATATTGACTGTTACTGCCCATCATTATAGGCGTGTTACACTCTATAAACACTGAACACTCTATAAAGATGCAAGCTAGTATTAGTTTTCTTTTTTTCTTGTTTTATGGTGTTATTATGGTTAAATAAACCTTTTAACACATCATACATATACATGTAACAACTTGCTAAAATGCATACAGATTCCATATAAACAAAGCTATCATTTCATGATTAAAAACATAAGAATTGTTGAAACCCATTCGATTCAAGCGACCTAATTTGTTAGCCCAACCTTAGTCAATTATGCTTTAGTGTATATTTAATGACAACCTCGGATTAATTCCAAGCATGCAATTTTGATCTTCGTACATTACCTATCTGCAACATATGCCATTATATTCTTAGTCAGAGAGATTGTTATTTCCAGGTAATTTTTTTTTAAATGTGCAACCACATATGGTATAACGTATAATGTTATACAGTGCAATTTACCCGAAAATAATAAAGACCATGATTAATCTGTGTAATAGTTGTTCAGTTTATATCTTAAATTATAAATAAAACCTTTAGTGTACACATCGTTCAAATTCCTACAGTTAGTCAAAAGATGTGTTGTGGTTTGATATGATATACAATATGATATGGTGAGTCATTTATAATGTGCCTGTGCACAAGTGTTTCTAGGCATGACAAGTCAAGGAAGGGGAGACACAGGGAGGACAAAACAAACAATCTTACTAGGCATTGTGTCATTCAGATCATGCAAGTGTGGGGGGGAGGGACTGGAGAAGTGCCAGGATGAGGGAGGGGGGAGAGGGCAATAGGCAAGCTCAAGTAAGTGCAGCCGGGATGGCCGGCTCAAGCAAGTGCAAGGAGGCAGGGACTGTAGGGTTGCAGATACAGTCCCTAAGTGCGTGGGAGGACCGGAAGCAGTGCAAGGGGCTACTGGTCATGCAGGAGCCTGGTGCCAGTTAAGGTTCAGAGGATGGCCAGGTAACCAGTTAGCGCAGCAGACAGGTAATCAGCAGGGGAGAGAGTGAAAGCAGAAGCAAAGAGTAAGGTCTTGAGTTGCTTCCGGACCTCAGGTGTACCTGCTGAAGTTTGAGAGAGTCTGCAAGGCTGTTCCAGATGGAGGCCCCAGCCGGGGAAAGAGATCTACCCCCCACTCTCTGCCTGGAGAAGCGTCTGATCCTCAGAGAGTTGGAGGTGGATGAGCAGAGGGCTTGAGAAGGAAAATGCATAGGAAGAGAGAGTGGGATGTAGCGTAGTCCCTGGCCCCAGAAAGCCTTGTGACAATGCAGAGGGTCTTGAACTTGATCCTTGCAGCACCAGGAGCCAGTGGAGAGATTCGGGGACAAAGAGATACGATCCCTGGGCTTGAGGTCAAGGACAAGTCAAGTAGTTCTGTTCTGGATTAGTTGCAAAGGGCAAAGAGTAGAGGCAGTCAGATTTAGAAAAGAGGCTGTTGCAGTAGTACAGCCTAGAGAGAACCATGGCTCTGGTGAGCTTCTGGGGGAATGTGAAAAAAGGAAGAATACTTCTGAGGAGGTGCATATGGTAGTTGGACTTCTTAGAAGAAGAGCCCAGAATGCTCATCTACTGTACAGGACCACTACTCCCTTGTCCTGCTTGGCACCAGAACTACATCACAGATTCCTGCCATCGGATCACCTACCAGTAGAGCATGGGATGCTCACCTACAGTACAGGCCCACTTCTTCATGCGCTGTTTGGCCCAAGCTCCCTATATCACAGGTTCCTGCCATCAGATCTGCACTTAGCCAAACTGTCCCTCGCCAACCCACAACCACACACCCCAGCACACACACCACCCCTCCACACAGCCTGTGAATCCATGCCTGCCAAACTCAGATGTTTGCATAACAATACAATTAACTTACATCTCATATACCAGCCCCATTGCCTCCTTCGAAGATGACCTAACCCAACTCATCTCTGCCAACCTCAAAGCTTCCACTCAACTAATACTACTTTGTGATTTCAACTTGGGCATTGATTATGCCAATGACACGAATGCTATTACCATAGCTACCTCCACAGCAACCTTTGGATGTACCCAACTCATCACAGAACCCACACAAGTTCAGACTGGCTGATAGACTACAACTGCAACATCACCATCTCATCTAACCTCCCATGTCCTTGGTCGGAACACCACATTATTACCTTTTTCATCCCAGCCATTAGGAAGCTCGCCAAACTCATCCCAGTCAATAACATAACCATGGCCTACAGCTCACACAACTTGACGAGATCCAACATTACTCCTCTCATCAACACACCTCTCCCTGCCACACTAGACCCCTCGGCATCAGTTGACCACTACAATCCCATGCTTCACAACGCTGTCAACATCCTTGCTCCTCTCAAAGCCAAGAAGCTCACAAAACCGACTCAGCACAACTCCTGGATCACCCCAGAACTACACGCACCCAGGGCAGCCAAACACACAGAAGAAGCCATCTGGCTCAAATTCCCTACTTCCACGAACAAGAGCCACCTCTCCTCACTCTCACACCAATACAATCAGTTGATCCTCACCTCAAAAGCCTCCACATACAACATAAGAATTGCCAATGCTGCCTCAGGTTCCCTAGAACTCTTCACCATCTCCGCAAACTTGAAACACCCCTGTCCTCCCCGGACATCATCGTCAAAGACAACAATTGGTGTAACAATAGCCAAGACACCCTCACAGACAAAATCACACAGCCCCAATCCAAAATAATTACCAAACAAACCACTCTACTCACGGCAGACTTCCAACCGGGCCCTACCCGTGACGACATCCCACCCTTCAGGTTCCAACCCACCAGCATAACTACCCTTGCCAACATCATTGCTGGCCTTGAACCCTCCTGTCATGCTGTAAAGGAGATGCTCTCTCAACTGCTTTAGGCAAAGACTGTATTGAGCCCCTACTCCCTTTGATAGCCACCATTATCAACTTGTCCTTCATAGCCTGCATTGACCCCTCTCACTCAAGGAATCGTGGATCTCACAGCTCCTGAAAAAACCTACCCTCAACCCTGCCATCCACACCAATTATCACCCTATCACTACAGTCCCCTTTCCACTCAAAATTATGGATAGAATAGCCTATCTACAAATACAATCCTTCCTTGAACACCATCACATCCTTGGTGCCCGCCAATCAGGCTTCTGCCCCAAGCAGTGGAAAGAAACATCTCTCCTTGGCTAAAAGAATCAGCTCAACACCGCCAACGACAAGGGATCCTTATCTCTGCTGCTCCTTCTTGACCTCTCTGCCGCATCACACGATCCTCTGCAAGCACTCTTATCCACCACCTACTTCTCCCCGGATGCCACCAACTGGATCGTCTCCTTCCTATCCAGCAGATCCTCTATAGTATTTGTGGGCAAGGCCACTGACTCTCCAACACCCAAAACTTGTTGGGTACCCCAAGGCTTTTGTGTCTCACCCACCCTGTACAATGTTTACAACAAGTCACAGTTCGACCACCTTGACACCCTGGGTATTTTGTATACTAACTACACTGACGATACCCAAATTCTCCTCCCCCTCTGGCGACAACTTGAAACACACCATGAGAATCAACGAAATTTACGAAAACTATTTCGGCCTGGATGGCGGCACACAATCTCTTCCTCTACAATGAAAACACTGAGCTCCTACTGATTGGGCCCCCTGCCCGTCTGAAAAGTCTCCTCAAGGATTACACATTCTTCATCATCGATTTCCACAAGATTACTGTAGCACCCTCTGTTAAGACTTTGGGGGTCTACCCCGACTCAGCGCTTTCATGACTCAACACATCAACCACATCTCCTTTTCTCAGGCTATACGATTAAACTAATTAACGACAGCAAACCCTTCCTCACCACCACACACCATCAGGAAGTTGCATGAGCACTAATATGCTAAAAACTGTACTACTGCAACTCACTACTCTGTGACACCTCAGAATAAAACCTCTGCAAACTGAAAACCACCCAGAACAATTCCCTCAGAGCCACCCTGAACATTGGCAAATGGGACCACATATCAGAGGTCAGGAGATCAGCCCACTGGCTTCCAATAAAGGACAGAATCACCTTCAAAATCCTATCCATCACCAAACGCTGTGTCTAGAACAATGCTCCAGGCTACCTGGCGATCAATCTCAAAAAACACACCTCAGTAAGACCCACCAGGGAGGCCTACAGCTACTGCCTCATCACCCCAAGTTTCAATCGTGCCAAAGCTGGGGGCACCAGCTTCCCAGTCCAAGTGCCATCTCTCTAGAACAAACTACACCTGTCCCCTGTGTGCAGAACCCTCTTATAATGTTTTCAGAAAGGAACTGAAAACACTGTTGTTCAACTGACTTTCCTCCCCCTATCGTTCCCTACTGATTTCTGTCTCCTCACCTGTAACTAGCGCCTAGATGCTGACGGGCTGAGAGCGCTGCTATAAAAGTACAAATAAATAAATATCTGTGATGTGAGGAGAAAACGAGAGGGTGGAGTCGAAGATGACACCAAGTTTCTTTTGCCTTAGTGCAGGTAGAGGGCCTAGGGAGGGCAGCCAGAAAGAAAGAGGGAAAGTGGGAGCAGTGGTCCCATTGAGATGGACCTCAGTCTTACTGGCATTAAGGCAGAGATCGTTAGAGGCAGATTATTCCTGAATCACGGATAGACAGTCAGGAATGAGCAAGAGAGGAAAAGGAGGGTGTGGGGAGCCTGAAGGGGAGCTGAGTGTCATCTCCATAACACTAACAGTTAGGAGAAAGGGTAGAGATGAGGTGGGCCAGCGGTGCCAAGTAAAAGTTGAAGAGCCAGGACGAGAGGTCAGAAACCCTGTGGAACACCACATGCAGAGAGAGAGGGGGTGGAGAGAAAGGACCCCACCTTGGAGGGTAAATTGGAAAGGAAGGAGGTTAACCAGGCTAGGGACTGACCCGTGATGCACAGGTTGTCATGGAGATGGTTGATCATGATGGCGTGGTTGACCATGTCGAAAGCAGAGCATAGATCAAGGTGATGGGGATAGAAGGAAGGCTAGAGTTCAGATTAGAGAGCAAGTCTTCACAGGTTTTCAGGAGAACAGTTTCTGTGCTTCTGGCTGCTCTAAAGCCGATTGTTGGTCATGGAGACAACCAACAGATTCAGTATGGAGAGTAAGCTGGGAGATATGTGCTTCAAAGCGCTTCAAGGCAAGGGAGGGAACACATGAAAATACAATGACCTTCAACAGTAAGAATGTGAAATTAACTATCGTACTCAGCCTGGGGACATTTCAGGTAGTGCTAGAGCTAATACAAAAATAAGGAAGGGGGTAGGTAGGAAGGAATTGGGAACAGACAAGCGACTAACGTACTAGACCTCACCACATTTCTGCCAGAGCTGGAGATTTACAAGAGGTGAGGGGGGTGGGGAGAAGGAAGGAGAGAAACAAAACAGGGGACTATCATACTAGGCCTGACGACATTTCAGATAGTGCTGGAGGGAGGGGGAGATACAAGTGAGGGAGGGAGAGGAGACAAACAGTGATGCTATCATACTAGGTCTGAAGACAATTCTGATGGTGTCAAACACTTCCCCCTGACAGTCTACAGGGACACGGAGGTTTGAGCAGATGGCAGACAGTTAAGTGTTGTCATGGTGGTGGAGGGGGCGGGATGGGACTGGGCAGCATGCAGGAGAGGGGGCCACAGAGCGAGAAAGGGGTGCAGGTGTGTGTGGTAACATGAAGATTGCCCCACGGAAGTTCAAGAATAAGTACTTGTTAAACCACCTACTGAGCCCTTATACTACTGCTGTTCAAGAGTAATTTTAATTATAAAGATGAACATGGGGATATTCCTTTGTGTGTTACAAATGCATTGTCCTATAAAGGAATTGTATATAAATGTGTGCTGATGTATGGTGTACAAAATGTGTAAGGTTAGAGTAAAACCACAACACAATCAACATAGAAAAAAAAATAAGATACATCAGCCACAGTTATATTCCTTTTTTGTCTTGTGTGGTAACATGGAACCTGATTCATGATTTTTTTTTTGCCAGTTCAAAGTGAATTTGCACTGCTTAAAAGTGGCTTTGCACTGCCAACACAAACCCTGATTCATAGAAACCCTGCATAAAGTGTATTTCTTTTTGCAGTGTAAAGTCTGTGCAAAGACATTTTGTACTGCAAAAATGAATATGCACTGACTTTGCACAGACTTTACACTGCAGACATACACTTTGCACAGTTCCATGAATCAGAGTTTGTGCAAAGCCACTTTGAATTATGCACAACTTTCCGTGAATCAGCCCTTTGCAGGGATAGGATTGTGATACCAGTAGCAAACCAAACAGCAATTATACAACAGTTCAAAATAAATTACTGTCCAATCAAGGTTCTATAAAAAATATATATACTTTCATTAAAACACCATATGCAATAACTGAACAATACAAGTACTAAAAAAAAACCAACCCCTGGGGGCGTTGCTTGGTTCCGTGGAGAATGGTCGCCTAGCTTTTGCCCTCCACTCCGGTGGAGCTTTGATACCTTTATTTCTCCTTTCTTATTGTATATTTAGCTTCACTGGCAACCCATGTGTGGGAAAGCATTGTGACCACGTATCTCTGTACGAAACATCCAGAGGTTGGGCCTGAAGCAACGTCATCCCGCTCAGAGTGCGGCCGGAATCTCCTGTCAGCTGTGCGGCCGCAGCGATGTTGGTTGCGGGCTGTACACTTGGTAACACGTTTCCTTCATAATACCCGCACTTTATATGAATAAGCCTTTCCAAACCAGGATTTCCCTAATTTTTTAAGGAATATTAAATGCCTTTCAAGGCTTTTCTGTCCATTTTCTGGCCGCAGCGATGTTGGTTGCGGGCTGTACACTTGGTAACACGTTTCCTTCATAATACCCGCACTTTATATGAATAAGCCTTTCCAAACCAGGATTTCCCTAATTTTTTAAGGAATATTAAATGCCTTTCAAGGCTTTTCTGTCCATTTTATTTGGATTTCTTTTTTTTTGGTTTATTTTTTCTGGTATCACCTTTTGAAATATACTGCTGTTTTTCTTCTCCTCTGCCTTGCTTCACAAATTATGTATTCCTTTCACCTCAAATAACATCATTCTTGGTCAGTCCTCTAAAACGATTCCACTGTCCTGCCCCCAAATACTTGATATTCTTTTGGCTGTCTTGGCTAAATAAGAGGATGAAAAGAAGAGGGGAGGGAAGGATAAAGAATAGAAGGAAAGAGAGAAAAAAAAGGAAAGAAAAAAGGAGAGAAAGGAAAAGATAAGGAGAAGGAAAGGAAAATGAGAGAAAAAGGAGGAGAAAGTAAAAAGGGGAGAAGGAGAGAAAAAGAAAGGAAAGAAGAAGGTGAAAGAAAAAGAAAAGATTTTTTTTATTGCTACATTTACATACTCTCTGATAACATTATGGCCTCAAAAAAGGAACAGGCAAAGGAGATTCCCTTATCATCCCCTACTACCCTCAAAAGGCAAAAAAGCAACTCTCTAACACCTAAAGAAGATGCGACTGACCCTGTCATGCAAACTATTCTATCAGAGATAAGGGCCCTTAAACCCTTCATGGAAGACACCAATGCTAAACTGCAGCAACTTGATAACAAGTGAAACATCTTTGATGCTCAAATGAATGAAGTAGAGAGACATGTTGGAAACGCAGAAGATATCTCTAAGAAAGTTACCAACTTAGAAATTACAGTTGCTGCTCTACAACAAAAAGCTGAGAACAGGATTAGGCGGAACAACCTTCATTCTATTGGTCTTCCGGAAGGAATTGAAATAGATAATCCTACTGCCTTCTTATATGAATTCCTACCTCAAATTCTTAACTTACCAGTGTCTGTGCAGCTTAACATACAAAGAGTGCATCAAATTGGTCCTATTAGATCATCTCGAAGTTCACCTGACTTACCTAGGACCCTTATACTTGCCCTCCTAGACTTTACCCATGTTACCCTCATCATAGCAAAGGTCAAGCAAATCAAACATTTACCTGGGAGGGAAAGAAAACATGCATCACTCAAGAAGTCTCCAAGGCAATGTGGCAAGAAGGAAAGACCTCTTGGCTTTTAGACCAGCCCTCAGGCAACTGAATGCCAGACATGATATTCATTCAGCCATCCCAAAAGTTACTCTAAATGGCCATACCTCGACATTCCAGAACTCGGCAGATTTAAGACAGTATATTCAATCCCATAAAAGAAATGACATGGATACATCAAGCCCTATCACTTGAAAGATGATTGGTACCTCACTCAAGCTACTTGCTTCGTATTCCTGAATTCTGTTTTTCTCCACCGGAGTGGGGTTTTGGGGAGCCTATTTTCTCTTTCGGCTCTCCTCCCCCATTTTATTATTTTTACAACATGGCCTGGTGTGGCTTGTTCCTGTTTGCCACTTTTTTTCTTATAATACTTAGATATATCTTATTCTTACCCAGTTCCATGTTTTTTACAGTTCGTCATTTCCCCTCCCTTATCTGTCTTCCCCTTTATGTCTTCATTTGTTATGCTGGGTACATTGTTATATACTTTGCTAATATGCTCTATTATTTCATGCAATTGTTATGATAATTTTTGTAGTATTGTAACTACCTCTTGTTATGTACATCTCATAATCTATGGTTTCATTTCCCACACCCATGTCACTTAACATAGTCTCTTGGAATATTAAAGGATTACATTACCCAATTAAGAGCCAATTTAATAGACTAAAGCCCTCAATTACCTGCATTCAAGAGACACATCTTTCTAATGAAGTAGCAATAAAACTTAAATGGCATTGGGTGGGCCAGGTCTTCTCTAGTGCTGCTCATAGTAAAAATAGTTGAGTTACTACACTAATTAATAAAGTCTTCAAATGTAAAGTACTGTCCAATGTGTCTGATGACCTGAAAAATGGGTTTTGCTCAAAATGTTGATTGATTCTAAAGAATACTCTGTACTCAATATTTATGGGCCAACATCTCCTGACACTAACTTTTGGCAACAACTAAGAAATCATTTGCTGCAATGCAATCCCCATAATTTGATTGTCTGTGGAGATTGTAACCAAGTTGTAGACCCCAAGCAATTTGTTAACTTTGTGTCGGAATTGGGTCTTAGCGATGCATGGCGTATGACTCACTCTACTGACTCTGATTTTACCTTTTATTCTACACCCCATAACTCCTTCTCACAACTTGATTATATTTTCATTCCTAATTCTATGGTTAATCTTCTTCTCACTGCCCAAATAGAATCAATCACAATATCTGTCCAGCTTGCACTCCCAATTAATTCTAAGATCACAAATAGGTGGAGATTCAGTACTAGCTTGCTAAGTGATGACTCCTTTGCACCTTTTATAATCCAACAACATAATAAGTACTTTGCAGAGAACAAAAATCAAGACACATCCATTACGAATAATTGGGACTGCTATAAAGCGGTTCTTAGAGGTTATATAATATCATGTGCTGCCAATAAAAGAAACAAACTTAAAAAGGCATCAGAATCCATTCTCAAACAGCTTGAACACTTGGAAATCCAATATGCTAGTACTAACTCCTCCCCTATTCTCAAAGACACTCTGAAACTAAGATTTCATTATAACAAAATCATTATACAATACTCCTCTGCAAACATGCTTAAATACATGGCTAAGATATATCAACTCTCAAAGAAAGATCTAAGATTGTCATTCTTAAAGATCATTTAGGTAATAGAAAATGCTCGGACAAATACATCATTCCATTTTTTTCAAAATGTTACTCTAATCTGTATACCTCCGAAGCCCCTCCCAATAATGCTTTTATTGATGACTTTTTACACAATATATCCAAGGACTCCTACCCGTCCATAGATCTTCAGTCACTCAATTCTACATTTATTCCATTTGAAATACATCTAGCTATTAAACATCTTTAAAAAGTCAAAGCTCCAGGACCAGATGGCTTCCCAACTGATTTCTTTGTCAATTTTTCCAACCTGTTATTCTCTAAACTCACTGAACTTTACTCACATTTCATTTCAGAAGAAAAAGATCAAGACTCATTCTTGAAGCCATGCTTATTGTCTTCTCCAAGCCTAATAAAGACCCTGAACTCCCTCAAAATTATCATCCCATTTCCCTTATTAATACCGACTGCAAAATATGTGCTAAGATCCTGGCAAATAGACTTATTCCTTTTTTATCCAATCTCCTTAAACAAGATCAAATTTGATTAATCAAGGGTAGAGAGTCCTCCACCAAACTTAGAATTTGTTTGGATATCATAGATCTAATTCATACTTTCGAAAGATCCCCCTGCTGCAATAGCTCTTGATGCGGAAAAAAGCGTTCGATAGAGTTGAGTGGAATTTTGTATTCAAAACTCTTAAATGGCATGGCTTTTGACCCACCTTTATGTCTATGATTAATGTCCTTTACTCTAGACCCAAGACTGCAATCTTTGTAAATGGACAAGTATCTTCCTTTTTCCCTTTTTCAAGAGGTACACGCCAAGGCTGCCTTCTCTCTGCAATTCTTTTTATTTTAGTATTTGAACCCTTTCTAGAACCTCTTAGGCAAAATGAGAATATTTTAGGTATTCAATTCAAACATCTTCATATTAAAATGGCAGCATATGAAGATGATGTTTTTTTTTCTAAAGAATCCAGAACAAAGCTCCCAACATCTACTTGATATCATGGCAAGGTTCTCTATAACATCTGGCTGCAAACTTAATATAGGCAAATCTGAAATTCTTCCCCTTAATATATATTCTACCCCATATCATACTCTCTCCTAAGGCATGATGTGGTGTCCCAAGGGTTTCAAATATCTTGGAGTTCATATTTCAGCTTCCATTAATAACATCACAAACAAATCTCAGAAATTATACTAGCTAGGATCAAAGAATTGTTTTCCTCTTGGTCACCCCATTTTCTCTCCATGGAATCTTTTAAGATGATGATCTTGCCCATCATCCTGTATCTCCTCCCTATGCTCCCAATTTCCCTTCCCCCTTCCCTTTTCAAGTCCATAGACGCCTGCTTGATTGGATTTCTATGGGGGAAAAAGAAACACAGAATTTTGTTAAATAAATTAAAAAAGTCCCGCTCCCTAGGTGGTGTGATTTAAAAAAATATCACATGGCCTTTGTCATCAAACAAACACAGTTGCGGTATATCCATGGGGGATTAATGTTTGTGCTTAATTGGGTGCGTCTAGAAAGAGCCATGGCTTCTCCATTTTCCCTAGCAGATATTTTCCTTATTAAAGGTAAAAATAAATTTACCAAATACTCATGTGTTCGCCAGTCTTAAAATATATATGTTTCCATTCCTAATTAAACTGACTTTGATCACCTCTCCTTTCATTTGCCTTAATCCTCTAATTAAAATTAAAGGTAAATCTATTTTTGCAGGCCATGGCTTTCTAGGCGTATCACATTTTGCAATCAATTCTTTTTGCAGAATGTTCCCATTGCCTTTAATGATTTTGCAATAAGTACCATATACCTGCCTCTTTCCTGAAACAATATCTAGATATCATTGCTGCTATTCTTGAAAATTATGAATTGCTTATACACAATTCCAATATTCCTGATGCTCAAAGGTTATTATATATGCTGAACTCTAATACTATGGTCTCTATGTACTCTAAAATCCTGATGTTAAAGTCTCATATTCCAGCAACTGACCTTCTTCATACTGGCTGGAAAAATGATTGTGCACTACCGGATCTTCAACTACGCTGGCCCTCACAATGGAAATGCATTTCTGAGATTACTGCCTCAGCTAGCCTAATCCAAACCCTTTTATTTTTCCATCATAGAGCCTTCATCACTCCCATTTCTCTCTTCAAAAGTGGACTAATACCTAATGACTTTTGCTGGAGCTGTCTACATGTCCAAGGCTCTTTTAAGCATATGTTTGTAGATTGTCAATACGTTAAACCTTTCTGGAACTCTGTATGACATACTATCAAATCTATTTTCAAATTCCATCAACATTTTTGCTTTGACTTCCTTGTTTTTGGCAGCTCTCTTTTACAGCTCCGGCTAACAAACATGCACATTTTCTTTTTGATTTATGTTTAATGGTTGCAATCCAAATCCTTACCACTAACTGGAAAAAATTAAGTCACATTCATTACAATTTCTGGTGGAACAATATATGTAATATCCATAGATTGGAAAGCTGCAATGCCTCCTCTCCTGATCTTCTCTGTAAACATCATTTGAAATGGCAAACCTTTCTTGATTTCCTATCCAATGCTGACTCTCATGAATGTCCTATGAGCATTATTTGTTAGTATTGTCATGATTATTATGTACCCCCTCATCCCCTTCTTTTCTTTCTCCTCTGTATGTGATGTCTTGTTTGTGACCCTGTCTGTTATTTGTATAGTTTTGTTATTGGTATTGTTACCCCACCCCTTTTTATTTATTTGCTTCTATATACCTTACTCGATTATACATTTATATATACTTGGCTTATATATGCATCAAATATCTGTTATTAACTTGTCTTTTAATCTTCTTCTATATACATTTGTCATACATTTTGCGTATCTTTGATAAATATTAATTGCATGTATATTCGTTTCTCGTAATAACAATCTTTTAAACTGTAATAAAACCCCACCCCAATAAAACAGAATACACAGAATACACAGAATGGAAATGATGAAAACACTCAGAGTAATATAGCATGGGTAAACAGCAATAGATCACCAACAACAATGTTACCAAATGGATATGTCTTGTTTGAGAAGAAGGTTTGAGAAAAGCTTCAAAGAGTGGCTTCACATTCTCTATGGTCCCAAAAGTGGACCAAAGGGGATGGGTACTTGCAATAGTACCTTTCATAGAACAGAGGCTCAGCACTGTAGAATGCAGGATACCAGCTGCTTTGCTTCCTCTAGTGCTTTGATTTACAAGTTAGTACCTGCATAACACTTTCACCTTCATTGAAGAGCATGGGCTAGTGCAGCTGGCAGAGGGAGTTTGGTTTTACCCCCAACAGCAGTTCACCCACAATGAGCCCTGAGATGGAAAGGGAATATAGCGTGCCTCTTCTTTGTAACATTTCCTTCACCTCACCACCACCAGAGCACTCTGGAAAGGACTGCTCTCCCTGCAGGGTCCACACAAATTCTTCCTGAAGTCCTTGCAGGTCCAAAATGAATCAAGGAAGGTTTGGAGGACCCTTTCGTTACAATAACAAAAGGCCACTGAGGGTTGGATAACATCAAGCCTGCTTTGATGGGTCCAATTCTGGTGTGAGCTGGGAAGGAGAGCAAAGGGGGAATTGCCCTCCTCTTAGGCTGGCTGGGATAATACTCCCTGAGCCAGAGCTGAATTATCTACACAAAATAATGGAATCCTTCCGAATACAGACTAACTCTAAGGATCTGAGTGCTGCACATCCTCATCTGCTTCTGTGTAGATGGGGTGAGATATTCATCTTGATTTCAGCAATGTTGCAGAAGTGCCTGGGCTGCCCCCAAATGTGGACATTCACAGTGAGTGAAGGAAAAGTAGAAAAGCCTAGTTCACTGGTGCATGTTCGGACCACTTAGCTGCAATATACACATTTTAGTAACAGATATTGTGAATCTGGATGGTAATATTGTCACCACTCCTGCCCATACACTATTTCCCTATTACAATACTCAGCAGCTTCTCTGAATTCCTGCTGGCCAATAGAGATGGGTGAGCAAGACAGGATACAGGCCAATCCAGGTAAAAGTTGGGGCTCTGGCCAGACCCTCCTTTCAGGCCTGTGAGTGCCCAAGGTAGGGACCAACCACGAGCTCCACCTTCTGCCCACCCATTCTGGAATGATTTTTAAAAATTCTTGCTCCTGACATGATGGCCATATGTAGAGGAACAAGGCTATCCTGTGCTCTGACACTTAATGGTTGGCCACAGCAGGATAGGAGGAACACTGCACTTCCTGGTAAGGCACAGGGGATTACAGAGGTAGACTGGTGGTGGGTATTCACATTATACTGATTCATAAGATAAGCACCAAAATGTTCTGATCCGGCCCTGACCCCCTCTCTTGTCATTCTTTGGCACTGCCATCTCCCATAGCTCCTCTCACGCCAGTGCCTGCATTCCCTTTTCTCTTCCCCAACCCCATCCAAAGATTCACAGTGCTGTACCTAGCTGACCTCCTCCCTGCTGCTATCTCTGTTTCCCAGACGCCCGCCCCTACAGCACCTAACAAATATGTTCCGCTTTCCTTAACCCTGCCCTTCTCAGCACCTATATCCATCCTTCCCTTCCCAAGTCCCTCTCCCATGCACCATCCAAAAATACATTGGTGCTGTACTTACACCCCCATCACCCTTGTTAACACCTCTATCCCTCCTTCCCTTCCACAGCCCCCTCCCCTGCGCCATTTAAAAATGGACTGACTTTGTCCTCACCTCACTCCCCACACCACTGTCCTCTTTGCAATCTGCCCCACATTTTCAGGGCTGTTCTCTTGGCTTGGCCTGCATGTTGCCCTTAGAGACAGGCCATACACCCTGGCTTGACCCTCCCCTCAAGTTCCCTGGCCCTGCCAGCTCTACTTTCCAAGGAAGTAAGGGACCATCTCTTCTTAGAGTTTTCAAATGAATGCTGCTTCCACTCTGCTCTGGTGAATTTCTTCATAAAGAGATGAATAGCACCCTGAATAGCACCCATGGATGTTCCTATATAACACTTAAATACATGGCTGTTGGTTTGTTTGTGGCACTCATTTGTGAGCACAGTTGAAAAACATGCACAGAAAGATGTTACATACATGTATTCATTATTAGTAGACTGCATTGTAGGAGGTAATTCACATGTGGGTGAATTTATTTTATGAAATACAATTGGAGAAATACACCACCTACGCAGGTGACAATTCTGAAAACACGTCCATCACGACTTTGGCGGTAACCCTTAAATCCGGCGTTCGCGCTATTACCGCCGGATTTAAGGGTCTGCCAAATCAGGACTACGGCGGATTTTGCCCCAGCTCTTGGCTGGGGGGAAATCCGCCAAAAATGTGCGCTATTACCGCCGGCGGGCATTCCCAAATGGGCTCAATGGGGAATGAGGAATTACATTACCGCCGAACTCGTGATCCGGCGCTAATAGCGCCGGGGAGTTCGGCGGTAGGGCTAATATCGCCAGCGGTAATACCGCCAGCATTACCACCAAAGTTGTGATCAGGCCAGTCACCACAGGCAGATGGGTTAGTTCTGGAATACCACCAGCGGTATTTTGGAAATACCACATCAGACGATGGTAATGTGAAAAGGTGTTTATTAAACATATTTTCCAGCTATTTCCACCTTCAAAGTTAAGATGGAAATGATTTATGTTCAGTCAAATCCATAAAACCACATCATAAAAAGCACCATCATAAAAACATTCACCAAAGGGATCCTGGGAGATGCATATATATATATCAAACAAAGTGGCACACAATAAATACTATTTTAGAGCATTATTAATCACCAAACACATCACATTAAAAATCGCAGTTAAGAATGTCAAATCATGAACACATTGATCTTCTCCTTTTCCTTGCAATATGTAAATAGCAAACACGTTTGGAAGAAAGTGCAGAATCTGAAAGGGATAACAACAACTTAAAGGCAGGTTTCCAATGCCTGAGACCACCGTCCATTGGGAGAGCAAGGAGGTAGCATCTCTGTACATCATTATACAAGGGCCTAAAAAGCACAAAGTGAGCCAAGGTTTCAATGGCACCTCAACAGCAACAACCCTCATGTGTGTACTTTGCACCGGACCATTTACCAGTTATGAGCTTTACCATCAAAACCATAGCTCTCAACTCACACGCTTTTGGCGGGTGTCACCCTCCTTGTAAACAGCTGCCTCACCCGCCAAGCCTCCAGCACGCCCATTCGTTTCAATGCGCCTCTCACCCGTCAAAAATAAAATCGGGTGTTTTCACCCGCCTTTGCAACACAAATGGTTGAGAGCTATGTCAAAACATTTGACATTGCCCCGGTCAACAGTGATCTGTGGTAATGGCTAGTAGCCGGGTTGAGATTCTTCGCTGCTCCTATAAGGCGAGAGGGCATGTACCCTCTTACAGAAGGTTGCAAGCAAGTACTATCCTACCTGTTACTTCCCCATAGCACCACATTGATTGGCAAAAGGCCAGCTGGGTATCAGGGGGAGAACATTATACTCTCTAGCCCATAACGCCAGTATTTTCATGAGAATGCCAGCGAATATCTTGGATATTCCGCACAATGATATAATGTGGTGGTAAAATAAGGGTGATACCTTACCTTTTTAATAGATAGGCACAATAGTACCTATTTTGCAACTCATAGGTAAATAATGTAAAGCCAATGGTGCATTGAACACATAAGTGAGGAAAGGAGCCCACAGGTACACGAGTGGAACAGATCACTTGGCACCCCAATTATGTATGTATTTAGTACCTTTATGGAATGCCCAGACCCAGGGGTATCACAGCGTGTGTTACAGATTATCGGACATAGGCACCTTAAATGTTTTTTGCCGTTCAATAGCCAGTTGAAGTTCCCTGGTTGTAAATGGTTCCAGGGTCCCACTATTCAGATAGCTGGGCATCATGTGACGGTCTCCATCCATGATTGTATTGACAACAGAGCTAAAAAACATACGGACATTTTCAACACAATCTCGTTCAGGCACCTGGACATCAAAGGCTTCAGAACATCCCAGATCTAGACCATTGAAGCTTTTGCACTCGTCTTCTAAAAGCTTTTGCTGTGAAAAAGAAATTGCAGCTGCACACAGTTCGTCCCAATGGCCACTGGCAATCTCCCTCCTTCGTAGTGCCACGTCCATTTTAAACTTTCTGTTACTCTGTGATGGTAGCAATATCTGGAGAGGTAGCCTTAATGGCACCAGTGAGAGCTTTCTTTTTTTTCCTTTGCAGCTAGCTGACAGTCAGGACTTAGGTTTTGTGGTCCTGGTCAGCATATCACATGTATTAATACCAGCAATTTCTCTGCATCTTTACTGGGGCTGTGTTTGGTGTGGTGAACCAGAAAAAGGACACACCGGTCCTCAAAAGGGATTAAAGAGAGGCTTTACTTGTTCTGTTATCTGAGGAGGGATAGCCATTCTGACTAGAATGTGCACAACACTTGCCTGGCTGATCTGGGTGCACAGTGTTGACATGCATATGCTACATTTCAGGCGTGGCTTTTAAACATTATGTGAACTACCAGCCTCCATAACAAAAACCTAGGCATGGCATACATTTAAAGATTAGCCTGCCACCCGGCGATACTTTCCAGTGAACAGGGGTTCAGATGTAAATGCAACCTATGCATTGCAGTAACTTTGCTGTCACAGCTGTTGCCAAACATGGCACCTTTCACCTCTCGGTGTCCTCTTTGCCATTGGAGAGCAGGTGATGCAGATCAGGGAGAATGAGTGCAGCAGGGCACATGTGTACACTATACTTTTGGCATGGAGTTTATTGAAAAGGGGTATGTGCAGCAAACCACCCTTTCTGAGATGGATTACCCACATCATGTTATAATGAACAAAATCAAAAAGGCCTGGCTCCCACATCCTGGCCCGATGGCAATCCTTCAAAGGGGGAACCCACCCAAAAGTAGACAGGAGGAGGGGGGGTGGGGGAGAGGGAGGGAAAGACCTTGCAGAGTGTGACCTTGAGCAGGCAGCCTTCAGTAATTTCAGCCCTTTAAGAGCAGCCTACAAATATAAATCCTGATATCTACGCCAAACCCTTGGCTGACCAATGTTTCCACATTTGCCTCCAGGTTTTTGCTTTTGCGGGCAATGTGCAAATCATTTTCAGAGTTGGTGGTAGTCACCCTGCCTCCACTGCAAACATCTCGGATTCCCACTCTACCATTCATGTTTGGATGCAGGTACATTATCACAAACTAAACGGTAATAAGATGAGTGTCGTAATCTGCATAGGCAAGTCAATGCTATGGACTGTGCATACTTGCCAGACTGGTTGAAGCATGTTCCCACTACTGATGCAAGTCGGGGATCAACTTAACTACAACTTGTAAATGCTCTCCTAAATTGGCGCCATATTCAAGCCATGCTTTCATCTACTTAAAGCATGTGTTGTCCTGTTTACTCATGTCTAAATGGTGATTGTGTCACCTCTGCACTGATACCCTTGAGGCATAATTATTGACACAGTTTGTCCTTTGAGCTCCTATGCTTTTTGCTGAAGGGCTTGAAGATGCTGCAGGTTGCTGACTTCTGACCGTTCTTGAATACGCTCTGGAGGCTTGGAAGCTCTCCTGCAGTGATGCAACTTAACTGGCTTGCGGTTGTCTAGAAAATCATCTTTAAGGAGATTTTAAATGTTCACTAAGTTTTACAGCTTCGTTGTTGGTGTAACGTGCACGGTTAAGACAGTGGGCGCTAACACTTGCTTGGCTGCAGACCTCTCTGCAATTTTGACTGTTTTTTCTAATTGGTGTAAAAAAAAAAGTACAACAGTCTGAGTGGCCCAAGGATCCTGTTCCATTTCCCTAATGGAAAAGAAGCAGTGATGACGGGCACTTTGTACTGGCATGATGGCCATCATAACATTGAATCCTTGTTGATTCTGAATGTTTTTTACAGGTTTAAATCACCAAAGGACTCCATAGGCATTCAGGTTCTCTCCCTGCATGAAATGTGATGCTGGTAGAGATGCAGTTGCATTTTCTGCCTGGAGGATTGTTTGGAGGCTTAGCAGACTTTAAGCTCTGTCTCCAAAATATGTGAAGAGCATCCAATGAAAAAGGCATGGAACATAATTTACTGGAAGAGTGTTTCCATCCATTAGTAAATTAAGTTCTGTTCATTTCTGCATTGGATCGAAAATAAGCATCTTATTTATTTATCATATTTATTTATTTATTGGGTATTTGCAAGGCACGCATACAACAAGACAGTGGCCCTCATTCCAACCCAGGCGTTAAGGGTTTAACGGCGCCGTCGGCGCCGTTAATCCTTAACACCTGATTTCCACCTTAACGCCTGCTTTTAGCTGCTTTTAGCAGGCGTTAAGTACCAAGGCGCTAAGCGTCCTTGGTGCTAATTACGGCACCGTAATTTACGGTGGCGTAATTAGCGCCTTCCCCACTCCCATTATGCCCTATGGGGCAAAAATGGGAATGGGGAAGGGTAAATGGGGATTGGGGATTTAACGCCCCACTCACCTTGGAATGGGGCGGTAAATCCGCCATCCACCATGGTGTAAACGCAGTTTACACCATGGTGGTAAAGTAGGGAACTTACCACCTGGGTTGGAATGAGGGCCAGTGTTTCAAAGTGCCACAAGGCACAAGGGAAGGGAACAAGGGAGCAAATAAACAATAGTAATGAACAACGAATAAATAGAAACAAACAGCGGTTCTGCTAGGCCTTTTGACATTCAGAGCGTGCAAGTGTAGTGAGGAGAAAATGGGTGTGGTAGGGGTAGGTTCTGTTAGGGTCCCCTACGGGAGGAAGTGTCAGAGGTGCCTTTTGGGGAGGCAACAGGTAAGTGCCTTAGTGGAGATGTCCCAGGCAGTGAGGGAGGTGTACTTCACAAAAAAGGTAAGGTCAGGGCGGAGACAGACCAACTGACAGGTGGGTGTGGGCCCAGAGGGCAGTTCAAGGAGGGTATGCTGGGGAAATTGGGCAAAAAGCCAGGACCCTATTGGACACTTGGGGGACCAGGCCAATCTCAGTGATGGAGGGGAAGGTTAGTACACAAGGGGGAGAGGGAAGGAGTGGGAGAGGAGAAAGACCTTGAGTTGTTTGCAGAACTTGAGGAGGTCCGGTTCAAGATGGAGAGGGAGAAGGAGACTGTTCCATGGGAGGGAGCCAGCTGGGGAGAGAGATCGGCCGCCAGCTCTCTGCTTGGAGAAATGTTTGATCAGCAGAGAGTTGAAGCCAGAAGATCAAAGGGATCTGGAAGAAGAGTAGTAAGAGAGAGCTGCCGGTAGCGTGGTCCCTGCCCCAGACAGACTTGTTGATGATAAAAAGGGTCTTCAATTTGATCCTTGCAGCAACCGGGATCCAGTGAAGAGATTTTAGAGCTGGAGAGAAACAGTCCATGGGCTTGAGGCCAAGCCTACATCGTGCAGCCCGATTATGGATTAGTTGAAGAGGACATAGTGAAGAGAGAGGCAGGTTAAGGAAGAGGCGGTTGCAGTAATCTAGCCTGGAGAGGACCAGAACTCTAGAGACATTGAACTTCTGGGCAAGGTGAGGAAAGGGAGAATGCCTCTAAGGAGGTGAAATTGAAATGGGCTTACTCGTCAAGGTCCATGATGTGAGGAGTCGAAGGTTTCTGGTCTCAGTGGAAGGAGAGGGAGGTGAGCCCATAGAGGGTGGCCACAGTGTAGGAGGAAAATGGGGAGCAGGTGTCCTTATAAGAAGGATCTCACGCTTGCTGGCATTAAGACAGAGGTCATTGGAGGTGCACCAAGATTGAATAGCAGACAGGCAGTCAGAGATGATAGAGGAGGAAGAGGGAGAGGGGAGTTTGATGAAGAATTGTGTTTCAACTGCATAACACTGAAAATTAGGAGTGAAGGCAGAGAGTTCAAGTGAGGAAGAGGTGCAAGGTAGATGTTGAAAATAGATTCAGCCCTGGGGAACACCACATGTGGAGAGAGTGGTGGTAGAGAAGAAGGTATCCAGGAGCGCTCAGGAAGAGTGGTCAGTGAGGAAGGAGGTCAACCAATCCACTGCCCGGTGTGAGATACCATGAGTATCTTGGAGCTGCTTTAGAAGACAGAGTGGTTGACCGTGCCAAAGGCAGAAGAGGGGTCAAGGAGCATGAGAACAGCAGGAGAATTTTCAAGCAGTTCTTCACGGGTATTCAAGAGAGTAGTTTCCATGCCCTTGGTTGCTTGGAATCCAGATTGAAGGTCATGCAAACAACCACCAAGCTCAGTGTGTTGGGTTAGTTGGAGGAAGACCAACTTCTCCGGGAGTTTCCCACTGGAGGGTATAGTAGAGATAGAGCGGTAGTTGGCCGGACACAAGAGGGTGGCTGAAGGCTTTTTCAAGAGGGGGTGCACAAGGGAGTGCTTTAAAGAAGAAGGGAAAGAGCCAGATGCTAAAGAGTGGTTGCAAAAGTCAGCAAGAGCCGAGGCGAGGGAGGAGATGTTATCTTTAATGGTTCTGGAGGAACAGTGAGACACCTGTTTGGATGATAGCTTTATAGAGTGGACTACTCTAGAGATCTCATCTGTTGTAATAGGTGAGAAGGTGGGGAGAGTGGGTGGGGATGGAAGAGAGGCCAATGGATTCAGGGTAACAGGGTGAGGAGTGAAGGAAGGGGAAGAAAAGTGAGCGGTTTGAATTTCCTGGGTTTTATAGGTGAAATTGGTGGCCAGTGCAGTACAAAGATGGAGACTGCAGATTAATTGGCTAATTCCTTGCATATTTTGAAGAGTTCAGCCATGTTATTAGAGGCTCCAGAGATTCAGACCTGGATGTGGGCCCTCTTCTTGGAATGTATAGAGAGTCGGTATTGCCTTTGGAGTTGGCGACAGGCCGGTTTGTCAGAGGATGAGCCTGAGGTCTGCCACTTCCGTTCTGCCACTCTGCACTTGCTTTTCTAGCTGGCTAGATCAGAATCCTACCAGATGTTATGCTTGGAGGAAGGCTTCAGGTGGATCCATATGAAAGGGGCAAAAATGTGTGAGTGTTAGTGACAGCAAGATGAAGATTCCCAAGGACAGATTCAGTGAGAGAATCAAGAGGAGAAGTAGGAGGAATGAAGGTGGAGGCAAACGCAGCAGATGACATCGGTTTCATTGTTCGGATAACCGTAAAGAAGGCTGGCAGTGCTGGTGAAGGGTCGGTCAGGGGGCCGAGAGGTCTCAGATGAGAAGAGAGGATAGAGTGGCCAAGCCAGGAGAGAAGGCTAGTGAGAGGGTTTGAGAACAGGAGATCAGTGGGGATGAAGGCATAATGAGGGTGCCCGGCCGGATGGGAGAATAGTGAGGGAGAGAGAGGCACAGAGATCACAGAAGAGAGAGGAGGCAAGAACAGTATAATCAAGATGGATGTTGACGTCTACAAGGAGGAGAGGCTTAGAAGTAAAGGTCAGAAGAGAGGAGGTGAAGTCAGCCCATTTGGAAAGGAAGACAGACACAGGGCCGGGGGCCTGTAGATAGTGGCCAGGGTGAAAGAGAGTTGGAGCAACATCAGGCTTTCAGAAAAGACTTTCAAAGGAGGAGTATGGCAGGGTGGCTATGGGAGAGGTAGAGACCCACTCAGGGAACATCAGAGCTACTCCACCACCAGGTCAGTTGGGCTAAGGCTTAGAGAGGATCTTGTAGCCATCAAGGAGAAGAGAGTCAAAAGCAGTGACTGAGATGGCATTGAACCACGTCTCGGTGAGAGCAAGGATGTTGAGATCGAAGTCATCAAGAAGGAGGCAGATGTCAGAAGAATATTTGACAGCAGATCGAGTGTACATAGTGGTTATATATAGCCGGTCGCCACCTTTTGAAGGGTTTCAGAGAAGGGGTACAGGTAGTACACTCATCAGAGGTGATGAAGGAGGTGCAGAGAGAGAGGAGAAACGAGTAGCATGGGTAGGTAGGAAGTTGATGAGGGTAAGCAGGGGCTGATCAAAGTGAAACAGATTGGGTTGAGGACCCTGGGCCATGACAGTGCCATTGTGATACACATTAATGATGCACCTAGAGCACGAGAAGTGCTCTCAGAGTGCTTCCCATCTAGTGCCACTATTAATGGGTGAAGAGGAAAAAAAAGGAGGGGGTAGAGATCAGATGGAAGGTCCAAAGGTCTGGAGAGGGGACAGATAAAAGGATATCAGTGATAGTCTGTCTGGAAGTAGCACTGACATAGGTGTCAGCAATAGGTAGACCAGGATTAGAGGCCAAGAGATATTTTTAAAAATAAATTCTTCCAGACTTCGTGAGAGAGGTGGGATAGGTGATAGAGTAACAGTTTGAGTTGATGGGAGAAAATTCCCATTGATATGATGTGATGAGTCATTTATAACATGCATGTATGATATGATGAGTCATTTATAACGTGCATGTACACAAGTATTTCTAGGCATGACAAGACAATGGCGGGACGACAGAGGGAGGATAAAACAAATGATCTTATTAGGCAGTGTGTCATTCAGATTGTGCAACTGCAATAACGCAAAGTGCAGGGGGACAAGGGAGATGTGCCAGGCAGAGGGAAGGGGGGAGTTCAATCAGGGCAGCATTGCTCTGAGTAAGTACAGCCAGGGCAGCACTGATATAGGTAAGTGGAAGGAGGCTTGGGCATGTAGGGTTACCATTACAGCCCCCAAGTATGCGGTGTGCTCAGAGGCAGTGCAGGGGGGACTGGTCATGGAGGAGCCTGGTACCCAGGAGACTCGAAGGGTAGCCAGGCATCCAGTCAGCATGGCAGACAGGTAGGTCAGCAGGGGAGAAAGAGAGAGAAAGCAGAGGCAAAAAGGAAGGTCTGAAGCTGCTTCCGGATCTTCAGGTGGTTCAGGTCAAGTGTGAGAGAAGCAGAGAGGCCATTCCAAATGGTAGAGAGATCTACCCCACTCTCTGCCTGGAGAAGTGTCTGACCCTCAGAGCGTTTGTGGTGGCTGCGCAAAGGGCTCAAGAAGGAAGGTGTTTTGGAAAAGACAGTTAGATGTAGTGTTGGACCCGGCCCCAGAAGGCCTTATGGATGATGCAGAGACTCTTGAACTTGATCCTTGCAGCCGCTGGGAGCCAGTGGGGAGATTTCAGGGGTAGAGAGATATGGTCCCTGGGCTTGAGGCCAAAGACACGTCTTGCAGTCCTGTTCTGGATTAGTTGCAGAGGGCGGGGAGAAGAGGAAGGCAGATTGAGAAAGAGGCTGTTGCAGTAGTCCAGTCTAGAGAGAACCAGGGCTCAGGAGACAGTGAGATTCTGGGGGAAAGTGAGAAATATAAGAATACATCTGAGGATGTGCAGCTGGTAATGGGCCTTCTTGGACAGGTCCATGATGTGAGGAGTGAAAGAGAGAGTGGATTTCAAGATGACACCAAGGTTATTTGCCTCACAGGAAGGCAAATAAAGTGGGCCCAAGGAGGGTGGCCAGATTGAGAGAGCGAAAGCAGGAGAAGGGGTCCCAATGAGAAGGATCTTTGTCTTACTGACATTCGAATTTACCACAATGCACTAAAATGCAGCACAAAATGGTGGATGCACAGATGGAAAGCAGACCTAAATTGGAATTTTCCACAAAAAACTCTAATGCAGCATGACATGGATGATGCACATGTTTAGAATCCTGGATCGTCGGACAGGCACTTTGCTCAGCTTTCCACGTACACTCCAATTGAGACACCACATTATTAGCTCCACAGCACTTTCACGTAGTAACACAGATTGGCCTCTTCATTTCGATAACCTCACATACCATTCTTTTTTAAACTTTTTCCCAAATGGGAGCATGCGCACAAAAGCATTTTACCTGCTACCCATACCCCGCTCTCCAACAACAGATAAATGTGACACCCGTGCACCAGGTGATTATAGCAATAATCACCTGGTGCACGGGGCTGGAATGGGTGATAACAGCCCGGGGCCTGAGTTTAATGGGCCTGAGCATAGCGAGGGCCTTTAATGAGGGTCCCCGGTGCCATTAACAAGTCAAGTTTGTTGAGGAGGGGTTGTGAGGCAACAATGAATATTTCAGTCGTTGAGGCAGAGCACGAGGGAGGCCATCCAGGCATGAATTGTATTGTAGATATTGTTAAGTTTGACAGAGTCAAGAGCATGGTTGCCGGTGAGATGAAGGAGAATGTGTGTGTTGTCTGCCTAATTAGTATAAGTGATGCAAAGGTAGTTGAAATGGTCGAAGATGGGTCGTTTGTATTCGTTGTATAGTGTACGATACACATACAATCCTAGAGGGATGCCACAGGAAACAGGGTTGAAGGGGCAGAAGATCTGTCAGTATAGACACAGGAGGTCCTGTTTGTGAGGAAGGAGGCATTCCAGTTTATTTCATCGGATGAGAAGTTGGTGGCAGTGGTGAGGTGGTGGCAGAGAGTTTGGTAGTCAACAAGGTCGAATGTTGCAGAGAGGTCGAGTAGGAGAAGTACTGACTTGCCTCAATCTTTGATGTCCTCTAGGCGGATTTACAGATCCAGTAGGGCACATTCAGTTCCATAGCCAGATTGGAAGCATAACTGTTGGGAGACTAGGATGTAATGGATAACCAGGTAGTCTTGGATCTGGAGATAGGCCTCACAGGCCATGATTTTGCGGATAAATCAGGCGGTAGTGATGGGTCGGTAGTTAGCAGGGTAGAGGGATTGAGCAAGGGCCTTTTGAGGAGAGGGAGACCCATGTTTCCTTGAGACTGGTTGGGACTTTGCAGGATGAAAAGGAGGCATTAATAATGGCAGTGAAGATGGGTATGAGGCCCTCAGCATAGTCCTTGACAAATATGGCAGATGTCACCATTGCAAAGTGAAGGTTTAAGGCCACTAATTGAGTGGGTTACTTCTGGTTCAGTGGTGGGGCAGAATTTGTATTTGTATTTATTAGTTTATATAATGTGTTATGCCAAAGCGCTGCACAATTGAACAACTTGATACGAAGAAAAGAATTTGAAAGGATGGAAGGTGAAGGAAGGTGGTGAGGTCGGATGATTGGGTGTGGTTGGAAGTGAGGAGGTTTTGTTGCTAAAAGTGGCTTGTTTTTTGCGGATTTTGTCTTGGTGGATAGTAATTTTGCCCATGAGAGCATCTTGCACATTGCTGCACCAGGAATTTATTTTCTTTGGTGAAGTAGGTGGGAGTGGTAGGGGTTTCAAGTTCACGCAAGATGGCACATAAGTCTGATTTGGCATTGGCTATTCTGTCATTGTAAATGGTTGTTTTGGTGGCATGAATGGCCTGTATTCTTCGGTGATCATCTTGAAATGTTTTTTAGTGTCAGAGTTTTCTTTTATTACACTCAGCTTCAATTGTGTGCTTCCCAGAGCGAATGACCTGAAGGTCTTGGGTAAGCCAGGAGTTGTTGTGCCCAGATGGTTCAGCCTTGCCCTGTTTTAGTGAGACTACCATGTTCCAGGTCTGAGAGCTCATGCTGTTGTAATGGTCAACAAACACAGTTGGGCTGGTCATGAGGGAGGGCCTGGGGCATTGGTTGGAAGCTAGTAGTGGTAGAAGGTGCTCTTTGGTGAGCTTGCATGTGCATTATGATAAGGTCCGGGCATGGTAGCATGAGTACTAGTACACTATGTGGCTGTGGACATACTGAAGACAATGGAGTGGTGGTCTGACCAAGGGAAGGGTAAGTTGGAACTGACTGATGTATTACAGTTCAGGCCAGAAATCCCATTGAGTGTTCGACCAATAATATGAGAAGGAGCAAGGATGTACTGGTGGCAGCCGAGGGTGTTGAGGGCATTGGCAAAGGAGGTAGCCTCTTTGTCAGTGATGTCATTGAGGCCCGGTTAAGGTCACCTTGTAGAAGGAGTTTAGAGCATGGCTTTAGTTTGCTGGTGAAGAGTGGCAGGAAAGCTTCTTCAATGGTGTGGGAAAGACCTGGGGGTGGTATATGATGTGGAGCGAGATTGTGGTTTTGTGAGATATTGAAATTTCAAAGATAGAAGGTCATTGTTGGTTGGGGCGCTTGTGACTGTGGCTCTGATAGGTATAGTTCTTGGTGGATGAGTGCTACTCCGCCACCTCTACCAATTGGTCGGTGGCTGCAGGAAACAGTGTATCCTGGTGGGATGTCTATCAATAAGGCAGGGCCAGCAGCTGCATAAAGCCATGTTTTGGTGATGACAAGGATATCAAGGTTATTCGTGGTAATAAGGTTGACCGTATCAGGGGTATGTGCTGATACAGATCTTGCATTAACCATGGCAAAATTAGGTTCAGTAGGAAGATTGCCGGGAGTGTTACTGGAGGTATGGACTAAGGGAGCAGTGAGTGGTGGGGTGGCTACAGGCAGTGTATATGTGTTAAAGGAGGTGGCATGGCTTTGAGGTTGGGAAAAGTGGGTGAAGTGGAACGTGAACTGAGATGTGAGTTTCTCGTGGTTTCAATGGGGTGGGTGGGTGAGATGCGTGTCAAGGGGTGGCTAGTGCGGAAGGCGAGGCGGTTGAGCCTGAGTTGGGCAAAGCATGGTTGTGACTTGCTGGGCATTGAAGTGTTGTGGAGCAGGTATTGGATGGTGCATGCATGCACAGAAGCGTGCTGGTTAGTTTAGGAGTGGGGCTCTTGGTAATGTGAGAGGGGTTGGAGAAAGCGAGTTGGGGGAACAAATGCATAAGGTGGTAGTAGTTTTGGCAGAAACCTTGTAGCATGTGGCAGGGTGGGTTTTCCGGACATGTACCTGAAAGACCGGCGGCGGTTAGATGCATTGCCATCAATTCCCAGACAGGCCCAGACCTGCGTCAACGGCCTTGTGTGCAGGCTTTAAGTGATGGCCAGCTTCGCCAATCAGCTTTTGTCAGGTACTGGGTTTTCATGGTCGAGTGGCCAATCAGTTGACCCTTAAGGAGAGGCTTGGGAAGGATCTGGTGCTCTGTGACGTAGTTTGGCGGCATCGAGGACGTGCATGGCGGTGGCCATCATGGAATGGAGTGGGTGATCCTGAGCGTCAAGCATTGTCGTGGCAGAGAAGGCCCAGACAGTCATTGAAGGCCTTGTGTGCAGGCCTTCAGTGAGGGATGGCTTCACTAGTCTGTGTTTCCCGGGGGCAGGGTTTTCGCAGCCGAGTGGCCAATTATGTGAGCTTTGAGGAGAGGCTTGGGCAGGAGCTGGTGCACTGAGCTGCAATTCGGCGGCATCAAGGACGTTCATGGCAGCAGACATCATGGAATGGACCAGGTATATAAGCAAGGAGGAATACTGAATTTCCCAATCAATTGGTTAATACGGTGAACATTATGCTCTGTTCATGAAATTATATTGGCACGTGAAGCAATATATGTTCCACCAATTTTCTGGCTTAACTTGAAATAATGCCTGCTACAAACAAAAAAGTCCTAAAGATAAACAAAATACATTGCGTCATTCATATGCCCAATTTTCTAAGTATATTTGGTTGTGATGTCCCCAGTCGCTCTACCATCAGCCATTATAAAGCCTCATTCCTTTATAGATTCAATACATATTTCCCCTGGGTATTTCCGTTTCACTTTTATTGCCAGAATAATGGCTAATATGCTGTATTTCCCTTGGTGTTACTGAATTCAGAACAATATCCAATACAAATGTCCCTGAATCAAGATAATTTCATCTGATTTAGTTTGCCTAGTGATAATTGTTTCTTGTATGTCAATCATCAGCAGCTTTGTATATGCTTCTCCCAGTGGATTGTTAATACAACACAATAACAGGGTTTATTTGTTTGGATCATAATCTCAGCAACCAGACAGTGAGGAGTGTAATAATGGAGAGTAATTTCTTTCATACTAAAATGGGGTTGTACCACAATTATTTGTCTTCCCTTTGGCCTACCAAACATTACCATTAGTTGCCAATTTCTGGGCAATCATATAACCATCAATACCTAATGTAGCATTAAGCTGACTTTCTGGAAGCAAATGTATGTTATGTTTAACCAATAGAGATATTCCCTCCCTGCAATTATTAATGGGCCGGTGACCTCAGTGGTTTATGTGGTTAAAGTAATTACGAGTGAGCAACGTTTTTTGCTCGCAAAGCTAAAAGTGTGGAATCGCACTGGAATGCGCTTCTGCACGTTCTGCGAATCAACATTACATTTCAACCGCCACTGAAATGTCACCTGGTTTTGTGTGGTTTTGTGAGGCGCGTGGTGTTTTGTTCCCATGTTAGTTTCATGTAGCTTGATGACAAACTTCACCCAGCTATTTTTCTGATTGGTGCTAGTTTCGTGCAGTGACACGAGAAACTCTGTGCAGGTTTTTCCGAACTGTGCTTGTTTTGCACGGTGCCACAAGAAACGTTGCGCAGTTTTTCAATTTGTGATAGGTTTGAGCAGTGACACAAGAAACGTTGTGCAGGTCTTTTTTGTTATCTGCACTATTTTCATGTAGCAGAATGAGAAACTTTGTTCAGGTTTTTTTTTATCTGTGGTAGTTTCCTGCAACGGCAGATGAAACTTTGCACGGTTTTCCACGATCCATGCTAGTTTCATGCTGTGACCCAAAACATTTTGTGCAAAGGCTTATTTTAGACCGTACTATTTTCATTTTGTGGCATGAGAAACTTTACATGTTTTTTTTTTAACCATGCTAGGTTTGTGCAGTGGCATAACAAACTTTGCACAGATTTTTGTCTGATTCGTGGTAGGTTCGCACAGCGGCACGTGAAACTCCACACAGCTTTTTGTTTCATTCATATTAGATTTGCAGAACAGCATGAGAAACATTGTGGCAGTCTTTTTCGATTCATTCTTGGTTTGCAAAGCTACACAGGAAACTTCATGCCACTATTTTCGATCCATGCTAGGTTTGTGCGGTGGCACAATAAACTTTGCATGGCTCGTTTTGGTTCATGAGACGGCACGAGAAACTTTGCACTGCTCTTTTCTATACACAGCGGTGGTGGAATGGCAAATTGGGGTGAAATGGTTTGAAATCTTGCAGATTTTCCTTCTGTGGCTAGTGTATTGGAATTTAACAATTTCGCTTAGCCCTAATAGTAATATATCATGGTCTGGTCTTAGTATTAGTTTGACAGAGGCTGGGAAGCCATTCCCAGCCCACATTAGCCCTCAATCCGTACAAGTTGTTTTGTTATTGCTGAGGATAATTACACTCAGTCCTTCAGTATTACTTATTAACTTCAAACTAAGTAGCTTGACACTCCTTAGTGTCCCTTTGCTGTCGTTATACTCAGTGCTGTTAGATTTAAAACAAATTTAATTTACCAATCTCAAAAAACAGAGAAATGGGATAGGATAGGTTTAGTCATTACTCCTAAGTAACAATTCATTATCGACATTAGTGAGGCTGTTCCTTCGATGGTATACAGTAAGGGTGAAATTAAGAGAACACAGATGTAAGATATGGGATCTATTAAAATGAAGGTTGTCCTCTGTAAGAAAGAGATCAGTGATATAAAATGCATTATTAGCTTTTTCGTTTCTTGAATGTTGAATCTTGGCAGATAATAGCGATCATTGTAATAGTTCCTTTGTATTTTCAGTCTCAGGCTTCATGTACATCATAGCCAATGCAGTCAACTCATCAGAAGGGCAGCTCTCTACCATGCATGAGGAATTCAGTTCAGTATCGTTTGGAGCCCCCCCTGGCCAGAGTATTGAATATTTACAATGTCTGTGCTTCTCTCCAGGTCATCATTCTACATCATATCATTCTGGGAGGATTGTTGTTTAATGACCCGGTTATTTAAATTCTAATGTGGCATCCTCTTACTAAGCTTCTGCTGTTTCGTTTTTTTTTTTTATTTATTGTTATGTTCACCAAGCATGATGCAGTTTCACTAACACATTGATTTGTAGAGCGGGACCCAATGACCTTTTCCTCAGACTGCTTCAATTTCCTTCTTCGATTTCATTATATTTTTGTGTTTTTTGCAATTTCTCCAAAGTAGGTCCCTTACAATCTCTGTAATTTGGCCTGTGTCCCATTCATTTTACAGGCAATCTTGCACCACGACTAGTGCAGAAGGTTCCACATTAACTGCCGAACCCACATTCGAACCCCAGGTGGGGGCCTAATACAATCACGGAGCACGGAGTACCTTCTTTATCCTCTGGTATAAGCCCGCATACTGAACTTCCCCACGGTTGTGTGACCTTCAACCTGTGCCTCAAATGCTCCTCTGCACCAGCCCCATGTGCTAAAGGCTAAGACATTTTTAAATAAAATGAAAAAAAAACGTATCATTTTGCTGTGAGACCACATCGCATGTCATACAGGAGTCCACTTTCAGTTTTGATTATATCATAGTATCGAACACTTTAAAAAAAAAAGGACTCCTGTTGCAGACACGCCATAGCCGAACAGGAGAAAGGTCATGTTTTCATTTTGCTTTTATTTAGCCATTAGCATCCGCATGTGGTTACTCACAGGTGCTAATGGCAATATGATCCTCGGTGGCAGGCCCTAACTTGGACAGCACGCCATTACCAGCAGTATCGGCCCGCTGCCAAGGGTCATATCACCACATTCATGTCATTTGAAATAACACAATCAAAAGAAGGAGCGAAGAGAACGGGCTGCGTAAAAAGATAATTGTGATGTTAGCCATTTCCTTCACAGTTCTTAGTGTTACAATCCTTTCCGCCATCTTTCCCAGCATTTTGGCATGATTGTATATAACATCATTCATCCGGGTACATTGCTTAATAAGGCGTTGTAACATAAAATCTAATGCTTGCAAAGGAACTGCTGAAACTGGGACTGAGGTGGACGAAAGCAGGGATATATCAGTTGTGTGGTCCTCGTTCACTGGGCAGACTGGTGAGGGCAGAAATCTAGTACTTAGTGCATTGGCTAGATTGTGACTGGTGACTCAGTTCAGCCTGTGGTGTTCACCTGGCTGCCTCCACTCTTAGCTTCTCTAGTTCTTGATTTGTTTTGTAAAGTACATCATTCTGATAAAGAGTTGTTATGAATACACCCCAGCAGTGATTGATCCCTTGCGATGAACAAAACCTCTTACTAATAGCATGGCAACAGCATGGCACTGCCAGCATGATTTTTAGGCTGATGGTATGATTTTATTTGCCTTTATTAAACCGGCTGAGGGGCTCTGCATCTTCAGGAATGTTATGCCAGTTCAACGTTTCTGAGTCCAATTCATGAGTCATTTCATTAGCCTCATATCAATTTTTTTTTTTTTTAATTTTTTTATTACTTGCATTTAATCAAAAAGAACATGATTTTTACAAGGTTCCATAAAATCTCTCCCTCTGAATATAAACAGCTTTTGATTGTTGGCCTGATTAGTTTCGGACCAGGAGAAACCAACTATTGGAGGCTGCCGGGGTATTCAGTTTCCCGCAGTCTCTTTCATAGGTGGATTTATCATTTTTAGTGCTAGATATATTAATTTAACAGCTGCTATAGTCCATCTTCTGGTTTCTCCTGATATTAGTCTATTCCACAGGGAGTCAATGTCCACCATTGCGGTGTCAATGAGTAGGGGCGACAGGTAGGTACAACGGTTTTGGTTTGCTCTGGGCACACCAGCACCAGCCGTTTTCTGCCAATGGTGTTCTGATTGCCAGGATTTCATGTTTCGGTAACAGGTTTAGTCTTGCTTTCATAAACAGAATCCGCAATTGATTATTCGGAAATTTGATGCAGTAATTTTGAGGCACTTTAACTTTGCTAAATGTAGGAGGAAGGTGCACCAACAGTGCTCGCTTTATCGATAGTGTCAATCCAGTCCTTGAGTTCCATTTTTTTTTTTTACTCTTTGTGGGTTATTTCTCAGATCATCTTCCGAGCAAGCCACCTGGCTCAATATTTCTTTTTGTCGGGTGACCCATGTATTTAAGGCCTTGCATTTTTCACTTCTAACTTCTTCAGCGATGATGTTATAAATAGGCAGTGTGTCTGCTACTAGGATTTTTCTATACAGTAGCATCACACTTTGTTCCACTAGGCCTGCCAGGGAGACAAGACCCAATTCCTGTCTGATAGCTGCCATTTGTGTTGACTTCGGTAATCCCAAGATAGATTTCCAAACATAGCCTTCCAGTTTGTTCCATATAGATTGAGGCATGCTTAGTGAAGCGTCCATTCCATAGATTAACGACAGCACCACTTTTGTTCCGTAAAATTGAATGGATGGAAGGAGAGAAAATCTTCCAAATTTGCTATTGACCAGTCTGGTCTGTGCTGTCAGCCGCTTTGTTTTCTCCCAGAGCAAATCTTGCATTGTGTTTTCTCTGGCTGAACCGTCGATTGTCATTCCTAGATATTTGAAATTCCTTACAACTTCAGTTTTTGTTTTGTCAAGATAACAGTTTTGATTTTTCCGTGCCTGTTTGTTTGATTTGTCCAGAATGAGAATTTTCGATTTCATTTTATTAATTTCCAAATTGTTTTCTTCAATGTATCTTGACAGATTCTCTAGTTTTCGTTGCAAACCAACTTGGGTTTTATCTATTAAGATCACGTCGTCTGTATACAGCAATCTAGAAATAGATGTTGTCCCTATTTTAGGGGGAAAGCCCTTATTTTTGATTCCCACTGTTGGTAATCGCCTAGAAAAGAAATATAAAGAGAGCCGGGCCTAGAGGGCATCCCTGTTTGACTCCTCTGTTGACTGAGATTTCCTCAGGCACGGTGCCTAGTCTGTTTAGTTTTATCCGGATCTTCGTTTTGGCATAGAGGGTGATGATTGGCTCCAGAATGTCTTTTGGGCAGTCCCAGTTCTCCAGTTTAGTCCAAAGTTTATGTCAGTCAATTTTATCAAATGCTTTTGATAAGTCCACAAAGGCCAGGTATACTTTTGGTGCTCCTTCCTTGACTTTGAGCTTCAGGAAGTTTAGCAGCAGGATGTTAACAATGGTACTACCATTTTTCTGGAAGCCCATTTGGAAGTGATCGTTACAGGGTGCGTTTTTGGTCCACCTTCTAAAAAGTTCAAGTCGGCTTGAAGCATAGATTTTCCCGATGGTGTCTAAGACAGCTATTGGCCTATAGCTCTCTGTGTCTTCTCTTCTTCCTTTTTTAAAAATCGGTACAAAGATGGCCCTCAGCCATGTTTCTGGGATCATTTATGTTCTTCCACAGTAACTGAAGATTTTGCTGATAACTGCGGCCCAGTCTTTGGGAGACTTGTTGGTCAAGCCATCTGGATCCGGTGGTCTCAACTTTTTAAGTTTGCCGATCAGCTTTTCGATCTCATCTGTGTTCGCCACATCTGCCCATGGTGTGGTGGATACTCGATTTATGATTGGTTGGCTGGAATTGGGGAAGTCGAAGAGAGTAGTGAAATGCGTTATCCATTCTGCTTCTGATACAGAGTTCAAGATCTCGTTTTTTGGTTGGCTAGTCATTGTTTTGATCAATGACCGGAAATCGCTGGATCTTTTAGAGCTCAATCTTCTCAGCATTTCTTCTGAGTCGTGTTAATATAATAACGATCTGCAGTGTTTTATCCATCTAGTGTATGCTTTTGCTTTTTCCTGCCAGCATCTCCACGCTTCAGCGGTGTTCGTTTTTGTAGCAATTTTCTTCAGTTTCTGCAGAACTTTTCTTTTCTCGACTACCAATTTATCATAGGCGTGTTTGGGTTGTTCTATTTTCTTTTTTTGTCCAAATGCTGTAACTCCTTGGGCCAGCAAGAATGGGAGATAATTTGGTCTTACTGACACGTCCGATTGTGTCTCCGTTGTTCCCTTCGCGTTGTAGTTGGCATTTATTTTCCTCACGTCTGTTGTGGTGAGGCGAAGCCTTGATAGCTGGTTATTTATAGTCATGTTATGATTGTATGTCTGTTTGGCTAGTCACTTTCCTTGCCAAGCGCATTGCAGGAGATTGTGATCGCAGTTCTTTGTATATTAAAAGTATTTATAGTCGGAAGAAGACCTGGGCTCACGTAGATATTTTCGAGTGTGGCTTTAGAATGTAACCGTTCCCACGTCAGGATTGTGTTTTGCTGCGGAAACAGAGATGCAATATTGTGCAAGTTTCTTAGGTTTGTTAGATTTGACGAGGTCTTTCCTCTTTCTACTGCTGGTCCGTGTGGGATCGGGTCGGGAGGACCGTCTGTGCCTTTGGAGCAGTTTGCGTTCAGGTCCCCACATATGACAATGTCTATCTTGTCATATGTCTCATAGATCTTATCTATTGTTTCCCCCATTGCCGAGCAGAACGCTCCTGTTGTTATGTGCTGGGGGTTCTAATATATGTTTATGATCGCCAACTGTGTCAGGAGATCTGTATCTTGGCTGGCTGATTTGCGACTCCAGTTTACCAGAATAGCCAACATCTCGTAGGATTTTTTCAGTGTTTTTGTTATAGAGAAACCCAAGCCTATTTTGTATTGATTTGTAGCAGTCAAAAGCCCCGCCGATGGGCGACCGAAGAGGCCTTTTGTTGCTGGTGATATTTCCACCGTAAAACCGTCCAGAGAAGTCTTGTCTGCCAACCAAGTTTCCAGTAGGCACAAGATATCAAACTGGCCCAGGTCGATGTCACCTGTCATGGTTAGGTGCATGTGTCCTCTTGTGTTCCAAGATCACAAGGTGTATATATCGATGTGGATTTTTGGAGATCCTTTGTGCACGGAAACTGAGGACGATGGTCGTTGCTATTTTTTACTTTTTGGGATTAGAGTTGTTTTCAACCAGGACCACGGACCCTTTGGAGAGATCGCTTCCCTAACCCTGCTTGGCTTTTCGTTGCGGATTTTCTCATGTCTTCGTCTTTGCCTCTTCGGAGAATTGGTTGTTCGGAAATTGCTTTGTTTTTCATCTGAGTTATAGTTTGTTCCTCAGGCCTGTTGCTTATTGCAATTTCTGGTCGCTTTTGCGTAGTCCCGAAAGTTTTCTTCCTCAGATTCAGGCCTATAGTGCGTAGGGCGTTTCTCTTCTTGGGCCATGTTAGAGTTGGCAGTATAGTGTCTGTTTGGCCCTTGCCATTTCCCACTTCGGTAGTTCCGGTATAATTCCTCTGTTCTTGAGGTATATCGATGTTTCACCAATTTGCCTTCTTTCTTTGTTGAGGAATTTGTTTCAGCTGGCCTCGTGTCTCTTAGCTCCGTCAGGATAAAACCTAAACGTTCAATTTTTTTGTAGACTCCTGTGGTCATTTCCTGCATGCTATTAGACTTCACTTGTAAGTATGTTTTTGCTGTATTCCCTCTGTGATAGGGTTCAACTAGTGTGAGATCTTTGGTCCTAATTTTCCTCAGAGAGTCAGTTTTCCTTGTTATTTTTAGGACAGTGTTTCTGTTTAGGATCATATAGCCTTCTGTGCATTTTGATTGCTCCAGTTTAAATAGGTGTACGTCACCTTTACATTTGTTGCTCTTGGGCATATCAGAGTCAGCTTTTTTGTAGGCCTTTCGTGCTTCCGATGATGGTTGGTGTTCATTTATTTTGTGTGATCTTTTTTCGGGCAATTCTCTGCTATCCCCTTTGTCATTTCGGTATCTCTAGATGTTATCATTAAAGTGATCTTGGGAATTGTGGGTTTTGTTTAATTTCGGTTTCCCTGGTGTGTTTTCTTTTGACCAAGTGCGATATTTTGGTAGATTCTGTCGTCGATAGTTTCCTTTCCTCCTCCATGTTGGGAGTTGTAATTTCCGTTGCTTTGGGATCATTTTCCCAGTGTTGCGACAGGTTCACAAGTTGAGTTTACTAGAAATCTGGGTGATCTTGTTAGGTCTACGACCTTAAAGAAGGGCCATATATCGCCCTGTTCTTCTGCTTCTTGTTGTGTGCTTTTGTATCCTACCACCTTTGCTTTTTGGTCGTTTTTCCTCTGGTTTGTGGTTTTATCTGTCGCTGCCTCTGGGGTTGACAGTTTCAGGACAATCGATTGTTTGTTTTTTTGTAGTACTTGTTTGTCTGCTTTAGCCGGCGTTGGTCTTGTTTCCATTACCGCTGTTTCTTTTGTCTTTTCTTTTACTTTTGTAGAGTCCGCACTGACCTTTGGTAATTCCATAGCTGAACATTTCTGCAATCTTTTGTCAACTTTGTAAGACTGATTGCTGATTTCTACTTGGAGCTTGTCAATTAGTTTTTCAAGCATTGCCACTTTTGATTCCAAGACTTTCTGTTGGGTATTATTTTTGGCCTCTGTTGCTGTTATGTATCCTTCTATGAACTTCATTTTAGTGTCCATGTTGGTAAGGACGGTGGTGTTATCTTGTACGCTGTCTTTTATCAACTCGTAAAGTTTGCAAAATGGAGCTAGAGCTATGGTGATTGCCGACATTATCGTTAGCATGTCTGTTTTTTTGTAGGTGATTCTTTTAGAGTTGCTGTTAAGATTTCACTGAGGTGCCTATTCTTTGGCGAGGTATAGGTGTTTGTCCGTCTTTTGGTAAGTCGAGGGGAATCAGATGTCTCAATGACCGCCGAAGAGTTAAATTCCTGTCGGGACTCCGCTGTCTGGACTGGAATCAGCGTCTTGTGACCTTCTTAGTTTCTGGCGTCCACGTCTCCCTTTTTTCCCACTGATTGTTGGTTTTGCCCTGTGTGTATAGGAGCTTTTGTCCAAGCGTGGCGTCGGTCATTAACCTGCTGCTCTATTGGAGCATCAACTTGGCTTTGTAGTGTGGTTGCCTCTGTGGAAATTTGTCTTGATGGGTTTATTGGGTGTGTAGTAACCTGTTCCGGCGTAGTTATGTTATTTACCACTTGCAGAGAATTTTCCTTGTGTTGCTGTGCTTTGTTTCGGGCTTCAGTCCTTTCTGGTGTGTGGTCCCGGTCCATTGCGTGCTAGACCCGATGTTCCTGGGGTTTGCCCCCGTGTATGTTATGTTTGAGCTTGTTCGTTTGTCTGATAGAATAGCATCTAAAGTGGTGTCGCTTGTCGAACTGTTTGAGGGATGCGTAACTAGACCATCGATTTTGCGCAGTGTGTTATTTGGTGTAAATTCAATGGGTGGCTTCCAAGATCGCCACATCCGATAGCTCAGTGTCCAATTTCCGCTTTTGATAATTCATGAAGAATGATTTTAGGGTACATGACAGCAGTGGGTTTGGTAGAAATGTTGGCGTGGCTGCACTTTTTTTGTGTGTATTTTGGAGCATAACCATTATAGATTTCCTCTTGTTTGGATTTGATAGGTTTGTGACTTGCTTCTGCTTGTTTGTTTTCATATATGCAGGGTTTGGGGGTTTAACTTGATTTTTCGTGAGTTGTTTAATTTTAGACTTGTATCCATGTGGTTTAGCTTTTAAAAGGGTTTGGCTGGACGCTGCTTCAGTATCTGGGTCTAAGTTTTCTTCCTCATAGCTCCTTTCTGAGTCACTTTCTGCACCCTCCTCGTTGTCTTGAGGAGACAAACATTTCTCCCGGCCGCTGTTATTGTAGGTGGGCTTCGAGGTTGTTGAGCATGAGATTTGTGAAGGTTTTTTGGGTTCTGAGTGAACCATCATTTTGATGCTGGTTAGGTTGCCTGCAAACTGAGGGTTCTGTTTTCTAATTCCCTCAGGTATTGGTGAGAGTTCCGCAGAGGCCTTTACTGACATTTCCGGCTCAGGCTTGTGCGCATGGGGAAGGTCTGCACCGCTGTTACAAGCGTCCGCAGACTTTGCAGGCGCTCCGTCTTTGACATTGTTATCCGGAGCCTTACCCAGAGCTCCACCCACCAAAGGAAGCACCCGCGGAGAGCTGCAGTCTCCCAATTCTTTGTGCCCGCGCGTAGAGTCCTGCAGGATCAGCCCTTCGGCAGCCTCTGCAGGAACCTCTCTCGCCTCAGCGGTAGGCGGGACGCAGGCTGCTCCGAGAGGGCTCACTGCTTTGCTGGACTCCTCGTACCTCGCATCTCCACTCTCTCGGGCACTCGTAGGCTCCCCCTCCATTGCAGCAGGTATGACTTTGGTGCCCCCTTTGTTCATCTGGGTTGGTTCCAGTTCGGGGAGGTTCTTGTTACTCCTTAGCCGACGTCGGCTCGATTCCGAGTCCACATCAGGGGGGATATCATTGACTTCGTTTGTCACCATTTTTCCTTCTGCTTTTGCAGATTTTACAGAGCTAGCCTTGTGTCTCTGTATTCACGGGCTCTCCAAAGCCCGTTCCATTGACCCCTGTTCCACATCTGCCGCGGACTGCGGCAGACTGCTCACACCTCACCTCACAACTCCGCTCACCACTCTGCGGTGTTTAGGTGAATAAGTAGGCACTCCCTCTCAATGGCACTGTAGAAAGACTGCTTGACTTTGGCAGACTGCTCACACCTCGCCTCACAACTCCGCTCACCGCTCCACGGTGTGTAGGTGAATAAGTAGGTGCTCCCACTCAATGGCACTGTAGAAAGACAGCTTGACTGCGACAGACTGCCCACACCTCGCCTCACAACTCTGCACACTGCTCCGCGATGTGTAGGTGAATAAGTAGGCACTCCCAGTCAATGGCACTGTAGAAAGACTGCTTGACTGTGGCAGACTGCTCACACCTCGCCTCACAACTCCGCTCACTGCTCCATGGTGTGTAGGTGAATTAGTAGGCACTCCCACTAAATGGCAATGTAGAAAGACTGCTTGACTGTGGCAGACTGCTCACACCTCGCCTCACAACTCCGCTCACCGCTGCGCGGTGTGTAGGTGAATAAATCGGCACTCCCATTCAATGGCACTGTAGAAAAACTGCTTTACTGCGGGAGACTGCTCACACCTCGCCTCACAAATCCGCTCACCGCTCTGCGGTGTGTAGGTGAATAAGTAGGCACTCCCACTTTGATTTTTGTGAACCTGGGCAGGGGAGCTCATCACCTCTCACAATGGTTTGCCGGTTTGCATCATCTGGGGCCTTTTCGATAAACATTTCACTCATCTCTGGTGCTATCATTGTAGGAGTCCCCAAGATTTGTAGTGTGTGCTATGTAGGTTATGGTCCGGTTAACCTGTTGCCATTGGTATATAGTTCTTATCAGGAGTGCAACAGATCCATTAGCTGCGGGTGGGTGGTGCTACCAATCAGGTTCTGCGGGCTGAAATCTCTGATCTCGGCCCACATTCCTCAGAATCCACAGGCTGCCTCCCCCACTGTGGACCGCCATCTTCCCCCACACTTCTGTTTTTTTTTTCTTTTTTCATTTCCCAATCCCCTTCCCCTGCCCAATTTACCGTATTGTTACGGCAAAGCCTGCTAAAGCAGCTTCCCTCCTCCCTTTTCCATCTGCAATGGTAACAGAAGAGGGACTCCGTATGGAGCCCCGTCTTCTACAACCATGGTGGACATTTTGAATCAGTATTTTCATTCATCGAACAGGACGCAAGCTGCTTCCCATTCAATAAATGAAAGTACTTTTTTATTAACACCCCGGGTTACCGCTTTGGTATCTTGGGTTGCTAATGGCAATAACACCCCGTTCAAAGGATGGAACAGGGGCTAATGTCCCGGTGTTAATCACCCTTGCTTCACTCAGGCCGGTAATTTGGGCTGCCGGGCCGTTACCCTCCATTCCAGCCTTCCGAACTCGGTGTTAACGCCATAGTAATTTACCGTGTATGGGAGCTGATGTTCAAATCTTCTTCTGCAGTGCGTCACTGCTGCAGTGCCACAGACTGCTGCCACTTAGCTCCAACTTTGTGCATGTGCTTGCCACACTGCAAAGGATTTTAAAGGTTCAGCAGTTAAAGGGAGAATTCCAACTAAATACCCAATAATCGTCCAGTTAGCTGTGAATATGCGTGCGCACTTCATGCCCTGCAGCATTTGAAAGGTCCAGCAGGAGGTAAAAGGAGGAGTCCAACAAAATACCAAAAAAGCATCCAAGTGAGGAACACAGCAAACAGACTCCCCAAGTAGACTGCAGCCACTTAGCTGAGACTTTGCGCAAAGATGTTCTATTTCTGTTCAACCTTTTTCGAATAGATCTGAAAGTGCAACAAAGAAGTAAAATATGGAAAAAATGTGTCCATTCGTTGTTGGACAATGAGGCCTGTCCCTCCCAAAGAAAGGCTGGTGAGAAATATAAACAAATACTGTAAATCAAGGGCTGTGGCACTTCCCCCCTTCCCCACCTTACAATACATCAAAATCACACGTTTGACAACATGCTTGTGTGACATTCTCTTTCGTTCCCATCTATGCCTGTTAGGACGTCTGTGATGTGAGTATTTGATATAAAGTGACAGTGAGGGCATCCATAGAAGGTTCCAGGCCAGTCAGTTAGAGCTGCTACCTGGGTGGTGAGAGCTGGTGGGTACATCTTGTTATGTACTTAGGATGCGCCTATAACTATGAACTTAATGGTGAAGACTTACTTGATGTGTCCAGCATGGTCGATGTAAACAAACACTACAGTCTGGCAAAGGTTTGCTCCAGAAGTACGTCTCTTTCAGACAGAGTCTGCACGCGGTTAGGACCGCCTCTCAGGAACCATTATCCTGATGAGTTTGTCAAGATTCAAGCTTATGCTGTATTCATGGCAAGGTCAGTGCAGCTTAATTTACAAGATTACATTACTCTACAGAGAAAGGAATAGCTAATCACTTTCCCTTTTGTTATTTTCTCTACCTTTTTCTTTTTTACTTTCTTTGCTATCTCTATTGGCGCCCCCAAATTGCTGTGATCCTACGATTTGCTAAGCACTTTGCATATGTCACGGTTTCGCACGTATGTACTCTTTATTTTCTTACTACTGGTATGTGTTGATATCCTTATGATTAATTACAGCTTGTGTCATCAAATTTGGGTATTCATACCTTTTTTTGGACATGGTGCACCTATAGCCGGCATATTGAAAAATTTCAATTATGATTATGTACATGCTGATGGCTTTGTTTACTTGTCCTTTCATGATGTATGCAAATTCACTTTATGGATGTTGTATTTTCAACCAACTACTGTTGTTTATATGTTGTGTATTACATAATAGATTTGTTTGTTTATTTTTTTGACATTCGGATCCAATTAATTTGAGAATGAGCTGGCCCTGACGAAGGAATTTAGTTCCGAAATGCATTGGCCATTTTTTGAGCTCACCCTGCACATCTGCTTTCACTAGGATGTACAGTTGTTAAATATTAAACTAAGATTAAACAGTCGCACTTTGCAACAAGTAAACAGAAGTTTGTTACTTTTTTTGACTGAATTACATTGAATATACACACCACGCTGTGGTGTTTGGGAGTGCAGCCCGCACCGCTGGCTTAACGGCCTTGGTCCATACCCCTTGCTCTAGAAGTACACCAGGATATGATTCCAGGTGTGCTGTAGTGGGGGGAGCAGCCATCAGCGAGACCCACTGCGCCCAAGCAAAGACTCAACACCCAGGCAAAATAAGCAGTAACCTCAGTGCCCGGATTGTGCCAAAGGGCCTCATTAGTGAGGCAAGTAGTCATGGCAGAGCAGTGAACTAAAAATGGGCATGGTTTATAGAGACCAGCTTAGTCCACATACTGTGTGATATGTTGCCATCAGACAACAGCAGGGCATCAGTGCTGTGCAGCCATGGACTAGAAGGGGATCCTGTTGGGTGTAGGAGAGTGCACCAAGCCTACACCAACAATAAGGATTCTAGAGACAGGCTTCTGTAATCGCTGCTGTGGGCGTACGTTTGAAGACCTAGAACAGCATTAGTGGAAGTGGTTGCAAGAGTTCCGTCCTCCTCAAGGGCTGGAGAAATGATGACATCAACATCAGTCCAGAGTCTCAGGAGAGTGAGACAATTGCTCATGAAGCAACACTGCTGCTTGAGAGAAGGCCTTCCCTGACCAACGTGGGTTAGAGTAAGGGACCATTCAACACCATCAAACTGTATGAATGTTGCCTAGGTGACTGATAAGAAGTGGCCGTGAACATGACGTTCTGCAATGGAGGTGTCGATTGAAGGCAGCTGCTCTTTCCATGATGAAGCCATGTCAAATGATATAACACACACCTCCATCACTTTAGAAATAATAAAGGGAAACGTGTACAAGGAAGAAAAGCTTTTACCAGACGTGCTCGAGTTTTGAATGAAAGGTGTGCAAGACCATCTATTACAGTAGCTGTGCACTTTAAACAGGTGGTCAATGTGTATTACAATAACTGCTACATACACATGTTTCAAAATTTGACAAGGCAACTAGCAAAAGGTTGTGACACAGTCTAGCTATAGTTGAGTGTTTCTTGCTACAGCAATCTTCCATTGAAAGATCAAGACAGTGGTGAAATGTTGGTTGAAATTGTTATAGTGACTTAATCCAGCGCGTATGTTTTCATATATGTTTGGTCAACCATGCAGAGTAACCTGTCATACTGCAATGGTTTTATTTACTTATATGAATTACAAAATGCAGTGTTCACATGACATGCATACCTTCATGGTTAAACAGTACTGACAGTGCATTTTGAAGGTTAAGATTTCTTAGGGTAATAATTTGGATGAGATATTAAGTGCTAAATTACTAAAAAGACTGATTAAATGTTCGCTGTGCAATACGTATAACGCTCTAACCAATCATTAACCATACAAGTCGTGCAATGAGTAATGCTTTTCACTATTAATTCATATTTTATATGGCTACTAAAACCACATATCCTTCAATCAAACATTCCATTTCACATTTCATTCGCTGTTCCAAAATGTCATTAAACACGCTTTACCTAAGGAAACATTATGTTCCTTAGAAAGCATTGATCCAAAGAAAATACCATTTTTTTTTCCTTTGGATACACCTTCCTCTGTCCACAATATCCTATTCTAAAACGATAATATATTAAATTCTGCACCACAAATGAATGTGTGAGTTATCCACACGTTCATTTCCATATCAATTAAGCACAATGTTGGTTGTATAAAATTGTTTACTCGCTAATCCTTTACTACTTTATTTTATTCGATTGCTGATTGCCTTTTCAATTGTCTTTGCCTTTCTAATTGCCAACACATGTTTCACTCTCTACGATATATTCATTTATAAAGATCTCAAGTGAGCTTCTTCAGGGCAGATGCAGTTATATGTATGGATGTTCACCCATATATCATGTCTATTTCAAAACCATGAATCAAATATCACAAAATAAAAAGAGAAAAAACGGGCAGGGAGAGGAAAAACACAAAGAAGAGAAATACTGTATCATATTTCTGAGTAATTTCACTCTACTTACCATTAGCAACGTCTATATAATTAGAGAGAAAACGTCAATGTTGTCACCTAAATTCGTTTCATTCTGGGATGTTTTCAATCAATTCTGGTAATCCTTTAACGCTTGTTTGTGCTTTCATTCCTCCTGTTCTTTAGTCTTTTGATTATTTCAATTGCCTAAAATTGAAAATACAAAGTATACTACCTTGTACTTGACCAGTCAATGTCTATGATGTTCTAATTCAATCTTAGTATATCTGTATCTTTCCAAATCAACTAAGGGTTGAACTTTAGTACTTAAGCTTGTTCACTTACCCACCTTCTTCAGAAAGTTCCACAGAGCACGGTAGTTACATGTAGCGTGGTGATCTTGTAAGATGAATGCAGCCATCAAAATGGCTCTTTTAAATACCTCTTCTGGTATATAAACCTAGAGTGGGGACTATTTCCCCATATAGTTTCTAAAGTCAGTCTATCTGGCCATAGAGTTTCGGTTAAGCATTCAGCCATCTTGTAACATTGAAGCTTGGCTGCATTTCTATTCATTGCTAATTATTAGCACAAACTCTATTCCTATGTACTCATACCTTAATGCTCTCTTTGTACAATACCCTCGAGTTTTTTTTTTCACAAATCTTATGAAGTATGTTTGTCCTTTCCCTATTCCTTGATTCTTCCAGGGAAGATCTACATTGATTTTAGAAGTCATTTGTACATTTTGAAATTATGGTCAACTTAAATCACCATTCATTAGTGTACATCCAATTTCAATCTGTAATTAATTTGTCTACATCCTACCTTCTTCCATTATTTGACATGCAGTGTCTTTATCTGATCTACCACACATATATGAATCATCTTAAAAATGAGTGTAATTCATGATCTGTGTTTAGACCATCTTTCGGTGTTCCGGAATAACAAATAAAAAATAGGATTCTCTTTGTCATAGGAGGGCTACCCGATCTGCACCTCTTTTGTTTCTTTTCATTTTCTCAAAGCCGCAAATTCTCAGTTTGTCCACCACTGATTGTCCCTCATGTTCCCTCTTCCAATGCACTGTCAATGGTTGTCTAATGTCTTTGGTCTTCACATATTTTAGAGTGAATATTTCAAAGGTCTAATTGTTTTCCCTGTGTATAGTTTGTGACAGATACATGTGATTGCATACATTACAATATTGCTCATGCAATGAATGCATTGTTGGATCTGTAGCATTTTGTTGTTTACATTCGTACATTCCAATCTGTTGTTCTGTGAAAAATCTACATTGGCTACAATTGCTACAATTGAAAACCAAACGTTGTTTGTTTGCCCTATATATCTGTCAATGCCTCATTCTTCCTTCTTGTTGTCTAGAAAACTTGGTGCCAGCATATTTGTCAAGGTTTCCACTTTTCTAAACTCTTTTTTTGGTTTAGTTTCAATAAATGGATATAGATCTACATCAGTCCTTAGAATATTCCAATGTTTTTCTATTAGATTGTACACAGGTGGCTCTGTGAGCTATATCTAGTGATAAGCATAAACATAGCCTACTAGTGGGTGTCTTTATTTTTTGCAATCAACAGTCTCTTTCTATCTACTTCATTTGCTTTATTTTCTGCCATGTGGATGATTTTTTTTCTAAATATCCTCTTTCTTTGAATCTCATTCTTAAAATTGAACATCAATCTTGAAAAGAATCTTCTACATGCAATTCTTTTTTGCATGTGAGAACTCTCCTCCTGGTATATTTTCAATAAATGTTTCTTTTTGCAACTTGAGGCATGCAGAATACTATTTGCCTCTGTTAATTTTCTTTTTGTGTGCGTTTCAATCTTCCTATTGATAATTTCATTCTGTTAATCCCAAAATGACACCTGTTTTTATCAATTTTAAGAAGCTATGGATTGCTAGCTTGAGCGAAATGTGGGGTCCAGGCAGTACCTTTTGCCAGAATTCCTTTAGGAGTTGCCCAACATGGTGTTGTTGAACACTTTCCAGAGACTGACACTCCACCACAAGGTCTTCTAGTGTTTTAACCTTGTTAGGGGAACAGACAAATCGGCATGTCCTGTGGTACCGCTCAATTTTATTATGAGCTCTCAACACTTCATTTGTAGGAAGTAAATTAAGGCACACTCTCAGAAAATACACTCTCCATCGAGCATCTGGAAACCTTTCTTAATAATTGGGCACCGTATGGAGAGGTTTTTCCTCTAAGGCTACGTTGGAGAATACAGTATTATTTTTACAGTCGTTGATGGTTGATATCCAATAGTTTCTCCATATTTTTCTTTTTAAATCTGAAGCGTTCAACATCAACATCTCTGACGTTGCCTCCATGGATCTTTAAATATCTACAAAGTAATCAACTCACTTCTTCAAGATATTGCCTTTCCAATTGGTGATCAGATTGTTCAATATACCGAGCAGGGTACCCTCTTGCGCTACTAATATCTTCATAACATAGGTAGCACTTTTCAAATCACCACAGCTCTTAAGGAAATTAAGCCTAATTCAAAACGGAAAGTCAGGGTTGGAAACCCAACTGTTAAGTGAAGAACTTTAAAAAAAAAAAGACCGTCCAATATGGCCCAAGGAATACCTTCCACTGCTAACAAGGTCTCTGCCTCATAGGTTAAGATCAGAGTCGCCTTAGCATTACAGAATTTAAAAATGGGTAGGCATGAAAATCAACTAAGCAATGTTGAATTGTTGGCTTGAGAGGCAAGTCTAATCGCTGTTTACTTCAACGCTTTGAGAAGATTTACATTATTGGGACCTCCACTATATCAACGCCTAAATAAGTAAAGGGGTTTACTACTTCCAATCAGATTGGTTAAAGTGACAGTGGCTCTTTTGTTTTGAGAATCTCATTATCAAAGTTTTTGTGTTTCGCTATTTTAAGAGATGGATTGTTATACTTAACAGATTGCAATACTTAACTGTGAAGTCAATACGAAGCAAAACACAGACAACATATTCAAAGCTCAACAAACAGTCTCTATTAATTCAAATGTCAGGATGGTGAAATGCTTAACTTGCCCTATACTAAGGTGGGATTTCTCAGCTAAATAAACTACGGATAGTCTGATTCAGTAAGGTCAATTTAAAGGTTTCTGTGCCCAAAACCTATACTTGCCCTCCCAACTAAAGCTAAACAATGTGTTGGGATATCAGCAAACCAAAGTAGCAGTGTTCAGACTAAAGTTCTGAGCTTCTTCCAGCTCCATGCTTATTCTTAGCTCCCTTCCCCAAGTTCAAGACTGTTCAATGGGAAGGGTCTCAGGGTTCCCGTCTCCAGGGTCAACAAAGTTACACAAGATGGTCTTGAGGTTCACTTCCCTAAGTTCAACACAATTCTAAAAGATGGTTTTGGGGGTTTCCTTCCCCAAGTTCAACAGAGTTCCACAAGATGGTCTCAGGATTACCTTCCCCAAGTTTAACACAGTTCTACAAGGCTTCAGATCCACAGTTAAATCCACTTGTTTGGTTTGCCTTTTATTTCCATCACTTGCACAACTCTTAGGCCGACCTGCCTCAGCCTCTTGACTCCTCTTGGTTCACTTCAAGAAAGGGTTCCTCAGGCTAGGCGCAGTTGTCTGACCACAAGATCCACCCATCACAGGTCACGCTACCGCAGTTCATACTTTCTCATAGGACTTCCTTGATAGCATAGGTTTCCTTTCTGCATCTGTGCTATTAGTCCACTTATTCTTCTGATGCAGTTTAATGGCCTCTTGTCTTTATCAACATACAACTCTCACACTTTTTCCTTTGTGTTATTTCTTTTGATTACCACCTTGCTTTCACACTATCCAATAGAGTCTTGCTTTGTGCACTTTTCACTTGGTTTGCAAATGCTGTTTCTTTAAGTGTGTTTTGTTCACAAATGCTCTTCAAGTTCTATTTAATTCATCAGATATTCTCATATATTTTCTATAATTCAACATTCAAACTATTCATGCTTGTCACCTTGTATGTTATTCAAAAGTTCATCTTTATTTTTCAAAACATATTTTGTGCTTGGCAAATCGGGCAGTATTCAATAGTTTACTTTTCCGGTCCCCAGATCGATTTGTCTTGTATTCCAGTTTGTTTGGCCCTTGCCGTCACCCAAACCATGATCCTGGAGGGCTCTGGCCTGAGTGAACCTTCCATATCACTCACCCATGTCTGGCCACTCCTCCAGCTGTACTGGTCTCGTTTGCAGGTTCTCTCTTGCTGCTCTTCCACTCCCAGGGAGCTCCAGTGAGCAGCGCTGCCTCTCTGTGGTCTGTGCTGCAGCAGTTGACAGCTTCTTGGTGTTCCCCACTCCCAAAGGGGAACAAACAGCAACTCCACTCCGTTCCCGACCCTCTCGTAGCCCACGATGGCCTCAGTGCGTCCTGGCTTTTCTTCTCTCAGCGTCCTTTTCGCTGACCCATATGTTGCCTGCTCCACCTTGGATGGAAGCGCTCTCCAACCCAGCTGCTCTCCCTTGGATGGCCGTGCTCTCTGGCCCGGCTACTCTATCTCTTTGTTGTCTCTTTCTCCCTTTATACACCTGCAACCATTTATCGAGTTCCAGTTGTGAACACTCAGTTTCACTTGCCTAACCATAATTATTTGGACATGCCCGACCATCACAATACTTCTCAGGCCCCTTCCTCATCTCAGTACCAGAGTGGTGAAATGAGCAGTTAGTGTGCAGTACTCTTAGTCCTTCTTCCTCGTCCCTGTACTATCATGGTTTAAATGAGGGAACATTAGGGTAGATGATTTAAAACAGCCTATAAAGGCAGGGGGAGGGACATGTTGGTTCTCATTAGGAAAGGGGTAATACCAAGCCTCACTTGTGGATTTCCTCTCCCCAATCCCCAAGGACCCATACCCAGATGATCCTCCCTCGCCTCTCCACCCCCAGGGTCAGGATCTAAAAGCAATGGGCTCCCCCTTGCTACCTGAGCGAAGGATCCAAGCATAGTAGGGTTGGCATACCCTCAGGTTTGTCACATAACATAAAGTTGTAGCTCTGACAGTTGTGTCTGCAAGCAGATAGGATTTTGTCTAAAAGTACAAGGTCGCCAACAGATGAAAGTCTAATAACTTTATTCTGTCTCAGTTGTGGGGGACACATTGTGCTTTTAGAAGAGCGAATCCTGTGTCCACAATGAAAACATGAAAAAGAATAGGGGCCAATGCACATCCTTGCTTTATGCTTCATTTCATTTGCCCTAGGGAAGATAGTAGGCCTTCTTTGTTTAGCCTTATTCGGCTGGTGGTTTCTAAATAGAGAGATTTGATGATATCTGCCAAATAGGAAGGGCAACCAAAGTGCAATAAGGTTTGCCATAGGCTCATTCAGTTGACACCAATGAAGGCCAAGGAAAAGTCTAAAAAGGATACATAGACCACCAAGCCCTTGCTGATGGCCCTTTCTTTAAAAATATTCAGTAGAAATGTATTTAGCAGAGTCCCAATATAATCTTGATTGAAAGATATAAAATTTTCCAGAACTCATTGCCGATTTATGTAATTGATGTTGCACTAAGGATATCTTACTTGGAAAGTTAAAAGGGAAATGGGATGATAATTCTGTGGATGCGCTCTATCCCCTTTTTTATAAATTGGGACAATCGCTTATTTTTTCCAAGATGTAGGAAAGCTTCTGGTTAGGAGTACATGGCTGAAGATTGGTGAAATGATAGGGTTCCCAAATAAAAGGATTTCCCTTTAGAGTCACATTGGACATGCTGTTGGGGTCAGGATCATGCAACCTTTTACTCTTGAGAATTAAGTTGTAGATGTCATCTGAGTCAAAAGGTAATAACCAAGGATCTAATGAAATTGTATTTTCATTGGACAAGATGTGCGTGTCAAAAGAGTAAATTGGGGAAAAATGGATCAGCCAAACGTTTTCAGAAATCACATTTGTTTTGGTTTCCACCTGTAAGTTTGTGTTTAAGTTGATAATTTTCCAAAAGTTGTCTGAATATCTATTAGCCAGTGCCCTCAGCATATTTTCAGAATCTCTCTGTGAAATTACACCCTTATAATTACACAGCCATTTTTTGTAGAGAGAGAGACAAAGACCAAGCACTCATACATTTGCATAAAATCTCTTTTGTTTTTGGATTGTTCTATCAAAGACATGTTTATGTCTATAGTGCACCTTCACAGGATCTGACAGTAGCTTGTAGAATTCAGCCATGGCCTCACCATAGTTACAAGAGGCAAGAAGGTCACTGAGGTCTGTATCTCTCATGGAAAGTTCAAGATGGTTATTAAAACTAGAGATAGTTATTTTATTCCATTTCAGCCTATTATACCCACTGTTTATCTCCAAGTTTAAAGGGCAAAGGGAAACATGGCATTCCTCACCTTCCACACTCCAGACTAGTTGGAGATGTAGATTGTCACAAAGACTAGAATCACTAATGCAAAGGAACTTGCAGTATTGGACTATCTCTTCTGCAATGAAGATGTAGTCTAGTATCCCCTTCTGAAGGTCACGTTTCCGAGTGTGGGTAGCTAGGATATCCCCACCGATATTAACATTAAGTTGGTAAAGGCCCCAAATTTGCATGAGTGGACCATGTCACTCCCCTTTGCTGGATAGCTCTTTGCTTTTAGAGAGTGAGGTCAAGATTGAATTAAGATCCCCATATGTAGTATCAAGGTCACTGCGTATTAACATGTTATTGGAATTATGTGCAGATTGCCAATTATCTAGGACTACTTCAATTGAGTGCAACATATATTTCTGGGCAATTTGCACTGGATTACAGTAAACGTTTATTCAAAACCAAGTACCTCATCTTGTGGTAACATTCCTTGTCACAAAAAAGATTGATTGCTTGGATAAAAGAACTAAGTTGCGCTCAAACCTCAGAATAGACCTATACCAATATGTAACCCAACAATCAACCTGGCAGATGGTCTCCTTTCACCCCCTTCACAGCAGAATCTAGACACAAAATATACTCATCAAAAAGAGTTATTTCCACAAGCCATGTTTCTTGCAGCACAAATAAGCCAAAAGCTTTCAGGTTACAATTGCCTGCCTGAAATAAATGTGAGAAGCCTCTCTTATTCCAACTGACAAAGAGAATAAGATAGTTAGTGACTGGGCTATTTTGCTATGCATGTTTGAATTGGAGAACTCCTGCTAGCCACAACCAGTTTTCATGGCTGTGGTCAGCCCTAGACACCAAGCCACCAAGCATCACACTCCTCATGGCTAATTCATCATTCAAGTAAGTCATTTGGGTTGTTGCACCCCTAAATTTCTCGTTACTTCTTTCTAAGTTAAGCACTATTGCCCTATGTGTGTGCTTTATGCTTGCAGCCTTCAATACCTCTGTTAAGTCACATCTGCGGGGTAGCAATTGCTTCAAAACAGCCAAGAGGATCTGAACTACCAGTTTGGAACTAATGCACAATAGAACACAATCAAGAGTGTGATCGTTAACAAATTCAACTTGCTCAATATCACCTGAGACAATCTCCCTCAGTCTTTCAATGCAGCTAAAACATTTGATCGGTTAAGAATAATGTCTTCCTTAACTATCTTTCTAAATGGAGGCAGCTTAAAGTGTTCCCTTATGAGTGAGCATATGCAGGCTTTCCATGATGTATCAAACCTTTGGGATTGTTTCTAGAAGATTGCGCAATTCTTCTGTGTTCCATTGTTGTAAAAGCGACCTTATCATTATAGGAATATGCTTTACTCTTCAATGTATTCCTGTGTGTGGAAGTGGGTGGTCCACTCTCAAATACATCATAGTCCTCAGGAATTACTTGTTGGGAAGTGGAGGCCTTAGAGATGTAATTGTTTGAGAGAGTTTGAGGGGTTTCGACAGTGGAGTATAGAAAGGTTATGTAGGAGGTCTTCATTTTCGGCTTCAGTGGACTGTTGGAATAATGCAGTGCACACATTTCAACCGTGCACCAATTTCATCGGGACAACTGATTTCAACAGAGACAATGTGCACCAGTTACAAATGAAGCTAATATTGCAGTACATACCATGTATGGTGAGGTATAGTTTTTATTAACAATACTAATTACTAAAGTGTAACAAACACATGTTGTGTAGAGGTGTACTTTTACTTTTAATAGTGAGAACGGAAAGGGGGTAGTAACAGCTAATGTTGGGATCATTGTTGGAGGCTAGCTTTTTAGGCCATAGACTTTGTGTGAGAGCAACAGGTACATAAACACGCTGGCTGTGAGCTGCCAGTTTTCAGAAATTAAAGCAAAGCTACACTTGTAGGTGAGATTCAGAGCCTGTGCTGGGTGTAGTTGTTTAAAAAACATTGAGTATAAGCCTTCATTGTTCTGAAAAGGAAAAGAGGAAGGAGGGTAAGATAAATTGGGGCGGTATGTTCAGAATGCTATGCAAATATGAGAAGGGCTGAGCTGCAATATGCTAGAAGACACTGGAAGTTTCATGAAGGATTTGTCACATGTTGCTGGCACAAGGGGCTGGGTCAGAAGAAGGTGACTTTAGTAAAAGTAGGTGGTTAAGATGTGCAGCTTCTATATGATCAATCTGTAGAGGAAGAGTCAAATGCCCCTAACAAAGCTCCACCCCCATGTTGCCTATATGTAAGGAACCGGAAATTGCGACACATGCAGTTCCAGTGAGGATGCCTGTACCGCAGGGAATACTGGAAACAAGGTATCCTCTGAGAAAACCCTATATGTATTTGCGAAGATATGATGGTCTTCTGGACAGAGTCCCGGATGAAGTGTGAAAATGAGCGAGAAAGAAGACTGGTGATATCATGCGAAACAGAACTGACGCACCATGAAAAGATGTGCAAGATGAAAGAACATAGACATTCTATAAGATATGAAGAGGAGGTGTCAAAGATGAGCAACATTTTGGGCTTGAAATGAAGATGCTCATGCAAAGAAATGCTGAAGAAAATGCAAAGTCATTTTACAGATGAAGTAACGCAAGTAGACAAAGTGATTTTAAGGTTGGCTACGTAGTGAATAGATTGCGGCGATATGCCAATGTATATACATAGGAATGTATAGAACCTGGATGTTCCACGATGCACTTTAGCAAAGCTTGATCCCCATGAATGGAAAGGGTTTCAGTGTGGTGCAGTTGAAAACAGCTGATGGTGAAGGAGAATTCAAGAAAGGCTTGACTGGCCCAGCACCAAGGGTCGAGGCCACCGTGAGCCTGGTTGTCTGTAAAGTAGCTACATGAACGTGAGAAAGAAACACACTTCTGTTTGAGGTGGAATGAAAAAACACTGAAGGCATCAAGAGTTCATTATTTAATAGTATTATATACCGCAGAGAGCTCGAAAACACAGTCTCTAGCCACATGGTCAGATTGAAATAGACTTTGGGTCGAGCTACACCGAAATCAGTAGATAAAACCATGCCACACTCCCTTTTATTCTCAGGCACAGAGAGCTCCTGCAAGGCCAAGTTCAAATCAGTCATTGAATGGCAGACCGCAAGAGTGATGATAGATGTCAGGCTAATTAGGTGGGAAGCTATGGTCAAGGACAGCCCACAGGAACCTGGGGTACCAGCCTGCATGCTGCTAGCATGTGGAATATTCCAGAGGGGTGCAAGCGTGCCAACCAATTGTGGAGGGCCACGTATTAAAGAGCCCTATAGTTTGTGTAACCAATGGATTGTCGTATATTTCTTGACGATGAAGATGACTTGCACTTGAGGAGGCTTAGTTGTCCACCTGATGTTAGCGATCCAATAACAACTCCTTGTTAGTATTGAAGGTATACCTAGATGTTCGCTGTAAGCCTATCACATCCCCAAGTAGGTTTTAGTAATTTGCCACGTAGTGTGATGTCATTAATGATGAATTATGGGAGTTGTGTTTCTTATAAAATTCACTGAGAGCGTGCTTTGTCACGTCAGTTGATGTCCGTTGCAACTCCCTGTTTTAGATAATTGCAAATAAAACAGCATTATATTAGTCAATTTGATTATTGATGTATGAGTACGTTCTACATCCCCATCCATCTCTAAGTATTGCTATCTCGTCTTAAAGGGCCCTAGGTATATGGTTTCACATGGTAGCAGAGGTAGGATGGTTCAAGATCCGTCGACCCAGTAGGCTTTTTAAGGGTCTCGTAATATCGGGCGTCCTCTGCCATCTAGCTGGAGGACTGGCTAGGCTTCCTGTGGAAAGCGGCCGAAAAAGTTATTGCAAGACACAACGAGACAGGTGGGACTGCCGCTCTTTCACGGAATTCCCTGCCCGGCTTCTACAGGCAGCTGAGTGGACCAAAGGCTGAGGTGGCTGGTTGAGGAGGAGACGATCCCAGCGTCAGGAGCTGAAAAGCAAATGGTGAGTAGATTGAGAAAGGTAGCAAAAAAGGATGTATGCATATTAAGTGGGGAAAGTCATAATGGGAAGAAAGTAATGGAGGGTTGATGGGGTATTTAGTTTAACGGCGAAGAGCGTCAATTAAGTGAAGGATGAGGAGCATCATAGATCAAGCCCATTAATCCTACGTCAAGGGACGTCTAGAAGAAGTTATTATAAAATATATTAAAAAATACAAGTGGATATACCGAAGCTACGGGTGAACAAATTTCGCTAAGGAAAATAACTTACACTCCGATCAGAATAATTTTAGGGGTGAGAATAAGCTGCGGGGAGCGCTGAGAAGAGATATATGTTGGGGCCGGCCAGTCTGTCTTTTTGTATATTGTTGTATAAGGAAATGATGAAATGTTGAAGAGCGAAAAATAATAGATTGTGATAAAGGTTGAGATTTGATTATTTATTTATTTAGTTGACTAATGGTGTTGATTGAATAAGTAGATTGAAGTAAAGTGAGACATAGAGGATTGGAGCTGTGCCAGTTGGTGCACACTCATATTTTATTGTTTTTCTTATAAGTTTTGTTCTGTGTAAAATAAGGGTAAATATTGACAGTCGACTGTGACTTGTCATGATGGAGGATGTTACTCCACTCATGCACCTGTGCAAACAGCTGCCAAAACACACACCCAAGCTTAAGAAGTATAGTGCAGAATGGGTTAAGGGTACGGCAGATAAAATGTTCATGCCATGGCCACAAAGGGGATCACTGTCAAAAGCAGTTTTGCAACACATGACCACATAATTGCATGCTGCGTTCACAGGAAAGAAAGGTTAGCTAGTCTATATCTTTGGAAAATGTATCAGGTGGACCGTGAAGTCCTGCCTCCTGAAGACTGGATGCTTAACCAGTGTAAAGAGGGGGGTGTTGAGCCTTCTGCTCCCCCTACCACGCCTGAAGTAAATGGCGATAGTGCGAAAGATGGAAGATTGTATTCATTGATAGAGCTTAAGGCATTGACAGGATACAGTAATCTGATACATGATCTGCATGTGAATAGCAGTGACGAGAGTCCAGAAAGAACTCTAGAAAAGGATGTGATCTCTTAAGTCCCACGGGACAAAGAGAAAAGTGAACAACCAAGCATGACCCTAGATATAGAATGAAAAATAAAGAGATGGAAAGGCGAAAAAGGTCTAGCTGACGAGATAGGCGCTCATATATAATGAATGGATGGGTGGTCAGATATCGCTCAAACTTGATGAGAAGAGCATCAAGGAAGTACAGCAAGGGGAAGATCAAGACAAGCAGGATAAAAAAGACAGGGAACGAGAGAAACGATTGAAAGAAGATGAGTCTGAAAGAAAGAGTGGGCAAAGGCAGGAACAAATGTATCAGGAACAGTTAAGAAAAGAAGAGAGAGCAGAAGAGCAAAGAAAATATGACAATAGGGAAAGAATAATCAAAGAACGAGACCGGCTAGAAAAGAAAAGAGAAGAAGAGGAAGAACATAAATTAAGAGATTAAAGAATGAAAATATGCAAAAATGATAAGAGCGAAGAGAAGAGAAGTAAAAAGACATGAAGAGGAAAGGGTTAGGGAGGAAGCAAAGAAACAAAGAGAATTTGATGAGGAAATGAAACGAAAGAGAAGGCAGAGGGCACGCAACATTGATCGAATTGAGAAAGAGCTAATGGAACCGAGTCCAGTAGTATTATGGGAGGACATAGAGGAATTTCCGCCCAATGCAAAAACCTATGCCAGGACCCTCTATATAAATCTAGAGGATAATTCTGAGATGGGAAGCTGCTCATCAGGAGATGAGGACAGAAAGTGAAACGAGAAATAAAGGGAAAGACAATTGATCTGAAAGTGCCCAGTCACAAGGCAAAGAGGGGGCCCTTTTCAGCCTCGAGCATAAACACTAATGCTAACACTAAATAGGGATGAGAATGAGGAAAGTCATACTAGTTGGGGACAAGATATGTCAGACGAAGACAGGGAAACCTTCCATGGGGAGGAGGGTAATGATTCATGCAGTCCTAATGGATGTTTTCAGACAGACAAGGAAGTGAGGTGGTCAGATTTGGACCTGCCAAAAAGAAGGACACCAGAGCCTATGGTGCAGCCAGAGTGACCTAAAAGGTGCCCTCTTAGTGGGAGAGGGGACTCGCCACCCTATGTGAGCAGGCTGCGGTCATTACCAGGATGTAAGTGATCAGGAACCATTGTCTCTGCTATGAACAGGCAGACGATGGGGGACGATTGGGATTTTGGGAATTCACAAATCCCCTTGTTAGAAAAAGGAGGGGCCAGACCACAGTATATCCTGTTGCCCCAGGTGTATAAGGATAATCTAAGATGTAAGCCCTCAAGTTGGACTTCGGGTGCTGGGAAATGGATGTATGAACTAGAGAAAATGACAAGAGGAAACACGCTAGCTATATTGGACATCAAGGGTCTTTTAGCAGCTCTACCTGGGGAGAGGGCTGACAACATTTGGACGAGCGCAGGATACACAAGTGTCACAGCACAGTACACAGCGTATAATGGAGCGCTGTTTAATAATTGCAGAGCAGCAGTCTGGAAAGCGCTTAGAGTACAATATTCTGAAACGTCGGATATGGGCGCAATTATAGCACGTAATATGCAGCGAGGATCCGCTTGCTTACATTCAGAATTTTCAAGAGCAGTGGTCTTTGGAAACTCTAGAGCCATGGGGATATTCGATACCTGTATTCTATCATATTTTGTGTCAGGGATTGCCAGACCAGGTGCAGAGACAGCTCAAGAAGCTCAAGAAGCTGGTGGGTATGGAGGCACAGCTGACCATTGCGCACCATTGTCGATTGCTGCAAGAGAAAAATCAAAAGGGGGAAGATGCTAGGAAGCTTGAGGAAGCCAAATGAGTACAGAAAAAGCTGTCCAAATTTGCTATAGAAGGGTGAATGCTGACTAGTGGAGAAGGGACAGGATCACAGAAGGCAGCAGGTATGCCACAGGTGAATAACCAACAGCAGCTGAATCAAGGAGAGAACGGATTTATGCCGAGAGGCAGGGGAGGCTTCCGTGGAAGAGCAGGCTTATAGAATAATCAGGGAAACTTTCAGAATAACCAAGGCAGTTTTCAGAATGTGCAGAATGATAATCAAGGCATGCAGAGAGGGCAAATCAGAAGACCCCCTCTTGTGTGTTGGACATGTGGAATGGCAGGACACATTGCGTGAACATGGGGGAGCCAAGGGTATGTACAGAATGGGCAATTCTCAAGAGGGGGAACAGCTTATCCTCCAGCATGTAGCCCACAAAGTAGAGACAGGTTTGCCCAAGATTGGACAGTTTATCAAGCACAAGTACCACAAACGCAACAGGATTTACAACCACAGCAAGCACCATTGAATCTGCCTTAAGTGCAGTCACAGCACGCACCCTTGCAGATACAGCAGAGTGCAAACACAGGACAGTTATTGACCCCTAGAGTAGTGGGTGTCACTGTCACAGGAGAGAATCCTTTTACATGTACAGGAATAAATATATACCAACAATAGGACAGCTCACTGGGTGACTTAATGTGTTCAGTACTATTGGTGATGCCAAATCCTCAAGAGGAACGAGAGGTGATGTTACCATAGGAGGCACATCCTTTTCTTTTTTAGTAGACACTGGGGCAACTCGCTCATGTATACGAGAGGAACCATTTTTCATTATCAGGTAATGCCATGAATGCTCAAGCGTTCTCTGGAGCTATAAGTAGAGATTCTTTTACTGAGAAATTGCCAGTTTCTGCAGGAGAGGGTGATATGTATGTCCTGTTGTTGTATTCAAGGCAGACACCAGTTAATATACTGTGCCGAGATTCAATGACGAAGCTAAATTTGATGATTTCTTTCACTGATGAAGGCATAGTGTGTTCAACACCAGGAATACATTATTTAAATGCGGACACATTTATCATGGCATTTACTGGACAAATAACACTGCAAGGAATGCTGTTGGAGCCAGAAGTGTTTCACTATGGTGTACACATTTTGTTAACATGGTTACCCGGTTTAGTGGGCAAGATTATTAGAATACCTTATGAATTTCTATTCAGGCCACAGATACCTATGGAGGAAGGGCGGGTGGGGTTTTCCCTTGGAACTACAGGCAGCCATAGTGCAAGGGGAATTGGCTATGCTTGAATATTGGGATAAAGGCAAGCCATGGAGAAAAGTGATTGCCATTGGGGAAGGATATAGATTGACTGACGTCACTGACGAGGATATGTTTAGAGACGACTCGTCAGTTGACGAAGTAGTGTTCGAGATGAGCATTACATATTGGATCAGAACAGAAAGACGAGATGTTCCACAGAGGATGTTGATGGTGTGGCAGCGTCTCACATTTTTTGATGTGGACATGGAGAAAGTACCAATCTCTTTATGGACTATAGGCCCTTATGATGTCGGCCTGTTAAAAGACGTGTGAGAAGTTAAAATCTAGTTGAAACCAGGAGCAATTTTACCTCGAGCAAGGCAGTATCTCATGTCTCGAGAGGCAGACAAGGGTATCGTCTATGATGGAACAAGGTATTTTAGTGACGTCAGCGTCACCAGGTAATATTGCAGCGTATCCTATCAAAAAATCGAAGGGTGAGTCATGGCATTTAATTCAAGATATGAGACCAGTTAACCAGATTGTAGTGGCAGAGTTGCCTCTAGTTCCGAATCCTGCAACAATTCTGTGCAGCATTCCCCCGGAAGCACAATATTTTACAGTGATTGACTTGAAAAATGCTTTTTTCTCCATCCTGTTGCATAAAGATTCCAAAGATTTTACATCACTTACATTCCGTCAGCCTTAGCTGAAAAGTATATGTTTGTCCAAGGGGTACTGTGAATCTCCATAGATTTTCAATAGGGTCCTGCAGATGGACCTAAGCAATAGTGATTTGCCCAGTGTTGTGCTGCAATACGTAAATGTTATGTTGGTCAGTAGCACAACAGAAGAAGCATGCAGACGACACTCAATTCAGGTAAAGATTATTTTAGCAGACAAAAGATATAATGTGGACAAAGGGATATTGCAGTACTGTCAAGAAGAGCTATTGTACATAGGTCAGTTAATCTTGCATGAAGGAAAGAAAGTTACACCTGAAAGGGCTGTGGCGATCTTAAAAACAACAAAACCACACAGAATAAAGCAAATGCAACTGTTTTTAAGACTATCTAATTGCTAGACAAGGAGCATTTATCCATAGAAAATATGGGAAATATTGTTTGCAACCGGTGGTAACGTTTTTTCATCAAAAGGTAATAGCAATCCTAGCTCATGAAGCAGAAGCAATGTTCAAACTGCAACAGCTAGAAGCTATCTTCTGGTGCAAGGTCTTAGTCCTACCGCAATCCTTCCCGATGGCTAGGATTCGCTATGAAATTGCAACTCATTCAATGCAATCCATTGTCATGTGGAAACAGCTTGATTTGTTTTGGAAAATTATGAGCGAAGATCACATACCAGATATCGATATACATTGACTAAGCTGTAGTGTTGAATTGAATCCCCTTACAGTCCCAGGGGTACTGTGAATCTCCATAGATTTTCAATAGGGTCCTGCAGATGGACCTAAGCAATAGTGATTTGCCCAGTGTTGTGCTGCAATACGTAAATGATATGTTGGTCAGTAGCACAACAGAAGAAGCATGCAGACGAGACTCAATTCAGGTAATGATTATTTTAGCAGACAAAAGATATAATGTGGACAAAGGGATATTGCAGTACTGTCAAGAAGAGGTATTGTACATAGGTCAGTTAATCTTGCATGAAGGAAAGAAAGTTACACCTGAAAGGGCTGAAGCGATCTTAAAAACAACAAAACCACACAGAATAAAGCAAATGCAACTGTTTTTAAGACTATCTAATTGCTAGACAAGGAGCATTTATCCATAGAAAATATGGGAAATATTGTTTGCAACCGGTGGTAACGTTTTTTCATCAAAAGGTAATAGCAATCCTAGCTCATGAAGCAGAAGCAATATTCAAACTGCAAGAGCTAGAAGCTATCTTCTGGCGCAAGGTCTTAGTCCTACCGCAATCCTTCCCGATGGCTAGGATTCGCTATGAAATTGCAACTCATTCAATGCAATCCATTGTCATGTGGAAACAGCTTGATTTGTTTTGGAAAATTATGAGCGAAGATCACATACCAGATATCGATATACTTTCTACGAATGCTGCAACAGTCAACAAACACATGTTGAACAACTGGAAAAACAAAATGGAAGAGCAACTTGTGAAGGGAGACATCTCGATGGAAATGTTGCTGCAAAGTCCACAGCACGCAAAGAAAAGAATAATTCAAAATGACAGGATATTTACAATGCTAACAAAAATGAAAAATCATATGAACCTCAATTGTGATATTGAGATACGGCCTGTTAGCCAGCTTCCGAATTATTTGAATTTTTTTCCTGATAAGTACATTAGAGATATGTTCCTGCGATTACACCTCAATTTGCTCCCCACACGGGAACGCCTCCTAAAAATTAAACAAATTGCTAGTACACAAGCATTTTGTAGATTTTCTAAGAAACAAACTCAGACTGAAACTCTCTTCCATGTCATAATGGAATGTAGAGAATTGATGGAAAAAAGAAAGTTGTATAGCGGAATGTTCTTGCTGTCCATGTTACAGATGAATGCAAAAGAATGATGGGATCAAATATTGCTAGGAAATAACACAAAAATGACTTATACAATCATCCAATTTTGGAGGAATATCATAAAGGAGGATGGACTGAATTAAGAATAAATTTTTTTTTTGCTTTTGCTCCTGCTCTTGCCCTTCTTTTTCTTGCTGAAGGAATAAATTAGTAACAATGAATGTAATGTATAGCAATGAAAAGTTTAGAAGTAAACTGCATCATTTAAAGAAAAATTAGAAAAGTAATTATGTTAGAGCATGGATATTTGATTATACTTCATAGACAAGACTTTTGTTGCAGGCCCAGAAAAAGGCAAAAGTGAATAAGGAAACAATTGAATGTACTGAGGAAATGGAGGAGGGTTTTGATGAACTAAAAAAGGCAACTTGTACAGCTCCAGTTTTAGGAATTCCCAATTATTCTGAGGAGTTATTTTTATTCTCGCACACAAATGGGACAGTCATGACAGCAGTACACACACAGAGAACTACATTAGGGTACAATCCCTTAGCATATTACAGTGGTATTGTGGACCCAGTTATGAGGAGTCACTTCCCTGCAGCAGCCGCGTTCACTATTGAGAAATCTGAAAGCATTGTGATGGGGTGTACCATGGCGTTACTTGTTGAGCATGCTTTGTTCGCTGTTCTGGAGACAACTAAGGGTACATTGATTTCTCAAAGAGCTTCTGGTTATGAGGCGGTTATATTGAATCCACTGATTAAAATAGTCAAGTGTAAATTGGTGAACCCTGCCACATTTGTAGCTGAACCACTGGCAGAGGATGAACAAGTGCATGATTGCTCAAACTATGAAGAGTTCTATGACGAGATCCGAAGAGTGAAAGAAAATGCATTAGCAGCTGGGGAGGTTTTCTTTATTGATAGCTGTTCGAAGATTGATGAAACTGATGGAGAAAGGCATTCAGGCTCAGCTGGTCTAAGACACAGAGCCAATGGGGAATTTGAAGTAGTAGCAAGTGCAAGCCTACCTTTGCATTTTTCAGCACGGGCCGCAGAATCAGTGGTGCTTATTGTCATGCTTGAGAATCATGCAGGGCAGGAAGTGACGGTGTACAGTTACTTCGCCTATGTGATGTCAACCGTGCACGCAGGGTTAGCATGTTGGAAAAGGAGTGGCTACCTCAGAGCAGATGGCACTCCAGTGCAACACACTGCATTATTGGATAGGCTTGTTAAAGCACAACTCGCAGTAGCCATCACAATAGGTAAGTGCACAGCACACACTAAGAGAACTGACTTTATTTCACACGTAAACCAAGCCGCAGACGAAGAGGCCAAAAGAGTTGCAAATTCTTCTGATATTTTTAGTTTTGATACTCCTGATGTGAAAGAGAAAATTATTGTAATAATGGTTGTGAATGAAAGCTTTAATCATTCATCACAAACACAGTTAATGGAGTTCAAAGTGGAGCTCCATAGGAAGAGAAGGACCTGTGTACGTGGATGGAGTGTTCTTTATCCCCTTCTGAAGCACTGTGTTGACAGGACATCACTGGTAAACCGGTGATGCCTGTAGCCTTATTGAGAGTGGTGTTACAACAGCTATACTACCCTGCGCATGGCACTAGGGAGAGTCTTGCAGCAACCATTGCGGAGGACTGGTTTGTACCGAACCTGTTAGAACATGTTGCTTTTTATGTAGTAAATTGCATCATATGTAAAAAGTTTACTGCTGGGCACATTCTGCGAACAGTCAGAGGAGTAATTCCTCGACAAAATGGTCCTTTTCAGCATTTACATATCGATTATGTTGATATGCTGCAGATTTGTAATGGATATAGGTAAATGATAGCGGTAGTGTGCCCGTTCTTGAGATGGATTGAGGCTGGTCCATGCACACATCCTGATGCCACTTGCCTTGCAAAGTTCTTAGTCTGAGAGGTATTTCCCATATGGGGAGTATGTGAGGTGTTGATATCAGATAATGGCCCCCATTTTGTTAATTAGGTATTTGAACAGATTAGCTCATTGCTTAGCATTAAACATAGGTTTTCTTCTGCTTATCACCTGCAAGCGAATGAGTTATGTGAGAGAATTAACGGTCTGCTCAAAGAGAGAAGGAAGTGACGGTGTACAGTGACTTTGCCTATGTGATGTGAACCGTGCACGCAGAGTTAGCATGTTGGAAAAGGAGTGGCTACCTCAGAGCAGATGGCACTCCAGTGCAACACGCTGCATTATTGGATAGGCTTATTAAAGCACTACAACTCCCAGTAGCCATCACAATAGGTAAGTGCACAGCACACACCAAGAGAACTGACTTTATTTCACACGTAAACCAAGCCGCAGACGAAGAGGCCAAAAGAGTTGCATATTCTTCTGATATTTTTAGTTTTGATACTCCTGATGTGAAAGAGAAAATGGTTGTAATAATGGTTGTGAATGAACGATTTAATCATTCATCACAAACACAGTTAATGGAGGTTCAAGGTGGAGCTCCATAGGAAGAGAAAGACCTGTGGACGTGGATGGAGTGTTCTTTATCCCCTTCTGAAGCTCTGTGTTGACAGGACAGCACTGGTAAACCGGTGATGCCTGTAGCCTTATTAAGAGTGGCGTTTGAACAGCTATACTACCCTGCGCATGGCACTAGGGAGAGCCTTGCAGCAACCATTGCGGAGACTGGTTTGTACCGAACCTGTTAGAACATGTTGCTATTTATGTAGTAAATTGCATCATATGTAAAAAGTTTACTGCTGGGCACATTCTGCGAACAGTCAGAGGAGTAATTCCTCGACCAAATGGTCCTTTTCAGCATTTACATATCGATTATGTTGATATGCTGCAGATTTATAATGGATATAGGTAAATGATAGCGGTAGTGTGCCCGTTCTTGAGATGGATTGAGGCTGGTCCATGCACACATCCTGATGCCACTTGCCTTGCAAAGTTCTTAGTCTGAGAAGTATTTCCCATATGGGGAGTATGTGAGGGGTTGATATCAGATAATGGCCCCCATTTTGTTAATGAGGTATTTGAACAGATTAGCTCATTGCTTAGCATTAAATATAGGTTTTCTTCTGCTTATCACCTGCAAGCGAATGAGTTATGTGAGAGAATTAATGGTCTGCTCAAAGAGAGAAGGAAGTGACGGTGTACAGTGACTTTGCCTATGTGATGTGAACCATGCACGCAGAGTTAGCATGTTGAAAAAGGAGTGGCTACCTCAGAGCAGATGGCACTCCACTGCAACACGCTGCATTATTGGATAGGCTTATTAAAGCACTACAACTCCCAGTAGCCATCACAATAGGTAAGTGCACAGCACACACTAAGAGAACTGACTTTATTTCACACGTAAACCAAGCCGCAGACGAAGAGGCCAAAAGAGTTGCATATTCTTCTGATATTTTTAGTTTTGATACTCCTGATGTGAAAGAGAAAATGGTTGTAATAATGGTTGTGAATGAACGATTTAATCATTCATCACAAACACAGTTAATGGAGGTTCAAGGTGGAGCTCCATAGGAAGAGAAAGACCTGTGGACGTGGATGGAGTGTTCTTTATCCCCTTCTGAAGCTCTGTGTTGACAGGACAGCACTGGTAAACCGGTGATGCCTGTAGCCTTATTAAGAGTGGCGTTAGAACAGCTATACTACCCTGCGCATGCCACTAGGGAGAGCCTTGCAGCAACCATTGCGGAGGACTGGTTTGTACCGAACCTTTTAGAACAGGTTGCTTTTTATGTAGTAAATTGCATCATATGTAAAAAGTTTACTGCTGGGCACATGCTGCGAACAGTCAGAGAAGTAATTCCTCGACCAAATGGTCCTTTTCAGCATTTACATATCGATTATGTTGATATGCTGCAGATTTTTAATGGATATAGGTATATGACAGTGGTAGTGTGCCCGTTCTTGAGATGGATTGAGGCTGGTCCATGCACACATCCCGATGCCACTTGTCCTGCAGAGTTCTTAGTCTGAGAAGTATTTCCCATATGGGGAGTATGTGAGGTGTTGATATCAGATAAAGGCCCCCATTTTGTTAATGAGGTATTTGAACAGATTAGCTAATTGCTTAGCATTAAACATAGGTTTTCTTCTGCTTATCATCTGCAAGCGAATGAGTTATGTGAGAGAATTAACGGTCTGCTCAAAGAGAGAAGGAAGTGATGGTGTACAGTGACTTCGCCTATGTGATGTGAACCGTGCACGCATGTTGGAAAAGGAGTGGCTACGTCAGAGCAGATGGCACTCCAGTGCAACACGCTGCATTATTGGATAGGTGAGGAAATAAGGGCTCCAGGCAGCAGTGATGAAGAAACAGTAATTTATTTCATTACAGCGACAGCTGCCTATGAGAGCCAAGTGCCAACATGGCTCTCTCCCTGCAGTCTCTACTGTAACTCATCAACATTCTTAGAATAACATTCTTAGAACTTAATGAGGTCATAGTGCAGCTCAATGTTTAACTAGGATCTGGTAATACATTGTTATGAACTTGTTTTAACTTACACTTACATCATAACACATCTCATCCCTTATGTGCATACAGCTGTTTACTCCACATAATAATCCTTAAACCAGCTGGGTTTGTTCTTGACTCTATTTGAATGTGTCTCTGCTGCAAACCTTGAATTGTTGTAATCCTTGGAACACTTATTTATGACACTAGAGTCTCTGATACTGTTATTAGCAAATTCACCATTGTCATGTTCACCATTGTCATGTTTATCATGTGCATTGTCCTTCATGCATTCTGGACATTTCACAATTCTGGACATTGACCAACACTCCCCCCCTTCTACAATTACTACATTGTTTCTTACCGCAGATATTTTCTTGGGACCAATGTATTTGCTTTCTACACATTTGGGAGTGAATCTAGGGTTCTTTATGAGAATACAATCTCCCACTTTCCAGGTATTATTTTTGACACTCTTGTCCTCATCAAATTTTTCTTTGTACACCTCCTGTGCTTCTTTGATGAGAGTCATAATTCTCTCGCGATCAATGTTGGAACTCTTGGCTAAGTCCATCCACCCTGGACATAGTTTTGTTCCAGGTTGTCTCCCTTTCAATGACATGAACGGAGATACATTTGTAACTGAGTGTGGTGTGGTACAGTAGTTCCATATAATTTCTCTTACTACACCAAACCATCTTAGATTAGAAGCCATGGCCAACTGCAAACCACCCTTTATGAACCTATTGGCTCTCTCAACGAGGCCGTTGGCCCTTGGATGATATAAAGCAGTTCTAGTGTGTTTGATGCAAAATTTCTTCAAGAAAGTTAACATCCTTTCAGAACAGAATTGTACTCCGTTATCAGTGATTAATTCTGTCGGGAAACCCTCCCTGTAAAACACTTCCTCGAAGAATAACACCATCTCTGCAGCGGTTGCCTCACGCAAAGCCTTCCATTCAATCCATTTGGAATGGTAGTCTACTAACACAACAATGTATTTATACCCATTGTCAAGGTTTGTAATGGTCCTATCAAATCAACTGCAACTTTTTGCCATGGTTCACTCGGTACTTTGACAGGATTTATTGGTACTTCTCTAACCATCTTGGTCTTGTCACTCTTACCACACTCTCTACAACCCCTAACACACTTCTCTGCATCGCTGTCAATCCCGGGCCACCAGAAATATTGCCGCAAATATCTCTTTGTTCCTCCCATGCCCAGGTGACCTTGATGTGCTATATTTACTAAATGAGATCTGACTCCACTGGGGGTATTATCCTATTTCCTTTTCTAAGTTTACATCCGTCCTCAGACATACTTAACTCGTCCTTCACACCAAAATATCTGTCAAACTCTTTTCCCACAATATTCTTGTGAGGCCATCCTTCTCTGGTCCAAATCATAACTTGATTCAATATTAAATCCTCCTCACCAGCTCTTATCCACATCTCTTTATCAATGGCATCATGCTCAATTTCTGCAATGCTCACATCTTGAAATTCAGGTGCTCCCTCCAATTCACCATCACACACAGGTAATCTGGATAAACAATCTGGTACCACATTCTCCCTCCCGGGAATGTAACACACCTTGAAATTATAACCCAAGAGTTCTACCATCCACCTCGAAACTCTTGGAGACCCTTTGGCCCACTCAGAACCGTTCATCAATTGAACCAAAGGCTTGTGATCTGATCTGACAATAAAAGGTCGACCCCATAGAAAGAACTTGAAGTGCTTGACTGCCCAAAATACTGCTAGTGCCTCTCTTTCAATGACCGAGTAATTTTTTTCTGCTCCTCTAAGTGGCCTGGATGCAAATGCAATTGTGTTTTCAGTTTTACCTGAGTCAAACTGAGTCAAAACTGCTCCTAAACCAAGGGTACTAGCATCAACTGAAAGCAACGTTTTCCTGCCAAACATGAATCCACTTAAGGATGGGGCCTTGACTATACAATCTTTGATTTTCAAGAATGCTTCCTGACACTCTTTGGACCATGTGTACTTCACATTCTTTTTTAGTAACTCCCTCAATGGAGATAAAATGGATGCAAAGCCATTCACAAATTTATGGTAATATTCCGCTAGTCCCATGAAAGAACGTAGTTGGTCCTTGTCTTGGGGCTGAGGAGTATTACTAATGCTTTCTATGAGTGACTTTTTGGGAGAAATACCTTCTTTCGAAACTTTGTGTCCCAGATACTCCACTTCCTCAACACTTATTTTACATTTGCTTCTTTGTACCGTTAACCCAGCCTCTTTTAGTCTGCATAGTACTGCCCTAAGTACTCTGTCATGCTCATGCTCATTACTTGCAAAAATCAGAATGTCATCTTGAAAAACCTTAATATTTTCCAACCCTTTTCACACTTCCTCCATCACCTTTTGGAACACAGATGCGGCCGAGGCCAACCCAAATGGCATGCAATTGTATATATAAGTGCCTTCAGGTGTGATAAAGGCAGTGAGATGTTGCGATTCTCAGGAAAGGGGAACTTGGTGATAGGCAGCAGAGAGATCGATGACAGAGAACAATTTGGGTTCGCCAAGAGTGGAGAGTGTCTCGGAAATGTTGGGTAGGGGATGTCTCTCCACCAGAATATTGTGATTAAGACTGCGCAAATCTACACACAGTCTTAATTTACCATTATTTTTGGCCACTAAAACAATGGGGGACAACCACTCTGTGGCCTCAACAGGTTCAATGACACCTTTATCTACTAAGTTATCGAGTTCACTGCGTAGTTGCGCTCTCATGTTTAACGGCACATGTCTCACTTTATGAACAATAGGCTGGGATTCTTTCTTTAGTCTAATATGGTGTTCGAAGTTGTTGAGTCTGCCCAGACCTTCGGTGAAGACCTCTGGGAACTCTCTTGACCACATATCATCAATCTCGGCAATGGTGACAGGCTCAGTGGCACTAGCTTGCACCCTGACTCTCAACTTCCTTTGTTCCTCCCAACCTAAAAGGGAGTCTCCCTTTCTTGCAACCAAAATGTCAGCTATGCATGCTCTACCTCTGTATTGCACAATTGCAGTAAACTGTCCCAGCATCTCAATAGGGGATTCCGCATAGCCGCAGGGCCGAATTCTTGGTGGATCCAGCATTGATTCATCCTTTTTAGAACATCTTTAAATGTCTCTTTAGAAAGGATGGTCCATGGGGAACATGTGTCAACTTTCATGAGTATTTCTTGACCATAAATTACAAAAACATCTGTTGGACCTTTGCTGTCTCCTCCTCCAATGGTTCAAATCTCAAAGACATGTCTGGGGTTGTCTTGCAAGGAGTATACCTCCTATATGTTGTAAGCTGAGTGAGCACCTTCTTCTTGGTTGTCTCTGGTTTCTAAGAGATTTATTGATGACCTCTTGCATACATTAGCGAAATGTCCTCTGATCCTACACTTTAAACATTCAGCATTCCTTGCTGGGCACGAAGGGTAATTCGGACCATGCTTGACACTGCCACATCTGGTACACTTCGCACCCCATGTTCCTTTCCTGCTTGTATTGACATTAAGTCTCTTCCTGTGATCAACTGCGCACACAGCTTGGGCACTCTGTTTGTCAGACTTCAGTTCTTTGACATATTGTGAGGTTTGTTCTATGCTTCTGGCTAGGTCCACTGCTTCATCCAACTTCATGTCTTTTGCCAACAATTTCTCCTGTATCCTAATATTATTTGTGCACCTCACTAACTGATCTCTAATTAACGAGTAAGATAGATGTTCTAATTCACAGGAGTGGCTTAATGTTCTTAATGACGCTATGTACGATTCCACGGATTCTGAGGACTCCTGCGTACGCTGAAAGAATTTGTGCCTCTCGAATGTAACATTTTTTTAGGCTCAAAATGATCCTTGAGTTGTTTAATCGCAAGGGCATATTCATCTGTGTCCTCCGCTTCACCAGCTTGTGCACTGCCTAACCCATCAAACACTGCATGGCCTTCCACACCAAGATTGTGAAGTAATAATACCTTTTTGCGAGTTGAGCTGAACCTCTCTCCTCCCATTGCCACCAGGTAGTTTTCAAACATGTCTTTCCACCTGTCCCACCTAACTTGGGGGCTTCCAGGTTCATTCAAAAATGACATTGGCGGAGGTATTGAAGCTGCCATGTCTTAAGCGGTAAAAAGGTGGTAAAGAGTGGGCTTGCTAGATGCAACCAATAGACTCTGGATCAGTTCAAGTATGCCAAGTGGATGCACAGACTGAGCAGTGACAGTGCTGTGCTATGCAGACAAAGGGATCAGTCTTGTATGAGTACAATCCCTTGTGTATGATGTCACAATCCTCCTTACATCAGTCTGAATTGGAACGTGATGGCTGCTCATCCACAGAATGGATACATGTCATAATGGCTGGCTCCTGAAACTTGCCAGAACTGCATGGGCAGGTTGCTCAGCAACGATAATGTCAAGGCTAGGGATCCTTGAAAGTAAACACTGTTGCTTTGAGACAGAGTCAATACAGTAATGGGGAAGGCAAGATTACACCCCCAGGGGACGCGCCTGCTGACCTGTTGTTCCGCTCCTCCTGACCTTCCTGCAGCGTCCGCTGTCGCACGGGAGTGTGGAATAATGCAGGCCGCGCTATGACGAGTCTTCAAAGGAGTATGGAGACACTGCTGAGAGCCATCCTCGTCGCCAATGAGGAAATAAGGGCTCCAGGCAGCAGTGATGAAGAAACAGTAATTTATTTCATTACAGCGACAGCGGCCTATGAGAGCCGAGTGCCAACATGGCTCTCTCCCTGCAGTCTCTACTGTAACTCATCAACATTCTTAGAATAACATTCTTAGAATAACATTCTTAGAACTTAATGAGCTCACAGTGCAGCTCAATGTTTAACTAGGATCTGGTAATACATGTTTATGAACTTGTTTTAACTTACACTTACATCATAACAATAGGCTTATTAAAGCACTACAACTCCCAGTAGCCATCACAATAGGTAAGTGCACAGCACACACTAAGAGAACTGACTTTATTTCACACGTAAACCAAGCCGCAGATGAAGAGGCCAAAAGAGTTGCATATTCTTCTGATATTTTTAGTTTTGATACTCCTGATATGAAAGAATAAATGGTTGTAATAATGGTTGTGAATGAACGCTTTAATCATTCATCACAAACACAGTTAATGGAGGTTCAAGGTGGAGCGCCATAGGAAGAGAAAGACCTGTGGACGTGGATGGAGTGTTCTTTATCCCCTTCTGAAGCTCTGTGTTGACAGGACAGCACTGGTGAACCGGTGATGCCTGTAGCCTTATTAAGAGTGGCGTTAGAACAGCTATACTACCCTGCGCATGGCACTAGGAAGAGCCTTGCAGCAACCATTGGGGAGGACTGGTTTGTACCAAACCTTTTAGAACAGGTTTGTTTTTATGTAGTAAATTGCATCATATGTAAAAGTTTACTGCTGGGCGCATGCTGCGAACAGTCAGAGGAGTAATTCCTCGACCAAATGGTCCTTTTCAGCATTTACATATCGATTATGTTGATATGCTGCAGATTTGTAATGGATATAAGTATATGATAGTGGTAGTGTGCCCGTTCTTGAGATGGATTGAGGCTGGTCCATGCACACATCCTGATGCCACTTGCCCTGCAAAGTTCTTAGTCTGAGAAGTATTTCCCATATGGGGAGTATGTGAGGTGTTGAGATCAGATAATGGCCCCCATTTTGTTAATGAGTTATTTGAACAGATTAGCTTATTGCTTAGCATTAAACAGACCCTCCAGCTTATAGCGATTTTGCGATTCCGCAAAATGCCGCGATAACGGCCGTTTTGTGCAAAATGCCGCAAAAACGGCCATTTTGTGCAAAAATTGCATCTTAAAAAAAAAAAAAAAAGTTTACTTTTTTTTTTTAAGTGATCTGCAAAAAATACTGTTTTAAAAAAAATAATACTCAGGATGACAGGTTCTCAACTTTTTTTTACACAAGTAATGAAATGCGCTAACACATCTCATCACTTGCACACCAAAAAAGTGCAGCCCAATTCACAAGGGACACATGAATGGGCACATTCTATATGTGCGCCCATACAGATGGCCTTTTTCACCTCCTTGATCAAATAAAGTGGCGTTTTTGTCAATTTAAAAGCGCATCCCTCATTTCCAAGCAAGATGCACTTTTAAATGTGCAGAAATTGTAGGCAACCCTACGCGCACGGGATGTGGGGCTGCCACTGCATGGCAGGGTCTTTCCTGACCCTGTCATGCATTTCTTTTAAGGTATGAACCGCTGCTGTGCCGCTTGCATTTCTGTTCCTCAAACAGGATAAAAATGCATTTTTTGGGTTGTATTTTACAGCGGCAGGCACCTGGAGGGCCTGTCCCTGTGAAAGGCGCTAGGAGCTTGCAGAACACTGTCGGGAGAGCGATTCTATTCAAAGTACTGCCCATTTTGATGACAAAAATCTATCGAATGTTACAATTTGACCTATTTCGTCCAGTACTATTCGATCAATTTTTATAAATACTGAACATGTGTTGCGTGGGTGTCACCCGCTCCCCATGTTCCGCATTTTTGGTCTAGGGTGGTTGCATAAGTGTTTTCCCCTTTTTCCTCAAAATTGGAGCCGGGGACAAAAAAAAAAGAAAATAACAAAAAATAACAAAAAAGGGACCCTGCGGAGTCGGATCTGACCCACGTTAGAGGGACGGATCTGGCACCGCAGGGTTGCAGGGGAAGTGGCAGCGACCAAGCAGTTAAGTAGGGGAGGGGGTGGGGTGGTGGTGAAAGGTACATTTTGGGTTGTTTGGCTAAAGTGCAAATCAATTCGCAGCGAAATTGACTACGGTCAATTCTGCCGCAAATAATTACACTTCGGTCAAACAACCCAGAACACCATTCAAGGCAGCTGGCCAGCGCACAATTTGCGCTACAGCTAAAGCCTGTGGAAATGCGCCGGTCACCTTTGAGAATAAGGTGACCTGCTCATTTCCAAAAATGGGTTGTCTAAAAATAGCATATCCTCCGTTCTTTTTTTAAATGCCCCACTATTTGAGGAACTGGGTCAAAATCTACATTTTAAAAAAAATAAAAAAATGGTTACACTATGAAAGAGGGAGAGTGATGGGTGAGATGTGAAGTGATAGGCAAGAAAGCAAAGGGAGAGCAGTGGGTCAGAGGAGGAAGCGCAGCACAAGAGAGCAGAGGAAGCAGTGATGCGGTGGGCCAGACATCTAAGAGCGAGCAGAGGTACAGAAAGTAGAGGGAGCGTGTGGTCAGTGAGCCAGAAAGCAGCGAGGAAGCGGTTGGCCAGAAAGAGGCAGTGAGCTGCAGATTGGGAAAAAGTATGAGGGAAGAGTGTGATAGAATGGGAGAAAGGATGCAAGATGCAGAAGCAGCACAAAAGAATGAAACTGTATATTGCGGGAGAAATTGTAGAGTGTAAGGTGTGAGTTGGGAGTATGATTTGGAGTGTGGCAGGGGCTGGCAGTGCAAATTGTGAGTTGACAGTGTGACATAGCACGTGAGTATTTGTATGACAGAGTGAGAGGTTAAGGAATGTAAGTTGGGATGGAGAGTTGGTGAGATGTGTGTTGGTGAGAGAGGTGTGTGGGTGTTTGGGGGATTGGAGAACATAGAAGGGGAATATTTTCAGCATTACATTTTATAATGATCAATTTAGTTAATATTATTAAATAGTTCAAAGAAGGTAGCAGGCGCTCCTCTCCAGAAAGAACATGGCATGATAACACGTGTATGGGGTTGCTTTTGGTACTCTTGTTCAGAGAGGAATTGCCATAGCGTTTCGGTGCTGGACTGCCCATGTGGGCGGGACAAAGACTGATATGCAAATGGACATTTCCCATCTGTGAAAGGTACAGTGAGCAAAAAGCATGTGCTGCAAACTCTCATCTCAGAACAGGTAATCATGCCATGTTCTTTCTGGAGAGGAGTGCCTGCTACCTTTTTTGAAATACTATTAAATAGGCTTGAACATTAAACCAGAAATGTAGCCAAATCAAACACTGTTCTGCCAAGCCAGAGACATCTGGGACTCTTCCTATTAAATTAATACAAAAGATACATAATAATGATACCCTGGCTCTCTTGTAGCCTTGCACTCTGCCTATTTCCTGCAATGTGGCAATCTTACACCCTCCAGTTAATACAAAATTTCCCTCAAAAATGCCGCAATAAATAAAGGTTTGTGCCGCAAAATTTGCCATTTCATGCCGCAAAATTTGCCATTTCATGCCGCAAAATCCTGGAAGGTCTGATTAAACATAGGTTTTCTTCTGCTTATCACCTGCAAGTGAATGTATTATGTCAGAGAATTAACGGTCTGCTCAAAGAGAGAATAGTACGTTCAAACTGAAACTGAAAAAGGTTTGGCTGCATTGCCTTTTCCCTTGCATTATAAGCATTTAGAAATCAGTCCGGCTCTGACCACCAACTCACACCCACAAGCTAGTTACAGGGAGGCAAATGAAAATGCATTTAACTCCTCCATTCAGGACTAGGAGCGATGCACAGACAACTGCAGAATTGTTAGGAAATTAGCTACATGCATACATGTGTGACCGCTAGTATTGCTGTCATTTCAGACCAAGTCAAGCGGACGGGTGTCGGTCTCAGAACACAGATGAAGACCATACAGCAACCGGATCTAAAGGACAATATATTCCTAAATTGATTTCTGGAAATAAGGTTCCAATAAGGAATTTCACAGGAAAGTGGCACGAGCCCCGATTTAGCGACCCTTTCGTTGTGGAGGATGTTACACCATCAGCAGTTAAAATCCTAGGGAGACGAGCTTGAATACATCTAGGAGACGTGAAGATCTACGCTGGAGAGGCTGATGCACCCCCCCCCAACCCATTCAGAAGCAAGTCAAGGAGAAGAAGTTCAGCATGTGCAGAGTCGATCAATGACGAGGAAGAAGGACACACAAACTGTCCGACAGATGAAAGGGTACATTTGGACTGTGGCTCCCCTGAGACACTCTTTGTAATTGCTATTGCAAGGAGTGAGAAAAGCTATTGTTCTTGAGCCACAGGGGTTTGCTGAAATTGGACTGTGGAGTACCGACTGGTTTCGCACTGAGTTTCTCTTTGGAGGCAGCCATGGTTTTATCAGATGTTGACATGCATAGACTACTTCTTGCTGTCTTCATATTTATACTCAGAGCTTACCCTGCTCTTGTTGGGCATAGCACTGACGTGCATACTTTTGTCCAAGATCCTAACAATGGCCCGACGATTAGAGGTTTATTGGTAACAATTATAGAGCAGATCGGACTATTAACTGATGTCATGGCCATAGCCCATGGCCCTGGTACTCGGGGCTTCTGGCCCACGCCACAGTGTCCTTGCATGGCTTCGAGGGCCCAATTATGCCCCCCAAGACTCTCCTGGAGTCAGTCCTGGCGCCTTTGGTGCCAGGCTCATATGGCAGAAGAAGGAGCTGGAGATCTCAATGGAAATGGAACAGTATGGCTTCCCTCACATGGTTCAGTTCAGAACTGAACCATGCAGTCTAACATCTAGGGTGTGGTCAGGCCTGAAGGCACCTGGCATACCTGCAGACTATTTAAGCCACGCCGAGCTGCAGCACACGCTTCGCGTTGCTCTGCACTCGCAGCGTGACATTCACTGTGATCTGTCCTCGGCTTTCCAGGCCAGCACCTGCAAAAGAAGAGAAGAAGAGCACCATTAGCCATCCTTACCTGCTTGTAAATCCAGCTCCTGATGATCGCTCCAGTGTCACCTCGGAAGCTCGTCCTCACTTGAAAGCTGCAACCTGGAGGAGGAAAAGGAAAGACAATATTAGTAAGCGTTTGCATCCCTCATTCAAGCATCATTCGGAAGCACGCTTAGCTGAGTGGAACTTGCTGTTGGTCTATTCCGTGCCGGCCTCCATCAACCTGCAAGAGAAAGGCAAAGCGGTAGCTCTCATACTTACTCGACAGCGGTCCGGACAACATCTGCTCACTGCTCTGCATCCTCCCAGTCGCTCACCATCCAGAACATCATGGCGGCCTGCAAGAGAACAATAACACAGGTTAGCAAGCAGCAAAGTGCACATAGCTCGGTGTTCTGCTCATTCACTTATCATCTCGAGCACAGCCCCCTCAACCAGCTCGACATCTTCATCATCACTTCTGCACCTAAGAGAGAAGGAGGACATTAATAAGGGCAATTACAATTACAGGCAAATTATTAAGCACAACAGACTTACCTGAAGAACTGAGTCCAGCAGGTCAGGACTCTCTGCCCCGCGCCAATGAAGCAACTTGGCAGCGAAGCGCCCCATCCACGATGCACCCCTGCACAGAACTGCAGGACGGAAAGCGCATCTTATCGAAATCCAAGGTGAGGAAAACTCTAAGGGGGTCGTTGGGGTTCACAAGGGAGGTGGGCCCAGAGAGGAAGAAAGTGTGGGCTAAACCAGAACTCCTGTATTCCAGACTAGATCCTCGCCAGAACGAGAACCCGGCGGAGGCGAATCCAGGCCGGGAGCAGTCCAACCAGGTCAGGTATTGTCTCTGTGGATACCAGGTGAGCATTACACCTGAACATCTTTCTGGACGCACAGATGGTCCTATCTGACGACGATGCCCACAAACTACTTGTCATGATCTTTTAATATTTGCTTCAAGTAAACCCTTCTCTATCAGGCTAATTAGGTTTGAAATGCATTGGACATCTCAAGCCTATGTCTCTGAATAATAAAAACGTATTTTTATGAAAAATCATACAAGAAACTGTATAAAACGTTATGTACAATTCTGCTGAAATATAATACAGACTATGCATATAACATGAATGTTGAAAATATATGTGAACCATAAGTAATACACTCACATAAGGTCCTTCCAGAAATATGGCATTTCCTAACCCAGACACCATTTCTAGATCCTTTCCACACTCCACTGTGCAAGTGGGACTGTTCTGGCAACAGGAGCAAATAATTATCCGAAACTATACAAGTACTAAGCTTTTCAAAAAAATATAAAAATATGGCGGTGCCCATTCAAGCATATTGGTTATTCAGTTTACAGCATATTGTGTTGAAATCTGCTGTATCCAGTACAATCAGAATATACATCTTGCGTACCCAGTGTAGTATAAAGCCTGGCCATTCAGTAGAAAAGGATCCCGAAACAAAAGGTATAGCAACAGAGAAGTGGTTATAAACTAATTCACAACATTTTGAAAACAAAAAAATATGTCTTATATATTGGTGGAGAATGTGGACAAGTGTGGCTCAGTGCAATTGTTAGGCATGGCACGGTATAGAGTGCTCATACTTTACTGTGCTGAGCACACTTTGATTTGTTTTCATAATTTTAAGTGTGCTGTGTGTCAAGTATCATTAGTACACTGCAGACATGACAGAAATTGAAATTGCTGATCTCTTGCAACTTGGACATTAGAAACTATCATGGGGTGGCAAGAGCAAATGATCTCAGAACTTAATAAAGAATACCCAAGCAATTTTATTTCAGAGTTGACTGTACTGCAGTCATGCCTACTCAGGATCTTTCACTTCGAGGACTGAACATTACAAATATATAGTTTGATTCTCATTGGCATGGAAGCATGCATCGCTTTACACAGGCTCACTGATCTGAGTATATTTTATTTTTATTTATTTATATTACTGGAAATTTGTATGGTGCCTTTACACAGGTGTTTTTAGATGCCACAAGACAAAATGGGGAGGGGGAGCATGGCAACATGGCAGGTCATAACAATACAACAAAGAAAAGTTATATTGGCCTTGTGTCAATCCTACCGTGCAAGTGTATGATAAGGTGATATGTGTAAAGGGGAGGGGGTAGAGGGAGAAGTGCAGGGGTGGGGTACCCCCACGGGTGGGGACAAGCAAGTGCTGGTTGGGCCAAGGCAGCCAGTGCCAGGGGAAAGAGGGGAAAAGGGGAAGATGAGTGCAGTGGACATGGAGGACTACGTTGGGATAGACCGAGAAGGGAGCCCTCGGCCAAGTGCTGGAAAAGAATAGTAGGGGGACTGGTGGAGGGTGGTCTGCCCCTGTATGACTCTGAAGGGACCAGGGCCCAGTCGCAATGGCATATGGAGAATTTAGCACAGGAGGGAGAGAGGAAAGGAAGAGTAGAAAAGGAAGGTCTTGAGAAGTTTCTGGAATTTAAGAAGATGCAGCTCAATTCTGAGGGGGTGAGGGAGGCTGTTCCAGAGGGAGGCGCCAGTGGAGGAAAGGGATCTACCTCCCACTCTTTGCTTGGAGAAACGTTTGACCTGCAGAGATCTGGAGCCAGAAGATGGAAGGACTCTGGCTGGGAGTATTTCGGGAGAGAAATATGGATGTAGAGAGGATGCATGCCTCAGGCAACCTTGTGGATGATGCAAAGAGTGTTGTAGAGAGATTTTGGCTAAAGGATGGTAAGGTAATTTCAGGTTTGCAATGTGAGTTAGCGACCCTACGAGAATTCTTTTTACAGTTAGAAGGGAGTACAAGAACGGGAGAGCGAAGTGCACAATTGCAAGCCAAATGTGATGCTTTAAATTTGGAGATTGCACAAAAAGAGAAGCAAGAAGGGGAGTGCGAAGAAGAAATTGCCCACTTAAAAATCTATTCTAGAGAGCAGTTGGGAAGATAGAGATTTTGCTTTGTCATAGATGTAGTCACTGTGCGAACATAATAATCAGCCCGCTAGGGATAAATAATCACTAGAAAGTGAGTTTTTAAGTTGATGTCTCAACATGATAGGAAGATGGAAGTGATCAGTGACTCTAAAATACAGACCACAAAAATGAATGAGTTAATAGTTAAGCTTAAGAAAGAAATCCCTGATTTCTATGAAGAAACACAAGAATTACAGACACAATTTAGAAAAATGAAACTACAAAAGTTAGATTTTAGAAATCCAGAGCTGTCCTTGATATCTCATGGTGTTACGCTCACCTGGTATCCACGGGGACACCACCCAGCCCTGGCTGGATGATTTGCACTCTCGAACCCTCTCCTGGTTCCTTACTAAGGCCTCTGTTTAAAGATGGGTCTGCAATATAGGAGAGCTGGATTCAATACCAGATTGTCTTTATGTTTTCCCACCTCCCTTGGTCTCAACTCGTTCCTCCCCCTTGGGCCCTCTCCTCACCTTAATATTGTTAAAGGTGGATTCACTGACCTGCTCCTCGTGGCAGGGGCACGTAGATGTGGGGGGGGGCGAGCAGCGACCAAGTTACTTCACTGGTGCAAGCCCCCCTGTGGGAATCCAGGCCTGCTGCGACTCCATAGGTTTGCTGCTTTACAGTCTTTGTATGCAGTTCTTATGTTCCTCTTAGTTTGAATAATAATGTCTTGCTTCTTTCCTTTTAGGTATGGAAAGGTATTTTGGTGTTGTCGTGCAGTTTGAAGATGAGCATGGGCCGGTAGGCAAAAGCGCGGTGTGCGCGATGCTATCCGGTGAGCAATGCGCGATGCGTGGCACTGTTTCGCATCTTATATTGTTAACCTGTGTCTTTTCTCTCCTTGCAGGTTGCGATGTTCCTCGCCGAACGCCGTAATGTTCCAGCAATGATACTGACCAGGAGATGACTAACCAGGTAAGAATTGTGTGGCTTTCTTCATTCGGGAGGAAACGTGATTAAACGCTTACTAATGCTGTCTTTCTTTCTCCTCTTTCCAGGTTATGGTATTCCAGGACGCATGCGGTGCCAGATGATGGAGTTCGTACCTTCAGGGTAGTGGAACTGAAGTCGGCGATGGATTGAAGACAGGATACTGTTCCAGGTAAGTTTCGTAGTGTTCTTTCTCTCCCTGCAGGTCTTTGGTTTCTGGTAAACTGGCATCACAGAACTGGACACGGTGAGCGTTACGCTGCCCACAGCAGAATAACGCAAAGCATGTTCTGCTGTTTGGGTGCGGTTTAAATAGTCTCAGGTAAAGTAGTCCAGGTAAAATAGTCCCAGGCCTGCCACACCCAAAAGACTAGACTGCATAGTTCAGTTCCTTGTAACCAAGCTATGTGTGTGCCTCCATGTTGGCTGAACCACCCCAAGTTAAATAATCCCAAGTAAATAGTCTCATTCTAATGTTGGTCTTCATGATGGTTATGAGCCTGGCGCCAAAGGTGCCAGGACTGACTCCAAGAGAGTCTTGGATGAGGTTTTAAGGCCTTTGACCTGGCCCTAACTGGAAGGCTGACTTGCCAGTGAGGGCCAGGGGCAAGGGTCATGACACATGGACAGCAAGGCATGACTTTCACTGAGGCTGTGCCAAGCCACAATCTGGGAAATTTGTCAGCTGATATGCAATAGGTGAGAGCTGACTACACTACATTACTAGAGACTGGGCCTGCTTGCAAAGAGCAGAGATGGAGGGGGGGGGGTCAAATCGAAGTACAGTTTAATGCACTTAAAATCTTGTAAAATGTTAAGAGCTTAATCAAACCATTTAAGAAAGATTCAGGTGTTTCAGTTGGAATCTGTCCTCAAACTATTTCATACTTTGGGCATTCCAGAAGCGCAGTATTTCAGATATTTCAATCTCACAATGGAACAGAGTGCTGCTAGCTTTATACAGGGCTTAAATGAACTGGAACATTTGCAATGGAATGATTTTGAGAAGGAGATTAGAAGGCACTTGTCTCTCTTTCAGTCAATTAATGACGCAAAAGAGTCTGCATATACTATGACAGCTCAACCAGATGAATCACCACGACATTTCTTGCAAAATCTAAAATGAGTTTTCTTCCAATTTGACATCAGCTTTGATATAAACTCAGTAGAATTCAAGACCACGTCCCTTTGTGGCCTGCAGTGAGAGGAGGTCTCCCAAATAGCCAGTGAAATCATTAGAGACTAAAGCTTGCAGTGGATTCTTGATCAATCAACTAAAATGTATGAAGAAATCTCACATAATGAGGGTAATAGTAAGGATTCAAAGCAGCAGAATGTGAAAGAATCTGCCCGTGCATTGTTGGAAATCAAATCTGGGGGAAACAAAACATATAGTTAGAGACTGCTCAGATAAAGAACCACACACCACATAACCAGAAGGGTGTGGAAATGCAGGGAAAGACAACACCTTAGACAACTGTGTTTCAATCTACAGATCGCAGCCAGAGAGACACATACCTCAGTTCCAGGGCAATTGGCAACTCACCAAAGGTGTGGTTTCACTATGATATGGTAGGGTAACACCCAAAGTCAACTGTATAATGGACCCTACTAGGCATTGGAGTCCCAGAGTAGGTTTAACCATGCTACAAAGATAGATGGAAATCAATCAGGGCTAAGGTATGTGGATAGGTATATTGGAAATCAGCAAAAAGAGCAGTATCACCCAAATGAGAGACAACATGTAACCAATAGCCCCACTCGTATGTTCAGGCCTCCCCACTGGTAGACCATAAACATAGTGGAGTAACCCCACGCTCTCCATCAACTCTGTCCCGGGAGTTCGGGGGAAACACTAACGGGAATCATTCTCCTGAAAGAAACCAAAATAGACCTGACCAATAGGAATTCAACCAGTATAAATTTTTCAGGTGTTTGAAGATGAGAAGGAAGAAAAGAGAAATGCAAAGGAGTAACCCAAAGAGCAGAGAGTTAAAGGACAATCTAAAAAGAAAGTGCAGCATGAAAATGATGAGGCAAATACTTTTGAACAAATGATAGCCAGTAACCAAGTGGACCATTAGAGGTTTGATTGTGCACTGAATGCCTCAGCAATAGATGAAACAAAAATGAATGAAATGATATGTGAAAACAGAAAAACAAATGATAGGGTTTCATTGCCTGACAATTCTAATAGTGCTCATATCTCCACAGAAATGAAGATGTACCAAAGGACATGTGCAAGTGAGGAGTATTTTTCGAGTCACAGATGTTCCAAGAGGCAGAAGTGACAGGTATGGTAAAAGAGCCAGATAAGTTTCAAACACAAAATGTTGAGCATCTGCCACATAATGCTAATGAAAACACAATACAGTTGTACGCCAGAGTGGAGGTAAGTGAAGGAGATCAAAATTATATTAAAAAGCAGAAAAGTAATGGGGTGTGAACACAGGTGGCCCACGATACAAGGGGGGGGGGGCAATCAGTGGCAAAGCTCCAAATAAATTTGCAGAACAGAAAAATAAACAGACACATTGAAAAAGAGATGGGCAAAAAGGGGTGGTGGGGTAAAATGTCATTTCATATGCCCCTTTGCTTTGCAAAAAGCCAGGCAGGCCTAAAGAAAATAAGACCTGAGATTAGCAATAATTCACACTTCTTATTCATACTTGAAGAATGCAAAGACAGGTATTACGCCCCTGTTACAATTGAAGAGCAATGCAGTGTATTTGCAATGTGAATAATCTGAGTTAATACTTGCCTTTGAGTTGCTGGTAGCCCTTCTTAAATGTATATAGTTCTTACTCACCTTGAATATTTGCTTCTCTTCTAAACTTGTAACACTGGGTTGTGCTTCCCTGAATTGCTTTGGTGCTATTCTAAAATAGTTTCATAAAGTTCTTACTTACCATAGAAACTGTATTATACACTTCTTAAACGTATTCTGGGTATAACTAGCTAATAGATAGTGGATAGTTATCTACCAAAAGGTCAATTACTGACCTTGAAATACATTGTGTCTTTCTTAAAGTGTAATTGGGTTTTGCTTTTTCCTGAATTGCTTAGTGCATTCTAAAATAGTGAATTAGTGTTCATACTGATCATTGAGTAGTGTGATGCCCTCCAGAAAGTATGTGTTAGATTACTAGCTCTGAACTGTGTTCTACAAAGTAACATCTGTTACAAGGTGTATACTTGTAACTGGGTCAGTTTATTCAGTGGTTTCTGTTACTGAGTGTCACTGCAGAACTACCCTTGAATTACTGATGGTATTCTAAAAGTATATATAACCTGGTTTTACTCCTCAAGAACAGTTTACTGCCATTCTGAATGTATTGTAGGTTTGGCTCACCTTGACTGCTTATTGTAATATAAAAAGGTTATACATAGGGTTGCAACCTATAAGTATTGTTGTTTTTTATAATTGTGCTTATATGGGATGCTATATTACTTATTTCCAAAATATTTATCTTGGTCTACTTGTATTTAAAGAAACCATTTATTTGTACAATACTTATGGCCTCATCAGAAGTTGGGCCGTATCCTGCTGGTAAATATGCCAGGATACCGCCTAACGCAAATAGCATTGCTGCAACTCAGTCCGGCGTTATTAGCTACGGTGGGGGTGGATTCAATGGGGCTTTTGTGGGTACTATTACCATCGGCGCTAATAGCGCTGCCGTAATAGTGCCGTGAACGGGTGAAAAGTGGCAATATTTACCTCTAGCTCAAACCTAAAGGTAAATCTGCAACTTTCTGCCCAAACTCGGGATGGGGAGGAGCAATAATGTGGTGGTAACAGTGTTACTGCTGCATTTATACTGCTGCACCCAACCCGTGATGATCCGCAAAGTGTTTCAGTGTTTCTTTGGACCATATGCACGCTAACATTTCTTTGTGCCAAGCTACAGCCCTCTCTCCCTCCTAAAATAAGCCTGGCTGCTCTTTCTACACTACCCAATGTTCTCAGGTGGTACAGCCCTATACTAATAGTGGAATTTTGTTCTGCCTCAGATATGGTTTCATGAAGCCCTTAGTTGGACTTTAGAAAAACTGTCCTAACAGCCCCCCCCCCGTCCAAGCTCCAATCTGGAACTCTCTGCCCCTTGACATCCGCCACATTGACAATCCCTTGGCATTCAGAAAGGCCCTCAAAACCTTCCTCCTCCTGAAACCCTCACATTATATGGTTGACACGCGCACAGAAGCACTGTCCCAACCCCAACAACACACCTATCCACCAAAACCTCCATGGATGCTGGCGGCAGTTGCAGTGGCACACAGTGATAACCTCCCCTTCCCACTCTCTGATGATCGTATATCACTCTTTCCACCCCCAGACAATCATGCATCACTCCTCTGTCCCTCCGGGCCCCTCTCCCACTGATCAGGCTCTCAATTTAGGGAGACCACAGCTGACTAGGCCAGTCAATTGCATTGGACCTAGGAAACCGACATTGATGATGAACTCCGTCCGAGTTTAAGTTATGCATACCTGGCACCATGTCTGTGGACGTAGGCCGCAGTCCCGGCCACACATCCATGCGCTATAAAATGCTACTAAGGCTACGCAAATCTGGTCTAGCAGCTTGCAAAGTTGTCCACACTGAAACACCTGAAGTACCTCAACACCTGTAAGAGGATTCAATTCAGCACTACAGCCAAGTTAACGCCTAGTCTAGAATACTGAATGAAAACCCTTATTGATATATCTTTAGGTCCAGTTCATGCGTTCTGGATGACTACCCTTGTATAACACCCCTCTCTTGGAATCCCCCTGACCCCACTGAGCCAAGAAGTAATTCTGTTTTGCAAGTTTAAAAGGTTTATTTGATAATTTAAAATAGATATATATATATCACGCTTTATAATAAATTAATAATTGAATAGCACACTTAATCTGATATGATAAAGATCAACAACGGAGAATCTGGCACTAGCACACTTCTTTATAATTACTAAGGAGTTGAGATGAAATGGATAAGGTAGCACACTGGTAAATAGGAACAAAAGTATAATGTGGTAGAGGATGCTTTATGTAGGCTCAGGTGGATGCAATATTCAATGAATGCAGTACAGAAAATACGCAATATGATTTCAACCAAACAATGTAATCACTTTTCTCTGGCTACTCCCCTCCCCCCCTTTGATGCAAGGCAAGGAAATGGAAGGAAAACACTGTAATTCAGTTCAATCCAGTAAGCTTAAACAGAAGTTTGAAAACACAGGCAAATGCTTTGATAGGTGCTAGCAATGAATGAGAAATATGCTGGAAACGCTCTTAATTCCCTTTTAGAGGTTCAGGATGAGTGGTATCTAGTTAATATTAGTCCAGGCTCACACTAGCAATGATGCAGGGATAGTTAGCAGGTTAAACGAATTTCTGGCAAATGAAATCAGGCAGCAGCAGTTTTTTTACATGTGAAGAAATTGCAAATCGCGGCAAAATTCGCGGATGCGCCGAGCGCTATTACAAAGGAACCGCAAGGACTATCTCTACCGTTTTAGGAAAGCCTGGGATCTCAGCTTCCAAATGAAAGTTATTGCAAGTCTCTAGCCCAAACGGTTGCGGAGATATGAGTAATTTAGTAAAGGTCGTTTTTGGTTTTGTAAATTTTAAACGCACACTTTTTCAAAATGACAAATTTTACTAGAAATGACAGGTGACAGATAGGAGGCAGTTCTACTTAGGTTAAATAGATTGAATTAGATGAATTTAAACTAAGAGATGTGTTCTGAGTTTTGCTAAGTACTCACAAGAGATTTTGAACAGGAAAGCGACTTGGTCACGATCTTCAGTCTGGTCAGGTCTTTCCGGATTCTGCTCACAGCGCCTGGTCTGGTCTCGGCTAGGCACAGCACTGCTTTCTCTCTGGTCTGGTCTCTGCTAGGCACAGCACTGCTTTCTCTCTGGTCTGGTCTCTGCTCTGGATAGATTGAAGTCTCTAGTTTGGCTTTCTGGAGTTTGATGGAGGTAAGTATGGATTTTTCCGGCAGGGCTTCCAGCGGCAGATGAAATTGAATGTCTCTATGTGTCCTGACTCTCTGCTTTTATCTGTTTCTTGAGAATGGGTGTGTGTGTTGCATCACTAGACTTGCCCCTCTCATTCGTCATTGGTCAGGCTTCCATTCCTCCGCTTGATTGGCAAACTGAACTGTGAGTCAGATTGATGTCATTTTATGATCTCTTGAAACAACCTCCCTTATCATCTGTGCACCCAAATATATATATGATCAAAATCCATACTTCAGAGTTACACAGTTGTTTGAAATTACATATACATGGTGTGGCTGAATTTAGCCATGTCTATGTCCAAATCTGCTCATTCTCGGAGCTTGCATTCAAAGAGTGTACATAATTGACTTTTTAACTGCTTTTTCAATTTCCGACATGGACCCAACTTTACATACATGTGTGCAGGGGGTAGGGACATTAACTGATGAAGTTTCAGATTTTTAACATGCACACATTTAGAGTAATATCCACTTTTCCGCTAAAACCCCCCTGAACATACCACCGGTTCCTACCACGTCTTAAACTGTGGGCAGAAAAATCACAAGAATTATGGTATCATTTATAAAATTTTCACATGTCCGCACTATGAATTATCCCCCTTTTTATAAAACCATATCCTTGCTGCAGGGGTGTGTCTTTTCAGGTCACATGGTACAGAAACCAGTCTTTCCAGTTTCTGCCAAGCCAGCTTGCTTCTCACAGGCAGTGCCCCTCCCAGCTTCTCCAGGAGGAAGCCACTTTTTACGACGTCTGTAATAAAAACCTTTGCCTGAGTGGAGAGGGCTTTGTTCACTCTCTGGCAGAGCACAGGAAATTCAATTATCAGATAGATGGCATATCCTTAGTGTGGGCAGCAAAAGGAACATTGGCCTGGGAACATAGTTGTGACTCAAGTTTCACTCCTGATGGGATCCGTTGCTAGGCAAAATCAAGTTCCTTAAGCCAGACCTTCAGCTAACTTTTTGTTGCTTTTAAAATAACTTGTAATTTTACACATGCAGCTAGAATGCTGATTCTAAGTGCAAAACTATGACATTTCAACAGTTACAAAGGCATGTGACACCAAACATAGGTCACTCATTTAATTTAACATTTTCGATTTTGGTGGTTTTAAATCCAGTTGCAGTTAGGCTTAAGCTGCTGACTCCATAGCATTTTTGTTATAAGCATTGTTTTTGGGCTCTTCATTTCCCAGATTTTGTAGGCACACAAAACTCCATTCTGCCAAATGTCTGCTGGTGTTCAGTGAATATTTTGCACATGTTGCAAGGTTTGAAATAGGCATTTTGCTTGCCTTCAGAAAAACACACAGTGGGTTTTAAAACGCCGGCTTTTGGATAGTGGTGAGTACTGGTACTGCACCCATTTTTGGGATTTTCTTGGATTAATGCATTCTAAACAGGAATGGTTCTTACATGGTAGTAAATCCTTGCTTAACATTGTTTTGATGGGGCTCCTTACAGTAAGATGGTTATGTGGAACCCCACAAAAAGGGTTGAATCTTTAAAGTGGTCCAATGAGTCACGATTTCAGCAACTTTTTGACATCAGTAAAAGTGGATTTTGTTAACAAAGACCTTTCTTTACCCTGGTGGGTGGCAAGTTAGGTAACCATTTTGGTGTGCGCACAACTGCGCAGCTTTCCTGGATTTCGGCGCACATGTGGGTTTTCCGCCATCTTGAATTTCCTAAGCCCACAGCACCAAATGTTGTAGCAGGGTAGCTTAAACGTGGGTCAGGACACCCTACAAGCCCCCCCACGTGACTGCACTTTGAGTTTGGGTCGATGGGGAGTCGCGTGCCCAAGGGTTTTGACCCACGCACCGGTCTGTCCGCATAATCTTCTTCCTCTTCTGTAGATGGCACAGTTCAGCATCTTCTTCTCCATCCGGTCAGATCGATCAGTTCTCCTCGCCGGTCCTGATGGGAAGATTGGGCGGTACCCCGGGCCCGTTGTGTCTTTGCTCCCGGTCTCCGGATCGTCCTTCTTGGTCATCCTTCATGGTTTCATCTCTCCTAGGATGATAAAGGAAGAGCGGCAATATCTACTCATAGACGATTTTTTTTTCCACCACTGTTGAGATAGTGGGGCAGCATATGCATTTCATCGTAACGAAATATTACATTCTTATTTTGAAAAAAAAAACAGCATCACTAGAGACAGTTTCATGTAAATCACAATATTTTAGAGACTAGATGTGGTAGGTTTTATGATTGGAACTGAATTAGTCTGATACAGTACCCGCTAGGATTCCAGAGGATTCCTCCAGTTGTTGCAGAGTGTGCCTGGGATGGCAACATTTCAACTGGTTTATGTGGACCCACTTGTCTTCCCCCTCTGCCGAACCACCTTTGGGGATGCGGATCTTGTAGGCCACAGGGGAGATCTTATCGACGATCTCAAAGGGTCCCTTCCATGTAGGCAAAAATTTGCGCTGCTTGGCCTGGTTCCTTTGGAAGTTGTATAGATAGACCCGGTCTCCCACCTGATATTCCTTCCTGGAAGTTTTCAGGTCATAATGGGTCTTCATGCTATCAGTCGATCTTTCTAGATTCCGCTGAGCATAAGCAAAAGCATGTTGGAGGTGTTTCCTTAAATTCTCTACATACTCATGAGTAGTGGAGGCATTTATCAGTGTCTGCTCTTGGGTCCTGTAGAGCAAATGCTGCGGAAGCACCATCTTGCGCCCAGTCATCAACTCAAATGGTGACATTTTGGTTGCAGATGAAGGGGTAGATCTGATGGCCATTAGGACCAGAGGTAATCGGATATCCCAACTTGGCCCAGAATCTGCCACAAACTTCTTTAATATGCTCACAATTGTCCGGTTATATCTCTCTACTGCCCCAGAAGAAGCTGGTCTATAAGCAATATGCAGCTTTCTCTTGACCCCCAGTATCTCCCACATCTTTGTCATTACTTCACTGGTGAAGTGGCTACCTCTGTCTGACTCAATCCTTTGAGGTAGACCAAAACGGGAAAAGATGTGGTTAATCATCAAGGCCGCTGCAGTTTCTGCCTTGCAATTTGGGGCTGGGAGACATTCCACCCACTTGGTAAACAAGCATGTCACGGTCAACATGTACTTATTCCCCCTAGCCGAGCGAATCACAGGGCCTACAAAGTCGATTTGTAAATCTGACCATGGCAGTGTCATTCCCCTCTTTTGTAAAGGCGCCCGGTGTGTGAGGGATGATGGCTGAAATTGTGCACACACAAGGCAACCCTTCAGGTACTGGTCGAGGTCCTGCCCCATGTGTGGCCAGTATGCAACCTCTCTTAAGATTTCCAATGTTGTGTGAAACCCCCTATGACCGGCAGTGGCCGCATCATGGGCGTGACTTAACATCAGGCTTCGGAATGAGGTAGGAACCACCCACTGATCGTGGCCAGCTTTGGATTTCCTTACCAACAAACCGTCTTGGATCCGGAACATTTTGGGACATTTCATCAACACTCTTAGGTCCTCTTTCCCAATGTAATCGGTATCCGTCAGGGGAAAGTTCTCAGGGTCCTCAAGGTGCTGGTAAAATTTACCAATTATTGGATCCCCCTTCTGAGCAGTAATCAAATCAGCATCAGGGGTCTCCTTACTCCATTGTGCAATTGTGAGGTCGTTGTGAGCATTTGTCTGGGACCTAGTGATGGCAGTGACCTGGATTTCCCCCAACAGGGACTCAATCTCAATTAGATCCCCTTGGATGGCCCCGGTTTTGGCCAGCTGATCAGCTAAGTCATTTCCAGTTTTGTCTGGTCCCTCTACTTTGGAATGACCCTTGATCTTCTTCCAATAGATGGTCATCCCATTCGAGGTGACCAGATCATCAATGTTTTGGATCAACTTCCCATGTTTCAAGGGTTTGTTGTTAGCACATACCATGCCTCTGGTCTTCCAATTAACCAGGTGCTCCACGAACCCGTTCCGTACATAATCCGAATCTGTGATTATGACCAGTTCGCGGAGTTGATGCTGGACAGCAGTGAGGATGGCCTGATGCACAGCCATCAATTCTGCCACCTGACTACTTCGGGGACCAATTTTGTATCCAGCGGAGGGTTCTGGGGACTCATTCACCCATGCATTCCCTACGCCAGCCACTAGTTCTTTCTCCCCGTCGTTGTCAACATGGTAAGAGCATCCATCCACATACACAGTGGGCATTCCCTCACACTTGTCTTCTTCAAAGACTTTGTGGGGGGAATTAAGGTATGCCTCCATGTTGTCCTTTATTTTTAGACTTTCGTCCTCGAGACAGTTTTCTCTGGCACAATCATGCAGGTCAGCCAGACCTTGCGCGAGGGGACTCTTCTTGTTTTGGCCATATCGGACCTCCACAGGAAAGCCTTGCATTGACAGAATCCAGGAAGTAATTCGGGAATTACTCACATTTCCGGCCCGGATTCTGTCACTTTGGAGATATTGCAGAGGCTGGTGTGGAGTCTCCACTATGATGTGTTCCCCCTGGATAAACGGGCGGTAATTCTTCAATGCCCACACCGTTGCCAGGAGTGCCTTCTCACAATCGTTGAATTTTTCCTCCACAGAGGATAAAGTTTTGCTCGCATAGGAGATTACTTTATTGACCTTGTCATGCTTTTGATATAATACTGCCGTCAAGCACGTATTAGAGAACCCCGTCTCCAGGAAGAACTCCTTGTTTCTGACAGGGTAAGCTAGGCAAGGCGCTTGTGAGAGGCTTCTTTTGAGTTGTTTTACTGCCTCGGCTTGTTCTGGACCCCATTCCCACTTGACCCCCCCCTTCAGGAGATGAATCAGGGGTCTGGTGATCTCTGCGTAGCCCTCAATGAACTTTCTGCTGTAATTAGTCAGTCCAAGGAGGCTCCTTAGTTCCCGCAGAGTTGTGGGGTCTTTCAGTTTCTGAAGTGCTTCCACTTTCTTTTCCTGGGGACAGAGACCCTGAGGAGTAATCTCATGCCCCAAGAAATTAACACGGGTTCTACACCACTGTGCTTTCTGAAAGGAAAGTTTTGCTCCGGCGGCCCTCAACTGTGTCAGAACATAACGGATCTCTGCTATGTGTTCCTCCACAGATGAACTTTTGATGAGGACATCATCTACATAAGCCAGGTTACCCCTCGTACCCAGGTCGGGCATGGCCTTATGTAGGAAAATATTGAACTCATTACCGGAGTTAAGGTATCCGAAGGGAGTCCGGGTCCATGTGTACTGCTGGCCCCCAAAGGTAAAAGCCAGCTTGTATTGGTCCTCCCTACTGACAGGCACGGTCCAGTATCCATTGGTCAGGTCTATTGCAGTGAATACCTGTGACCCCTGAATCTGGGCCAGCCCTTGGTCAATGTAGGGAAGAGGCCATCGGGAAGTGTGGACCCGTTTGTTGAGCTCCCTGAGGTCAGCGCAGAGTCTCCACTGGCCGTTTGGCTTCAATATTCCCAGCACCGGATTATTGAAGGTGCTGTGGACTGGACGGATTATTCCCCGGGACTCAAGGTTCTTAATTATTTCAGTAAGGGACTCCATTGATGCGAGAGGCAAGCGATATTGCTTCACAAACACTGGAGTCATGCCAGGGTCCGTGGGGATTGTTGTGGTGTGGATGTCGGTGCGACCACAGTCATATGAGTCTACCGCAAAGAGATCTTGGAAATCCAAGAAAACTTGTTTCAACTTTTGCTTTTGTTCCAGAGTCACACAGGCATCAGCTAGGTTGACTCTCTCTTCCACCATCTGCCTGAAGCCTGGAAAGACTTCTGGTTTGGCTATCTCCGCGGCCTCCTCCAGCTGGGTGGAGAAGTCCCTGGTCAGAGTGCTGATTTGGACCGGAGGCTTCAGGTGGGAAAGGCAGCCCTCATGGACCTGGAAAATCACCTCATCCCTCCTGAAGTCACAGGTCACATCTTCCTTACCATAGGGGCAGGAAGTGTACACCAGGAAGTTCCCCCCATGCCGGGTAAAAATCCTGTCTGGTGTTGCGTTGTCATCACTGTCACTGTCAAAACAGTCCTTGGGGATGGGTCCTAACAGTTCATTTACAAGATCAATGGAGAAATGTCGGTCATCAACCGCCATTCCAATAATGGTGCCTGCGGCTAGAGTAATACTCTTTAAGTCGCTGTTATCCACCTCTATTAGAATGGGGTCATGTTCTATGTTGACTAATGGAGTCGGGTTTACCCCCAACCCTTGCTGTTGAAGAGAAGCATTTAGATGTATGTAAGCATCAGGGTTTTTCAACTCTTGTCCCCTTTTAACTTTCACTTCCAGGGAGAATTGTCGGGTCCTTTCTGGGATGGTGACTTCCTCTTTAACCTGAATTTCAACTGCATAAGGTAGCAATTGAGCTGACCTAAATGCTTTTTCTGGATCATCAAAGCCCATGGGATTATCCGCTAATCGGGACCAAGCTTTGAAGTTTATTAGGTCCAAACTAATGGCAAAGCGATTGAGAATGTCACTGCCCAAGTAAAAGGCGGCAGGGACGTCTCGCACGACCCAACAATTGTGGACTATGCTCTTGTTGCCAATGGAGATTTTGAGCATACACCTGCTTGGCAGGAGATGTTTGGAATTAGGTGCTTCCAGGTCCATTTCCCATTTGTCTATCAGTTTGAAGGTGGGAATGGCTGGATCTTTTGGGAGTTGGCGAAACATGGCTTCGCTGATGAAGCTCTTACCGTTGTTCACACACACTCGAGCGAGAACAGAGCCCTTCCCATCATTTAACTGAACCGGGATGAACAACTGCTCTCCAATTTGCTGAATATCAGCCAGGCTCTGAGCTGATTTCACATCTTTCTGGACTATAGGAGTGGGAGTTTCAGATTGTGGATTGGTATAGAATTTCAGAGTGTTTCCTTCCAGCGTGGAATACCACTTTAGACTGGAAGGAAGGTTGATTTTCAGAAATAGAGAGGACCCCCCATCACCAGTCTGTTGTCCTACTGCTATTACTGTCACATTTGGAATCTGGTTGTTCTGGAAGTGAAATTCTACTTGGTCAGATTTTTGTTCAACCATGTGGCAGGTGCCGTTTAAACTAACATGGTTGACACTCTGTTTTAATTTTATTGGTCGGCTAGTCTGGGTCCAGAGGACCTTGTTTACGCAATCTATTAGGGGTGACAACCTTCTCAGGAGGTCATTCCCTAGTAAATAAGGGGTGCCCTCTGGGGTCACAACTATGACCGGGTGCTTCAACTTATGTCGCCCAATTTTTATGTCCAAATCTGCGGTCCCCTCAACGGGAATTTCCTTCCCGTCAAAGTTCTGCAGTTGTCCAGGAAGAGAGGTGAGAGGAATTTGGTAATTCTCTCCCCTTCCTGCATTCAGTTCATCAAAGGCCCTTCTGGACAGAAGGGTAGCTTGAGATCCAGTGTCCACCAGTGCCGAGATTGTACCCTGCCCCTGTACTTGTACCGGGGCATAATATCTTCCCTCCTTCTCCTCAAGGGGGCACAGATAATGTACATTTTTGGACAACTGGTGGGCTAACTTTCTGGTTTTGGACATCGCTAGCGAGGAGATTTGGGCAGAATTCTGTGGAGAGTCTTGGGAATCTGAAAGAAAAAATTTGCAACTGGAGATCAGAGCCATTGTGGGTTCCCCTGGCTCCGTTTCTGGGCCGCCCCCCCCTTTTTGGAGGCAGTCGCCAGGATGGGTTTGAACCAGGGGATTTTCTTGCTGTTGGTTCTGGGATGAGATGGTGGGCGGCGGTAGCTCAGTCTCCACATCTCCCCAGTCTGGATTTGCATCCCTAGGGACCCATTTTTTTTTGGGAGGAGTTCCCCCCTCTCTGAAGGAGAAGATCCTTTTCCCAGGATCCTCTGAGGATCCCTCTCCCTCAAATTGGAAGATCTGTACCTCCTCCTCAAACTGAGTCTGTTTGGGTCTTTTGTTTCTCCTACCCCCCCTCTGCTCCTTAGGAGGCAGACTTTCAGGGGCAAGAGATTTTGTTTCCGGTTCCCGGGTTTCCAGGGGCTGTTTACAAGTGAGGAAGGAAGCTTCCTCCAAGGCTTTACACCCCCCTTCCCTTTGTGCCTCCTCCCTGGGAACCGGTGATTTATCGGGGTGCTGCCCCCGTCATTGTTCTGGAGCACCAGGTCCAGAGTTGGGTGCGTTCTGCGCCGGCATGCTGATCTGAGGGTTCTGCTGTGCCCTCAGTATATGACCCATATCCCGCGCCATGTTTTGAACCTGGCGCTCTAACTGGGAAACCCGCTCAGGCTGATACGGGGCCCTGTTTTCTCCCCTGGGCTGATCCCAGGAAGGGTAGCTGTCCCTCCTCTGGTAGTACCCCTGGTTGGGAAGATTTTGGTACCCCTCCACCCTTGGCCTCCCCTCTCCCGGATTCAGTGGTCTGGGCTCAGGGAATTGAGGAAAGAAGGATGGATGATTTTGGGGTTGGAAGTCGGGTGGATATCTGGGGAAAAAGTTCTGCCCAGGGTTTGGTAAATTTCTGCCCTCCTGTGGGAAGTTTGGAGGGAAGTTCCCTGGGTTAGGTGCTTGGCTGGATCCCCCCCCTTGGGCTGGAGGAGTCCACACATAACCCAGGATGGGTCTGTTACCTTTGTAGCGAGGACTTACATAGTCAGGAGAGCGAGGGACCCCATTTGTGGGGCTGCCTCCCTGGCTCCCTGTCTGCGACTGGCCCGAGGACCTTCTGGGCCTAGCATTATTAGGTGCAGGTAGGTTTTTAGGCCCCCCCATCTCCAAATCCAAAACGGGGGTGACCTTTACCTCTGCCACCTTGGCAGCAGCAGGGGTGCTGTTGGCTTTGGGGTTTTTCTGGGCATTGCTTTTATTTTCTATGGGCTTCTGCACCTCATAGATGCGGGTAGCCTGTTCAATGACCCAGTCTAAAGATCTTTTCTCGTGAAAATCCCTCACGAGCTGGGTCATGATATATTTGGGCAAGGCATGGAAAAACGTGTTTATAAATTCACGGCTATCCGTGCGCACCCTTCTTGTGGTCTGTGCAAAAGCCCGCTTTAACTCCTGCACAAATTCTTGTGGGGCCTGATCCTCCCCACATTGCAAATTGTAGGCTGCCTTGCGAGCCTCTTGAGGATTTCTGTGAACAGAAAAATGTTTCAGGATGGCCGCCTTATAGGTGGACCATCTTAAATGATTTTGGTCCTCCAGCCCCGCAAAGAAACTGGAGTATTCCGGGGAGAAGGTCCACTTTACATATTGAATGCAGCTTTGGCTGTCCTTCAAATGGAAAGTCTCCATCATTTGTTCAAACAACTCTAAGTGCTCCCAAACAGAATACTTAGCGTTCTTATGGTAAGGCGTGATGACGCTCCTGATCGCCTTAATCTGCTTTAAGGGGTCCTTGAGCAAGGCCCTTTTTGCCTTATTGGCCTTTTTGGTTCGGGTAACCCTTGTCCATTCTTCGTCGGACTCAGAGGCACTGCTCCCAGAGGTTCCCGTCTGTTCTTCCAGGTTTTCCCGGATTCTGCGAGCCTGGGAATGGCTGGCAGAATGTGGGGACCTGGTCTCCTGTGTCCTGCGCAGTTCAGAGGAGTCTTCAGATTCCTCCTTGCTGTCAGGATTTGATGGGTACCCCCTCCACTGACCTAACTGGGCAGAGGTTTTCAGGATGCCCTTAATGGGCCTACTCTCCTGGGGTTCCCCACTGAACTGTATTGTACTTGGGTGCCCATACCCGGATGCCCACCCCTCCATTCCTGGATGGTACTGGCCTATGAGCCCCATGCTTCTGGCTGGATAGTAATCTGCCATCCCTGTGGCCCTGTGCTCATGTGCGCCAGGGGACATGGGGGTGGCAGAGTCCAGGGACTGAGAGGTATGAGGGCCTCTGGTACTAGGGCTCCTGAGGTTATGCTCCGGAGTTTCCATTTCCCAGCGAACCTCATCTCTATCCGCCCCTGCTCCCTGTTGCAATGCAAGAGCCTGCATTTGTGCCTTCAGTTCCTCAGTTAAGGCCTTACTCGACTCTATCAGTCTCTCCTGCATCGCTACCTGCTGTTGGAGCCTATCATTGTGTTGACAGAGGGCCTCATTTTCCCTCTGTGCATCCTGGTTGGTCCTGGAGAACTGGGCCAGTCTTTGCTGCAGGAGGGTTACCTCCTGAGCTGTGTCCCTATTGGCCTGCTCCTTTCTTGCTAGAGCATCCTCCACCCTCCTGGTGTGCTCTAGCAAGTTCTGGTTTTCTTTTTGGAGGTCACCCAGTCCCTGGTGGGCCAGGTGATTTTCTTCCATTTTCCTTTTTAAATGGCAGACTTCCTGGCCTAAGGCGTCTCTTTCCTGACTAAGAGCCTGCATTTGTGCCGCCAGGTCGTCCCTTTGCCTTTGGAAGGCACCAGCTTTCTGGCGCTCCTGATCAAACTCTGCCTGGGTATCCAGGTCTTTCAGGATCAGTTTATTGCTCTCCTCTTTCTCTCTGTCTAGTTGGATTTGCAGGGTGGCTACCTGCTCTGTGCATGCCCTGTTGAAATTGATCTGTTGCTCCAGCTTTTTCTGGCTCTGCAGTAAGGAGTCCAAACTGTCTTGGTGCTCCTTCTGCAGGGCCAGAAATCTAGTATCCTGTTCTGACTTTTCCTTTTGCAGCACATCCATATCCTCCTTTATTTTAGTAATGTACAGTCTGCTGTCATTTTCTGACTCCTGGCTCCTCTGCAGCCTCTGCTCAGAAGAGTCCAGATCAGATTGGACCTTCTGTAATGCCATCTGTTGCCTATTTGCCAGATTTTGGCTTTCAGCACATCTATCCTGCATGTCTCCCATATATAGGTACAGGTATGCTGCTATCCTGGCGATCTTATTGTGTTCCTCTTTGGCTTTAGGAGCCATATATAGTTCACTCAGGGCCACATGTAAGGGACCCTGATCTCTATATATATCTGACCCTGTTTCAGTGACCTGTTGTGTGATGGCCTGCAACCACACATCCTGGCCCTGTTCGGTCCATTCACCTCTCACAAATAGCTTATGCAAGAGGTGCTCTCTGGCTATTTTCATGTCTACTAAGGTCGTCATTCTAGAGATTGGTCTCTGTCCTGACTTACAGAAGTTAGTATTTTATTTTTGCAGAACAGAACTTTTCTTGGAGTGTCCCTTTTGAGGAATGCTTCACAGCGTAATGCAGCGTGGTGATCCGACCGGGTGTATGTATCCCGTCAGTTAGCACACTGTATTAAGCTGCACAACTGGTAAATCTAACCCAACGTCTCGGCTCGAGCCCCCACTTTGTAAGAGGATTCAATTCAGCACTACAGCCAAGTTAACGCCTAGTCTAGAATACTGAATGAAAACCCTTATTGATATATCTTTAGGTCCAGTTCATGCGTTCTGGATGACTACCCTTGTATAACACCCCTCTCTTGGAATCCCCCTGACCCCACTGAGCCAAGAAGTAATTCTGTTTTGCAAGTTTAAAAGGTTTATTTGATAATTTAAAATAGATATATATATATCACGCTTTATAATAAATTAATAATTGAATAGCACACTTAATCTGATATGATAAAGATCAACAACGGAGAATCTGGCACTAGCACACTTCTTTATAATTACTAAGGAGTTGAGATGAAATGGATAAGGTAGCACACTGGTAAATAGGAACAAAAGTATAATGTGGTAGAGGATGCTTTATGTAGGCTCAGGTGGATGCAATATTCAATGAATGCAGTACAGAAAATACGCAATATGATTTCAACCAAACAATGTAATCACTTTTCTCTGGCTACTCCCCTCCCCCCCTTTGATGCAAGGCAAGGAAATGGAAGGAAAACACTGTAATTCAGTTCAATCCAGTAAGCTTAAACAGAAGTTTGAAAACACAGGCAAATGCTTTGATAGGTGCTAGCAATGAATGAGAAATATGCTGGAAACGCTCTTAATTCCCTTTTAGAGGTTCAGGATGAGTGGTATCTAGTTAATATTAGTCCAGGCTCACACTAGCAATGATGCAGGGATAGTTAGCAGGTTAAACGAATTTCTGGCAAATGAAATCAGGCAGCAGCAGTTTTTTTACATGTGAAGAAATTGCAAATCGCGGCAAAATTCGCGGATGCGCCGAGCGCTATTACAAAGGAACCGCAAGGACTATCTCTACCGTTTTGGGGTCCTAGGAAAGCCTGGGATCTCAGCTTCCAAATGAAAGTTATTGCAAGTCTCTAGCCCAAACGGTTGCGGAGATATGAGTAATTTAGTAAAGGTCGTTTTTGGTTTTGTAAATTTTAAACGCACACTTTTTCAAAATGACAAATTTTACTAGAAATGACAGGTGACAGATAGGAGGCAGTTCTACTTAGGTTAAATAGATTGAATTAGATGAATTTAAACTAAGAGATGTGTTCTGAGTTTTGCTAAGTACTCACAAGAGATTTTGAACAGGAAAGCGACTTGGTCACGATCTTCAGTCTGGTCAGGTCTTTCCGGATTCTGCTCACAGCGCCTGGTCTGGTCTCGGCTAGGCAGAGCACTGCTTTCTCTCTGGTCTGGTCTCTGCTAGGCACAGCACTGCTTTCTCTCTGGTCTGGTCTCTGCTCTGGATAGATTGAAGTCTCTAGTTTGGCTTTCTGGAGTTTGATGGAGGTAAGTATGGATTTTTCCGGCAGGGCTTCCAGCGGCAGATGAAATTGAATGTCTCTATGTGTCCTGACTCTCTGCTTTTATCTGTTTCTTGAGAATGGGTGTGTGTGTTGCATCACTAGACTTGCCCCTCTCATTCGTCATTGGTCAGGCTTCCATTCCTCCGCTTGATTGGCAAACTGAACTGTGAGTCAGATTGATGTCATTTTATGATCTCTTGAAACAACCTCCCTTATCATCTGTGCACCCAAATATATATATGATCAAAATCCATACTTCAGAGTTACACAGTTGTTTGAAATTACATATACATGGTGTGGCTGAATTTAGCCATGTCTATGTCCAAATCTGCTCATTCTCGGAGCTTGCATTCAAAGAGTGTACATAATTGACTTTTTAACTGCTGTTTCAATTTCCGACATGGACCCAACTTTACATACATGTGTGCAGGGGGTAGGGACATTAACTGATGAAGTTTCAGATTTTTAACATGCACACATTTAGAGTAATATCCACTTTTCCGCTAAAACCCCCCTGAACATACCACCGGTTCCTACCACGTCTTAAACTGTGGGCAGAAAAATCACAAGAATTATGGTATCATTTATAAAATGTTCACATGTCCGCACTATGAATTATCCCCCTTTTTATAAAACCATATCCTTGCTGCAGGGGTGTGTCTTTTCAGGTCACATGGTACAGAAACCAGTCTTTCCAGTTTCTGCCAAGCCAGCTTGCTTCTCACAGGCAGTGCCCCTCCCAGCTTCTCCAGGAGGAAGCCACTTTTTACGACGTCTGTAATAAAAACCTTTGCCTGAGTGGAGAGGGCTTTGTTCACTCTCTGGCAGAGCACAGGAAATTCAATTATCAGATAGATGGCATATCCTTAGTGTGGGCAGCAAAAGGAACATTGGCCTGGGAACATAGTTGTGACTCAAGTTTCACTCCTGATGGGATCCGTTGCTAGGCAAAATCAAGTTCCTTAAGCCAGACCTTCAGCTAACTTTTTGTTGCTTTTAAAATAACTTGTAATTTTACACATGCAGCTAGAATGCTGATTCTAAGTGCAAAACTATGACATTTCAACAGTTACAAAGGCATGTGACACCAAACATAGGTCACTCATTTAATTTAACATTTTCGATTTTGGTGGTTTTAAATCCAGTTGCAGTTAGGCTTAAGCTGCTGACTCCATAGCATTTTTGTTATAAGCATTGTTTCTGGGCTCTTCATTTCCCAGATTTTGTAGGCACACAAAACTCCATTCTGCCAAATGTCTGCTGGTGTTCAGTGAATATTTTGCACATGTTGCAAGGTTTGAAATAGGCATTTTGCTTGCCTTCAGAAAAACACACAGTGGGTTTTAAAACGCCGGCTTTTGGATAGTGGTGAGTACTGGTACTGCACCCATTTTTGGGATTTTCTTGGATTAATGCATTCTAAACAGGAATGGTTCTTACATGGTAGTAAATCCTTGCTTAACATTGTTTTGATGGGGCTCCTTACAGTAAGATGGTTATGTGGAACCCCACAAAAAGGGTTGAATCTTTAAAGTGGTCCAATGAGTCACGATTTCAGCAACTTTTTGACATCAGTAAAAGTGGATTTTGTTAACAAAGACCTTTCTTTACCCTGGTGGGTGGCAAGTTAGGTAACCATTTTGGTGTGCGCACAACTGCGCAGCTTTCCTGGATTTCGGCGCACATGTGGGTTTTCCGCCATCTTGAATTTCCTAAGCCCACAGCACCAAATGTTGTAGCAGGGTAGCTTAAACGTGGGTCAGGACACCCTACACACCTCTGCCATTAGTATACAGTGACAACCTAGGAAACATGTTGGTGTAGCTGTGCACACATCGAGTCTCTGGCACTAGCACTCTATCCTAAACCACCAACAGCACCCACCCAAAGGCCTGAACTCCGGGCTGCTTACTGAAGCCTAGCCAGCCCACTCTCATCTTATAACTAACTCTTAGAATCTTCCACAAATGGACTTCGATCCTCAAGGGCGTTCTAACCACAAAGCACATTTAGGACATACAAATTGGGAAACAGCGCTTTATAAATGACAAATACAATACAATATAATTATAATACAATATAATACAACAAAGGTGCACAGGCAACTGTAATGTCAAGGAAAGGATTGGATATCATGAACAAAGGGAGACTCCCACAAGTCATGATGAAATTGAGACAGATTGAAGGCCCTGTGCACAATTTCAATGGGGAAGAAATACTGATGGAAGGTGGCACTGAAGTTGACATCAAGGTAAGGAAGCATAGATTGAGACAAGAAGTGGTGATCACACCCATTGAGGAACCCCATTCCTATTAGGCACACGTTGGGCCTCATTACGAGTTTGGAGGTAGCCATGCCGTTCTTAGCGGCATGGCTGCCTCCAAACTTGTGTCCGGGTCCCGAAAAAAGGGAATTACTGGGCCATTCTGACTTTTGCGGGCCCGGTAATTCCCTTTTCTTGGGACCCGGACCTGGTACATCCCTATTCCCATTCGAGCCCCCATAGGGCTCAATGGGAATGGGGAATATGCTAACAACGGACCGTTAATGACGTTTCCGTTGTTTGCATCCTGGTCTGCTCGCGGGTGGCGGTATGCACGTCTGGTCTGGCCCAGACGTGCATACTGCTACCTGCGAGCAAACCCGTAATGTGGCGGCCCGGAATGAACGGTTCCGGTTCCTTACCGGCACCGCTCATTCCGCACCCGCAAGCCTCGTAATGAGGTCCATTGTCTTAAGAGATTGTCACACCTCATTTATGGGGTAAATGGGATAATGTGTTCTTTAGTCAAAAAGCCCTTGGCACCTAAACAAGTGATGAGTCAGGTAAGCAATACACAGAAACGTCACACCATTGCTAGATCAGAGAGAGCAGTGAAGGTGTATCTTCAGAAGAGTGTCCCCATCATTCCCTTGAGCCAGGGTGAAATGCAAGGAGAAAAAGAAAAGCAATTTTTAGAGATTTACTTGGCCCCCAAAAAGAACTGGCAAATGCAGATAGATGAAAATACCTAGCATTTTTATCTAAGTGGTGATGAATGTGAACAATGTGAGGCCTCAGAGTCAGATCAGAAAAAATATATTTCAATAATTGCAGAAATGCACATGACGGAAGGTCAGGCCTGGATACCTGTGCATGTGAATGGGCATCCAGAAATGATTGAGGCAGTGTTGGCCCTGGAGCAAGTACAAAGATTAATTAATCAGAAAGCGTTCAAACACACACTTTATAGAGAAGATATACCCAGGTTTAAAATGAAAAATCAACACATTTTCAGACTAGATGGGCTTGAATTGGAACAAAGAACTGTTGGAAGATGCATGTTAAAAATAACAATATGGTCCAAAAGCATGTATCAGAATATATAGATTGTAAGTGGAACCAAAGCCAAATTAAGTTTGGGAAATGGCATCATACACAGTTTTAGATTATTTCTTAAAGCAAAAGCTTTGGTCCAGTCAGGGTGGATCAGCACCTGAATTTTTGCATAGAATGCAAGCCTACCATTGCGCGCAAATAATATGATATGTCATGGATAATGCGCCTGTACACAAGTATTTCTAGGCACGACAAGACAAGGTTAGGAAGACAGAGGGATGACGAGACAATCTTAATAGACCTTGTGCCATTCAGATCATGAAAGTATGATGACATAAAGTTCAGGGGGAAGAGCCAGGGAGAGGGAAGGGAGGAAGTGCAATCAGGGCAGCATTGCTCTGAGTAAGTGCAGCCAGGGCAGTGCGGCTCTCGGTATATGCAAGGAGCCAGGGGACTGTGGGTAACAGTTATAGCCCCCAACTGCGCAGTAGGCCAGGAGAGTGCAGGCGAGACAGATCATGGAGGAACCTGTCACCCAGTAGACTGAGGTTAGCCACGCAAGCAGTTGGCACAGAAGAGAGAGAGACAGCAGAGGAGAAGAAAGAAGATCATGAGCTGCATCCAGACCTTAATGTGCAGTTGAGCTTCAAGTGTAGAAGGATGTTACCATTCCTGCATTCACACGGCAATTCACAACGGCATTGAAATACAGGCAGGGACAAAAATGGAAGGAGCCTAATGCATTTGTGTGTCTCAATGAAACCATGAGATAGCAGAGGCTAGAATGTGAACACCCATGTTTGGTGGAAGTTGGGGATGGTGTCATTCTAATTCCGGTGAATAAAAAAGGATGTCAGGATGTTTACTTGGAAGAAGGTACACCACTAGGGATGGCAATGCAGGAATCTTACTATAGTGCACAGACTTCCTGAGAGTTATGTCACCTCATAGGGGGAACTGACTGAGATTTTATTTTCTAAACCAAAAGGGATTTTTATAATTCAGTCAGTATACACTTTTGAACCAAAGGATGTGATTGTTGTCATGAGGACAACTGCATCCTATCTCAGGTGGATGAACATGAGGATGAAAAACAGCAAATTGAGGTGGAGACTGAAATGACACGGTACTTGAAGGTGGCATCTCTCCAAAGAGATACTGCCAAGCAGTTAGAATAAAGCACAGAGATTCCTCCTTTGGAGGATTTTCCAGAATGTTCTAAAATGGTAGAGGAGCAAAAAAAGGCGGCAGAAGCCTCTACCGCTGAGGAAGAGAAAGACTAATTGAGAAAAATATCAATTGGATTCAAGGAGATTTTTGCCAAAGACACCTATGATTGTGGATGTAGTGATTTTCATGTTGCTGCACTGCCAGAGTGCTATGGCAGGGAACTTGTATTCGTGTGACAATATCCTTGGCCTATTTAGAGTCATTGACAGAAATCATTAAACATTTAGAGTTCAGAGGAATGATTAGACCCATTCACAGTACCTCAAACACGCCCATATTAGGTGTGCTGAAGCCCAATGGTCAATGGCGTTTGTGTGCAGACTTAAGAGAACTAAATAAAAGTTGCCTGTGTCAAGGTGGCCTCTCCCATTTATTGAACAAGGCTTTGCACAGTTTCAATGATCAAAGGTCTTAATCACCTTAGATATTACAGCAGGCTATTGGTGTGTGCCCCTAGCCACAGATATACAAATACATTTGTTGTTTTGTTTAACGGACTACAAAATGCTTGGAACCGTACTCCCTTTGGTTTCATCAATATTGGAAGTGAGTTTGGGATCTTCCTGAGCACTCCGAAATGCACCCGAGAGGGGAACTGTGGTCTATGTGGATCATGTCTGATCAAAAATGAATACATAAAAAGACAAATCAACGAAATTAGATGTGTGCATAGCCAGTTACAAAAGGCTAAGGGAAAAGCGTCATTACAGAAGGTGCAGTGGTGTAGGAAAAGGGTACATTTCTTGGGACATGAAGGGACAGAACCAGGGTTAAACCCGCAAAAGTAAAGGTTGCAGCCATCTAAAGGTTAAAACATCCAACAAATTTAAAGGGATTGAAGAGTTTATTAGGAATGAGTTACAACTGGAAATTAATTGAAAAATGTGCAACAATCACACAACCATTCACTACATTGCTGAAGTAGGGAGTGCCCTGGAAATGAGGGCAGGAACAATTTGAAGCAGTAGCCATATTGAAAGATTGTCTGACAAAGGCTCCATGTTTAGCGCATCCAAAGTAGAACCAAGATTATTTTCTGGAGATAGGGTTCACTGATCGGTTTATGTCAGAGATTGTATATAAAAAACATGATTCAAACAATAAAATGATTGCATAGGCTAATATAGCATTGTCACAGGTAGAAACACAATTCAAAGAGTGTGAAAACGCTTTGTTGACCACTGTGTGGGCATTACAGCATTTCTACCCCATTATTCAGGGGGAGCGAGTGATTGTTGAAACTAAACACCAGCCCTGCAATTCTTGCAGAGTAAAAGAATCAGATCAGGAAACTGAGCCCAGTCAATAATTCCATCATGGACATTGGCATTACAGGTATTCACAGAGGAAGTGAGATATAGGCAGAATAAAAAGAATCCAGCAGTAGTTCAGGGCTAGAGATGATGCAGAATTAGAGATGTATTTGATTGAATTTGAACAATCGCCACACAAAGCTTTTGATGAAGAAGCATGCAGGAATATCCAAGCTCTGTATGTGGATGGATGTGCATACCATGTAGGGGGAGGTCCTGAAAAAGAATTGGTGGCAGGAATAGGGAATGTGTGAGTCAAATTTGAAGGTATCCCAAGAGTGATCATGTGGATAGATCCCAAAAGTAGCCAAGTGGCAGAATGTGCTGCAATTTACAAGGCAATATCCATAGCAGTAGAAAACAAATGAAAAGAATTGGTTTTAGTTACCGACTCTGATTATACCCGGAACAGCTTTGTAGAATATTTACTGGTATGGAAGTTGAGAGGAATGGTCACATGTAATAATAAACCTCTCAGACATGGTAAATGAATTGAGGCCATTTACAATATTATTTCAGTGAATGAGATGAAAATTCACTGAACAAAAATTAGAGGGCACTCCAGAATACCAGGGGAAGACGGGAATGACAAAGCTTATCAATTGGCCAAAATTGGATCACTGATGGTAGAACTTTTTTCCCATTGAGATCCAGGTGGATGCAGTGGCATGTTCCAAATATCAGGGAGCAAGTGATCAACCCTGGTGTTGCAATGGAGCTTTGAAACAACTGATGAGGATTTGATCAAGGCACAGAAAGAAGATCCAATCATAAGTCTCTTGGGCAATTGTTGGTTAGATGCAGAGCAGAATTCTTCGACTGAGGAGAATTGCAAAGTGAGGGAAAAATTGAGGGTGTTTTTAAAAAATAAAAAAAAAAGATTTCAATTGAAAGACGGATTGTAGGTCTGAGAATACATTTCAGGGGAGATCCAATGGGTGGTCCCTATGTCATTTTGGGGGTTAATGCTACATCACGCCCATGATGCAATAACAGTAGGACACAGAGGTTCACAGAAAACATTGGAAATATTGAACGTATATGCTTATTGGCCACATATGTCCCAGGATGTGGAGTTGTATACTCAGGTTTGTAGTCGCTGGAACTGTTAAATAGGGTGAAATTGCTCAGCATGATGTGTTTCCCTTGTTCTTCTGACCCTCCGCCCCATTTTTTCACTTTTTATTTTGTGATATTTGAATTGTGGTTTGGAAGTTGATATGATGTAAGGGAAATTGAGACAGAAATTGCCCGATATATTACTGCATCTTCACTGAAGAAGCTCACTTGAGATCTTTTTAAATTAATAGCTTCTACAAAGTCAAACACCTGTTTGGCAATTAGAAAGTCAAAGGCAATTGTTAATCTAATAAAATAAAGTTGTAAAGGAGGAGATGGGAAACAATGTGATACAATTCACATTGTTTTCGACTGATAGACCTTGTGGATAACTCCCACATTCAGTTGTGGCACAGAATGAAATATGTTATTGTTTTGGAATATTATATCGTGGACACAGGAAAGGTGTAACCAAAGAAAAACATGCGTGTTTTCTTTGTTTGAAGGGTATATAAGGAGCATGTCGTTTCCTTACGTAAAGAGTGTTAAATGACATTTTGGAACAATATATGAAGGGAGAATTGCAATCTTTGATTGGAGAATATCAGGATCTCATTGTGTATCTGCATAAAATATGAATTAATAGTGAAAAGTGTTAATTATTGCTTGGCTTGTATGGTTACTGATTCTTTAGACATTTGTAATGGTATGAGAGGTGGAAGTGCAACACAGTAACTAATGGCGGCAATTTCAGTAGAAAGTGTCTTTAAATGATTAATGGCTCAGACAGGACAAATAGGACATTTTCCACAAATATTAATTGTTTCAATAAGTATAACGTAAATGTTATCTCCCACAGGGCGACATAAGCAAATCGGACTAAATGTGAAACGTTAGTATGTGCTCCTTAGACATAGAGTGGATAGAAATTGTATAGCCATGGGTGGACCTGTACGATGTGTGGTGTTAAAAGCAATATATAATGTCTGTGAAATATACACATTTTTGTTTCAGGTAAGCAGTTTAGAAATGTGCAAAATACAGGTACAGGTGGAAATAATAGACTACAGCGCAAAAGAAGATGGTTGTTTAATCAGGTTAGCTAGAAGCCTAATTGTCCAGTTGTTAGTTATACAAATGTTGAGAATTATAAAAGAAACTAAAAAATAGTGTCTGTGGATGTATGTGAACGTATATCGACAGGGTTGTGAGATAGTGTGTAAAAATGCCTGTGAGAGTACTGTGACATCGGTGTTATATTGCCTCTGTGTTTGCGGAAAAAGGATGGAATGGTATCCTCGTGTGTGGGTTGAGGACGGATTGGTATCTTAGCATAGTGCACCGTGTGTTGCGCATTTTAAGTCGGAGAACAGAATGGTATCCTCGAACGTGGTTGAGGATGGAATGCTATCCTCAAGTGTGGTAGAAAACGGAATGTTATCTTTGCGTAGCGCACCTCATCTGGTGCATAGTATGTCTGAGGAAGGAATGGTAACCCTGAGTGTGGTAGACAACAGACTGGTATCCACATGTAGCTCAGCTCGAATGGCGCATGTTATGATTTAGGATTCAATCTTATCCTTGTGTGTGGTTGAGGATGGTATTGTATTCTGGTGAGTGGATGAGAACAAAATGCTATCCATGTGTGGTACAGGGTGGATGAAATGTTTGCGTAGCGCACCTCGGTTAGTGCAGATTATGGTTTAGGATGGAATGGTATCCCAATGTGTGGACGAGGACAAATCCTCAGACTGGTGCATCTTGTGTGGCACGTGTTGATGTAGAGGTCGACATGGTATCCTCATGAGTGGTTGAGGACAGAATAATAATCGTGTGTACTGCACCTCATGTAGCTTACGCTATTCTAGAGGAAAGAACGGTATCCCCATGCGTGCTTGGGGTCAAAATGGTATTCTCCCGGGACTAATTATTTGGATGTTTATTTTGGTTATTGACTGTCTGCCACTTTTTCCCTGTCTGTGCACTTGTGAGTGTATGTGCGGTGGCTGTGAAGTCTGGGTTTGTGGTTTCACCTGTAAAGGCCCTTGGGGGTCATTGTGAGTTGGGCAGTATTCCAGTGGTAACTCTGCCAGAATACCACCCCAGGCAATTACTGTTAGCGCCAAGTGGCAGTGTAAATTCACATTTTTGGTAATGTCAGTGAGGCATTTTTGGCAGAATTAGCACTATGGAAATTCCACCAAAAATGGCCAGAAGGTCTGCAGATTTACCTCCCGCTCAGAGCTGGAGGTGAAACCTCCAACTTGAGTTGGGCGGTGCGGTAATGCAGTGGTAATGGTATAACTGCCACATTTTCACCACAAGTGAAGTGTGTTGCGTTTGGTCTTGTTTTCTCCAAGTTGTCCTTCTTGGGCAGGGTGCATCTGTGTCACAAGTGTTGTTGGTAAGGTGTGAAATTGATGTTCCTGTTGTCCATCCCTTGTGTGGGTGAATCTGTCTGTTCCTGGGTGAGATGTACCATGATACCAAGATGGGGTCTGCATACCTCTGAGGGACCTAAGCAGTTATAATATCGTTATCAGCAACTGCAGTGGCTGCACGTGAATAGAATTCTAATTTCTGTTCTCTTTCCTTCATGTTCTTCTCCAGTACCCGTTCCAAGCTTCGCTCTTCCTTGGAGTGTGTGTAAAAGAGAGAGATGTGTTGCGTTTTAGAATGCATGCGATGTGTGTGTGTGTGGTCATGTGCGGGTGAAGTCATCCATAAAGTGCACTCTGCTCAGGGCTCCAGGAGAGTCCTTAAGGCTGGCTACCTGGAGGGTGGGAGGCGGTGGGCCAATCTTCTTTTGTACTGGAGATGTGCCTGTAAATATGAACTTAAATAAAATGGCCTTACCTTGGAAGACTTACCTGAAGTGCGCAGCATGGTCTATGCAAGCAAAACACTACAATTTGAACGCACTACTCCACTCAGAAAGAAAGCACATGCATTGCTGTGTGCTTGCAGCATATTGGCAGAACAAGCACGTAACGAATTAAAACATGTGGCCTGGGGTGGGGTGTCTGCAGGCATGGTGCACTGGAGGAAGGGCACGTTCACGCTATTACCCACAGGTACCCTTTGTAAGGTGAAAATGAGGTTTGGGTCACAGGGACACTAAGAAGGTTAAAAACGACGCAGCCCCAAGGAGACTAATATGCTTTCACATTAGAGTCAGGTGAACCTGCAGGAACGTCATTTAGGGGTCGCCAGGGGTCACAACTGCTACCCCTGGGGTCTCCCTTGCTACCCTGTTGGTCTCCCATGCTACTCCTAAAAATAAAAACAGAACAAACGCCTTTCTTTTAAAATGCTAAATGCAAGCTCCTGGGCTGTGGCAACACCATGTGGCTCTTTGCTTCTGGACTGGCTGGGTTTCTTATTCTGGCCTCTTAAAAAAAAAAGAACAAGGGTTCCACAAATCTAACACTTTCAGCACTGACCATAAATAAGAAAGAATAGGAATACCAAAAATGTGTCTTTCGGGAATGCTATAGAATAATTGGTAGACTCATTGAAGGTTTATTTCAGGCACACTTCAGGGGGTGAGCCGCTGATAAAGTCTGTTCTTAAACACCCTCACTCAGCATTTCATCCTCCGGAGGTCGATAAATGAGTACCAACACAGGTTGGGTGATATTGGATGTATACTTTTTTCTATATAAAGCGCTTAAGCGTAAGTGCTATATAATAACACATCATTATCATTTGGCTGTGGACATCTTCTTGCATTCACAGTAATTTGGTAATATGGGCCTATACACACTGATCTTAATGATACATATGGCGATCCATTCTTGTATGAAATCTACATCACATTATAGTGATATCATAACCATGTTTATCGTAGTGTACCTAGGAACAATGCTATGTGCTGCCACTTCCTGTCAAGGGGTGGAAGGTAGTGTTCCATCGCTTCCTGTGATATCACTTGGGGTGGAGGGTCAAATCACATCACTTCCTGTGATATCAGGGTCGTGTGATGTCACTTCCACTACCCCTGTCAGTTTGGTGAAATGACTACCTGGCACCTGGGCTTCCATTTGCACTGAACTTGTTAGCGCCAGTCCACCACTCTCTGATCTGCACATAAGCACTCCAAAAATGATACGTGTTTTATTGGGGCGCTTAGCCTTGATGTGCAACTAATGAACCCTGTGTGCACTGCGTCAGGGGCATGCAGGAGTTTTGCACATTTCTCATTCATTGCCCTTCCAAGGCCCAAGGTCAACAGGAAGGAGCGGACGAAAAGGAACATCCCAAAGGTTGATGTGCATTGCGCCCCAGTAGCTGTTCTTATGGAAGCATGTTAAGCAGGGTGTCTATGTCCAGATTATCGATCACAGAACCTTGTTTCATTGGAGTATAAACAATATGGGGAGATCATTGCGGAATGGTTACATTTTTTTAATGAGAAGTCAAGACCCTATTTTGGGAACAAGATGTTACTTTGCAAAGTTCAGACCATTTTTAATGGGTAATAAAAAACTATATTACACTGCAGGGCTACTTTAACACTCCTTGCATTAGCCATGAGCTGAAACGGACCTGACAAAATGTAAATAGGCGGCATATGTCATAACATCTGACATTCATCATGCTGAACTAACCACATCTAACCTGCAAGTTGCCTTGAAAGAGCTGAAGTCACGGGGGAACTGCACTCCCCACATTCTGTGATACTTCTCGTATGTCTGTCAGTCAAATTGTGTGGGTATCACGTAATATTATCCCCATAAATAATGTTGCCATACATATAGTCACCGGAAATTATCACATGGAACTATTGTGTTCTGGGCAGAGGTGGGGTGTACTCCAAGCAGTACTAGCAGTACTGCATGCCACTGTGGACTGTGAGATCTCTCCAGTGGTGTGTCAACATTCGCGCCGAGAAACACATGTGTACAGTCGCGTTATAAATGCCATCTCATATCATAACGAGTTGGGAATTACTTTTGTTGGGGACATGGTGGCTGTGCAACCCTTACTACTTTAGATATCCTTATGAAAAATAAAAAAGCTACCCTAACGCAGGAAATAGTGAACGATATGTGCACGTGCATTGGTTGTATAGGTTCCAAATATACTAAGATGTGTGTAGGCTGTGTCAATTGGTTCATTCTTCCACCGTCTATTGCTAAACATGGAATTTCGATTACTGGAGACCAGGTCTTACCTGTAAGTTTAGGGGAAAGAGAATATATTTCTATGACGAAGTACAACAGCCATCTCTTATTTTCTATAAAGTTCAATTAGTGGCACAGCACAGTGTCTTCCCATGGTCACAAATAGGCGTCATAGAAACAGATGAATTGTCCAAGATTAAGAGTTCTCCTGTTGTCAATAGTAGGGAGATGGGGGGACTTGGAAGTGTGAAACTCGTTCTGATGCTGTGGCTCAGCCGAGATGCAAACTTAATTGCATTTTAATCTTGTCCTTTTCATACTAATTCAAATTGACATTATGTGCGGGCTTGTTTATTTGGTAAGGGTGTTAACACTTGGAAAGCTACTGTGTTGTACCTGCTTTTATTACAGAATCAAAGCACTTGTTATTACATGGGAAATATATATAATTTGTGCATTGAATCTGTGAAATAGATATCCAAATGTTAATGCATTGTATTTATTTATTTATTTAATGTGATATAGTTTTATACAATAAAAACTTTGCACATTCAATCAAACACATCATAATTTCAAGACTCAGATAACCAATACTAATCAAATCATACAATAAATAAATAGGAGAAACATACTATCAATTCATACATAGCTAAAATACATTATAAGAATTACAAAGATTAGCAAACAAATTGGCAGATGCACAGGCAACCAAACAAACAAATTCTACAACATGGCAGAAAAGGAAAAAGGTCAGCGTAACCCTACAGGTCAGCTCATTTACAATCAGATTCAGGGTCAATTCAGCTAAATATTGCATCTTGAATACAGTTTCCTGATGTCATTGTCTGTATTTCACTACCTTAATCCAGGGTTAAGTCCTTCCCTCCAAACTGGAGTATACACTAGCTACCCTTTAGCGGCCATTAGTTTTTCTGCATCAGACCATAATCTGAAGAGTGCTAAATTTAAACTAGGATTAAGTTTATTGACACACTGGTGCATTCCATCCCAAGAATCTCTAATGTGGGCAGAAGGTTAATTCGAATTAACAAGATAAATTGCCTCAGTGCTGCAGATGGACATCGCCTCAGTGCTGCGGAGGGACGCAGATATAAATACAATTGGGGCTTTTTAAATGTGTGTAGGACATATGTCACAAACTTGTAATTTTTTAAGATCGCTAAATGTACATGGTTGTTCTGCCAGTCCCACAAGTAAGACTCCTGAGATGATAAAACATACATTTGTTATCTTGTCCCCAACGTGGGATCCAACCAGTTGTTTCACTCAAAGTATCATGCCTTTCTCTAATTTAGACTGCTTACTGACTCCCATGTCCTCCTTTACAAACATCAGCAATGGATTTGAGGGATTATTCTGAATCTTGATATATAGCTCCAATCTTTTGCGCAGCACACTAGTCCTAAGAGAAATAATCCCTAACTCCAGTCTCAAGATGGCCACCGGTATGCATTGGGGGAGTCCCAATATTTGCCACCAGAATTTTCCCTCTAGGATCTGTAGCCATCCAAGATTCATGTTAATCAGGGATTCCAGACGATATGTTACCATAGGCACAAAACATTGAACATAAAGCTGACAGTGCACCCGAGATAGAATAACCACTCTGGTCACGCGTAAACTTATATATCATAGTAGTTAATTGGGCTGCTTTTACTTTACGTGCCTGTATGCACACAAGGTAATTACCTTTGCTGTCAAATTCCACTCCAAGTTATTTATAGGAGTGGGTGTATTTAATTTCCACAATACATAGGTGTATCAGGGACGTGCAACCTTGCCAGCTGCAAATAGGATTAAATCAGTCTTGTTGTGGTTAATGACTAGTTCAGTAGCCTCTACGTAGTGCCACAGCCTTTCTGCCAATCTAAGTATCCCACTAAAAGTGTGATCCAATAACACAAGATCGTCTGCATAGGCCAGGAACACACAGTGGCTCGTACCTACTTTCGGAGGGCAGTTCTGGATTCCCTGAAGATATTTGGGAGCATCAGACATGAATGGGTTGTATAGCAGGGGTGCCGTAAAGCACCCCTGCTTTACACCTCTCAACTGGATGATTGAATGAGTCATATTGCCTCCATTGTCCAATCTAAACTGGACAGTCTTATTTGTATGGAGAAGCTCCAGATAGTAAATAAGAGCAGGTGGGCAGGACCAGCTTTTAAGTTTGCGCCAAACATTACCCCATTGACTGAATTGATAGCCACCCTAAAATCGATATATAGGGCGTAGAGGGGGGACTACTAGGTTGCATTACTTTGCTCCTAAGCGAGTCCATTATCAGTAGATTGTGTGCAGTAGAATACCCCACCCTAAAGCCACTCTGAAACGGTCAAGGATCCCCACCTTATCCACCCATACCTGTAGGACTTTTAACAGTAGAGAAGCAAACATTTTGCCTGTACTATCCAATATAGAGAGGAGGTGATAGTTAGCGAGATTAGTTTTATTGCCTTTTTTAAAGACAGGAATGAGAATAGCCCTTTGCCATGATTCCGCTATTCGGCCGTCGGCCAGTACTTTCTCAAACAAGATTTTCATGAGGCTCGCCCAAAACTGAGGATTATTTTTTATAACCACATTAGACTGCCCGTTTGGACACAGTGCCCGAGATGGTTTTAATTTGTTGATTTTACTTAATAGGTCTTCAATTGTAACCACAAAAGGTGGGGTGATTTGGAGAGTACTACTACTCACCAGACCCGGGCTGGGCATAATGCCATTGCAGTTCTCAAGAAAATATACCCATTCATGCGCCCCTATGGGATTAATCATCAAGGTTCTTTATTTCCTTTAGCCTCCCCCAACAATGCCCAAATGTTCTGAATGTTTCTGGTACAGAGAGTGTTTACTTTGTGTTGCCACTTAACCAGCTTTGGGATCTTTTTTGAAGTTTTAACCAAGTACGATATTTAATTTTTAACATCCTTATGTTGTTGTGAATTACAATCAGAGAATGATTGGAAGTTCTAAGCTTACATATATCTCCTCTAAGCTTACATTTGGCATCTCGTATTTCCTTAACAAAGGATATTCTAGAAACCGCTTCCCTAAGGACCAGAGGTAGTCTACTCGTGGCATGATCACCCGAGAAAGTCGATATCCATTTTTCAATCTCCTCAGGTACCATGCATTCGAATTTGAGCGTGTGGCTCATGCTCCACTGACCAGTTGTCCTGTTTGCCTTCTCAATGTTTTTCTCAGACCAAATGATGCGTTTAGCTGCGTGGTTCACGCTCATCTCCCCAGGATGTATTTTCACAAAGGGGTGAGGTGTCACGTCTAAGTACAAGATCAGTGGATCATGGTCACTCCAAGCGTTCTCAGACACTAGCATGTCACACACCATAGATGCAACCTCAGCACTTGTATACATATAATCAATTGTGCTCTGGTGATGACCAGTATGCCAAATGTTCTTTGCCGGCCTATCACCCTGGGTCCACCCATGGATTATTTCGAGATCCCAACACTTAAAGAAGCACCACCAGCATTTACCCTCAGCATCCACTGATTTATTTTCCAGGAGGCCATATTGATGTAAACAGGCATTGTTGGCAGTACCAGCTCCCCCTTTAATATGGCAACTGAGATCACCTGCTAAAATAATAAAGTGGGACTTGGTGTTACACTTCCATTGGCCTAACAGCTTGTGCAATGCCTCTTGGATTAATGCTCTATGGTTAGCCCTGGGGGGATTATACACATTGACTAATAGCATTTTTTCCCGGGACTGCTTTACCATTATGGTAACTTCAATTGCACTGATGTGATCTTCATAGTCGGTTATTATCTTTCTGCTTGGGATTGAATTAGCCACCCCAACGAATAGAGCACCATAAGGCCGCTCACGAGGGCCCTTCTTAGCCAGTGAATGGAACAGAGAGTAACCATCCATAGATATTGGTGCTAATAACCAGGTCTCTTGAGGTAAAAAAAAATAAAAATGTTTGTTAATGAATGATAAAGAGCCATCAGTGGTGAGCAGACAATTAAACCCACGCGTATTCCAGGTTAACAAAGAGCAAGCTCAAGGTTTCTGAAGGACCATTGGGGGGGAGTCTGGTAGCCATTTCAATGTATTTTGAATGTCACTCATCTGTACGTTCTTTCCAGAGGGGAGAGCCAGTTTAGCAGGCATATTATTATTTGTTGACTTGAGGTTGTTGGAAATTAATTGATCTTCGTCTTCTTTGTTGACATCCACCCCACCCCAACTTGAGTTAGACTGTTTTTATGTATGCAAATCAATTGTAATTGTGCCGTAGCCTGAACGGCACTGTGCAAGGCCGAGGCGTTAGGATTACAAACCCTAAGAGGTTCAACAAAGGTGAAATCTTCCGATCGTATCACACGCAATTGGGGTATGAGGTTTAATTTAGTCAACACCTCCGATCTTGTCAGCCATTTGTCCCTTTTTCTTTGAATCAGGTTTTTGATGATACAGATTTTATTCTCCTTATACTTAGTATCCCCAATGAGTTCGCCAGACAGGGAAGATTCCTGGGCCCGCAGTTTGGATCTTCTACGGGCAGTGGAGTATTTGTTTGTTTCACCCTCAGAGTAAATCAATGAGGCTGACTCTTGATCATTGCAGCTGACATATGAGATTTCATTTGGTTTTTCAGGGTTTTTAATGCATTTTGTTTTAGGCTCATTTATAGTTAGACGTATTCCTATATAAGTTTATTAAACGTTTCAAATCAATTGTACTTGAAAATGTTTTACTTTAATGGAATTTTATTTCTAGAGTAAAGATTAAACAACAACCCAAACAGACATGTGCCGATCAGGCATGCTCGGTCTCTGTCACTCTCTCTTGCTCTCTCCCTAACTCCCCCTTCTCTCTGTTCTTGTCTCTCTCTCTCACTCTCTCTCTCAGCCTCTGTCTCTCGGTGAAAGAGAGTTCCCTTGCATTATGTAAGAGACACCCCACCCATTGCTGACAGCAACACAACCAGAGAAAACAACATAAATATCCATGTTTTTTTTATGATGAAAACCAGAATGAGAGCAGCCAGCTTGGCATGCATTATCATTGCTTGCGTCCTAGTAGGATGCGCCATCAACCTGAGGGTGCATTGTACGTATGGGGGAGGTAACAGTGCTCTGCCAAGGAAGAGGGTTGCTGGAATTCTGAAAGACCTTACAATGGATCATAACTTAGACTAAGGGGTCTACAATTGCATTTATGTTCTGTTTTCGAATGTTTTTTTTACTATTGGTGTTTGTGCTGACTTCAAATATGTACACTTTGCACAGCACTTCTAACCAATCCGTGACCAGCACATAGAAATGTACATTGGCTCTGTCTCACAGAAGAAATAGATCACTGGTTTTAATAAGCGCATGATCCTTTCCAAGAAGGAAGCCCATTGTGACAAACAAAATGGGGTGTACTCTCATCAAATAAATCTATTAAAAAGGAATAGATGTAATTGCGCCGACATTGTAGCAAGATAACCAGATTTTTAACGAAAGCATGAGGTTCATTACTAATAATCATGTCCAGTACATATTGTAGTCATAATGCACATTTTATACTCAACTTTCTGAGAAAAGGACACCAAGTGGACAGTCTGGTTTACTCGTATTCGAAAGATTTTCGAAATATCTCTATGAGGAGGGGGTAGCCTGCAAAAAACACCATTTAGGGTTCCTGGCTGCCTGGCACTGAATCAAAGAACATTGTGGGACCATATCAATGCCCACAGATGTTTACATTTCCCAAATGTGTATTTGATAAAAGGCCTGTATGCTTGAATCACAAAGTACATGCTGCAGATAGGCCTGGGGGCCCAGCATCTTTTTTTACGCCACACACCCAAATAATGTTTCTGACTGTGAACAATAAAGTTTCAGTCGGAGAGCTTTAGGATTTGAATGTGAAGGTAACATGGTCTCAATGCCGGTCAAACGATTGCTGTTTGATGACTTTTTTGAGCCTTGCTGTGCTTTAGGAAAAAAACGCAGCTGGGTCTCACGTTAACATTTCTCCCCATTCATGCCTTTGAAAACTAAATGGATACTATAGGATGCCTGCAATCTGTCTACAATGCATCATTCTTAATCTGTTCTTTTGTGTCCCCTCCTTATCTTTGTTTTCTGCAAGGCCGGTTACAGATTTGCTGAAGCACTGCAGTGCACAAGACCCAGACAGTTGCTTATTTAACTGCTTTTACGACGCAATATAGCGCGTGCTCTCTCTAATCATTGTGGCTCCCGCACCCCCCACCCCCACGCATCGGGAGTGCAACCAGCCCAAGGATTCTGTGGAAGACACAAAACTGCACTGTATTTCTGCATGCTAGACACAATTGTTCAGTCATTTAGAAGGAGTGTCTTAAATTATATGAAACTGCGGACAAGATCTAATTACTGAGAAAATATGGACAGCACAATTCGAGACTGACTGATGATGCAAAGGACAACAAAAGACAGGGACACCGAGCATCCCCTGGCGAGGGCTTGCTAATGGAACATGGGGACCCGTCTCTGCTCATATTTAGATGGATTGCTTTGTGAGTCGCCATAATAAAGATATGATCAATAATATTAATAAGGATAAAGAAAACAGCATCCATCTTAAAGAAAGCACGCTGGACATATCTCATCTGTTATACGGCGGATGTCTGATGGAAAACAAAGCACTGAAATTAAAACAAACGATAAAGCAAGGTCCGCCAGGAGAAAATGCACCAGAGGACATGTCACGCGCGCTTGATGTCTCTCGCGATAAAGAAGCGGCGTCTTTCTTGCCCTTCTCGAATTTGTCAGAAACGTGCCTAAAAGGTGAGCGATTTCCCGCCTTCTTTCCGATGTTTATTAATAGCTCGTAGTCAGGGTACATCAACCTTACAAACTAAGGGAAAATCAGGATTATAAAAATGAAAAACTGTATGCTGTACTGATAAAAGTGCAGTCACAAGCGTAGCAGTCGCGTCACCTGATGAACTGAGCCCTTGGTTTTATCCAAGAAGGGCCCTTCATGACCACACATACCATTAATGGCAATATCCGTAAGGAGCGTTAGGACTTCCCGATAGTGTCTGCACAATGACTTTGTGTTTGGACCTCAGAGTCTCAAAGGTCCCCCGCCAGTGCTCTTTCGCACTTGCCTCAGAGCCCTACACTACACCCACTTCACTTATGAAAGCACCCAAGAGAGTGGTTCTCTCTGCAATTACCCCAGTCTCCACCGACTGGGTGCACTGGACCTCCCACCCTCCCTGTGACCATCTTGCATTTGCAAGATCCGTATGCACCATGCCAAAGCTCATCTGTCTCTTCTCACCTGTCTTTGCCCCTCAATTGCACTGGTAAAACAGCAGAATCGCTGTATCTCAAACTTTTAAATGTATTTTATCCACTTACTCTCCCTGTGCAGACTATTATCGTTTCAGAATTTCAAGGACTCTGTGCGACTATTGTTTTTTCCCCATGTTCCCACCGTCCTTGAGCGCTTTGAAACACTGGCCTGTCTGTAGGTGTTTTATAAATAAACAGTACCATACCATACGAATACCAATAGTTTTGCCTATAGCATAACTACTGCTTTCTGATCTTGGTGTCTATTCTCCAACACATTTGACACAAAACAGAAATAGGATGATTAATGTCCGGTGAGGGGGTTCAACATCGGCAAGCGTGGTTCTTATGGCTTCATTGGAAGTTTGGCTGTGCAGGCAAAAGGTGGCAGTATTTCAGTTACCGCCATTTTTCCTGCATGGCCAAATGATCATTATTGCCAGATTTGCTGCTGGGGGATTTACAGAGTAGTAAATCCATGGATTTTCAGAGGAAACATGGAGGTTTCACCTCCAGCTTGTTACTGGAGGTAAATCCTCCACTTTACCTTCAATAATCGCTGGATTTACCGCACAGTAAATCCACCAGTGGTAAATCTACCAAATATCCCATGCAGTCCTGTGGACTCCAAAAATGGGGAATTACCAGCACTTGGAATGGTAATTCCATTTGGCAGTATTTTGGCTGATTTACTTACTAATGTACCGCAAAACTTGTAATATGGCCCTCTGTGTTACCAGTTTCACTTGGTCTGCAAAGAGCCAGCAGACCCTTCTCAAAATTCAGAACTCTTAAACCGGGAAAATGGACACAATTCAGTTAAATAACATTGCAGGTGTCAACATGACCATCTGCCACACAGTGGATACCCTTACAAACCGAGGTCACACAAGCCAAAATAGCATGACTGATGAAAGCGTCTTTTCAGTTGCCCATATCTTTGCGGCTCCATATTGGGGTGCCAAAAAGGTGGGAGAAGAATAATGGATTACAAAGAGAGCAATGCTCAGAGGAGATCCATTGGTTAACCCCCCCCCCAAAAAAAGAAAATAAAATGCATTTGATGCACATTTTTTAGATGGAAAAAATGTGATGGAATGGCACCTCGATGCAAGGGGTTTGATGCAATGACCATAAACCATTATAACTAATGAAATAATAACTAATGAAAAAATAATGAAAACAAAATAACTAATTTCAAAATAACAAATTCATATTTTATTATTTTTGGGGGGGTTCCTCCCCAAACCCCCCCTTTTTAAAAAATAATAATACGTTTCCCCTAACTCCAAAACAACTATTTCCTCTCACAACCCCATTTTTAGTTTTTTCAAAATTAGTTATTTTGGAATTAGTTCTTTTTTCATTCGTTATTTTTTCATTTCTTGTTTTTGATTCGATATACTCACTGAATACCTACAATGTTCTGTTGCAATAGCTGTGTTTACTCTCCTGCCAAGCATATGCTCCCTTCAGTACTGTCTCAGATTCTCTCAAGGTCCCAGCCCCTCTTATTCTCTTGCCCTCATGTGGTTGTGAGACCCAGACTTTAAGTGTGCTGTTGCATTAGCTTGGTTTACTCCCTTGACAAGCATGTGCTTCTTTCTGTACTGGCTCTGCTTTTCTCAGGGTCCCAGACCCCTTATTCTCTTGCTCTTGCTCCCCTATTCCTCCCAGACCTGCAGCACCTGTCTGTCTGCCTGCTTACCTGTTTCTGTGGGTTACGTCTTTCGAGCAGCAGTGCTTCCCTCTGAGGCTCTAGCAGTGTTCGGGCATTCTCTGTGGTCGTCGTCATCCCCGCCTGTCAATTTGCATTCAGGCTTCTCCACTCAATGGCGGTCACTCCTCCAGCCTCTTCTCCGAACTCAGGATGAGGCTTCCCTTTCCGGTGGCCCCCCAGGTCTGGGTGCACTCAGAGGTTTGTTTGTGCAGCAAGCAAAGTAGCTCCTCCTCTGTGGACTAGCTTTGTGCTCCTGTTAGCCTCTGTGCATGGTCTCTCCTGCAGTGGTCCCCTGTTTGGGGTTCAGCATTTCCTGGGATTCCTTGTCGGATAAGGTCTCTCTCCATGTTCATTTCCCTATGTGGCTTCGTAGTTTGCTTGGCCAAGCAAATGCGGTGAGAGAATAGACAAATCACTCCGGTTCTCTGGACTGATCTTCATACTCCTGGTCATCTTCTTCTACCGAGTATTTGTATTGGAGCTATATCGGAAAGAGTTGGTATCTGCAGGGTCGCTAGTCATATTTAACATACCAGGTTGGTTGACCTCACAATAAAAGACATTGGCACTGGCTGGGAACAGGGCAGGAGAGGATGGCTTGGGGAGGGAGGGTCTAATAAAGCAGAGGAATACTGTGGAATAGTCGTCCGTAATTCCATAAGGAGCTTCCTCGCCCATGCGATCATCATCCGGTGCACCACCCCGAGGGCGACTATTGTACTGTGGACGCACTGCCCTAGCCCTATCACAAATGCCTCCCCTTAGGGGATAAGGGACTACATCCACAGATTTGTCACACTTGCTAACACTTAAATTCCAAATGTGCATGCCTTACATCTCCAATTCATAAGTAGACCTGATGGCTAGTGTCTTGATGGACCTCCCCCAAACTGAGGTAGGAGGCCTACCAGATCGTATTCCAGAGAGGTCTTACCTCAGAGGTAATGTGAGGAGGTTGGGCCTCAGTCCCTATCCTTATGAGTGTGCATTGTATACGACTGCTCATGCCCTTGTCACTATCGCTATGCTGTCAGCCTCTCTTCTGACCAAAGTTCTCTTTTGTCTTTTTCAGAATTTCCAAATTTCACCTCGGCACAACAAAAAGCATCTGGACTGCAACCAGATACATGGGATACAGACCAGAAATTGAATGGACCTGGATTTTTCCTGCCAAAAAGGGATGAGCCACCCAACAACCAACTGATAAATCACAGACAGAACCCAGGGGAATGGCAGGGCAATATAAAATGAACGGAGAGTGAGAAGGAACTGTAGGAGAGCAGAAAGACACAGAAATCCTCCTCAAATAGAATTAGAAATGAAACTCATCAGCGCATACAGAAAGCCAAAAAAAATTTGAGCAGCCTGAGCACGTAGCTGTCACCCCGTAAATATAGATTAAATAAGGGGCAGGGCAAAAAGTCTTCTTAAACATATCCAGGTTCATTCACAACCCCCAGAGAGACAAATTAGCAAGAGATTGGCCAAGGTGAGAATGTTACCATGGAGACCAATTGAAGCCAGAAGGTGTGTTGGAAATGGATAGGCTGAGCTATAAAAGCTCAGCCGGCAGAGAAGTATATGAAGGGTATCGGGTGAGGTCAGGTGGGGCGGTGGTGGCTGAAGAGATTAGGTGGAGGACGTATGGCAAAACTGAGTGCTCAGGAGACTGTGATAGTGTTTTTTTGGGAGTAAATGTAAGGTATTGTGTGTGTGTGAGAGAGAGTGGTACCAGATTAGGTAGTGTGGTCAGGGTGTGTTTGAAAGGAGAGTGAAAGAGAGAGAAGGCAGTGAATGTAAGTGATGGAGATACTGTAAGGTGGAGGGAGTGGTGAGAGGGCAAGACTGTAGTGGTAGTAGTGGTGAGGCTGGAATGAAGCAGGATAGAAGTAGCTGAAAGAGAAAGGTAGAGTGACTGTGATATGATTAGGACACAGACACATAGATGATTGCTATTAGATTGAGAGAGGAGGGGAGAAAAGAAGGAGAGTGGGGAACATAGAGAGAGTGGACAAGAAATTGTGTGAGGAATGAAGTGAGATAGAGAAGATGGGAGGAGTGTAGCTAGAGACAGAGTGAGGAGAGTAGGATTATCACACAGGGAGGAGAGTGGAGGTTGATGTATAGGGAGAAATAGAGTTTGAAGCAAGCCCGAGAGTATTACGGGGGAAGACGGGTAAAGAACTCTGGTGAAATCAGTCTACTTGCCTAAGGGAGAAGAACATTTAGAAATTCTGTGAGGCAATTAGACAGAGAAGACCACAACCTTTAGGGTTTCCTCTCAGATTAGAAAAAAGGCCTAGACACCAGGGGCTACTGTACTGTGTGAGGGAGGAAACCCATGTGGAGGTTGAACGAGGCATAGGGAGCCCCTTGGTTTCAACCATCCCAGTCTTCCCAGACCTATAATAAAGCACAATTCAACTGTTCTCTTTGTCAGTAGATTCTTAAGGCCATCTGCTGCATTAGTATAGTACCATTAAATATGAAACGCCTGAATAAAACCCAAAGAGAATTGATATTTTATGCATTTCTGAGACACACAGGGCCTAATGTGATTTTAAACAGTTGTAATTCCACAGTGAGGGCTTCCAATGGTTTCACATCCATGCTATGTTGGGCACTTTCACAACAAAGTGGAAACACATTTTTTAAACCTGGCGAGAACAGGCTATTACGTTTCCCCTGCCATCTTGTTCGAACAGTGTAAATGCCTCCCACAATTATCTATTGCAGAAGTGATTGTTCCGATGGAACATATCTGCTTTTTAGGGATCCATTGGTTCAATGCCAGTATGAAAATGACATGCTGGTGTTATGGAGCAGATCTTGGATTGATAGGTCCCATGATGCACGGTATATCATTGAGTGTGTTTGGCTAGTGATCAAGGGGATGTGTTGAATTTGAACATAGACTTTCAATTGGACAGAGCCAGCCTGGCAATTTTTGTGAAAAGTTGTCAGCTGTGGTATACTTACTTGCCCTTATCACAATGGTACCTTTCACACTGGATAACATGCAAGTCTATGAAGATCTGGCGTGGCTTGGTTTTTCTAATGCAAGGCATGCTCCATCAGCATCCCGGCTTGTAGAATGTGCATTTGTTCGCTCTTCCCTATCTGCCAGATATCAGCCACATGTCTAAGTGTCTGCTAAGCCAGATCACTTCTGGGTAATATTGTGGGAGTGAGTGATCTGCGATCCCAAGGGAGCTCTTTCACGGAGGCAAAATATCCATAGGGTGGCGTTGGTTGTTGCCTGATTGAAATATTCCAGTTTAGTTGGCCATGTCAAGTGCTTATAAGTAGTAACATGAGCTCTATGTGTGGGTCTGCTGTAGGTGTTAATTGTCAATGGCACAGCAATGTTTGCTTGCAGATGGGAACCTCATGTGCCCAAACTATTAGAATACACTGGCTAAGGGTGTGGGGTGCATGTTGCTCAAAGAGGTGTATTATTTTCTCCAAATAGTCAGCTGCGTTGTCTGCAGTCTAATCAATGAGATCTTTGGTGAGTCAATTGCAGACAGTGTAGCTGGAAAGCATCTAGTGCCTTAGAGCATAGGAGTTTGAAAATTTTAGTGGGCAATTAGCGAGAGCCCAGTTGGTGGTTTTCAATTGAATGTCAGGGTCGTTGGTGACAGAATTCTAGGATGGTCCCATGTCTATCTCAGTGTTTTAACAACCCAGGTCTGTAAGATTTTCAATGCCAAGTGATCCTCGATCAAGCACCTTCTCTGTGTGAGCCAGTTCCAGAGTTTTTGTCATGATGCTAGATTAAGCCTATCACTCAGGCCTCTTTTCTAGAAGTATACTGTTTATGGGTCTCAATGCTTTTCTCGCATGGTATGTTCTTTCCTTGTATGAACTTTTTTTCCATGTCCCAGAAGGGCTCTACGGAAGATGCAGATTGCTTTACAATGGATCCTTTTTTTGGCCAGAAAGCGTGTTGTGTTGAATATACAAGGATATCTTATTGCTGTGTTCTGCGTGGAAGTTTGTTAGTGAGGGAATCTAGCATACCAAATGTGGTTGCATATCTATTGTTTCCTATGTTTATTTTTAGGGCATGTGGTCTCAATATGTATTTTGTGTTGTTTTCCTTTTACAGTAATGTTTAGAATAGGCTCTATAATGTTTCTTCTCCTTTCAAACTAATCTGAATAGACATGATTACATAATTGTTTTATTATTTTTAGTTTGTTATATGTTTTTCTATTAGCTTTTCTTTTGGAACTAAATGTCACATTTAATGAAACATGGAAGCAACCGATCTGTACGAGGCACCAGCGGTGTCACATGGTATTGAAAATATAAACAGTAGGTATGAGCAGGCGATAGTGGAAAGTTAAAGCAATCTTAGAGAAGGAAAATGGTGCTCATTCAGGTGGGAGCCTTACAAAAGATTCCAGGTTAAGTGATAGGCATTGTGGAAATACCTCTGTCAAAGTTAATCTCACCAATGGTTTGAGAAATAACTGGTCCCCTTCCTGACACTAGACATTGGACTGTTATATTTGAGAGCTTTCTTTAGGTTATACTTTCAATCACAACATTATAACTTATACAAGTGTAGGTCTGGTGCATGGTTATGGTCGTTGCAGGGTTGCTCTGGTAGATTGAGCATGTAGCTCTGCAGATTAGGCTGTCTCTGTCTTTACTGCAAATGATCATAGAATCTGTGTTTCTCCAACATAAGATAATTAATGTTGGCATAGCTGATTATGGATAATACCAAACATATGATGGTGAGTATTCAATAGGAAAAGGTGAATACAGGCATTACCTACCTGATCAAAAATAGTTGGTGGAAATATTTCTGTACCAATGCTTTGATTTGTGGTTTCAAAGTAAGTCAATTATCCACAAGTATTCCAAGATGAATTTGAGGTTTACGGGCAAGTATCCAGTGTTGTGGGCCATGGGACTCTTGGTTGTGGTAGGGAATGATTAGGATGTCCACCTTTTCTGAATCATTGTAAATAATCATGGTATTCACTTGAGTGAGGACATTTAATGAGAGAAAAGTCTGTGCTCTTGCTGGTGTTCATTTTGAAAATGATATATCATGTGTCTAGTTGTATCAGGTGAGCTTATGCCCTTTGAAGAGTCCCATGAGTTAGGTCATACATATGTTAATAAGTACATGTGATAAGCTTGACCCTTGCAGTATCCACAGGTTATGTCCTGTGAGATTGCCCTGAAAGACAATAGACCTGTGTGGCACAGTGCAGCTTGATCCACCTTCATTATTAGTGATGTGTGGATGAAAGCTACTGAGATCTTTATTTTTATTTTTAATTCATTGTCTTGAGCACACAATGAACTTTTCACATCATATAATGTGTACAATATTTCATCTACTTACAATAAATCAAATTCCCACACAATGAATCCCATTATACCATTCCAAATTCTACTATACCACTAATCTTATACTCAATACAGTTCATCATACAATTCATAACAATAGGGTACAACCCTAGATATGCACAATCCTAAATCACTAAATGTATTTCCTGAACTTTCATTATTTTGGTTTAATATATACATTTAAATACATTTAATATTGATATATTTTTGGTATGATCCGTTGATTATATACTTAATTCAATTGAAACAACTTTCCACCAATTGCCATAGGGTTAACCATACTATATTTAGGGATAAATACTTTCCACTTAAACACATTTCCCAAAATGACCGTTTGTGCCCAAGATGTCGCAGGTACAGACTTCCAAAACCTAAACAGCAAGTTAAGAGCTGTCTATGAGTTTCAATTACTTTATCAATTCTACATAGTCTACATATTCTATTATTACTGGGTGCCCCCATTCTGGGTCATGTAACTGCAAGCGTTGATAGAAGATGTAATCTAAGTAGTAAGATAAATCATCTTTACTAAAGTAAAGGATTGACAATTAAATACTTCTGCTGCTTTCTATAAGTCCAAGTGTTCCTGGAATTACCAATATTCAAATTTAATGTATCATCCCGATCCAATCACAAGGACGCAGCCTATAGACACATTGTGCATGTAATTCATGGAAATCTAAGTTTCAATCAGGGCTCCAATCAATCTCCTCAAATCGAGATAAGTACATACTTATGAACTTTTCCAATAAGTGCACGACGGAGGGCCACATGTTTTCCTTCAACACATTCAACAATGGGCACATAGGCTCTTTAATAGCTATAATAAAAAGGATCCCCCTCATTTTCCTGAGAATCCCAAATAGGGACATAAGGCCTAATTCTATTTGTATTGCTTCATTTGGAATACGCTGCACTAGACCTAGTATGCAATGCCATCATTTAGCCTCCACCTCAGATCACAAATATACCTAGCCTCCAGACCATAGAGTGCCGCCTTTATGCATCTTGTTTATAAACCATGATGACACCTTTCCGTGTATATCATGTTGTACGGTCTGCAAAACCTTTTGTCATTTACATCAGGGACTGATATTTTATTCCTACCTCCTTTGTTTTCTATTTCATACCCCAAATATTTGTAGGAGGATACTATGACAAATCAACAATGATTCCTCCCAAAAACCTGGCCTGGCACCCTTCTCATGTGGCCAGGGAAAGGCAGACACTTTCTGATCCCGACCCTGAGGGTGCTGTTCTGCTGGAGGATCACATTAGGGTGGAAGCAGGTCAGGAGGAATGGGAAACTAGAAATTAGAAAAACACATTTTTCCATTAGGGACTTCAATAATAGGACCCATAAATCCCTAGGTACTTGGACGAAGAAGAGGGTTCAGGAAGCACAGTGTTGCATCAGTATTCAGTTCATTAATTCAGATGAACCACACCTAAGGGAGAAAGAGAGGTTTACAATTCACACTCAGGTGCAGGCCATAAAAGAAGAAGAGGAGTTGGCATTGTTGGTGAAGAGTAGAGGAAGTGAGAAGCAGAAGCAGCATAATTTGTGCTGGCAGTTCAGGCAGAAGCGGGTGGAGCGAGGAGACACCAGGAGCACAGATTTTCAGATATCAGCTGCCTGTCCTGAGAGGGTCTGTGCCTCTGGAAATCTGAAGTGCAGAGGTTGTGCAGAGGGAAGTGTGCAGGTGGAAAGCCTCTCACTTGTGACCTGTTCTGCAGAGGTTGCCCTGCAGAAGTTGCGCAAGAGGCTATCTCAGGTGGCATGCCTGCACCCAAGGGCCTCCAGGTTGTCTCTGGTGGCTGGAGTGCACCAAAGGACCTCAGGAGCAAGAGAAGCTCCAATTGGAAGTGGGGTGGGCAAAGGTAGACTTACCAAAGCAGTTTGCTGGGTCGTGAGGAGCCAGATAAGCAAAGTTCCTGTAATCGGCAAGGGGAACAGAGGCACAAGTCTGATCCGGGGAGTTCAAAGGTTGGCAGTGGCCCCGGAGCTCTCTGTTGCCACTTGCGTGAGAGATGCAGGTATTTGGCAAGTGAACAGTGCTCGCGTAGAAGCAGAATTAGTGTAACACAGCAGAAGCAGCACTGTGAATGAACGTGATTCACACGTTGCATTGTACCAAACTTGTACAAATATGCAAAAGAAGTACTTGCCTGTGAATGAAAGTGATTCACATGTTACTTTTGAATACCAAACTATTGTAAGGCAGCAGCAGAGGCCCTTGTGCATGAGTGAAAGTGATCCTCAGGTTTATTCTGAATACCAAACTGGGAAAAACAGCAAGAGCCTATTATGTCAAAGCCAAATCACTGTAACCTTGAAAGTGTGATTCTGTGGAAAATCCAAATACCCATTGGTGTAACATTGTTAAGAGTTCATTTCAATAAGCATTGCCCAGGCAGGGCAATGGACTGATATTCCTATCAGTCTTTGGTTGCTTGTGTAATGGGGGAAAAAACAGTGGCAAAAAGGCAGCCCTTCTCAGAAAAAGGTAGCCAGAAGGAGAGGAGCATCATTTGCAGAAGAGTATTAAAGTGCATCAATGTGAATCTTTTTTTTCCTGAAAAACTGTTCAAAGTTTTGAAGCTGCAGTCTCTAGAATGCTCTGAAGCTGTTGTAAACCTATTATTGGTTGACATTGACAACAAAAGCACTTGTTGTTGTGAAAAGATGTTCAGGCAAGGCAGTATACCAGGATGGAAAATCGCTGTTAATTATAAGCCTGGCATGAAAGCAAGCCAGGCGGAAGTTGACGGAGTGCTAAAACGTGGTCTGGCCAGAAACACATTATGTTGTCAGTGGTTCTGGAGGAGGAGTCGTGCAAAGCTGTTACACAGAAGTTGTATTTATTTGAGTTTTCACAAGGGCAAATCATCCTGACTAAGACACTCATTCTTACCATTGAGGAACTGAGAACCTGTTTAAAAAAGGAGAAACATATCTTCTGTGTTGGAACTTTCTGTTGACAAACTGAAGTTGAACGGAACTGTATTGGAACTTTGTTACAAATAAGGATTTCCTTGTGTTCTTTTCCTGAACTGTGAAGCAGAATAACATTTAAACCTGGGAAAGGGTGCTGGGGACCGCCGATGCAACACTGGACCATGGCCTCTGGCTGGAGGCATTGCACAGGGCCTGGGAGTAACCCCCCTGCCTCCGCAGGGCAGCGTTTGCTCACGGGGGTGTGTGGGACCTGAGGAGCTGTGCGGGAGGTGAGGCATGCACCGCCTGGCCCCTGGTGCTGCCCATGCACTACTGTGCGGATACCACCACAACTCCACCAATAGTGGTAAGCAGGGAGCGGACAAGGGCTGGATGAAACAACCCTCCATGCCACAAAGGACTATGCAACCCCTATGGTGGCCTGCCATGGTGCAAATTATACAAGTGGCACAATAAATCTGGCTGTGGGCACACAGAAGCCGGCACAAGGAGGCTCTGCTGGATTTTGCAGCCTGGAGGCCATAGCTGCCCAAGGAGACCACGAAAGCAGAAGAAACTAGGGCTCTGAAGTAAGCCCAACGGTGCCACAATCTTGGTCACCCGGGCAAAGACCGTCTGCCCTACAGATCCTGCGCCAATACAGGTCGGAGCATACCCCCGCAGACAAGGAAGGGGGAGGCTTTGAGTCACAAAGCCCACATGGGGCACTGTACCAGGGTCAGCCCTCCAGGTAATACCATCGGGGGTGACACCAACTAGGGCGCAGAGAGGTGGCACAGGGGGCGCAATACAACCTGACCCCTTCCACATCGGACGCTGTGAAGCGATGGGACTACCCTGAAAGGTATTAAGTTGAACGTGCCCAAAGAAGATCATCTCCCTGGAAGCGAACCACTGGGCCACCCACACTCACGAGGCTGGGCCCCTGACAGTGGCAATTCACCACCGTGCCCGGAGCCGAGGGCTCCCCCCTCAGCATAGCGCTAAACATGACAACAAAGCTCAACAAAACCAAAGGGAAACAGCCCACAATGGATGACTACGCAAAGACCCCGCAACTAACAGAGGGTGCCAGGAGCAAGGACAGAAGCGCCCAACTCAACGTATCACCAGCGGGGGACGACCGGAAGATCCTGGAAGCCCTAGCGGACCTGAAGGCGGCGTGGGAAACAAAACTGGAAGCCACCATGACCATACTGAAGGTGGCGCTGGAATCCAAAATAGACGCAGTGCAAATAGACCTGAACCTCCTCAGACAAGACGTGAGGGCAATAGCTGACCGCACAGGAGAACTGGAGAAAGGAGTAGAGGCCAACACAGCGGCTCATGCCTCACACGCCTCGGAGATCCACACGTTGCAACAGCAGGTGGGCAACCTGGAGAGCAGAGCTGAAGAGGCAGAAGGAAGAGTGCGAAGGAACAATGTACGCATCATGGGGCTTCCTGAAGGAGAAGAGGGGGCGAACCCCACAGAGTATTTGAATCCCTGTTCCTGAAAGAGATTGAAGGGGGCACACTGACTCAGGGATTTGCGGTGGAGAGGGCGCACAGAGCCCTGGCAAGGAGACCCCCCCGGGGTCCCACCCGAGACCCATCATCGCTAAAATATTAAACTACCACGACAGGGAACGGATACTGGAATACTTCTGCAAGGGAGGCACAATCCAGAGGGCATCCGCCTCAATAACAGCATACCCTGACAATACTCTCCTGGTACAACAAAGGAGACTTAATTTTGGTGTAGTTAAGAGGAGGCTAAGGGAATCGGGCCACAGGTACATATTGATGTACTCAGCGAGACTGAAGATATTTCACAAGAACAGAACACTGTTTTTTGACACCCCAGAGTAGGCGGCGGATTGGCAGGATTCACAAAATTGCCCAGAAGGAAAGGAAGACCAGAAAGGAAGCAGTGCAGATAAATGACGCTGTGACCCGGCGAGTAAGGTGCTGTATAAAGATGCATCAATGGGACTTGATTATAGTCGTGCTAGATAATGGGAAAGCAGAGTATGATGATGCATGACAGGGAGTAGACGAGCACCCGACCTCAGACCCCCTTAGATAGGTTAGTTTGGTTACCAGTAGTGCGGTAACCTCCTGCTGGGTGTCCGGTAGCGGTGTAGCTGCACATGACCAAATGCGGGATCGCCTAAGATCCAGGGATGGAGCTGGGCAATTGTTGGGGTTGGGATGGGAGGCAAGAGGGGAGGGAGTTGGGGAGTTTGTAGTGGTAGTGGTTAGGGAATGAGCATGTACCCGCGCACCTCCGCGCGTAATCCAAGATGAGCATTCTCGGGCTGGGCACACTGGAGGGAGGGAAAGGAGGAGAGACCAAAAAGGGGATGGGTGATTTTAGAATGATAATCTGGAACGTCAGGGGGCTCAATACCTATCTGAAGAGAAATAAAGTGATGATGTACCTGAGGAGGCAAAAAATATATATAGCCTTGTTGCAAGAGACCCACCTCATGAAGGAGAACAGGAGGTAATTAAAAAAAAAGTGGAAGGGCACTACTGTGGGTGCCACCTACTCAGCATATGCCAGGGGGGTGATTATATGGGTTGCACCTCAGGTGCCTCTGCAGATACTACAGACAGTGGTGGAGCCAGATGGGAGGATGGTGATGCTTCGGGGACTCTTGGAAAACAGGTAAATAAGCATCATAAATACATATGCCCCTAATCAAGATACTGTGACTTAATACAAAACGCTATATGGGAAGATTAGCCCCCTAGCGAACGAGTTGGTCATTTGGGGGCGGGATTTTAACTGTACGTTAGACCCTAAACTAGATAGATCGGACACGAAATTTGATAAACCCACACCCGCAGCGAGGCTCTACGGGCCCTCCTGAGGGATTTTGGGCTTGAAGACACACGGAGGCAGCAGCACCCAACAGCAAGACACTACTCTCACTATGCGGCCCCACATAATCTATACACGAGGTTGGATTATATGTTCACTACCCCCGGAATAACTAGGGAGGTGGTGGGCTCAGAATACAAAGCCAGAATACTGTCGGACCACTCCCCCATGGTCCTGGAGTGGAGGCATCAGCCCCCAAGAGCCAGAGTCCCCACATGGAGACTCAGAGCTGAGGCCCTGAGAGACGCTTCATTCCCAGAGGACCTTCGGGAGGAGATAATGAGCTATTTTGAATTTAACACAGGGAGCGTGGAATCGGAAGGGACCCTGTGGGAATCCTTCAAGGTGGTAATCAGGGGGGCGGCTTTTTCCATATCTAAAGGGCTCCGGAGAGATATAGAGCGGGAGTTGCAGGATATTGAGAAGAGATTGGAAATAATAATGGAGAAAGAGGGGACCTTCCAGGAACAAGCGGAAGGGTCGAGCCAGTTGCAATTGTCGGGTGGAGAGCTATGGGACAGGCTCAGTAACCTGAATTATAAGAAATATATTGAACAGCAACATGCCAGTGGGGACAAACCAGGGAGGCTGCTAGCGTGGCTATATAAAAATGAGGAACATAGGCCTGCAATTATGGAGATAGTGGGGGAGGCGGGACAGGTCTGCAATGCCCAGTAAACGCTGAACGAGAGATTCCTCGAATTTTACAAACACCTCTATGAAGACGTGGGGGAGGACATGGAAAGCAAAACTCATGAGGTCCTAGAAAATATAGGATTGCCCCAACTAAGCACAGAAGACTAAGAGAACTTAGAAGCCCAAGTTACGCTGGAGGAATTAGAGGCAGTGGTGATGCATCTACCCATGTGCAAAGCCCCAGGCATGGACGGGCTCCCCAGCGAGTTTTATAAAATGTACAGACAAGAGATCCTTCCCCCGCTTCTGGCCATGTTGAACGAGGCATATGAGATTGGAAGACTGCTGGAATCCCTGAGAGAGGCGATGATCATCCCCCTCCTTAAGCCAGGCAAGCCCAGCGCGGACTGCGGGTCGTACAGACCACTGTTCATGCTGAACCAAGACAGTAAGATCCTTACAACAGTACTCGCAAATAGACTTAGCCAATGATAAACAAAGTAATACACCAAGACCAAACAGGATATGTTCCAGGTAGAAGCATATCCGACAACCATAGGAGGCTCCATCCTATTATAGAGCAGACAGAGGGTGACCCAGACAAAATAGCAGTAGTCTCATTGGATGCAGTCAATGCATTTGTCTCGGTCCGATGGCCATGGCTGATGGTGGCTCTAAAGGGATTCAGGATGGGACCTGGGTACTTGCGGTGGATGAAGATGCTTTATAGTTCCCCCACAGCCAGAGTAAGAACGGGGAAGATCATATTGGAGAGTGGGCAATTAAGCAGAGGTACGAGGCAGGGCTGTGCATGGTCACCAATGTTGTATATACTAGCACTCAAGCCCCTGGCTATCTACCTCAGACAACAGTACAGCGAGATAGGGGTGCACACCAAAGGGGGACCGCACCTAATATCGCTATATGCAGATGATATGCTCATATAGCTGCGCTACCCGGAGGAGAACCTGCAATACATCTTAGAAGTGATGGAACGTTATGCTGCCTTCTCCGGGATAATGGTCAACCCCAATAAATCAACCATGTTTCCCTTGGGCAGATACAAAGGCATTCACCTGACAAACCTACCCACTCTGCAGATAGCTTATCAGACCGAAATGTTTAGATACCTGGGGATTAACATCTATCATACGGCAGCGGCTGAGCACAAACACAACACAGAGAAAGCTCTGGAAGGCGTTAAAAATAGCATGGAATTCTGGGCTAAACTACCCCTGGCTGTGGTAGGGAGGGCGGCCCTGCTGAAAATGGTGGTCCTGCCCAGGCTACTGCACTTCTTTACAAACATCCCATACATGGTGCCCAGGCGCTTCTTTACTAAAATGCAAAGCCTGTGCAGGGGCTTCCTGTGGCATAACACAAGAAACAGAGTGGCCCTGTGGAAACTACAGAACGCATATGATAGAAGGGGGAGTAGGTTACCAAACTTTGAGTTATGCCACTTTACGGCGCAACTACAACATGTAGCCAGGTGGCTGGCGGAAGACAAGACGGTAGAATCCAGGCTGCTGAAGGTGGAGAGTGCCCCTTATTTTTCACGAGAACTAATATGGCTACCCAAATCAGAGATGCGGGGGAGACCAGGATTGCTGAAACTGGGCTAGTAGGTCTGGCACAAAGCGTGCCGGTCCATGGGTGGCCCAGCCCCGTGCTCCCCGCAGGCGCCACTTGTGGCGCTATGCAGAGAAGATGTCCAACTCCGAAGAATGATGCAGAAATATTGGGAGCCAGTGGGCCTAGCCACCCTGGGGGACATCTGGCAGGTAGGGGAGGCCATAGATTTCCAAACAATAGTAGACGGAACCGGGGTACAGCTAGGACAGCACATCACATATAACAGAATAGTCAACAAAGTCAAAGAAACATGGTCTGAAATTGTGCTGTCGGAGCTACCGGATATGGCTATCGAATCAATGTATGACATCTCGGAGGGGGGGCATGAAATATCCAGGCTATATGTACTAGCTATGTCAAGAGTGGGAAAAGAGCTGCTCGAACTAAGGCGGGATTGGGAGGAGGAGGCAGGAGAAGCCATGCAAGACGGGCAATGGGAGAGGGCCCAAAGATACCACAAGAAGGTGTCTAGAAATGCCAGGTTACAACAAATCCAACCATATGTCACTCATGGAGCATATATGACCCCCCAGATGATAGCGAAATTTGGAAATACAGAGGTACAAAAATGCCCTAAGTGTGGAGAGGAGAGAGCCGAGATGATCCACATGTTCTGGGCATGCCCGGAGGTCGGGAAGTTTTGGGGGGAAGTTAAACTCAAGCTGTCCGAGAAGGGGATTAAATTAGACACAGAATCCATATGGAAAATGCATTTACCAGGCCACGTAATTTGAAACATATATGCAAACTCAAAGACTTAGCATACATCCTGGGCAAGAGGAGAATCGCCATGAGCTGGAAAGCCGCTTACAGACCTAGAGTGGAGAGGTGGTGGGAGGACCTCGTTAAGTGGGCAGACGTGGAGACAATGGCATGGCACTAGGCGGCTAGCAAAGAGGAGGGTGAAGAAGTGGGACCACTGATGGAATGGAGACAAATGATAGCCTTGCTGCATGGGTGCAACCGAAGTGACCCCAGTGACAAGGACCTGCTCGGGAACCATGAGAGGACTGACCCTGAGCAACAGAAACCGGAGGTACAAAGGGGAGTGCTCGAGTTTATGGGGGACGGAGGGGGAAGACATTATAGAGACAAACATGTAATGCATATTGTGATACACATGTAACTGTAAATGTCGGGAGTGTAAGTTATATGTTGTTTGTGGAAAATTAATAAAACCTTTTAAAAAAAATTTAAAAACCTGGGAAAGGGGAGTTCGCCCATATTATGAAGAGAGACTGTAGTCACATTTTAAATTCAATCACTATTGTTTTGAACTGCCAGACCTTTACTTGTTATATGTATAACTCTGAGGGACATGTATCCCTTTTTAGAGTGTTTCATTTGGTGTATTTAAAGTAGGGAAATCCTTGTCAGGTTAGGGATAGTGAGGTGTTCATCCAATTTTATACTATTATAAAATGGCATTTTTTGAGAGAACTTCACAACGTGGTCCGCCACAAATTTTTGAACCCTCACAATACCATTGCAATGTTGCCAACATTAAGGTACTCAGATCTCTAAAACAATGAGAACTAAGAAGATGTTGACCTCTAATTTGTGTTTGCGATCAACCTAGATGGAAAGGAGTGCACATTCTATTACTCTCATTGGTCCAGAACCTCTTGCTGGACTGAACCTGTTCCAAGATTACATTGTACACAAAGGATTTGAGGATTTTAGTAGGGCATAGTATTTTGGAAATTGGACGGTGCTCCAGATGTGTTTCCGAGGAGTGTTTGTTGAACTATTCTGGTTTACTGTAAGGAGTTAATTAGTTCACAGTGCCCACAGACTCAACTTCCCTTGCTAAGGATGTATTGTATGTGTCTGACAGTCAGGAGTTTGTTGGTAAGACTGCTTTAACTGCTCTCCGTGACCAGTTCAGAGTAATCAGGGTGGGATATGGCCTTGAAGTAGTTGAACCTATGGCTTGCTGAATATTTCTAACCTTGCTTCTAAAATAATTATCAGTTTTTGAGAGGGTTTACAGGTATTGTTTCAAAAAGTTGGGTTTCACATCGCCTTGATGATTTTGAATGCAATTTCTTGGCCTACAAGATTGCTACTTTGTAGTATCATATCTGTCACTTGTAAGCTATTTTGTTGAACTATTAATAGAGTTTCCTCCATGGTTATTCAACATTTCTGCTTGTTTTCTTCAGAGTTAAGAGCTATGGATTGAACCAAGTTGCTGACAATTTTTTTCTCAAATATGGGGATTTGATCATGATCCACAACTGTATTCAGTAATTTAGTTGTGAACTGTCTCTGCTTGTACCTCAGAAAGCCACTAATCTACTGGTGATAAGCAATTTTAGTGAACTCCATTAGAGTAGCAAGGGTAGATATAGTGAAGACTAAGAGTATGGAATTACTCATGTTTATATGGTAAAAAGGCAACACACAGTTCCTAACAATTTCTACTTTGATGCAAGTTTGGGATAATAATGTAATCAAAGTATCTCCATAGGTAGAACCACATTTGTTTATAGCAGTGGGGTCGCAACAATTAATTTTCTTATGATTCATGGAGTTCATTAACCAAAATCTGTGGATTTGAAAATATTAATAATATTGAGAGTGACCATCTTCCCCTCATCCTGACCTTTTCCTAATTAGACCTAGGTCTCTCTATCACCTCCAGTATTTCAAAATAAAAATGCATGCGTCTAGCTCTAATCTAGAAAAAAAGTTCCAAATGTAGCCCAAACAGAGATCTGGACATTTTTGGACACCAATAAAATTTCTCCATAGATATAGAGATTTCCTTCTTTGTACTCTGGTAAAGGCATACAGTATGTGATGTTATGGTGAGGGAGAAAACTTGGATGAACAAGGTCGGTTGGACTCTGATACCATGATACAAAAAAATAACTGTTAGGGATTCAAAAGTTCTCGTAGCCCTGTCCGCCATTAACATCATCCCTTAAAAAATGCTGCAAACATTTATGCAACAAGAAAAAGGCTGAACATAAATTGATGGCTAAGAAATGATCAATGCCATTTCTGATGCAAAGTCTAACAAATGTGGGAAATTGGTAGCTAAGCATTTCTCAAGGCAAACACTCAACTATTCTCTGGGTAACAATGTCAAAGTCTAGCACTGGTTTGATCACTTTTTGAATATCTATATTGAGGATAGGTCTACAAATAATTTGGGAAACATTCACCCAGATATTAACACAAGAATGAGAAAAGACAAATCACTAATGCTTTATGGTCTTAAAACTGGAGGCAATTATTACCAAAGTTGTTTCTCAATCACCAAACCATAGTAGAATGTTGATTGGAATTTCTGTCAACTTATTTAAGGTGTGACCAGATTTCTGGCATCTCTTTTCTTAGTAGTCATGAAATGCATTTCTAGATCTGTCTATAAGTGTCTATTATAGAAAAACGTATAACTGTGCACCTTTTGTTAAAAATGGAGACAGAACCCTACTAGTATTGCATAGATCAAATTCCCAGTTGTGCCAATATTTTCTGGTATACTGTTGCATGTTAGACTCTGGCAATGGTCAGACAGAAATAAACATATTTGAGATGATACCCAATATAGCTTTAAAGAGAGGCTATGCACTAGATCATACATTTTCATCATTCATAACTGTATCAAGTACATCCTGATAAACAAAACAGCTTTACATCTCACCTTTATGGAGCTAGCCATAGTCCTCTGCTCTTTCGAGAGAAGACTGTTTCGGAGGATCCTTGGGGACTTGCAAATTCCCAATAAGATACTTTGACTGAACAAATATCTTCACGTTAACAATTATGTCACATGAAGTACACACAGACGACTGAACTCAAGTTTACTCTTTGTTCATTTATTAAATCAAAAGGAGGGGTGGAAGAAGGCCTAACATGCCCTATACTAAGGTGGGATTTCCCTACCTAAACACAGCTAAGGTTATTCTATGTCAGGATGTCTAAAGTAAATGTCTGTCTGTGTTAAAAACCTATACCTGCCCTTGTATCTATTTGTATGCAATGTGTAGGGATGCCAGCTTCAAAATCATAAGTGTTTAAATAACAGTTCCAAGCTTCTTCCCGTTCTGGGTTAGAAAGGATCTCCCTTCCCCACGATTCATGATAGTCCACAAAGCACAAAAGTGATCTCCGTTCTCCAAGGTTTCAGAGTATTTCACAAATCACAAAGGGGTCTCACTTCCCCAAGACTTCACGTCTTTCAACAATTTCCCAAAGTTCAAAAGAAACAAAGGGGTTTACCTTCCCCAAGACTGCAGGATAGTTCACACTAGGTTTCCTTCAGATTCACCCACAATCTCTGTTGCAGGTATTTCAATTGACTTTTCCATAGGATGGTGTCCTCGGTCTAGGTGCAGTTATTGGACCACACGGTCCACCCATTACAGGACACACACTCGACACACCTAACTGGTTTCTCTTCCCCTTCTTGTTTCAGTTTTACAGTGGGATTCAGTTCAGGTTCTCGTCACAACCTCTTGATGCTTTACATTTATTTTCTGGCCACTATGCACATGTTACACTTTCCCATATTCTTGTGACTCTTGCCAATACTCGTTTCTCTCCAAACCACACAAGTCTGCCACTAATCACATGTTGCACTTTCCCATATTCTTGTGGCTCTTGCCAATACTTGTTTCTCCCCAAACCACACAATTTTGTGATTTAGTTCATATAGCTCTGGCCAATGTTTCTTCTTCCAAAACACACAGTTCCTTGATATTCATATGGCTCTAGCCAATGTTTGTTCTCTCAATGTACATAGTTCTTGGATATTCATATGTTTCCACACAAGTGTGTTCATTCAGATCAGAATTCAAAGTTCTTACTTTCATACGGATCAGTATTCGAAACCGCTTGTTTGAAATGTCTTCTGTATTTGCTATTTCTTTACACAGGCCACCTGTCCTATCTTATGCAGATGATTCCAGTCTAATTGTGAGCACACCTCACGCTTTGTAAATCCTACTGAATCTATAAAGACTGTGTGCTGGAGAATTGTCTATACATATTGTTAAACACAGGATTATTGATATGGGACAGATAAGCAATATTATTCTTTCAAGTTGAAAAGGGTTACATTAGAGCAACTACAAGAGGTTACATATGTGACAGTACACATTTCAGAGAATCTCCAATTGGTTCCATATATCTACAAGCAATATTTACTAATGACTCAGGCTTCTAGGGATTTTTTCAAGACATTGATGCTGTGGTTACTGTTTCCAAAGCTAAAGCCCATTCTATGTCTATATAACAGTGATTGTTTGGGGTCATGCTTACACTTCCATGATAGAAACAGCAGAAAACCACTTTCTCATATGATTGTAGGCCTTTCTGGGGGCACTCTAACCATTGCCTTACATAAAATAAATGGCATTGACTATCTAGAGGAGATTATCATCACCTCTCCAATTATCCAAGTTTGTAAGATTTGATCTGATGATATTTTGATCTTAACACAACATATCTAAATAGAATAGCTGCAGAGTGATATCACATTGTGTTTTCTGGCTGAATTATATATATAAAAAGGGCTAGGTAACACCCATCATGAGTGAAAGTTCAAAACCTTCGATACAACCAAATGATAAGCATATTATTCCGGAAGATATATGTAAATTAACGAGATTCTAACAGAAGAACAATCAATTTACCACATCAAAACTGAAATTGCACTGCATATTGTTCCCATTTCTCTGACCAGTCAAATGGAGAGCTTCTTCTGGACATTGAGATATTCTCAATTTATCCTAATAACAAATTTGAGTTGTAATCTTCTTGCTATGACAGGAAAGTACCCAAGGCTAGATTTTAATGAATGCTGACACAATACTAACATAGATGGACTTTTTTGTTCTACTGAGCTTGGTATTCTATTTGGGGGAGAAATACACTTTTACCTTTATTAAAATCTAGAAACCTATATGAATGCCATCAGGCTGTTCTCTTTAACTCATATACGAACATGTAGTATGTAGGGCTATACATTCTATTATTCTGAAGTTGTTTGTAAAGCTAATCATGATTTGTACAACCATGGACTTGGTTGATGTTAATATATCACAGCTTAATACCTTAATATCAGTACTTTACACATTGTAATCCTTGCTTTTATGATTTGTATGTTGTTATTGATTCTTATGTGTCAATTTGAAATATTTCTTTAGAGGTTATGAAGTATTAAAGATAGTGGTGTATTATTGTTTTTGGACCTTACACCGTAATACAGCAATATGTTTTTGTATCATAATGGTAGGATTGTCACGTGGCCAATATAACAGTTTCTTGTCGTTCTACTGTGCTCCTTTGCCCCCCCTCCCCATCTTATCTTGTGGCACCTGGAAACACATGTGTATCGGCGCCACACAAATGTCCAATAGAAAAATAAATACATAAGGGTAAATATGTTTTCTCACTTTCCTTCCAGAAAGTTCTTATTTATTGTTGAATATCTAGTGTTAATATACGCCATTGCAATATATAAAGTAATTCACTTTTTCTGTTGACATGTAGCACAGTTGCAACTTATGTTTTAGTCAACATTTTAATTCAGAATATGAAATTGTGTTTATGGCTCACATTTATGCTGAAATAAAGATTTTCATTAAACAGACTGACTCAGTAAGAGACAACCTCACTATGTTTTACCCGAGGGGGTTTCTTGAATCTGTCATGCAAACATTTTTTGTCAGGGAAAGAAAATTCAAGTCGCTGACTCAAGTGACATCAATACCGCTGATATTTTACTCTAAGTCTCTAGAAAATTCAAATGGATCGTACTCACTGTACACACCTATTCCTATTTACCCGAGAGAGACAACATAATTCACATACACGTACACACAGGGCTTTAAGTGAGCCGGGGCAGAGCCCCGGCAGTCTCTAAAAAATGTCACTGAGACAGAGCGATGTCACAACTCCCCAAAGCCCCCAGTAGCCCCATCTGATGAGGCTGCAAGAGACCAAGGTTTTGTTTTCAAAATCCTGAAGCTATCGATCCAGTGCAGTAACTTCAGATCACAGCCACCAGCCTGGACTTGGGTCTGTCTCTGACTGGAATGCCTTGCATGCATTGTGCCTAGAAAGTGTCCTGCTTGTTTGGCAGTCACAGTGCCCACCCCTTCAGTACTGTACCTAATAAAGTCGATTTGCCACGTTCTCAGTAAGTGCAGGAGGGCAACGTCAAAAAGACAGCTAAGAGCATGTGCTATAACAGAGATGAACTCGAAGGTTTTGAAAGTTCCACGATTTTTTTAATTCTTTGCATTTGATTTACAAGGACACGACTTTTAATGATAATATGTGATGCTAAAATAGGTCATTGTGATTGGTTCATGCACGATTTCATTGAAAAAATACTTGCTCGCCCAAAGATCATAGAATATTTCATAACAATTAAATCACCATAGGCTTAACCTTATTTAGATTGCATACTAACTCCAAGGGAAAAAAATGTTTTATTTGAAATTCGGATTCATTTTTGCCCCAATGAAATAGAGACAGTAATTAATGTAATTATCTTTCCATTGTTCGATAATAAAAGGGATACAATGGCTGGTTACCCTCCTCAACAAGCTCTTTAAGAGCTTCTTTGATTTTCTGTAAAATGCCTAATACAATTCTTGTCCTTTTTGGGTTCTCTATTTATGTAAATATTGCTTGGTTAAGGAGGGCACGATGTTTTAAACATTCACAGTAATAACAGTATGATGTGTAAGTTCAGCTTAGGCAAATTGATTAATATTGCATGATCATACATTGTTTTACGTTATGCTTTATCCATTTTAAAGGGCATTGTCTAGAGTTCTTTAAAAAAAAATATATCTAATCATAGTGACATGAAGGTTTTGTGATACTGCTTAGTTGATCTACAATATGATAAAAGGCCAAGCTTGAGTTTGTCTGAGGCAATCAGGCGCAGTAGAAACGTTTGCCTTAGGATATATTGTGGTCCTACTGTTATGAATGAAAACCTACTGTAGCTTCTGTATCCAACTGATAACGTCCTACGACAATAAAAATATGACACTAATAAAATATATACATTTAGAAAAACATAGACAGAAATTAATTTGATTAAGCACTATATTTCTACCAAAATAAATCACTTTATTTGGTCCCCCATACAGAGGGCTTTCTGTAAATACAAGTATTTTACAATATAGTATTTTATAAATACAAGTATTTTAGCATATTAATCCTCCATAATGTCTCCAAAGAGAATTTTAGCACATGTAGATGCAGAAAACATTAAACGCAGAAGAAATTAGGCTCAATGTATATGTTGTATATGTTGGACAAACATGACTGAGCGACAAAGGGCAAGTCAACGTGAAAAGAAAACTGCAAGCAAACAAAAGAATAGGGCCAATATGACCGCTTGGGAAGCAGCTCTTCAACTGGGCCTGCAACGATCTCATTCTGCAGCCCGTAGAATAAACATGAAAGGGAAAAACAAGCGTTCGCGCCAACATCGCTGATCAAGAAAAAGCTGCTTGATGGGAATTTAACATAAAAAATGATGGGAAAACTGTACCCTGCTCAACTTTGGCTCGTGTATACATACTTTTGCACTAGTTTATTAATAACAAACAGCGTATTTTAGGTGGTGTTTATGTGTTTTATTTATTGAGACTGAAAACAGAATGTTTAGTTTTTGAGCATTGTTTTAAGGCTGAGGTTGTAGACAATCCTTGTACATACACTGCTGCTATTTCACATGTGTGCTGTACTAACTGGGACTGTAAGATGCTTTGTCCATTCTGATCAACACAATGATAATCAGGACTTACTTTTATTTCACATGTGTGCTGTACTAACTGGTACTGTAAGATGCTGTGTCCATTGTGATCAACACAATGATAATCAGGACTTACTTTTTCTTTCTTGAATTGTGCCATTCTGTGGAGAAATATTTAGTGAGCAATTGCTTTGAATTAAAGTGGTCATATTTAAGGTTATAATTAAGATGCTATACGGAACGATTGTTGCCTAGTGGCACTAGTGTTGTTGAAATGCACAACTATGCTGGCTCTAACCAGCTGTTGAAACAGGTGATGTGTGCAACAAAGCATTTTACGCCTGCATGTTAGATTGCAATATTGCATGTTTTATCCTGTGTATAGGCGCCATATATATAAACTATCATATCATGTAAAGTTTATTCTAAAATACAGAATGATGATGAAAAGGAAAAACACATTGCATAGTTACTGTACATTTGTACTGGCAAGGTCAGAGCTGACACCTGCAGGTGCGTCACCATGATGCAAGAGGCAAAGCACACTAATGGACTGTTCTATGTGGATATATGCATTGCGTCATGTAACTAAGTTTGCTCTGATGTCATTGGTCAAAGAAATTGGAACCAGCATTATCCATGTGAATGGCCAGCAGAAGTGTTATGAGCCTCCACCTGATTGGTCGGTTCTCCCTACACTCCCCTATCTAAGAGGACCAATGATTTCCTTTTTTGAAAGTGTACAAAAAATATACAAATTATGTTCCTCCAAGTAATTCATTGGAATTAACGGTGGCTTTGTCTGAGCCTGATACAAAAGGGGTTGAAACCCTTATGCTTCTATTGCATCCACTGGTTCGATGGCTCGGTGGACTAAAGCATCGACTACTTGGGCTAGTTTTTAACCTCTTGGCCACAGGTTCAAATTCTGGCGAGTCCACTCAGCCCTTGACACGTCCGAGGTTGACAACATGAGTACCATTAAGTTGGGAAACAAAAGCATCTGTTATCTGTCAATACTGCCAAGATTCCCCTTGGGGTGAAAGTGTGCTCTACAAATGCACCTGCTATGTTATGTACTCACACAATAGTTGTGATGTTCAGAAAGCTTACCATATTTTCATCTGCCTGGAACTGAAAAATGGAACCTCTCTGTCAACGGTATGATGTGTTAGTTGGAATAGTCAGAGCTAGAAACTGCCCTCCAGGAAGTGACACTTCGGCTCCTGGACCTCTCTATGCACCAGGTCCCCGCAGGAAAAGTCAACTCTTTGCAGTGGGAAAATATGACTCCCAATAAACAGGAGCAATGTCCAAAAAGTTGCCGTTGGAATATCATTTCCATGTAGTATAACATAAGAAGACTTGTATAGCATGCTTTGGTCATTGTTGGCGGCCTCTCCACGTTTGACTTTTTAAGAAAATATGGGGGTGGGGCTCATTAGAGGGACAAAGGGAGAGGCAGATGCTAAACCTGTTGTGTTGATGGGTGCAGGTCAGAAGTACCCCGTTCCTGAGAGTCAATCCGTTTTCTATGGCTTTGCATTGAATACATACAATAGTGTTGGGCATTTTCTTTGCCAGAAGTGAAGACTAAGATTGTGACTGAAGGATGTTTCGCATCAGACTGCTTTGTCATACCCCCCACCCCACCTACAACAGTAATGTGTCAGTAAGACTGTTTTGATGTACTCTTCTGCTTAAAAGAATCATGTGTGCCTAAAACCCCCTTGGCATACTCGCCAGCCTACAAAATTCACAAGTGCCTAAGACTGCTTTGGCTTATTCCACCACAGACAAAAAGTGGGTGCGCCTAACAATAGTTTGGTATACTACTTCATCTACATAATTTACTTGAGCCTAACACTGCTCTGTCAAAACAAGCTCAATGTCACTAATAATTGAGGTAACTGGCAACGCTGGTTTCTACTCATCTGTCTTTTTATGGACACAAGGTGGAAACTGGTAGAACCACATTGCTTCACCATCAGAAAAAAAGTCAATTCAATGTGGCTGAACCTATGGAAATTCGAGGGGTTTAAGGTGCACATAAACCATCCTGCACATACCTTTCTCCTAGTCTTTTAAATTAGATCTACATTTTAATACCTGCCCTTCCCAGATGACATATATACCTGACCTCTGGCCCAGATTATGTTTTTTGTCTCTTTCCCTAGATGACTTCCTGAACCTGGATGCTACAATCATGTATACAACTCAGTTAGTGTGTTATTTTGTTTAACATGTGTGTATTGTACTTAATTGTGTTGCTCCTTGGTGCAGATGTGATTTTATAGACAGGTCTGCTCTACTAGAGACCAGGTCTTGTACTGAGACAGCCACAAAGGGAAAGTTTATCCTAAATTGTACTCGGCCATCTGTGTTCATTTGTGTTATTTATCTGCACTTATCTGCTAAAGAATCCAGAGATTCATTTGAATCTTTCTGGCTGATCACCTCCTCCAAACACTATCCTCAAACCGACATGTCGGTCCTCAAAAGTGATCTCTTTGGGAAGACATTGGGCTTCAAAATAAGGGGGATTTTTGGGGAGAGATCATACACAGTCTGTACCATTTTCCTACATTGTTGTGCTTGGTGGATGTGTTGATTGTTAGTCAATGACTTGAAGGGAATGTTTTGGGAATTCTTTTGCTTCCTTCAGAAATTGCTTTCATTTCATAATTAAGCTGTATGGACCGAGCCCAGGGCCCTAGTGAGAGTTATGGGTTATGAGCCCTGAATACTGAGTAAGTTTAATAAGGTTTACAGGCCCATAACTCCAGGAATGGCCCCAGAGCGTGGTCTATCCATCTATTATGTCACTTTCTGTGGTGTTAAGAGGAGTGTAAGAAAAGAGGCAATCTGCCTGGCTTGGTTGCTGGGAACTGGCTAAATCCGAGCCATCATCTACAAACGTGATGAGGAGGGAGTGGCAGGGCTTCTGTCAGATGCAGTCACCGAGGTAATGGATTGGTAGTTGGGGAAGGTCATGGGAGAAAGGCTGGATCATGTCTGCCATGAGTCTAGTCCAGGGATGATTGTGGCCAGGAAGTGAACTGAGCCATCTGCCTCCTCACCCCCAACCTAACTAGACAATGACTGGTGGATTGGGCAAGGGATCTCATTGCCTGGGCCGTGTCTATCAGGGGTGGCCGAAGCGAGGAGTAGAGTGGCGCTGGCAGTAGGGCTCTACACAGCGTTACTATGAAAAGAAAATTGTGCTGTGCCGATGACCCATACCAGCAGTGCACATAAACTGGCGGAATGACACAGCATCCCTATATTGGCCACTTTATAGGCCATACAGGATTTCAGAGCCATTTCGACTCGTACGGCGCACACATTGGCCAATGAGGACGTGCCACATTACTCCCCCGGGATATAATTAACATTCTATTGATGCCTTGCTAGTGTACAGGCTATGAGGGGCTTACTTGGTGCTATGTTTTTTGTGTGGGTACCTGGGAAATTACAAGCATATACCTTTGCAGACATACTGCATTATGGGTATGGTCTAGTAGTCTCTCCTGGGTCACATCATAAGCTGCACTAGCTACTAGGCGTGGCAGAGGACAATATGAGTTTAGTGTCGACTACCATGTGATAATGTGGCCTTAAAACATGGGTGGATGGTTTTATCAGGTGTTATTGGCCCACACCCGAGTTATCGGCCCAATGTGAAGCCATGGGTGCATAACGAGAGTAAGAGCCGATAACACTTGTTAGAGCCCTCTCCACCTGGACTGTAATATCATTATAATGCTTGATAGCCAGCAATATCTGTATAACTGGCTAGAGCTAATTATCGTATTACTGGACAGTTGTGACATCACAACTGACCTGCAATACAAACATGACATCACAACGCTCTGCAATCAGTTATTACACTTTGTTTGTGATGTTTCATTGTATGGTGCTGGAGGCAACACAGAACAGAACTCCAGCTGTCAAGGCTGCACTTAAGGCTGTGACAAGTTTTTCAAATTCTGCCTTGCAAAATAGTTGTCTGTGATGCTTTACTGACCATAAATGACAAGGAACTGTTTATGGTTGAATGCTTGATTCGCTGCACTTCTGTAGTTTAATGCCCTTAGACCTTAGCCTTCAATCTGTTCCTCTATTTGGTAACAGAACTCCTTGGTGATTTGCAATATCCTTATACCGTACGGTAGAGGGTACTTTATTCCATATATATTTTCAAATCAAATCTCTTCATATCTCAAAATAGGTTAAACATGTTATTGATAAAAGAAAGCAGATGGAGAAGGAGATTGATAACTTTGAGTGTGCATTGTCAGGAGGAATGCTGGCTAAAGCAGACATGAAGCATTCATGCATTATGTTGTTGGAGAACCATAATGTTTTTAACAGTGCTTAGGGTCCTTTCTAACCATTTGTTTATAATGGTTTAGCAACAGTACACTGTTCTAACTGAGCTCTAAAGACCCATAGAGAGATTGACATTGAGCGTTACGGGCCCTGAGACTGAGTTAAAGAACCAATAACAGCAAGGGCATTACACAAAGTAGGAGGGACCATAGCAACTGGAATGACTTAAGATCTTATAAAGCAATTTTAACCCCCTTTGCTATCTCATGCGAATGAAAAAAAACATTAAAGGGCGTACATTGTGAATGCAAGAAATGCCTTTGTATGCATATGTAGGTGGTAGATAATTTCCTTTACTTCCTGCGGTAAATGACAACTGGATTTGCATTAACTTAGGTAGGAGCCTGTTAAATGTACTTAAATCTGCATGGGAAGGTAATGTGATTTGCCTGGCGATACGTTTTCACAGACCTGGTTTTAGTATTTAAATCCACCTGCGTGGTTGTATAGAGTTGGCTGCAAGAATGCTCCATGGCACTGAAGGAACATTAAATTGTAAATAATCTGCAGGCTATACAAACAAATATGTGGGCTCTACTGTTTTTTGGCAATGAGAACATGCATGAACATTTCAAGGGTTATAATAAATTTGGGTTAATCATTCATGCCTAACCAGGTGCTATGTGTGACTTGGAAGACATGTTGATTACAGACAAGGTATTAGTGATGCATCGTGGGTGGGTTCTAATAGGTGTGCTTGTGTTAAGTGCAATATTAAGATACATGTCTGTGTCTCAGGGATTCTCATTTGCTACAGTATAGAGTGGTGAACAGTCCATGCAGGTCAGATCTCCCATGCTTTGGTGATCATCCCTCCTCAGCACCCCAATAGATGTTTGCAGTATTAGCACATGGCACAAGTAGCTTGTGAGTATATATTGGTCTGCGGGACTGCATTTTGAGACAAAGGACTGTGTCTTTGAATCCTGAAAGATGAACACATGTAGACAGTTGATGGTGATTCTTTGTCGTTTTAGTGATTTTGGGGCTCATCGTCCCCAGACGTCATCACAATTTGAGCTCGTGTTTTTCCTTATGCTCGATGAGCAAGCTCAAAGCTAGACACTGTGTTAAAATAGAGGAAAGACACAAGCAGTTAAAGAGAAAGCTCCTTGAGTTTAGGTCTATAAAACAGACCCTGCACGGCCAGTCTCACCTCTTGCTGCGGGGAGCTCCATCGGGCACACATGGCGGCAGGGTAAGGCTAAAAAAAAAAATGTGCAAACTGGCAGAGACACACCTCATGATATGGGGGCTACAACAGCAATACGGACAATATTGGGGTAGCGTGGAAGCAGAAATACAAACAAACAGCAGCACGCCTCATGTTGCGTAGCTACAGAGGTAGTGCAGTCATGGTTGGGGGAGAGGGTACGGGTTTGCAGACTGTGAAAGCCGCACTTTATTTACGTTGGTATTCTCCTCCATAAGGAGAAGGCATGTATCTGGTAGATCACTTTGTTTAGCACTTCAATTTGTAGTGATTGAAGCCAGTCTTAGAGAGGATGTGCTGCTCCTTATTATACCCTGCTCATGAAAGCTCAGCTGGTCATTTAGTCATTTGCACTTGGATGGGGCACGCAGTGTTGCTACATTGGCTGATAACATGTTCGGTGTTAATGTTTCTTTCTCCACTGCATACATGAGGTATGATGCGATGAAGGAAGCACCGTGCTGGGCCTGTCAGGTGGCTATTTTCAGTCATGTATGTCTCAAAAGGACATGGCTCTCTACTGTTGGGCAGTCACCTGTAATCTATTGCTCAGTTCTACTCTCTTGCCTAGTGTTATTTCTTCCGCTGCACACACTGCACCCACCACAGAGCAGTGGTCTGCAACCCGTGGATCTCCAGATGTGTTGGGCGAGGTCCCTCACCATTGACTATGCTGGCTAGGTCTGATGGGAGATGTAGTCCAAAATATCTGGAAAGCCAAAGGTTGCATACCCCTGCCATAGAGTCAAGTTGGTTTTCAGTACAGTGAAGGAAATACGTATAAAAACAAACATTGGTTGGTGGCCCCGAAGTTGCCAGTCCTGGGTTTGACTCCCAGCTTTGGCGGAAACTTTTCGCCATGTGTCTCATGCTGAGGAGTTATGTTGTCTATTATGCACAAGTGGAGGTTAGAGGTACAAGCTTTCACATAGACCTAGTACAGCTGTATATAGTCATTTTGAATGAGATATGTATTGACTAGACATTCTTATTTCTTGTATACATTTATAGACTTGTTTCACTCTTACCTTTTTGAGTATCTTGCCGGTCAATTTTATAAGTGCCCGGGTATTTCCTAGGGCTGTTCAGTGGGTGTTAACTAGATACTAATGCGCAACCGTTCCTGATTGCAGAATGTCATTTTAAGGAGGTTCTAAAACTTCAGTTATTTGTGCATTCTAATGAGGACTGATGTAGAGGGAAATTATGGGATAAGGAAGTTCATGATGTTTCTCTGAATTTCCCTGTTTCGATCATCAGCAGCATTTGAGTCCCACAATGTCTCAAGACCCTGCGCCGGGGCTCCGGAACTGGTGCCCCAGTGCATTGTCATTCTGGTTTCCATAGAATAGGTAGCTTTGAAGGGACGTTGCCTACTTCTTTTTCCCCCACCTGCGAAAAGTAGGCGCAATCTGTTGAAATATATGGGGGCTATGCCAGCCACCAAATCTGTAATGACAGTCTTTATGGACTATCCAACCCTTGTGCCTATGCACACAGCAGATATACCACTGATTTCACAGATCTATGCCAGAGTACCCAACTTCTTTTGTTCAAAGCAAAAATATTTTTTTTTTCAATTTTACGAATATTTTAATGCACACCTCCTTTAACGTCCCCTACCCCTTTTATATAGCTGTGCCTTACTTCCATCTACTTATTTGCGTTAAAAACATGCGGTAATAGTTTGGTTAAAGAAATTCAACAAATTTGCTTTTGACCAAATTGGTGAGCACCGATTTCACTGCATGGTCACTTTTAAAGAACAGTGGATCCAGGGAAGATCTTGGGCTCCTATACCATTTGTGAGCTGAATGTAATGATCCCTAAAGAGCCTCTAGTGTGTGCACAAACAAATAAGAATCGCAAGAAAATTCCTGACGCATGGATGAGCCTGACTTAGGATTTTTCATGAGAGCATAAACGTGATATGATATGATATGATGTGGCATTTATAACGCGGCTATACACAAGTGTTTCAAGCCGCGATCAGTGTTATGCCTAAATCACTAATGTGTCAGCATCTTCTCTGTGGTGTTCATTCCTTGGATTGCTATGCAGTGTGTATTGGTCTGCTCTGCTTGGATTCAGGACAGGAGAACTATAGCTCAAGCCATAGGCGTTACTAAGGGGGCAGAGGGGGCTATAGCCCCGCGTCTTTTGGTTGTAGCCCCGGATAAAAGCTCAAGGGCTGCAACCACAAGGCTAGCTTGCCCTGAGTTCGAACAGTCCCAACCTTAGCGTGACCCCGGATATTTACCAGACCTAGCAACACCCATGGTTCAAGGGCACTTATGTTTTGAGAATCAAATTAAACTGTTTTGGGAGGACCAAAGGGATGACACTTTTTTTCCCCCAAATAAAATGCAATGAGCAATATTTCATTGAAATGCCCCCCGACGCCTAAAAAAAGCAGTGGGGAAAAAAATCAACATGAACATTTTCGGAAATTGGATCATATTGTCATTTACTACTAGAGCTTAGTCATCCAGCTATACTGCAACATCAATCTTCAGAACTGTTGGCAAATTAGCAATCAATACATGCACCTAGTATTGACAACTATTATGTATCTACCTGCTGTAAAGTACACTGTACTTGTTACTGTTCTTACAAGATAGTAAAAAAGCAGCACAATAATTAAAGATGTTTGCACTGATACCTTTTAATAATTTAAAGCTAGTAACAGAAACACTAACACGTGCAGATTTTCTCCATTTCAGAAGGGAGATCAAGATATGCAGGCATAGAGAATTTGTAAAATTCTTGAATTTACTCATTGTGCTCAAGGGCCATTGCCAGTTATGCCCAATACACACTATCACCTCTGTAGTTAGCAGTATTTTGTTTTCCATTCTTCTGCAGAGAACTCGGGTAGATCGCTTCCACTCTTGCGTGATGAGCTCCTACTGGCCTCTGGCCCTTTAGTCTGAATATTAATTAACTTCTAGGTGAGAGTCGCCATATCTTCAGCACGTGTGAGCAATGGGAGCATCAGTCTGCCAAGTCTTGGGATGATAGTATCTGCCTTTAGAATTGCTGCGTGCATGTCCTCTGACGTGATGTATATATTAAACAGCATAAAAGGGCATTTTTATATCCTTGGAAACCGTTTCCAATTGCATTGAGGGTAGGAGATATCAGTGTGACAGAAATACAAATTGTGTTTTCTATAATGAGACAATATTTTATTGTAATACCCCTGGGTTTTGGTGCCTCTTTTATTTAACATCATGTTTTGATTTTTGATGTGTTTGATCCTGCTGCCTTTGGGAGAAATTGATTCTTATTATGTAACAGTGTTATTTTCTGATCAAAGGTCCAAACGCACCTTGGACAAGATGAACAAATTACTAACCCTGGTAATGTTCTTTCTGATGGATGTTCCTCCCACATATTCCTCAACATTGATATTCACTGATATCCTGCTCGCAGCTTTGGGCAATTTTCCTCAGCAGAGGGGGCAGTGCGTCATCGACTCGATGTCCCTTGGTGGCTTCCTTCGCACTCTCGACTAGGAAATTGAAACAGGTATAAGTATCATGCACCACACCCGTTGCCTCAGTTCTGTTTTACCCCCTCTCTATGCACAGCCTTCTCAAAGGTTATCAACAACCCAGACATTGAAAGAGAGGAGGTTTGAAGAAAATGTCAAATTCGCCCAAAGATAGAGTTTTAGGTTTGGAGGGTGATTAGGAACATGTGGGAGGAACATCCATCAGAAAGAACATTGCCAGGGCTAAGTAATGTGTTCTTTTTAATGGATTGTGGCCTCCCACATATTCCTCCTGTTTTACAGAGTACCATAGCAGTATGTTAGATGGAGGTTGGAAAGGAAAATGCATTTTTGATTTATGCTGTGTAAAACAGCCGTTCCAAACTTTGCCTCGAGACCCGATACCGAATCCAGGCAGTCATGCTTGGTAAACGAATGAATCGAAGACCAAGTTGCAGCACTACAAATGTCCTGCACTGGTACTCCCCTTTGAAGAGCCAAAGAAGCAGCCACTCCTCTATTGGAATGTGCTCGCAAACCAATAGGCACTTCCTTGTCCGGTAAATTGTGACATGAATTGATGCATACGATGATCCAATGTTATACGGTCTGTTTGGATACAGACTGTACCAGTCTGTGACCAGTATATCAAACAAAGAGCTGGTCATCCTGTCAGATTTGAGCAAACCTGCTGATATAGAAGCTCAATGCCCTTTTTGGAACCAAGTGATGTAGCCTTGCTTCATCCTTAGAATGATGCAGAGGTGGATACAAGTTAGGCAGAACAATCTTTTGTGCCAGGTGAAATTCAGAAACCAGAAAAGTGGAATGAACCCTCAAAATCACGTTTTCCTTGTAGAAGGTTATAAAATTCGATTTTCTATACAAGGCCTGAAGATTGCTTACTCTGTGGGCTGTGGTGGTGTCTGTCAAAGCTCCTCTCAGGAATTTTAAAACCAGATTAAGGTCCCAAACTGGGACAATAAATGGAACAGGAGGGAAAATGTTCATTAGTCCTTTCCAGAACTGAATGATAGTGGGAACTTTAAAATAAGAACCCTGTTCCAGCAAGCGCTTAAAGATAGATAACAATGCCACGTATCCCTTTACAGTAGAAACCTGCAGCCCTTGATGGGATAAATGCATTGAAAAGGAAAACATCAAAGGTGTAGCACAAAAAAAGGTTCAATATCTCGACCCCTGCACCAGCTGCAAAACGTGTTCCAATGGAAGCGGTACAGAGGTTTAGCTTCAAGCCTTCTGGCCGAAAGCAACACCTCCATTACATCTTCCCGCAGGTCCCAATATCTGTATCTTTACCTATCAGAAACCAGGCATGAAGGATCAGGGTTTTGATTTCTGGGTGAAGATGCAACCTCCCTCCTGAGTGAGCAGGTCTGCTCTTTGAGGAAGACGAAACGGAGGGCTGATGGACAGGTCTAGAAGGTCTGGTGACTACGTCCTCCTAGTCCAATCTAGAGCAATCACGATCATGGATTCCCTGATCTTCCGTAACTTCATGATGACATGAGGAATGATGGGGACCATTGGAAACACATACAGAAGTTGACATTTTCATTCCACCATGAACACGTCCCCTGGCACTTCCCTCTGAGGAAAGTGCCTGGAGCAGAACAGGTTGCATTTCCTGTTGACACTGGGTACAAACAGATCCACTTGAGGGGTTCTCCAGATTGCAAAGTTCTCTAGAAGGATTCTCTGAGCTAACTCCCATTCATGGGAGACTGTGCTCTGCCTTCTCAGAGTGTTCTACACTGTGTTGTCCTCTCCAGCTATGTGAATTCTCAACATAGAGATTCCTTCTTGCAATGATCAAAACCAGACCTAAAATGCCTCTCCGCACAGTGGTAGTGACCCTACACCCTTTACTTGCTGAGATAATGCATGGCGAGAGTGGTGTCTGTCTTTATCAGGACATTCCTTCCCCGCACAGAGGGCAGAAAGGCCATCAGTGTTAGTCAAAAAGTTGATGTGTAGTTTGGATTCCGATGGAGACTAACAACCGCTGATTGTCAGATCAATCATATGAGCTCACCAACCTGTAAGGGAGGCATCTGTAACTACTGTTATCTCCGACCAAGGTTGCCAAAAAGGTTCTCCCTTCAATGCATTCTCGTTGCAGGCCCACCACAAGATACCCCGTGTGACCTTGCTCAGGACCTGAAGAAGGTCTGTCATCCTGCCAGAGAACTGTGACCATTTGGATCTGAGGGCCCATTGAAGGAATGTCATCCTCAGACGGGTCTTGGGCACCACGAAAATGCAGGATGCTATGAGAATGAGCAACCTCAGAAAATTGCAGGCCGGTAGACGTTGGGAATTTTGAAACTTCATGACCATCTGTACAATGTGTTTAACCTTCACCTTGGGTGGCAAAGTTTTCCCAGAGGAAATACTGAGGACTGGTCCCATAAACTGAGGCTTCCAGGAAGGTATTGTGTGGGACTTCTTAAATTTGAGGGAGAAGCCCAGCTTGTGGAGGGAGTGGCAAGTGATGCTGAAATGATCCTGAACCTGTTCAGGAGAATAAGCTCTAATCAGCCAATCCTCCATGTAGGGGTAGACGTTAATCCCACCCCTCCCCATATTTGCTGCCACCACCACCATCAACTTGGTGAAGAATCTCGGGGTGCAGGTGAGCCCAAATGGCAGAACCTGAAATTGAGAACTGAACATGGTTAACCTCAGGTATTTTCTGTGCTTCATGTATTGGAACATGCTAATAAGCATCATGCAGATCGAGTGACACCCTCCAATCCTGGAGCTGAAGGGCCTGGAGGATGTGTGAAAGATTGACCATCTAGAACCTGTCCTTCCTGAGGAACTTGTTCAAGCATCTCAAGTTCAAGATGGGTCATAGTCCTCCATCCTTTTAGGAAATTAGAAAGTAAAGGGAGAACCATCCTTGGGTCCTCTCTGCCACAGGTAACCATTATATTGCACCTTTCTCCAACAGGCTGAGAGCAGATCTGCATTCCGAAAGGATTGTCTTCCTGGCAGATGATCCGGAGGCCTTTTTATGAATGGGAGACAGTAACGCTGGGCTACAATTTGTAGTGCCCAAGCATCAGAAGTAATGCTTCGCCATTCTTCCACATGTTGTGTTAATCTGCTCCCTCTACTGCCTTGTTGACTAAGGCCTCAGAGGTGTTTTGGTGCTGCAGATGTCGCAGATGGCAAAGAGGTTGTGGCTGAAACGGTGGGCTTATCCCCACATCCTCGTCAACCATGAGGACATCTCTTCTGGTCCCTTTGTGAGCTTTGCCCTCTTGTCCTTCCAACAGAGGAATAGTTATGAAAAGAACAACCCCTCCAACCGTGCGAGGTGGCTTGTGTCTGCTGCGGTTAGCGTAGCTCTGCACTCAGTGACTTAACCACTGATGGAGAGGACTCGGCTTCTCCAAGCTCTCATCAGTCTTCAAGACAAATAGCTGGGAGTCATCAAATGGCATATCTAAAAGTCTTCCCGAACATCTGGAGCAAATTCAGACCTATACAACCAATCAAATCTTCGTGAGACTGTGCTTGCTGCCATTGCCTGACTGACACTATCTACTGAGTCCAAACCAGACTGTAATGACTGGCACATCACATCCTTCCCATCCTTGATGATGTTTAGGAAACGTTCCCTTTCTTCACTTTCAGGAAGGTGATCTGCAGCCATCGCTATGGTCCCTATCCAGAGGTATTGTAGGATAAGCAGTTGCCCTAGAGGTAGAAGTATCTGCCTGAACTACTAGACTTTCAGGAGTAGGGAATTTTGATACAAAATCTGTATCAACAGCTGATGGCCAGTATTTTCTTGTAAAGTCCTTGTTAACAGTTGGTGTAGTGTTCAGTTTCTTCCAATGTTCCAGTACTCTGTTCCTCAAGGCCATATGGAATGGGAGGACAGATCTAGAATATATGTGAGGAATTACTGTCCATATACAGAAACAGTTCTTCCCAAGCCCGGGTATTCTGTCACTTTACCCATGACAGACCTGTATGATGCTTCTGCATGTGCAGAAGGTTCTGGTGTGGCAAAATCAACCTCAGGTAGGGTTACAAGCCCACTAGCATCCTTCAAGGAATCTACAAGCTGCTTTAATGTGGACTCTTCAGAGATTAACTTCTCAGGCACATTGGGAGTTCCAAACTCCAGGCCAAACAGAGGTCTATCTCTATCCTCCTGCTCCTCTAAAGCCAAGCCCATGAACTTAAAAAAGTCTGTTATCCTTTGACAATTCACTCGAAGACAGCGATTTCTTCAACTTTGATGGTCTCTGCGTCGAAAGAGTCGAAGTGACCTCCCTCGAAGGAGTGGATGGTGGAGGCCTAGGCTTCAATGCGTCTCACACCTTCAAGATCCTCAACGTTTCACGAGGAAGCTTAGCTTTCTTGCCCAAGTTAAAGGGCGCGCAAGCAGAATCTTCAACTGACTACCTATCAGCCGTACGAGGTGCAATTAGCTCCTTTGAAGGGGTTGGATGGTCTGCCTTCTGAAACACCTTCATCATTTGGTGGCAAAACATACAAGGAGTCAGAAGAAGAAGAGCGTAATCAATGATGCCTCTTCTTTGTCCTTTTATGGGAGTCTGACGATGACGAGTGTCGAGAACTGTGTCTCGGCCGAGAGAACTTACTATGTTTTGAGCGTGTTTTCTCTCGCTGATGCAAAATAGCTCTTGAGCTTTTCTCTTCAGAAGATCTTTTCTTGGAAGAAGTAGAATGAGACTTGGATGGGGGCCTACCAAGGACGAGCTTCCCCTTCCTCTGCTTCAAGGTCTTAACATTGCATTTACTGGCAGGAGCCGCAATCATCGACCTTTGATCAGTTATAAGACACCTAAAGCATATCCGATGCTGATCAGTGATTGACATCTTTGACACGCAATTGGTACACCTTTCAAACCTGGTCTTCGGAGCAGACATCTTTGAAGGATAGCATAAAGGCAATATGAGAAAATCACAGAGGTGATTTTGAACCATTTGGAAGCATGCTGAGCATGCAGAAAAACAGAACTGATGCAATGAGCACAGAGCGTGCTACATATACCAGTGTCGTCATCATAGTTGGGAGCATGATTGGATCCGCAGAGGGACATTGTGTCGACAACGAACTGTGCCCTCTGTGAGAAAAAATATCCAAAGCTGCAAGTAATAAGTGGGAGGACATAATCCATTAGAAGTGCTCTTTCAGTCGAAATTGTAGTGCTTCTGACCCGGGCCTTGCTTTCTTACTGCTTCTGTTTAGAGTCTGCATTGATCAGCAGGGAATGGTTGCTTGCCAGATGGCACTCCAACTCTTGTAGGGCCACGGCTCGGTCTGCTCTTGGCAGTTTTGCTATTTTTCTGTCAGTTGGAAGGCTTTTCTTTTTTTTTTTGCGTATTAGGTTTAGATCTACCTGTAAAGCTACAACTATTGACATGCGAATACCAGATAAATAGGAGATGACATGTGGGGAGCAGCACACAATCTGTTGATATTGTCTGGGTATGTGTCTTCCCCGTTGACGTCCATTGCCATGCTAAGGCCAATATGACTTCCTTCCATATGCTCACCAGTGTCTCCCCAAACAACACCTATTGTAGACTCTTTTTAGCATATTTTTAATCAGCTGCATGAGCTGCATGTTTCACAGGCCCATCAGCAAGCCTGTGATATGCACCTGATTGACACTACGGGAAATAGGAAACTAATACATTATATCACAGTGGTGAATTATTGACTCCCATCTGTGATGTCACTGCACAGTAACAACCTGCCCTGGAAGCTGGCAGGTGCAGGCTTAGTCATGTCCATTATTTATTTAGTAGGGCGCCTGAGAGGAAATGGAGGGCTTCTTGTTCATCCTCTGATAAAATGGCCTGTCACCTGATACAAAGGCAATACCGACTCTCTGTCCTCACCAAGAAGAGAGTCCACATTCAAACTCATGTCTCTGTGGCATCTAACAACTCGGCTAATCTCCTTAAAATCTGCAAGGTGCTGGCCAACCCTGCAGTCTCTACCCCTCCTGTTGCCTCCCAGGCTCTTTGCAATGCCCTTGCCTCTCACTTTATCTCAAAAACCCAGGGCACCCTGTCCACCCGTTCCACCCCCATCCTGCATCTCCCCTCTCCATCTGTGCTTGCTGACCTCCTCTAGCCACCTCCTCACCATCCTTCTCATCCTTTCCTCTTTTCTCCGCTGACGAGGTTGCCAGACAAGTCCACTCTATGAAAGCCTTGTCAAAACAGGTTCATCCCTGTTCCTCTAAAACCATCAAGGACTACATTGACCGCCTTGCTCCGGCCCCTGCTGATTTTTGCAACCACTCATTTGCCTCAGGGTCCTTCCCCTCCCCTCTGAAGCACTCCCTTGTGCATCCTCTTCTCAAGAAACCCACAGCTGATCCTTCTTGTCCGGCTAACTATCGCCCAATTTCCATTACTCCCTTTCTGGGCAAACTCTTGGAAAAGTTGTCCATCTCTCAATTTAATCTACATTCCAATTCTGTTGGCTGTCTCCATGACCACCAGTTTGACTTCAGAGCTGCCAGAAGCACAGAAACTGCTCTACTGAACATCCGGGGAGATCTGCTCTCCAACCTTGACTCTAACATCCCTCTGTCCTTATCCTCCTTGATCTCTCTTCTGCCTTTGACATGGTCAACCATACCATCCTGCTTAACCCTCTCAGAGATAATCTGGGTATCACTGATCAGGCTCTGACCTGGCTGACCTCTTTCCTCTCTGATCAACCCCACCAGGTCCAACTTGGGTCCTTCCCATCATCTATCTTCCTCTCTACCTGTGGTGTTCCCCAGGGGTATAACCTCTTGCCCTGGCTTTTCATCCAATACCTGGCAACTCTCGGCCACTGCATTGCCATTTTCCACTCAAATTTCCAGTGCTAGGCTGACGACACTCAACTCATTTTTAGGCTGCCCTCGACCACCTCCTCTCCCTCTCTCATCTCTGATTACCTAACTGCCATTCAAGATTGGTGTCCCGCCAATGATCTTTGTCTGAATGCCAGCAAGACAGAGATCCTCCTCATCGGCACACCTTCACGAATGTTTTCCCCTCACTCTCTGGCCAGCTTCCCTTGGCCCTCCTCCTACCCCCACCTGCAAGGCTAAGAACCTTGGGGTCATCTTTGACTCCACACTTTCCTTCTCTGCCCACATCTCTGATGTCTCTAAAAAGTCAAACTTCCTATTGCACCACCTCAGAGGTCCTCTGCATTTCATCTCCTTCCCCCAGAAGCTCATGATCTCCCAAGCTCTGGTTCTCTCTAGGTTGGACTATTGTAACAGTCTCTTTCTAAATCTACCTGCCTCTGCTCTCGGCTCCCTGCAACTAATCCAGAACAGGACTGCAAGATTTGTCCTTGGCCTCAAGCCCTGGAATCGGATCTCTCCAGCTCTGAAATCCCTCTATTGGCTCACAGTGGATGAAAGGATTAAATCCAAAACCCTCTGCATTGTCCACAAGGCTTTCTGGGGCCTGGGTCCAAAATACTTTCAGCTATCCCTCCGCAAATACCTCCCCTCTCGAGCTCTTACTCCCTCAGGGTCAATCGTTTTTCAGAGAAGCGAGCAGGGGGTAGTTCTCTGTCTTTGGCTGGGGCCTCCCCCTGGAACAGCCTCCCTGCTACTCTAAAACTTAAGGAGAACCATCTCCGGTTCCGGAAGCACCTCAAGACCTTCCTCTTTTCTTCTGCCACCGCTCCCCTTCTCCCCTGCTGATCTGTTCTCTCTTGTCAATGTGCACTTGGCCACCCTCTGTCCTCCGGACCCAGGTACCTGCTCACCCTGCCACCCTCCCGCACTCCCTCCAGGCCACCCATTGCACTGGGGTCTGTATCTGTACCCATACAGCCCCCCCTTTTTCTTCCTGCACTTAACTGACCTACCATGTCTGCTGCCTTAAACCTACAACTTGCAAATTGCTGGATGCACTGCAACTGTTTATTGCCGTTATTATTATTTTGTTTACTTTTATTTATCTGTTTCTCCTTTGCTCCGCACTTTCCACTTCTCACCCCTCCCATGCACTTTTCCCCTGCCCCTCTCCCATGCACTTGCACGTTCTCAATGTCACTGGACCTAGTAAAATGGTTGTTTTTTTCTCCCCTGTTCCCCTCCATTGCCTTGTTGCGCTCTGAAACACTTGTGTACGAGCGCAATAGTAATAAAATATCAATATTATCTTTGTTTTACATATAGGCTTTGTTTCATGGCGATAGATTTGTTTGGGTCTTTTTCTGAACAGAAAACATATTTATTTATCAGGCATGGGGTCTGTGAAGAGTAGATCAAGGGAAGATATAGGAAGTGTATCTCCATCACAGTAATCTTCCCGCAAGGCACTTGAAAAGGAAGTAACAGGGAAGGCCTTTAAAAAAATAAAAACACCACTTATGTTGTATACCTTGCTCCTTTAGCAATACAACACCGGTTCTGACTTGTGCAAATAATATGAGAATGATAATCATTTACCATGACACACACACTGCCACTACTCCGCAAACTGACTCCCGTATGTACTGACCCACCATGCACACTGTCCCCAACACACACAAACACACAATGCCAATGCAACCACACATTCAAAATGGACCCACACAATAATCACCCTCACACACTGCCCCTTAACTGCTGGACAAATACATTTCTTGCGCACACACTTTCTACACACACACACTGACAACACACACCCACCTCCCTGTCAAACGTTGATGAACCCTTTCTTCCATTTACATTGCTCGCACACACACTGTCCTCAAAACACTGCTCCTCTCAACACACACTCAAACACACACATTGCTCCTCAAACACAGCTCCCACACAAATCCTATTACCCCTCTTCACTCACCCCACAAAAGCACCACCCCCAATCTCTGCCTACCTACACTGTCTGTCTCGCACACATTCGCTCTCACACTGACATCACCCATACTGTCATGCACACACACTGACTGACCCACAATGCTGACTCATATATTGTCCATCACATGCACACTGCCTGTACACACACATCATCCCTACACACACAGTGCACCTCAAACTGCCCCAACACATTCTGGCCCTTAATATTGTGTCCTTACATTGCTCCCACAGACACCACCCACAAACGGATGCTGTGCCCTCCAAAACACACTTCACTTCCTACCCCCATATGGCATGCACTCCCCCCAACACACACACACACATATTCACCCACTCACCACACACCAACCCAGGGACTCCATTCGATGCACACACATCAAACACACACTTCACCCTGCCCACTTACGTTGCTTACCTCCTGCACAGACTGCCCGCACAGACTGCCCACACACACTTTTCAAAAACACACATATCACCCACAAACACCACTCAAACACACTACATCTTCTTTAACAAATACACAGCCTACCACATAAACACTGCCCTCTCTAAGACACACCCCCTCACACATTGCCCCCAAACTCATTCTGCACATGCACTTTCCTCACACATTGCCCACCCAATTCTCCCCACAAACACCGACCTACTTACTCTTTTGTACACACACACACACACACACACACACACACACACACACACACACACACACACACACACACACACACACATACTGCCTCCAACACTCATCCTACTCACACACATTACTCCCCACACATGCAGCACACTGTCACCACTCACATTGCCCCACACATACACCTCCTCCGTGAACACTGCCACCATGCAAACAAGCTCTGGAAATGGTTTGGATCCTTTTTAAGAACTGTCATGGATATTTCCAATTGCACTACGATATGTGTAATAAGGTTGGAGTTAGTCACTCCCACCACTAGCATCCCTTGTCCCGGTTGCCCCTCTCATATATCTGGCTAAACAAATCTGAGGCAGATTTCAAAATTGAAAATGCCAAACATTTAATTACTGAATTAAGACAAGTTTTGACATTAAATCATTCTACCTGGTGGTCCCACATGGCATCCCTGTGCGTTGGGTGAGACCTTCTGAACTCGGTGAATCTGATAAAGGAGCCACCACTGATCGATCTTCAGAGAAAAATCAAAAGATGAAGCGGGTTGGCGAGATAAAAACTGCACCATAGCAAACACTCTCAGTTCCCTGTCACTGTGAGTAACAATTAAGGACCCCTTCTGACAATTATTTGATGTCTATACTGTCTCCATGGTTAAGATGTTTGCTATCCCTTATGTGTTTAAATGTCCTTTGCACCAGGGACAAGCCATGGTACCAGACCAATTAATTCTCTGTCTTGTACGAAATGTGATTGCAATATTGGAGGAATTGATAAACTATTGCATTTATTGTTACTTTGTACAAAATACACAACTCTAAGAAACGTTGATGGGAAGGACTAAAGACAATTGATTTCCACACAGAATGTACTGTTTCATTATTATGTGGTTCAATGACAGTGTTATGTGATTGAGATCTGACCGATGAATATATACGTAAAATATTTATTTTAATTATGTTTAAAACATTTATTTTTTTGTATTTTTTGTATTTGTAATGGCGGTAGATGGATAAAACATGTTGTTGACACTACCCCTACCACACTGCCTTCCACACATACTAGCTCACCCTTTTCCTATCTCCTCCCCTCCTCCCCTTTCATTCATCTATGCACTTACTCTATCAGAATTGTCCCTGGACCTAGTATGATAGCAACCTCATCTGTCTCCTCCCCCCTACCCTTAGTTGTTCCTACCCCAGCACTATCTGAAATATCGTCAGGCCTAGTATGATAGTCGCTTGTTTTGTTCCTTCCCTCCCTTTCTGCACCCCTCCCTCTCACCTTTTGTTTTTCTCCGGCTCTACCAGAAATGTTGTCAGGCCTAGTACGGTAATTTCTATTTCCATTTGAAATGTCATAAGGCTGAGTACGATAATTAATTTCACATCCTTTCTGTTCATGGCCTGTAAGAATGTCATTGTATTTTCCCTTGTTCCCTCCCTTGCCTTGAAGCGCTTTGAAACACATTGTGTATAGCTGCTATATAAATAAACTATCATATTATATTATATCATATCATACTGCCCAGCACACTGACTCCACATGCACACCCCCACTCACAGACTGCACCCCCCATAAACAATGCCACTACAAACAATACCCCCACATACACAATGCTCACTACCAAAAGGAACACAGCCACCTCACACACACACACGTGCACACACATTTCTCCATGCCAATACTGACATACACATGCTATCTGTCCACACATACTGCCACTTTCACTACTGACACTGCCAAACCAAAACGCACACTGTCACTCCCTGCACATACTGCCACTCCCTCAAAAACAAACTTGACCCCCCACATACATCCCTGACATGTGCACTGCTCCCCCCACAAACACACTGCTCCCCAGAGACTGCACCACCACACAGTGAACCCCATACACATTCACTCACCACACAAACACACACCACTGACCTGTGTGCACACACCCAAACACAAACACTGACCACCACACACTCACATACGCTTGCACCCCTGCACATACACATTTCCCACATACCCAGTGGCCCCACACACAAGCACCAACTGCATATTCTCACACACACACACACAAATATACAGAGTGCATAGAACACACAATGCCCCTACAAACACTTCTCCTCACACACATTAGTGAGAAGCATGCATACACACACTGCCCATATACACTGACCCCACATTCATGTTGCCCACACGTTACCATTGCCCCCAAAAACGGCCTCCCCTGCAAACTGAGACAGCACCCCAACATACTGCCATGACAAAACCTACACAAAATATCTCCATGTACACACACCATCCAAATGCACACTTCCAACCACACATACCCTTTCCTCACACATACACTTCCCTCCCACATGCACACACACTGCCCCCACATCTGGTTACACCACGGCACCACACACACAGACACACACACACACACACACACACACACACACACAAAACACACACACACACACATCACACATGTACATAAGACCTCAAAACACACTATCCACTCACAAAATCACTCCTCACACACCCAATCATCTCACAAAATTCCCATTTACAATGCCCCAACACTAACACTGCTACCAGACACCAACCCTCATTTATCACCCCAAAACACACTAAGCATTCACATACACAGCCCCTCACTAACAAACCATTCACTCCCACACACAGTGACACACACACTGCCCCTGCAGACCCTTCCAAAATGCACCCAGGCCCTTCATCCAGGCACACTCCCATGCACAGACACATCACCCACAAAAACTCTGCCCTCACACACATTCAGTGCCCCACACAGATTCCACCACATATACACTGTCCCAACACACATATAGCCCCCACCCACACTCTTCTCTACACACTGTCCTCCATCCACACTGCTGCTACACACATATCACTTACACACGACCTCACTCTTTGTCAGACACAAACACAAACCCTTGTTTTCTCCTACAGTGTTATGCCTGGTATCGTTTACCTTCAATTGTCTCTGTACTTGTTTGGATGTTTGCTTTGGTAGCACCCTCATGTCTGCAGGCCTTATCTAGCGCTTTATATGTATCTATCTATCTATAAGATTTTTATATTGCACCACTCGCCCAAAGGCCTCAGGGCACTCACAAGACAGACAACAAAAAACATATAAGAATTCAAGTGGCCATAGGTAATTAGTGGGGAGCTGTTACAAACATGAATGTAATCTATCCCTACATCGAAAATGAGAGTTTTCTGCAGCTTTTTAAACTGGTTCATTGATACACAATCCCTAATGTCTGGGGGGAGTGTGTTCCATAAGGGGGGTTCCCAAGCATTAAAGCCAGCACCACCAATCCTTTTCAACAGTTCTCACAGTTGATAAAGTGTCACACTATTGTTTGAGTGTAGGTTCTACCTGAAAGGGGTTCTTTTCACTCTTGAAGAGAGATACACAGGAACCTCACCTGAAAGGCAATTAAACACAAGGACGGAACCCGTCACCTGAATTATTTTCGGACAGGAAGCCAGTGCAGTTTCCTGTGAGACTCAAATACATGAGCTCGACGAACTAGCCCACAGACAGCACATGCTGCTCCATTCTGTGTCACTTGTAGCTTTCTTATGTTTGCTTGGGATGTGCCTACCAGGAGACTATTACAATAGTCTACATTTGTGTTCACAGTAGTCACTGCAATCAACGCTCTATTTGCCTCGGATAGATAGGGGTGAATTTGCCACAAAATGTGAACATAGTAAGAGCAAGAGGACTTAAGATGTGAGACATATTTCTTAAATGATAGGCGTGAGTCGGAAAAAACTCAAAGTGTTTTAACAAAGTCCGAGACTTTGATAGCATTGCTATTGACTGTAAAACCTTTGTACTCTAAGTCAAGGTTTTTTAGCTTTTGGCAGGTGCCAAGAATAAGAAGCTCAGTTTTGGAATCATTCAAGGCCAAGGAGTTAATGGCCAGCCATGCCTCAATAGCCTTAAAGACTTTGTTGACTCTTATCACATGCTCATTGCATAACCTGGATAGTTCAATCACTATCTGGGTGTCGTCTGCATAATTTGCAAAGTGGACACCCAAGGAGACAAGAAGGTTACATAGAGATTTGGAGTACACATTAAAAAGTAACAGAGATACACACAGACCGTGTGGAACAGACAAGGTTAGAAACATTCTTTAAGAGTGGGCATTTCCATTAACCACATTAACTGTTCGAGGTCTCAAAACTTATTTTAACCAACTCGCAGCAGAGGGGGTGCATTTATCCACCCTGATCAGCCTGTCCACCAACGGTGCTTGATCAACCATATCAAAAGTGGAAGAGAGATCCAGAAGTAAGAGCAGTGCTGCATCACCGTTCTCAATTATTCCTGTGATATTATCTTTTAAATACAGGAGAGCAGTCTCAGTCCCGTGATTCACACGAATACCCAACTGATCTTTAGCCAGGATTTCATGTTTCTCCACAAAGGTTTGGTATTGGGAGAACACTATTCTGTCAATTATTTTTAAAACAAAAGGAACGTTTGTAATGGGCCTAGAATTACCTTTGACTGTTGGATCAAGATTCTCATTTTTTATTTATTAAAGAAGTGATCCATGACTCTTTAATATTCTCAGGAATAAAGGCCTCCTGAAAAGAACGTTTGATGAATCTTGTGACCCAGTGAATGAGAGTTATAGAGAAATCCTTAAAAAGTGATGTGGGAAAATATCCCTCTTACATGACGTTGGATCCATCTTATGTATGGCTACATAACTACAGTTTCTGAGACTACTTTAAAAGTGAAAAGAACACTCCCTGGATTGGTTGTACTACCAGAGGAGGCAATGGTATCTTCTGTGGGCTGGATCAGTTTGACTAGGTCCTGAATACATTGCTGGTCTTGTGTAATTTTCTGGACGAAAGCTTCACGAATGTGTTGACATCAGTCATTATCTACAACCATGGATAACTCAACATCTGTTCCTTTTAGTTCCTGCAGGACTGCAAACAGTTCCTTTGGTTTAGATTTGGCTGTTACTATCCTCACATTTAAGTTTTTTTTCTTTAGCTTTAAACAAAACACTGCAGTCTTAATAGACCTAGCTGCTATCTTATATGCCGCAGCCGTGTTACTGGAGGGATGCTTTCACCAGTTGCATTCTGCCTTCTATTTCACCCCTCTGGCATATAAAACCACTGGGGTAAACCATTGATTTTATGAAACCGCTTTAATTTTGTTTACAGGTCTGAGTGGAGCCAGTGAGTCAAAGGTTTGATTAGTTGCTGCTCTGAAAGAGGATGTAAAATCTTCAAGATAGATATTCACTGTCAGTGAGGGTAATAAGGGTATAAGTAGTGAGTCAAAAGCCTCATATGTAACCTTTCTACAGCTTTGATTCACGACTGATGATTTATCCAGTTACAAGGTTTTATTTGGAAAAAGAGGGCTAGGAACCTCGAAGAAAAGAGAGTGATGATCAGACCAGATACATTTCTCAACTGAGGTTAAGAACACATTCTGGTTCTTGGATAGAATGCAGTCCAATGTGTTCCCCCCAGTATGTGTTGGGGTATTGACATGTTGAGAAAGATGGACAAATTGGAGGGTCTGTAACAAAGATGCAGCCTCATGATCCAATGGATTATTCGCACGCAGGTTAAAATCACCCAGAACTGTAAACACTGTTGTGATTTTATACTACTACCAATAAATCTGAATAATTGTTCTTCGAAAAGATATGTCGTTGTGGGAGGTCTATATAACAATACAATAGTAAATGAGTTGATTGAGTTCAGTTTCACAAACATAGCCACACATTGCTCAAACATTGGAAAGGCAGAGATATAGAATTGTATATCTTGCTTTAAGAATGCGGTTACTCCACCACCTGTTCTCCCTTCACGATCAATGTGGAGGCATGAGTAGCCAGCAGGAGTGACCAGGGATACTGCATGAATAGCTGCCTCATGGAGCCAAGTGTCATTAATTTTCCAAGACATTGAGGTTGGTTTCCAGTAAGACATCAGCGATTTATACTGCATGCTGTACTAGAGATCGAGCATTCAGTAATCCACAGTTAAGCGTATTGTCGATACTACTGCAGCCGACTGAGTTCTTGCACAGTCGCTATAGTTAGGTGGACTGACAGCCTGAGCTTTGGAGTTTACTTGAGATGCTGCAATTTGCTTTAAGCTGACTGGAGAATGAAAATAACAGGGGGTAGAAAGAGCAGCAATCACTTTGTTTACAGTCACAACATCTTGTTTAGAGCCACTTTCCAGATAGGAATTCTCTGACAATGACCAAAAGTGTGCCTTACGGTGTCTCTGGATGGCAACTAGAAGCTCACACCGTGTAGACATGAATGCGCCTTATTATTGTGTAAAGTGATGGATAAATAGGGCAGCAGAACACTCACCATACACGAACCAGCAAAAACCGACTTAGACGCACCAGGGATGACACACCTGACGTCATCTTAAAAAGGCATGAGAACTACAAGGAAGATGGGATTTGTAGTTTGTGTAGTGCAAGCGAGGAAAACGATGGTGTTCAAATAATGAAACACACTAGGAATAGTAGTAAAACGGTATTTTAGCAATCAAGGAGCTTCAAACTAAAATACTCCGTAAAATCACAAGTTATTAGGAACTTCTAAAATTCATTTTCAACAATTAATCTTATAAAATCTATAAAATCCCCCAATTAAAGTGCATGAAGTTAGCAGCCAAAAGAACACAAGGATATGAAGTTTTTCAGGAGAGTTATACATAACTTAAACTAAACTAAACATACAAACACTGATCTGGACAGTGCCCGCATAAACCCTATAAGTAATAAGTACATACACTCTAAATCTGCCCACACGCACACACGCATTGCTCATGCACACATACAAACACACATGCAAATGGTTGGTGTACTGGACATTTGAAGTCAATCACTTTTTCTCACTGTATGTAATGACCAACTTCTTTTGAAAAACCTCTTCTATTCATTTTAGCTTCCAGGCCTTTGTGCACTTATATGACTATGCATTGAATGATTGAATTATATTTGAGTCCTGGCACTACTTGAATGCGTATTGGGAGCATGCAGGGGGGAATTCATTTGTTAACTCACCCTGAAGTAACAAGTGTACACTGTACACGCTGATGTAATATTGCCAGTGCCCAGGGGTGTTGCTATGTCTGGAAAAGACCCGGGGCTACTCTGATGTCTGGACTGTCGGACTGGGGGCTAGCTAGCCTTTTGGTAGTAGCTCCTGAGATTCTATCCGGGGCTACAACCAAAAGATCAGGGGCTATATATACAGGTGCTTATAATACCTCTTAGAAGGTTTGCTAATTTTTTAATAGCACAGTACTGATTCTGATTAGCAGTCTCAGCAGAACTGGTTTCAACTGGTATGATGCAAACGGACAAGGTGACAGAGATGTTCCTTGTTTTAGGAAGAGCTTCTTGTAGTTAATGGCCAATAGGCGGGAGCTACTGCTAAGAGCAACTGGGGTGGAAATATCGGTGAGTATGAAAATGTGTGCCAATATTTTTTGGGGAGAATTATTTGATCTTTATTCAAAAAAACAAATATCATATGCATTTACAATGATATTCATAACTTCAAAAACATATTATATTCTATTAGTAGCTGTCTCCCAGAAATTGTCAGGCAAATCAGAACATAGGAAACCATTCGAGACATTTAGTGTGAATGCTGACACTGCATGCTATCCACTAGTGCTCAGTAATCTGGTGTGCAGCTTGAAACAGCGACAGCACACATATGCTCTCAGACAGGATAAAAATGTTGATTTCAGGAGGTTCATGTGTGAAAAAGGCAGATTTGCAGAGACATGCACTCACTTTGGCTGATAGTGCAAATACCCTCTTTGCCATAGTGTTTGCACCTAACAACACACAGGACAGGCAGACATACATTCAGGACAGTTTTTGAAAATTTCCTACAGCAGACAGGATTCACTGCACCCTTCTGTAAAAATGTATACAGTATATAGTTTTGAAAACATTCAGCTTATACCACATTCTGCTTTGTTGAAAAATAAAATCCACTGTCAGTGTAGCACATCCTCAATTCATGTAAATTGCTTGCATGACAGGTCACATAATTTAGCCAATGAAAAGTAAGCCAAAGCCTAGTTTGATGAACATCCCTAAAAGTTTTTATGGCAAGATTAAAACATTGAACATATGGAAAAGAGTGTAAATCACAGTATTAAAATAACATTCAGTTTTACAGTAATGACTTGAAACGTGCACAAATCTTATAACAACGCAGCCAGGCAATATATGAATCGGTCTGATAACATTTTGAGCAAAGATGGTGCATTTGTAGTGAGGGGTGACTTATTCATAATGGGTGGTGATCTGCCACCCATCTGCACTTTATGAAGGGGGCAGTATCACAGAGAATGGCTCACAGGATTGCTGCCTCTCCCTGCAGGACTCCTGCAGCTAATTGTGGTGCATGAAAAATGGGCCATGCCTGGCTTACACGTACAGCTCTCTCATACAAATTGATGGCTCCAACATGACAAACATGGTTTAAAGGTTGATTATAACATTGTTTGCAATGGCATAAAGAGGTGTTTTACAGTGGCATTGAGGCACAGTGCCAGCATATTCTGTGTACTGTTGGTGACAAGGCATCTATTGGAATTGTCCATGTTTTAGAGAATTATTGTAAATTGTATGGTGTTTTGCCCAATTTATAGCAAAAACAATGCTAATAAATTGCACCATTTCAACCCAGCATTGAAAGGCTGACAATCACCTGCCAGAATGTGAACATATAGATGTAGGTCCCTCAAAGATCTCTGTAGATACCCTGTTTTGTGTTCATAGTCAAAAGGGATCCACCCTATCAATTGTTCTCTCATCCCATGCCTCATTAATCCTATACATATCAAAATATATACATACAAACTACTGGAGAGGAGGAGCCAAGTGCCTCTACTGGAAATCCCGGCACCATATTACCTATATGTTGGAAACCGGAAATTGCGCAGAGCCAATAATGGTACCTATACTGTGAAGAGTGCTTGAAACCAGGAATCCATTGAGAAAGCCCTATATGATGTACCCGCTCAGAAAGGACAGTCTTCTGGAGGAGGTTTCGGAAGAAGTGTGAAGATGAATGAAAGAGAAGACTGATGATGTCACAGGAAGCAGAAATGACACATACAGAAGAGATTAGATTAGTAGTATTTCTGTCATATGACCTTACCCAGCAGGATGCTATTCTTTTAATCGGCCATGACTGGCATTTTCCAGTGAGGCCTCTGCTTCTAATTTCTTATTTTGGCAGTTGCAAGAATTTTTGGCAGGGCTGGTACACTTTTGGTAGATGGTAACTGCACTTCTTAGCAAGGCTACTTCATGTATAATATTACCATTGTGATGAAAAGACTACTGCTCTGCAGCAGTACAGAGACGAGGTGTGACTAAACTGCCTACTCAGTCCGACTCTGCTACTAAGCCAGCAGTGAACCCAATCATAAAGGTGGAATAGGCACAAACTGAGAGCTATACCTCTGTTATCATTTTTGTTCTTTTCGTCACATATCAAAAGAAGGCTAAATATTCAGGAGGGTTGTGAGCTGATAATAGATGTAAGCACACAGATTTAGTAAAATGGTTCTAAAATACAATCATTTCCAATCAAGGATCTATAGTCCCACAAAGTGCACCAGGGAGCAGGAACTCTTCACAATACGTTTGGTCCTTGTCTTTGGGGGCTGAATAGTGTTAAGCCAGGCTTCTAGGATCTTCCTGAGGCAGTGATTTGGCATTGGATTGGTGAGCTGATGGTATGAAGAAAATGCAGTGTCGTCCAAGCAACAATGGCAAGTGGCACGCAGAAGTGTGGGACAGCAGGCGATGTCTGGGGTGGGCAGCCCACAAGTTGTTCGTTGCAGGAATCAGGGCCCAGAGCTGTTCCTTGACTTCTGAGTTTCTAGAATTCCCAATCTAGGGATTCCAGGGACAAGGTGAGTCACTATTCATGTACGTTCACTCCATGATATTTTAGGGTGCCTAAACGCGTCCTTCAACTCCAGAGAGAAGGATCCTGATTCCAGAGCAGAGCCAACATAGTGGCCTTGGTCCAACAGCCATGTTGCCTCACTGTTCCCTGTGTATGGGTAGCGTGAATATCTCTCCTCTGCCTTGAAAGCGTCTAAACCCTCTTTAGAATAGGTCTTTGGAACAGGTCTTTAGAATAGGTCTTTGGAACATATTGTATCCCCCAACAGAGTTCCAGAGGATTCCTTCTTTCAGAGTTCGAAGATGAATCAAAAGTAGAGAGGATTTCCTCTCCTTATAAAGTAAAATGTCACAGGGGGTTGGCTAAAAGTGACTTTGCTATAATGAGTCAAATTTAGGCTGTTGTATCAAGTGTCCTTTTCCTTCTGACATCACACCCATAGGGCCTTGTCCTATAGGAAATTAGCACTAACAGAAACCAAAATGGTAGAACCCCTCTCTCAGAACCCCAAACACTTCCCCTCACTCTTCCTACATACTCTTCCTCCTCTGAGTGACCCTAAAAGAATGCCACCATAAACACTACCCCCCACACGCACTGCTGACACCACACTGTCTACAGACACACTACCCTCATACACTGTAACTTTATATACGAAGCCCTCACTCTCTGCCTTCCACACACACTGCCACTAACCCACACACTGAGCCCCATATGCACTGCACCAGCACACACACACACACACACACACACACCCTAACTACTCTAACTCTGTCCCATTCCCATGCCTCCTGACTTCAAAAGGACTTGAGTGGCCAACACCCTGGTGCGAGTGTGGCTTTGTTTTGTCATGACATTCAGATTCCCAAAACATCTCCCAGTGAGGGTTCTTGTGCCCTGAGATGAATTTATTTACCTGTCCTGCAGGAGGGCAAAAAGGCAGCAGCTTGGCTATTGTCTCCTATAGAAGCTGAGGAGACATTTAGACAAGACACTTATACTCATCAGTCATGCTGTAACAGGATCCTTCTCCCAGAACTTACATTACTGTGATATCAAATTGCTCTGGTGTTATAATGGTGTGCTCAGTCACAATCCCACAACCATGCATTACTTATATAATTGAAGATGTATGTGCCATCAGACCGACTAAGGCGTGTTAAGCTCGGAAAGAGATGTGCAGAAGATTTAAATGCCAGATCTGCCTGCAGGAACTGTTTGTTTCAGCTGTAGAGAGGACTGCACACGAGGCCTTTGAATCTGCCCTGTGTGAATGCAGGGCTGGTTCTGATTGTGCCTGAAGGATGTTTCAGTAAAGGTATATCGGTGCACTATAATTTTGGTGTGGTGTATTTATGAAAAGGGGGTTTGATTAGCAAACCTCCCTTTCAGAAGCAGAATTTCCCACACCACTTTATATTAATAAAAGTAAAATAAACTCAGACTATCCTCCCTTCACCAGATGTCCATTCTACCATGTGAAAACCTCTCAGCCAGGCTGCTCTATTTCAAGTAGCACTGTGCCATTGATCACTTTGATACATCTTCAAGGAGGTCAGGAAGTGAACTTACATGGAGTTTAAAATGCCATCCTAACTCCTGTGGGGGGGGATGCACACTGATATGGTGTACACACCACACCTTTAACAGACTCTCCCTCTACCATTCTTCGCATGTGGGTGCAACTGCCCCATAAAGTTCTCTTTTTTAGCATCATGTGTCTGTATGTAACAGCACAATAGATGTAAAGTCCCTCTTTTATGCTGGAAAAGTATCCCATGCTGATTTTCCTTGTGGTGGCACGTGTCATCCTCATTAAGCATAGACTAGCTTGATTGATGGTGCCCCAGAACAACTTCGCCTCTGGCAGGTCACACAGTCCTGTAGCACAGAAGGTTTGTTTGACCATCACCAATTACAGTTCTGATACAAAATAACATAAATTGGCAGGTACAAACAAGATCAAATTGGCTTAATGTGTACTGTAGACTTATAAAAAGCTGACCTTAACATCTACTCCATAGCATTAGCTCGTTCACATAGCCTCCCTTCAATCAGTCGTAATAAAACGTTCCATGCAATAGCTTCTGTTAGTGAGTATTATAAACTACAATCTCTGAGTAATTTGGGCCAGTACTACAATAATGCATGTGTATTATCATGAGCAGTCATTTGTGGCTATTGTGTTTAACTGTAGCTTGTGCAAATTGTCTTTTGTAGTAGAAAGGGTATAGTTCTAGGGAAGCCTTCCGGCCTAATCACAAGCAGAGTTTGAGTGAATCTCTATAAATCAAGAGCGATCTTAGAATATGCCTGTATTTTATCATGGACTAGCTGGGGTGCCCGTCGTTGTTCGTGTCCTGTTTGAGTGGTTTCTCTTGTGCCCTGGAGGGTGTTGCTCTTGTCCTCTTGTCGGCAAGTCTTGCTTCAGTTTGCTGTGGTGTCTCATGTGCCCTGGAGGATGTTGCTCTTTTCATCATGTCAGCAAGTCTTGCTTCAGTTTGCTCTGGCATCTCATTTGCCTTGGAGAAAGTTGCTCTTGTCCTCTGGTCGGCAAGTCGTGCTGCTGTTTGTTGTTGTGTTTCAAAAGCTCTTGATATTGATTTTCACTTTGCATCAGTTGGAGCTTTTCCAAGTGATGTTCGTTTTTTGTGCGGCATGTTTCAGTCACTCAATGGCTTCAGCACATTTGAGAAAATGTGCAAGAAAGATTGATTGATAATGCTCTCTTCTCATGAATGAACTTAAGTAAACTGTAACCTTGCCATTCCCCATTATTGGAGTGGCGTGATAGAATAAAAAAGAAAATGTTTAATTCCTTTTAAAAATGCTTTAATAAACACTTTCAAACTGTATACAGTGGTAGTAATTGTCAAAGGAATAACCAACACATCAAACTGTTTGCTTCAGACACTTTTCAAAATGGTGCCTCCTTTTAGTACATACTGTAGAGAATCGGGGTGAGCATCAGTAAATGAGGATGTCTACGGAGTAATGTTATGCATCTAAACATAGACTCAATCCAGACAAATGAGGAATCCATACAAAATTTGGTAGCAGTGGGTTCAATGGTGTGGAATATTTTTATCCACGCCAAGGCGCCATACTGCACTCCTTTGCCAATGGGGATAGAAAACTGCCAAAAATGGAGGTGATACCTCCCGTACGCACTAAAATCTGAAAAATTGTGCATGGTTCATAAACCACAAAAGAGCTGCACACCCTGACATACACACAGGCAAAGTCTGTGTAAAAACAGGAATCACAGCTGTCATCTGTCAACTGAAACAAGGCCACAGAAGGACCTAATCCGAAAATGCCCTTAAAAATTCAGTCATTTTCCCAGAGAATTATGGAAAGGAAAGTGTGCGGAAATCATGGATTCGCTAGGCAGTCATAGGAATCCAGGCCTCTGTGGGATGTTTTCATCCACACATCCAAGCCCTACCACATCATTGTGCATTACTGACATGGGAAATATCATAATGGCCGCCGGAAAGCATGCTGCTCGCCAGAGAGCATCCAATAATGCACAGTGAAAACCTGACAGATAGGCCACCATCCACTTTTGCCTCTGTCAGTGTTAATACAGGAGACCATTGCCAGACCCTATCCTTTGGCTGCACACAGAGCAAAATCAGTGCAAAGGAATATAGTGCTGGTCAAAATCCGTTTTAATTGATGTCAATAATTACCAAAATCATGGCTCACAGATCCACTAAAAAGGTCCCACCTCCACGTTGGTGGGTCGACATTATTCTCCAGCAAGAATCTACATGAATCTGAGGTCCACAGAAGTGCACCTATATTTGAACAAAGTATAATTTGAGGACTGCTTACTGGTAAGGCAGTTGTCAAAAATGGCTGCAATACCAGTGCTTGACACTAACTGGCGCTAGCGATCTAAATTCTGACAGGAGACGTGTATTTCAGGAGCTAAACAGCATCCTAAGTTAGCTGAGACTTCAAAAGGCTTGCTGGTCAATGAGAATTCTTAACACCTACTCTTCCCAGGCCCTACACCAACAGCACAGGATATCACAGTGTCCTGTTGATTAAAAGGGGAGGAGAGTTTCCCTGCAGCCTGGATGAAAGAGACAATGGTTGCCTTCATCTGAATAGAATATGCTGATTTTGGGTGTGAGCTGTCAACACTGCTCTGGGGAAGGCAAGACACATGATCTCTGAGTCAAGCCAAGTTCCCGGGTGCGGGGGCAAACAAATGGGTGTACTGAATTGAGAGCAAATGTATGTTTTATTAAATTGCTTATAAAATATTGTATCAAGCTGACAGAAATGTACAATTTGGGGATTCTTAATATGAAAAATTCACTCACAGTTGAAGACAAAGTTGGACGTTGTGGGATGTTCTGAAGCAAAACCCTGGATTTATTGATATTGCAGACACTGTGTTTATGCTAGGACAATGCAAACTTACAGTAATATGCGCAGAGAGGGGGTTTACCTCCGTGGAAGATTTGATGAAAAACTAATATGGCAAACCCCACTAAAAGCGCAAAATGCTGTCATTTCTGAACCCAAGCTCTTAGAAAGATCAGGATTGAACAGAGACCTGTCTTAATTAATCTATGAGGTGTACATGTAATTTCAACAACGTTTGTATCTGGGAAATATGTGTTTTGGGTAAAATTGATTTTCTATAAGCAACCAAAGGGGAGTGTTCTTTCCTTAAAGCCATAAAAATGATACCTGATGACACAGGATGACTACTCAGTTCTCCAGTCAAAGGACAGTAAATCCTTAACCTATCAGAAACCTTAGTGGGTTGGGCATAGAAAGTCACCCTTCCCACCCACTTTCAAAAGACATAAAAAGAACCACTGAAAGCCACATAGGGATTGCCGGACCAGACAATATCCAGAAGGACCATAGACTCCAGATAGACTCCAGAACTTGAAGCAGAGAGGCCTGAACCAAAAGCTGCATCCTTCTCAGCAGGCCTCAGAATCCAGCAACCTAACCAAACTGTTCAACAGCCAGGCGAGCTGTTTGGCTTCGGGCTAGAACTCTGTGCCAGAACAGAGACGAGACCAGACCAGACCGCTGTGCAGCGCCGATAGCAGACCAGACCGGACCGCTGTAGAGTGCCGATAGCAGACCAGACCAGACCACTGTGCAGTGCCAGACCCAGACCAGAGGCCACACTGTGAGCAGAACCAGTGGCAGAGACCGTCCCGTGGCGAGAGTGCAGTCCAAGGCCCCTTCCGGTCCAAAAACTAGGAATGAGTATCCAGCCAGATCTGTACAGAACCAATCCCTTAGTTTAAAATAATCTTATCCCATCCATGTCAACCTGTCCCGAAATGCATAGAAATCGTGTGTCCATTCTGTGATTTCCAACCTGTCAACGCGCAATTGTCATTTTGAAATCTTGATTTTATTTCTGAAAATCTACCTCCACAAAAACGTCCATATCTTTTGAACCGTATGTCCTAGAAGCGAGATTTAACTTTCATTTTAAAGCTAAGAATCTTAGCTTTCCAACAACCCCCTTATAGTTTTTCCGTAATTGCGATCGGCGCACTCGGGAAAAGTGCCGCAAATTGAAATTTGGCTCAATTTCACCACATGTTAAAAATAGCTGTCTCTTGCTTGCACTGCTGAAATTCGTTTTCAACCTGATAATCATTCCTGAATCATTGCTAGTGTTGACCTGAACTGATTCGAAATAGCTGTCACCTACCCTGAATCTCCTATAGGAAATTAAAATCATTTTTAGCATATTTTTCACTTCATTGCAAATCACATGTAAAAGTATTTTTGACTGTTTAAAAGCATACCAGTTGCTCTAAGCTTGCTAGGGGGGAACTGAACTGCTTTTGATTGTATTCCTGAAAACCTATGTGCCCTCATTTCCATTTCTTCATATTGTATAGGCGGGAGTGAGTTGTCATAAAGAAAAACGTGATCATCTTATCTATTGTTGAAACCATATCAGTTTATTTCTGTGCTGCATTCTTTCCATCTTGCTTTTCATTGAAACCAAACAAAGTATTCTCTGCTACCTTATCCTTTCTATACCAACTCCTAAGTAATTAAAGAAATGTGCTACTGTGATATTATCCATTGTTGATCACTGTCATATTCATAAGAGTGCTATCAAGTATTAATGTATTCATAAAAGTGTGATATATACATATATTGTTTAATTTTTCAAATAAATCTTTTAATTTGCAAAACAAACCTACTTCTTGGCTCAGTGAGGTCAGGGGGATTCAAAGAGAGGGGCGTTATATAAGGGTTCCTCATCCAGATTTAAGAACTTGTCATTAAAATGTATAAATTAGGGCTTCCATTGGGCATCCCAGACGAGGCATTGACTTAGTTGGAGTGCTGAATTGAAGTCACGTACAAAGTGGGGGCTCGTAACGGGACGTCGGGATTAGAACTACCACTTGTGCAGCTTAATACAGTGTGCTAACTGACAGGATACATAAACCCTGTTGGATCACTACGCTGTGTTACGCTGTAAAAGCACTCCTCAAAGGAACACTCTAAGGAAAAGGTCTGTTTTGCAAAATAAAATACTAACTTCTGTCAGTCAGGAAGGAAATCAATTTCCAGAATGACAACACTAGTAGACATCAAAATTGCCAGAGAGCACCTCCTACATAAGCTATTTGTGAGAGGCGAATGGACGGAACAGGATCAGACGGTGTGGTTGCAGGCAATCACACCCCAGATCACTGCAACACGGTCAGATAAATGGAGAGATCAGGGTCCCTTACATGTGGCCCTAGGTGAACTACACATGGCCCCTAAAGCCAAAGATGAGCACGACAAGATTGCCAGGATAGCGGCATATTTATATTTATATATGGGAGCCATACAGGACAAATGTGCTGAAGGCCAAGATCTGGCCAATAGGCAACTGATGGCATTAGAGAAGGCCCAATCTGACCTGGACTCTTCTGAGCAGAGGCTGCACAGGAGCCAGGAGTCAGAAAATGATAGTAGACAGTATCTCATTAAAATGAAAGAGGATTTTGGTATCCTGCAACAGGAAAAGGCAGACCAGGATACCAGATTTCTGGCCTTGCAGAAGGAGTACCAAGAAGGTTTGGACTCCCTACTGCAGAGCCAGAAAAAGCTGGAGCAACAACTGGACTTCAACAGGGCATGCGCAGAGCAGGTAGTCACGCTGCAAAGCCACCTAGATAGGGAAAAGGCAGAGAGCAATAAACTGATTTTGAAAGACCTGGATACCCAGGCAGAGTTTAATGAGGAGCGCCAGAGAGCTGGTGCCCTTCAAAGGCAGAGGGACGACCTGGCGGCACAGATGCAGGCTCTTGGTCAGGAAAGGGATACCTTAGGCCAGGAAGTCTGCCATTTAAAAAGCAAAATTGAAGAAAACCAATTGGTCCTCCAGGGGCTGGGTGACCTCCAAAAAGAGCATCAGAAATTGTTAGAGCATACCAGGAGGGTGGAAGATTCTCTGGCAAGAAAGGAGCAGGCCAGTAAGGACAGTCTCAGGGGATAACCCTCCTGCAGCAAAGACTGGCCCAGTACTCCAAGACTAACCAAGAAGCACAGAGAGAGAATGAGGCTCTCTGCCAGCACAATGATAGGCTCCAGCAACAGGTAGCCATGCAGGAGAGACTGATAGAATCTAGTAAGGCCTTGATTGAGGAACTGAAAACACAGGCTCTGGCGTAGCAACAGGGAGCAGGGGCTGACAGAGATGAGGTTCGCTGGGAAAGGGAAACACCTAGCACCAGAGGCCTTCATCTCTCCCAGTCCTTGGACTCTGTCACCCCCATATCCCATGGCGCACATGAGCCCAGGGCCACGGGGATGGCAGATTACTATCCAGCCAAAAGTATGGGGCTCATAGGCCAGTACCTCCCAGGAATGGATGGGCAGGCATCCGGGTATGTGCACCCAAGTACAGCGCAATTTAGTGGGGAACCCTGGGAAAGAGGGCCCTCTAAGGGCATTCTGAAAACCTCTGCCCAGTTAGGTCAGTGGGGGGTACCCATCAAATCCGGGCAGCAAGAAGGAATCTGAAGACTCCTCCGCGTGTCCCAGGACACAAGAGACTAGGTCCCCACATTCTTCTGGCCATTCCCAGGCTTGCAGAATTCGGGAAAACCTGGAAGATCAGACGGCAACTCTGGGAGGAGTGCTTCTGAGTCAGAGGATGAATGGACCAGGGTTACTCGAACCAAGAAGGCAAATAAGGCAAAAAGGGCCTTGCTTAAGGACCCCTTAAAACAAATGAAGGCAATAAGGAGTGCCATCACGCCTTATCACAAGAACGCCAAGTATTCTGTGTGGGAACACTTGGAGCTCTTTGAGCAAATGATGGAGACTTTCCATTCGAAAGACAGCAGTAGCTGCATGCAGTACGTCAAATGGACTTTCTCCCCAGAATACTCCAGTTTCTTTGCGGGGCTGGAGGACCAAAACCATCCAAGATGGTCCAGATATAGGGCGGCCATCTTGAAACATTTTTCTGTTCACCGGAGCCCCCAAGAGGCTCGCAAGGCAGCCTACAATTTGCAATGTGGGGAGGATCAGGCCCCATAAGAATTTGTGCAGGAGTTGAAGCGTGTCTTTGAGCAGACTACCAAAAGGGTGCGCACGGACAGCAAAGAATTTGTTAACACTTTTTCCATGCCTTGCCCAAGTACATCATGACCCAGCTAGTGAGAGATTTTCATGAGAAAAGGTTGCTAGACTGGGTCATTGAACAGGCCACCCAAATCTATGAGGTGCAGAAGCCCATAGAATATAAAAGTACAGCGCAGAAAAGCCCCAAACCGACGAGCACCCCTGCTGCTGCCAAGGTGGCAGAGGTAAAGGTTGCCCCGTTTTAGATTTGGAGATGGGAGGCCTAAAAATTTGCTGCACAGAATCATTCCAAGCCAAGAAGGCCCTCGGGCCAGTCACAGAGTCAAGGAGGTAGTCCCACAAATGGGATCCCTCACTCCCCTGATTATGTAAGTCCCCGCTACAAGGCAAACTGACCCATCCTGGGTTATGTGTGGACCCCTCCAGCCCAAGGGGGGGATCCATCCAAGCACCTAACCCAGGGAACTTCCCTCCTAACTTACCACAGGAGGGCAGAAATTCCCCAAATCCTGGGCAGAACTTTTTCCCCAGGTATCCACCCAACTTCCACCTCCAAAATCATCCATCCTTGTTTCCCCACTTCCCTTTGCCCAGACCACCTAATCCGGGATAGGGGAGGCCAAGGGTGGAGGGGTATCCAAATCTTCCCAACCCGGTGTACTACCAGAGAAGGGATAGCTACCCTTCCCGGGATCAGCCCAAGGGGAGAAAACAGAACCCCGTATCAGCCTGAGTGGGTTTCACAGTTAGAGCGGCAGGTCCAAAATATGGCACAGGAGCTGGGTCACGTGCTGAGGGCTCAGCATAACCCCCAGATGAGCATGCCGGTACAGAATGCCCCAAACTCTGAGCCTGGTGCTCCAGAACAATGACTGGGTTAACACCCCAATAACCCACCGGTTCCCAGGGAGGAGGCACAACGGGAAGGGGGGTGTAAAGCCTTGAAGGAAGCATCCTTCCCCACTTGTAAACAGCCCCTGGAAACCCAGGAACCAGAACAAAATCTCCTACCCCTGAAAGTCTGCCACCCAAGGAGCAGAGAGGAGGTAGGAGAAACAAAGGACCCAAACAGACTCTCTTTGAGGAGGAGGTACAGATCTTCCAATTTGAGGGAGAGGGATCCTCAGAGGATCCTGGGAAAAGAATCTTCTCCTTCAGAGACGGGGGAACTCCTCCCAAGGAAAAATGGATCCCAAGGGATTCAAATCCAAACTGGGTAGATGTGGGGACTGAGCTAGCGCCGCCCATCATCTCATCCCAGAACCAACAGCATCAAAATCCCCTGGTTCAAACCCATTCTGGTGCCTGCCTCCAAAAAGGGGAGGGGCGGCCCAGAACCGGAACCAGGGGAACCCACAACGTCTCCCATTTCCAGTTGCCAACTTTTTCTTGCAGATTCCCATGACTCTCCACAGAATTCTGCCCAAATCTTTTCTCCCGCAATGTCCAAAACTAAAAAATTGGCCCACCAGTTGTCCAAAAATGTGCATTATCTGTGCCCCCTTGAGGAGAAGGAGGGAAGATACTATTCCCCGGTACAAGTACAGGGGCAGGGTACAATTTTGGCAATGGTGGACACTGGATCCCAAGCTACCCTTCTGTCCAGAAGGGCCTTTATTGAACTAAATGCAGGAAGGGGGGAGAATTACCGTATTCCTCTCACCTCTCTTCCTGGACAACTTCAGAACTTTGCCTGGAAGGAAATTCCCATCGAGGGGACTGCAGATTTGGACATTAAAATTGGGCGACACAAGGTGAGACACCCGGTCACAGTATTGACTACAGAGGGCACCCCTTGTTTACTAGGGAATGACCTCCTGATAAGGTTGTCACCCCTAATAGATTGCATAAACAAGGTCCTCTGGACCAAGACTAGCCAACCAATAAAATTCAAACAGAGTGTCAACCATGTTAGTTTAAACGGTACATGCCACATGGTTGAACAAAAATCTGACCAAGTAGAGTTTCACTTCCAGAACAACCAAATTCCAGACGTGACAGTAATAGCAGTAGGACAACAGACTGGTGATGAGGGGTCCTCTCTATTTCTGAAAATCAACCTTCCTTCCAGTTTAAGGTGGTATTCCACACTGGAAGGAAACACTCTGAAATTCTTTACCAATCCACAATCAGACATACCCACTCCAATAGTCCAGAAAGAAGTGAAATCAGCTCAGAGCCTGGCTGATATTCAGCAAATTGGAGAGCAGTTGTTCATCCCTGTTCAGCTAAATGATGGGAAGGACTCTGTTCTCGCTTCAGTGTGTGTGAACAACGGTAAGAGCTTCATCAGCGAAGCCATGTTCCGCCACCTCCCAAAAGAACCAGCCATTCCCACATTCAAACTGATAGACAAATGGGAAATGGATCTGGAAACACCCAATTCCAAACATCTCCTGCCAAGCAGGTGTATGCTCAAAATCTCCATTGGCAACAAGAGCATAGTCCATAATTGTTGGGTCGTGCGAGACGTCACTGCCACCTTTTACTTAGGCAGTGACATTCTCAATCGCTTTGCCATTAGTTTGGACCTAATAAACTTCAAAGCTTGGTCCCGATTAGCGGATAATCCCATGGGCTTTGATGATCCAGAAAAAGCATTTCGGTCAGCTCAATTGCTACTTTATGCAGTTGAAATTCAGATGAAAGAGGAAGTCACCATCCCAGAAAGGACCCGACAATTCTCACTGGAAGTGAAAGTTAAAGAGGACAAAAATTGAAAAACCCTGATGCTTATATTCATCTAAATGCTTCTCTCCAACAGCAAGGGTTGGGGGTAAACCCAACACCATAGTCAACATAGAACATGACACCATTCCAATAGAGGTGGATAACAGTGACTTAAAGAGTATTACTCTAGCTGCAGGCACCATTATTGGAATGGCGGTTGATGACCGACATTTCTCCAATGATTTAGGAAATAAACTGTTAGGACCAATCCCCAAGGACTGTTTTGACAGTGACGGTGATGACAATACAACACCAGACAGGATCTTTACCCGGCATGGGGAGAACTTCATGGTGTACACTTCCTGCCCTTATTGTAAGGAAGATGTGACTTGTGACTTCAGAGGGGATGAGGTGATTTTCCAGGTCCATGAGGGCTGCCTTTCCCACCTGAAGCCTCCAGTCCAAATCAGCACTCAGACCAGGGACTTCTCCACCCAGCTGGCGGAGGCCACTGAGATAGCAAAACCAGAAGTCTTTTCAGGCTTCAGGCAGATGGTTGAAGAGAGAGTCAACCTAGCTGATGCTTGTGTGACTCTGGAGCAGAAGCAAAAGTTGAAACAAGTTTTCTTGGATTTCCAATATCTCTTTGCGGTGGACTCATATGACTGTGGTTGCACCGACATCCACACAACAACAATTCCCACGGACCTTGGCATGACTCCAGTGTTTGTGAAGCAATATCGCTTGCCTCTCTCATCCATGGAGTCCCTTACTGAAATAATTAGGAACCTTGAGTCCCGGGGGATAATCCGTCGAGTTCACAGCACCTTCAATAATCCGGTGCTGGGAATATTGAAGCCAAACGGCCAGTGGAGACTCTGCGCCGACCTTAGGGAGCTCAACTAACGGGTCCATACTTCCCGATGGCCTCTTCCCTACATTCACCAAGGGCTGGCCCAGATCCAGGGGTCACAGGTATTCACTGCAATAGACCTGACCAATGGATACTGGACTGTGCCTGTCAGTAGGGAGGACCATACAAACTGGCTTTTACCTTTGGGGGCCAGCAGTACACATGGACCCGGACTCCCTTCGGATACCTCAACTCCGGCAATGAATTCAACATTTCCTACACAAAGCCATGCCCGACCTGGGTGCAAGGGGTAACCTAGCTAATGTAGATGATATCCTCATCAAAAGTTCATCTGTGGAGGAACACATAGCGGAGATCCATTATGTTATGCCGGAGCTAAACTTTCCTTTCAGAAAGAACAGTGGTGTAGAAACCTTGTTAATTTCTTGGGGCATGAGAGTACTCCTCAGGGTCTCTGTCCCCAGGAAAAGAAAGTGGAAGCTCTTCAGAAACTAAAGGACCCCACAACTCTGCGGGAACTAAGGAGCCTCCTTGGACTGACTAATTACAGCAGAAAGTTCATTGAGGCCTACGCAGAGATCACCAGACCTCTGATTCATCTCTTGAAGGGGGGTCAAGTGGGAATGGGGTCCAGAACAATCTGAGGCAGTAAACAGCTCTAAAGAAGCCTCTCACAAGTGCCCTGCCTAGCTTACCCTGTCAGAAACAAGGAGTTTTTCTTGGAGACAGGGTTCTCTAATACATGCTTGACTGCAGTATTATATCAAAAGCATGACAAGGTCAATAAAGTAATCTCCCATGCAAGTAAAACTTTATCCTCTGTGGAGGAAAAATTCAACGATTGTGAGAAGGCACTCCTGGCAACGGTGTGGGCATTGAAGAATTACTGCCCGTTTATCCAGGGGGAACACATCATAGTGGAGACTCCACACCAGCCTCTGCAATATCTCCAAAGTGACAGAATCCGGACCGGAAATGTGAGTAATTCCCGGATTACTTCCTGGATACTGTCAATGCAAGGCTTTCCTGTGGAGGTCAGATATGGCCAAAACAAGAAGAGTCCCCTCGCGCAAGGTCTGGCTGACTTGCATGATTGTGCCAGAGAAAACTGTCTCAAGGACGAAAGTCTAAAAATCAAGGACAACATGGAGGCATACCTCAATTCCCCACACCAAGTCTTTGAAGAAGACAAGTGTAATGGAATGCCCACTGTCTATGTGGATGGATGCTCTTACCATGCTGACAACAACGGGGAAAAAGAACTTGTGGCCGGCGTAGGGAATGCATGGGTGAATGAGTCCCCAGAACCCTCCGCTGGGTACAAGATTGGTCCCTGAAGTGGTCAAGTGGCAGAGTTGATGGCTGTGCACCAAGCCATCCTCACTGCTGTCCAAGATCAACTCCACAAACTGGTCATAATCACAGATTCTGATTATGTACGGAACGGGTTCGTGGAGCACCTGGTTAATTGGAAAACCAGAGGCATGTTATGTGCTAATAACAAACCCTTGAAACATGGGAAGTTAATCCAAAATATTGATGATCTGGTCATCTCGAATGGGATGACCATCTACTGGAAAACGATCAAGGGTCATACCAAAGTAGAGGGACCAGACAAAACTGGAAATTACTTAGCTGATCAGCTGGCCAAAACTGTGCCATCCAAGGGAATCTAATAGAGATTGAGTCCCTGTTTGGTGTGATCCAGGTCACTGCGATCACTAGGTCCCAGAAAAATGCTCACAATGATCTTTCAACTGCACAATGAAGTAAGGAGACCCCAGATGCTGATTTGATTACAGCTCAGAAGGGGGATCCAATAATTGGTAAGTTTTACCAACACATTGAGGACCCTGAGAACTTTCCCTTGACAGATACCGATTACATTGGGAAAGAGGACCTTAGAGTGTTGATGAAATGTTCAAAAATGTTCCGAATCCAAGACGGTTTGTTGGTAAGGAAAACCCAAGCTGGCCATGATCAGTGGGTAGTTCCTACCTCATTCCGAAGCCTGATGTTAAGTCACGCCCATGATGCGGCCACCGCTGGTCATAGGGGGTTTCAGACAACACTTGAGATCTTAAGAGAGGTTGCATACTGGCCACACATGGGGCAGGACCTCAACCAATACTTGAAGGGGTGTCTAGTGTGTGCACAATTTCAGCCAACATCCCTCACACACAGTGTGCCTCTCCAAAAGAGAGGGATGACACTGCCATGGTCAGATTTGCAAGTCGACTTCATAGGCCCCGTGATTTGCTCCTCTAGGGGAAATAAGTACATGTTGACTGTGACATGCTTATTTACCAAATGGGTGGAATGTCTACACACCCCAAACTGCAAGGCAGAAACAGCAGCTGCCCTGATGATCAACCACATATTTTCACGTTTTGGTCTACCCCAAAGGATTGAGTCAGACAGAGGTAGCCATTTCACCAGCAAAGTAATGACAAAGATGTAGGAGATACTGGGGGTTAAAAGGAAGCTACATATTGCTTCCGGCCAGCCTCTTCTGGTGCAGTAGAACGTTACAACCGAACCATTATGAGCATATTAAAAAAGTTTGTGGCAGATTCTGGGCCAAGTTGGGATATTCGATTACCTCTAGTCCTAATGGCCATCAGATCTATCCCTTCATCTGCAACTAAAATGTCACAGTTTGAGCTGATGACGACCCAGGATGGTGCTTCCCCAGCATTTGCTTTACAGGACCCAAGAGCAAACATTGATCAATGCCTCCACAACTCATGAGTATGTTGAAAATTTAAGAAAATACCTTCAACATGCTTTTACATATACTCAGCGAAATCTAGAGAGATCAGCCGATAGCATGAAGACTCACTATGACCTGAAGACCATCAGAAAGGAATACAATGTAGGAGACCAGGTTTATCTGTACAATTACCAAAGGAACCAAGCCAAACAGAGGAAATTTCTGCCTATGAAAGGGACCTTTTGAAATTGTAGACAAGATCTCACCAGTTGCCTACAAGATCTGCATCCCCAAAGGCAGTTTGGCCAAAGGGGAAGAAAAGTGGGTCCATATTAATGAGCTAAAGTGTTGCCATCCCAGGCACACTCTGCAGCAACTGGAGGAGTCCTCTGCAATCCCAGAGGGGGCCGCTCCAGATCAATTAATTTCCAACCCTAAAATATCCCACCTATAGTCTATAAAATATATGATAAAAATGCAAATGTCTCCTGATTTATAAAATGTATATGTTCACCCCACTACATTAATAGTGGTGGGGAAATGTCCACGAATATGTTTCTGCCGCTTTTGCTTTGGCATCCTAGGAGAGATAAGCCATGGAGACGGACCAAGGAGGACGACCCGGGGACCGGGAGCAAAGATCCGAGGGGCCCGGGGTACCGCCCAAAACTCACATCAGGACCGGCGAGGAGAACCGATTGATCCACCCTGATGGAGGAAAAGATGCTGAACTTTGCCATTGACGGAATCAGAAGATGATGAGGCGAACATCCCAAGCTTGCGAGTTCCATTGATGGAAAATCAATGCCATCGCAAGAGCGGGCTTGTAGGATGTTTTCATCCACGCATCCAAGCCCTACCACATCATTGTGCATTATTGACATGGCAAACATCATAATGGCCGCCAAAAAGCATGCTGCTCGCCAGAGATCATCCAATAATGTGTAGTGAAAACCTGACAGATAGGCCACCATCCACTTTTGCCTCTGTCAGTGTTAATAAAGGAGACCATTGCCAGACCCTATCCTTTGGCTGCACACAGAGCAAAATCAGTGCAAAGGAATATAGTGCTGGTCAAAATCCATTTTAATTGATGTCAAAAATTGCCAAAATCATGGCTCACAGAACCACTAAAAAGGTCCCACCTCCTTGTTGGGGGGAGGTCAACATCATTCTCCCGCAAGAATCTACATGAATCTGAGGTCCACAGAAGTGCACCTATATTTGAACAAAGTATAATTTGAGGACTGCTTACTGGTAAGGCAGTTGTCAAAAATGGCTGCAATACCGGTGCTTGACACTAACCAGTGCTAGCGATCTAAATTCTGAAAGGAGACCTGTATTTCAGAAGCTAAACAGCATCCTAAATTAGCTGAGACTTCAAAAGGCTTGCTGGTCAATGGGAATTCTTAACACCTACTCTTCCCAGGCCCTACACCAACAGCAGAGGATATCACAGGGTCCTGTTGATTAAAAGGGGAGGAGAGTTTCCCTGCAGCCTAGAGGAAAGAGACAATGGATGCCTTCAGCTGAATAGAATATGCTGATTTTGGGTGTGAACTGTCAACACTGCTCTGGGGAAGGCAAGACACATGATCTCTGAGTCAAGCCAAGTTCTCGGGGGTGGGGGCAAACAAATGGGTGTACTGAATTGAGAGCAAATTTATGTTTTATTAAATTGCTTATAAAATATTGTATCAAGCAGACAGAAATGTACAATTTGGGGCTTCTTAATATGAAAAATTCACTCACAGTTGAAGACGAAGTTGGACGTTGTGGGATGTTCTGAGGCAAAACCCTGGATTTATTGATATTGTAGACACTGTGTTTATGCTAGGACAATGCAAACTTACAGTAATATGCGCAGAGAGGGGGTTTACCTCCGTGGAAGATTTGCTGAAAAACCAATATGGTGAAACCCACTAAAAGCGCAAAATGTTGTCATTTCTGAACCCAAGCTCTTAGAGAGATCAGGGTTGAACAGAGACATGTCTTAATTAATCTATGGTGTGTACATTTAATTTCAAAAACTTGTGTATCTGGGAAATATGTGTTTTGGGTAAAATTGATTTTCTATAAGAAACCAAAGGGGAGTGTTCTTTTCTTAAAGCCATAAAAATGATACCTGATGACACAGGATGACTCACTACCCCGTTCTCCAGTCAGAGGACAGTAGATCCTTTAACCTATCAGAACCCTTAGTGGGTTGGGCATAGAAAGTCAGCCTTCCCACCCACTTTCAAAAGACATAAAAAGAACCACTGAAATCCGGATAGGGACTGCTCTTTCTACTTTCTTGCGCAGCACTTTGCCGGACCAGACAATATCCAGAAGGACCATAGACTCCAGATAGACTCCAGAACTTGAAGCAGAGAGGCCTGAACCAAAAGCTGAATCCTTCTCAGCAGGCCTCAGAATCCACCAACCTAACCAAACTATTCAACAGCTGGGCAAGCTGTTTGGCTTCTGGCTAGAACTCTGTACCAGAACTGAGACCAGACCAGACCGCTGTGCAGCGCCGATAGCAGACCAGACCAGACCGCTGTGCAGTGCCGATAGCAGACCAGACCAGACCGCTGTGCAGTGCCAGACCCAGACCAGAGGCCACTCTGTGAGCAGAACCAGTGGCAGAGACCGTCCCGTGGAGAGAGTGCAGTCCAAGGCCCCTTCCGGTCCAAAAACTAGGAGTGAGTATCCAGCCAGATCTGTACAGAACCAATCTCTTAGTTTAAAATAATCTTATCCCATCTATTTCAACCTGTCCTGAACTGCATAGAAATCGTGTGTCCATTCTGTGATTTCCAACCTGTCAAAGTGCAATTGTCATTCTGAAATCTTGATTTTATTTCTGAAAATCTACCTCCACAAAACGTCCATATCTTTTGAACCGTATGTCCTAGAAGCGAGATTTAACTTTCATTTGAAAGCTAGGAATCCAAGCTTTCCAACAAACCTAAAAGGACCTTGCCGCGAATTGCAATTTGCCTCAATTTCACCACATGTAAAAAATAGCTGTCTCTTGCTTGCACTGCTGAAATTCGTTTCCAACCTGATAATCATTCCTGAATCATTGCTAGTGTTTACCTGAACTGATTCAAAGTAGCTGTCACCTACCCTGAATCTCCTATAGGAAATTAAAATCATTTTTAGCATATTTTTCACTTCATTGCAAATCACATGTAAAAGTATTTTTGACTGTTTAAAAGCATACCGGTTGCTCCAAGCTTGCTAGAGGGGAACTGAACTGATTTTGATTGTATTCCTGAAAACCCGTGTGCCCTCATTTCCATCTCTTCATATTGTATAGTGGGGGAGTGAGTTGTCATTAAAAAAAAGTGATCATCTTATCTATTGTTGAAACCATATCAGTTTATTTCTGTGCTGCATTCTTTCCATCATTGCTTTTCATTGAAACATACAAAATAGTCCCTGCTACCTTATCCTTTCTATACCAACTCCTAAGTAATTAAAGAATTGTGCTACTATAATATTATCCATTGTTGATCACTGTCATATTCATAAGAGTGCTATCAAATATTAATGTATTCATAAAAGTGTGATATATATATATATATATGTATATATATATATATATATATATATATTGTTTAATTTTTCAAATAAATCTTTTAATTTGCAAAACAAACCTACTTCTTGGCTCAGTAAGGTCAGGGGGATTCAAAGAGAGGGGCGTTATATAAGGGTTCATCATCCAGATTTATGAACTTGTCATAAAAATATATAAATTAGGGCTTCCATTGGGCATCCCAAACTAGGCATTGACTTAGTTGGAGTGCTGAGTTGAAGTCACTTACACCTCTGTGCCTGACAGCTGCATCAGGAAATTAGCTGTCAAACCCATTTTAAAAGTGTTTCTGTTTCCTGATTAAAATTGCAAAATCTGCCTTTTTAAAGCATGATTGTGAAGGGCTAATTTTTTTTAAATGTCCAAATCCCTTATAAACCATGCTTATTTTTATATGTGTTGAAGAATCTTTCCTTGTCATCTAAACAGTAACCCAGTCTGGAGTTAATCCACTATTTAATTCTGATCTGACAGACTGGCCTGGCAAAGTTGGCATCTCAGCTTGACACGTCCTTGAAAACAGGAAGGCCAATGGCTGCTTAATGGTTCCCGCATAATGAAAACAAAGAAAGCCTCAGACAGTCGTCTTCTGGCTGACCCAAGGACAAAGGAATGCTTGGACACCCATCCTGCTAAAGGAGGGGCAGGATGTGGAGGAGGTTTCTCAGTGAACTTGAAAAGACTGGCCATTTGCTCACTTTGGGAGTAAGAAAACAAAAGCCTGGCCTGGATTCTGAATGGAAATTACTTATATTTGCCTCAGAACATTATTACATTTAACATGGCAGCCAAAATAAGTAGATGAGTGAAAAATACAAACTTATTAATCTGAACACATGCTAGACAGTTGAAGATTTGGTAGGAGTTCTTACTACATAAGGAACCAAGGATAAACCAAAACACTGATTCTGGCAAAATTATTACGGTTGCAAACATAAGATTGTATGTACATGATCCACTGATAAGCGCCCAGAGATAAACCGAGTTAGAAATTATTAATCCAAACCGTTATGGTGAAAATTGATAAAAATCCATAGAATGAGAAAAACAGCTTGCACAAAGATGAGGAGTTAATGTGAATGTAGACAATCGAATATAACATATAGGTATCCAATTTTATTAGGGTACATCATGTTAGAAATGTACATGTGTGCAAAAGTTATGCTTTGGGTAAAAATCAATGTGGGAGTTCCAAATCCTGTCATAAAGATGGCAGCTCTGTTAAGACCGCCAACCAAGACAAAGGACATGCCTGTAGCCACTCCCAGACATGGGGGTGTGTTTTTAAAATTCTGCCTACGCCATAAACTTTGCAATGGATAAATATAGTAATTCACTACACATAGGACACACTACTTCCAGAACACACTGCTTCCGGAATCCATCCAGATGTCCGTGCAGCACTTTATTCCAGAACTCTTCATCTTGTAGCTGACTCCACAATTCTTTGATGATCCAGATTTATTTTCACAATCCAGACTTTAGAATTGCAGAACTCTTGCTAGCTTGACCCAATTGCAAACCTCCAGAACTTAAACTAATAATTCTGATTCAGCTTGGCTTGCTACCACTAAGGCTTGCCCAATAGAACTTGCATCCTGTCATCTGCCGTGTCCAGTAACCAGACGGGCCCATCCTAATCCAGCCTGAGGCGCAGTCCAAAACTGACCTGAACCGCACCACTGATCCAAATCCCTCCAGTGGTGCCCTGCAGCCGGTAGACCTGATCCACCCTATGAACAGAGCTGACATTCCAATTTAATTTCAATGGACTGTAAGTATAATAGGAAGAACAGTGACCCATAGTATATCTGCATTGTATTATCCCAAATCTCAACCCAACCCATCTTTAATTCAGAACCATAGTATTGTTAGAATCCTTCTTGTGCTGATTGCCTCACCTGTGTTGCAAAACCATAACTCTCTAGTGATTTTGAATAACTAAAGAAATTCCCGGAAATTGATTATCCACCATGGACTGGTTGAGCTGCCCACGTAGCTCTGAAGTTTCATGTTTGGCATCCACTTTTTCATAGTCCTTAAAATAGTGTAAGAAAAACCATCTGTCATTTTTAAGACCAAATTCCTGTTTTCATTTTCGCGTCTATGTTGTAAAAACGACTCTCACTAAAACCTCTATAACTTCTTCAGTTTTAAAGATATAAACACAATGTCTACTCTCACTGATATCTAAGACCCTTAGCTACCTCCACAACTAAAAAGCCCATCGCGGAACAGTGTAATTGACCCGTTTTTCTTCAATATCGCATAGTAAAAGTTTGCCGCGAATTTGCAATTTTAGCCAAGGTTACATATGTCTTTTGCCCATTTTAAAGTGCTTCTTCCATCCCATCCTGATCTCAAGTGTGCATTGTTGTTTATATTATAGCTCATGTGTGTTAGGACTTGCTTAGTGTAGGTTTCCTCAGAAATTCTATCCATTTAAGCATTTTGCACCATTTTGCAGTTTTTCACAAAGCCATTTTCATCTGTCTGTTTAAAAGTGTCATTTTACAAATGACGGTTTTCTCACTTGTTTAGCAAGGTAAGATTACATTGAACTCTAGACCTTTGCCTTTCATTCTTGAATCCTGCTGATTACTTACATCAGTGTACGATTGCTCATTTGTATTTAAAAATTTTAAAAACACTTTGCAGAGTCAACTATTAACCTATACACTATCTTTTATAAACCAAAACTGTTCTTTTCCTGTGTTTTTATTCTGCAGTAATATAAGTGAATTCAATTGCTTTGCTTATTTTCTGAAGTGTATTGTCACCCTTGTTGTTTGCTGTCCCATATATAGATATATGGTAAACTTATGTGTGGTTTGAATATTAAATAAATAAATAAATCTTTACCTTTACAAACTAGCCTGATTCCTAGTTCAGTGTGACCTTGGGGGTATTTTGAGACGAGTGTGATATGCGTGGTATATCATTCATATACACCAGTAATAGTTGTGACTCTAGAGGGCACACCTTGTTTACTAGGGAATGACATCTTGCATAGGTTGTCTCTCCTCATAGATTGTATGAACAAGGTCCTCTGGACCCAGACTAACCGACCAATAAAATTAAAACATAGTGTCAACCATGTTAGTTTAAATGGCACATGCCACATGGTTGAACAAAAACCTGACCAAATTGAATTCCATTTCCAAAACATCCAAATCCCAGACGTAACAGTAATTTCAGTAGGACAACAAACTGGTGATGGGAAGTCCTCTATATTTCTGAAAATCAACCTTCCTTCCAGTCTCAAGTGGCATTCCACACTAGAAGGAAATACTCTGAAATTCTATACCAATTCACAATCAGAAAATCCCACTTCTATAGTCCAAAATGATGAGAAAGCAGCTCAAAGCTTGTCTGACATTCAGAAAATTGGAGAACAGTTGCTCATCCCTATTCAGTTAAATGGGGGGAAGGACTCTGTTCTCGCCTGAGTGTGTGTGAACAACGGTAAGAGATTCATCAGCAAAGTCATGTTCCGAAAACTCCCAAAAGATCCAACCATTCCCACCTTTACATTGATAGACAAATGAAAATGGCAATGGAGACACCCAATTCCAAACATCTCCTGCCTAGCAGGTGTATGCTAAAAATGTCCATAGGCAACAAGAGCATAGTGCATAATTGTTGGGTCATGCGAGATGTCCCTGCTGCATTTTATTTAGGCAGTGACATTCTCAATCGCGTTGCCATTAGTTTGGACCTAATAAACTTCAAAGCCTGGTCCCGATTAGTGGGTAATCCCATGGACTTTGATGATCCCCAGAAAGCATTTCGGTCAGCTCAACTGCTGCCATATGCCATTGAAGTTCAGATTGGAGAAGAAGTCACCATCCCAGAATGGAGCCAACAATTCACACTTGAAGTAAAAATTAAAAGAGGACAGAAACTGAAAAATTCTGATGCATATGTTCACCTCATTGCCCATTTCCAACAGCAAGGGTTGGGGTTAAACCCAACAGCACTAGTCAATACAGAACACAACACCATTCCAATAGTGGTGGATAACAGTGACCTTAGGAGTATCACTCTATGCGCAGGCACCATTATTGAAATGGTGATTTATGACCAACATTTTTTCCATAGATTTAGGTAATGAACTGGTAGGACCAATCCCCAATGACTATTTTGACAGCAATACCCACAATGACACAATACCAGACAAGATCTTCACCCGGCATGGGGGAAATTTCCTGGTGTAATCGTCCTACCCTTATAGTAAGGAAGAGGTGACATGTGACTTCAGGAGGGATGAGGTGATCTTTCAAGTCCACCAGGACTACCTTCCCCACCTGAAGCCATCAGCCCAAGTCAATACTTTAACCAGGGACTTCTCCACCCAGCTGGAGGAGGCCGCTGAGATAGCCAAACCAGAAGTCTTTCCGGGCTTCAGGCAGATGGTTGAAGAGAGTCAACCTAGCTGGTGCCTGTGAGACTCTCGAGCAAAAGCAAAAATTGAACCAAGTTTTCTTAGATTTTCAAGATCTCTTTGCGGTGGACTCATATGACTGTGGTCACACATGAAATCCATACAACAACAATTCCCACAGACCCTGGCATGACTCCAGTGTTTGTGAAGCAATACCACTTGCCTCACACATCAATGGAGTCCCTTTACAGAAATAATTAAGAACCTTGAGTCCCATGTGATAATTCATCCAGTCCACAGCAACTTCAATAATCCGGTGCTGGAGATTTTGAAACCAAACGGCAAGTGGAGACTCTGTGCTGATCTAAGGGAGCTAAACAAATGCGTTCACACATCCCGATGGACTCCTCCCTACATTGACCAAGGGCTGGCCCAGATCCAGGAGTCAAAGGTATACACTGCCATTGACATGCCCAGTGGGTACTGGACTGTACCTGTCAGTAGGGAGGAACAATACAAGCTGGCCTTTACCTTCCGGGGAAGCAGTACACTTGGACCCGGACTCCCTTCGGATACATCAACTCTGGTAATGTATTTAATATCTTTTTGCATAAGGCAATGCCCGACTTGCGTGAAAGGTGTAACCTGTCCTATGTAGATGATGTCCCAAGGAAAAGCTCAACTGTGGATGAACACATAGCGCAGATCCGTTAAGTTCTGACACAGTTGAGGGCTGCTGGAACAAAACTATCTTTCCAAAAGGCACAGTGGTTCATGACCCATGTCAACTTCTTGGGGCATGTCCCCAGGAAAAGAAAGTAGAAGCAGTCCAGAAGCTAAAAGACCCCACAACTCTGCGGGATCTAAGGAGCCTCCTTGGACTGACTATTTACAGCAGAACGTTCATTGAGGATTACGCAGAGATCACAAGACCCCTGATCCATCTGTTGAAGGGGGGGTCAAGTGGGAGTGGGGTTCAGAACAAGCAGAGGCAGTAAGACAACTCAAAAGAAGCCTCTCACAAGCGCCTTGCCTAGCTTACCCTGCCAAAAACAATGAGTTCTTCTTGGAGACAGGGTTCTCAAATACATGCTTGACTGCAGTATTATACCAAAAGCATGACAAGGTCAATAAAGTAATCTCCTATGCGAGTAAGACTTTATCCTCTGTGGAGGAAAAATTCAACAATTGTGAGAAGGCACTCCTGGCAATGGTGTGGGCATTGAAGAATTCCCGCCTGTTCATCCAGAGGGAACACATCATAGTGGAGCCTCCACACCAGCCTCTGCAATATGCTTAATGGTTCCTGCATAATGAAAAAAAGAAAGCCTCAGGCAGTCATCTTCTGGCTGAACCAAGGACAAAGGAAGGCTAAAGGAGGGGCAGGATGTGGAGGAGGTTTCTCAGTGAACTACAAAGGACTGGCCATTTGCTCACTTTGGAAGTAAAAAAAAAAATCTGGCCTGGATTTTGAATGGAAATTACTTCCTCAGAACTTTATGGCATTTAACATGGCGGGCAAAATAAGTAGACGAGTGAAAAATACAAACTTATTAATCTGAACTCATGCTAAACTGTTGAAGATTTGGTAGGAGTTCTTACTACATAAGGAACCAAAGATACACCAAAACACTGATTGTGGCAAAACTATTACTGCTGCAAACTTAAGATTGTATGTACATGATCCACTGATAAGCGCCCAGAGATGTACCAAGTTAGAAATGATTAATCCAAACCATTATGGTGAAAATTGATAAAAATCTGTAGAATTAAAAAAACAGCTCGCACAAAGATGGGGAGTAAAAGTGAATGTAGACAATCGAATATAAAATATAGGTGTCCAATTTTATTAGGGTACATAATGGTAGAAATGTACATGTGTGCAAAAGTTATGTTTTGGGTAAAAATCAATGGGGGAGTTCCAAATCCTGTCATAAAGATGGCAGCTCTGTTCAGACCACCAACCAGGACAAAGCACATGCCTGTAGCCACTCACAGACATATGGGGGTGAGTTTTTGAAATTCTGCCCATGCCATAAACTTTGTAATGGATAAATAGAGGAGTTCACTACACATAGGACACATTGCTTCCAGAACACACTGCTTCCAGAACTCATCCAGATGTCCACGCATCACCTTATTCCAGAACTCTTCATCTTGTAGCTGACACCAGAATTCTTTGAAGATCCAGATTTCTTTGCAGAATCCAGACTTTACCATTGCAGAACTCTTGCTAGCTTGACCCAATTTCAAACCTCCTGAACTTAAAAGAATAATTCTGATTCAGCTAGGCTTGCTACCATTAAGGATTTCCTGCTAAAACTTGCATTCTGTCATCTGCCGTGTCCAGTAACCAGAAGGGCCCATCCCAATCCAGCCTGAGGTGCAGTCCAAAATTGACCAGAACCGCACTGCTGATCCAAATCCTTCCAGAGGTGCCCGGCTGCTGGTAGACCTGACCCACCCTTTGACCAGAGCTGACAGTCCAATTTAATTTCAAAGGACTGTAAGTATAATGGGAAGAACAGTGACCCATAGTATATCTGCACTGTATTATCCCAAATCTCAAACCAACCCATTTTTAATTCAGAACCATAGTTATGTTAGAATCCTTCTTGCACTGATTTTCTCCCCTGTGTTACAAAACCATAACTCCCTAGTGATTTTGAATAACTAAAGTAAATCCCAGAAATAGAGATCCACCATGGACTGGTTGAGCTGATCACGTAGCTGTGAAGTTTCATGTGTGGCATCCTCTTTTTCATAGTCCTTAATATCGTATAAGAAAATCCATCTGTCATTTTTAAGACCGAATTCCTGTTTTCATTTTCGCACCTATGTTGCAAAAATGCCTCTCACTAAAACCTCTATAACTTCTTCAGTTTTAAAGATAGAAATGCTCACTGATACCTAAGACCCTTAGCGACCTCCACAACTAAAAACCACATTGTGGAACAGTGTAGTTGACCCATTTTTCTTCAATGTTGCATAGGAAAATTTTGCCGCGAATTAGCAATTTTAGCATGTGTCTTTTGCCCATTTCAAATTGCTTCTCCCATCCCATCCTGATCTCAAGTGTGTTTTGTTGTTTATATTATAGCTCATGTGTGTTTGGACTTGGTTAGTGTAGCTGTCCACAGAAATTCTATCCATTGAACCATTTTCCACCCTTTTGCAGTATTTTACAAAGCCACTTTCATCTGTCCGTTTAAAAAGTGTAATTTTACAAAACGGTTTTCTCTCTTGTTTGGGGAGGAAAGATTACATTTAACACTAGACCTTTGCCTTTCATTCCTGAATCCTGCTGATTACTTACATCTGTGTAGGATTGCTCATGTGTATTTAAAACACTTTGCAGGGGAACTATTAACCTAAACGCTATCTGTTCACAAACCAAAACTGTTCTTGTCCTGTGTTTTTATTCTGCAGTAGTATAAGTGAATTCAATCGCTTTGCTTATATGCTGCAGTGTATTGTCATCCCTTGGTGATTGCCGTCCCATATATAGATGTATAGTAAACTTATGTGTGGTTTGAATATTAAATAAATAAATAAATCTTTACCTTTACAAACTAGCCTGATTCCTTGTTCAGTGTGACCTGGGGAGTATTTTAAGACAGGTGTGATATGCATGGTATATCATTCAGAATATTGAATTTATAGACAAAAATAAATAAGGGTTTCATTGCGCGCTACATGCTAGGCGAGACCTGGGTTAGTGCCAGATTGAAATCCCTTACAATGGAGTGGATTTGTTTATCCAGAATAAGATACAGACACACATCCCAAAAATGTTTGCATATAAGATTTTTGCATCCAAACATAGACTACAATCTTTCCCCGGACAAAATTGGAATCCATGAAAGATTTGGTAGACGTGGGTTCAACGGTGTGGATTTATAAAGCCGGTTAAATGATACTCATACACACATGCACACATTCCACTTTATATATAAAGATAGAATACGTCTTAGAGACTTTGGCTATCATCAAGAGCACACATTTGAGGGAATCTGGGGTTTAAGGGCAAAGATTTGATTGCTTTTGGGTATTGGGATCAGAAATCAGTGTCTGGAATATTACTGAAGCAGTTCTTTGAGTGACTCTTGCTATTATCAAGAATAAAGCCATTGTGCTAGAACAACAAAAATGAACATCAACATGTCATACAGCATGTCGTACACTATGGGCCTCATTTAGACCATGGCGGATTTGAAATTTGGCAGATTCTGAAATCTTCTGGGTTTCCACTTACGGAACAAAGTCTATTTAAAGATGGCACTCCATTAGCTTTACATCGGGTTTCCACCAGCAGAATATCGACCGGTCTCCAAGCATTGCAATGAGCACTGGAGGAGTTTGCGCCGGTGGAAACCCGGTGTAAAACTGACTGTGATATCTTTCAATAGCCTTCATTCCGCCATTGGAAACCCGATGGATTTCAGAATCCACCACACTCTAAGTGAGGCCCTATTTGTTCAAAACCTTGTAAAGAATATAGACATGTTAACTGTCTCTTGTAGTGACAAAATGAACAGGATGCTTTTCAAAAGTCTCTTTCTTGAACATCGCCATGAACAGGACTCTTACTTTGTGTTCTGGATGCGTTCAGGCAACACGCACGACCTGACATTACCTATGTTGCAAGCACTGCAATAAATATGTGTCTATATTTCATAAGTGAACTATTACAAATTCTTTGTTCATCTGTGAAATATTCCAAGGACGAATTCCAAGGCACATTTCTCTGGACATGAACTGATCCAAATATCCAATTCACATTCGATTTCTTTTTCAGAGACTCTAATGTTGTTCAGTATAATATTATATGTGAATATATCCACTAAGTGCACAGTGGGTTATTTCTTAATATTTGAGATGAACACAATTCCTGCTAGCACACATGCTAGTACACATGCCAGTACACTTGCCCCCAGGGTTCCCATGGAGCATACCATGCTAATACTAGGCACGAACACATTATAGGTTCTACAGCAGAGGACTAATACCTGTAGTTATGGGGTGGGGGTGAGGGGCATTTGAAAGTAATGTGATGCCCCTTTCTCATTTACTCATTTGCCTTTACAGACAGACCATTGCAGATCGTGTGAACGTGTTAACATTGCCAATTCTACTAGTGAAGGTATGAGTCATCTGTCGGTTTCTTCTGGTGACTGCTTTCAGTGAATCCCGTCAAGTCACATGATTTCCTGAAGGACTTTGCTCGTATGGTACGTTTGCAAGTTTGGTGCCACCATAACTGTTCAAAATCCCTATGAAATTGGTGAGGCGACATCACTGGCCAGGGCCAGAACGCAGGCTCTGAACATTGTCCAAGCGCCACTGTGGGGTTTCATCTGTGCCTTTCAAGAACGTTTCAGGCATCATAAACAGGACACTCATGGTGAAAGCTCGTTTATAGGTTTATACGCAAGAGAAGGGCTCTGTCTAATTATGTCTGTGTCTGGAAAGATTGCCCCACAGTGTAAAGGATGTATTGCCAGCATTAGCATATTTCCTCACACTCAAGACTGCTACGGATGTGGCTCCCCTCCGAGTACAATACAGACGTGGTACAAGGCAGAAGCTTAAAGGCGTTTTGCAACACAGAACCGAGAGACTTGTGGAAAGCTGCATGGCCAGGAATGTGTCTTGCGCCTCAGGGAAGGGCTCGCCACTGTGCTGTGCCATTTGCTACTTCTTGGTCGAGCCTTTGGTTTTCAGCTAATCCGGACTAAGACATACACAGAGAGGAACACAGCTGGACACTGTATGTTGCTTGATGCCCCGAATGACTGCATGAGTATTCATCCTGCCGGTGAAGGCGGTACGCGTGCTGTTGTGCAGGCGTCAGAGTTCACGCTGTGCTGTGTGTGCTGCACACCTATAATAAGATGGGGGGAGATCCAGTAGAGACGGTGGGAACTGGATAGGCTCATCTTATACCAGGGAAGATTGAAGCAGAACATCATGAAAAGAGTGAAAAGACTCTGAGGGCTTGCACAGGCGAGATAAACAAGCAGGCTTTACCGAAGCAGGTAAATGATCTGTGCAAACCATGGGAGGAGAAGCAAGGCTTGCATCCCACATATCAGCGATATTATGAGCAGGGGCAGAGCTTCAATGGGGGTGCATGGGGTGCTCAACCTCCACCAATGTTCCCAGTCCTTTGGGTGAAGAGAGGGGGCAGGGCCAAGGGAACGTCTTAGGCCCAGAACTCCTATGACTGGAGTTTTCCTGTTGAAGCTTCATGCAGTGCTATCTTCTGCATCTTCTCTAGGTGCACTTTACTTTTGACAGTGAAGGGCTGCCCAAAACAGCAGAAAAAGGAGCAATGGGGTATGAGAACAAGTTCACCTAGAGTGACCCTTTGATGTGAAAAGTTCCGAACCTTCCTGAGAACTGTTTCTGATATGTGTTAAACTGGTGATGGCCCATCTATATACTAATATTAAAGACAAGTCCCTGTCACAGACCTGGGTTCGTTGATTAACCTGTGAAAGAAAATAAATGTCAACTGAATGCTTTAAAACAATTTAAAACGGCCTGCTAGTTCCACAAGTAAAACTAAAATATACATATATATATGGCTACTTTTTGTGCAAAACCACATTTTGTATTCAGACATTGAGAAGAGTTTGCTGAATGCTGTCCTTTAAACTCCAGATAAACAGACACACAACTGATCAGACAATCACAGAAGCCAGACAACATTTGAAGACAGACTTCCATGACGAGTGAGGCGACTGCTCGGTAGTGTCTGTAAGGGGATATGTGGTGCTGTGCAAACACCTAAATACGTGAAGCAAAAGGTCTGGGAGCTCTCTACGAGGGTCTACAAACACGTGTTTGTGCACTGTACCATTCATAGAGGAGAAATGTAAATTTGCATATCAGTCTGGTCACACCCACTTGGGCAGTCCAGCACCAAAATGCTATGTAATTCTCCTCTGAACAAGAGTATCAACAGCAACCCCAGGCACGTGTTTCAGCCTTGTTGGGCATCATCAGTGAGGTGAAACTATGCCTCTCTAAGCACTGTGAACAAGGGGTCCACGTCTGGATTACCCTGGGGAACGTAGGGTAAATTCCCACACCCTTGCTTAGCCTAAATAAGTAGCGCATGGCAATGATAAAAGCAGGTGACTTTTTGTTTTTATAAAGCTAACCTGACCTCTCCATTTGTCCCAGGCCATCTGTGAATGTCCCATCCAGCCCTACCTCCCTGTTCTTGTATTGTGTCGCTTGCAACATCACCTATAATGAAAGACCAAAACTACAAATACAGGAGCACATGGAAACAGTCAGTGTATGATACACGTCTAAGACCTAATATGAAGCACAGTTTGAGATCTTGCGTTATCGATTTGCTGCCCACACCTTACTGCAATTACGCTTTTCACCTTGAAGTGCTAATACTACAAACAGCCCAAGATGTCCAAAATCACCAGTGATCAGCCCCCCCAGTCCAGATGTTCATGTGTTGTTTGCATTATAGTACCTATGTTTATATCTATGAAGTATAGACAAAAAATGTAGGAAAACAATAATACAGGATGAAGAATTTATTCTTGAGATGCCGCAAGGGCTCATACATCTGCTTCTCAAAAATGACTCCAAAAGTTTCTTTGAAATTTTAGAGACTTGGAGAAATCAAAAGTGCAATTTAGATCATATTATCCCACAGGCGGTGGATTGCAAAGGTATCCAAAAGGTCTTTGAAGAGAAAATCAAAACAGCATACAACAATATTAGACATAATTTGGACAACCTGGCTCATGTGGCCCCAGCACCGAGCACGGAAGAAATAGCCCAAAAGGATAAACCATTTTTTTTCCTTTGAACCTGTCTCCAATGAAATTATGGCTGAAACTCTTAAAAAAATAAATTGAGACCAACATGTGCTTGGTGAACTGTTCCATCTAAACTCATTCAGGACAATGGTGACCTTTTTTATTCCTTTCCTTGTTCTCTTTACTAATGCTACATTTATGAAGAATGAAGTGCCTGACATATTAAAAACAAGTGTGTTAGTTACTCCACTCATTAAGAAGGCTGGACTAGATTACAAATTGTATAACAACTACAGGACAATAACTAATGTACCTTTTCTGTTAAAGATAGTGGATAAATTAACCACCTTACAGTTGCAGTGACACCTGGAAATTGCTGAAGTGTTACTCCACGGACAATCAGGATGTGGATCGTTTCACGGTACAGAAAGTGCCCTTTTGGATGGGACCAATACCTTCTTCTGCTTCCGGCTGATCCACTGATTGTACCTGTCTGAGGGGCGACTGAAAGGTGCGTGAATCCCTTCCATATATCGTACCTCCGGAGTGTGGAGGGAAAGTGTGGAGTATGCCGGAGTGGACCCAGTGTTTTTTCTGTTTCTGTTGCTGAGGAGGAGCCAGCCAACCTTACTAAAACCACACCAGGCCGCGGAGCGGGCCGCGAAGTGTGGAGGCAGAGTTTGGAGTCTGCCGGAGTGGACCCAGTGTTCTTTCTGTTTCTATTGCTGAGGAGGAGCCAGCCAACCTTACTAAAACCACACCAGGCCGCGGAGCGGGGCGCGGAGTGTGGAGGCAGAGTGTGGAGTCTGCCGGAGTGGACCCAGTGTTTTTTCTGTTTCTATTGCTGAGAAGGAGCCAGCCAACCTTACTAAAACCACACCAGGCCGTGCAGCGGGCAGCAGAGTATGGAGGCAGAGTGTGGAGGCCGAGTGTGGAGTCTGCCGGAGTGGACCCAGTGTTTCTTCAGTTTCTATTTCTGAGGAGGAGCCAACCATACTAAAACCACACCAGGCCGCGGAGCGACCCGCGGAGTGTGGAGGCAGAGTGTGGAGCCTGCCAGAGTCTGCGGGATACGTGGAAGCTGAAAAACCAGGTAAGGAAACATTGTGAGTCACCCTTTGATACAAAGGCATTCTGCCCATCTAGACGACAGCACAACCCCCCCCCCCCTTGCCTCCTCCTAAGACTGGAGACGTGAATTGACTTGCATCAAAGTCTTACTAGCCTGAATGAAATCCAAGCAAAGCTACGGAACTGACGGTAGGTGGGTGGGGACTGTGGGAGATTTCCTTTGACCCACCCTCCGCGGAAGCTAGAAACCTCTTGCTCCCCTCACCCCTCACCCCGCATACACTTCTAAACAGGCATTTGACTTACCCGAGTGGCTGCCGTTGACGGCGGTGCAGCCGCTGGGACCGGTGCGAGGGCGGGATGTCCCCCGCGGCGAGGCTGAGAGCAAGGGCGGGGTGCGGGCCTCGCTCTGTGGTGGTTTGTTGTATCAGCGTTCGGTCCCCCTCACAGCGCCCGACTGTGGCTCGGCTGTGCCCGCGGCGGGAGCCTGCGGCTGCGGGTCTGTCCTGAGTGGGGAGAGTGGCAGGGGCATGCACACGTGGCGGAGCACAGAGCCCTTAGTGTTGGCGCGAGTGTCACCAGCCACAAACTTGCATTAGTGAACCACTGGATGTACTGAGTGTTTACAGGCTGAGAGAATCGTAACTATCGACTTGTAACTGTCGAATTATTTAGACATAAGAACGGTCTTGCGTAAATGCCAGGAAATAAGAGAAAATACATTAATAACTCATCCAAACACAAGACTACAAGCCAAAAAAATGGAAGAAAAGCGCATATCGGTTTTCAATTCCCCACAGCCAAATGAAAAGGATAAGTTAACTATAGCACTGAGTAACTCTGTGCAACATGACAATGATATACTCTGCAATGTAAATCATTTAAAAATGCAAGCAAATAAGCAACTTAAGTCTGAAGGAAACTTTACAGACCTGATCCCTATGACTGTACCACAGGATCACACCACAAACGATACTATTACATCGGGCGCGATGAATGGAAAATGAAAATATCCAAATGCAATTACAGAGATAAACACCCTGTGTCCAAAGGCTCTATCTGAAATCACGAATAAAAATGAAGACCTATATCCATTGGAAAAAATTTAATCTGGGGATGAGCCAAAGGCTATAGACACTCCTGACCCATAATATAAGAAGGGGAAAATCCGAGTATGCTCACCAGGTTCCATATCACAGAAAGAAAAAGCAATGAATGCACAACTCCAATTGAAAAATCAATATGAAAGTTTGAAGAAAATGGATTTCAACGCAAAGAGTGTTTGTCCGTTTAATCCAAAGTGAATGGAGCAATTATCTCTAGATCTGACAGAGATACAAGTATTAATGGAACTTCAAGAAAAAAATAAAAGAATAAACAACAAAGGAACCATGCTAACAACCCCAGAACGGGAACAGAGACGGACGTTCTATCGGATCTTACATCCACCGATAAATATAGATTTTTGACCACTGAACTAATGAAGATAACTTTGCACAAAAGACAGTGATTACACTGCACATGCACGACCAGCAGAAATGAATCTCACGAATCCATAGCAACCAACATGGTTGATTTGCAAAACATGTTAATGGCAGTTACCTCGCAGACAATGACCCCTTATATAAAGCTTCAAGAATTATACACAGAAACAGCAAAAGAAAATACCAAGTTATTAAATTCTTTGCATGATAAACAAACAAGATTCGAAGAATTCATAACTAAACTCATTGTTCATCTCAAAATAGAAGCTGAGACAAGCTACACTTGGCAAGAACGTTTGGCTGATATTGCAAGCCAAGATAGAAGAGACAACGCTCAACTAATTGAAGCGCTAATCGTTGCCTCTGACCCCCATAAAAAGAATACTCAAATAGAAGCGATTGCTCTTTCAAATGAGAGACCCAAATCTGATGGAAACAAAACTCAAACTACAAACCAGAAAAAGAAGCTAAGCATGCAAAAAAAAAGAATTGTTAAGCTCAAATGGCATACACAAATGAGAAATATTATTAATTGATTTAACATCGTTAAATGGAAAAAATACTCCTCCACCAATGAAAAAAAAATGAGAAAAGGACCAAAGTAAAAAACAGCAGAAGGGTTCTAGAGCATTTTTAAGAAATGAAATGCATAATGTAAACGAGGTGAATAAAATCTCACAACCCACTCGACAAGAAATAAAAACTGATAATGCCAAAATTAATTTTAATGAACATAAAAAACTCAATGAACTGATCAAGAAAAAAGAACTGAATTCAAGATCTCGACAAGCTTCCAATCCAATTAACGAACCATCAAATTCTGAAGACTCGCTAGAGAAAAGCATTGTAAACACTGAATCCCTTATGAATTTATCACCGTATTCTGACCAAGATGCAGAAGAGTACGAGTCTAGAAACTCTCTGGAATCAAGACTTGATGAAGACCAATCAAGTGCGGCTTCCATGATCATACTAGACTGCAAAGAAGAAGCAACAGCTGGATATGAGAGATTTCTGGAACTGTCTTTTGATGAAATCTCATACGATGAATTTAGTTTCACTACGCTTCTATCAGACTCAACACCTTCAGAGAAACTTTCTCATCAACAAAACACAATATCTTGTGAACAAGAACATAATAGCAAAGACAATACAAGCATTAATGAACAAGATCGATCCATCATTTATCCTCAATTCCTTGATCCCTTTGAAAGAATTCCGCACCATGTGTTAAAATTACAAAGAAGAACAAATAGAAATACAAAATTAATCTTGAACTGAACAAATACACTGCGATTGATCCATGCAACACCAAAGTTAAAAAGTTAAGATCTACATCTAGTAAAGATCTAAAAACAATTGAATTTATTGATGAAAACAGTCTTGACAAGATCTGGATTCACTGCTATACAGCCAAAACTTTGGGGAAAATAGAATCCTTTAAAAAAGACCTAAAGTAACTCGGTTTTGAGCTGAGTATAGAAGAATGTGATGACCAAACTCAAGATGATACATACAATGCAAGTAATAAAGAATCTATTAGTATGTACTCAGAGATCAGCAGTCGTGATATCCTAGAAAATAGTGTGAATCAAACAACTGACAAAATCACACTCAAAGAAAATAATGTAACCTGTAATAATTCTCCAAATGTACAAGAAAGGCGGACAGGAATATACAATAAGAGAGAATCATACCAAACACCTTTTTGGAGAGATTATGAATCCAGAATTACTTCCAGTGAAAATCAAAATGAAATATCCAATTAACAACGAACCATAGAGAACAAAACGTTGGCGATTTGTTGTTCATGGAACACACGTGGATATTTACATCTATTTCACTAAGAAAATGTAACCTTAAACGCAGCCAACATAATCTCTTTGCAAGAGACTTGGCTCACTGAGCAGCCTATTTGCAAAGGTTATATCACACAAACCAACCCGGCAATATTAAGGAAAATAGGTAGACCCTCCACAGGCCTCCTTCCCCTGATTAGCCATGACTTGCCTTATGAAATCATTGACTACACAAATATTGAATGGTGGGCCGAAAATACAATACTTAAGAAGAGAAACATATTGAATCAACTGGAAAAACGATTGACTTCCATCCTAATGGATACTATCTAAGTATTACCAACATATATTGGAATCCCAGAAAACAAGAAGATGAATATGTCATTGATACAGTGTTATCTGTAATCGACAACAACTCAGAGAAATATGAAGGCAGCGAGCAAATCATATGTGGAGATTTCAACTTCCACATATTTGATGAAGCCGGAAATAAACTAGAAGATCATCTTCTAGAACTCCGAACCTGGAGATGGTCAAGCGAAATAAGGCATAGGAACTTTGACCATATAGATGAATTTCAGGGAAACACGACGATCCCCGCCCACACCTGGTCTTGTGGACAAAGAAAATCAATAATTGACTATGTGTATATGATGAAAGGGATATCTAAAAACATCATAGAGGCAGAAAATATCTCTACAAACCTAAGCGATCATTGTATGTTGAAACGAACCAGGGAAATAACTGGTCTTGCTCCAAGAAGAATAAATACCCTGTCACTTGATCTTAATTGCCGAATGAATCGTCTTAGAATCAACCAAAATGATTTATAACATTTGACAACTAATTTTGTGGCCTCTGAGCTACAAGAAATTACTAAAATGGCAATTTAAATTGACGATCGCTCCAAAAATGCATCAACAACAAATGCATAAACATCCTTATAATTCGTCGATCGCTAGAAAAAAAAGGAATTAAGAAAAGCTGTGAAAATGGCAAAAAAGGAACATACGCATGAAAGCAAAATGGCAAAAACTCATACTGCCAAACAAAAATATAAAAACTGGTTAAAAAATGCAAAAATGCTACGTCAACAAGAAAATGCTGAAACAATGATGGCTGCGATCAAAAACCAGAACACGAGACGCTTATGGGAATTGCTAAAACCTAACTCCCATGTAAAAGAGAACATGATAGTCGATGTCCCAGAGGCTGTCTGGAATACCAATTTTACTGAACTATACAAAGAAAGAAAAACATATGAGAATGAAAAATTGAGCATAAAAGAAACAAGATGGAATTTGGTCTACGAGATCGTTGATCTAGAAAATTCTATAAAAAAATAGAATGCTTCTAGAGCTCCTGGTCCAGATGGACTATCGAATGCAATATTGAAAAAGAATCCACAAATCTGGACTGAATTTTGTGATGCAATTTTCAAGCTAATTAACAAGACCAAAAGTATACCCACATCGTGACAACTGGCTACTATAATCCCCATATATAAACAGGGTTCAACCAAAGATCCTATGAACTATCGCCCATTGGCACTTTTGGACCCGCTGGGAAAAATCTTTGCCAACCATTTACTCATTAAGCTCAATGCTTGGTCACAGCAAATTAATCATGAAGCTATCCGTCAAACGGACTTTATCCGAAAAATTGGTACAGGTATAAATTTACTAACAATGAATCTGTTGAAACACGAAGTCAAGAACGCAAACTTATGTTGCATATGTGGACCTTTGTCTTGCGTTCCATAAAAATCAATAGACAGCTATTATGGAAAAAACTTGAGAATTGGGGCTGTCCTAATGACATACTATCACCTATAAAACTAATATACTCAAACACCAAAATCCAGGTGAGAATGTCATCCGATGAGAGTTTCCAACAAAATTGATACATGGCATGGGCTAAACAAGGTTGCCCACTCGCTGCTGCTTTTTTTAACTCGACCACGTCGGATTATGAAGAAAGCATTTATACCCCATCGATCCTCCAAAGTTGAACAATAACGCGATCCCATGCTTGATATATGACGATGATATAATACTTCTAGCAAAAACAGCACGAGGGCTCCAAATTGCTCTGGACAGAACACAAGAATATATGGAACACAACAAGCTGTCGATAAATATTAAAATAAACAAGACCATGACACTAATCCAGAAAAGACAAAAGAAGCAAAAAGTTCAAGCATTTTATCTTCAGAAACAAAAATTGGAGCAAGTATCAATGTACAAACACTTGGGAATTTGGATAAATCAGTCAACGACTGAAATACCTTGGGAAATTCATTTAAAATCCAAAGCCAAAGCATTGGGCAGACAAGGCCTTATGATTCACAGAAAATTCGGGAAATTTTCAATCAAACCCATGCTAACATTTTATAAACAAACAGTTACTGCCATACTAACATATGGAAGTGAAACAATGATTAACTTTGACCAAAAAATATGGATACAAGTGGAGGCTATTTTTTGGCGAAAAACTCTATCCCTCCCGCAAGCCACCCCGATGCCTCAAATACGCTACGAACTCTTGCAATCTCTACACTCAATGGTCATATGGAAAACGTTCGACACATATAGAAAGTTGGAAAATGAAGATCAGATACCAACTCTGGATATCTTCAGAGCATCAACCATAGAGTCAAATAACACAGTATTGACAAAATGGAGAGAGGCAGTTGAGAATATATGCGCAGAAAAAGGAGTCCCGCTGGAAATGCTGATCAAAAGGCCCCAGCATGATAAAAAGCTACTATCGAGACTTGACTAGATTGAAACCCAAAATAAAAAGAAAAAATATAAGCTCAACCTCACATGTGATGGAGAATCTATAGCAATAAATCAACTACCACAATATCTAAATTTGTTTCCCGCTCGCCAAATTAGAGATATGTTTCTTCGTATCAAGATGAATCTCTTACTAACACGACAAATTCTGGGAAAAAGAAATTCATCCTCAAACTAAAACACCAGCTGCAGATTCTGCAAAAAGAGTGAGATAACAGAAACTATTTGTCATGTGATAATGGAGTGTGAAGCATTAAACCAGAAAAGACAAATATTTAGCTAAAGATATGCTGCAGCACCTCATGAATTGGAAATGGAAGAATGCTGGAGTGACATTTTAATGGTAAATAACAGAAAGATGGTGACTGCAATTATCCATTTCTGGAAAGACATACCTTCAGAGACAATTGCATTCATGGACTAATATAATCAATGAACATTTTAATTTAACACATTTTTTATTCAAAGATTGTGTGATAATGTATAAATGTAAAGGTTTAGGAAATAAACCAAAAACATTTTTTTAAAAAAAAGAAAGTGCCCTTTTGGACCTTCAAACTGAAATGCTTAAAATGATGGATGAAAGCAAATGGGGGCTGCTGATGTTGTTGGATCTATGGGCAGGCTTCAATCGTGTGGACCATAATAAACTACTTATGGGGCTAACAAGTCTATGAAATTGCTCCGAAGATGTGTTTGGTTGGATTAGATCCTTCTTAAGCAACAGGAGGTTCAAATTTGTTTCAGTAGATGTTTTCTCTCGACCAGAATTGTTTGAATGCAAAGTGCCTCAGGGCATTTGCATTTTGCCATCCCTATTCAGTGTATATTGCCACCCGTTATGTGATCTTTTAGATAAACTAGGAGCTTGTTTCACCAATTATGCTGATGACACTCAGCTCTTAATGGAACAGAGTGGGCACTATGAAAAAGACGTGAAGAAAATATCTATTATCGACGGAACAATACAAAATTGAATGGCAACCAATGGAATGTGCTTAAATGAAGTTAAAACAGAGATTTCTATAAAATAAACCAGTCCACTAAACCATAGACTTTACGTGGCACTTTTTGTGACTTTGCAAAGGAGGTCCTTCGAATCTCCTTGATCACCAAATCAAGGAACCTGCAAATCTTGTATGTCAGCCCTTTGTGCAAGAGGGGCCACTTTTTGGCCACAGGACCACACACGCTATTCTAAATTTCAGATAAATAGTTTATCTTGTAAACAAGGGTGGTGCCCACTTTCCAGTGTTTTCTATGGTGACACAAAACCCAGCAGAGGAGAATGTGGAAAGGGAAGATGCCTTTGAAACCAAAGACATAGTCTTCATATCAGAAGTCCCACCTGGATTGCAAGGAAAATGAAGACAGCCCTGCCAAGCATGAACAGTTCTTTCAGCAAGGCTACCAGTGTCAATAGGCTCAGGGTTATTGCCATCAATGCAATTTACAACCACACCTGGCAAAGCCAAATTTAAGACTATTCACTTACAGTGGAGACCATCCCTTGCCACTGGAAGGTGCATTTCACATGCAGGTCTTGCATGACAGAATATCCATACCTGTGACCTTTTATGTTACCTCAGAACCAATTACACATTGCTCAGTTTCAGCACAGTCATGGACCTATGGCTGGTGCTCTTCACATTCAACATGTATGAAACAGACATTACATGACTAACAGTTGAATTATAGGACTTATTTCAAGGTCTGGGTCAAGAAAAGAGGCTACAAATAGACCTCTTTCAACAAATATAATGCGCCTATACATGAAATGGTGTGTCAGGTGCAACAAGACACGTGGGTAGGGGGATGAAGAATAACAAAAATGATCCTACTATACCTTGTGTCATTTGAATCATGCAAGTGCAGTAACAAGAAGTGGGGATGTCGGGGAAGAGCCAGTAAAACAGAATGCACTAATGCTAACGAGGGAAAGAAAGTGCAAGCCGGAGTGGAGAGCGCGCAAGTGCTGTGGGGGAGAAGGAAGGGGAGGAAGAGGGCCCCTGGGCTAGGTGAGTGCTAAGGGGAGACCAGGTTGATAAGTGTCAGAAGAATGCAGAGAGTACAGGGGAATGAAGGTCCACATGCCATGTGCGAGCACAAGGCTGAATGGGTTCAATATCAGTGCAGGCCCAGCGGGGCTAGTGCAGGGGGAGGGAGCCCTGTAGGGCAAGTGCAGGTAAGGGGGGTGGGGATCAGGGGTTACCGATGTGCTGAGGCAGACTGGGGAATAGGGCCTGGTACTTTTTATGAATCAGAAGGAACCAGGCAGCCAGTCCAATGTGGCAGAGGGGGGCATTAGCAGGGGAGGATTAGAGGGAAGGAAGAAGAGAAAAGGAGGGTCTTGAGAAGCTTCCTGAACTTATGGAGATCCGGCTCAAGTCTAAGAGGGGCAGGGAGGCCATTCTAGTGGGAGGTTCTTGTGGATGAGAGAGAACTACCCCCATTCTCTACTTGTAAGAATGTCTGATCTGCAGAGAGTTGAAGTTAGAAGACCAAAGGGCTCTAGCATCGAGGTATTTTGGGAGAGGGAGTTGGATGTAGCGTGCTCCTAGGCCACAGACAGCCTTTAGTATGATAAAGAGGGCCTTGAATTTGATCCTGGCAACAACCGGGAACCAGTTGAGATATTCTAGGGTTGTAGAGATTTGGTCCCTGGGCTTGAGGCCAATGATTATAATTTGTTATTTATAGTTGGTTATTTATAATGCGCTTAATACCCAGAGGTTTCTAAGCGTGGAACCAGGGATTGAACCTGTGTTGCTCCATGCTGTCTTGCTTCCAAGGCAAGCACATTGCCCCTGAGCTATCCCCTCAAGACAAGGATAAGTCTTGTAGTCCTATTCTGGAGTAGTTGAAGGGGTTGAAGTGAGGATTTAGGCATATTGAGGAAGAAGCTGTTGCATTAGTCCAGCCTACACAGGACAGTAGCTCTGGAGACATTGAGTTTATGGGCGAAGATGAGGAAAGGGTGAATGCCTCTGAGGAGGTGGAGCTGAAAGTGGGCCTTCTTGGCAAGGTCTGTGATGTGAGGAGAGAAGGAGAGAGAGGAGTTGAAGATGACACCAAGGTTTCTTGCCTCACAAGAGGGTGAGGGAAGGGGCCCATGGAAGGTGGACAGAGAGTAGAAGGGAAGGAGGGAGCTAGGATTCCAATGATATAGATCTCGGTCTTACTGCCATTAAGGCAGAGATTGTTAGCATCACACCATGCCTCAATATAAATCAGACATTCAGGAATGAGATAGGAAGAAGAGGAGACAGTGGAGGGAAGCTTGAAGGAGAGCTGTGTGTCATTTGCATAACACTGGAAGTGAGGGGAGAAGGTGGGGATCAAATGGGCTAGAGGGGCAAGGTATATGTTGAAGAGCCATGGCAAGAGGATAGAGCCTTGAGGCCTGCTGCAGATGGATAGTGTGATGAAGGAGAGAAAAGGGCCCAGTTGAACCTGAGAAGGACGATCCAAGAGGAAGGAGGTGAACCAGTCCAGTGGCAGGTATGTGATGCCAAGGGTATCATGGAGCCAATTTATAAGAGTGGCATGATTGATTGTATCAAAGGCAGAGGAAAGATAAAAAAGATGATAATGCAATGAAAGTTAGTATCAAGATTTGAGAGCAAGTCTTCACAGGTGTTGAGGAGTGCAGATTCCATGCCTCTGGCAGCTCTTAAGCCAGACTGGTGGTCGTGGAGACAACCAAGAGATTCAGTGTGGTGGATCAGCTGGGAGATGGACAGCTTCTGTAAGAGTTTGCCCAGGAAGGCGGTAATGGAGACAGGGTGGTAGTTAGCCAGGCAGGAGTGGTTTGCAGCAGGCTTTTTGAGGAGAGGGTGCACAAGGGAGTGCTTGAGGAGTGGCAGGAAGGAGCCAGAGGCAAATAAGTGATTGCAGGTATCAGCCAAGGCTGGAACAAGGGAGGCAAAGGTGTCCTTGATAGCTCTGCATGATCAGGGGAGCACCTGTTTGAAAGAGACTTTCATAGAGAGGACTTGTCTAGAGACCTCATCCAGTGATATTGGCGAGAAAGAGATGAGTTCGAGGGAAGGCGAGAGTGGGACCAAGGGAGGCCTGAGAGCAGAGGAGGGGGAAGGGCAGGGTGTAGAGGAGAGTGAGGACAGAATGTCCTGAGTTTTGGATATGAAGGGAGAGACCAGTACAGTGCAGCGTGTCAGGGATTTCAGAGGAGAAGTGGAGACTGCAGTAGGAATGGCGAGTTCCTTGCAGATTTTGAACAGTTCAGCCATGTTGTTAGTGGCCCCAGAGATGCTGGCTTCATTATAGGCCTTCTTCTCCAAACATATGGAGAGTCTGGGTACCTACCCTTCAACTAACACAGACTCAAAATATACACAACAGCATCAAGGCTAAGCTGCTAAAGGTGCTTGCAATTAGGACAATTATTACTAATGCAATCTTCTCTGTTCAGACAAATGTAATGATTATCAATGGTTAAAAAGCTACAAATGTAACCATTGATAATCATTAAATTGCCCTGAACAGAGAAGATTGCATTACGAATAGTTTCCCTAATTGCAAGAACCTTTAGTACCTTTGCCTTGATCTTTTTTTACAAAAAGACCCCACAATACAGCACTCGCATTGAGACATTGTCACATCCCATTCCATCTGTGAAGGAAGGTGGAGGAAGAGCTTTACATGGTAGAAAAGGCTGACATCATCAAGCGAGTAAGTTTGCCTACTCGATGGATAGCCTCAATAGTCATTGCTACGAAGCCAACCCTACTAGTAGATGTCTGCATTTGGTTGACATGAGTCTACCCAACAGGGCTATTCAGAGGGAAAGACATCCCTCGCCTGCGATGGATATCTTCTACACAATTTAGCTCTGGTTCGGGTATCACCAAATAACACTGCATCAGGACTACTGCCCCATCACAATGCTGTCTGCACATATATGCATGGCACGCTACAAACGGCTGAGCTTTGGAGTGTCATTGGCTGAAGGAGGTTTTCCAGCATACAATGAGAGGCGTGTTCGCCGGTCTAAAAGGAGTCCTCAAATTCAGTGATAATGTGTGTATGTATTCCAAAATGGAGAAAAGCATCTGATAATGCTGATAACGCTTGAAACAGTATTCCAGCATTTATGGCACAAGGTGCATGCTCTCAAATCAAACAAGTGTTGATTTCTCCAAAGGAAAGTACAATTCTTTGGACTAATGTTCCAGAACACTAGAATACACATTGATTCCCAAAGGATTACAGCAATTAAAAAATGTGCATCTCTGGCTTCCCTTGCTGAAGTACAGACTTCTTGGGAATTATCAAACTCTGTGATTTGTTTTTTCCCCAAACCTGTGAGTCTTGCATATCCCTTGCGGTACCTAATCCGGAAAGGTCATGAATGTGTCTGATATGAACACACCCAAAAGGCTTCAGAAGATTCCAAAGCAGTGCTGCTGAAGGTACCATCATGGCTTTTTTTTCTACCCCTAGAGATGGTCAAAAATCATTGTGGATACCAGCCCGACAGGGCTAAGAGTGATGCTTGTTCAACTGGTGCCAACATTTCTCATATGCTCCATCACATTTGGAAGAAAAACTCTACCCCAACAAAACGTTGATATTCCCATACTGAAAGGGTTGGGCACCCCATCACAGTCAATACTAATCACAAGCTGATGTTGCCAATCCTAAAATGGTCGGTACTGACCCCCACTCCAGCTGGAGTGATGTATGTTCCAACTACAAGACTATGGCATCACTCTAAAATTTGAAGTGGGTGCAAGCAATCCCACAGATTATCTTTCATACCACCCAAGAATAACCCAAAGATTCAAGGGGATAAGGAAAAGGATACATTTACCTGAATGGCCATTCTGGAATGAATTTCGCTTATGGAAATTGTTGAAGCAATATAATATGGTATTGAGCAACTCCAGCGTGGCCGATGGAGGTCACTTCTGTCGGATCAAAGTCACTGCACCCCCAATACCCAGACATTCATGCAAGGTCTGTAAAATGTACACACAGAGTTATACCTGGGAACTGAGGGGGTCATACTCAGAGGTGCAAAAATGTAAGTCCCTCCAGCATTGATCAAGCGAGTTGTCCGCATGGCACATACAAGTCATCAAGAAGTTAACAAGACAAAATTCTGGCAAAGAGAAAAAGTATGGTTTCCAAAATTGTTCCGCTGCAAATGGTGCAAAACGACCAGTAGACTGATGACGCCACCACCTATTGAATCTCAAGTCAGGGTGGCCTTGCCATGGCAGGTGGTGAGTATGGACTACGAAACCATACAACAGAAGAGACATTTTATGCAACTGTAAAATGAATTTTCAAAGACCTTCTTAGGTGTGATTAGTTTCATCTACAGCGGCTGACACAATAATTCCTATGATGTGGGAGATTTATGCATTGAGTGGCTACCTAGTACTCTACAGATAGACAATGTCCTGCCATTCCAAGGCCAGCAATTTGAAGAGGCTCCCATTTTCCTCCAAGAACCTATGTATGCCTTGCCATTTAGATTAAACTGCTTAAACAGTGGAAGCTGCATATTAATTTAATTTCAAAACAGTATCTCAGCTGATTGTAGGTATCAAAACCTGGGCCATCACTTCATTAGATAAGCAGGAGACCAGATATTAAAGATGATGACAGTGTGTGGCCATGTATTATAAGGAACACAATAGCCCCTTCCACATGCACAAATGATATTGCAAGTCACCCTGGAGTTCTGTGACCTTATAAAGGAACTCAGCCTTTGGCCTACTTCCTCTATTTGGTCACAGAACTCTGCAGTGACTTGCAGTAGTTATATAATGCATGCTAGAGGTACTTTATCCCAGACGTCGCACTTAAATATAATGTTAAGCAAATGCTATAATAGCAGTTGATCAGATGGTGCAAGTGGGTCTAGGTCTCTTGACCTCAGCCCAACTCATCGCTAATCACTTCTAATCTGCTGATGCCTTTTTGTACCCTTTTTATTAGCCCTAGCCTTTTCTTTGCCTACTTAAGCTGCCTTCCATCTGTTACGCTCACCTGGTTCCCACAGGGGCGTCGATCCGACCCGGACAGCTGCGGTCTCCACCAACATGATGCGCAGTGAAGAAATGACAGTCTGGACTGGCCTGCCTAATCTTGTCTGCTGGACTCGTAGAAGTATTCTCCTGCAAGTGGAGAAAGGGATTTAGCCATCCGTGGACTTTAGTGATGGCCCCCCAACAGTTCTCGTTCTCCCCACTAATCACCTCCGATATTCCCTTTTGGTAACCTAACCTTATGTTTTTAAATGATGAGCTCTCCATCCTGCATGGCATGCAGGGGCGCGTAGATACCAGTTACTTCACTGGGTTGAAGGTACTGGAGGAGTTCCGGAGGAATATTGACTCCAGTGTCTCTAAAGTTCAAAGAGTTCAATAGGTCCGATGTTCACTCTTGTTCCATTCCCTTGTTAGGTTGCAGCTGGGTCCAAAAGAATTTTCCCTGCAGGTAGCTGATGGCGTTCAGGTAAGAGTCTGTATTACCAAACACTGTCCGGTAAAAGTTGCATGAGTTTAACTTGCTGTTTTCTCTCCCTTTATAGGTGCGGCATAGGAAGATGCGGCAAATTAAAGAATAATACCTCTTGTGGTAAAGCAGGTAAGCCTATGGTGGCAAAGAGATTGTCCTTGTTGGTTTTCTCGGCTCACCTTGTTATTCCTTTTGTTTTCCCCCCAGGTGCTGGGTTTTGACGAAGAAAATGATGGAGGCAGCGCCGAGTCGAAAGATGCGGTGGACAGGTGAGTATAACGCGGCGCTGTTGCTGGCGAAGCGACGCGTGCTGAAATAATGTCCTTTCCAGGCTCAGAGATGTGCTGGGTCCGGAATCAGGTAAGGAATCAAATAATGTCTATGATCTAACCTCTTCTCCTTTCTTTGCCTTTTGTCTAGGAGCTCCGGATTCGAGGCGGGCGTGGCAGAAGACTGGATGCTGACTTGCAGACACGGTGAGGTCACGCTGCTGGATGCAGAATAATGCAAAGCATGGGCTGCTGTTCGGGCGTGGTTTAAATAGCCTGCAAAGTAGTCCCAGGTAAGAAGTTCCCCAGAACCACACCCGAGTGAAAAATAGTCCCTGTAATAAAGTAGTCCTATCTAGACCTCACGTTGGCTTGGACTCATTTGCAGCATGGTCTGCATAAGGTAAGTAAAGTCTATGAGCCTGGCGCCTATGGCGCCAGCACTGATTTCTATGATGAGCCTGGCGCCTAAGGCGCCAGGACTGAATCCAAACAGCCCCCAGCCGGGGCTGTTGGGGTTTTAATGAGTATCTGGATGCCTGCTCCCGGGGCTGATGGACTCGATCCGGATGCCCGGGAGTAGGCATCATGACACCATCCTCTTTTCTTTTTTTCATCTGGTGCAAGTGGATTTCGGTTGCATGACTTCTGCCCCATTCACCTGCTTAGCCGTGCCCCTTTCTTTCCTTTCCTAACTTTTAAATTACAAGGCCCCTCTCACCCAGGTATCCGAAGCAAAGGACAGTCAAAGAAAATTAGAGTTCCTGTTAGGACCTGAAAGGGGTCGTTAGCCCTGCTCCCCATATTGCAGGAAGCCAGAAGCATGTCTAACACACCTCACTCACCCCTTCCAAACGACATACTCACATACAAACACTCAGCTGGCCACCCATGCTTATTTATGCAAATTTAAACCTACAGACCATCATCCACAGCTCTCTTAACAACCTCCCATATGCCACTACAAAAACAAACACGCACCCTCATGCTTATCAATGCTCATTTCACATTAATGCATGTAGCAGAAATTGCTAGCCTCATCACAACTCACAACCTCGATGCACTCTTTATCAGAGAAATATGGCTCACCCCCACTTCCACACATATCCTGAGGGACCCCATGACCACTGGCTAGAGCCTTCAACACAAGGAGCACCAACAGAAGCATGGTTAAGGGCTCTCTATTGGCCACAAGTCCTCATGGACATGCACCACGCAGGAGCTCACCACACATGCATCCATGAACTTCTCACTTTTCAAATCCCAATGATCTATTCTAAGACAGATACATTCCAGCTAATATACTGACCAAACTAACAACGTTTTTCCTATTGAAATCACAGACCTCATCACAGCAACATCCATCCATCCATCCATCGGAGGTCTCAACCTGCTGGAACCCAACCCACTGACTCTATTCAAACTGCTCCACAATATGGACATCAAGCAACTTGCCACAGAATCAGCTCACAACAAAGGCAACACACACAACTTAGTGTTCACCACCTCTCCAGCCATCATATGTCTCCACTCTACCTTTGGGCTGGACAGACCCTGCATCCATAGCCATCCTGCTCCACCACACAACACTCCCCCTTTGGCCAACCCAAACTGACAAAGACACCCCATCGCTCTTTAAAGAACTTTCACATGGATGCACTGGAAGGAAACCTTAACACATTGGTTTTCATGTCTGACTCGATATAAAATGTCAATTCCCAGCTCAGTCACAACCATACTGAAAACACCAAAACCAATGTAGAACTGAAACTTCGACTCAGCAAACAGCAAACTCAGCAAACGTAAGCCAATCAAAACATTGGTACAAACAGGAATGCATTGACAGCACGTGCAACATCTGCTAAAAGGAAAGCTCTGTGGATAATCTCACCCTGAGCACCTCCCAATCAACACACATGAAACTGATGACCACATCCACAGCACACTACTACACAACAAACATCATGGTAGCACTTCCAAGCCATGACACAATGCATCAACATGCTGCAAGGTCCAGCAATAAATCAATCCACTGAAGAATGCAACAATATCAACATAGTCTTTGTATACAAGATAAGGCACCACATTGGCAGTTCAAAACACATGACAGACATGCCACCCATACCTGACTGCAGCATATAAAGATGGACCGACTTTGGGGCAATTCCTCCAGGAGGCCTGTCCAACATCGTGCAGCCTTCAAATCCACAACTGCAAAGACATCTTTCTCCCCTCTTCCATTGTGAAGTTCATCAAAGTTGAAGTACTCACATCTCTTTACAATGTCACCGGAGCATTCTACAAACATGAAGCACTGAAAATGGGACAGATCCTCTGACTGCTGAAGAAACTCACAATCAACCCACAATACATGGCCAGTTATCACCCCATCACACATGTACCCTTCCTCAGCAAAGTGATTGAGAAGACTATTACCATCTAGTTGCAAGATAAGATCGCTCAGCACAATCTGCTGTAGCATTCTAAATCCAACTTCAGACCACTATGCCGCACAGAGACTACCACGTCCAATTTAATTGAATATGCTGTACACATACTGGACAAATGGGATCACAGTTTACTTGTCCTCCTCCGACTCTCTGCTGCCTTTAATACTGTTAACCATGAAGTCCTCCTCAATTTCCTTGCCATGAACATGTGTATAAATGGAGCATTCCCTCAGCTGTGCACCTAATTCCTCTACAATGGATACTGTGAGGAATACACCACCCAGGTACTGAGAAGAGGAAGAGACAACTCAGAGTTATAAATCCTCTCTTTATTAACACAGACATGCACAAACACCACTCTGCTACTGGGACAAAGAAGAAGGATGTTGAGTAGCATGATCGTTACTCAGTAAAAGAACATTGCCTGTATATGGGGCCTAGAGGGTGGTATAAATAGCCCACTCGGGAGAGGTTAATGACATCACCTGTGGAGCGCTTGCATGAGAAGCTGGAGGAGAGACCAGGGAGACGCGTACCCAAAGTGTCCAGGAGCTTCAGAGTCACTGCAGCGGAAACCAGAAAGGTCTTTGGTGGCAGAACTGGTCAACAACACTCCCAGAGTCAGAGGGACTCCTTATCCGTTCAACTGAAACACTGGATATCCTTTACCAAGGTGCACCAAGCCAGGAACAGCGACAGCCACAGAGAGCCTGCCGACTTGAAGAGCAGTACCCGGAGACAGCGTACCTGGTGAGTCAAAGCACTTTAAATGACTCTGGGATGCTGTGGGGTAAACTGCCTGGTCTGTGCAGGTAGGATCGGTCGAGAGTGAATGAGGGACCATTTATGCACTGTGAATGCTGGTCCAGCTTAAAAAAAAGACTTTTAACAGTACGTTACCTTCAAGGGTATAACTTGAAAGCTAGGAAAAGTGAATAGAAGGATTTGTGAATACCGAACTGTAATTTCAATGAAATTGAGAAGGCCAAGAAAGGGCAGTGGACATTAAAGTATTTCAAAAGTGTATGCAATGTGTTTCAATGGAATGTAATTGAGCCTTATGTTTTGAATACTGCACATAAAGAAAGCAAGTGTGATTGTATTGCCAGCAGTTGGTAATATTCCCTGATACGGAGGAACTGTGAATTGTAGAAATTGAAGAAAGCAAACATTGGCAAGTGCCATAAGCATATGAAGAACTGTGCAAGAAGTATAACAAGGGAATGGTGGCAAACATGTCTTAAGAGAGTATTAAGAGGAAAATCCTATAGCACTGCGATGCTGAAACAGGGGCAGTGTAACTGTGGAGAAGAAGCAAGTAAGGTCTGTTGGTTGCATGACCTGTAATGTGTGCACTGTGTAGTCCGACACCTGCACCTAGACCGAATACACAGGAAAAACCATGCAACTCATCCATAAGCTTGTGTTTGACTGTCAAGGAGAAACTTCGGTGATCAGATATTATTGAACTGAACTTTTGTGATATTGGTGAAATAGATAAAAAGCAAAGCTGCCAGAAAAGCTGAGAAGTATCCTAAGGAATTGTGTTGGTTTTGGAACATTGAGAGACGTGAAAGCGTGGGGATGGGAACCACTTTTTTTTGACAAAGTGAAGCATCCAGAATCTTGGGAAGGGAAAATCCCTTTTTCCACCACGAGCTGGAAAAAGCTCTGAGCTTTTATTTGAACACTTCGTGTTCTGATGCTGACATACCTGTACATTATATTGAAATAGTTGTGAGGGCAAGAATAGGTTTTAGACAAAGACAGATATTTGTGTTGGACTTCCTGACAAAGACTCTCCATAGTTTCAGTTAGGTAGTGGAATACCACCTTAGTGTAGGGCAAGTTAGGCATTTCCCCATCCTTCTTTTATTTCAATAAAAGTTTGTGGCCCAAGTTTTTCTGGGTTGTCTCTATCTGCTTCTTGACCTTCACAATACCCACACATCCAGATGTGCCCAAACAGATGCCAGTGCTGCTCAATATCCTGCAAAGTTCTACAACGCTGCTTCCTTTCCCATGTCTTCTTCAACTTCTACTCAGAACCTCTAGGGGAACTCCTTGACCACACTTGGACGGCTGTTAGCGGTGTCCTCCCTGATCACTAATTGGATCGACTATTGTAATGCACTTTATTTAGCCCAACCTCTTGGGTTGCTGCGCCGCCTGCAGTTGCTGCAGAACATGGCTGCTCGGGTTGCAACCACCGCTCCCTATGGAGTTCATATGAGTCTGGTTTTTCGGGCACTCCACTGGCTCCCAGTGGCACAGAGGATTCAATTCAAGGGCCTTTGCTTAGTACATCAGGCCTTTTTTAAGCAAGGACCTGAATATCTGCAGGACAAATTTCTTCCTTATGTTCCGGGCAGACCGTTGCATTCCGGAGATGCCAATTTAGTGGTTCTCCCAAAGGTTTGCTGGGCCTGTGAAGGAGGGTGGACATTTTCACATGCTGCCAGTAGTCTGTGGAATGGACTGCCTTCTGGCCTTAGAGCCGAGGTAAATCATCTACAATTGAAGAAAGCTCTGAAAACTATGCTATTCTCGGGCACCACTGTGGCTTGTATTGACTCCAGTCCTCGTGCTAATATGCCTTTGGGTGGTAGTGCGCGTTATAAATTCACATAACATAACATAACACTGATATCAAGATACAACAATGTGCAGATGACATGCAGATTACATAAAAGATCAATTGCATTGACGATAAACATCAACTTAAGCACTGTCTTTCCCTCGTCCAAGTTTGGATGCCAAGCACCCACATGAAGCTCAACCCTACAGAAAACAAGTTCCTTCGCCTAGGAAACTCCAGAAAGCGTTCCCAAGTCAAGAATTGGCCTATTGACATGAAGCTCGATGGATTCATACCTCAAATCTCACCTAGTTCCAAATCTCTCAGCTTCACTATTGGCTGTGGCCCTTTATTCAGGACACACATCGCCAAACAGAACCAAGCGTCATGGCACCAGCTTACTCTATACAGTCAGGCCTTTCATCCATTCCCCGAGTTTCAGAATAGTTGTCCAATCCCCAGCCGTCTCCAATCCGAATGGTGGCAACAACCTACTCGCAGGACTTTCAGGTACCACCTTGGCCCCTCTGAAATCCAGCCAGCATGATGCAGCACACCTTATCACAGGACTAAGAAAATTCAACACATCACCCCCAACCTTAAGGAGCTGCACTGGATACCCCTTCAAGCACTCATCATCTCAAGACACCCTGCATCCCATACTAAGAAGTCACAATACAAACACCACTCTACTTTATCAGGAAACCCACCCTCTTCTTGACCTGAACACCACCAGAATCTGCAACACTGACAATCTAAAAACAATGAACTTGAAAAGGGACAAAAACAACGAAAGAAACATGTATTTTCCTGCTATTCACCCTGTCTCTGGAACAAGTTACTAATAAAGAAAAGACTGGCCCCCATAATACTACACTTCATGAGGGACAGGAAGACCCTACAAAGAGCATCTTGACAATCATTGATCCCTCCAACACTTGTTCCCCTTCTGGAGGCTCCCCCACCCTGCTCCCCTTCCGTCTCAGCTCATCTGCTACCCCTGCACCCCACTTCTAACCCATGGTTGTGGTCCCTTTGTACAACACCTGTTGCGTCCCAGCGCGGTTTGCAACAGCTGATAGTGTTATCCGATTGACTGTTACTACTTTGAAAGACAGTTAGGAAGGAGCAGTGCATGTGTTTCCATACATTTGTGAAGCAGGTATAAATTGGGTTTGGTTGTTGACTTGATCTATCTGAAAGAAAGGTGCAATGGCAGTAAAAGGGTTCCTTCCTTGGGCAGGCATGTTGAACAGAGGTTTCATATGAAAGTGCAGTAAAAACCATAGAGCGGTTTTACCTTTGACTTAGGGGCGGACATAATAAAACGATTAGGCCAGTAACCATGGTTGTCTTCAGCCGCCATATTCGAACAGATGGCTATCGTTAGGATGAGCTATGGACATGTGTACATATTGTGCTGCTTAAGGCTTGCATTTAGGAAACGTTATCACTGCTAAATCCCCTGTTTCGTTTCAAGTCTCATTTTAAAGTGTTCAGCAAGACAAAAGGCAGACATTTGTCCTACTAGGAAGACACCTTTATTTGCGCACTGATCCTTGTGGCTGTCTGCAGGCTTGCCTTATAGGTCCCCCGAGTCAGAAAAAGGGAACCATAACTGAACGCGCGCGATACTGTTTTTAATTAGCAGCTAACGTGTCGCTGCATCTTAAATGGGAGCTGTTCAGCTGCTGTGCACTCGAAATTCGAAGCCGTCGCAACGCGCGCAGGTCTTTTCGACTGCCTCATTTCTTACCTGGTCACGGATCCTAGCAGCGTTACACTGGCATACGATTGTCGCCATTGCTCCATCGAAACAAAACATGCTGCCGGCAGAAGAAAGACATGAACGAAAACAATATTTAATCAGTCCGCCGGCTTCACAATAAGGGTTTCATTCTTAGAAATCGCCAAATCACGCATGTAGTGTTCTAATTAGGATGTAATGTAATTAATGGCACACTTTTATTTTAATTAGCTATCACTTTTAATTTGAGCTAAAACCCATTCCTGCGGAAATGCGTTTTCAATAACAGCAAAATACTGGTAATTAGATTGGATTAGGGCATGTGTGTCTCGTTCCTAGCATTGAAGGAAAGCAGGCCTAAAGTTGTTGTTGTCCCAAAATATGCCTTTTGCAATATTTGAACATGTATCCTAGTGCTTTGCCAAATAACGGATCCAATGCCGTACATGTAGCTAGTGACATAATATGCCATGGTTGATGCAATGCACCTGCACTCGTTCTTCTATGGCCGTAAGTGGAAGGCCCTTTCTGGCTGTGGCAGCCCTGCCTGCACTTTAAGGGGCGTGTGTTTAATGAAGGTGGTGGTACTGGCATCGAGGGCCATACTCCTTCTATTAAAGGACATGAGCGTAATATGCTCACTATGACCTCCCACCTCTATGTCATCTGTTCAGATAGTCTGGTGGAGCCCTGTTTCATTGAAAGCAAGGGACGGGTGGTCTTTAATGTAGACATAAGCAAGGGTATCGAAGAACAGCCCCATGAGTGAAACGTGGGGAAGCTATATCCTTCAGCAACGTGCATGATGGAGAGCATTTCATTACACACAAAAATGTTTGGAAATTTGAAGTAGCGCTTCCAAAGACTAGAGTTTGGACTATTGTACTTTCAAGCACTTGTATGATCTCACATACAAAGAGACGATTCGGCAGTTGTCAAAATGTCAAAAGGAAAGTAGACAGAGGGTCTGATTCAGAGTCATGTGCAAAAATAAATTACACTTGTGTACAATGCACACAATTCTGATGTAAATTTAGGCTGGTAGGAGAAAAAGAAATACGCCATTGTACTTCGTCCTTACCCTACTGCATAGACGTGGTACTAGGGGCCGTAAGCGCTGTAGCACGGACCGCACAAACAGATTCTCGCCTCCCCACGAGAGAAAGGCACCAGAAGCAAAGCCCGAACCTACATCACTCTTTCAGGGGCCACACATTGTTCATTGGAGGTGCAGTGAATCTCCCTGTTTAGAAACATGTGCGGTCAACAATCTGTGGCTCCTCCCGAGTAGTCACAACTGGCAGGGCGCACAGGTCCAGGGTGCCACTCAATACCCAAGGGCCATCCTCTCACGGGTCGTACCAGCGTTCAGTGGAAGAGAAGAAACTGGGGCAACACATTAACCTTAATTGTGTGAGCAGCGTTGGGAAAGTGAAAAAAGCACAATGAGCAGCTTGCAGGGCAGTTTTTTAAAGTTTAAAGGCCATCCAGTGAGTAATTTTTGGTGAATTTTTTTGAACTGGAGGAGCTTAAATGTATGTGCGTAATATATGGAAGCAGCCGAAGGGAGCAACAGAACCCAAACCAAACAAGGCGGTTTCAGCTTAGTTCGCCCCCTGAGAAAATGTTAAATGGTGCATTTTACAGCACTTTCTGTAAAAAGCCACACAGTTTGCAATTAGTTGTGTATCATGTCACATGAAAAAACAAAATAGATGCATGTCACCAACAGTGCACAGGACCATTTTTCAAGACATTTTCATGATGGCTTTGTCCACATGAAATGCCAGTATACAAAACATGTAAATGCGGGCTGTGCCCTGAAATTTCTTGTATGCTGCACCAACATATGCCAGTATTAACATATAAGGCCTCCCACCAAGTAAAACATGCCATGCAACAGAAATAAGTATATCCAGACTGGCTCTACCAAGATAGGCCAGAGTACCACACATTCATACATATTGCAGGATTTATCCTTGATGAAAAGTACAAAACTGACATGACACGCAAAGAATATATGCTAGACTGGAGCGACCAATGTAACTACTCTAACCATGTAATACAACTCATCATGTTTTATTTACTCTTGATGCACAGTTATTGTTCATCAAGGATAAAGCAAATATGATAAGTGTTACTACCTGGTTAAATTAACCTACATTGAATATGAAGCAGTGAAAACATATATGTTTGCTTTACCCTTCATGCACAGTAACTCTGCATCAAAGGTAAAGCAAACATAAATGTTATTAACTGGCTAGTATGACCATTCAATGTAGTCCAGTCTGGCCCATGTAATAGCACTTATAATGTTTTGCTTTGCCTTTGAAACACAGAACTGTGCCTCAAGGGTAAAGGAAACAGCAATGCCATGCGCTAAGCATCCCCCACCGCTAAATTTAGTGTGCCAATAAATTTCGGGTGAGGACTGAAACACACACACACACACACACACAAACACTTCCATCCATACATTCACACGTCATTCATACAACTCCTTGCATGCACGCATTCACAAAAACAGACAGACCACCACAAATGTATACATACACATTACATTAAAATAAAACACACTTACCTACACGTGCCTGCACAGCCATGGGGAGGACCAGATAGCCCTCCCCACTGCCCTCCACACGTAATTCATAGACTGCTCCTCACCTTAGTTTCCCTCTTATCCCATTTAAACATCCTGCCATGGCATCTGCACCTCACCAAATGACAACCTTTTACTCTTGGCAAAAAAGTGCCCCAAAAGGCTCCTGTCCTTTCAAACCTCTCATCCCCTGGATGCAGGATCGGCAGATTGATCTACACATGTATTATAATCATCATCTCTCCTAACTTTGAGAAACCCTTAATCTATGTGCTCCTTCCTAAACAAATATGAAAAACTGTCATGATACAATCCCAACAAATGGTTCGCCAAGTATTTCAAAACCATCGGAGGAAAGGGGCCGCGATTGGAGCACCAAATGGAGGAAGGCCACTCGCAAGCCAACACACATGCTATCTGTATCTAGGGAAGAGGCCTTAACAGCCACATTTATAGAGGAAAAACATTCAGCACCCTTCCGTGTTTACAATCACCTTATCAAACATACATGACTGAGTAAACAAACTACTCCACCCCAAGACCTCTGCAACCAACACCAATTAGTTCGAACTTCCAGAGTGTGCCATCTCAATCGCAACATTTTGATAGGGCCACCTCAAGAAACCCCTAATTTCCCTGCTGTCGGATTGGGCTCAATGTCCATCCTCCTGGCAGAAACTTTAACTTCAGACAGACCCTCATCATTAACACATTGCTCCTTGAAAGCAATTTGGCTAACATTTGCTATTGGTCCTCTGCTTCCAAATAGCCTTTGCAGAAGCAATCCCTAATGCCTCATCACCATTGTCCTATTAGGTCCTGTTGTTAACCTCCCATATACTAAGATGATTATGGAGAAATTAGTTGTCAACCAACTTCATAAGACCTTTCAGTCTGGCTTCTGGCCCTCCCATGTAATTTAATGAAATTGACCCTCCTCGATGAAAGAGAGCACCTATGGGTGGAACTTGACCTTAATAAAAGCATCCCTTTAATCCTCGTGGACTTTTTGGCATCTTTTTACATTGATTATAGTCCTTATTTCGGGGTTCATTTTACAATGACTTCTTATACGCTCCCTTTCCCTTACTTCCACTTTGATGTTAGAAGGAGTCTCTTGTCACTCCTCCTTCTCATCACCGCAATGACACACATTTCTTTAAAAATCAGGATGCAAAATCCTTTACGGTGGCAACATCTCTTTATTAAAATGACCCATTGTCACTGTCAATAATGTGGCAGTTCTAGAACATCTTCAAGACTAGTTTGGTTTCATGACTCTGCCCACACCTACATGAGGCGTTCCTTGTCAACAGATCACATTAGTCAAAAAGAGTAATTTCCTCTCCCCTTGTTATTTTGAAAAGTGCTGCAGGCATGTTCAACTTTCCCTCGCCTATGTAATAAATACTGGTGCCTAGTTGCAGAGATAATTCAGAAATCAAATCTCTACTTATAGATGTGTATAGATGCCACCAACCATGTGGTTTGTGGCAACTAATCTAAGATTCCTGAGACAAAAGAACAATCGCCCCATCTGAAATACCACCTCAATTGCCTCAAGTGTGTCTAAGTTGGAGCAATTAGTAACATATTTCTCAATGGGGAGGCATGTGAGATCCTCATCCTTGGATCAACCCAACCTTCTTCATCATCCTTTCCTCTTATCCGCCCATCAGAGCTGGGTCCAACGCCTTCACCACAAATTCCCTCTACAGTTACAGAATCCTCTTGGACTAAACACTCTCTCTGCATAACCAGAGAAATAATTTGGCCACATCTTACACCAGTCAGCTCAAACTGGAATAAACATTATGGGCCTCATTACGACTTTGGCAGTAGGCCAAATAAGGGCATGACTGCCACCAAAACCGGGTCCGGGTTCCCTGAATGGGGAATTACCAGGCCATTCCGAGTTTGGAGGGCCCAGTAAATCCTCCTTCAGGGAACCCGGGCCCGGACCTTCCCCATTCCCATTTTTGCCCCCATAGGGCTCAATGGGAATGGGTGCAGGGAGCTAACAATGGGCCGATTACGACTGGGCCATTGTTAGCTCCCTGGTCCTTACCGGCCCCTCCCTGGTCCTTACCGGCCCCGTGAGGGAACCTCGTAATGAGGCGGAATGGGTTTAACGGGTCTGCCTCCATTAGCGGCACCCGTTAACCCATTCTGCCAAGGTTATAATGAGCCCTATGTCTCACATTGCCTCATCCACAGAGCCTCCCTCCTTGCAGTTATCACACTTGTATGACTTCCTTATAAAAACACCCAGCACATTGAACTCTCATGAATCACATTTTCCAAACTCAGCCTACTGTAGACAAAACAAAGAAGCAGACCGATCTTTACAACAGCAGACTAGAGTTGTGGTTTTACAAACATATAATACATTTGTATAAAGCACATTCATTAACGAGAAATAACAGACTAGAGTCAGATTTCACCACCCTCACCACCCTGCTCCTGTCCACCTTTGTTTTGTACATACACTCTCCCCATACATTTCAACACTGTAAACACAAGCACATTGCTGGCAGTACTACTGGTCCACTCCAAGGCTACTTGGAGGTCTCTTATCCTAGCATCCCTAAGTAAGGTCTTCAACCATTTCAGTCTGGTGTGGAGTGGACACAAAAAACAAAAGGTAGATAGCTGGGTCATCTGAGGAGCCACAAGCCCAGCGAGAGTCAGTATTCTGGGACTCCCTCCCTGCTACTGCGACAAGTGGAAGAGAGCCTATACCAAACTTTATATTGATGGTACTTATTTCAGGATTAAAAATTCAACCAAGATAAAGTTCTAGCCCTTTGGGGGTACATTAGTTCAATATATATATTCAGAATCTAGTAACACCACCAGCTTTTTCTAACAAATGTTTCTCACCCCTCCACCCAGTATCCTGCATTCCGGTCTCTAATGTCAGCCTTTGTAATTTGTGTCAGAAGATCCCAGAGGTTGGTTAGATGCAGCTTGATAAGGGCATGGCTGCCTCCAAACCGGGTTCCAACTCCGGGGTCTGTGAATGAGGAATTACCGGGTCATTCCAACCTTGGAGGACCCGGTAATTCCTCATTCACAAAACCAATCCCCATTGCCCTTTGAGCCCACATAGGGCTCAATGGGAATGGGGATGGAGCTAATAACGGGCCTGTTATTAGCTCCTTGGTCTCCTTGCACGACCCGCTAAGGACGTCTGGTCTGACCAGATGTTCTGTGTGGGTCCTGCTAGGGAACCTCGTAATAAGGCATCCCGTAATGAACGGTGCCGGTCCTGTACCGGCACCCTTCATTACGGGAGCGCCAGGGTCGTAATGCGGCCCCATTTCTTATAACTCTGAACCAGTCCATGTCTTCATGACCTGACTGAACACAGAGTTCTATCACATGGTCCTTGTCAACCAAAGGTTCAGGCTTGCCCCACATCTTGATTTCAGGACCAAATCCTCACTTAAAGGTCTAATTCTCAGCTCTCTCGGCAACAGGATCAAGGAAATAGACAAAGGAATCCTTGCAAAAGTGTAAGAAAATATATTCTGGAGTGAGTGACATTTAAGATATCCCCAAAGTGCCTCCACCTTAACCCTGTACGTTTCCAATGGGGCACTAACGTTGTGCCCCCCAAATTATGATTGAAACAAAGGATCTCCTCCGTAACTTGTTTTAGGGTTATCATGATCTTCTCTGCCCGAGCCTTTCAAGAACCAGCACTAGAAAATCGGATGCCCAGGTACGCGGACATCTGAATAAGCTGCAGGCAACTCCTTCATAAGGAGATTAAACTGGCAACATTCATCATAGCCTCGAATGAGTTGCTTTAGGCCGTTCTCTTTCTGGGAGAGAATAACGGTGTAATCTGCAAAAAGAATTATACAAACAGAGACAATGCACATTCTCTGCAGATCCCTGCCCCCACTCTGGAGTCAGCCATCAAGAGCATACATAAAAAGATGAAAGAATGTGGCAGCAACGACACAGCCTTGTCTCAATTCCCACCCAAGGAGGACCCTACCTCTCAAATCCTCTGTACCCTCATGAGAGCCTTAATTAAGCTAATTAGCGTAGCATTGATACCTTCCAAAACTAAGGTCTTCCAAAGGATGTCCCTATCACCAGAGATACATGCTGCCTTGAAATATTCAAACCCATGAATACCAAACCTGTCCACAGATTCACATACTTCAGGAGTAAAAGCATTAAAAATAGACCCTGTGCGATAGTATTGCTCTGTTTTCCCATTCCTGGTCCATTCCAGCATGACTGAAGAATACAAATGAGAAATAAGCTTGTAGTTGGCTCGGTTGCCTCTGTCAATTTTGGACAAACACAGGGAATAAGGAATTGCACCTTTAGACAGGATGAAATTAAAACATGAACATAGAGTTGGACCCCATGACAGGGGGTCTTATATAAGAAAAAAAGAAAATCCACTAGGAGTCTATCCAGGCAAGGCGCTGTTCATGATGGCTGTGAATATAATGCACTACAGCCCTCCTCCATTTTGAATGGGGGATCCTCGAAAAGTTATGCCCTTCAGAATGGCCACTTTATGGCTGAACCACTTCTATAATAGCATTTGATATGATATGACATTTATATTGTACCTGTACCCAAGTGTTTCTAGGTGCCAAAAGACAAGGGAGGGGAGACAGGAAGGAGATAAGACAATCTTGCTAGGCCATGTGTCATTGGGATCATGCAAGTGCGACAGCACAAAGTGCCAGGCGAAGGGGGAGGGGGAAAGTGCAAGGGAGAGGGGAAAGGGAGCTGCAAACAGGCCAACTTGACTTTGAGTAAGTGCAGCCGGGGCAGCAAGGCTCAAGGTAAGTGCTAGGAGGCAGGGGGCTTTAGGGGGAACATCTTACAGCCCCTAAGTGCACGGTAGGCCAGGAGGCAGTGCAAGGAAGACTGGTCTAGGAGGATCTTGGTACCCAGTGAGACTCTGAGGGTACCACACAGCTGGTCGGCAAAGCAGACAGGTAAGAGAAGCAGGGAAGCGAGAGAGAGAAGGGAGAGGTGAACAGGAAGGTCTTGATTTGCTTTTGGAACTTCAGGTGATCCAGCTCAAGACTGAGAGGGGCAGGGAGGTCGTTTCAGAGGGAGACACCTGCAGAGGAGAGAGATCCACCCTCCAATCTCTGTCTAGAGAAGTATCTGAACCTCAGAGAGTTGGAGGTAGCAGAGCAGAGGGCTCTAGATGGAAGGTATTTTGGCAGAGAGAGGTGGATGGCCCCGGTCCCAGAAAGCCTTGTGGATGATGCAGAGGGTATTGAACTTGATCCTTGCACCCCCTAGGAGCCAGTGGAGAGATTTCAGGGATTGAGAAATATGGTTCCTGGGCTTGAGGCCAAGGATAAGTCTTGCATCCTTGTTCTGGATAAGTTGCCGAGGGCAAAGAGTGAAGGTAGGTAGATTGAGAAAGAGGCTGTTGCAACAGTCCATCCTGGAGAGAACCAGGGCTATGGAGACAGTGAGCTTTTGGGGGAAAGTGAGAACAAGTAGAATGCCCCTGAGAAGGTGCAGCTTTTTTTAGTAAGCTCTGCAATGTGAGGAGAGAAGGCGACAGTGGAGTTGAAGATGGCACCAAGGTTTTTTGCCTCACAGGAAGGCAAGGGTGGAGGGCCCAAGGGCGGTGACCAGAGTGAGAGAGGCAAAGCGGGAGCAGGGGTCCCAATGAGAAGGATTTTGGTGGCCAATCCTGAATCGTGAATAGAGAGCAATGAGCAAGGGAGAAGAGGCAGCTGAGGGGAGCCTGAAAGAGAGCTGCGTGTCATCCGCATAGAACTGCAAGTTAGAAGAGAAGGTGGAGATCAAGTGGACCAAGGGGGCCAGATAGACATTGAACACCTAGGGTGAGAGGATAGAGGCCAGTGGGAGACCACATGTGGAAAGAGGGGTGGAGAAGAGCAAAGACCCAAGTTGGACCTGGGAGGGTCGGTCCAGGAGGAATGATGTCAGCCACGCAAGGGCCTGCTCTGTGATGCCCAAGTTCTTATGGAGATGGTGGATCAGGTTGTCGTGATTAATCATTGCAAAAGCAGAGGAAAGGTCAAGGAGGAGGAGGACAGTGGGAGAGCAGGAATCAAGATGAGAGAGCACATCTTTACAGGTCTTCAGGAGAGTAGTTTCCGTGCCTGCTCTGAAGCAAAAAAAAACAGTAATCTATCCTAGAGGGTCCTTGGTGGGCACAGAAGGTATTTTCTGCGGGTCAGTATTTATGGAATCTAGCATTAAAGGCTTTGATACCAACATCAAGTGCCAATTCTCTCATTAAATGTCGTTCACGTGCAGGCAGGGCATTGCCTGAGCCCCTCCCAATGCATCATGGCTACATCGGCCTTCAATATCAGATTCTGCACATTGTGAAATATTAAAATCCCTAACAATATCAACCACCCCTTTCTTTTGCACAGGAGACACCCCAATTGAACTCATAGAAATAGATAATAGGCTCAGAATTGGATTGTCTGTATAGTCGAGTTATACATGTTTATCGAGTATAGGGCCCACTTTACATCTGTTGTCCCTTTCATGGCTAGAATAAGAATGTGCATGGAGCCCTTAGGGAGCTGCCGACCTCCAGCTCAACAGACAACCAAACTAGTAGCCCTTCTCATGCTCTCCCCTCCATTGCCGGTACTGTGGATATTGTGGTACTCTCTGAATGTGCAAGGAGATGCAGGAGCACCACCACACACATTCAGAGGTGCTGTTTGCCGTGTTTAATCCCCAGAAGGATATGCAAGTATGGGGAACTAAAAAGCTCCTGGTCTTGCATGGTCCATTGGAATTGTGCACAGGGGAACAGAAACTGTCAAAGGGAAACATGATTCCTTTTGACAGTCCAATCCATCTCAGGAGTGCACCCTCTGCTGCAGAAAGCCATTAAGACAGGTGCAAAACAAAGTGCACGGATGCAACTCGTGGCAAAGGCAATTACTCTGAAATTAAGCCCTGCATAGGTTGGGTCAAGATTGTTTGATGGCCCCACGCCATACCTTAATACAATACATCCTGCATATGAGAGATCTCTATATATACGCCTCAGTTTGGGGATTTTACCGATTGCCACCTTTGTCCATTCTTGGAAGGTATCCGGGTCAGATGTGTGGCCAATGTGTGGGGTGGCAAGAGAAACATTGATACATTTTCTGCTGATATGCATACAAAACTAAGAATCTTAGATGCAGATATCCGAGACCTGTTCTAAATGCAGCTGGGATCTGCCACCTAGGAACAGCTGTGCTGTACTTGGCTAGTCACAAAGTCTCTGTCTTGTATATGTAACCGCAACATAAATCCATAGCGCCCAGAAGCAGAGACAGAGAGTGCTGAACCTGAATTTAGGATGATGGGTTTATTCTTCAAGGTTGCGAGCAATGCTCCCCTGGTTATTTTAACCCCACAGTGGTCTATCTCAGATAGATTTGTGGCCCAAAATATTATTTAAAGCACAAATAGACTGCACATTATATCCTGTGCTATTACAATGTTATTATTAATGTTATGTGCTATTGGACTATTTTGAAGAGGAATTGTGGTGTTTAATCTTTTATATGATGCCAGAGCTATGAATTGTTTATATTTTGCATGCTTATATTGTTGTATTGTGATGTTGCTTTTATGGTTTTACACTGAAATAAAGCTGTATTAACTAATAATGGGCTGGCCAGTTAAAGCTGTCAAGCTGAGATGCAGAGATTACATTTTTTGTCTTTGGTTTTAAAACGTTTTGTCCCGAGGATTTCCATTTAGGTTCCAGTTTAGAGGGTGCATCCAATGAAGGTACTACTGTTGTTGCTGGTGTTCATGGAGTCTCATGCTTTACAGACCCCGTTTGGAAAAGGCAAACTCTACAGGGCCCTAAAGTTTTATGGCGGAAAAGAGTCCCAGTTGCTAAGCGCTCTTGCAATTTAATTGGTTCGCTGTTTCCTATCGGATGAAAGACAAGCGGCCTCATTACGAGTCCGGCGGTAACCTGCCGGTTTTGCCGGCTCAGTTACCGCCGGACTCATATTACCATTCCGCCTCCATGATTCCCGGAATTACCGGGGCATTACAACCCCGGTAACCCGGGAATTCCAGAGGCGGAATTCGGTAAATTCCCATTTCCATTGAGTTCCATAGGACTCAATGGGAATGGGGACCATGGAAACACCGGCACCATCTCGTGATGGTGCCGGTGTTTCCACGTCCGCCTGCAGGCGGGCGGTGTTAAACCCACCAGGTCAGACATGGCGGGAATGACACCTCCGCCTGCAGGAGTCGAGATCACCCGGTATGGAAACAATGGTGGCGGCGGGTTTACCGCCACTGTTATTTCCATACTGGGTGACTCGTAATGAGGCCCAAGAACTTTTCCTCACCCATATACTGATCCATGAATGGGGTCCAACATATCTCCAAATTGCATCAAGAGCTACTGATTCCCGCAAAGATCCTGAAGATTATCCGATGTCTCAATACACACAGTTTGAAGGTTCTCCACGTAGCGACTGATTGTGCGTGTTAATTCGCAGTTCAAGATCCTTCCTCTGGATCCCCCTAGTCCTACAGCTTTGTCAGGAAGAGAATACTACCACTGCCACTGCCAACCCCCTAGAGTCTTATATATTATTCTTTTTTTTTATTAAAATGGTATGTTTGGTTTCACAAACTTTTCATTTATCGCTGTTAAATTTGTCTCTTTTAATACATGTGTTTGCCCTTGCTGTGTCAATTCTTTTATGTCTGAGACTTATTTAATTTCTCTCTACTCCATATAAAACCTCTTCTCCGTCCTTACCCTGACTCTTTATCCCAAATAACGTATGGTATTGACTTTGTTTACCGTCTGTATGCATCTATCCACTGTGCTAAAAATGTCCCATCCGGTAGCATGTGCAGACCATATACAATCATTAAATACATTTAAAAAAAAACATGTTTCAGGGGAATAAAGCACATTTCTCTCATTCTTGCTCAAAAGAACGCGTAAAATATTTGAATTTGGAAGTGGTTTTTCTTTGCCAACAAGCTCTGCGGCTCCGCGAAACTTAATTATTAATGTTTCAAAGTTAATTAATCCCCTCATCCTGCCAAAAGCAACCCTAATGCAGATCACTGTAGTGGAAAATGACTGGCTTTCTATTTAGGCACGTTTTTGGAATCAGTGGATATTACAAAAGCAACATCAAAAATGGTGCATTAATCTGTGATCATAGTAGATATTTTTCCAAGCAGAACACATTTGATTTGTTAATTTTCATATCAGAGAAACCGATATCCATCCTGTCTAAGATTCAATTAAAAAGGCTCAAATACTCTATGGAGCTCTCGTTATAAGAACATATTTTACTTTTTAAATCCCAATGCACACGTAATTACATATGAGATCATTCTATAAAAAGTATCCTTTATCAGAAAGATAGATTAACATTGATGTCCTGCATCAATGACTCTGACTATTGTGGGCATGAAAGAAAGTAAAGTGCACTCCAATACTGTGAACATTGAATGACATTCATGCTATAGGCTCTTTGATACAGTTTATTTACTCGTAAGAAAACTTCCACGTTATATACGCCTACTGTATAGTTTATGGCTCATAAAATTCCTTCAGTCCAAGAAGAGTGTCTTGTAAAACTTGATTTGATGGTTTGCACTCTCTTGAAGTCATTTAGGCTTTCGTTTTACTGGTATTGGGTCACTACTTTACAGAGTTTTTGCGCCTTTCATTTTGACACAAAGTGCAGGAGGAACAGGTTGTTACCGGGATGATGCGCAGGCTCACACATGATGACCCCAGAAATGGTGTGGGACTGAGCCTGATTTGCATATGGTTTCCCTTATCTGTAATCACTTGGAAGGTGAAGAATGATGATCTGAAGGGTTGCCCAGAACAATTGCCAGAGGTTTATGATTAATTATCAACCTTCCAGCCATCACCTCTTTGTTTTGCTTTGTCCCCCCGAGTGGGACGAATATGCTCAGGCGTGGGCACCATGCCTGCTGGGCCTAGAGACCCAAGCTACTCGTCACTGATGGCGCCCAACAATGCCGAAAAATGTATGAGGATGCTTGTGGTCTCGTGCAGAAGTGATGTGACCTAGCAGTTTGGGCTGGACTGCCCCTTTGTTGGTGGGACCAAACCTGATTTGCATATTGTCTTTTCCCTTTCTGTAATAGCTTGGCAGGTGAAGAACGATAGTCTGGCGGGTTGTCCAGAGCAATTGCCAGAGGTTTAAGATTAGTTCTAAAACTTCCAGCTATCACCTTTGTTTTGCTTTGTCACCCTGAGTGGGACAGTTATGGCCCAGACATGGGTCCCGTGTCTAATGATGTCCAATGTGGCTGAAACATATCTGGGGATGCTTGTGGTATCATGAAGAACCTAGCAGTTTGGGCTGGACTGCCTCTTTGGGGGTGGAACCAAGCCTGATTTGCATATGGTCATTCTCCTTTCTGTAATGGCTTGGCAGGCAAATTATGATGGTCTGGAGGGTTGCCCAAACCAATTGCCAGAGGTTTGCCAGAGGTTTAAGATTAATTCTAAACCTTCCAGCCATCACCTCTTTGTTTTGCGTTGTCATACACGATAATGTTCTAGATTACTTAGAGTAATCCTAATTATGATGGACTTCATCATCACAATGCTCAGCCTTTGAGGCTTTAGCTAAGTTGTAGAACCATGTAACCTATTCCTTTTTCTTTCCTCATGGCTTTCTTGAGCCCATCCAAACCTCTTTCCCTGAGTCATAAGAAGAACACTGTTATAACGCATAGTTCAAATTTACTGTCTACTTCATATCGTCTTGGGAGGAGGAAGGGTGTAAAAATCGTGAAGAGCGAAGTGTAATGACAAGCATAATGAGGAATACAATAGGTAATTTAGAAATGTATAAATGGATGCCTCCTCATCACGTTCCATACCCTTTGAAGATATATCACATCTTAAATATCGAGTGAAAAAGAAAAGCAAAAATAGTGAGTCAAGTATGCAACACTTGGTCAACTGTCGCTAGCCATAACTGCCTGCAACACTCTGATCTCACTCCCACCTGAACCCTTAGCATGCCAGAATTCTAGGATGAGAACTCTACAAATGTCCAGTAAGGGGACAGTTAGAGCCTCCATTCACATTGCGGACACAATCCCGGTTGATGGTCCCTGAACTGTGAGAGGAAGAATCACCTCTGCCACTGAATATGCCAAAACAAAGTCTGTACCCATCTACTTACAATTGAAGGCTTCAATCCTTTCTGAACTCAACCAAAAGCCATAAAGAGATTGACACACATTCAACCCTCCGGTGCATTATCTAAATATGCAAACTCAGCCCTTTTCATATCCAAACAATGCAACCCCTGTCATTAAAGGTGAAAAGATTAGGGGAAAGTACAGAGAGCACCATTTTCTGTTGCAAATGAAAAGAACAGATTTTAGGTAAATTGTGAGGTCCTTTTATAAGTATCAAAACTTTCAGAAGGAATGCAAGATAGGGGATCTACAGAACAATGCACCAACATCTCCAAGCCCATGCATGCATGACATGACCACAGAAAACTGGCTCATACAACCATAATTGCAAGGTACAATCTGCCATATGATGAAATTTAGGATCCTGCAAAACTCATAATCCCAAATGTACATTCCGTGGTGGGGGAGACAGCTTCCATGTAGAATTCAGGAGTAGAAATCCCTTCAATAACCTCAGAATAAAAAATATCTAATGCTTCCAACCCACCAAATGGAAGCCTGAACCTCCTAATGGCTGTCCACTAGATGATAAGACTCAATAATGACAACACTTTCTGAAAAATGTCCAGCACAAAACCCAGTATAACCAGACAATGGCAAGAAGCTGCACTAAGATCACTAAGATCACTTTCAGTACACCAAACAAATGAACTCAAATAATGAGACCATCAAGACCTAGTAAGAACGCTTCTTGAAAAATGAATGGTACCTGCAGCACCTTCGGATAACAGACCCACATAACCCTCTTTCTTAACAGCAACACCAAGTGGTTGAGTAGATCCACCTAATAAAAGAAGGGGAAAGACTACAGGATCCTTGCAGGTTCTCCATAGATGGGAAACAACCATGATCGGAAATTCCAGCATGGAACCACTATTATCTAGGAGGCTTGTGCCTGAAATTTTACAGCACTGTGAAAATCAGAGCAAACCGAGGAAAAACATACAGTAGGCCTCTGTCTAAGACATACAAAGGTTGTTTGAGTTCCATGCCAATGAGTAAGGACAGAACATGTCCACCTTTCAGTTTTCCATAGATGCAGATGGGTCCGGGAAAGGACAGCTGAGCCTCTTGTAAACCTAATTACATGTTATCTATTACAGTGAGTACTCTAGGGAAGATAGTAACACACAGTTCTGCCCACTCCATGGTGTCATCCAAGCTGGCTGATACAGCCCTGACACTTGTTCGTCCTTGTCTGTTAAAGTTGGACTTGTTCATTACATTGTCTGTTTGTATCAGGACTCTCTCCAAGAAACTCACAAAGGAAATAAGAGCTCTGAATACTGCCTGAAGGTACTTTGAATTAGAAGTATTCATCCACTACCTTTGTATTTTTATTTATTTTTATTTATTGCGTATTTATAATGTGCCTATACACAATATGTTTCAAGGCACAACAAGACAAGAGGGTGGGGGAATAAAGTGAGGACAAAAATAAATGATCGAACTAGGCCTACTGACATTCGGAACATGCAAGTGCAGCGAGAGAAGTGAAGGTGAGCCGTGGGCAGTGCTGGTCAGGGTGGGAGGACACAGGAGAAAACGAGTTCCAGCAGAGGAGAGGTGAACAGGGCCGGGTGAAAGCAGAGAGTGTAGGGGAAGGAAGGTCCAAAGCTAAGTGCGATGTAAGGGGCTGGGTAAGCTACAAGGGTGCAAGCCCAGCCAGGCAAGTGCAGGTTGAGGGGCTGTCCAGGGAGACCAAGTTCAGGGGTAGACTGGAATGGGGGGTGCTGGCGCCTTGAAGACTCTGAAGGACCCCGGCAGCCAGTCAAGAAGCATACAGGTGCATTAGCAGGGGAGGGAGAGAGGAAAGGAAGAAGAGAAAGGGAAGGTCTTGAGAAGCTTCCAGAACTTGAGGAGCTCTGGCTCAAGTCTGAGAGGGGCAGGGAGGTCATTCCAGAGTGAGGCAGCTGTGGAGGAGAGAAATCTACCCCCACTTTGTGCCTGGAAAAACCGAAAAACACCTGATCTGCAGAGAGTTAGAGCTAGACGACCAAAAGGTTCTAGCATGGAGAACTTTGGGGAGAGAGAGTGGACAGATTTTAGAAATGGAGAGATGCAGCCCCTGGGCTTGAGGCCAAGGATAAGTCTTGCATTCCTATTCAGGATTAGTTGAAAGGGTCAAATGGTAGGGTTAGGCAGATTAAGTTTCAGTAGTTCAGCCTGGAGAGGACCAGAGCTCTCGAGATATTGAGTTTATGGGGCAAGGTGAGGAAAGGGAGAATGCCTCTGAGGAGGTGAAGCTGAAAGTGAGAGAGAGGAATTGAATATGATACCAAGGTTTGTTTTTGGCTCATAGGAGGGCGAGTGGAGAGATCCCATGGATGACTGCCAGAGTGTGGGAGGCATGAGGGAGCAGGGGTCCCAGTGAGAAGAATCTCTGTCTTAGTGACATTAAGGCCGAAATCATTAGCAGAGCGCCATGGCTGAATAGCAGGCAGGCAGTCAGGAATGAGAGATGAAGAGGAGGAGGCGGAGGAGGGAAGCTTGATGGAGAGCTGCGTATCATCTGCATAAAACTGGAAGTTAGGAGAGAAGATGGAGATCAAGTGGGGTGGAAAAGCCGGGCAGATATTGAACAGTCAAGGTGAGAGGATAGAGCCTTGAGGACTCAACAGGGGGAGAGTGAAATAGTGGAGAGAAAAGGATGATCCAAGAGGAAGGAGGTCAACCAGTCCAGAGCCAGGTCCAAAATGCCAATGGTTCAAAAAAGGTAGCAGGTGCTCCTCTCCAGAAAGAACATGGCATGATAACCTGTTCTGTGGTTTTTTCCCCACTTTGAGATGAGAGTTTGCAGTACACGCTTGTTGCTCACTGTACAGTTCACAGATGGGAAATATCGGTATCCAGTCATTGCATCGACAACCAAACCATCGAACACCAAACCATATAAGTCTTTGTCCCACCCACATGGGCAGTACAGCACTGAAATGCTATGGCAATTCCCTTCTGAACAAGAGTACTAACAGCAACCCCATACACGTGTTTCAGCCTTGTTGGGCCTCATCATTGAGGTGGAGCTGTGCCTCTCTGATCACAGTGAGCAAGGAGTCCATGTCTGCGATCCCCCAGGTTTCAAAAAGGTAGCAGGTGCTCCTCTTCAGAAAGAATATGGCATGATAACCTGTTCTGTGTTTTTTTCCCACGTTGAGATGAGAGTTTGCAGCACACGCTTTTTGCTCACTGTACCGTTCACAGATGGGAAATATCGGTATCCAGTCATTGCATCGACAACCAAAACATCTAACACCAAACCATTACATTTTTTCCATTGAAATACCATTCCATAGAATGGCCATTTCGTTTCATAAAATTTGATGGATCCATCGAAATGTAATGTTAGGATTAGGGGTTAGATTAGGGTTAGGGCTAGGGTTGGGTTAGGGTCAGGGTTGGGGCTAGGATTAGATTCAGAGTTACATTAGGGTTAGGGTTAAGGTTGGGGTTGGGGCTAGGGTTAGCTTAAGGGTTACATTAGGGTTAGGGTTGGGGGTTAGGGTTGGGGCTAGAGTTAGATTAAGGGTTACATTAGGGTTAGGGTTGGGGCTAGGGTTAGATTAAGGGTTACATTAGGGTTAGGGTTAGGGTTACATTAGGGTTAGGGTTAAGGTTGGGGGTTAGGATTGGGGCTAGGGTTAGATTAAGGGTTACATTAGGGTTAGGGTTGGGGCTATGGTTAGATTAAGGGTTACGTTAGGGTTAGGGTTACATTAGGGTTAGGGTTATATTAGGGTTGCAGTTTGGGTTGGTGTTAAGGTTGGGGCTAGGGTTAGATTAAAGGTTACATTAGGGTTAGGGTTGGGGCTAGGTTTAGATTTAGGGTTATGTTAGGGTAAGGGTGGGGGAGGTGGGTGTGGTGATTGGGGGCTGGGAGGTGAAGCCCCCCAATATACAAAAGAATTAAAAATGTAAACGTTACAAGGGACTGGCCAGTGCTGAAATTTCCGCACTAGACAGCGCCATGTAACATTTTAACGTTACAAAAAATGCATTGACATGCTATCTTTTACATGTAAAAGTGCATTACCATTGAAGCAGTCAATTTATATTTTAGATGGACTGGTTTAGATGGAAAGGCAATTTTCCATGTTAAAGATAGACTGTCGATGCATTGGCATTAGATGCTTTGTTTTCGATGCTTTGGTGTATCGACCCTTTGTTTTTGATGCAAACACTATAAACCGAAATATCCATTTGCATATCAGTCTTTATCCCGCCCACAGTCCAGCACCGAAATGCTATGGCAATTCCCTTCTGAACAAGAGTACCAACAGCAACCCCATACACATGTTTCAGCCTTGTTGGGCCTCATCAGTGAGGTGGAGCTGGGCCTCTCTGAGCACAGTGAGCAAGGAGTCCACGTCTGGGTTCCCCCAGGTAACTCAGGGTGACCAAGCCCAAGTTCCTTGCAAATATTAAAAAAAAGATAGTAGGCGCTCCTCTCCAGAAAGAACATGGCATGATAACCTGTTCTGTGTATTTTTCCCAAAATGACAATGGTATCACAGAGGCGATGATAAGGGCATTAATGGAGATAGGTCAGTAGGTTGTTGGGGACTGGAGTGGTTGGCAGAACGTTTTATGAGGAGAGGGTGCAGAAGGGAGTGCTTTTGGAGTGAGGGAAGGATCCAGTGGCAAAGGAGTGATTGCAAAAATTTGCCAAGGCTGGAGCAAGAGAGAGAATTTTGTCCTTGATAGTTCTGGAGGAGCAGGCAAGCACCTGTTTGGATGAGACCTTCATAGAGCTGACTTGTCTTGAAACTTCATCGGGTGTCATAGGAGAAAAGAAGCCAGTAGGAGGGAAGGAGAGAGAGGGGTCAAGGGAGGCATGAGAGCCGGTGAGGGAGAAGGGTGGGGAGTAGAGGAGAGTGAGGACAAGATGTCCTGAGTTTTAGAAATGAAGTGAGAGGCCAGTGAATTGCTGAGTGAATTGCTGAGTGCCAGGGATGGGAGAGGAGAAGTGGAGACTGCAGTAGGTTTGGTGAGTTCCTTGCAGATTTCTCTCTTGAGATGGCACCCCAACCAATTCTGCACAAAGAGGTAGTTACAATTGCCTAATGAGGAGAATCCAACAGAGTCTCTCTTTGTCGATTGACCAGATGAAGCCACTAGAACATCTGTTTTCTTATAAATGATTGTGGCTCAATTCAAGCATTATCGAACCCCAAATTCACTACTGCTTTCACATGGAACCTAACCCATGGTTCTAGAGAGTGTTGCTGCCATGTCACACTAGCCCAGAAATTGCTTCCTTTCTGCAGTGTATTACAGTTTAAGGAGAGCATGAAGCATGGTCTACCACTTTTAGGCCTGAACTTCAGGATGGAAGACTTCTTCCATATACATACACAATGTGATCACAAATCTTTTTTTTTCAACAGCTGGCACATCCTGGCTGGATCCCGGCAGGTCTTCTACAGAGATGCCACACAGATAAACCAGTATTTGACTCACAGACATAGTTGCAATCTTACTCTAGTCTTTGGAATAGTCTTCAACCTAAAATGAAGAATGCAGAACTGGCATTACTGAGGTTGCCACAGTAAATCAGAGAAACCTCTGGTGTGCCCACTATATCACTATATTGGGATATGATGATGAATGTCATGAAAGGTTGACTGATGCCCTGAGCTTCACCTTCTTTACCATCATGCTAACAAATTGCAGAGTGCCCACCTTGAACTTTAGCGTCTTATCCCATGAATTAATCTCCTTTAGATTCAGGTATATCTATGTAATGTGACAAGAGAAACTGTTGATTTGGAGCCTTCTCCCTGCTCTCTCTTGTGCACCAGGATGAAGGCCTTGACCTGGAGATCTTGGACTCTTCAACAAGAGAATGTCTTATTATCCCTTTGGCTTTGAGTGCAGATCATCCAAAAGGAAGAGGAACCACCACAAATTTGAATTCAAAGTATACACACTGCACAAAACAGCAGACCCATGCATCCTTCCTCCTGTTCTTCCTTTGGAGCCCAAAGGCCTGGAATCAACCTCTCACTGGGAGTGACATCCTCTTATGAGTCGTTTAGCCAGTAACTGTACTGCCATGTTGTAGTGGAGTGACCTGGAATGAGCTGGCCTTCTGTGCTGATAAATGCTCCACCACTGCCTGATGCAATCAACCACTACTGGGGCATCTAGGTGTCTCATTGTTCATATCTTGTTGGGAGAAGCTTGATTCCCTTTTTGGGAATAAGAATAATTTCCGTCCCTTCCAGATGGGCTGCATCACTCTTCCAATTTCTGACATGTAATTTCCAATGAGCTACACCAAACACAATGTCAATAAGAACCACTGTAGATATGTCATCCACACATCTGTCCAGCATATGCTGTTCCTGCCTATCTATAATTTTAGTGTATCTGCACAAACTGCCTCGTTATCCATCTGTGAATACATCATCTGAAAATCCTTCCGAGTTGATTGTAGCAGATCAACACCATTCATGCTATATCAAAAGGCATGATTTGACCCAGTGAATGCATTTTCATTGGCCGTTTCCACATTTTAATCAATAGCAGCCCTAGCCACCATATTCTCCACTGCCATTTATGCATTACCCATCAGGCTAGGGATCATGGAATCTGCCTGGACCTTCTCAGCTAGCCATGTGGCTACACAATTCACCAGATATCTGTTAATTAAGAATGTGTGCAGGGTTCTCTTATCTGGGTACTTGAATTCCCTGTTAAGAACCTTCTGTAAAGAACAATGAACTTGACACTTGCTGCTTTACATGCAGTCATATGAACTTAAGAAGTAATTCTGCCCTTTAAACTCTCGGGCATTAGCCAGGGATTCAAGATTCTCCAGCAAATTGGTCAGCAACTGTGTACGTATTTCCTTAACTTCCTTTAACATAAGAATCTTCGTCATCCAAGGGCTGGCGATGTTGGATTCTCACACTTCATATTCTGATAGAAATGACCCCTTCATCTTTAATCATGAGATTAAGCTCCACTTTTGTCTCAGGCAGGCTAGGTGAAGGAGGCCTCTCCACGGGCTTGCTTCTCCCTGGCTCCAGATCTCTCGGATGATTTGCGTACCTCCTTGAGAAGTGGCCCCTGGATCTAGACCTCTGATGTGACTGGGGCATGTTTCCCTGTGTCTAAACCTGATCCTACTCCTGCCACATCTGTAGTGGGAGTCTGCATGCATTTGGTATGCCCCCTGGAGTCACACCCTATCTGAGGATTAAAAGGTCAATCTTATGTTCACTGTAGGGAAATGTAATGGGTAAATTAATTTCCCTATTTTGAATTTCAACAAAGGTACCGCCACATTTCATCGTCCACATTTTATCAAAGGTTGGAATTTTAACTACGGGAAAGGGTGTGAGACTCATGTGTGAGGCACAAGCTGTGCCAAATAGAGAAATCTAATTGAATTTTACCCTGCACAATAGGTGTTTATGATTTGCACCACACCACAGGTATGGACTAAATGCAATGTAAATTGTACATATTCATCCTACTAGCATCCCAGGACCCAATAAACTATTCCCTTAATAATATTCAATGCAATGTGATCCATTGCTTATGAGTGCAAAAACATTGGTACATTGACAGGAACTGGAGGGGTAGGAAATGTGGATTTAGATTTGTTTTGCAGTGAATACGTGACACAGTTGAGATGCAAGCTGATTTATTTAAACTGGCTCCATTGTTCATTTTGTAGAGAGAGAGGGCAAATGTACCATTTTCCATGAGCACTGCAGCTTGAAAAGCACAACGGAAATCACATGCTATTTAATGGGCTGGTTTGTAAAGGGGAGGTTCTTCAAATGACACATGTGTTTTTAGAAAAAGACTTAAAACAGAAAGGGCTGGGGCATTCACTGACTCACTGGCAAAGAGAGCAGAAGGACTGGCAGAGTGAGAGCTGACTCCTATTGCTGACTTTGGGAGCTGAAAGGCTGGCACATTCATTCCAGGCAAAAAGGGAGTGGACGTGATAAGAAGTCTCCTGTCCTGTCCTGTCCAGTGGACGAAAAAAGGGCAGTATCGCCGGCCAAGGCAGTGACGGGCTATCCTAATATTTGTTGTCCGAGAAATCCACTGATCCAATAGATCTAAGTAATTATGCAGTAATTGGGGAGTGTGTAATTTATGGAAGAACTATTTTACAGGCTCTTTTGAGATAGAAATATGTTTGTTTTCTTAAAGTAATTCACAATCTTTATTTTACATGGATTCCCATTTCTGAAGCGAGCTTTTGTTTAGACAAGAGTCTTGTTCAAGACCTTAATGTTGTTTGATACCTAAATAATTTTAAAATGTAACCTTCCACTCATTACTGCGCCAAGAGCCTGTCAGAGCCCAATCCCAGAAGAGGGTCTTGATCTTCCTGAGTCTGCAGATGTCAGTGAATCTGGGTTGGGCCTAGGCCAATCTGAGAGAGAACCTTTCTAGCAAGTAGGAACCAGGCCCATGGTTTAAAATGGTGATTTCCCAGGACAACCAGCATAGTCCCCTCAGATTCTTTAAATTCGATGCTTGTCCATAACTTAACCCATGACAGGCATTGGTTTTGCATGATAATCAATTCCTGGCTGTCCTAATTCATTTTTTACTGCTATACCTAATGTGCTTATGGGTCGACCTAAAGTTTTTTTTGGGCGAACAAACATATTTTCACTGGTTTTCATTTTGCCAATATCATAGTGCCCCCACCGCCCCCCACATTCAGCTGTATAAAGTACCACTGCTTGAGTTTGGGCCCTAGATACTTCTATAGCTGGTTCACTTATATTATCTCTTAGTTGTTTAGAAGAGCTCAGAAGTGTCTCAATACTTCTACTCATAATTAGGGTGCCCTTCTGTAGTTGAGCATCCCAGTTCCCCTTACTGTTAAAACGTACATCTAAATAGTCATAATTGTCAACATGTTTTATTTGTATTCCATTTAAAACCAGATAGACAGGTGGGACAGCTTTGTAGCAGCAGGTCATGATCTTTGCTGCACTCATCACTTAATTATTTTTGTTGCATGAAGAAACAAAAGTGCAGATGGGCTTGTTTTAATACTTGTGGTGTTGTGGATAATGTAACAGGATCATCTGCGAACATCAACATATTGATGCATTCTCTATTTGTTATCGTAACATCTGGCGAGTTCACAAGCAGTGTTTTAGCAAGATCGTTTATAAAAAAAGCTTAATAGATATGGGCACAAGACACACCGTTCGTGAGCCCTTTCATGACCTTAAATGGCTTTGTATGGTCTCCCTGCTGAACCCATTTTACGATAGCCTTATTGTTGGCATAAAGTGCCTCGATGCTCATCATCACATGAGAATGAAAATTAAGACTATGATAGGCATCCTATTAGAGACACTGTTCAGCGTAATCAAAAGATGCCTTTATATGAATGAAGATTACATATGGCGGCATAGATTTCTGCACCGTATATTTGTGTATTATCAATGAGAGTCAAAATGTCAGTTCAGTTGTTCGTATACCCTTGAGAAAGCCAGCCTGAAAGTGGTGAAGAAGGTTCTGATTTTCAATAAACAACAGCAAACGGTTTGCCAAAACATTGGCATATACCTGCCCTAAATAATAAAATAAGGAGATTGGTCTAAAATGAGAAGGAACATTGCTTTCTCCTTTTTTGTAAAAAGGGATCACTTACTGACAAAAGCCATAATGATGGAGGTTCAGGTTTGATGTTGATTGCATTGAATAATTTCAGTAAAATAGGTACCCAAAAAGTGGTTTCTAATTTAGGCCTTCTCATTTCTTTGTGCCAAAAGGGCTGTTGTCTTTTCATAAACTGTGAACAGCGAATGAGGTTGATTGTTATTCATTGAATGGCTAAGTCAAATAATACTACCTGTAGTAGTTGCCTCATACAGAGTTTTGAAGTGCTGTTACCAGGTAGAACCTGGGATTTTCATAACTGGCGACAGGTCTACATCTGCACAACCATGCCTTATTATATTCCACAAATGTTTGTTGTCCAGTTTGCGAATTGCCTTTATTAGGCTCTCCAAGCTGGAGTCATCTTCCATTTCTTACTCTGACATGACATTTTTTACATGGTATTTATAATAAAGGAAGCATGATAAGTTTTATTAGATGGCTAGAACTGCATTTTGGTGCAGCCAGTCTATCCATTTCTTACTGTGGCATGATATTTTTTACTGAGTATTTTTGATAAATCAGGCATGATAAATGTCATTATGCTGCTAGACTGGCATTTTGGTGCAGTCAGGTTACCTAATTTTTCATGGAATTTATTGCTGGGCATCTTCAATGAAGCAACCAAGATTTGTGTTTATTTGTCTAGACTGACATACTGGGGCGGCCCGTATAGCTCTTTCTTTTTTGGCATGGCATTTCTTACTGGGTGTTCAAAATTGGCAATCAATTAGAGAGGACTTTTTTCTTTAGGCGAATTCAGTTTTGATTTTAGTGAAATTATATAAAGTCAATGTTTGGTTGACAGCTCTGGGTTTGTATAGTTATCTTGTTGCCAGAGATAGAGTTTTGTAGATTCAATAAAGTTATATATTCCCAATTGCACCAATCCAAAGGTAATATTCAACTTTGGTTGGTTAGAGCCAAGATACTGATTTCCACACTGGTCAAAAAATGTTTAAATGTGTTTTTATTTTCCACAGTGTTTGTACACTCTCTGTTTGCATACTCTCTATGTGTGTTTCACCCTTTGTAATGGTCAAAAGGGATCCTCCAGAGTTTCTAAGAGAAAAAAAATATAAAAAAAACAAAAATGGCTTAAAGATCAAGGTACTAACTGAATTGATGTGACTTGGAAACTTTGTAATAACAAACTGAATATCAAAGAAAGAAGAGTAATAAAGAAAAGGTTTAGGTTTAAGAGTTTCAGGTACATTTTTGTGTAAACAAGGAAAGAAACAATAGCTACACAATCTTCATAATGTTTGCTTGTTATGACACTCACCAGTTCTATGTTGTCTTGGTCTGTTTGGGTAGTTTATAAAGTTAATTATCTTTGTTCTTGAAGAATAGAAGATTATACTGCAGTGTCCACAATTTTGAACACACTGGCCTAAAAGGATGGAACAGGGAGATTGCTTACCACATAGCTAAATTGTGGTTTCAACTGCAGGAAAGTTATTTTACTAAACATTAGAAAAGCAGCTTTATATTAGCAGCAAGGTGTGTTTTTTATAAGATCATGCTTGAAATGGGGTGAGGCGCTTACCTTATAGTATTGTTGACTGGGCATCTATGATAAATCATGAATGACGTGTTCTTTTATGTGGCAAGACTGGTATTTTGGTCCAGTCAGTCTAGCTATTTCTTACTGTAACATGGAATTTTGTAATTGGCATCCATGATAAAGCAAGAATAATGTGCTATTATGTCACTAGACTGGCATTTTGGTGCAGCCTGTCTTATATTTATTTGGCATGGCATTTTTACTGGGCATCTATAATAAAGCAAGGGTGATAAGTATTATTACCTGGCTAGACTGTTATTTTGCTGCAGCCATTCTACCATTTTCTTACTAGAGATCTATGATGAAGGGGGCATGATACGTGTCATTGCGTTGCTAGACTGGCATTTGGTGCAGCCAGTTTAGCTGCTATGTTTCAGGCATGGCATTTTTTATGGACATCTATAATGAAACAAGCATGATAAGGGTTCTTACCGGGCTAGACTGTCATTTTCGAGCAGCCAGTTTATCCATTTCTTACTATGCCATGACATTTTTTTTAATGGGCATCTTTGATGAAGCAAGAATGATAAGTGTCATTACTTGTCCACACTCACATTTTTTGCAGTCCGTTTAGCTAATTCAAACTATGATAAACCATTTCTTACCTGGTATCTATGATTAAGTCAGCATAATATGCTATTATGTGGCTAAATTGGCATTTTAGTGCATCCAGTCTAGCTATTTCTTACTTTGACATTACATTTTTTCCTGGGCATCTTTGATAAAGCCGGCATGTAAAGTGTTATTACATGGCTAGACAGGCAGGTTGATGCAGCCACTCTAGCTATTTCTTGGGCATGGCATTTATTACTGGCCTTCTATAATGAAATAAACATGATATGCTGTCATTTATCTAGACTAAAATATTGGGGCATCCCGTTTAGCTATTTCTTTTTTTTTTTGCATGGCATTTTTTACTGGGCATCTATGCTGAATAACACATGCTCTGTGTTTTTATGTGGCTACACTGACATTTTGGTGCAGCCAGTCTAGCTATTATTTTGGCATGGCACTTTTACTGGGCATTCATAAAAAGCAATCCATTTAAGTGTTATTACCTAGCTAGAATGACATTGTGTTGCAGCGAGTCTAACTATTTTTATTTTTCATGGCACCCTTACCTGGCATTCATAAAAAGCAAATCTTATAAGTGTTATTACCTAAATAGAATGGCAGTTTGGTGCATCCAGTCAAGTTGTTTCTTCCACATGCCAGTCATTACTGAGCATCCCTGATAAAGCAAGCATGATGTACTGTTATTCAACTTTGGCAGCCACCCACTGGAACACATTCCCCCTCATATTCGGACTATTGATTCCCATGCGGCCTTCCGCAAGGCCATTAAAACTAGTCTCTTTGTATGAACCAGCACAGTCCTAAATTCCAATGCTGTACTTGTTATCTAACAACGAGCTGCTCACGCCTTTCTCTGTATTTTGCAACTGTGTTCCATGCAATGTACTATGCTCTATGTCTGTATGTAACCCTATACTATGCACTATACCTCATTAAGTCTATCTAGCAGGGCGGCTTCACTGTAACCCTTAAGCGAGCCTTCTTTAAGCACTGCTATAGCGCCTCGATGCCTGTGGACTGTAGTGCGCTCTACAAATACAAATAAATAAAGAAATTCCTCTAGACTACATGTTTGGTGCAGCTCATCTAGATATTTCTTTTTTTGGCAAAGCATTTTTTAAAGGGCATCTGTGATAAATTACACATGATATGTGTTTTTTTTTTTTACGTGGCTAACCTCGCATGTTGGCACAGCCAGTCTAGCTAGTTCCCTGGCATGGCATTTATTACTGTCATCCATGACAAACCAAGCAAAGTGTGATGTTATTTGTCTAGACTAACACATTTGGGCATCTTGTCTAGATATGTCTCTTTTTGGCATGGCCTTACTACTGGGCATCTATGTTAAGTCATCCATGAAGTGTGTTTTATAAGGTAAGTCTGGTATTTTGGTGTAGCTAGTCTAGCTATTTCTTTGGCATGGGATTTTTACTGACCATCTGTAATAAAGCAAACATGATAAGTGTTATTACCCAACTAGACTGGCATGTTGGTTGCTATTTCTTTGGCATGGCATTTGTTACAGGACATCTATATTAAAGCAAACATGATAAGTGTTGCAATGTGGCTAGGCTTTAATTTTGGTGCAGCCATTAAAGAATTGTTTTACTGTGGAGTGACATTAATTACTGTTTGATAAAGTAGACATGATATGTGTCATTACGTTGCTAGTCTGACATTCTGCTACAGCCTGTTTTGCTATCTCTAAGGGATAGCATTTATTACCTGACATCTATAATAAAGCAAGCATGAGTGTTATTATCTCACTAGACAGTCATTTTGGTGCAGCCAGTTTCACATTTCTTACTAAGCCATGCTATGTTTTAACATACTTATTTGATAAAACATGAATGCTAATTGTAATACGTTGCTAGACTGTCATTTTGGTGCAGGGAGTCTATATATTTCTTAGGCAGGACATTTATAACTGGGCATCTATGATAAAGCAACCATGATGTGTCATTATTTCGCTAGACTCACATGCTGTTGCAGCCAGTCTAGTTACTGCTTCTTTGTGGCATGCCAGTGTAAGAAGACATTTTCATGCTGGCTGTACCCAATAATGCCAGTTTTGCCACCTTTATAAAACATGATCATGCTGGCTATGACAATATATTCTAGTAAGAACACAAGTATGTTGGCATTGCTTATAAAAACAGTCGTGCGCTGTAAGTAGAGATTATATGGTGGCTGTGCCATTATATGTCAGTATTCCTGCCTTTTAAAACTCATGTGGCTTTACCAATAATTAACTAATGCTTCGGTAAGGAAACATGTCAATGCTGGATGTGCCAATATATGTGTTACTAGGGCTGCACTTGTCATCCAATAACAGCACCACGACTTATGAAACTGTCCCTTTCTATAGTGACTATACGATTCATATCATACATTAATTGCTATTAGATCACTTTCCATGGGTATGAAAAGCTTCACTTGGCATTTAATGGCAGGTCCTGCACACACGATGCTGCACTTTGCATATGGTAACTACCAAGGAAATGAGACATTAAGTGACATTATACAGCATAACTGAGGACTTAGGCTGAACTTAGCATATGATTTGAAAAACTGCATATGTCAGGCTGTACTGCTGTACCTTACATACTGTAGCTATATCTGACATTTGGGGCTATAACAGGCATACAATGGCAGAATCTGCATTGATCAGATTACACTTGACATATTCTGGTGGCACCTAGAATCGTGTCGCTGTATTTAGCATCTATTAATTTTGTCTTTTGTTTGAGCATAGAACTGCTTTAAAATGCCAGTAACTGCAATGTGAGCCTTACATGCATACAATGTTAAAGCCCCTTTCCTGTGTGGGTAATTATTCGGTGTACAACTACCATACTCCTATCATGAACTCTATACATAGCATATTCAGTTAGCAACTTGGTTAAATGTGGTTTGTAACTATAAACAGTTTCTTGTTTTTTTTTAGAATGTCTTTGTTATATTAATCTGAAGTCTATCTGGGCAATGTCACTTCTGGTGATGTTAATAGGGTCATGTGACATCACCAGTCATTTCATGGGGGCGGAGGGTGCTTCCACTCCCACGTTGTATCAATATGTTATTCAATTACTTACATTAGGAACATTATTTTGATATCATCAAAAATGCATTTATTTTCCCTAAAGATAGCCGAAAGCGCTAGAAATGTTCCTCGTATGTAGGGGTGTGGGTAAAATATACATTCTTTAAATGTACATCTTAGAGAATCTTTTCTGTACACTTAGCAAACGATGGCACTGTTGCTCACACTTTGGTGAACTGATGTCCCAGACTTCTCAGCGTACATGTGATCCACTGTATTCCATATGTGTTCCTTGTTCTTCCACGTATATGTTTCCCAACTTCATGGACCCCATAACACTGCACATATACAGCAATATAGTTTTGAACTCGCCAAAACAGATTTAGTAATCAGCACAACATGGCAGGTAAGTAACCAGGGACGTCATTTTACCAAAATGCCAGGGGTAGCAGAAGTGTCATCAGATGACCCTTGACCTCTGATGGCATCACACAAAGTGATGTCATCTGACCACACCCCAAAGTGGCATCACGGGAAGCGATGGAACACGACCGTTCACCCCTTGACAAAACAGGAAGTGGCATTACATAACATTGTTTATAAGTACACTATGAACAATATTGCTATGGTATCACTGTAAAGTGATATACGTTGCATATAAGAATGTATGCATATGTATCGTTAATATCAGTGCATGTAGGCCCATATCACCAAATTACTGTGAATGCAAGCAGACTTCCAAGGCCAAACGATAATGATGTGTTATTATATAGCACTTATTCTTAAGCACTTTATATAGAACAAATAAACATACAATATCACCCAACCTGTGCTGGTACTCATTTGTCAACCTCTGCAGGAAGAAAACCTGCAGATCACACACACATTGCAGCAGCGAGCACTCTCCATACTGAGCTATCTTACCAGCTACATCTACCGGAAAACCAGCCACTCCAGAAACAAAGAGCCACATGCTGCTGGCCACAGCCCAGGAGCCTCAATAATTTTTTTTTTTTTTTTTTTTTTTTAAATAACATTTTTAGAATTAGCAAGGGAGACCACAAGGGTAGCAAAGTAGACTTCAACCCCTTGCGACCCCTAAATGACGTCCCTGTAAGTAACAGGAAGAGAAAAAGTTTTTTAAAAGCCACTGGCAATTTACATTTATTTCATTTTATGTGTATTTATAAAGCCCTTCAGCCAAAGTGCGGGTACAAAATAAAGCATAAAATGGTTCAAAACATGAGAGTCGACAAATAAAGCACATGGGTGGACTCAGGTGAGGGGTGGCTCCCCAATTCCCACAGAAGGGCCACTCTTGATGGAGAGGCATGGGGACAACCCCCAACTAACATAGGCTGAAAAAACAGAGGTCGAAATGACATAGTCTGATGAGATTTGATGTTTTGACCTCTGTGGTTGCTGTATGTAATTAAGGTTTATAGTTACGTAGAAGAAATGGTGATCAATATGATTGTTACTGTCATTACGAAAGGTTTATTTTAAACCATGTCATAATAAAAAGAAATTACAAAAAATCGGTGTCTATGTGCATACACCAATCAGGCTGTAACATCTGTACCTAGCTCCGTTGAAAGGCACATGTGTGTTCATCAGAATGTACCCTATGTGAGACAGTCAAGATGCGCTTCAATGAGCAGATACCGAGTCACGGGCAGATCCCGGCACTCCACTCGTCTATGTCAGGGCTTTTCTTCAGGTTCATTTTAAAGCAAATGTTGATTGCATGCAGAGGAGAAGCAACTGTTGCAGTTAAGTGCTATTGGGTAGCATGCATGAAATTGTAAACACACGCTAGCCTTAGGGGAGAAGGAAAGAATAACAGCGAGGCAAACTTACTTGTACTCTTTCATTTTCTCCTGCATTGGGCGAAAAAAGTAAACATTGCACGCAAATAGACTTTACAGGAAGTGTTTACTAATGGGTTTCTGTGGAATCCGCCTGGATTTGACTTGGTGCAAAAACCTCTTTGGAGTCTGTAGGAATCAATTTGTTTCAAGTCTTCACGAAATTGCCATGCAGGCGTGAAATGAAAAGGTGGAGGAGGATTGCGAGGTGGAGATCGTATCTCCATCTCGTGCCACTCCTCTGCTTATCACTGTAAACCAATGGGGTGGAGAGGTAAATCACAGTGTACATGCAATATGCCTTTCTTTTACACCTTGAGTTTACCACCCCGCCCACTTTTAAAAGTGGCTGTTAATGTGTTTCATAAATTGTCGAATATAGTGATAAGCCCCTTCTGTTTTGGATGCTCCAGGAATGTAAATGACCCTCCTAAATTTGACATCTATCCTAAATCAAAGATGCAACTATTTAGGCACAAATGTCATTGCCCGACCTACAGCTGACTGCAGGACATTGTTTGAATCTCTTTAACAGTTTGATCGGCAATAGCATTTGCTTTTCCTCTAATCAGAGACGCTGTGTATGTGCTTAGCATTTTGCTTCATTTATCAGGCCAGTTTTCAACATAGAAAGCATCATCCTTTATAAACTGCAAAGAAAAACAAGGCTGCTCAAATGATGTCATCTGCATGCGATGTTCAATCCACAACATGGCGACATTTTAACAGGGGTGGACGGGCCTATACCAAACTCTGGAGATTTCCCGGTAGGCCTCTGTACCCTGGAACTCTTTTTTGTGTGGTGTTTCCAAATGTACCCATAGGAAAAGGGTTGGGATTGATGAAAATGTGAAATATAGGGCCACTTTGTAAATGATTTCCAGGGCCTCTTGGTTGCCAGTCCACCCCTGCATTTTAAAGATGCATGTAAGCGAGCTGCATTTGCAATGGTCTATTTGGGACCAAGGTGTGGATTTCTTTTGCACGGGTGGAACTGTCGATTGTTTGTAAAGAGCATTGCCAGTTATCAGGAATTCCCGGGTTACAACTGAGTGCAGCTGTGCTGGTAGCAGAATCACTATGGTTATCTCTGCTTCTGTGTCAAGGCCAGACTCACCCAGAAGACATCTGCAATGTCTCCTTGGATAGAAGTTATTTTGTAGCCCTCTCTGAGGATACATTCTGGAAGGTGGCGGTGTTGAAATATGTGGTAGGTATGTTTGGGCTTGGAGTAGCCGGGAAGGTTAAAAAACTAAAGGTGGTGGTGGTGCCTTTTCACATTGCATTGGTTAGAAAGAAATCATGGGTGCATTTGGAGGAATGTATCAGTAATGGAATCTCACTTTCTGTGGCCAGCTGCAGGAAAATAAGGAGTTGGACTTGACTACCCCTTTAGAAATATCACATCCATCTGCACCCTTTGCAATGCTATGGTTTTGCATGCAAGATCTCACTATTATCCCCTGCGCATGGACGTTTGACGTATGGATCTTTGCTTTGGATAATGGTTTGGTCTGGGTATGGATAGAAGGGATAAGTGAAGGGAAAATGGAGGGGCATCTTGAAATGAATTGTGATTGTTTTTGTGGGTGCTCTTTTCTTTGTCTTGGTTTTTCTTTTTTCATTAAAAACAATCATGCTGTGAGGCTGTCTTATTCTTGTACTCTTGTAAAAGTGCCATTTACACTACATGACCGGTTTTCTTGTTTATTTTATATGTGCAGATTAATGTAAGTAGTCTGGTTTTCTTAAACTTGTAATACTCAACATAAAAAAATAGAAATCCAGAGACACTGAATCCCACTCTTTCCTGCAGCCAGGAGTCAAGCGGAGTAATAACACAGCCATTTTTGCCCCAGCGGTTGCATTTTTTAAAAGGGACAGGTCATGAGACATGTGCCATAAGTGAGTCAAATTACCCTTTTAAGCCAAAGAAAAGAGCATGGACGTGAAGAAAATGTGTCTGTCACCTTTCAGAAGAGATGGCCGCAGCATGAGCATTTCAAACCACAATTTCCCTGCAGCAAATTGAACTAAGTATTTACCTTCCGATCAGAAAACCCAAGGTAAGGCAGAGACTGAATGTAAATGGCACATTTCACATCACTAAAAAAAGTCAAGGATTAAACAGGGGCTTTTACAATCATGCGTTAAACAGACACAATTATATTAAGTTGCTTTTTGTCTAAATATGATTGTCAAGGTTCCAGCAAAACACCAGATTAAAGTAAAAAAAACATATGTAGAGGTAGGTTTAAAACATGACCAACAATGAAGAAATACACTGGAGGCCTTTAGAGAAAAGACCAGGTGTGGATTGGATCCTCATTTTTTCACAATCAGGTTGCTTATTATATGCGTGAAAGAATCCAGGGGTCCTCATAAAATACCCTTACACATTATTAACACAGGGTGCCTCACAGCACACTATTTACTATATCACTCTCACAAACACTAATCCTCCCGGACACACGGCAACTGTGCAATACGGTGTAGCTATTCCATTTGGAAATTGACCTAGTAGTGAAATGATGAGCGCTAGAGGAGACCCGCAGGACGGTCAGTGCGGCAGCGTGCGCAGGGGACCACGCAAGTAGTGGCCTGGGTGTAAAAAAAAAAACACGGAGTGAGATGCTACCTAGAAAAGGGTTCATCTGCCTTTGGGAAGGGGGACTGCAAGGAGGCGCAGAGTGAACACTGCAGCTTCGGCCTTGCCTGTAAATTGTTTGCCAGGGGTGTATGGAAAAATCAAGTAGTTCCAGAGTTTAAAAAAAAATGTGGTGTATGTAAGTGTTGCTAGCTGGAAAGGAAGAACATCTGTGATTCACAACCGGAAGTAAGTACTAATGAATAGACAGGGGTACAGGTGTTGCACTGGAGTCTAGACAGTGTTTGTAGATGCTAAACTATGTTGATGGGTCACGTGGTTCGATGGGTCAGTGTAAGACCTCTGTATCTGGTGTGTGTATGGAAGAGAAATGTCCACTTCCTGTTTCCCACTCTTTAAAAGCCTCAAGTTCGATCTTGAAGTTGTGCCTGCGATGGTCCTAGAACGTCTCTATGGTTCCTAGAACGTCTCTATGGTTACTTGAAGGTTCCGTCAGTGCTACATCCTGGATTCTCCTCAGGCCTCTCGCAGGCCTGCCCATTCCTTTCGAGTATCTCAGTGATGCTGCTGGTCATTGGTAGCATTTCAGTGGGCATTGCAGACCGGTGGCAGGCGAGACAACATATACGTTTAGTTGGCACTAAGAGTCAGTGCTGTTGATGTTTAGGGATCAAGAGCGCGCTGCCTGTCACATGTGGAATTGCCTCTTAGGGTGTCCAGGGTGGGGGGGAAAGTATGCCAGGGCAGTAGGATTAAGTTTCAGAACGTAGAGTTAATATTTGCCTCCATGTGCCATTTGTAAAGGCCAAACATGGCTATTGCCATTCCTCTTGGTGCTGGCTCCATTGAAATAGCGATGGCTTGCTTTAGCCTGGGCTGGATTATCCTCTGACAAGATGTCTGCAAGAGGAAGCAGCTTTGCAACTTCACTAAAAGCATGGTGTGTGTCTTTGGCTCAGGGGGGCATCTACCTTTGGCAATCTCCTTAATGTCTCAGCTTGGGTGCTTCTGTGGGATTGATGAAGCACGGCATAGGGGAAAGGAAAGCAAATACCCTCCTGCTCACTCTCTATGCCACTATTGCGCATATAAAGGCAGGGAAGCTGTGTGGAACTACGGGCACGCATGCGTGTCACCCTCTGGGAGCAATTCCCTGGAGCAGGCAGCTTGACCAGGCCTGTTCGGGTTTCGTGAGGATGACTATAGTGGGGAGGGAGCATGGCTCCTTTTTGGAATGTGGCTCGAGTCTTCTGGCTGTTATCTCTTAGTTGCGTATTAGTTGCGTATTTATAACGCGCTTAAACCAGAGGATCAAACCTGTGTTGCTCTGTGTCATCTTGTTTCCAAGGCGCGCGCGTTGCTGCTGAGCTATCCTCCCAGGACATCTTCTTAATACTCCCTTCCCATCCTTCAGGGACAGGGCTACAGGTGCCTTTCTCTGGAAAAGAGTGTAGCGGGTGTATAATGCTGGGTCCCGGAAGGATGCAGAGGACCCTCTGTTCTGAAGGACTGATGAACACGTACCAAAGCGTGCTCTTGCGTCGTTTTACATGTTCGTGGGTTAACCGGTCATAATATTTGATGGAGAAGCTTTTCCCAGTTTATGAAGAGGAATGCAAGACCCGAAGCAGTGTAGTGGGTAGTGTGTCGGCAGACAGACTATTTTGGGAGAGGTTTTTGGCGCAAAGTAGCACAGTTAAATGAGTTACTGCACTGTGCAGCTGGCAGGTTCAGCCAATGCTACTGACCAAATAGGCCTAAACATTCACTATTTGCAACATATTTTACCGGAATCTCCTCACTCGCTAAAGCGCAAACGGTCTCCCACTAAACCTAACAAATGGCAGTTTACGTTTGTTGGCCACGTTTTCATGTGCGCCCATGACGATGTCATGTCCCAGTCGAACTCTTTCATGTGTAGTTGCTTTTGGAAGAGTGCAGCATGATAGGAGTCTCTCAGTGAAGCGTGCACGAGAGATGAATAATCCATCCTCCCCACCCCCACGTGCACTTATTTAAACTACCCCTTTGCCAGGAAAATGCCCTTTACAAGTGAGCACTGGCACTCTGCTAGGCTAGCTAAGCATTCTCTAACGTGACCGTGCAGACAGCTGGGTTACTTAAATGACACGTTGACATTTCCTTTCTAATCAGGTGTGCATGCAAGTCAACAGTAACCTACTTTATAGGCCAGACACCCTAGACATAATGGGTCATCAGGCCTTAATTTAAGGACCCGCTGGAGCCAGACCCCTCAGTCAGGACATTTGTACAACATGGCATACCGCTCATTACCTATAGCAAAACGGATGAAGCACTTCACATGAGAGATAAGATATCGATCTGTCTATCTCTATCTATCTATCTATCTATCTATCTATCTATCTATCTATCTATCTATCTATCTATCTATCTATCTTTCTATATATCTATCCATCTATCTTTCTATCTGTACATCTACCTATCTATATATCTATCTACCATTCTATCTATCTATCTATCTATCTATCTATCTATCTACCATTCTATCTATCTATCTATCTTTCTATCTATCTACCCCACTATATGTCTTTTGATCATTCTATCTATCTACCCTTCGATATATCTTTTGATCATTCAGTCTATCTATCTATCTATCTATCTATCTATCTATCTATCTATCTATCTATCTATCATTCTATCTATCTATCTATCTATCTATCTCTCTATCTATCTATCTCTCTATCTCTCTTTCTCTCTCTCTCTCTCTCTCTCTCTATCTATCTATCTATCTATCTATCTATCTATCTTTCTATCTATCTACCCCGCTATATGTCTTTTGATCATTCTATCTATCTACCCTTCGATATATCTTTTGATCATTCATTCTATCTATCTATCTATCTATCTATCTATCTATCTATCTATCTATCTATCTATCTATCTATCTATCTATCTATCTATCTATCATTCTATCTATCTATCTATCTATCTATCTATCTATCTATCTATCTATCTATCTATCTTTCTATATATCTATCCATCTATCTTTCTATCTGTACATCTACCTATCTATATATCTATCTACCATTCTATCTATCTCTCTATCTATCTATCTATCTATCTATCTATCTCTCTATCTATCTATCTCTCTATCTATCTATCTCTCTATCTCTCTCTCTATCTATCTATCTATCTATCTATCTATCTATCTATCTGTCTATTTACCATTCTATCTATCTATTCATGTTTTGCATAGCACCACTAACCCGAAGGCCTCAGAGCGCTCGCATAACATACAGATCACGTTATCAAGTGTGCAGGCTCTTGAGATTTTACCTTCATCAAAGAGCAAGGTCTTTAGACCTTTTTTAAAGAGAGACAATGAAGGTGTTGTCCTTAGCAGAATAGACAGTGCATTCCATGGTACTGGGGCAGAGACATCACAGCTGGCGCCTGCGAGTGTGTTCATGTGGAAGCGTGGAGAGACCAGAAGTGCATCTTTATTAGACCGCAGTGTTCTTCGTATGGGCGTCTTCTGTATGTTTGAGCGGGATACAGATGAGGCATAAGTGTTACAGATATCCACTCAGTAAAATAGCACCTGAGCCAATGCATCATAGCATAGCACAACATAACCAAACATGGCATGACAGCATAGAATTGCAAAACAAAATGACATTCCATATCTGATCCATGGGCCTCATTCCGAGTACGGCGCTAACCAATGGCGCTATTAACGCCTTGGTTGACGCCGTACCCGGACCGGCAGCGCCTTGGTGGATGGCGGAATCACCGCCCCATTCCAAGGTTGGCGGGGCGGTAATTCCCCATTCACCAAGGCTCTTCCCCATTCCCATTGAGCCCCCATAGTGCTCAATGGGAATGGGGAAGATGCAAATAACGGTGACCGTTCATTACGGTCACCGTTATTGGCTTGGAGGCCCCTTTGCGCCCTCGACTTTAACACCTGCTCAAAGCAGGCGTTAAGGGCGAGGGCGCAGAGGGAACTCGGAGTATGGCGGTAAGGGATTACCGCCACCGGTCTCGTTACCGGTGGCCGCTATCCCTTACCGCCATACTCGGAATGAGGCCCCATGTCTTTCCTGCAGGTTGCTATGCATATATGAATATTTCAAATTCAAAATGTTCATTTTTTTCAAACACTCACCCCGTGTAATTTAGGGAGGAGAAACCTAACGTTTTATTTTTTTATTTTTTATTTTTATAATTTATTGTTGCATTTAGTATCTCTTTTTCCATATAAAATACATAACCAAACAACACAACATTGTATGTCCTTCCATCTCTCACATAGAAACATTGGGCCTATTACGAGTTTGGAGGTAGCCATGCCGTCATTACCGGCATGGCTACCTCCAAACTCGTGTCCGGGTTCGGGTCCCGAAAAAAGGGAATTACTGGGCCATTCCGACTTTTGAGGCCCGGTAATTCCCATTTTCAGGACCCGGACCTGGTGACCCCGTTAATGACGGGTCCGTTGTTAGCATCCTGGTGTGCTTGTGGGTGCCGGTATGCACGTCTGGCCAGACCAGACGTGCATACTGCCACCTGTGAGCAAACTCGTAATGTGGCGGCCCGGTATGAACGGTGATGGTACCTTACCGGCACCGTTCATACCGCAGCCGCCAGGGTCGTAATGATGCCCATTGAAAAGTATGGCACACTAATAATGTTACATGAAATGTGCAAAGCATTCATGTGCCATTTGTTTGGCCTTGCTGTGTAGAATTAATCTTAACCATTGGCATTGCTCTGCCGAACCCTCTTGAGCATTGTTCCTCTGCCTGACAAGCTATTTAAGAAAAAGGAAAGACCACATGCAAATCAGGTTTGGTCCCACACGAAAATAGCAGTCCAGCCCGAACTGATTGGTCACATCCCTTCTGCATGAGATCACAAGTAGCCACAGACATGTTTCGGCCTCATTGGGTATCATCAGTGAAGTGTAGACTTTGTCTCTATGAGCAACAAACGCAGGACCCTCATCTGGAAATACGCGTCACATTGCCATCACACTGGGCAACCCTCCAGACGAGTGTGAGTCAGCCTGCCAAGCCAGGCTGCCTTGGTTTTCAACAGAGTTGCGGGCTTGGGATGGACTATAGTACAACACTGTGTATGCCATGACATTGCATACATATAGTGCACACTGGTATACAATGAATGCATCATAACACATATCACATAAATGTACCTCATATAGCTTAACAACATTGCATTGCTTAGCAAATAATACTACAGGGTATAACATTGCATGACAAAACATACGACAACATAGTGTGGTAAAACAGCAGAGTATACTGAAGTGTAGCAACAGAAACCAAGCCTATCATTGTAACATGGCACAGCATAACACGACCTAGCAACACAGTGCATTCCCATTATTCCCGCCACTTAAGGGACAGTCTGCAGATGTGCCAGGCTGAGTATCATGTAGGGCACACATCTGAGTGCCCCCCTTATTTGCATATGTATTGACATCACTGCATGTAACTTTTAGAGAATGTGACATCGATCTTTTAGACTCAAGTGCATCAAGTTTTCAAACACATGTCATCAATAAGCCAGGAGACCAAATAAACGATGCGATGGGTAATGTATGAACAGTTACTGTGATTGTTATATATGGAGCCGCACTGCCGTCTATTTAACCATGATTATTATTATTATTATTTTTTTTTACATAGTGTCACTGTGAAAAGGATTCATGTTTAGGCCTTCCTATTCTGGGAGATAAGATGCACTTATATAGAATGATTTGCCCAGGATGACACACTTCAATTAAACAGTGTAGCCAGGGTTTGAACCGTGTCTGTGACATATCTTCTTAGCTCGGGTTGTTCAAACCTGCTTTCATGTTTCGTGTTCAAGTGCTAAAACCGTATCATTCCTATTAAGTACGCTAATCGCATGCTTAACCAAACAGACAAATATTCAAATCCTTAAAGAATCAGGCAGGCGAACACTATGATTTCAGTTGTGCTTTCCAGTCAGGATGAGTAAATGTGAGGTGAGCCTTAAAAAAAACGTGTTTTTTACAAGATGCTTGTAAGACAGAACGCTTCCCCTAAAACACACTGTTTTGCAGGCCCTCCAAAAATGGACTGTGACCTCCACAAAAACTAAGGAAAAAGAGAATCTTGTGAATATTTCTGACCACCTTTCCTTTAACCTTCAAATGGTCGAAAATAAATTGGCAGAGAGATCACATGATTTGCACTGTGTGATAAGGGCACCTGCCTGTCATCTCTATTTGCCACACTCATGCACATGTCTGCAATAAAAATGTGAAGTTCTGTTAAAAAGGCCACTTTTGTACAGGCCAACAGGCATGCCCCAATTAAATACATTATTTTGTTTGAAAGCAGGGTACAGTTTGTATGGAGTCAATTTAACAATCTTGAGAGTTGGCACACATTGGCCCTCATTATGAGTGTGGCGGAAAGGCAACCGTTGTCACCTCTCCACCACACTACGAGTTCTGCTCGCGGATGCTGACTAATCATGTGAAAAGCTTAAATATAAACTGTAACACATTATTAAATAAATTAAATACAATACACTTTGCACCGCTCTGTGAATCAGGGTGCCTGTTGGCAATACAAATTCACTTTGCGCCAGTGCAAAATCACTTTGCACTGCGGTAATAATTCAATAACTCAGGCCCTTAGGGGGATTGCCTGATAGAGCTGTATGCCTCATGCTCCTTTCTTGTTCCTGTCAAATTCCAGAAAAGAATAGCCTTTATCTCTGGGCTCACGTGGATGACAGACATACGCAAAGGCGGTAATGACGAGGGCAGACGCCGCATTAGAGACTCCCATTGACTAGACGCGTAGTCAGCGTAGTGTGAGTCTCAGGAGTGGAGTGCTCTGTCACCGAGCACCACTGGCGCCGCCCCAAAATAACACCGTAGCGGAACTACATGAGAGACAAATATGTGTTAGCACACGTAGCCCGCGCGGAAACTAAAAAAAAAGCGAACTGTGTGAGCTGTGACAGCACCGTGAACTAAGTGTGAAATTGAATATATTTGCAACAGGCGCCATGTTTGCAAGGAAGGGTGTGTGTATTATTCTTCAATAGGGCACGGGCAGCAGCAGGGAGGTAGAATACTCAGGAAAATGACAGGGCAATATGAACCAATCGAACGTTTCAGCTAAAGAGCACATTCATTTAAAGGGATGGAGTTTGCAAGAATGCAGTGAACGTGTTGGCAGAAAACAACACATGAAATAAATTAATTGACAGTGACACTGAGGACGTGGGCACTTCTAGAGCAAATACTGTCACGCGGTTTACCATTATCATCATACGTTTTTATCATGACACTTTTCGGGGTTACATCCCTCCGTGTTACGAGTTCTAGGGTGAATGCTGCTAGGGTTGGAGTCCCGTAGGGCCCTGTTGCGGTTTGGAGGACACCATGGGCAGCACATCCTCCATTCTCAGGTTCCAGGAAACCCAGGAAAAGAGGAGCAATTGCAGGGCGCACAAAAACAACGTTCAGCTATCTATAACTCATGGATACAGTTAGAGGTTGACTATAATATTACCTGGCTTATACAGAAGAAGTATACAGGCGCTATCAAAAAAGCACAACACTTGCGTGTCATTCAAATCAAGAAGGTTTTAACAAGAGAAGAAGAGAGTTAAAGCGCAGAGAGGATGAGTGCAAAGAGAAGAACAAGTGAGGCTATAAAAGAACACAAACGAAGGCAATTGTCTGGACACGTAAATGATCAGAATGAAAGTATTTCAAGCTTACACCACACTACTATAGCCCAGGTGACATGTGTGTCGTTAGGAATCACCGTCTGTCTACGCTACGGGAAGGGACCATGTTCATAACAACATTCTCTGGGTTGGTCACTGAAGAGGGATTTGTTGTCTGTGTATAGTTTCTATCAGCGAAAGCATCCATCCAACGGCATGCACATGGAACGTTTTCCTATGGGATTGCGCCATTATAAAACACTACCATGAAACAGCCCCTTAATGTACTCGAATGTACATTACATGTACATGAATGCACATTTAATACATTAGAGTCGAATTGGGGTTCGCATCGCTCAAAGCCCTCGGTCTTCAACTAAGAGGACCCCTTTCCTTGAAGGCCATCTGTCACCTATCGAATCACATACTACGTACAATAGGTGAAAACCTGATTAAAATGATGAACGCGGATAGTTCTAGTAAATATGATACCATGTGTAGTAACTTATACACTGATTTGAATTGGTTAATAGCTCATTCTTATTCTGGTCGATATAACACCATTAAAATTGCATTTAAAAAAAAAGTCGAGAAAAAAGGCTGGGAAGACAATTTTATATATATGAGTAGCATCCACAACTATGTTAATATTGAAGGTATTGTCCGTACATATCGCAGTCCCCAAATGTATCTAATACGCTGTCCCGATCCAGACGTTTGCTAGTTTTGGCTGTGTCTGAGAACTAATCAACTGTCAGTTAGTTCAACTTTTGGTGCCCAATGGCAACTGCCCAAAAATAACCACAATGAAGTGGGAAATTTAGAGACGGTTTGCCACGTTCTTTCGGAGTGCCCTGTCTTGTCATCTGTATTTGGGTGTGGGTATGCACGATTTGTCTATTATTATGATACCATTTAAGCTTTACATTTTCTAGCACTATTGTGTAAATACACAGCCAGAGTCTGTGATTATCGCCCTCCATGATGTGTGGTCTATTGCAGAAACAAGTTTTATGACAAAGTAGTATTGTCATGCACAGTGCACTTTAAATACAGGACATTTTGGTCAGTATAAAAAGAGTATAAAGATGTAATTGAGTAAAATTGAGTTTTAATATGAGTGCCATTGGTATGGGTAACTATGTTTTTTGGTATCTTCATACTGCTTATCTAAGTGATGTAGAAAGTTTGATATTAAGTGAATTATAATGAGCAGTTATTAGTATAGTTAACTACGAATCGGAAATGATTGTATGTATCGTAGAATGTTATGAATTTTAAGAACATGATTGTAGATGACTGATTAGTTGAATGAATGATAATTGGTATGAATTGTGTATAATTTTATGGAAAGTTATGTTGTAACAGTTGTAAAGGTTCAGTTGAATTATAAACAACTATAACAATAAATAAATACATTTAATGTAAGTGCAGTGAGTGAGTGTGTAAACTGGATTGATGGTATGCCAGCAGAGGCAAGGCTGTGCCAAGAATGGGCTTCCCTGGGTTCCCTACCTCAAATGTAATGTGGAAATGGGGTGAAACCACTAAGGAGGCGGGATGTGAGGAGACCAGTATGATTCAGACACAGAGGGTCATGTGATCATTTAATCAGATCTATGATAACTTCCTCAAATACCGAGCGCAGTGTAAGTGATTTCAATCCGGCACACACCCAAGTCACGCCTAGCATGTAGTGTGGAAATTAAACCCTTATTTTTTCTATCTAGAAGATCAATATTCTGAACGATATACCACTCATATCACACCCTTCTCCTGAGACCCTCCCCCAGGTCACACTGAAACAGGAATCAGGCTAGTTTGCAAGGTAAATATTTATTTATGTATTTTGAATTTAGATCACAATATATTTTAATAGGTTATCAACAATCACCCATGGGTGATAGAACAAAGAATAATGTCTTTAATACACTAGGAATCAAGTACTGAACACAAAAACAAATGCAGCACAGAAAATAATACTTTTGTGTTGGTTTGGACAGATGACACTATAGTTAGGGGTTTCCCCTGCAAACACCCCTCAACCCTCCGATAGGCAATTAAATAGATGTGAGGAGAGAGCAGGTACTCAGGAATAGCATAAATCAAACAGAATATCACTTGCACCTTCCCCCTTCAAACACAAATGAATTGAACGGAATTGACTTTTCAACTGCCAGGATGGCTTTGAAATTGTCTTTGGAATTGACTGAGTAAATGTGGTCAAAAATGCTTAAATGATTATAAATTCCTATGGGAGCCACTTTGAACAGTTGCAAACAATCACAAACAATGATTTAATCAAAAGAAAATATTTGAAATCTCAAAATCCAAGTGGGAAGCAGTTTAAAGCTGATTCACACATGTAAAAACCTTTCAGAATTTCAATTTGCGGCAAACTTTTCCTTGCACGATTCTCGCTATAATGGGCCAATATCACTCTTGTGCACTGCAGTTTTGGGTTATGTGGGTTCTATGGATAGCTAAGGATGTTAGGTACAAGTAGGAGTTGAAAATTTGCTTCTATCATAAAAAACAGAGGGAGTTATAGAGGTTTTAGTAAGAGTCGTTTTTCAAAAAAAGGCGCAAGAATGGTAAACAGAAATGCACTTTTGAAATAGACAGATGGGTTTGATTACACAAGATTATGACTACGAAAAAGTGAATGCCACAGATGGATTTTACAGTTACGTGATCAGGGTAACCCGTCTATTGTGGATACTCTACTTCTTCCAGGGATTTACTTTTCTTAATCAAATCAATAAGAAGTTAGGGGTTAATAACACAGATGAGAAAATGGTCAGCACAAAGATAATTTTGGCAACACCATGGTTCTGAATTACAGATGGGAAGGGTTTGAGATGGGGATCATACAATGCAGATATATTATGGGTCACTGTTCTTCCTATTAATACTCACAGATTAAGTTATTAAATTGGACCGTCAGTTCTGGTCATGGATGGGATCTGTCAAGACAGGACAGCACATCAGGCGCGGGACTGGATCAGCTAGGCCGGTCACCAGATTCGCACATGATCTGTCCTTCTTGTTTGTGGGTATTTCAATCAGCTGGATAGCGAGTTCCTCAGGCAAGCCTTGTGGTAGAAAGCCAGAGAGTTTCAGGATACTGGTTCAAAAGGCCTTCCCACATCACAGCGCTTCACTGGGTTGTGAGAATAAGTTTAAGATTTTAGGCCTTGCAGAAAGTCAATAGTTCTCTACTGTTGGCAAGGTTCTTGGCATCTGGATCTGGAAGGATTTTAAAGCTGGCTGTAGAATGCTGGATCAGATTGCTTCGCCGCAATCAGGAACGTGACTGGATCAGTGAGTCCTATGTGTTGTCAGTTGTCTCTATCCTTTCAAATGATATCACAAAAGGGGTGTATGGACCGGCTTAACTAAGCTTGCCCCTGTGAGCTGGGATTGGATTAAGATCTTGTCTCCGCATCTGAGTGATTGGATCAAGGCCGGATGATGTCACATTTTATGGTTTGCTTTATAGTCCTTAGAAACCTCTCTTTAGCCACTGGTCTCAAAATCAGATTTCATCCTAAATACATATTTCTGAATTGGTCACATCTACACAAATCACACACAAAGATTCCATATTTTATGTACCATCTGTTCATCAAAATCCTGCAACTGTGGGATCTTGTTTCACCTTTTCTGCCGAATTGTGTCCTTTTTTGTCATGAACACAATTTCCAAACTTTCTGCAACTTTCCACAAATGTGTGTGTTTACCATGGGGATGTGTGTGTATAGTTTCATAATTTTAGCATTAACACAGTTCACATAAAACCACATATGTTGCCATTCCTGTCCAGAATATGTCACACAGTTCTACCGCCTCTTAAAATGTGCAACCAAAAATTAGATTAAAAAATCTGTCCTTTGTATATTTCTCACCACTTTGAATCACAAGTTATGAGTCTTTAAAAATTGTTCATTGTTCATGCTTAACACCAAATGGTCCTGTCCCTTTGTCTCTCCTTGCAGTCCATGAGCGGCCCCCTCCGTTGGGAACTTCCTTGCAGGAGCAGTTTACAACCCTTTCACACCTCCGTTTCCTGGGCTGAAGGCTCTGCTATTGTTCATTCTCTTTCTGTAGATAAGAGTCTGGTCTAACCCACATTATCATCTACCAGTGAGTTTCCGCTGAGAGTATCTCCCCTCCCCTTGGAAGAAACCTGTTTTTCCACTTCCAAAGGGTTGTAGCTCAGCCAGGCTAATTTATTCTTAATTGAAAATCCAGCAGAAACCAAACTTGTTGGATCAAATCACATAAATACATTACTTTCTTAGCTTTACACAACTAAGATCTGTATTCCTTTTAGCAACAATCCTTTTATGTTTGCTAATCTGGCAGACTTTTAGTTTAAATACTTTGAAGTTTCATCAGGAACTCATCTGACAACTGTCATCCACATGTAGCCCAGGGTGCTGCACACAGATTTTGACAGGGGCTGTCAGTTTACAGACAATCCAGTTTGTCTGAGACAATGTTTTACTCTTTACACTAGGACTTTGTAGGTTTGCAATGCTTCATAAGATTACATGAATTTGGATGCCAAGCAAGATCTTGAATGTTGAGAAGTGTTGTGTTATAGGCATTTTGGAGTTTTTAGCAACAAAGCAAATGTCATTTATGGGCACATGTTGGAGTTTCATTTGCAAAGTGCTGCTTCTCTCTCTGCACTCTGTTTGCTGGTCATGGAGCCCACTGACACATTTTCTGTATTGTGTGCTCTATTCTACCACCATGCACCATGGGTGGCAGGTTGGTCATCCATCTTTTTGCGTGTTGAAACATGTGGTTTTTGTAGGTTTTTGGCAAATCACAAGAGTTTTGCCACCATTGTTGCTGTTTCTTGCGCCATAACTATCAGAGTGGTGCCGTATAAGATAGCGGAGTGGGTCAATACATCCCACAGATCCCTCCTCCCGACTGGGCTTTGACTTCCAGTCGAGGGGGAGTCGGGATTGGGATGGTCTTTTCTGTCCATGTGGAGACTTCAGTTGCTTCTCCCATCAGTGATTGAGGCGACCCGCTCTCCTTGCTGTTTCTGGTTGGGAGTATGGAGCGGCACTCCGGATTCCTTGGGTTTCTCCTCCCAGTCCCCAAGTGTCCTCCTTGGTGATTTTTGGGTTGATTTTTAGTCCAAATGTTAGATAATAGAACATAGCATGGTTATGGAAATGTTCCCACTACAGTGTCCACACGGCTTCTGGGATGTCAGCAGTGGGAAAGACACTTGCATTGGTTACCATTGGCAATATTCCCCATCGATGTTCACTAACAGTCTTAACACTCTTCTCGCACATACACGGTGAACATTTAGTAATTCTTTTATGTCTCCGGATTTTCCGGTCGGCTCCTCTATTTGCTGCAATCTATGCCTTGGATGGCAACTCTTCAGCTGGTTTATGTGGACCCACTTGTCTTCCCCTTCTGTCAAACTGCCCTTAGGGATGCGGATTTTGTAGGTTAGGCCTGGGATGGTCACCTCTCCTCCATTTCTGAAATTCCATTTCCTACCGTAGCACTAGTGCTGACCGTAAGGCTTCCTTTAGGTTTGCTAGGACCCTGATATTTACTCTCCAGTTGGGACCGGGCTTGGCAATAACTAGAGTCCAAATTAATCTCAAGTTGGTTGAGGAGGTCACGGCTCAAATAAAAGGCGGAAGGAACACCTCGCACAACCCAACAAGTGTGTATTATGCTTTTGTCATCCCTAGAAATTTTGATCACACAACTGCTAAGCAGAGGAGGTTTGGAGCAGGGTGCTTCCAGGTCCCGTACCCATTGCTGCACTGACTGTACAGCGGGTAGGGTCCAGTCTTTTGAGAGTTTTTTGAATAATGCTTCGCTGATGAAGCTTTCTTCGCTATTCAAGTCAACTTGGGCGAGGACAGACTCCTTCCCGTCATTATACTGAATCGGGATGAAGAGCTGTTCACCCTTTTTCAGAATGCCAGCTAAGTTTTGTTCTGGTTTGATATCAATTTTGGCTATGGACTTGGGATTTTCTGATTGTACATTAGTATAAAATTTCATTGTATCTCCCTCCAGGGTGGAATGCCACTTGAGACTGGAAGGGAGGCTGATTTGCAGAAATGGAGAGGAGTTCTCATCACCATTTGTTGGTCCCATAGCTATGACAGTGACGTTGGGTGTGTCATTATTTTGAAAGTAGAACCTAATTTGGTCCGGTTTTTGTTCAACCATATGGCATGTGCCATTTAGACTAACATGGTTGACGCTTTGTTTTAATTTATTCGGCCTGTGAGTCTGGGTCCAGAGGACCTTGTTTACACAGTCTATGAGGGGAGACAGCCTGCGGAGGATGTTATTCCCTAAAAGACAGGGGATTCCCTCTGGCACCACAACTAGGACCGGGTGCTTCATTTTGTGTCACCCAATTTTAATTTCCAGCTCTGCAGACCCTTCAACAGGAATTTCTTTCCCGTCAAAGTTCTGGAGATGTCCAGGGAGAGGGTGAGAGGGATTTGGTATCTCTCCCCCCTTCCTGAATTTAGCTGCTCAAAGATCCTATTTGACAGCAAAGTTGCTTGGGATCCAGTGTCCACTAGTGCTGGAATTGCACATTGCCCTTGCACTTGGATGGAGGTGTAGAATTTACCTCCCTTCTCCTCCAAGGGGTAAAGGTAATGGGTGCTCTTGGTAAGCTCGATGATCAGTTTGCACATTTCTGACTCTGACACCGGGATAGTTGGGTCAAGAGACGGTGTTGGAGTTGAAGAATCTGGCACAGAATTTTGACACACCGTTATTTTGGAGTCTTGGGCTCCCCTTGTTCTGTTTCTGGGCTGCCCCCCCCCCTTCCTGGAGGCAGTCAACAGAAGTGGTTGGTGAGGTTTGAGATTTCTCTTGTGCTGGTTCTGGGTTGCTCCCCACTTCTAGGAGGCGGTCCCCAGAATGGAGTTGGATGGTTTGGGAATTTGAGCACACAGTTTCATACTCAGTGATTTGAGGAGTCTCGGGCTCCTCACTTTCTTATTCGGGCTGTCCCCCCCTTTTTGGAGACAGTCCTCAGAAGGGCTTAGGGGAGCTAGGGACTCTTCTTTCACTGGTTCTGGGCTGCCCTCCCCCCTCTTTTTGGAGGCAGTCCCCAGAATCGATTTGGGCATGATCCTGTGTCGGAGCTTGGGGATCTGCAAGAAAAACAGGACAGTTGGACATGGGGGGAGTTTTGGCCTCCCCTGGTTATGATTCTGGGCTGCCCCCTCTCCCCCCCTTTTTGGAGGCAGTCACCAGAGTTGGTTTGAACAAGGTGATTTTCTTGCTGGTCATTCTGGGGTTCAATGGTGGGTAGTTTTAACTCGGTCCCCACATCTACCCAGTCTTGATCAGGCTCTCTTGGGACCCATTTTTCTTTGGGAGGAGTTCCCCCATCCCCGAAGGAGAAGATCCTTTGCCCAGAATCCTCTGAAGATCCCTCTACTTCAAATTGGAAGATTCTAACCTCCGCCACAAAATGGGTCTTTTTAGGCTCTTTATTTCTCCTATCCGCCCTCTGTTCCTTAGGTTGCAGACTATTGGGGGCAGGAGATTCTGGTTCTGGTTCCTGAGATTTCCCGGGGCTTTTCACAAGTGAAGAAGGAAGCTTCCTCTAAGGCTTTACACCCCCCTTCCTTCTGTGCCTCCTCCCTGGGAACCGGTGTGTTGTCAGGGTTTTCTCTCCGTCATTGCTCTGGAGTACCAGGCCCTTGATTTGAGGGGTTCTGGGTCGCCATGTTCATCTGAGGGTTCTGCTGAGCCCTCAACATGCGACCCAGATCCTGTGCCAGATTCTGGGCCTGGCGCTCCAGTCGGGACACCCGGTCTGGCTCGTACGGGGTTCTCTGGTCTACCCTAGGTTGATCACGGGAAGGGTAACTGTCCCTTCTCCCATAATACCCTTGGTTGGGATAGTTTTGGTACCCCTCCACCCTTGTCCTCCCCTCTCCCGGATTGGGCTGTCTAGCCTCAGGAAAGTGAGGAAAGAAAGAAGGGTTGTTTTGGGGGTTGACATGTGGCGGGTACCGGGGAAAGAAACTCAACCCGCCATTTGGGGGATTACTGCCCTCCTGGGGAAAGTTAGGAGGTAAGTTTCCTGGGTTTGCAGTTGCCTAGTTGGATCCCCCCCTTGGGCCTGGGGGAGTCCACACATAGCCCAGGATGGGTCTGTTGCCCTACTAACGGTGGCTGATGTAGTCAGGGGAGTTAGGGGTCCCATTTGTGGGGTTACCTCCTTGACTCCCCGTTTGGGATTGGCCCAAGGGACTTCTGGGTCTTTGCTTAGGAGGATTTAGCACAGGAATATTTTTAGGCCCCCCCATCTCTAGATCTAAACTAGGGGCAACCTTCACCTCCACCACCTTAGCAGCAGCAGGGGTGTTGGTTGGTTTTGGGCTTTTATTGGCACTTTTATTTTCTACTGGTTTCTGCACTTCGTAAATGCGAGTTGCTTGTTCAATGGCCCAGTCTAGTGATCTTTTCTCATGAAAGTCCCTCACCAGCTCGGTCATGATGTATTTACGAAGTGCATGAAAGAAGGTATTGATGAAATCCCTGCAGTCTGTGCGCACCCTCCTGGTGGTCTGCGCAAAGGCACGTTTCAGCACCTGGACAAATTTTTGTGGGGCCTGTTCTTCCCCACATTGCAGATTGTAGGCCGCCTTGCGGGTCTCTTGAGGGTTTCTGTGTATTGAGAAATGCTTTAAGATGGCCGCCCTACAGGTGGACCATCTTGAATGGTTCTGATCCTCCAGCCCCACAAAGAAGCTGGAGTATTCCGTGGAAAATGTCCACTTGACATACTGAATACAACTTTGGCTGTCCTTCAGGTGGAAAGTCTCCATAATTTGCTCATACAATTCGAGGTGCTCCCAAAATGAATATTTGGCATTTTTATGGTAGGGCATTATGACGCTCCTAATAGCCTTGATTTGCTTCAGGGGATCTTTCAGTGGGGCCCTATTAATCTTGTTGGCCTTTTTCGTTTTGGTCACCCTTGTCCACTCATTCTCTGACTCAGAGGCACTGCTACATGAGGTGGCTGTCTGATCCTCTAGGCTTTCCCTGATTCTGCAGGCTTGGAAATGGCTGGCAGAATGTGGGGGCCTAGTCTCTTGAGACCTCTGGCACTCAAAAGAGTCTTCTGACTCTCCCTTGCTCCCAGGATTGGCTGAGTAGGGGGGCCCCATGCTGCCCTAGCTGGGAAGAGGTTTTTAAAATGCTCTTTGTGAGCCTAGTCCCATGGAATTCCCCACCAACTTTGACTGACTGATCTCTTGGTAGGTGATATTTCTGAGGATACAGTTCTCTGATTCTCCCCCCACTGGAGTCTCCCTGATCAGAGAGGATGGCCCTAATATTTGGGAACCTTTACATAGATGTCAGCCCATCCATTTCTGGGAGGTGCTGATCTGTCAGTCCCATATCTCCCATTGTGTTGAAGTCTACCATCCCCATGGCCCTTGGTTCATATGAGCCAGTGGGCATGAGGGTGGCAGAGTCCATGGAACTGAAGGGGTTAAAGTCCCTGATGTCAGGGGTCTTAAGGTTATGGTCATGGGTTTCTCTTTCCCATCTTACCTTATTCTTCTAACCACACACATTAGATCCTTTATTCCTGATAATTTGTTTGTCGGTTTTTCTATATCTCCTTTTAAAACAGCCTTTTTGATACTAAGGCTATTCCATACATTTCGTTGACTGAGGGGACTCTTCTCTTTGGGCAGCTTTTCTCTCTGTGATGAACATCCAGCAACTCATCACTAATGGATTTAGTTTCATAGGTAATTTATTTTTTCAATACAAAAATTACATTATGTATACTGATGAAAAAACACATATACTATTGAAATGTTCTTTTGGATGACATGTTTGACTAAAGTCCACTTATATGGTTGTTGAACTCTTTGTGAATTGTAAATAGGAGATTGATCCATATAATACTTTGTTTCTCTTGAAAGTGCAAAAAACTCATTTAGACAATTGGGCCTAATATGTACTTGCTTTAATATTTTGTTTTACAGATTTGTTTGTGAAAAATGTATGCAAATTGCCCGTGAAGAAGTGAATTCTTTCATGAAACACGTTGGGCTTCCAATAAATAATTGGACTTGTTCTAAATCTACTGAACTGTATTAATGTGTATTAATATGTATTATTAAGTAAATTACCTAATCTTTGTGCATGTTTATTCTAAACATAAGACCACCATTTAACAATTTTATCAAAAATAAGAACAATCAGGACTCCTTTCGGGAGCCATAGATAGAGTGCAGAGGACGGGAGTTCCTATAGTTGGGAGCTTGATGTTTTGGTACATATTTTGCAATCCATGTGCCAGGGTTGTTGCTTATCTCCTCTGCACCTTGAAATCCTCTAATTCTTAGTATACAAATTCTAAATACTACCCTTGTGTATAAATCAGGAGTGCAGCTTGATTTGTTCTTGTTTGGAAAAACCTGTACATAGATGCCAGCCTATCCATTTCTGGGAGGTGCTGATCTGTCAGTCCCATATCTCCCATTGTGTTGAAGTCTACCATCCCCGTGGCCCTTGGTTCATATGAGCCAGTGGACATGAGGGTGGCAGAGTCCATGGAACTGAAGGTATTAAAGTCCCTGATGTCAGGGGTCTTGAGGTTATGCTCATGGGTTTCTCTTTCCCATCTTACCTCATCTCTTTCAGCCCCTGTTCCCGGATAACCTGCCAAAATCTGACCCTTTTGCTCCTCCATTAAGGCCTTACTGGTCTCTATGATTTGTTCTTGCATGGCTATCTGTTTGTGGAGCCTGTCATTTTTTCACAGAGAGCCTCATTGTCTCTCTGTGCTTCCTGCCTGAATTGGGAGTATTGGACCACTTTTTGCGGCAGGAGACTCACCTCCTGAGTTTGGTCGTTACTGGTCTGATTGTTCTTTGCCAAAGCATCCTCCACCCGCCTGGTGTGCTGTAACAACTTTCATAATCAGTTTTGATTTCCTCAAACTCCTGAAGGGCCATCTTACTTTCCTCCAACTTTGTTTTTAAATGGCTGACTTCCTGGCCTAAGGCGTCCCTCTCCTGGGTTAGAGTGACCCTCTGTACAGCCAAGTTGTCCCTCTGCTTTTTAAATGCACCAGCTTTTTGGCGCTCCTTATCAAACTCTGCTTAGCATTCTGGGTCTTTAATAATTAATTCATTATTTTCCTCTTTTAATTTGTCTATCTGGTTTTGTAAGACGATAATCTGTTCTACATAGACTCTATTAAAAGTTAATTGTTGCTCCAGCTTTTGTTGACTCTGTTGTAGAGAGTCCAACCTTTCCTGACACTGTTTTTGCAGTGTCTGTACCTGAGCATCTTGCTCTGCATTCTTTTGCAGTAAGAGAGCCAGATTTTCTAGGAGTTTGGTGGCATACTGCCTTGCGTCTGTTTCAGATTATTGGCTATCCTGGAGCCTTTGCTTTGCAGAGTCCAGATTAGTCTGGATTTTCTGCAGTGCTTCACCTTGCCTCTTTGTTAAATCTACATGGCCTGCGTACTTTTCCTGTATAACTCCTATGTGGAGGTACAGGTAGGCCACTAATTTTGGCAATTCTGCACTGCTCCTCTTTTATTTTAGGGGCCATATACAAATTGCTAAGTGCTTGATGTAATGGACCCTTGTCCTGCCAAGTATCAAGGTTGATTTCAGTGATTTGCTGTTTTATTTCCTGCAGCCACACCTGTTTGTCCTGTTCTGGCCATTCACCCCTGACAAACAATTTGTGCAGGGGTGTTCCCTAGCAATATTAATGTCCACTGAGGTCGCCATTCAGGAAATTATAATTTCCTTCTGGCTTATCTCAGGGTTCTTTTACTTTTTTACTGTTGCAAACAGGCCCAATTAATTTGAGAATGTCTTTTATGGGGTGCTTGTACAGTGTAACACAGTATGGTAACCCATCAAGGTGTATGTTCCCGTCAGCTAGCACGCTGTGTTAGACTGTCATGAGTGGTATGTCAAATTCAGGATCCTGGACGAGCCCCCAAGCTGTAAGTGATTTCAATCCAGCACACACCCAAGTCACGCCCAGCATGTAGTGCGCAAATGAAACCCTTATTTATTTTATATATAAGTTCAATATTCTGAATGATATACCACTCATATCACACCCTTCTCCTGAGACCCCCCGATCACACTGAACCAGGAATCAGGCTAGTTTGCAAGGTTAATATTTATTTTTGTATTTCAAATTTAGATCACAATATATTTTAATAGGTAAACAACAATCCCCCTTGGGGTGACAGAACACTGAATAATGTCTTTAATACACTAGGAATCAAGTACTGAACACAAAAACAAATGCAGCACAGAAAAGAATACTTTTGTGTTGGTTAGGACAGGTGGCCCTATAGTTAGGGGTTCTCCCTGCAACACCCCTCAACCCCCCAATAGGCAATTAAATAGATGTGAGGAGAAAGCATTTATTCAGGTATAGCACTTGACTTTTCAACTGTCAGAATGGCTTTGAAATTGTCTTTGGAATTGGCTGAGCAAAAACACCAAATGCGATCAGAAATGCTTAAATGATTATAAATTCCTATGGGAGCCGCTTTGAACAGTTGCACAGAATCGCAAACAACGATTTAGTCAAAAGAAAATATTTGAAATCTCAAAATCCAAGTGGGAAGCAGTTTAAAGCTAATTCACACATGTAAAAAGCTTTCAGAATTTCAATTTGCGGCAAACTTTTCCTTGCACAATTTTTGCTATAACGGGCCGATCGCACTGTTTTGCACTGCAATGGATGTTAGGTACAAGTAGGAGTGGAAATGTCGCTTCTATCATAAAAACTGAGGGAGTTATAGAGGTTTTAGTAAGTGTCATTTTTGCAAAATAGGCGCAAGAATGGAAAACAGAAATGCACTTTTGAAATAGACAAATGGGTTTGATTACACTCGATTATGGCTATGTAAAAGCGAATGCCACAGATTGATCTTACAGTCACATGATCAGCGTAACCCGCCTATTGTAGATACTCTACTTCTTCCAGGGATTTACTTTTCTTAATCAAATCTATAAGAAGTTAGGGTTTAATAACACAGATGAGAAAATGATCAGCGCAAAGATAGTTCTGGAAACAATATGGTTCTGATTTAAAGATGGGATGGGTTTGAGATAGGGATCATACAATGCAGATATATTATGGGTCACTGTTCTTCCTATTAATACTCACAGAATAAGTTATTACATTGTACCATCAGTTCTGGTCATGGATTGGATCTGTCAAGGAAGGACAGCACATCAGGCGCGGGACTGGATCAGCTAGGCCAGTCACCAGATTCGCACAGGATCTGTCCTTCTTGTTTGTGGGTATTTCAATCAGCTGGATAGCGAGTTCCTCAAGCAAGCCTTGTGGTAGCAAGCCAGAGAGTTTCAGGATACTGGTTCAAAAGGCCTTCCCACACCACAGCGCTTCAGAGAGTTGTGAGAATAAGTTTGAGATTTTAGGCCTTGCAGAAAGTGAATAGTTTTCTACTGCTGGCAAGATTCTTGGCATCTGGATCTGGAAGGTTGTTAAAGCTGGATGTAGAATGCTGGATCAGAGTGCTTCGCCGGAATCAGGAAAGTGAGTGGATCAGTGAGTCCTATGTGCTGTCAGCTGTCTCTATTTATCCTTTCAAATGATACCACAAAAGGGGTGTATGGGCCGGCTTAACTAAGTTTGCCCCTGTGAGCTGGGATTGGATTAAGACCTCATCTCCGCCTTGCATCTGAGTGATTGGATCAAGGCCGTATGATGTTACATTTTATGGTTTGCTTTACAGTCCTTAGAAACCTCCTTTAGCCACTGGTCTTAAAATCTGATTTCATCCTCAATACATATTTCTACATTGGTCACATCTACACAAATCACACACAAAGATTCCATGTTTTATGTAGCATATGTTCATCAAAATCCCGCAACTGTGGGATCTTGTTTCACCTTTCTGCAGAATTCTGTCCTTTTTGCCATGAACACAATTTCCAAACTTTCTGCAACTTTCCACAAATGTGGGTGTTTGCCATGGGGATGTGTGTGTAAAGTTTCATAATTTTAGCATTGACACAGTTCACATAAAACCAAATATATTTCCATTCCTGTCCAGTATATGTCACACAGTTCTTCTGCCTCTTAAAACGTGCAGCCAAAAATTAGATTAACAAATCTGTCCTTTGTATATTTTTCACCACTTTAAATCACAAGTTATGAGTCTTTAAAAAGTGTTCATTGTTCATGCTTAATAGCAAATGGTCCTGCCCCTTTTTGTCTCCCTGGAGTCCAGGAGCGGCCCTATCGCTTGGGAACTTCCTTGCAGGAGCAGTTTACGACCCCTTTCACACCTCTGTTTCCTGGGCTCCTGGTTTTAAGGCTCTGCTATTGTTCTTTCTCTTTCTGTTGCATTAAATCACATAAATACATTACTTTCTTAGCTTTAAAATCTGTGGGATCAAAAACACAACTAAAATCTGTATTCCTTTTAGCAACAATCCTTTTATGTTTGCTAATCCGGCAGACTTTTAGTTTAAATACTTTGAAGTTTCATTAGGAGCTCATCTGACAGCTGTCATCCACAGGTAGCCCAGGGTACTGCACACGGATTTTGACAGGGGCTGTCTGTTTACAGACGATTTAGTTTGTCTGAGACAATGTTTTCCTCTTTACACTAGGACTTTGTAGGTTCGCAATGCTTCATAAGATTATATGAATTTGAGTGCCAAGCAAGATCTTGAATGTTGAGAAGTGTTGTGTTATAGGCATTTTGTAGTTTTTAGCAACAAAGCAAATGTCATTTATGGGCACATTTTGGAGTTTCATTTGCAAAGCGCTGCTTCTCTCTCTGCACTGTTTGCTGGTCATGGAGCCCACTGGCACATTTTCTTTAGTGTGTGCTCTATTCCACCACACATGCACCATGGGTGGCAGGTTGTTCATCCATCTTTTTGTGTGTTGAAACTTGCGTTTTTTGTAGGTTTTTGGAGAGCACAAGAGTTTTGCTGCCATTGTTGCTTTTTCTTGCATCATAACGATCAGAGTGGGGCTGTAAAAGATAGACGGGTGGGTCAATACATCCCACAGCAGTTAGGAGAAATATATTCCCAAATTCCGATTACATCAGAGTGGGCCAGTCTATAGATAGGGGCCCTACGTCTTCTAGGGACATTCCACTTGTAAATATGACAGGGTAGACAGCTTAGATAAGCAGGAGTGTGACAACCTGCTAGAACACCTTGCAATGAGATTTACTGCAATGGCTAAATGGAAATGCATACTTTGCTTTCCTGTAAGTTTGAGGCTGGAAGACTGTGTAATGAACTAAGCGGTTACCAGTTACCTTGCTACCCCTATCACTCCCTCATCACCCAGGCACAATGCTAAATCTATTTATCCTTAAATCGTCACAAAGTCTGCACTCTCCCCTTTAATCGCATTAGCTCTTTTAAACATATTGTGTATAGGCGCTATATAAATAAACTATCATATCTTAGGTTAATTGACCAGTTGGACATTCATTTTCTTGGTCTTTTCCATTTCAGGGTGAATGGGTTCAACTTTTATGTTTGGATAAAACTCCATTTACCTTAAGAAATCATTACTGGTGGTGTCTGTTGTTGGGTTGACGATAGTGCAATTAGTGGACCCAATGCGTTGGCTCTAGTCACTCAGTATTAATATTTGTTTTATTTTACTACATGTGCATGTTAGTATAGGCCACACCTAGACGTAATTGTGAACATTAGCCGGCATCATATCTAGACACAATCGTGAACATTATCCGGTGTCGCATCTTGATGGGATCGTGAGGGCCAGCATGTACCACACTTAGATAGAATTGTGATAGTTGGCATATGCCACACTTAGATGGAATTGTGATTATTAGCATGTGCCACACCTAGACGTAAACGTGAACATTAGCCGGCATCGCATCTAGATGGATCATGAACATTAGCCTGCGTTGCATCTAGATAGGTTTAAAATGTCAGCATGTGCCACACTTTGATAGAATTGTGATTGTTAGCATTTGCCCAATTATCCAATCCACTAACAATTTCACCCTCTGCATATATCTCTCAAACTCTAACCAAACACAACCAGAAGCCTATAACACAACAATCCACACAAACTTCACTACACTGCAACAACAAAACAAACCACACATAGACTTGCACAACAGCACATGATGACTGCCGACCGGAAAACACCCTAAGCCCAGCCAATGGAGTTAGCAGGTTAAGGCCGCCAACAGCACATCACTGCTCTCTTGCACTTTTCCAGCTTATTCCCACTAACCACCCTTCCCTTCCCTTTTTCACCCTTCCCTTTTTCAAAGCTGCGGTGATAGTGCGCGGTACAAATATCCTTTAACATTACTATTAACATTAACTCGGGAGGATAACTCAAGCGGCAACGTGTTCGCCTTGGAAGCAAGACTGCACAAAGCAACACAGGTTCAATCCCTGGGTCCGCGCTTAGAACCCTCTGGGTATTTAAGCACATTATAAATACGCAACTAAGACAAAAAAAACAATTACGCAACTAAAAAACAAACAATTCCTGTAACAGCACTTCGATGCCTGTGGGCTGTGTGAGCGCTTTTTAAAAAAAATGCAAAGAAATAAATTAACAAATTAAGCTGCCATCGCTAATATATACTGAACAGTACAGTATGATTCCCCATGTGATGCTGGTCCCGAGAATTAACAGAGGCAAACATGGTGTCCTCAGCACCTGGCCACTGAAAGAGACACGCAAAGTGAAGGTGGCTGCAATGGTGACATGTGGGGCCGAGGTAACTGCTACCCTCGGAATTGAAGATCCACCTATTGTTTGGAAAGGATTACTGTAAGCACGGCAGGGCACCCCTGCCCTGCACAAATGTTGGTCCTGGAAGCAAAATCCCTTCATGGAGATCTCGGTGTATGTATCTATTTATGAATGTGATCATAAAGTTTGAACGTGGCTCCGGAAGCAACAAAGTGCTGTAAAGGGGGGTGCACCCAGAGGATTGCAAAGGGGGTGTCGGGGAACGAGGCAGCAGAGGAATTTGGGATGGGGAGGGAGAGAAGTGAAAAGTCATGCTTGCTGAGAAAGGCTCCGTGATGCCTCTTCCAAAAGGAAGCTATTTCTTAATCCCCGCTAAAGACACAGAAAGGTATGGGCAGCGCTATCTAAGGATGTGGATCCCCTCTGCAGAAACAAAGTGTTGATTCTTAGAAGTAGTCCAGGAAATCTTAATAAACTCTGGGTAAAGACACTTTTAAAATTGCATGTGGTGGAAAAAGATCGTGAGTACTTTTGTTGAACTGCAACACTATTTGACAATACCGTCTCCGTCACTCAAGGGGCAGTGCTTCTTTTTACTCTGCTGAGTCAACTTCCCAGGGCTGAGGTTGGTGGGCAAGGAAGAGGAACCACAGAAATGCCGAACCCCGAGGACTTTGCCAGGCCGATTTGGAAACTGAAGCACACGTTTAACTTGCTTGCCACCGGCTTCCAGGGACGTCATTTCACCAATATGCCAGGGGTAGCGCAAGTGACATCACATGACCCTTGACCCCTGATGACATCATAGGAAGTGATGTAATTTGACCCACGCTGAAGTGACATCACAGGGAAAGAGATGGAACACGACCGTTTACCCCGTGACACAACAGAAAGTGGCATCACATTGCATTGTTTCTAAGTGCACTATGAAAAATATGGTTACAATATTACTGTAACGTGATATACATTTCATACAAGAATGGATCACCATATGTATCGGCAGAAAAAAACATGTCATAACTGCAACTTGGGAAAAGTAGCAGTTATAGCATGATACATAGTCTGCAATGGATGCTTATTCTACTCTAAATGCTGTTTGGAGGATTTTGTCTGCATTGTGAATTTGAGTTGTTTAAGAACAGACTAAATCAGTGACTAGCCCCCTGAACCGTGCCTGAAATAAACCTTTAATGAGTCTAGCAATTATTGTAGGGAATTCTAGAAAGACAAACAGCTTCAAATAGACACATGGCATTGGCCACAGCCGAGGAGCTTCAACTTGTAGAAAAAAAAATGGTAGGGGTAGCAAAGGAGACCTCTGTCAACCCCTAAATGAGGTCCCTGCCAGCATCAGGGAAATATGGAGCAGCATTTCAGCACGCTTCTGATAAAATACATTACTGGCACAACTAAGGGCAGGACACGTGCTTGTGAAGGATCCATCTAATCACACTGTTCTACAGACCTAAGACATAGGGGCTCGGTTTGGGCGGTAGGTTCATGCAAAGGACGGCTTATAACCGGGGCACGCTTGTACCTGAATTGTGATTTTGTAGATGAGTGATATTTTCTTTGTTTTGCATTTTACTGGTTTCGTTTCATTTCAATGAATTCTGTGCATGATCGTTTCTTCTGTGATGTTGTATTCATGGCATCTGTGTCACGCATCATTTTAGGAGACAGCATTCAGACGTGAGCAGTATTTGTGTGGTCTTTCTGAGAAGATCAGAAGATGAGAGCTTTGTGACTTATGTTGAGTAAGTCAAGGGGTTATCATTTCATTTCACTGGTGGCATGTTGAAAGATTTATGGAGTTGAGGATACACTAAAACTGTTGTTGTCAGGTCGGGGGGATGTCTCCCATCTCATTGTGTTGCTTCGTTAAGAAGGTATATGCCAACACGAAGTCACCTCTTACCTCATCTTTATGCCTTTGGTGCAATGACTTTTAAAGGGATCCAACAAGGGTTCTATGTCATTTCGCCGACAGGCATTTTTACGACTGCCTTTTTTAGAAGGAAAACATTCCGAAAAAAGTAATTGCATTTCTTTTAAGGGGGATTTTGCCCCAATCGCCCACCACCTATTTTTAACTATTTCAGACCCCTCCAACCCCTTATCTGCCCTTTCCCACCCCCCCAAAGTTTCGATTACTTTTTCGTAATTATGTTCTCGTAAAAAAGGCAGTCGTAAAAATGCCTGTCGTTGAAATGACGGTATACCCCAAGAAGTAGGTCCTTTAAGTTTACGCATCTGAGTACGTTACAAGTATGATATGGCACTGCTCCACCAGACAGTATATATGAGAGAGGACGTGCTGATATCAAATGGCCACCGCCTTTCAGTGTCAATGCAGAGACAATAGTTTTCCTACGAGCTTTCTGATTGCCTTGGAACAAGCTTATACATTCTGTGACAAGAATGTCCAGTGAGATGGAGTAGTGTATTATGACCAGACTGAACGTGTTGGGTATGATATACCTGAAGAGTGTGTATCTGTGCCCTGTTTTCCAACTTGGAATGCACTGGTAGTGCTGGTGGAGCCGTTATAGTTCCTGGGCATGAGGCTGCCTTGAAGAGTCAGTACTGGGGTATTCGCATATGTGAAGATGTTTGTAAGGGCAGGGCAAGCCTGTGGCATCTTGTGAGAGAACCATCATGTTCACAGAGTCACCAATGCCAATGACAAACATGTGCTAGTGCTGTTGATAATGCTGATGACGCTGGGTTTAGTTGGTATTATGTTAGTGGCATCAAATGTGATGGTGAGGGCACATATGTTTACGCGTTTATTGATGTCTTAAAATGTGTCAGATGGTGGGCACAGTGTGGGTGTTTCAATTAGGCATAAAAGCCATCTCGATGGGCGTTGTGGCGCTGGTGTGATGTGCAGCATGTCTTAGTGGCATGCAGCAAGTCAGAAGGGTATGCCAGGGTGCAGTGGTGCATAGTGTGGATGCTTTATAAAGTATGTCTTTAGAGAGGCATGGTATATGAAGAAAGTGAGTGGCTTACAATGATTGCAAGTTTCAGGGTATATAATAGTGCGTGTGCTGCGCTAGTGAGGAAGGCAGCTCCGGGGCAACGCATTTCTCTTGGAAGCAAGACAATGCAGCGCAACACAGGTTCGAATCTGATCCTACACTTAGAAACCATGCGTGTTATAAAAGAACATTTAGAATTGTCAGTGTTGGCGAGTGTAATGTTGTCATTAGGTGTGTCTTCTCTCACGTTGAGTGATTTGTGTGTGAAATGCCAGCTTTGCTAGGAAATCTGTGAGTGGCCTGTAGTTCAATGGAAGCAGCTTCTTGGCCGGCTGTGTCCTGCCCAAAGATGAGTTACATGAGGATTAGTCTGAGTTGCTTGCATGCTTGGCATGTGTTGATGAGTCAGGCCCTGATCATCCTTTGTCGAATGCCCATGGTTGCCAGGTGTCACTGCCTATAATAATACGTCCTGTTTCAGTGGCCTTTCTTGAGCATTTAGTTGAAATTAAAAAGGTTGTTTATCAACTTTGTGTGTGTTTTAATGTGTACTATCAGTGCTCTTCAGCTCTTCACAGTGAGTTATGAGTCGTGATGTCTTGGGCCCTTGCAAAGGGTGTGTGCAATATAGCACACAGGGTTGCCAAAGATATGAAGAAGTAGCTGTGTTCTTGTTTGTTGTTTTTTGTGACATCTGTGACAGTAGTCATTAGCAACAGAAGTCGACTTGGTTTGACTGTTGAGTTTTAGCTTGGAATGCACTAGGTTAGAGAGGCATCAGAGTTGACTGCAATGGCAGTGTGTCTGGAGAACAGGAAGTGAGTGTGCGAGTCCCCGGATTATTTATTGTAGTGTGGCTGGAGAACAGCCAGTGAGTGCAGGAGTCCCTGGATTATTTATTGTAGTTTGGTTGGAGGACAGGAAGTGAGTGCAGGAGTCCCAGGAATAATTTTTATTGTAGTGTGGCTGGAGGACAGGAAGTGAGTGCAGGAGTCCACAGATTATTCATTGTAGTGTGGTCGCATGACAGGAAGTGAGTGCAGGAGTCCCGGATTATTCATTGTACTGTGTCGGACGACAGGAAGTGAGTGCACGAGTCCCCGGATTATTTATTGTAATATGTTTGGAGGACAAGAAGTGAGTACAGGAGTCCCCGGATTATTCATTGTAGAGTGGCTGGAGGACAGGAAGTGAATACAGGAGTCCCCGGATTATTCATTGTAGTGTGGTTTTCTGATCCTCCCGAAACTGTATTGCCATTAGCATTATAAACCACGGTGTGTAAATCGTTCAATTATTTGACAGACTGTTGCTTGGAAACCCAAAGGGAAGACTGCAACCAACAAGGAAGCGGGGTATTGAAAATGTACCATAAAGTAATACTGATGGTGGGTGAACTGTCATCATTACTGTGTGTAATATCACAGGCTGCACACGGAATTGGCGGGTACATTTGAGTGTCAGGACTCAGGAGCCGGGTACAGCCCTCTTGTTTCCGCACTAAGTGAAGGATTAAGGTGTGTTCACATCATTTCCCTTGTGCAGTGTGTGGCATGCCCCTGCAGCAGCATGATAATCCTTCTCATTGCACATAAATAGTGGTTTAAGCCGGCGCAGAGTGTGGCGTGGCCTGTGCTTTGTTGCCAAGTTTGGGGGGCCATCTCGGCACGGCTCACATGTGGGCCCCCACATTTAGTGTTCCGCCACTGGTGCTTACACCAGCAGCTGATTAAGGAGGCTTAAAAAGGCAACACAGTTAGTTTGAGGCAGCCTAAACCCAAGAGGTTCATGGATTCTCTGGGGTACACATAGTATCTGTGTACCTTATTGCCTTAAATGGCTTGAGGCACAACAAAAAACATTACTCGTGCTTATAAAAGGTTTCGCTGGAAATAACACAAATTAAACTTTAAACTCAATCACTAAAACCGCATGAAACATCTCTGGTAGATATTTACTCGGGTGCTTTAGAGCGACACATGCGCATCGATCATGTGTTCTCTCATGAAAAGAGTGTGTCATCGACACCTAGACCAACTATGTTAGCTCCAAGATCTACTTGACGGGGAAGACACAGACACGTGAGATGATGCCTGATGCTCGCCAAGCACCTCTATTGTCACTCCGCGTGGGCCAGAATGCCTGCACTTGCATGCTCTGGCCACACGGTGCATGTGTACCCTGTTCTCAGGTTCAGTACATGGTCTCTCGGAAATGGGTCATTTCCACAGTACTGGTGTTGCCACCCTGATCTGGGGAAGCAAGCCGGCAGAAATGCAGGGCATGAGCCGCGTCGCTAATTCTGTCTTTAAATACATATTTCAGTCAGGCTGTGTAGTGGGCTACAATGGTGGGTCTAGTACAGGAACCTAAGCAACTGCTATAAGTAAAATGCCGTATTTATTAGCCTACATGCTAATTGTCGGTGCTTAAAAGCTGAGGTGCAGATTACTACTGGGTATTCAAAGCTGCGGGGGACTGAAGGAGCAGGCGGAACCAGATCAGCAAGCATATTCTTTTCACAATATTCTGTGCGGATACTCTGTTACTGTTCTACTCTGGGGTTACGTCAAAACTCGTCCTGCCTGCCTTGTGGCATAGCTCAAGCTCTCCTGTGCCCTTCCTGGCACTGGAGGCTGTATCAGAAGCAGGGTCCATTGGCACAGCATTGCGGTGTGGATAGCCACCGGGGCAAAGGCTGTGGCCCCAGTGTCTGAGCATGCATGCTCTTTTTGCACTGTGCAAAGGTGCACGGTGAAGGACAGTTGTGCACCGGCGTGCAGCATGGCCAATGCACGGGGAACCATAGGTTAGACTTCTCCTCTGCAGAAGTGAACAGGCAGAAGTGGTAAGTTTGCTCCACATCACTGACGCTCTCCTCCAATTATTTATTCGCCTCCAGTGAAAATGTCGCCAAAAAAAAGGCAGTCATGACAACAAGTCGCAGCGGAAAGGCTCCGGTGTTAAAGTCGCTGAGTCCCATTATATGGAAGAAGGGGAGAGCGGTTTACGGGGGTGTGCCCCGGCCCCCTTGAAGGCAAAATGGGGTTTGGGGGCTGTGGGGGTGCCCCCCGCTTCATTCCATTCCATGGAATGCAGGGGAAAATAGAAAACGAAACAACACATGAGGCATTTTCATCACAGCATTATTTATACCGACGACTTTTTTTTCACGACTGCCTTTTTTGTCGGGGGCATGATGGAACCTTTTTTATTTTAATCCAGCCATATAGCATGTTGTTGTGAGGAGGGGCCAGCACAGGAAGCAAATCAAGTTCTATAGGTAAAGTGTAGAATTTCAGAATATAAATACCTACTCAGTATATACATTTTCAGAATATTTCAGAATATAAATACCTACTCAGAATACCTACTGTTTCGGCGCTGGGCACCTGGCCACCCTCTGATCTGGGGCCCAGATGCTTGCCCATCCGGCCGCATACCTGCTCTGCCTCCTGGCAACCCCTGCACTTGGATCTGTATCTGCAGCCCCACAGTCCCCTTCCTGCACTTATTAGATACTTTTTGTCGACACCTTATTATTTCACCTGTCACCTGCTGCCGCACAACCTGTTGTTGTTTAGATCATGTGTTCAGCACTTTCCACTCCTCCCCTGCCCCTTGCACTTTCCCCCTTCCCTCTCCCCTGCACTTGTGCGTTCTCAATGTTACTCGGCCTAGTAAGATCGCTGTTTTGTCCTCCCTTTGTACCTCTCCCTTGCCTCGTCGCGCCCTGAAACACTTGAGTATGGGCGTGATATAAATAACATATATCATACTATAGCAATTAGAAAGGTAAGGAGCAAATTCAGGCATACCATTGGTATAGATTGAGCCTGCTTAATTTCACCAAAAGATCGATTCAATCTATGAACATGTGTCGAGTCACATATGCTCAAATGATGCCCCTTTAATGATGACCATCTAGTGCAGGTCTGTTGTGGTTTGTGCAGCGGCTAAAGTGTGGCATCGAGTACAGCAGCCGCTGATGACTCACGTGTTTCCTCGCACAGAAGCATCTCGTGCAACAGCCCTGCTGTTAGCAGAGCCACCAGGGTGCACGTTTTGAAAATCGTGCTTGCTTGAGGGTGCATTTTGTCTTCCATGAAGGAGAGAATGGCTTGTTGGAAAGGAGTGATTCCAGCGGCTGGCAGACCTGGGCCTGATCATTAAAGACTGCGTGGTGCCCTCCGTGCCAGCATTATCGTTGTGCCAACGGTCACTTGTGTTGCCATTATTTTAGAGTGTGCTGTATTGAAGCGCAGCGGGCCAGCAAGAGCAATGCAGTTATTAAGGAGGCCGTACGTACTGCTTTCATATTTGCTAAATTTAGCACCTCTTTGAGAATGTTAAGGAGAGTTGGCCTCCCTTGCAGCGTGATGATAGCTTCCTGCTAGCAGCATTTGGAACACTGGGGCAAGAACGTCTTTCTTGTTCTCAGTCAGGAGCTCAGAGACGGAAATGCTAATAAAATAAATAAATAAACTGAAGTATAAGGGTTGGGAGTGTAACATAGGGTCTTGTGAGTGACACGAGAAAATGAGAGGTACATGGGTGTATTTCAGGAACTGTCATGCATATGGAGAAGCACAGGAAGTGCCATGGGTGCCAATTTGTTATGTCGGGTACGAGGAAGAATTTTCCCTCCTTGGTTTAAACGCTGACAAGGAACATGACCCGACCTCTTTTCTGGCCAAAGCAGTCCATTTGTCAGCACATTTTTCATACCAAATTGGGAAGAAGATGGTTTATAGGCTTTCCTCATGTATAGCATCTCAGTAACTGTTGCTCAACCTGCTGAGCTACCTTTGCACATTTGTTTAATTATAATCTGCCATCATCTCTCAAAGAATCCAACATGAGACGTGGTTACTTGATACAGCACAAAATCATATGTTTCTCTGCTGTAAAGTGAGGTGTTTGCGCAACCCCCCCCCCCCCCAACTCCTCTCACCTCCCTGAATGAGGACAACACATCCTTAAAGAGATCGTCCTACCCTAATTTGTATAGTCCGGGAAACGTTGCAAAGTGTTCAGTGCTAATTAGAGGATCTCACCCAGCAGTTCCCACACACATTCCCTGAGGATCCATTGAATGCCTGTCATTTCCCCTCTAGTTCGCGGACATGATGCAGGCCCTGTCATTTTAAGACACAACAACGCATGGATCCACACGGATTTAGTGGGTTGTGGCATAGTGCTTCATGTCGTTTTCTTCTATACACTGTAGCTGCTGGCACAGCAAAAATACACTTGGCACAGTTCTATGAACCAGTGTTTGTGCCGGCAGTGCAAAGTCACTTTTCAAAAGTGCAAAGTCACTTTGAACCGTGCAAATAAATCCATGAATCGGTCCCCTAACACATATACACAAGCTAAAAGTGTTGGCATTGTCAATGCGTGTTTTTAACAGGACTTCAGTGAACGGCATGCATAGTGCTTGTACACTGAGTGGCTGATGGCAGACCTGGTTAAGACATGTCTATTATATCAGTAGTGGGTTTAATGATCTGATTAAGCCATTTACTCTCAGAAAACCACTTTGAAGAACCAATCACAGGCACTTTGGTGCAAATTTTGATGGTAGGGCTTGAGTAAAGCAAGCTCAAAGTGTTCACATAAGGAGGTGTTTTGGGCAAGGAGGGTCAGGAACTGGGTTGGAATGGCCTTGGGAAGGTGACAATTCGAGGGCAGGATGTAAACAAAGTACTCTGGATATCGAGAACAGGATATGATTAAGGAAAAAACAGCTTATGGGCACCAAATGCACGTGGGTGCTGATGTGGAGTGCACACGGAATGAGGAATACCTCACATGAGCAGATTGGAAACAAGAAAGGTTTGCCGCCTCTGCAATGGCAGCATGTAGGACATTCCTTCGTGAATTATATAACGGAGAAGAGAAAGAATGTGTTCTCCTTGCCAAAAAAAGACACACTCCCGCCTCGTGCCATCTAGGCCAGCTAGGATGCCACAGCGAGAATCGCAAAACAAAGCGATTCGCACCACAAATAAACCGGGGCTGGTGCTGTGCACAGCTTCCAGATAATTAGAACTTGGCACAGTCCATGCACACACGCAAAGAATATAAAGTTCACACCTTTGATAATCGAGGCATCTTGATAGATATCACAACAGCTGATGTTCACCATTGAGTGAAGCCAACTACAGACGCAGCATGAAGTAGTTACAATGCAACACTAATTGCAGTATAACGAGGTTCAGTGTTACATAGCAGCAGCTCGAGCTGAGGGTTCCTCTCAGGGCCATCACTGCACGTTCAAGTCTTAATCCCATAGCAGGTGGCCACGGTTTCCAGCCTTGAATGCTGGCCTGACCCCAACAACCTCTGAAGTTCTTCTCGGTGGAGCGATGGCATTGGCATCAAGAGATGAGACTTCAGAAGAGAAGAGAAGTCCTACCAAGACTGTGGCTCTACACTGAGAAGAAACTGCCACGTTATTCGCCCACGTTGAGAGCATTGTGCACTCTCTGTCTGGAAGATGGCGCAATTGACTGTACTGCAAGGCAGGAGTGTCTCACTCACTTCATCTCTTAAGAGAGTGCTACATGCCTTCCCCTGGCTCACCTTTTGCCACTCTTAGCCCATTGGATCGGATTCCCCTGATATACAAATGGATGCACATGCATGATAATAACCCACTTTTTGGTGTACATTAGAGTGTGGCTCCAGAAATGGTTGACGTGGCACAAGTGTATCTTTTCGAAGAGTAACTATGAAGCAACGAGAGCTGGAATGCCCTGGATTTAGAACACATCTCACACAGTCTTACAGCTAGTGGAGGAGAGGTGTAGGTGGCTGCAGAGATTAATAGCAATGCCCCACCCGAGAGTGCTTCCAGCGAGGTGCTTTTTGGGGTGCGGCAAAGACCCTGGCACCTGCATATCCACGGGCACACTGCACATCTATCAAAGAGGCTCATGCACAACGTATTATGTAGCCAGAAGCAACATCTGAATCTTTTGAGGAACTACGTGTATTTTTTAGGAGACGCTGTGAGTGAAGGACCTGCAGACCAGGAACAGCTGCCGGATGAGGCACAGGAGTACGGTTCATTTCCACCAGATGAAAGACTGTTAATGTGCTTTATCACAGAGCCAATTCCCCCTGCCTTGTCTCCTCTACCAGACCCTACCCCAGCATGCATCGCCCTACCATTGGCATTCTACCCAGCTAGCATGCCAGCTCTGCGGACTGGCCATCTTTAGCCATTGGAACGCTCAGCACTTGATAAAGGAACGCTGGCACATATGGTGAAGGCTTCCTCCATTTATTTATTTATTTATTTATTGCATTTATTACTCGCCCAAACCCTTGGGTACCGCGGCGATGTTACAGACAGCTTGGTTAAAACATTTCTTAGAAATTGCCAATCGGGCGCAGTGCATGTGAATACAAAATAATCATACACGAAGACATTTAATGCAGGGCTTCAGTACAGTGATATTTCCTGAAGCTTCCATACCAAGCACCCACCTTTCGCAGATCCAGCCTTTCATTGCACTATGCCCGATGCCTAGGTTGTGTATGCTGTAAATAAAATGATCATACACAGCTATGACTTTTTGTGTTGGCTAAGGAACCTGGGGCTGCACTGGTGGTATTCCGACAGGCATCACAGATTTCAGGTAAACGGATGAACTTTGATTGCCAGGCTGCGTTTATGGTTTTGGAACTGTAGGCAGCAGGCTCAAGGATGGACTCAGCATCCGGAAGTTTCACGGGTGGCTCTTGGGCAAGGCGGCAGAGAAGATGTTGGACTGGGGGAGAGTATCACTGAGGGTGTGGGTGCAAGGATGGACTCAACGTTCAGGGGCTGCAATGATGATATTGGGACAGGGGGACCTTGGGAGTGTGGGTTGGCTCAGGGCCCTAACGTTTTACAGAAGCTGTTGGGGTACAGTGGGACTGCGGATTAGGGTTCAAGAATGGACTCAGGGGCCTTGGGCTGCACTATAGGGCTGCCTCATCTCCATGTGAGGAGACAAGCTGGTGTATGCAGACCGTTGCCCAGCAGGCATTATTATAATGGGTAAGTTACCAGCAACACTATCTGAGAAAAATTTGGAGCAAGTTAGAATAGGGGGTGAGACAGCACTCAACATGCCAACCAACATATTAAGGAAGCTGAATTGAGCACCTAGAGATTGTATATCTCAGCCAGATTATTCTTTGAACAGAAAGGTTTAGCATTTTTCTTAGGATAATGAGTGATGTGCCCACTCTGGCCTATCTCCTCATCTGACAATTCGGCATCCTTGATGCACACAGTGCACAATGCATCTTATTAAGAAACAGAAAGGGGGTGTGAGTGAGTGAGAGAGAGAGAGAGGGAGAGGGAGAGAGGGAGAGAGAGAGGGAGAGAGAGAGAAAGGAAGTGAGAGAGAAAGAGAGAGAGAGAGAGAAGAGAGAGAGAGATAGAGGGAAAGAGAGAGGGAGAGAGAGAGAGAAAGAGAAGAGAGAGAGAGAGATGATTTGACCATGTCAAAGTGACACAATAAAAGAGGAGCTGCCTGCATAGACCAGTGGTAGGCGTGGCCCGTTCAGGGGGGGGGGGGGGTGACAGGTTGTTCGTCTTGTTAGATCGTTTCATGGTTTGATGCAACCTCTAACCCTTTAGCATGTGTTTCATGCGTCATCACGCCTTCATCATGATTGGATAGAGAATGTTATGCCTTGTCATATGTGACTTGATTGTTTGCACCCATCACTATCCCTCTGCATTCTATCTTACTCTACACTGCTCCCGTAGATCTCATAGGGATTCTGCACGTAGAGATTTGCTCCCGTGTGCTCCACTGTAATTATTCCCATCTTGGGGTTTTGTCTCATGGGGTCCCACCGTGATTCTACCCAATGGTACCCAATAAAATGAATTCCCTTCTGTGATTTTGATGCCAGATGGCCAATGTAATTCCCATGAATGGGTCCTAGATATCGATTTTCCCTTATAAGATGCTGAGCTGCTACTACGGATCCCACCAGGACTTGGCCCTCTCTGGACTCCCTAGTCTGAAACTCCTAAGGAAGCATTCTCTCCCACTGCTCACTTGGTGCTGATTTCTGGATGCTCCCTGTGTCTTAAACTCCTTAATTTCTCCTCCTACTCTCACCCAGGACCAGTTGCTGCAAACTGCCTAATGCCAACCCACAACAGTTTGCAAACGGACATCTCCTCACAAAAACCTTACCCAAAGGGTACTAGTAACTAGACAGCACCATGGCAACACTGGATGGTTAACCCAAGATGTCTGCCATGCACCTCACTAATTTTCCTGCACCAACATTTCCAACCTTAATGCTCAAACACACTATAGCACACCAACTAGGCTCACACACAGAGCGCCCTTAGGGCAAGACGGGCAGGGCGGGCAGGGCGACCGCCCGGGGAGCCATTGTCCCGCAGGCCGCCTGCTCGGCACTAATTTTCCTGCACCAACATTTCCAACCTTAATGCTCAAACACACTATAGCACACCAACTAGGCTCACACACAGAGGCACCCTTAGGGCAGGGCGGGCAGGGCGACCGCCCGGGGAGCCATTGTCCTGCAGGCCGCCAGCTCGGGGGAGCCTTTTAAAGCCTCCCCCGAGCTGGCGTGTTTGGAGAAGTGTCATTTTGAAATTAAATGCTGGCACCCCATTGAGATCATTACCACCCTGCTCCGGCGCGCGAGTGGGGCGATAATCATCTCAATAGGGTGCCACAGCAACCTATTGTTGTTAAATGCACCAGCTCCCACGAGCGCATTTAATTTTAAAATGACACATCTCCCACCACAAAAACAAACATTGGGCAACGCCCCCACCCCAACTGACCACGGGCGTGGCAGGAGTGGGGGGGACTAAATTGTTCTTTTTTTCGGCCCAGGGCGCTGCTGCCGCTAAGGCCGGCACTGCTCACACACAGCAATTGATAACCCTCCCAGCAGACATCAAACAACAGCATGCTACAACTCATATCAATATACATATCCCCATCACTGCCAACACATCCTAACACCACAGTCCCACAAGACTCCACTTTTAGCACAAATACCTCGATGCTCTCGACACAGAACACTTGGAAATAGAGCTGCACGCAAAGCTCAGGGTGCTTCCAGTCTGCATGGATGATCACAACAGCAAGGATGTCCTGCATGTGTCCTCTGTTGCCCCTATCCTAACACACTACTTCTCAAATATGATGACCCAATGCAACTGCAGATCCTGCAAATGACAGTGGTCCATGGTATAAATTATAGTGACATAATGATACACTGCAGCCCGATTTTGCTCAATGACTGCTCGTAGAACATTCTTCTCATGTTCAACTGTTTAACAGGAATAATCTCTAATGACATATGACCAAGACATGTCCATGCAATCAAGGAGCTCTGCCTGTATGTGTAGCCTTTTCAAATATCCTTCCATCTGTGAACATCATCGATGAAGTCGGTGTTACCTGAGTTCTATATCCTTCTGTTTATTAATATCAGAAATTCAGTGGTAATATCCCAAGACTGTGAAGATGATCACAGGATGACTGCAAGACACATCTACATCAATAAAGTAGAAGTAGGGATTTCAGAGAGAGAGGCTAAAGGTGGCTGTTGGAAATATGGAGGTAGCTACAGTATACTACTTCACAACCAAGGCAACCGGTGATGAACAGCCCTGCTCACCACCATAACAGCTAAAGGTCCTCCAGAACATGCAATCGAAAAGAGACACCCAGTGTTTCCCATTTCTTTATCAGAATAATGCACACTTCATCCCCTCAGGCAAGGTGCCTCTTGAAATGATATGATGTGGCATTTATAACGCACCTGTGCACAAGTGTTTCTAGGCGTGACAAGACAAGGAGGGGGAAACAAGGGAGGACAAATTAACGATCACTAGGCATTGTATCATTCAGATCACGCAAGTGCAGGGAAGTGGAAGGGGAGAAGTGCCAGTAACTCAAAAGTGCAGCCAGCAGGTGGCTCTGTACAGGTAATCAGAAAGTGCAGCCAAAGGGTGGCTCATAAGTGCAGAGAGAAGGGACTGTAGGGTTGCAGATGCAGACCACAAGTGCTGGGGAGCCAAGAAGCAGTGCGAAGTGCAACTGGACATGCAGCAACCTGGGCCCAAGTTCAGAGAGTGGCAAGGTGACCAGTGCATGGATCAGTCAGGTTCACCCCTGTGAGACCCAATATCACCCGTTGCCTTCTTTTAAACTAAATTCAAATCAGATGTAGAAGAATGAAAAAGCTGTAATATGAAGCTAACTCGAAGAGCCAGCCTCAAACCTAGAGTGATGAAGACTCCTCACCTGACTCCTCACCACTACAGTCAGCACGTAAATTGCCTAGCAGTCTCAAAAACGTTCACACATATCAGCAGCTGGTCTGTGCAATAAAACATGACATCTTGGAGATTGGGGTATATCAAAAGAAAAGCAGCCTTCACTCATGTGCACTATTTTTTTTCATTAAGTGATTGTGTGATCAATCAACCACTGGGGTACCAGTGGTCCAGGGGTGAATATCGGTTTCTAAACCATCAATCAGTCCCGCACCTCTAATACACCAGAAGGGATCTGAACAGGTTGAAATAAAAAGCAAATTGTAAACCTCCTTGTCCAATTTTGGTAATATGGATGGAACGGCGACCTATCTCTGAAAGGATGCTAGGTTAGTTGCAGCACAGCAAAAATACAATGATAAAAGGGACTGTCAAGTTAAGGTTGTATCAAAAATATCTACTTTATTTATATCACAACAGGCAGTCTAACAACACTAAGAAATACAACCCACCTTGTAGGGGAATGCAGAGAACAGACAGTTTCAAAGAAGGAAAAGGGAAGCACTCTGGATACTGACAGGAAGGAAGTCAGTATGGTTAATAACCACAACAGTTTAAGTTTGCTTGTCTTCAGCACAAAGGGAACAATGGGTTTTAATATGTCTCTAGGGCCTTCTGGGAAGAACCAGGGGACAGAACCACAATGTACCTTGTGCTGTAGGTGTTCGTGGTACTCAACAGGGACGAGTTGGCTTCAGGGCACTTTCCAGACTTCTGTGACAGAGTATGAGAGAAGAGTCGCTGCTGGTTTCATGCGGCACGACGGTTCAGCAAGCTAAGCTAGATGAACTGCTGCAGGCTGACCTACATGGCGGCTTGGGGTCAGGAATCTTTGTCTCAGTGCTGATCGGCGGTTCTGAAGCACTGGTCGAGATGTCTCAGATGTCTTTAGCGATGGCAGCTTGAGGACAGCTAGCGTTGCCATCGGTCGCAGATCGAGGAGCTCAACTAGTATTCGACCATCTGCACAGTAGGTGTGCGCTCACCTGGGATTTTTTGAAATTTTACATGAAATTGAAGGATGGTAGATCAACCTCTGGAAAATGTGTGGGGCTAATCTGCACGCCTTTTCCTATGCTCACTGAATGACACATACATAGGCCCTTGTACTCTGGGTGGCCATGGCCAGCCTAATTAACTATCAAAGGCTCCATGGATCGGCTGTGTCCCTTTGTTTACCCTCTGCAGATGGTGGCAGCAAATTAACATAATTAACATACTACATGTGGGGCCTGGCTGCAGAGGCTAAAACAAAGGAGACAGGAAACCTCAAAACCCCTTTTATATGCACTATGTCAACCTGAAGCCAGGTCTCACCCTAAGTATCAATGACAGAGAGCTGTCATGTCTGGTACATGAGTTTACAGAAGGCAACCCCGGAGGGAAACCCCATTCAGAGGGTAGGAGTATGAGATTTGAAGGAGACAGAAATTCTGTTCTCATCACAGCTTCAAAGTAAACCTGCCACCTTAGCCTACATCAATCACTGTGGCCCATTTGAGTTTGAAAGAGGGCAGAGCCCCTCTTTTGGGCAGATTATCTGAAGACTTTGCAAGAAGTAACAAGAAGAACTCATATGGACCCTGGCTGAAGTTACAGTCTGCCTTACAGCTTCTGCCAGTGAAGGAAAGCCAGGATCTCCAAAGAGGGATGCAAGATCCCTCCCCTAAACATCTCCAAGGGAAAAGAGGGAGATACTGAATCCAGAGAACCCTCGGCAGCTAAGTAACTAGTACCCAGCCAGTGCTCAGCGTGCCCTACTAGGTTCTGCAGCAAGCGTCCTAGGTGAGAAGTGCCAGAGCGTCTCTGAACCAAACCATGGACAAGGCTGTTGCCTGCAACACTCTCCTCAGCTTTGCGTCATCCTCCTTAAAGGATGGCACAAGCCCAATGAAGAAGCTAGGAGGAGTGCATCAACATGCATCTACCAGCATCTGCATTAATGGAATTTTCTAGCCAGTCGAGCCCCTCGAGCTGCAACTGACTGCACCACTGATTGTTGTCACGCTGTAGTCGCTAACCTCGTCCAAGACTGCTCGACCAGTGCTTCAGACCCACCAACCAGCACTGAGACAATGATTTGTGATCCCGAGCTGCTGTGTAGGCCAGCCTGCAGCAGTCCGTCCAACCTTGCTCGCCGAACTGCCTGCCGCCTGATATCAGCAGCTGTCTCTCGTCTTGAATTATGTTGCAGATGCTGCAAAGCACTGGGAAACCGACTCTACACAGTTGAGCACCAAGAACTTCTACAAGCACATGGTACATTGTGGTTCTATCCCCCTGGTCCCTCTCGAAAGGCCCATAGAGACATTTCATTACCCATTGCTCCCATTGTGTTGAATGCAAGTATCCTTGAACTATTGTGATTAATTACTTTACTGACTACCCTCCTGTCAGTATTCAGCATCCCTTTTCCTTCTTGAAACTGTCTGTCCTCTGCATTCCTTTACAGGGTGAGTTGTATTTTGTAGGGTGCTATAATTGTCTGTTGAATAATAATAAAGTAGATATTTGTATACAACCTTGACTGGCCAGTCCTTTTTATTATTGAGTAATAATTGTATTTTTGCTGTGTCGCAACTAACCAACAATCCACGACCTTGCAGAGACAGATGTTCCTTTCCCGTTACCAAAATTGGACAAGGAGGTTTACAGTTTCCTTGTGTTTTCCATCTGTTTGGATCCCTTCTGGTGTACTAGAGGTGTGGGGCCGGTTGATGCTTTAGAAACCCATATTCATCCCTGGACCACTGGTGCCTCAGAAGTTGATTCATCACAGGTTCAAAAATGTCCTTTAAGGTGGAGGTCGGTAGGAGCTTGTCAAGTCACTTCTCCCAGCTTCTACAAATGGCTCATGATGTCCTTTAAGGAGACAGCCCAAAGCTGAGGAGTGTGTTGCAGGCAGCTGCCTTGTCCATGGTTGTATGTTTGGAGACCTTGTGGCGCTACCTATCCAGGAAATGTTCTGCAGAGCTTAGCAGGGCATGCTGTGTGATGGCTGGGTACCAGTTCTGGAGGGACTAAAGGGTCCTCTGAGTTCTGGATCTCCCTCTGTTCTCTGCGAGATGTTTAGAGGGAATCCCTCTTTGGATATCCTGGCCTTCAGTCACTGGCGAAAGATGTTTAGCAGACTTGATCTTCAGCCAGGGTCCAAGGTTGAGTTATTCTTTGTTACTTCAAGTGAAGTCTTCAGATGATCTGCCAAAAGAGGGACTTGGCCCTCTTTTAAAGTTGAGTGGGCCACAGCGATTGGTGTAAGATAACCCTTCCTTAATGGACAAATCCTGTTGTCCCTACCAACAATCTACTGTATGTGTTAGGTCCTAAGCAGAGTGCCTTGCAACACCAAAGGTAAATTGGTGAAAACTTGTGATACTAAGTCCCACCCATCTTCCTGTATAATGTCGATCAAAGAGTCTCTATGGTTACTGGATCTCTCTGTGGTTCCTGATTAAAGCGGCAGTTCTCCCTTGAAGATGAATTAATGGGGTCCAGATACCAATGTGGTCTACTGTAAACACATAGTCCCAGACATGACAGCTCACTGTCATTTATACTGAGGGCGGGAGCTGGTTTCAGGTTAACACAGTTACATATGAAAAGTTTTTGGGTTACCTGCCTCCTTTGTTAGCCTCTGCAGCCAGGACCCATGTGGGCTTGTTTGAAGTGCCATCTTATTGGCATGATAATCACTGCCACCAAATGCAGGGCCCAACAAAAGAGCAGGGTGGATCCCTGGAGCCTTTATTAGTTAATCAGGATGGCCACGGCAGGAGAAAGTTAGTTCCTCCCCCTTCCTGGAGATGACATAATGTACTCCTTGCTGTCACATTCCAACAAAATATGATAGGGTCGACAGTGATTGTAGGCTGTTTCCACCCAGAGTACACCGGTCTATGCATTTGTCGTGGTGTGAGCATAGGAACATGTGTGTGGATTAGCCTCAAAACTTTTCCGCAGGTTGGTCTAGCGTTATTCCAATGTTCAAGCATATCAGTTGCTGTTCTGCGCTATGAAAAAACTACTCCTTGGAGATTGGGGTATATCAAAAGAAAATACCTTTCACCCATGTGCACAAGTTTATTTCCATTAAGCGATTGGCAATGTGGATTTGATAGCTACGTGAAAAGATAACAGGAAGAAAAGAAGAAAGGTGATTTAGACAAAGGCCAGTGGCATTGAAACAGATGATTCCCCTGGACTGGCAGCTAGAGCGGGCATATATAAAATACGGTAGTTTACAGGGCACGTAGCCACCAAGGTGTTCAGAGGCATCACTGACATAGACGTATATAGAAAATGACTCAGGCTACCCCTCCCTTTTGGCATTCACAGGTGAGTGTCACCACACAATTGACAGATATTGTTATTTAATCTGCACATGTATTATAGTAGATCACCACAATTTCATTTCACAAAAAGCCTTTATTTTTTGACGTTTACTATAAAACCTATTGGAAGTAGTTACCATATCTGAACATGTGTAGCCAAAGTTAGACCGCAAGGTTTTTTCAGTACCCAAAATGGTTTGTCGTGTATTACAAGCATGTCACATCAATTTTTGATATGGCTAAAACACAGTGAGAGGGTTAGTATTTAGTGACTTAGAGTATAGCAATAATGTCCATACATCTATCTAGTCGACACCTTTAGTGTTTCTATCATGAACAATGAGTTACTACTACTAATGTAGTTGTTGTTCTGATGCTTTCCTCAGGACTGGTGTAGTGGAGTGTGGGATGTTTTTACCCATGCATCCGAGCCCTACCACAAAAACTGTGCAGTACTGGCATTGAAAACATCATGATGGTCAGAGCTTCCCAGAAAATGCCCAGGGAAATGCATGAAGAATAGGCTGCCACCCATTTTTGCCGATGGTATGGGCACAGAAGGGCACTGCCTAAAACCACCATTGGACTACCCACACAGTAGCCTGAGACCATTGGGAATGGCAATGCTGATTGCCAAAAGCAACCTAGAACTGTGGGGAATTCATTTTCTTAAATCCCAAAAATGGTTGCATTACCAGTACTCACCACTATCAGAAAGCCGGCGTTTTAAAACCACCACACTTTTGTGTAAAACTGAATCAATGAACCCAAAGCAGGCCAAAGAAAGACTTACTGAGAGGTGGATACAATGTAAAGTTATATTCTGAAGTGACTTGAAGGTTTATAACAAAACTGGCTGAGCTGTGGATTTCAGCAGTTTAAGTAAATTTGGAGTGAAATACAGTAAAAATCTAAATGTTTAAAAGAAATGAGTGACCTACTTTTGAGTGTCACATAGGTTGCAATTGTTTAAATGTCATAGTTTTAAACTTAGAATCAGCATTCTAGCTGCATGCGTAAAAATTGGAAGTTTGACTTGGACAGGAAAACTGGCAGCCAAAGAGACATTTAGCTGAGGCCTGGCTTAAAAAGAGAGGGAATTTTGCCCACCAGCTACCCCCAACAGGAGTTGAGACTTGCACAACAGCTGTGTTCCCAGGCCTAGCTGCCTTTTGCTGTTCCCACCAAAAGGGATATGACACTTCTCTGATTGAATTACCTGGGCTCTGCAGGAAATTGAACAAAGCCCTGTCCTGACTCAGGCAAATGTTTTATTAGGGGGGTCGTAAAAGTGGCTTCCTCCTGGAAGGAAAGGGGAGGAGCACTGCCTGTGAGAGCAAGCTGGCTTGGCAGAACTGGAAAAACCAGAAATTCAACCTTGTGCTGGGGGGAAACTGCAACCCTTTGGGGCCAGAACATAAATCTAAAAAGATGGATCATTCATAGAGCGGACTTGTGAAAATGTTATAAGTGATATCATTATTCTTGTGATTTTTCGGTGCACATTTGAAGACGTGTTAGGACCCGGTGGTATGTTCAGGGGGGTTTTTAGCGGAAAAGAGGATATTACTCTAAATGTATGTATATTAAAAATCTGACACTCCACCACCTAATGCCCACATGCTTTGCGAACATTTGTGTAAATGCGGGGACAAATCCAATATTGGTAACCCAACCAAAAAGTGAAATATGTTGCCATTTTTTAACCCAAGCTCCTAGAAACGACAGAATTGGAACAGGGGCTACCATCAGTAAATGCATGATGTGTGTATGCAATGCCAAACAACTGTCTATCGGGGAAGTATGTATTTGGCTCAAATATAGATTGTGTGTAATTTGACAGGGGAGTGTCCTTTCTACAGGCCATATAATGACATCGCTCTGACACTCCACTTCTTTTCCCCAATCAAGAGAGAAAGGAAAGCTTGACCAATGGGCAGTTGAGAGAGGGGCTGGCTAGTGATGCTGCACACACACCCACTTTCAAAACACATAAAAGCAGACAGTCAGGACAGATAGAGACATTCAATTCCATTTGCTGCGGAGCATGCTGATCGACGACTTCACATCCAGAGATCCAGACTTCAAATCCATCAATCTCCAGAACCTGTAGCAGTACCTAGAAAGCAGAGCAGTATCCAGAATCCAGAGAGGCTAGACCAGCAGAGCAGAGCTGACCAAGACCGTTGTTAGCAGAACCAGAGAGCTGACCCAGATCACTGTGAAGTGCCGAGACCAGACCGGAGTGCAGTCCAAAACCTGACCAGATCCGTGGCGAGGCCTATTTCTAAATATATTGTGAGTACCTAGCAGAACTGTGCAGAACCAATCTCTTAGTAAAATAATATAATTCAATCTATTTTAATCTAACCAGAACTGCCTCCTAACTGTCACCTGTCATTTGCAAAGCTGTCACCTGTCATTTTCTATCTGCAAGCTGTAACCTGTCGCTTTGAACTTTTAAAATTTCAAATCCGAAAAACTACCTTTATTTAATCGTCCGTATCTCTGGAACCGTTAGGGCTAGGAACTTGGTTTAACTTTCCTCTGGAAGCTTAGAATCCCAGCTTTACAACAAGCCTACATAACTTTGCCGTAATCACGATTCTCGCACTCGCGAATTTTACCGCGATTTGCAATTTGGTTAAAAATCCAGCCACGTGTGAAAACAGCAGCTTCATTGCTTTCCTTTGCCAGAAATTCGTTTAACCTGCTAGTTACTCCTAGATCCTTGCTAAAGTGAGCCTGAACTCATCCCAAGTATATTTCACTCACCCTGAACCTCCTGAAGGGAATTAAAAGCATTTCAGCATATTTCTCACTGCATTGTCACCATATTCAAAGCATTTTGCCTGTGTTTCAAAACTCCTATCTGTTGTATAAGCTGCTGGGGGGAATTGAACTGAGTTCTATTTGATTGCATTCCTAAGAACTGTGCCATCTTCATCTCTTTACATTGCATAAAAGGGGGGGGGGTGAATTGTCCAAGAAAGTGATTACATTGTCTTTTGCTGAAATCCTATCAAGTTATTTTCTGTACTGCATTTCATTCCACATTGCATCCATTTGAAACCATAAAAGTATTGTTGCTATTGTATCCATCCTATAACCACTCATCATTGATTATAAAGAAGTGTGCTAGTGCCGGACTATCCATTATTGATTACTGCTCAGATTAAGTGTGATATTCAATTATTAATTTATTATAAAGTGTGATATATATATATATATTGTTTAAATTATCAAATAAACCGTTTAAACTTGCAAAACAGAACTACTTCGTGGCTCAGTGGGGTCAGGGGGATTCCAAGAGATGGGTGTTATATAGGGGTAGTCATCCAGAACTCATGAACTGGACGAAAAGATATATCAATAAGGGTTTCCATTCTGTATCCCAGACTAGGCATTGACTTAGCTGTAGTGTTGAATTGAATCCTCTTACAAATCGGGAGCTCGTCCGGGATGTTTGGGTTAGATCTATCACTTGTGCAGATTAATACAGCGTGCCAGCTGACCACATACATATATCCGATATCCGGTCGGATCACCATGCTGTGTTACGCTGTAAAGCACTCCTCAAAGGAACGCTCTAAGGAAAAGGTCTGTTTTGCAAAAATAAAATATAAACTTCTGTAAGTCAGGAAGGAACTCAAATTCCAGAATGACGACCTTGGTAGATATGAAAATAGCCAGAGAACACTTCTTACATAAGCTATTTGTGAGAGGTGAGTGGAATCATCAGGACCAAACGGTCTGGTTGCAGGCAATCGCGCAACAGGTCACTGAAACAGGGTCAGATACATGGGGAGATCAGGGCCCCCTACATGTGGCCCTGAGTGAACTATACATGGCCCTGAAGGCCAAGGATGAGCACCACAAGATTGCCAGGGTAGCGGCATATTTATATTTACATATGGGAGCCATGCAGGACAAATGTGCTGAAGGCCAAGATCTGGCGAGTAGGCAACTGCTGGCACTACAGAAGGCCCAATCTGATCTGGACTCTTCTGAGCAGAGGCTGCTCTGGAGCCAGGAGTCAGAAAATGACAGCAGACGGTACATAACTAAAATAAAGGAGGATATGGATGTGCTGCAACAGGAAAAGGCGGACCAGGATACCAGATTTCTGGCCTTGCAGAAGGAGTACCAAGAAGGTTTGGACTCCCTACTGCAGAGCCAGAAAAATCTGGAGCAACAGTTAGACTTCAATAGGGCATGTGCTGAGCAGGTAGTCACCCTGCAAAGCCACCTAGAGAGGGAGAAGGCAGAGAGCAATAAACTGATTTTGAAAGACCTGGATACCCAGGCAGAGTTTGACCAGGAGCGCCAGAAAACTGGTGCCTTCCAAAGGCAAAGGGAAGACCTGGCGGCACAGATGCAGGCTCTTAGTCAGGAAAGGGATACCTTAGGCCAGGAAGTCTGCCACTTAAAAAGGAACATGGAAGAAAATCACCTGGCCCTCCAGGGACTGGGTGACCTCCAAAAAGAACACTAGAACTTGTTAGAGCTCACCAGGAAGGTGGAGGATGCTCTGGCAAGAAAGGAGCAGGCCAATAGGGACACAGCTCAGGAGGTAACCCTCCTGCAGCAAAGACTGGCCCAGTGCTCCAGGACCAATCAGGAAACGCAGAGAGAGAATGAGGCTCTCTGCCAGCACAATGATAGGCTCCAACAACAGGTAGCGATGCAGGAGAGACTGATAGAGTCTAGTAAGGCCTTAACTGAGGAACTGAAGGTGCAGACTCTTGCATTGCAACAGGGAGCAGGGGCGGATAGAGACCAGGTTCGCTGGGAAAGGGAAACTCCTGAGCATAACCTCAGGAGCCCTACTACCAGAGGCATTTATCTCTCTCAGTCCCTGGACTCTGCCACCCCCCTGTCCCCTGGTGCACATGAGCACCGGGCCACAGGGATGGCAGATTACTATCCAGCCAGAAGCATGGGGCTCATAGGCCAGTACCTCCCAGGAATGGATGGGCGGGCATCCGGGTATGGGCACCCAAGCACAGTGCAATTTAGTGGGGAACCCCAGGAGAATAGGCCCATTAAGGGCATCCTGAAAACTTCTGCCCAGTTAGGTCAGTGGGTGGGGTACCCATCAAATCCTGGCAGCAAGGAGGAATCTGAAGACTCCTCTGAACGGCGCAGGACACAGGAGACCAGGTCCCCACATTCTGCCAGCCACTCCCAGGCTCACAGAATCCGGGAAAACCTGGAAGAGCAGACAGGAACCTCTGGGAGCAGTGCCTCTGAGTCAGAGGATGAATGGACAAGGGTTACCCGAACCAAAAAGGCCAATAAGGCAAAAAGGGCCTTGCTTAAGGACCCATTGAAACAGATTAAGGAAATCAGGAGTGTCATCACGCCTTATCATAAGAACGCCAAGTACTCTGTTTGGGAACACTTGGAGCTCTATGAGCAAATGATGGAGACTTTCCATTTGAAGGACAGCAGTAGCTGCATCCAGTACGTCAAATGGACATTCTCCCCAGAATACTCCAGTTTCTTTGCGGGGCTGGAGGACCAAAATCATTTAAGATGGTCCACCTATAAGGCGGCCATCTTGAAACATTTTTCTGTTCACAGAAATCCTCAAGAGGCTCGCAAGGCAGCCTACAATTTGCAATGTGGGGAGGATCAGGCCCCACAAGAATTCGTGCAAGAACTGAAACGTGCCTTTGCGCAGACCACCAGAAGGGTGCGCACAGACAGCAAAGAATTTATTAATACTTTTTTCCATGCCTTGCCCAAATACATAATGACCCAGCTCGTGAGAGATTTTCATGAGAAAAGATCTTTAGAATGGGTCATTGAACAAGCCACCCGCATCTACGAGGTGCAGAAACCGGTGGAAAACAAAAACCAGCCCAAAAACCCCAAAACCAACAGCACCCCTGCTGCTGCCAAGGTGGCAGAGGTAAAGGTTGCCCCCGTTTTGGATTTGGAGATGGGGGGGCCTAAAAACCTATCTGCACCTAATAATGCTAGGCCCAGAAGGTCCTCGGGCCAGTCACAGACAGGGAGCCAAGGAGGCAGCCCCACAAATTGGGTCCCTCGCTCTCCTGATTATGTAAGTCCTCGTTACAAGGAAAATCGACCCATCCTGGGTTATGTGTGGACTCCTCCAGCCCAGGGGGGGGATCCAGCCAAGCACCTAACCCAGGGAACTTCCCTCCTAACTTCCCACCGGAGGGCAGAAATTCTTCAAATCCTGGGCAGAACTTTTCCCCAGGTATCCACCCAACTTCCAACCCCAAAATCATCCATCCTTCTTTCCCCAATTCCCTGAGCCCAGACAACCTAATCTGGGAGAGGGGAGGCCAAGGGTGGAGGGGTACCCAAATCTTCCCAATCCGGGATATTACCAGAGAAGGGATAGCTACCCTTCCCGGGATCAGCCCAGGGGAGAAAACAGGGCCCCGTATCAGCCTGAGCGGGTTTCCCAGTTAGAGCGCCAGGTTCAGAACATGGCACAGGAGCTGGGTCGCGTGCTAAGGGCTCAGCAGAACCCTCAGATGGGCATGCCGGCACAGAATGCACCAAACTCTGGACCTGGTGCTCCAGAGCAATGACGGGGGCAGCACCCCAATAACACACCGGTTCCCAGGGAGGAGGCACAAGGGGAAGGGGGGTGTAAAGCCTTGGAGGAAGCTTCCTTCCCAACTTGTAAACAGCCCCTGGAAAACCAGGAACCGGAAACAAAATCTCCTGCCCCTGAAAGCCCGCCTCCCAAGGAGCAGAGGGGGTAGGAGAAACAAAGGACCCAAACAGACCCACTTTGTGGAGGAGGTACAGGTCTTCCAATTTGAGGGAGCGGGATCCTCAGAGGATCCTGGGGAAAGGACCTTCTCCTTCAGAGATGGGGGAACTCCTCCCAAGGAAAAATGGGTCCCAAGGGATGCCAATTCAGACTGGGGAGATATGGAGACTGAGCTACCGCCGCCCATCATCTCATTCCAGAACCCACAATACCAAAATCCCCTGGTTCAAACCCATCCTGGTGACTGCCTCCAAAAAGGGGGGGGGGCCAGAACCGGAACCAGGGGAACCCACAATGGCTCTGATCTCCAGTTGCCAACTTTTTCTTTCAGATTCCCAAGACTCTCCACAGAATTCTGCCCAAAACTCTTCTCTAGCAATGTCCAAAACCAGAAAGTAAGCCCACCAGTTGTCCAAAAATGTGCATTATCTGTGCCCCCTTGAGGAGAAGGAGGGAAGATATTATGCCCCGGTACAAGTACAGGGGCAGGGTACCATTTTGGCACTGGTGGACACTGGATCCCAAGCTACCCTTCTGTCCAAAAGGGCCTTTGAGGAACTAAATGCAGGAAGGGGGGAAAATTACCGAATTCCTCTCACCTCTCTTCCTGGACAACTGCAGAACTTTGACGGGAAGGAAATTCCCGTTGAGGGGACTGCAGACTTGGACATTAAAATAGGGCGACACAAGGTGAAACACCCGGTCATAGTAGTGACTCCAGAGGGCACCCCTTGTTTACTAGGGAATGACCTCCTGAGAAGGTTGTCAGCCCTAATAGATTGTGTCAACAAGGTCCTCTGGACGCAGACTAGCCGACCAATAAAATTAAAACAGAGTGTCAACCATGTTAGTTTAAACGGCACATGCCACATGGTTGAACAAAAATCTGACCAAGTAGAATTCCACTTCCAGAATAACCAAATTCCAGACGTGACAGTAATAGCAGTAGGACAACAGACTGGTGATGGGGGGTCCTCTCCATTTCTGAAAATCAACCTCCCTTCCAGTTTAAGGTGGTATACCACACTGGAAGGAAACACCCCGAAATTCTATACGAATCCACAATCAGAAACTCCCACTCCTATACTCCAGAAAGATGTGAAATCAGCTCATAGCCTGGCTGATATTCAGCAAATTGGAGAGCAGTTGTTCATCCCTGTTCAGTTAAACGATGGGAAGGACTCTGTTCTCGCCCGAGTGTGTGTGAGCAACGGTAAGAGCTTCATCAGCGAAGCCATGTTCCGCCAACTCCCAAAAGTTCCAGCCATTCCCGCATTCAAACTGATAGACAAATGGGAAATGGACCTGGAAGCGCCTAATTCCAAACATCTCCTGCCAAGCAGGTGTATGCTCAAAATCTCCATTGGCAACAAGAGCATAGTCCATAATTGTTGGGTCGTGCGAGACGTCACTGCCGCCTTTTACTTAGGCAGTGACATTCTCAATCGCTTTGCCATTAGTTTGGACCTAATAAACTTCAAAGCTTGGTCCCGATTAGCGGATAATCCCATGTGCTTTGATTATCCAGAAAAAGCATTTAGGTCAGCTCAATTGCTACCTTATGCAGTTGAAATTCAGATTAAAGAGGAAGTCACCATCCCAGAAAGGACCCGACAATTCTCCCTGGAAGTGAAAATTAAAAGAGGACAACATTTGAAAAACCCTGATGCTTACATGCAGCTAAATGCTTCTCTCCAACAGCAAGGGTTGGGGGTAAACCCAACTCCATTAGTCAACATAGAACTTGACACCATTCTAATAGAGGTGGATAACAGCGACTTAAAGAGTATTACTCTAGCCGCAGGCACCATTATTGGAATGGCGGTTGATGACCGACATTTTTTCATCGATTTAGGAAATGAACTGTTAGGACCAATCCCCAAGGACTGTTTTGACAGTGACAGTGAGGAAAATACAACACCAGACAGGATTTTTACCCGCCATGGGGGGAACTTCCTGGTGTACACTTCTTGCCCTTATGGTAAGGAAGATGTGACTTGTGACTTCAGGAGGGATGAGGTGATTTTCCAGATCCATGAGGGCTGCCTTTCCCACCTGAAGCCTCCAGTCCAAATCAGCACTCTGACCAGGGACTTCTCCACCTAGCTGGAGGAGGCCGCTGAGATAGCCAAACCAGAAGTCTTTCCAGGCTTCAGGCAGATGGTGGAAGAGGGAGTCAACCTAGCTGATGCCTGTGTGACTCTGGAACAGAAGCAAAAGTTGAAACAAGTCTTCTTGGATTTCCAAGATCTCTTTGCGGTAGACTCATATGACTGTGGTCGCACCGACATCCACACAACAACAATCCCCACGGACCCTGGCATGACTCCAGTGTTTGTGAAGCAATATTGCTTGCCTCTCGCATCAATGGAGTCCCTTACTGAAATAATTAAGAACCTTGAGTCCAGGGGAATAATCCGTCCAATACACAGCACCTTCAATAATCCGGTGCTGGGAATATTGAATCCAAACGGCCAGTGGAGACTCTGTGCCGACCTCAGGGAGCTCAACAAACGGGTCCATACTTCCCGATGCCCTCTGCCCTACATTGTCCAAGGGCTGGCCCAGATCCAGGGGTCACAGGTATTCACTGCAATAGACCTGACCAATGGATACTCGACCGTGCCGGTCAGTAGGGAGGACCAATACAAGCTGGCTTTTACCTTTGGGGGCCAGCAGTATACATGGACCCGGACTCCCTTCGGATACCTCAACTCCGGCAATGAATTCAACATTTTCCTACATAAGGCCATGCCCGACCTGGGTGCGAGGGGTAACCTGGCTTAGGTAGATGATGTCATCATCAAAAGTTCATCTGTGGAAGAACACATAGCGGAGATCCGTTATGTTCTGACCCAGTTGAGGGCCGCCGGAGCAAAACTTTCCTTTCAGAAAGCACAGTGGTGTATAACCCGTGTTAATTTCTTGGGGCATGAGATTACTCCTCAGGGTCTCTGTCCCCAGGAAAAGAAAGTGGAAGCACTTCAGAAACTGAAAGACCCCGCAACTCTGCGGGAACTAAGGAGCCTCCTTGGACTGACTAATTACAGCAGAAAGTTCATTGAGGGCTACGCAGAGATCACCAGACCCCTGATTCATCTCCTGAAGGGGGGGGTGGCAAGTGGGAATGGGGTCCAGAACAAGCCGAGGCGGTAAAACAACTCAAGAGAAGCCTCTCACAAACGCCTTGCCTAGCATACCCTGTCAGAAACAAGGAGTTCTTCCTGGAGACGGGGTTCTCTAATACGTGCTTGACGGCGGTATTATACCAAAAGCATGACAAGGTCAATAAAGTAATCTCCTATGCAAGCAAAACTTTATCCTCTGTGGAGGAAAAATTCAATGATTGTGAGAAGGCACTCCTGGCAACGGTGTGGGCATTGAAGAATTACCGCCCGTTTATCCAGGGGAAACACATCATAGTGGAGACTCCACACCAGCCTCTGCAATATCTCCAAAGTGACAGAATCCGGGCCGGAAATGTGAGTAATTCCCGAATTACTTCCTGGATTCTGTCAATGCAGGGCTTTCCTGTGGAGGCCCGATATGGCCAAAACAAGAAGAGTCCCCTCGCGCAAGGTCTGGCTGACTTGCATGATTGTGCCAGAGAAAACTGTCTCGAGGACGAAAGTCTAAAAATCAAGGACAACATGGAGGCATACCTTAATTCCCCACACAAAGTCTTTGAAGAGGACAAGTGTGAGGGAATGCCCACTGTCTATGTGGATGGATGCTCTTACCATGTTGACAACAACGGGGAGAAAGAACTGGTGGCCGGCGTAGGGAGTGCATGGGTGAATGAGTTCCCAGAACCCTCCGCTGGATACAAAATTGGTCCCCGAAGTAGTCAGGTGGCAGAATTGATGGCTGTGCATCAGGCCATCCTCACTGCTGTCCAGCATCAACTCCACAAACTGGTCATAATCAGAGATTCGGATTATGTACGGAACAGGTTCGTGGAGCACCTGGTTAATTGGAAAACCAGAGGCATGTTATGTGCTAATAACAAACCCTTGAAACATGAGAAGTTGATCCAAAACATTGATGATCTGGTCACCTCGAATAAGATGACCATCTATTGGAAAAAGATCAAGGGTCATTCCAAAGTAGAGGGACCAGACAAAACTGGAAATGACTTAGCTGATCAGCTGGCCAAAACCGGGGCCATCCAAGGGGATCTAATAGAAATAGAGTCCCTGTTGGGGGAAATCCAGGTCACTGCTATCACTATGTCCCAGACAAATGCTCACAATGATCTGTCAACTGCCCAATGGAGCAAGGAGACCCCTGATGCTGATTTGATTACCGCTCAGAAGGGGGATCCAATAATTGGTAAATTTTACCAACACATTGAGGACCCTGAGAACTTTCCCCTGACGGATACCAATTACAACGGGAAAGAGGACCTTAGAGTGTTGATGAAATGTCCAAAAATGTTCCGGATCCAAGACGGTTTGTTGGTAAGGAAATCCAAAGCTGGCCACGATCAGTGGGTGGTTCCTACCTCATTCCAAAGCCTGAGGTTAAGTCACGCCCATGATGCGGCAACCGCCGGTCATAGGGGGTTTCACACAACACTGGAAATCTTAAGAGAGGTTGCATACTGGCCACACATGGGCCAGGACCTCAACCAATACTTGAAGGGTTGTTTTGTGTGTGCACAATTTCAGCTAACATCCCTCACACACCGGGCGCCTCTCCAAAAGAGGGGGATGACACTGCCATGGTCAGATTTACAAATCGACTTCGTAGGCCCTGTGATTCACTCGTCTAGAGGAAATAAGTACATGTTGACTGTGACATGCTTGTTTACCAAGTGGGTGGAATGTCTCGCAGCCCCAAATTGCAAAGCAGAAACAGCAGCTGCCCTGATGATTAACCACATCTTTTCCCGTTTTGGTCTACCTCAAAGGATTGAGTCAGACAGAGGTAGCCACTTCACCAGTGAAGTAATGACAAAGATGTGGGAGATACTGGGGGTCAAGAGAAAGCTACACATTGCTTACAGGCCAGCTTCTTCTGGGGCAGTAGAGAGATATAACCGAACCATTGTGAGCATATTAAAGAAGTTTGTGGCAGATTCTGGGCCAAGTTGGGATATCCGATTACCTCGGGTCCTAATGGCCATCAGATCTACCCCTTCATCTGCAACCAAAATGTCACCATTTGAGTTGATGACTGGACGCAAGATGGTGCTTCCTCAGCATTTGCTCTACAGAACCCAAGAGCAAACGTTGATAAATGCCTCCACAACTCATGAGTATATGGAGAATTTAAGGAAAGACCTTCAGCATGCTTTTGCCTATGCTCACCGGAATCTAGAAAGATCAGCTGAGAGTATGAAGACCCACTATGACCTGAAAACTTCCAGGAAGGAATATCAGGTGGGGGACCGGGTCTATCTATACAATTTGCAAAGGAACCAGGCCAAGCAGCGAAAATTCTTGCCTACATGGAAGGGACCCTTTGAGATTATAGACAGGATCTCCCCTGTGGCCTACAAGATCTGCATCCCCAAAGGCGGTTTGGCAGAGGGGGAAGACAAGTGGGTCCATATAAACCAGTTCAAGTGTTGCCATCCCAGGCACACTTTGCAGCAACTGGAGGAGTCCTCGGTAATCCTAGAGGGTACTGTCTCAGATTAATTCAGTTCTAGCTTAAAATATCCTACATATCGCCTATCAAATTCTGAGTTTCTCAATGTGGGTGTTTTCGTTTTTGAATGCAAAAAGAAATGTGCATGTTCATATGTTTTGACTATAAATTTATATGCCACCCCACTATATCAATGGTGGGGGAAAAATGTCTATGAATAGGTATTGCCGCTCTTCTTTTGTCGTCCTAGGAGAAAGAAAACCTTGAGACTGGCCAGGGAGGACGATCCGGAGACCGGGAGCAGAGACGCAAGGGGCCCGGGGTACCGCCCAATCTTCCCATCAGGTCCTGCGAGGAGAACCGATCGATCCGACCGGATGGAGAAAAAGATGCTGAACTGTGCCATCTATTGGAAGAAGATGAGGAAACATCCCAGATCTTGCGAGTTCCATCAGTGAAACAGAATGGCCATCGCAAGAGGGGGGCTTGTGGGATGTTTTTACCCATGCATCCGAGCCCTACCACAAAAACTGTGCAGTACTGGCATTGAAAACATCATGATGGTCAGAGCTTCCCAGAAAATGCCCAGGGAAATGCATGAAGAATAGGCTGCCACCCATTTTTACCGATGTTATGGGCACAGAACGGCACTGCCTAAAACCACCATTGGACTACCCACACAGTAGCCTGAGACCATTGGGAATGGCAATGCTGATTGCCAAAAGCAACCTAGAACTGTGGGGAATTCATTTTCTTAAATCCCAAAAATGGTTGCATTACCAGTACTCACCACTATCAGAAAGCCAGCGTTTTAAAACCACCAGACTTTTGTGTAAAACTGAATCAATGAACCCAAAGCAGGCCAAAGAAAGACTTACTGAGAGGTAGATACAATGTAAAGTTATATTCTGAAGTGACTTGAAGGTTTATAACAAAACTGGCTGAGCTGTGGATTTCAGCAGTTTAAGTAAATTTGGAGTGAAAGACAGTAAAAATCTAAATGTTTAAAAGAAATGAGTGACCTACTTTTGAGTGTCACATAGGTTGCAATTGTTTAAATGTCATAGTTTTAAACTTAGAATCAGCATTCTAGCTGCATGGTTAAAAACTGGAAGTTTGATTTGGACAGGAAAACTGGCAGCCAAAGAGACATTTAGCTGAGGCCTGGCTTAAAAAGAGAGGGAATTTTGCCCACCAGCTACCCCCGACAGGAGTTGAGACTTGCACAACAGCTGTGTTCCCAGGCCTAGCTGCCTTTTGCTGTTCCCACCAAAAGGGATATGACACTTCTCTGATTGAATTACCTGGGCTCTGCAGGAAATTGAACAAAGCCCTGTCCTGACTCAGGCAAATGTTTTATTAGGGGGGTCGTAAAAGTGGCTTCCTCCTGGAAGGAAAGGGGAGGAGCACTGCCTGTGAGAGCAAGCTGGCTTGGCAGAACTGGAAAAACCAGAAATTCAACCTTGTGCTGGGGGGAAACCACACCCCTTTGGGGCCAGAACATAAATCTAAAAAGATGGATCATTCATAGAGTGGACTTGTGAAAATGTTATAAGTGATAGCATTATTCTTGTGATTTTTCGGTGCACATTTGAAGACGTGTTAGGACCCGGTGGTATGTTCAGGGGGGTTTTTAGCGGAAAAGAGGATATTACTCTAAATGTATGTATGTTAAAAATCTGACACTCCACCACCTAATGCCCACATGCTTTGCGAACATTTGTGTAAATGCGGGGACAAATCCAATATTGGTAACCCGACCAAAAAGTGAAATATGTTGCCATTTTTGAACCCAAGCTCCTAGAAACGACAGAATTGGAACAGGGGCTACCATCAGTAAATGCATGATGTGTGTATGCAATGCCAAACAACTGTCTATCGGGGAAGTATGTATTTGGATCAAATATAGATTGTGTGTAATTTGACAGGGGAGTGTCCTTTCTACAGGCCATATAATGACATCGCTCTGACACTCCACTTCTTTTCCCCAATCAAGAGAGAAAGGAAAGCTTGACCAATGGGCAGTTGAGAGAGGGGCTGGCTAGTGATGCTGCACACACACCCACTTTCAAAACACATAAAAGCAGACAGTCAGGACAGATAGAGACATTCAATTCCATTTGCTGCGGAGCATGCTGATCGACGACTCCACATCCAGAGATCCAGACTTCAAATCCATCAATCTCCAGAACCTGTAGCAGTACCTAGAAAGCAGAGCAGTATCCAGAATCCAGAGAGGCTAGACCAGCAGAGCAGAGCTGACCCAGACCGCTGTTAGCAGAACCAGAGAGCTGACCCAGATCACTGTGAAGTGCCGAGACCAGACCGGAGTGCAGTCCAAAACCTGACCAGATCCGTGGCGAGGCCTATTTCTAAATATATTGTGAGTACCTAGCAGAACTGTGCAGAACCAATCTCTTAGTAAAATAATATAGTTCAATCTATTTTAATCTAACCAGAACTGCCTCCTAACTGTCACCTGTCATTTGCAAAGCTGTCACCTGTCATTTTCTATTTGCAAGCTGTAACCTGTCGCTTTGAACTTTTAAAATTTCAAATCCGAAAAACTACCTTTATTTAATCGTCCGTATCTCTGGAACCGTTAAGGCTAGGAACTTGGTTTAACTTTCCTCTGGAAGCTTAGAATCCCAGCTTTTCAACAAGCCTAGAACCGACTCCTCATATCGTTGCCGTAATCACGATTCTCGCACTCGCGAATTTTACCGCGATTTGCAATTTGGTTAAAAATCCAGCCACGTGTGAAAACAGCAGCTTCATTGCTTTCCTTTGCTAAAAATTCGTTTAACCTGCTAGTTACTCCTAGATCCTTGCTAAAGTGAGCCTGAACTCATCCCAAGTATATTTCACTCACCCTGAACCTCCTGAAGGGAATTAAAAGCATTTCAGCATATTTCACACTGCATTGTCACCATATTCAAAGCATTTTGCCTGTGTTTCAAAACTCCTATCTGTTGTATAAGCTGCTGGGGGGGAATTGAACTGAATTCTATTTGATTGCATTCCTAAGAACTGTGTCATCTTCATCTCTTTACATTGCATAAAAGGGGGGGTGAATTGTCCAAGAAAGTGATTACATTGTCTTTTGCTGAAATCCTATCAAGTTATTTTCTGTACTGCATTTCATTCCACATTGCATCCATTTGAAACCATAAAAGTATTGTTGCTATCGTATCCATCCTATAACCACTCATCATTGATTATAAAGAAGTGTGCTAGTGCCGGACTATCCATTATTGATTACTGCTCAGATTAAGTGTGATATTCAATTATTAATTTATTATAAAGTGTGATATATATATATTGTTTAAATTATCAAATAAACCGTTTAAATCTGCAAAACAGAACTACTTTGTGGCTCAGTGGGGTCAGGGGGATTCCAAGAGAGGGGTGTTATATAGGGGTAGTCATCCAGAACTCATGAACTGGACGAAAAGGTATATCAATAAGGGTTCCCATTCAGTATCCCAGACTAGGCATTGACTTAGCTGTAGTGTTGAATTGAATCCTCTTACAGGAGGGGGGCTCTAGTTTGTGCCTTGTACCACCACGCCCGTTGTAGGAGAGGGAGTCTAAAAATAGGCAAAAGTAAAATTAGAACGTCGTGTGTCTATGCAACCAGTTGGAAGCATGGAATGTGTGGATTTATCATACCTGTGTTGTATTACTTCTGTGCCTCGGTGTGCGTAGTTTGTCTATGGTGACTTCAGTGTGCCAAGGTTTGAGGCTGTCATAGCCTGTAGAGCAGAGGATCCGAGTTGATCTTGGTTTTTCTGCAAGAAGTGGGAACACACTTAAGGTGAATGCCCTTGGATTTTTAGCTGACTGTGATTTACAAAGTTCATCAGTTCTGCTGCTATACTATGGGTGTTTACACCCGTGCATTTATGCTCAAATAGATATATTATCCTATTGGGTAGTGTAGTCTATACTAAGAAAAGCCTCTGGAGGCCAGGGTCTCAAAGTGCGCCTATTGGGTAGTGTAGGCTATGCTAAGAAAATGCTGAGTCTTACACGGCACCCGGTACGGCGCGTTTTAGTATTCTATAAGTGGAGTGAACGGATCGTCTGTATATCATAGTTCTGGCAAAAGTGCTTATCTAAATGGGAGTCCCTGTCCACTGAGCTAGGCGGGCTCGTGGATCGTGCTGCAGAGTGTTTGCAACAGCGCTTACCTGCTTGTGTTCAGTTCCGCGGGGAGCTGCATACTTCGAAGGGAAGTGCGGCGGTGACTGCGCATGCGTGATGGCAGAAACAGTGTCCCTCGCATGTTTATGTTTGATTGTAAGCCGCGATGGTTGCTGGGCAATGGCGCGTTGTGTGCCATAGTGTCATGCTGACGTGGCTGATGGTGATAGGTGTTTCCTGGCTGGGTGTGAGAGGTGTCCACCAGTCTGGAACTCGGGCCAGCGATTGCTCGCTGTGCTACCAGGCTAGGGACCTGTGCCTGCTAATCTCCTGACGGACACAGCGGTCCAATTTGAAACCAAATTGGGACACAGCCCATTGATGATTTGATAGGATCGGGTGTCTTTAAATACAGTAGTTCCTGTGGACATATATATTTCAAACGATGAACCGTACATATTTCAGATGATGAACACAATGGTATGAATTCACAATACATTCTCAAAACTCCCCATATATGATTTTACTCAATTCTGCGCCTCGTGTATATTGGTACATATGGTTAACATATTGCGTGCCTACAGATCAGGTAATGTGCTAGGCATATTGATTATGTAACTAATCCATATAACACCAGAGGTTGACTGTCAACCTCTGCACCATTGGAGAGAATGGTGCTTCGCATGTCGCCAGAGAATCCAACTGCCAGTGGCAGGTATTACAATGTGTAGCGTTTAAGAGCAGCAACACATTCAGATGGTATCAGCTAATATTATCCCCATATATATGGTTGCCGTAAATAATATCGCCGGGAAAAGGTCGTGGCGATATTATATGGGTGACCATATATATGGGGACAGGAGCAAAAAAAAATTAACAAAAAACATTAAAAAAAAAAATGTTCCATGCAATAATGTCGCCACAAAAAACGGCCATTTTTCGGCAATATTTTTGCGTGGTGAGATTTTTGTGGCGACATTATTACATGGAACCATTCAGACGAACCCTTCTGCTGGCACGAGGCACGGATCTGGCACACGTCTTCATCCTTCTCCTTGGCCTCCTCTGCAGGAGAATGTTACTTGCTCACAAATAAGCTGAAGACTCTGCACAGGGTTTTACTTTTTCAATGCGTGTCCCACTGGATACACTATACTAGTTATTGCTAACAGTTCATGTCACTTCATAGTTTATTTCGGGATATGAACCTGTGAAGCTACTACAAAGTACAGAGTAAACACGAAAACCCAATGAAAAACCCAGAAAAAACATATCTAAGTATAAAAACATAGTTCAGGATCCCGAATCTATTACTGAAACTAACACGGTTAGTTAAACAATATGATATGATATGATAGGTTGTTTATAACGCCTGTGTTGCTCCATGTCGTCCTGTTTCCAAGTCGAGCACGCTGCCGCTGAGCTATCCTCCTGGGGCATGATTAACACATAAAAAAATAGCTGTGAATGGGCAGACGAAATAACACGCAAATAAAACAATAATAATAAACACTTGCAGACTACCTTAATTATAAAGAAGAATGCTGTCCAGGAAGGTCGATGGATTATATGCATTTATGTTTATATAATTCCCTTGTTGTAAGCCCTTGGAGCTACACTTAAAAACATGTATGAATCCCAGGCGACAATCAGTTTTAAGTGAACCATTGTGAGGCCACCCTGCGGGAAACCTCTCGGCTTGAGTAATGATAGTAGAGTTCAAGCACGTATTCCTGTGTACTTGGGGCAGGACAATTGGAAGTGCATTTCTGACTTGGGTTGACTGTGTTGTTTTATTTTTCCCAAAGCCCCAATGTGTAACCTACTGGCGGGACACCAGACCTAGAGCATGTCCAATGTCTTATTATAAACTAAGCTGGAATCCAATGCAAGTATCCCCCAGGCTCCCAAATTAGTTCATTCAATACTACACCCTGTTCGGCACTTTTCCTAGTTCTGTTCTCTGTTCTCACTATTATGAGCTGCAAATAGCAGTGTCTGCCAGAGACGTATTTAGGGATAGAGGAAAGCAAATGCAACTGATTGGTTGATCATGCACGGAACACGTCTGATGTGAGCAAGTCCAGGGATTCTCAATGTACAATCTCTCCCCTATTAGTCCATCATAATGATGTGCATAAAAAGAGCACGAAGACTGCCGAATGGATAGCCATGAACATAGGGGTCTAGATTTTACTTAAATATTATGATATGATAGTTTATTTATATAGCGCCTCTACACCATGTGTTTCAAAGCACTTCAAGGCAAGGGAGGGAACAAGGGAAAATACAATGACATTCTTACAGGCCATGAACAGTAAGGAGGTGAAATTAACTATCGTACTTGGCCTGATGACATTTCAGATAGTGCAAGAGCTAAGCCATAGATAAGGAAGGGAGTGGGAGAGTGGGAAGGAAATGGAGACAGACAGGTGACTACCGTACTAGGCCTGACGACATTTCTGGTAGAGCCGGAGGAAAACAAAAGGTGAGGGAGAAGGGTGAAGAAAGGGAGGGGAGGAACAAAACAAGCGACTATCATACTAGGCCTGATGTCATTTCAGATAGTGCTGGAAGGGGGGAGGGGATGTTACAGGACATGAACAGTAACATAAGGGGGATCAGGACGGGTGACCTAACAGGCGTTTCAGGAACTTTGTTTCCTTTCTTTGAACTGTTGCGTGTAGCTTGAATGCACTAATGTATGCATCCCGGAGCCCAATCATCCTAGGTCTGGTTTGATAAATGTGGAAGATAGCGTTACCTCATTGTTTACTCGGGTGGCACCTTGAACGCCTGTGAGCATCATTCACCTGTGGTATCACTAAACATTGCTTGGTCACAGGCCAAAGGGAAGACATTCATTTGTTAAAATTGCTCTAAGTTCAGCAAACCCTTTCACTCGTTCCAATTGCATAGCTTCATAATAGAAACACATTTTCAGAATCAAGTAGACAGCTACTGTTAGATGAGAGATCAATGAAGGACAAGTACATTGGGTTATGCAACAGGTGGTAATAATTGGCCACATGCAGAAATAGATTTAGAATGTGTTCAGCTGTGCCTCTTCCTTCACCGAAGTCCCATTGAGTCTATAGTAAGACCTGGTCCAGTTTCGCCCAAAGGCAAGTCTCACATGCATTAACCCACCAAAAATCTTGAATGAAGCGCTAAGGAGGGATAATGGGTGTTAGGGAGTGTGTTATTTGTGTGTCCCTCTTCTTAAACGTAGCCACTATATGAGTACTCCCACCAACTGGAAGGTAAAGAGCTTGTCACCCAGATTAGATTTAAAATGCTGGTTAATACTGGATTAGAAAAGTTTACATTTAGTGTAAAATGACCCCATGGGTCAGCATCAGGGCCAGTACTTGTATGAGCAGCCTGGCTGTTGACGACTTGGGCTACATCCACTATAGTGAATTCATAGTCAGTTGTCCAAATAAAAGTACTTGATCCAAGGGGGTCTCAAAGATCTTCAAACATCTGTAGGTTCCAGGAGTTATAGATATCAGAATCAAACACAAACCTGTGGGATGTATTTACCCATGCATCCGAGCCCTACATCAAAACTGTGCAGTACTGACATGAAAACATCATGATGGCCAGAGCTTCCCAGAAAATGCACAGGGAAATGCATGAAGAATAGGCTGCCACTCATTTTTGCCGATGTTACGGGCACAGAAGGACACTGCCTAAAACCACCATTGGACTACCCACACGCAGTAGTCTGAAACCATTGGGAATTCTGAAGTGACTTGAAGGTTTATAACAAGACTGGCTTAGCTGTGGATTTCAGCAGTTTAAGTAAATTTGGACTGAAAGACACTACAAATCTAAATGTTTAAAAGAAATGAGTGACCTACTTTGAGTGTCACATAGGTTGCAATTGTTTAAATGTCATAGTTTTGAACTTAGAATCAGCATTCTAGCTGCATATGTGAAAATGTTTAGTTTTATTTGAATGCAGAAACTGGGGAACAAAAAGTGACATTTTATCTGAAACTGGCTTAAAGAGATTCCAATTCTGCCTGGCAACTACCCCCATCAGGAGTGAAACTTGAGTCACAGCTGTGTTCCCAGGCCTAGCTGCCCTTTTGCTGCTCACACCAAAAGGGATATGACACTTCCCTGATTGAATTACCTGGGCTCTGCAGGAAATTGAACAAAGCCCTGTCCTGACTCAGGCAAATGTTTTATTGGCAGGAGTCGTAAATGGTCGTAAAAAGTGGCTTCCTCCTGAAGGAAAGGGGAGGAGCACTGCCTGTGAGAGCAAGCTGGCTTGGCAGAACTGGAAAAACCAGAAATTCAACCTTGTGCTGAGGGTAAACCACACCCCTTTGGAGCCAGAACATAACTTTAAAAAGATGGATCACTCATAGTACGGACATGTGAAAATTTTATAAATGACACCATAATTCTTGTGATTTTCCTGCCCACATTTTAAGAGGTTTTTCGACCCGGTGGCATGTTCAGGGGGGTTTTAGCGGAAAAGTGGATATAACTCTAAATGTATGCATGTTAAAAATCTGAAACTTCATCAGTTAATGTCCATACTCCCTGCGCACATGTATGTAAAGTTGGGTCAATGTCAGAAATTGAAAAATCAGTTAAAAAGTCAATTATGTGCCATTTCTGAATGCAAGCTCTTAGAAACAACAGATTTGGACAGAGACATGGCTAAATTCAGCCACACCATGTATATGTAATTTCAAGCAACTGTGTAACTGTGAAATATGTCTTTTGATCATATATAGATTTGGGTGCACAGATGACAGGAGGAGTGGACTTTCTGCAGGCTGTAAAATGACATCATTCTGACACAACCTAGCTCCCCCAATCAAATGAGAAATGGAAGTTTGACCAATTAGAAGCTGAGAGAGAGGTAGGGTCAGTGATGCTAGAACACACCCACATTCTAAACACATAAAAGCAGACAGACAGGACAGATAGGGACTTTCAAATCCATTTGCAGCTGGAAGCTCTGCCGGGAAAATCCATACTTTACCTCCATCAAACCTCCAGAGAGACAAACTAGAGACTTCAAATCCATCAATCTTCAGAATCCAGAGAGAGAGCAGACCCAGGCCAATGTTAGCAGAACCAGAGAGAGCTGACCCAGATCACTGTGAAGTGCAGAGACCAGAGGCGAGTTTAAAACCTGACCAGATCCATGGCGAGGCCCATTTCACTCAAGAATATAGTGTGAGTACCTAGAAAACTGTGCAGAACCAATCTCCTAGTTAAAATAATATAATTCAATCCTATTTTAATCTAAGTAGAACTGTCTCCTAACTGTCACCTGTCATTTGCATAGCTGTCACTTGTCATTTTCTAGTTGCAAGCTGCACTTGTCTTTTTGAGCTTTTAAAATTTCAAATCTGAAAAACGACCTTTATTCAATCGCACATATCTCCGCAACCGTTTGTGCTAGAGACTTGCAGTAACTTTCATCTGAAAGTTGAGAATCTAAGCTTTTAATCGCACTAAGAACCGCATTCCTACCCCCTATAGTTTTGCCGTAATCGCGGAACACGCATCCGCGAATTTTACCGCGATTTGCACATTTCTCCTCGTGTGAAAACAGCAGTTTGCTTGCCTTCCATTTGCCAGAAATTCGTTTAACCTGCTAATCATTCCTGAATCATTGCAAGAGTGAGCCTGAGCTAATATTAACTAGATACCACTCACCCTGAACCTCTGAAACGGAATTAAAAGCATTTTAGCATACTTTTCACTGAATTGCCAGCACATATCAAAGCAATTTGGGCCTGTATTTTCAAACTTCTGTAGTCTAAGCTTGCTGGGGTGAACTGAATTACAGTTGATTGCATTTCTGAGAACTGTGTGCTTCCTTCCATTTCCTTGCATTGCATCAAGGGGGGGAGGGGATTGCCAGAGAAAAGTGATTACATTGTTTTTTTGAAATCATATTGAGTATTTTCTATACTGCATTTCATTCCACCTTGCATCCATTGGAAACCATAAAAGTATTGTTGCTATCTTATCCATCCTATAACCACTCATCATTGATTATAAAGAAGTGTGCTAGTGCCAGATTCTCCGTTGTTAATCTTTATCATATCAGATTAAGTGTGATATTCAATTATTAATTTATTATAAAGTGTGATATAAAGTGTGATATATATATCTATATTGTTTAAAGTCTCAAATAAACCTTTTAACTTGCAAAACAGAACTACTTCTTGGCTCAGTGGGGTCAGGGGGATTCCAACAGAGGGGTGTTATATAGGGGTAGTCATCCAGAGCGCATGAACTGGACATAAAGGTATATCAATAAGGGTTTTCATTCAGTATTATAGATTAGGCGTTGACTTAGCTGTAGTGTTGAATTGAATCCTCTTACAAATTGGGGGCTCGTCCGGGATGTTGGGTTAGATCTATCGCTTGTGCAGATTAATACAGTGTGCCAGCTGACCAGATACACATATCCGGTCGGATCACCACGCTGTGTTACGCTGTAAAGCATTCCTCAAAAGGGACACTCCAAGAAAAGTTCTGTTCTGCAAAAATAAAATACTAACTTCTGTAAGTCAGGACAGAGACCAATCTCTAGAATGACGACCTTAGTAGACATGAAAATAGCCAGAGAGCACTTCTTACATAAGTTATTTGTGAGAGGTGAGTGGACTCACCAGGACCAAACAGTCTGGTTGCAGGCCATCACGCAACAGGTCACTGAAACAGGGTCAGATATATATAGAGATCAGGGTCCATTACATGTGGCCCTGAGTGAACTATACATGGCCCCTAAGGCCAAAGATGAACACGACAAGATTGTTAGGATAGCGGCATACCTGTACCTATATATGGGAGACATGCAGGGTAGATGTGCTGAAAGCCAAAATCTGGCAAATAGGCAACAGATGGCGTTAGAGAAGGTCCAATCTGATCTGGCCTCTTCTGAGCAGAGGCTGCAGAGGAGCCAGGAGTCAGAAAATGATAGTAGGCAATATATCATTAAAATAAAAGAGGATATGGGCATCCTACAACAGGAAAAGACAGACCAGGATACCAGATTTCTGGCCTTGCAGAAGGAGCACCAAGACAGTTTGAACTCCCTACTGCAGAGCCAGAAAAAGCTGGAGCTACAGATCAATTTCAACAGGGCATGCACAGAGCAGGTAGCCACCCTGCAAATCCAACTAGACAGAGAGAAAGAGGAGAGCAATAAACTGATCCTGAAAGACCTGGATACCCAGGCAGAGTTTGATCAGGAGCGCCAGAAAGCCGGCGCCTTCCAAAGGCAAAGGGACGACCTGGCGGCGCAGATGCAGGCTCTTAGTCAGGAAAGAGACACTTTAGGCCAGGAAGTCTGCCACTTAAAAAGGAAAATGGAAGAAAATCACCTGGCCCACCAGGGACTGGGTGACCTCCAAAAAGAACACCAGAACTTGTTAGAGCACACCAGGAGGGTGTAGGATGCTCTAGCAAGAAAGGAGCAGGCCAATAGGGACACAGCTCAGGAGGTAACCCTCCTGCAGCAAAGACTGGCCCAGTTCTCCAGGACCAACCAGGAAGCACAGAGGGAAAATGAGGCTCTCTGCCAGCACAATGAGAGGCTCCAGCAACAGGTAGCGATGCAGGAGAGACTGATAGAGTCCAGTAAGGCCTTAACTGAGGAACTGAAGGCACAAATGCAGGCTCTTGCATTGCAACAGGGAGCAGGGGCGGATAGAGATGAGGTTCGCTGGGAAATGGAAACTCCGGAGCATAACCTCAGGAGCCCTAGTACCAGAGGCCCTCATACCTCTCAGTCCCTGGACTCTGCCACCCCCATGTCCCCTGGCGCACGTGAGCACAGGACCACAGGGATGGCAGATTACTATCCAGCCAGAAGCATGGGGCTCATAGGCCAGTACCACCCAGGAATGGAGGGGTGGGCATCCGGGTATGGGCACCCAAGTACAGTACAGTTCAGTGGGGAACCCCAGGAGAGGGGGCCCATTAAGGGCATCCTGAAAACCTCTGCCCAGTTAGGTCAGTGGAGGGGGTACCCATCAAATCCTGGCAGCAAGGAGGAATCTGAAGACTCCTCTGAACTGCGCAGGACACAGGAGACCAGGTCCCCACATTCTGCCAGCCATTCCCAGGCTCGCAGAATCCGGGAAAACCTGGAAGAACAGACGGGAACCTCCGGGAGCAGTGCCTCTGAGTCCGAGGATGAATGGACAAGGGTTACCCGAACTAAAAAGGCCAATAAGGCAAAAAGGGCCTTGCTAAAGGACCCCTTAAAACAGATTAAGGCAATCAGGAGCGTCATCACGCCTTACCATAAGAACGCTAAGTATTCTGTTTGGGAGCACTTAGAGCTGTTTGAGCAAATGATGGAGACTTTCCATTTGAAGGACAGCCAAAGCTGTATTCAATATGTAAAGTGGACCTTCTCCCCGGAATACTCCAGTTTCTTTGCGGGGCTGGAGGACCAAAATCATTTAAGATGGTCCACCTATAAGGCGGCCATCCTGAAACATTTTTCTGTTCACAGAAATCCTCAAGAGGCTCGCAAGGCAGCCTACAATTTGCAATGTGGGGAGGATCAGGCCCCACAAGAATTTGTGCAGGAGTTAAAGCGTGCTTTTGCACAGACCACAAGAAGTGTGCGCACGGATAGCAGAGAATTTATTAATACGTTTTTCCATGCCTTGCCCAAATATATCATGACCCAGCTCGTGAGGGATTTTCACGAGAAAAGATCTTTAGACTGGGTCATTGAACATGCTACCCGGATCTATGAGGTGCAGAAACCGGTAGATAGCAAAAATAATGCCCAGAAAAACCCCAAAGCCAACAGCACCCCTGCTGATGCCAAGGTGGCAGAGGTAAAGGTCACTCCCGTTTTGGATTTGGAGATGGGGGGGCCTAAAAACCTACCTGCACCTAATAATGCTAGGCCCAGAAGGTCCTCGGGCCAGTCACAGACAGGGAGCCAGGGAGGCAGCCCCAATGGGGTCCCTCGCTCTCCTGACTATGTAAGTCCTCGCTACAAAGGTAACAGTCCAATCCTGGGTTATGTGTGGACTCCCCCAGCCCAAGGGGGGGGATCCAACCGAGCACCGAACCGAGGGAACTTCCCTCCAAACTTCCCACAGGAGGGCAGAAATTTACCAAACCCTGGGCAGAACTTTTTCCCCAGGTATCCACCCGACTTTCAGCCCCAAAACCATCCATCCTTCTTTCCCCAATTCCCTGAGCCCAGACCACTGAATCCGGGAGAGGGGAGGCCAAGGGTGGAGGGGTACCCAAATCTTCCCAACCCGGGGTATTACCAGAGGAGGGACAGCTACCCTTCCCGGGAGCAGCCCAGGGGAGAAAACAGGGCCCCGTATCAGCCTGAGCGGGTTTCCCAGTTAGAGCGCCAGGTTCAAAACATGGCGCGGGATCTGGGTCACATACTGAGGGCTCAGCAGAACCCTCAGATGGGCGTGCCGGCGCAGAACGCACCCAACTCTGGACCTGGTGCTCCAGAACAATGACGGGGGCAGCACCCCGATAACTCACCGGTTCCCAGGGAGGAGGCACAAAGGGAAGGGGGGTGTAAAGCCTTGGAGGAAGCTTCCTTCCTCACTTGTAAACAGCCCCTGGAAACCCAGGAACCGGAAACAAAATCTCTTGCCCCTGAAAGTCTGCTTCCTAAGGAGCAGAGGGGGGGGTAGGAGAAACAAAAGACCCAAACAGACTCAGTTTGAGGAGGAGGTACAGATCTTCCAATTTGAGGGAGAGGGATCCTCAGAGGATCCTGAGAAAAGGATCTTCTCCTTCAGAGAGGGGGGAACTCCTCCCAAGGAAAAATGGGTCCCTAGGAATGCAAATCCAGACTGGGGAGATGTAGAGACTGAGCTACCGCCGCCCACCATCTCATCCCAGAACCAACAGCCAGAAAATCCCCGGGTTCAAACCCATACTGGGGACTGCCTCCAAAAAGGGGGGGGCGGCCCAGAACTGGAACCAGGGGAACCCACAATGGCTCTGATCTCCAGTTGCCAAATTTTTCTTTCAGATTCCCAAGACTCTCCACAGAATTCTGCCCAAATCTCTTCGCTAGCAATGTCCAAAACCAGAAAGTTAGCCCACCAGTTGTCCAAAAATTTACATTACCTGTGCCCCCTTGAGGAGAAGGAGGGAAGATATTATGCCCCGGTACAAGTACAGGGGCAGGGTACAATCTCGGCACTGGTGGACACTGGATCTCAAGCTACCCTTCTGTCCAGAAGGGCCTTTGACGAACTGAATGCAGGAAGGGGAGAGAATTACCAAATTCCTCTCACCTCTCTTCCGGGACAACTACAGAACTTTGACGGGAAGGAAATTCCCGTTGAGGGGACTGCAGACTTGGACATTAAAATTGGGCGACATAAATTGAAACACCCGGTCATAGTTGTGACCCCGGAGGGCACCCCTTGTTTACTAGGGAATGACCTCCTGAGAAGGTTGTCACCCCTAATAGATTGTGTAAACAAGGTCCTCTGGACCCAGACTAGCCGACCAATAAAATTAAAACAGAGTGTCAACCATGTTAGTTTAAACGGCACATGCCACATGGTTGAACAAAAATCTGACCAAGTAGAATTTCACTTCCAGAACAACCAGATTCCAGACGTGACAGTAATAGCAGTAGGACAACAGACTAGTGATGGGGGGTCCTCTCTATTTCTGAAAATCAACCTTCCTTCCAGTTTAAGGTGGTATTCCACGCTGGAAGGAAACACTCTGAAATTCTATACCAATCCACAATCTGAAACTCCCACTCCTATAGTCCAGAAAGATGTGAAATCAGCTCAGAGCCTGGCTGATATTCAGCAAATTGGAGAGCAGTTGTTCATCCCTGTTCAGTTAAATGACGGGAAGGACTCTGTTCTCGCTCGAGTGTGTGTGAACAACGGTAAGAGCTTCATCAGCGAAGCCATGTTTCGCCAACTCCCAAAAGATCCAGCCATTCCCACCTTCAAACTGATAGACAAATGGGAAATGGACCTGGAAGCACCTAATTCCAAACATCACCTGCCAAGCAGGTGTATGCTCAAAATCTCCATTGGCAACAAGAGCATAGTCCACAATTGTTGGGTCGTGCGAGACGTCCCTGCCACCTTTTACTTAGGCAGTGACATTCTCAATCGCTTTGCCATTAGTTTGGACCTAATAAACTTCAAAGCTTAGTCCCGATTAGCGGATATCCCATGGGCTTTGATGATCCAGAAAAAGCATTTAGGTCAGCTCAATTGCTACCTTATGCAGTTGAAATTCAGGTTAAAGAGGAAGTCACCATCCCAGAAAGGACCCGACAATTCTCCCTGGAAGTGAAAGTTAAAAGGGGGCAAGTTTTGAAAAACCCTGATGCTTACATACATCTAAATGCTTCTCTCCAACAGCAAGGGTTGGGGGTAAACCCAACTCCATTAGTCAACATAGAACATGACACCATTCCAATAGAGGTGGATAACAGCGACTTAAAGAGTATTACTCTAGCCGCAGGCACCATTATTGGAATGGCGGTTGATGACCGACATTTTTCCATCGACTTAGTAAATGAACTGTTAGGACCAATCCCCAAGGACTGTTTTGACAGTGACAGTGATGACAACGCAACACCAGACAGAATTTTTACCCGGCATGGGGGGAACTTCCTGGTGTACACTTCCTGCCCCTATGGTAAGGAAGATGTGACTTGTGACTTCAGGAGGGATGAGGTGATTTTCCAGGTCCATGAGGGCTGCCTTTCCCACCTGAAGCCTCCAGTCCAAATCAGCACTCTGACCAGGGACTTCTCCACCCAGCTGGAGGAGGCCGCGGAGATAGCCCGACCAGAAGTCTTTCCAGGCTTCAGGCAGATGGTGGAAGAGAGAGTCAACCTAGCTGATGCCTGTGTGACTCTGGAACAAAAGCAAAAGTTGAAACAAGTTTTCTTGGATTTCCAAGATCTCTTTGCGGTAGACTCATATGACTGTGGTCGCACTGACATCCACACATCAACAATCCCCACGGACCCTGGCATGACTCCAGTGTTTGTGAAGCAATATCGCTTGCCTCTCGCATCAATGGAGTCCCTTACTGAAATAATTAAGAACCTTGAGTCCCGGGGAATAATCCGTCCAGTTCACAGCACCTTCAATAATCCGGAGCTGGGAATATTGAAGCCAAACGGCCAGTGGAGACTCTGCGCCGACCTTAGGGAGCTCAACAAACGGGTCCATACTTCCCGATGGCCTCTGCCCTACATTGACCAAGGGCTGGCCCAGATCCAGGGGTCACAGGTATTCACAGCAATAGACCTGACCAATGGATACTGGACCGTGCCTGTCAGCAGGGAGGACCAATACAAACTGGCTTTTACCTTTGGGGGCCAGCAGTACACATGGACCCGGACTCCCTTCGGATACCTCAACTCTGGCAATGAATTCAACATTTTCCTACATAAGGCCATGCCCGACCTGGGTGCGAGGGGTAACCTGGCTTATGTAGATGATGTCCTCATCAAAAGTTCATCTGTGGAGGAACACATAGCGGAGATCCGTTATGTTCTGACACAGTTGAGGGCTGCCGGAGCAAAACTTTCCTTTCAGAAAGCACAGTGGTGTAGAACCCGTGTTAATTTCTTGGGGCATGAGATTACTCCTCAGGGCCTCTGTCCCCAGGAAAAGAAAGTGGAAGCACTTCAGAAACTGAAAGACCCCACAACTCTGCGGGAACTGAGGAGCCTCCTTGGACTGACTAATTACAGCAGAAAGTTCATTGAGGGCTACGCAGAGATCACCAGACCCCTGATTCATCTCCTAAAGGGGGGGGTCAAGTGGGAATGGGGTCCAGAACAATCCGAGGCAGTAAGACAACTCAAGAGAAGCCTCTCACAAGCGCCTTGCCTAGCTTACCCTGTCAGAAACAAGGAGTTCTTCCTGGAGACGGGGTTCTCTAATACGTGCTTGACGGCAGTATTATACCAAAAGCATGTCAAGGTCAATAAAGTAATCTCCTATGCGAGCAAAACTTTATCCTCTGTGGAGGAAAAATTCAACGATTGTGAGAAGGCACTCCTGGCAACGGTGTGGGCATTGAAGAATTACCGCCCGTTTATCCAGGGGGAACACATCATAGTGGAGACTCCACACCAGCCTCTGCAATATCTCCAAAGTGACAGAATCCGGGCCGGAAATGTGAGTAATTCCCGAATTACTTCCTGGATTCTGTCAATGCAAGGCTTTCCTGTGGAGGTCCGATATGGCCAAAACAAGAAGAGTCCCCTCGCGCAAGGTCTGGCTGACTTGCATGATTGTGCCAGAGAAAACTGTCTCGAGGACGAAAGTCTAAAAATAAAGGACAACATGGAGGCATACCTTAATTCCCCCCACAAAGTCTTTGAAGAGGACAAGTGTGAGGGAATGCCCACTGTCTATGTGGATGGATGCTCTTACCATGTTGACAACGACGGGGAGAAAGAACTGGTGGCCGGCGTAGGGAATGCATGGGTGAATGAGTCCCCAGAACCCTCCGCTGGATACAAAATTGGTCCCCGAAGTAGTCAGGTGGCAGAATTGATGGCTGTGCATCAGGCCATCCTCACTGCTGTCCAGCATCAACTTCACGAACTGGTCATAATCACAGATTCGGATTATGTACGGAACGGGTTCGTGGAGCACCTGGTTAACTGGAAAACCAGAGGCATGTTATGTGCTAACAACAAACCCTTGAAACATGGGAAGTTGATCAAAAACATTGATGATTTGGTCACCTCGAATGAGATGACCATCTATTGGAAAAAGATCAAGGGTCATTCCAAAGTAGAGGGACCAGACAAAACTGGAAATTACTTAGCTGATCAGCTGGCCAAAACCGGGGCCATCCAAGGGGATCTAATTGAGATTGAGTCCCTGTTGGGGGAAATCAAGGTCACTGCTATCACTAGGTCCCAGACAAATGCTCACAACGACCTTTCAATTGCACAATGGAGTAAGGAGACCCCTGATGCTGATTTGATTACCGCTCAGAAGGGGGATCCAATTATTGGTAAATTCTACCAGCACCTTGAGGACCCTGAGAACTTTCCCCTGACGGATACCGATTACATTGGGAAAGAGGACCTAAGAGTGTTGATGAAATGTCCAAAAATGTTCCGGATCCAAGACGGTTTGTTGGTAAGGAAATCCAAAGCTGGCCACAATCAGTGGGTGGTTCCTACCACATTCCGAAGCCTGATGTTAAGTCACGCCCATGATGCGGCCACCGCCGGTCATAGGGGGTTTCACACAACATTGGAAATCTTAAGAGAGGTTGCATACTGGCCACACATGGGGCAGGACCTCGACCAATATTTGAAGGGTTGTCTTGTGTGTGCACAATTTCAGCCGACATCCCTCACGCACCGGGCGCCTTTACAAAAGCGGGGGATGACACTGCCATGGTCAGATTTACAAATCGACTTTGTAGGCCCCGTGATTCGCTCTGCTAGGGGGAATAAGTACATGTTGACTGTCACATGCTTGTTTACCAAGTGGGTGGAATGTCTCCCAGCCCCAAATTGCAAGGCAGAAACTGCAGCTGCCTTGATGATTAACCACATCTTTTCCCATTTTGGTCTACCTCAAAGGATTGAGTCAGACAGAGGTAGCCATTTCACCAGTGAAGTAATGACAAAGATGTGGGAGATACTGGGGGTCAAGAGAAAGCTACACATTGCTTACAGGCCAGCTTCTTCTGGGGCAGTAGAGAGATATAACCGAACCATTGTGAGCATATTAAAGAAGTTTGTGGCAGATTCTGGGCCAAGTTGGGATATCCGATTACCTCTGGTCCTAATGGCCATCAGATCTACCCCTTCATCTGCAACCAAAATGTCACCATTTGAGTTGATGACTGGGCGCAAGATGGTGCTTCCGCAGCATTTGCTCTACAGGACCCAAGAGCAGACACTGATAAATGCCTCCACTACTCATGAGTATGTGGAGAATTTAAGGAAACACCTTCAACATGCTTTTGCTTATGCTCAGCGGAATCTAGAAAGATCAGCTGATAGCATGAAGACCCATTATGACCTGAAAACTTCCAGGAAGGAATATCAGGTGGGAGACCGGGTCTATCTATACAACTTCCAAAGGAACCAGGCCAAGCAGCGCAAATTTTTGCCTACATGGAGGGGACCCTTTGAGATCATCGACAAGATCTCCCCTGTGGCCTACAAAATCCACATCCCCAAAGGTCCTTTGGCAGCGGGGGAAGACAAGTGGGTCCACATAAACCAGTTGAAATGTTGCCATCCCAGGCACACTCTGCAACAACTGGAGGAATCCTCTGGAATCCTAGCGGGTACTGTCTCAGACTAATTCTGTTCCAATCATAAAACATACCACATCTAGTCTCTAAAATATTGTGATTTGCATGAAACTGTCTCTTAGTTATACTGTTTTTTATCAAAATAAGAATGTAATGTTTCGTCATGATGAAATGCATATGCTGTCCCACCATCTCAACAGTGGTGGAAAAACGTCTATGAGTAGGTATTGCCGCTCTTCCTTTGTAGTCCTAGGAGAAAGAAGACCTTGAGACTGGCCAAGGAGGACGATCCGGAGACCGGGAACGAAGATCCAATGGGCCCAGTGGACCGCCCAATACTCCCATCAGGACTGGCGAGGAGAACCGATCGATCCGACCGGATGGAGGAAAAGATGCTGAACTGTGCCACCTATTGGAAGAAGATGAAGAAACATCCCAGGTCTTGCGAGTCCCATTAGTGAAACCGAATGGCCATCGCAAGAGGGGGGCTTGTGGGATGTATTTACCCATGCATCCGAGCCCTACATCAAAACTGTGCAGTACTGACATGAAAACATCATGATGGCCAGAGCTTCCCAGAAAATGCACAGGGAAATGCATGAAGAATAGGCTGCCACTCATTTTTGCCAATGTTATGGGCACAGAAGGACACTGCCTAAAACCACCATTGGACTACCCACACAGTAGTCTGAAACCATTGGGAATGGCAATGCTAATTGCCAAAAGCAAACCCATAACTGTTGGGAATTCATTTTCTTAAATCCCAAAAAGGGGTGCAGTACCAGTACTCACCACTATCCAAAAGCCGGCGTTTTAAAACAACACCAGATTTTACTTTTTTGTGTAAAACTGAATAAGTGAACCCAAGGCAAGCCAAAGAAAGACTTACTGAGAGGTGGATACAATGTAAAGTTATATTCTGAAGTGACTTGAAGGTTTATAACAAGACTGGCTTAGCTGTGGATTTCAGCAGTTTAAGTAAATTTGGACTGAAAGACACTACAAATCTAAATGTTTAAAAGAAATGAGTGACCTACTTTGAGTGTCACATAGGTTGCAATTGTTTAAATGTCATAGTTTTGAACTTAGAATCAGCATTCTAGCTGCATATGTGAAAATGTTTAGTTTTATTTGAATGCAGAAACTGGGGAACAAAAAGTGACATTTTATCTGAAACTGGCTTAAAGAGATTCCAATTCTGCCTGGCAACTACCCCCATCAGGAGTGAAACTTGAGTCACAGCTGTGTTCCCAGGCCTAGCTGCCCTTTTGCTGCTCACACCAAAAGGGATATGACACTTCCCTGATTGAATTACCTGGGCTCTGCAGGAAATTGAACAAAGCCCTGTCCTGACTCAGGCAAATGTTTTATTGGCAGGAGTCGTAAATGGTCGTAAAAAGTGGCTTCCTCCTGAAGGAAAGGGGAGGAGCACTGCCTGTGAGAGCAAGCTGGCTTGGCAGAACTGGAAAAACCAGAAATTCAACCTTGTGCTGAGGGTAAACCACACCCCTTTGGAGCCAGAACATAACTTTAAAAAGATGGATCACTCATAGTACGGACATGTGAAAATTTTATAAATGACACCATAATTCTTGTGATTTTTCTGCCCACATTTTAAGAGGTTTTTCGACCCGGTGGCATGTTCAGGGGGGTTTTAGCGGAAAAGTGGATATAACTCTAAATGTATGCATGTTAAAAATCTGAAACTTCATCAGTTAATGTCCATACTCCCTGCGCACATGTATGTAAAGTTGGGTCAATGTCAGAAATTGAAAAATCAGTTAAAAAGTCAATTATGTGCCATTTCTGAATGCAAGCTCTTAGAAACAACAGATTTGGACAGAGACATGGCTAAATTCAGCCACACCATGTATATGTAATTTCAAGCAACTGTGTAACTGTGAAATATGTCTTTTGATCATATATAGATTTGGGTGCACAGATGACAGGAGGAGTGGACTTTCTGCAGGCTGTAAAATGACATCACTCTGACACAACCTAGCTCCCCCAATCAAATGAGAAATGGAAGTTTGACCAATTAGAAGCTGAGAGAGAGGTAGGGTCAGTGATGCTAGAACACACCCACATTCTAAACACATAAAAGCAGACAGACAGGACAGATAGGGACTTTCAAATCCATTTGCAGCTGGAAGCTCTGCCGGGAAAATCCATACTTTACCTCCATCAAACCTCCAGAGAGACAAACTAGAGACTTCAAATCCATCAATCTTCAGAATCCAGAGAGAGAGCAGACCCAGGCCAATGTTAGCAGAACCAGAGAGAGCTGACCCAGATCACTGTGAAGTGCAGAGACCAGAGGCGAGTTTAAAACCTGACCAGATCCATGGCGAGGCCCATTTCACTCAAGAATATAGTGTGAGTACCTAGAAAACTGTGCAGAACCAATCTCCTAGTTAAAATAATATAATTCAATCCTATTTTAATCTAAGTAGAACTGTCTCCTAACTGTCACCTGTCATTTGCATAGCTGTCACTTGTCATTTTCTAGTTGCAAGCTGCACTTGTCTTTTTGAGCTTTTAAAATTTCAAATCTGAAAAACGACCTTTATTCAATCGCTCATATCTCCGCAACCGTCTGTGCTAGAGACTTGCAGTAACTTTCATCTGAAAGTTGAGAATCTAAGCTTTTAATCGCACTAAGAACCGCATTCCTACCCCCTATAGTTTTGCCGTAATCGCGGAACAGGCATCCGCAAATTTTACCACGATTTGCACATTTCTCCTCGTGTGAAAACAGCAGTTTGCTTGCCTTCCATTTGCCAGAAATTCGTTTAACCTGCTAATCATTCCTGAATCATTGCAAGAGTGAGCCTGAGCTAATATTAACTAGATACCACTCACCCTGAACCTCTGAAAGGGAATTAAAAGCATTTTAGCATACTTTTCACTGAATTGCCAGCACATATCAAAGCAATTTGGGCCTGTATTTTCAAACTTCTGTAGTCTAAGCTTGCTGGGGTGAACTGAATTACAGTTGATTGCATTTCTGAGAACTGTGTGCTTCCTTCCATTTCCTTGCATTGCATCAAGGGGGGGAGGGGATTGCCAGAGACAAGTGATTACATTGTTTTGTTGAAATCATATTGAGTATTTTCTATACTGCATTTCATTCCACCTTGCATCCATTGGAAACCATAAAAGTATTGTTGCTATCTTATCCATCCTATAACCACTCATCATTGATTATAAAGAAGTGTGCTAGTGCCAGATTCTCCGTTGTTAATCTTTATCATATCAGATTAAGTGTGATATTCAATTATTAATTTATTATAAAGTGTGATATATATATCTATATTGTTTAAAGTCTCAAATAAACCTTTTAACTTGCAAAACAGAACTACTTCTTGGCTCAGTGGGGTCAGGGGGATTCCAACAGAGGGGTGTTATATAGGGGTAGTCATCCAGAGCGCATGAACTGGACATAAAGGTATATCAATAAGGGTTTTCATTCAGTATTATATATTAGGCGTTGACTTAGCTGTAGTGTTGAATTGAATCCTCTTACAAACCAATGTGAGGGCTGAATGACTTCCTGTCTTCTGTTGTAAGTGTGAATCAGTTGGCAACTAATAACCAAAACATCTTGCTATCCTTCATGGCCAGCGCTACATTGAATGCAAGCCTTGCTTTCTCCGACCAGTCTCTCTCTGCCTTATTTTAGACGATTTGACTATGAAGAGATTGGGAATGACAGTAATATCATCTTTTTGGTCGGCTTTAAACGACAGTGACCGAGCGTGCACCTCAGGGCAGTATTCCAAGTAAAAACAGCCTGCAGCTCTTTGGACTGCCACATTTACAGGCTTAACAAAGAGGGTTCTAATCTTCTCCATAGGATTTTGAAATGCTGAAATGTTGATCTCATTTGGAGCGAATGTATGAATTCTGCGAAAGAATTCACCCATCTCAGTTGAGGCCCATTTGATCGTTTCTGTATATTTGGTCGAATGCGATTTTACCCAAGGAGAAGAGACCGAAGATATTTCACCAAAAATGGTAGATAAAGTGGTATATGTATACTGCATAATAGGTGGGATGTAGGGTAAGGGATTAAGTAAGGGTAGGGAGGGGAGGACATGGGAAGGGTATGGGGGTGGAGACAGGAAGGAAGGAGACATACAGAGTGAACAAATATTGTGGCATCTTTCCACAACTGCCCTGGGCCCCCTCTCTCTGCACTAGCCCCGCTGCCTTCTCATGCCCATATCATCAAGGGTCCTTGATATGCAGCACCCTGGTGTCAGGAACGCCCTTTTCTTAAGTGTGTGCCTTTTGATTCCTTTTTCCCAGTACAGCTTCTGTTAAGGGATTCTCTTGCTGGAGAGAGGTATGGTGAGCCTCACAAAGGATCAAGGGGAAGTCCCCCCCCACTGGCTATGGTCCTGCTAGGTGCATAAGAGACAGCCAGCCTATGGAAAATACACACAGCCTGTCCATAGCAGGCCTGATTCACAGTGCTGACACAAATATGATACAGATTAGGTGTGACTTTAATACATATATGAAATACCCACCACCATACCCCAAACCATGATATGGGTTATGCCTAAAGCTCAAACTGCCACAAGGATGTTATTTCATTATAATTATGTAGTTTTGGAACAGGGGGTAATATGTTAAATGCAGCCTCTCTGCTGAAGTGACTTTGGGGTCACCCCAGCTGTCAATGGAGCACCTGTGACCTCTGAACCTCTGTGACCTCTGAACCTGCTCTGTGCCACTGGAGAGCATGTGCTGCAGATCAGAATACTGACGCAGCAGGGCACAGGTGTACACTGTATCTTTGGCATGGACTTTGATGAAAGGGAGGTCTGGATAGCAGAATTACCCACATTTTTGTTGTATTAATACAAATCAATAAAGCCAGGGCTTCCCCACCCTCGTCAGTTGACAATCCTTCACACCTCCTTTCCCAGTTGTTTTTTCTCTATATCACAGTTCTTTCCTTCTGTAGCTCAGTCTTGATTTCTCGCCATCCAAGTTGCCTCTTTCCTGCAGTGTGATGATTGCCGTCCCAGAAAGTGCCTGAGTCCATGGTAGCTCCAGGATCTGTGCATCAAGGGCCTCAAAGTAACTACACATCTTTAAGTATACAACAAAATACGCATTTAATGTGTTAAAAATTGAAACAAGTGTCATTTTTCCAGGGTGAATGGCACTAAAATAGGCGGTCTTTGCAAGCCACGGAGGAAATCTCAAAAGGACTGGAGCTGTTGCTTGTTGCCCTCAAGGCCAGCACTAAAGAGGGTGCATCAGAGGTACTCTCCCACATTGCTCCTACCAGCTGTATTTATCTTGCCTTTTAAAAACTACGCATTTAAAGGCCAAAGCGCAGAACTCTGAAATATTCATCCCCCGGTTCCTGACGTAGAGTCCCCCTGGACTCCCTCATAAGTGCAATATGTTACCTTTTTTAGCCTACTGATAAAATATGCCTGAGTGTTAACTGTCTAAAAAAAAGAGCGGGAGAGGAACTGTCGAGAAGGGAAGGCTCGGAGTGTTGTGGAGTTCAAGCCCACAAAGCGTAACAAGAAGGATTGTTTTCATTATATCACAGTTTAAAGCATAAAAGCACAATAAATCCCGGAAATTGTATGCCAAGCGTGGACGTCTTTTTATTTGAATAATCACACAAGTAACCTGAAAATGTGCCTTGGAGGAACATAGGCTTGGAAGTCACATTTCCGCCCTGTGCTGAGTTCATTTTCTCTGGAAATAAAAATATAAATCATAGTGTTCCAGTTGTGAAAGTCACGCCGTTACCGTGCCTTTTATATGGATCCTGACATTTTTTATTTGATTCTGAATTTTTAGTCACATGTATGTAAGAAATTAATACCAGACTATTGTATACAAAAAAGAACATGACAGGAGCTGGGATGGACCGAATCCGGTTGTAAGTGGACACAGTGTACACAGACACACATATACACACACGCTAGCACACACACACACACATTAACAACCACTGTGCATGCCCATATGAGCAGTGCGGCTCGCTGCCCCATAATGCTGGGTTTGCTCTAATTCACAGATGTAGTAGTAGACGGTGCTGTTCTCAGCTTGTCCAAGTAGACCCAACCTGGTTAACAGTGTCTACAGGGTTGTCCAACTCCAGGTCTTGAGGGCCAGATCCATGCTGCGTTTTTAGGATACCCCTCATTAATATCCATTAGACACATTTGCATACAATGATTTTAAATATATGCACATTTTTCCTCATGAATATTAAAGGGGAATGTCCTGAAAACCTGTCAGGATTCCATCCCTTGAGGCTGTGAGTTGGACAACCGTGGTCTAACAGATCCCACAGGCTCACGGACAAAGCATTTATGTTATAGAATTGTATTTGGAGCTGCAGTGCATGGAGGTGGTGCGAGAAAAGCCATGGTGAGGAGCAATGTGCACTCTGATGGATAAAGTAGTCTTTGTTGCGGGAAGAACAAAGGGCTGCTGCCCATATATCAAAGATTGATAGGTGGCAAAGTATGGGAGAATTCTGCCAGTGAGTTTGTACAAAACCACATCAGTCGGGATGCAAAGATTCCATCGCAGGTTATTCCATGCAGGGAGAATTCCTCAAATGTGTTCCACAGCATTTTAGCGGAATTGTATGTGGGTGTTGGGTTAGGGTAATAATACAAGTTGAGGGTATTTGAGAGGGGCTGGGGGCTCCCACGTGCATACATTTGCAGTAAAATGTCCTATACAAAAAAGTTAGATGAAATCTCTCTTGATGGAATAAAACTGATGAACTCACATAGAACCGATAATCAATGACTAAGTGGCTGTTTGAGCTTCAGCAGAGAGGAAATGGTCGAGCACTCCCCTTCATGTGAGTCCTTCAGCCAAGCCACTGATTCCCAAAATAATACTGGCTCAACTTCCCCCGGCTTTAAAACACTCACATCAGAAAGTAAATTTGGACTGCACCAGAGGTGCGAAGTCGAGTGTGGGAACGTCCTAAAGGCAGACCCAGGTAGCTCATGTAAAGCCTCACAGCGTAGACCTCCACTGCTCCAATCCCTTAATAATGCAAAGCATCTGGCTGCCAGGATGAGTGGAGTCACATACCAGTTCCAGCACGTCCATGGCCAGAATGGAAACCCCAAATAACTTAAGGCAATTATCATCAGCAGGGTCGAAATTTCAGAAATTGAAATTAGGAGACATGGACAATGATTAAACAAGGTAATAAGGACCACTACATTCATTGAAACCTGTAAAGACCCGCAAAGCGCATTTCACTCTACTTGGACCAATTCCTCGGGAAACAAGCAGTAACTCTCATATATTTCTGATTAAAGATCAGGCTGTCAGAATGAAGAAGGCAGCCTAACAACCGTAATAGTGTCTCTTCAAACCCTCAAACACCTAAGGAACAGGGCACAAATCGACGGAACACATAGTGGACCGCACTCACCCACTTTTCTCAGAGGACTGATGCCACCAACCCCCTAGTGTGTTTGCAAGGAATTCAAACAAAGAATAATTTTCATTTGGTGCACCCACTTGAAGTAAACAATGCCACGATGACCATTCAAACACAGGTTGCACGGCTGTGAGGCCAAATAGCCACAAAACTACACACCTCTCGTGAATCTGTAAAATAACTCATATTGACATTCAGATATTCAGAACATATTTTTTCGTAACAGATTCTAAAATATAAAACGTGCCCATCTTTTATTCCTCACGGGGAATTGCATAGGAAATCTGTTCTCTGCAAAAAAATGTATATTTGTCCTGGGTGCTTTTTTTTTACTGGGAAGAACAAATTGAATGCAATGTGCCTATTTCACTTTAGAACATGTTCATTTCCAGTGACATTTCTTCCCATTGCCTATGTCAGGAATTGAGCCCTGCTAAAGAACATAGTTTAAATCTGGAGACAGGGAGCATGTTTGCCACTTGTGGCACCCAACCAATTAATTGGAGGACATATCATTGAAAATGCACAGACAGGAGAGGGATAGAATGATGGAGGAGCTATCCTTACAACAAGTCATGGTGTGCCCATTCTAGAAGGCTGTGAAAGGAGAAAGATAGTAATCTTCAAGGATACTCGAAACAACCTCAGAAACAATAGATATCGAGCGGGAGAAACCTGCTCTCACAAACCTCAGGATTCCAGCCCAAACCTTCTGAAACAGCATTGAGCCCGAGGGACGATCACCCTGATAATATCACATGATTGCACAAAGTTGGAAACGCTACAACATAATCAGTAAAAGTCTGCAAGAGGACACTGTGCCCCATATCTCAGGAGAATAGCTCAGTGGCAACGTGCTCGCCTTGGAAGCAAGACGACACACAGCAACACAGGTTCGATCCCCGGGTCCGCGCTTCGAAACCTCTGGGTATTAAGCATGTTATAAATAACCTATCATAGCCCCACAAGCGTGTCCCACCATACATTCTCTGGCATAAAATAAAATGAACATAGCCCTGGTATTTTGGGGTGGAAGAAAAATAGAGCAAAGGAAAGGAGAACCTAGGTGGATGCTTATTCTGAAACCAAAGAGAGAAGGACTCATTTGAGACTAGGAGGGTCATCCTCATTAAACGTGAGACGAATACCAGCCTCCATCCAGTCCTCTCATGGGTATATCATTCCCCTGCATTGCTATATCTGAATATCCAAATGACCTGGACAGTGTTAGGGAATCGCCTTTCTGGGTCTTAGTGGATATGAGAGCCTGGGCATGCACTGGGAAGAGCTGAGGCACAATATCAAATCAAACAGGAGAAAGCTTTTTCTTCCCCCCTTCCATAAAGGTGAGCTTAGTTTGTGCAGTCAGAGATGGCAGGACATGCCGGGGCCCAGCACGAGGTTAATGATCTACAAAACCACCACTCAGTCACACAACCATCGGGCAATGTTATCAATGGTACCCAAGTCCCCAGCCAAAGTAACACAGAGGGCAAGAAAATCAACCCTATCAAGAATGGAGACATCATGACATTTAAGGTAGGGATGTCAACTGCCCAGTTTAAAAAAAAAACTAAAAAAAACATGTCCGGCAATGCCCATTGTAGAATAACATATATGAATTTAAATAAACCTAAAATGGCTGAATGAAGAGATACCCTGAAAATAAAGTTACTGGAAAAACTAAGATCAATCACAGAACATGAGGACAGTCTCTAGGATTAAAAAATAAATACAAAAAAAATAATCCCAAATCATTTGACTGCACTGTGGTGGGTCGCAGAAAGGGAGCCTTGCACAGTTCCAAAGTCTAAATAAGGGTCATTGCCTAGTGATTTGAATCAGAGCATCAAACAGGAGGCAAACGACCCTTACATAGTAGAAGGGAAATCTAGGCACTGATTTCAGAAAAGTGCTAGGTGTAACCCCAAGTCTAACAGAGAGTAACCAATACTCTGGATACGGAATCAATGACTGTTCCCTCTCCCCCCTGTCAGAGGTCTGCTTATGACTCAGTTTGAGTTTGCGTTTCTGTGCCAGAAATGTCAACATATACATTATTTTTTATAATTCATGACTCAATCTTTCGTTTATTTTCTTGATGGCTGTTCATTTGATTTTCAGTACCCCATTCTTCTGCCACGATGCGTTTCCTACTTTTTAAGTGCATTGCTTTATTTCCCCAGGTTGTATTTCTTCGAATCCCTTCCCCTTTTCTATAGTTCCTTGAGCAGGATTTGCTACTCTTAATTCTCGTTTACTCACGCTTTCCACTTATTTTTGTAGTTTTTTTTTTTTTTTAGAAATGCTGAGCACGAAAGCCTCTGCTCAACTGAGTGTTTAAGATGGAAGCACCCAAAAAAGTCCGCACGGAAGCAGCCAAGTCTTAAGGGGCAATGTCTGCCACAGTTATCTGCTCTTTCTGTAAGTAGATGACATCACAGTTCACTATCCAGTACTCTCTTAAATTGACAATATATTTGAATACTTAACTATTCAATGTTGTGAGTGGTGATAGACACTGATAACATGTGTGGCCATTTGGAAAAGTCTTATCAACATGTAACACTGCTGGTCTTACTTACCCAACGAATAATAGATTCCATTAAGATTTTTAAGCAAACATCAAATAATATACATGAAAAATATGTATATGTTTATATTTCTCATGGCCCTCATTAGGACCCTGGCGTTAAGGGTTTAACGGCGCCGTAAAAGGTGTTGGCGCCGTTAAACCCTTAACGCCTTACTACGAGGTCCCGCAAAGGGACTCTCGAGGTAAGTACGGTACCGCAATTTGCGGTACCGTACTTACCGCCTTCCCCATTCCCATTATGCTCTATGGGGCAAAGCTGTGTGTGTGGTACTACATCGAAGGCAGGTCACAAATTGACAAACGGTACATACAGATTTACTTTTCGTAGCATGACATATTTGTTGATTATTAGAGATAGCCAAAAACACTGATCTAAGGTGCTGACTCCCACTCTAAACCTTGCATGCAGATAGATAATCAAGGCCAAGTGTCCAACTACCACTCTCGCAAAGATCTTACCAGTAGAATCAAGGAGCAAAAACTGGACAATAATTATCCGGGGAACTCGCAAACCACCTTTTTTGTACAGGGGAACTATTTCTGCGGTTGACCAAGACATCAAGGGCAGGTTGATTCTTAATGTTGCCTTAAAGAGGCGAAAAAAAGTAATAAGACCATACATTTGTTTCGGACCTGAAAAGTTCACTAGGCATAACTACAGATCTTGTCAGTTCCGGCGGTTCAAGCCTGTGTTCCTAGCAACCTGATTGGCTGGTTCCCCGCGCCTGGGTGCTACTGTAATTCTGAGCTCTGTTGTGTGTGTATGCAGCTGTAAATGAAGATGAGGTTAAGGCTGACTGACCTTTTGACCATGTTATTTCTTAGCTTTTTCATCGTGTGTATGTTTCTTTACTTCTCTGGGACTCATTATGGTCACGGTGGCAACAGTAAAAAAAAGTATATCAAATACACCTTAATTTTAATCTACAACCTAATGCCAATTTGGAATCATTCTTAATGTTATGGTTGTATATTACTGCATGGGATACATATGAAGTGTTTGCTGTGCCAAGAAGCAAATGAAGACTTTGAGCACTTTTGTTTTTGTGCAGTCTATCCCCAAGTCTAGCACACCTTTATTAGATTTCAGACAGGCGCCACTCAGCTGTACGCTATTTATTAGCAGCTAATTCTCCACTCATTGCTAGGGCATGGCTGTCATATGTCGGACAGGAACTCAAAATAAAAATGATTATCTTGCATCACTATAATTTGCAACTGCACCATGTGGGCTTGTCATGCTTTTTATTGTACTTTTGCTTTAATGTTCTAGAGTCCATGGGAAACCGTTAACATTTTAATTTCTTCTTTAGTGAGTGTATCGTTTGTTTTATCAATTTTGCTGTTTTATGCAAAATAAAATGTTCCCACAAAAACACTTATTTAGAATTGTTTAATCCGTACTTTTCTACCGCATTATCTAGACAAGCACTACCACTCTCAAACATGTTGGTTGGTGGCATGTTGAACACAGAAGGCAAACAGATAATGTTTCAATCCTAGGTTTTTACTGGATAAGAAGTTAAATGTGTAAAAAGAAGCTTTGCAGAACAGAAAAGGGTTTTTGTACATCAACGTACTAGACTTGCTTGGGAAGTTACAAAGATGGGCGAAAGTACACACAATGAATTACCGGGTCATAGATTTTAATTGGCCGGCCTGCCGCACTGCAATTTGTCTACGCCGTGCTGTCTCCTGAACAGTTCGTTATCCTTGACTGGGTAACTAATCCAGCGTAGGCCAAAGGGGCTGTGTGTGATGAGGCATGCATATACCGCCATCCTGAATATTAATGAGGCAGGATTTGCATGCGCTTCATTTTGCGCGCCAGAAAATGCAAGGGTGCCAATGCTATAGGCACCAGGCCTTCATCACAGAGCTTGCATTCACAACGTTTCTACACTGCACGCACTATCACTTGAAGTAAACAACAAAAAAGCAGCAAGGGACGGAGACACTTAAGGCACAATCAAGACATCACACTGACCACAAATCACAATGGCCGCTCAGTACATTAGGACATCCCTCCTCTTTATTGGGCTGGATATTCAAATGCATATTCATTGTGTACATCTAGTGCACTAAACCACAGCTGAAAATGATGCACATTTTCCAACACAACACATATTGGAATGAAATGAATATATTTTCTAGCAACAGGCATTTGTGAAAGAAAGTGAAACCAATGCCTGAGGGAACTGGGGGAATAAGGATAATAATAACGGGTGTTTTCTTTTTTAATAGGAAACTATGCTATTCTTTTTGTCACAGCAGGGATAGTAGACATTATTGTTAACTCACTTAGTGGCATTTGTTTATCCACTGCAGAATTAGGAATTCTTGAGTTGTCCCGGGCATAATTTTAATCTGTATCTGTTGGTACATAGTTCTATGCAGCAGTTGTATTAATTCAATGAGATTCTTGACAGACCTGGATAGCCACATAACAAGAGCAGTACACCGCCAACATTCAAAGAACCACAGTTTGTTTGCTAAGTTTGAGTGTGGTAGTGTCTGGCAATACAAATATTTATGTTGAGATATGAAGCAATAGTAAACACAGCATTTAGGAGGCTACTGGTTACGTGACCACGCCCTGCCACTCAGTTGCTTCGCCACCACCTATTTAACCACTCCTCCTTAGGCATCCTCTTCACCGGTGTCCTCAGCAAAGGACAGATGATGACAAGGACCTCACCTGTTTATACCTGTTCAGGCCTGATGGGCCCAAGGGCCAGATACGCTCTACTACTACTCACCAAAGCATCTTCTCCCTGCACAGCCTATGCTAGGGTGCAAATGGCCAGCCACATTGGACATCCCTGGCAAACTACTGTAGAGAACCCCATCAAAATCACCCTTCCCCCATGTCGCACCCTTGGACACATGCACATGCCCTCTCATGTTGATCAATGATCACTCAGCAGTTGTTCACACTGCAGATATTGACAACCCCTTATCATACAACAAATTTGATGTCCTCTTCATCACGTAAAAGGGGTTTACTCCTTTTTCCCACCATGTTTTCGATGTCTGACTACCCCCAGTATACAGCATGTAACATGCGGACTGGCCAGGAAGGCCAGTAGGCTAAGTGGCAATCCTCCAGTAGTGATTGGCTATGCTTCATTATGCCCTATCCCAGAACAAGCTTGCTGGTTCCCTTTATCTCACAAAGAACACAACACCTTCCACCTCATCTACAGACCATCTCACAAGACCGACTCTTTCATCGCTGGCAAGTCCGACTTACTTTTTTCTGTCAAATGAGCACACACCTATATTGTCTCGGAGATTTTAATGTCCCAGTGTCTTGCACCGATAACCACACTTGAAGCAAACTTTTTGCATCAACTGGATCTATGAACTTTAAGCAAATAGTCCTCTCTGGTCCCCTTCTTCAGGGCATGAACATTAGACATTACCTATGATCCCTGTACCTTGATGTAGTGGGTAATGGTCGTGACCTGTGCACCTGGCCAGTGGCCTCCATTTCCCCTGATGTGCCCATGGCCAGTGTCCACGGTTCCTGGAGCAATGCCTCCCCAGAACCTCTCTTCTAAGTCCGAAATGGACCCCATAGTGTCCACTGGCCATGGCTTTTGCCATGTCGCAGGGCCACCCTGAAGCCTGCAAACATGGCCAGTGGTCATGTCCACCTGGAGAGGCCACTGTCGTAGCCTTTGGTCATGATTAGTAGCTGGGATGTGGTCTTTAGTCATGCCCAGGCCAGCATCCTGAGGCCAGGCACTGTGGCCACTTCCAACATTCCAGCCAACAGTAATGCACTGTGTCTCTAACGTGGCTCTGAGATCTACCGTGACCTTATAGACACATCTAGTGACCTGCAGGCCTTATGTCTGATCTACAGGGCTAATGGGAGCACATGGGCCTCACAATCCTCCCCTGTGGGTCACCTTTCCCCTATGTGAATCAGAGCTCCATGTTTTTTTCAGGAGGTATGGATCGGGTCCCGCTGCCCATGGTGGGTCTATTGGTCCCATGTAAACTGAAATGCATTTTATTTATGACATGTCATATGTTCACCATATTCCACTACTCTGGTTCCCTCTCAAAGGCCGGAGGGGTCCCACAGATGGCCTCATCATATCATTTTCCTCATGATGGCTTCACAATGGCTGCATGACCCTCACAGAAAGGAGGTGAAGAATGGCAGCCATTTGAACAAATGTGCCAGCTGCTAGCCAATCAGACTCGCTGCCTTTCAACCAGCCGATCTCGATGGCCATCATTACAATGTGCGGAGTAATGAACATCCAGATCCGGAACACAGAGCTAGGAGTCAGCGAGCAATGTGTGCCAACCTGGATATTCATGGGAGTTTCATCACTTTTGGACACATTTTTTAAAAAAACAGCTGGATGGATTAGCACCAAACAAATGAAAGCCAGCTTTCGGGATAATAAGAAGACCACTCCTCACAAAATGATGGCGCACATCTGTCCAGCAGGTTGGGGCTCGAGGTCAGAAGAACGTTTGCCCTTTGAGTCATTGCATGGAAAACACAATTTCATGGGCACCCTTTATAACGTTTCCCTCCCATGACAGAAGCTTAGGAAACGTTCCAGAAATATTCAGTTGTGGCTCTACATTGACATATTTGTGAAGATTTGTCTGAGGGGACCAAATTGTTAGGCTGGGCAAAAAGTGTTCGTTCCATGGGGATCCCGGCTTAACCCTAACTGCAGAATGGGTATCGCCATCTGTGGAATATACAAACACCACTTAGTGTGGCTGTACGTGCAGCACATACCTATTTTAAAAAGGCCACATGTGGGGGCCAGAGTCCGTATCTTTTCAAATCACTCCGGCAAGAGAAGAGGAGGAGTTAATTACTCTGTGCAGTCATGTAGCTAAAGGGTTAATTATGCTCGCCCTCCTGTGTGTTGTTGGGAGAAGATTCCAATCTTCTATTCATTAAAGCTGTTTAAATAGCTCAGACCGATGCAAAATGGCAACATAGTGATGTGGATTCACAGCAGAGGAGAGCAATACTTATGGTAATTGACATGAGGCAGAATTCCTGGGCCACTTCAGACTGTGGATGGAGAGCTCCTTGCATTCGTTTGCATCAGAGGTGGCCCATCCACATTCGGCAACATTGTGCTGCACTGCCTCCCGTTATAGAGACAGGGAGGACAGACCCTGTGAAACCAAAGCTTTCCTTCACCAGCTGCGAGCCACTGAGGAAACACTCCTGCCAATGTAAAAATTTTTTTTTAAAAAACCTGTTTCTCCCTCTACAAGCAGTAACCCCAGCCCACGCAGGCCCAAAAAATCATGCCAGGCTGCGGAAAAAGACGTCCACAGCCTTGCACGGCAAGTGTCTGCCCAGTGCAAGCTCCTGAACATTGCACAGATACATCTTGCCCTGGATTGCGCATTAGGAGTGTCATAGCATGGTCAAGAAGCAGGACTAAAAGATAGGTTTTCATGAACACTTCTCCCTGCTGTTTACCTCTTGTCTGCATAGGGACATCCTGTGATACTGTACTACCTTGATGGGGCCTGGACTGGTACATTCAAATCATAAAAAACATTTCATGTGTGTGGGTGTAGGTATATTTATGTATATACAATATGTGTGTGTGTGTGCAATGTGTTTCCGAGAGGTATTGAGTATTTGTCTGAGTGTGCATGTGAATAGGTGTATGTGTGCATGTATGAATGGGTGCACATACACATATATATTCATGTGAATGTGTGCGGATATGAGTGAAGGTGCATGCAGAGTATTGTGTGTGTGTTGACAGGAGAAGGGGACCCTTTATTGGAGAGCGATCAGACTGCCAGTCATCAGAGTGGTCGTGGTGAGAATTGGTGTAGGAATATGCCAGCAAATATCTGTAGTTGCAAGACACTGCTACTTGGAATGTGTTCCCAGACTACATGGGTACAACTGCACGCAAGAAACCCACTGTGCTCCTAGTGGGGTTCTAACAGCTCATCCAGGTGGAGAGGCTAGCTTCCTTAGGGAGTAGATCTGCGAACAGGCACTTCAAGGGGAGGTGCAAGAGAAATGGGACATAGGCGAAAGGGGATAATTAACATGAAGATCTTTTGGTCTTCAACAGACGGAAGTGAGATGCGGTCCCGGCAAGCCAAGAGACCAGACATGTATAGGAAGAAGACTTTGTTCATCTTGGATGTTATTTATTTATTTATTTATTATTTACATTAGTATAGCACACAAACCGCCCTTGGGCATCGAGCCACTGTTACTTGAGAGGAACTTAGTTACATGTGCGGAGTACAGGTTAGACATATATATATATATATATATATATACATTCATACATGATATATTTATACAGTCTATGTAGTCAGGGAGTATAACTTCCCAACATAGGTCACAGAGTTGCAAGGATGTCTACCTGTACATAACTTCCTTCCTAAACCTCACCCCTTGCTGCCTGAAAATCATGGCCTGTAGGAATGACACCACAGAGAACCAAGACATCTGTAACAGACACGTGTACTGCCTGCTGACAGACGGCTGTAAAAAAAGGATACAGCTTCTATTTTCTCTATATATGGTGGTGACATCCTTTGATTGGTGAATTGTCTACGAAACAGAAACGAAGTGCACACAAAAATTGTGTTGCTCCAATTCCCTTGCATAGTGTGAAAGGGGAGTTGTTGTCTCTCTCGCTAACCAGCTCTTGGGGACAAGAGAGGTGGCTGCTGGAAGAGGTCAGATCTGATACTGGAGGTGGCTGATATCCAGGTAGCACTGGCCAGGTCTGAGGCAAAGACCCTGCAAGTGACTCTGAAGTATTTTCCTGAACTGCAAGGAGCAGGGCAAAGTCTCATTTTATTGAAGGGGCCAGACCGAAAGAGTGAGCATCGTGGTGCACGCCCAAGGGTACTGCCTTTGGCAATATTAGTTGCAAAAGCCAATATTTCTTTTTCAAGCTACGTCGAGAGGATTAAGCTGAAATTGAGCTACCATTGAACTGCTGACAAAATCCCACTTCACCCTTTCCTTGGCTCCGAGCTACGCTTTGCTGTTGAGCCCCTGGAGAAGCCATTCGCCACTGATCCTGTATATGTTCGTGGTCAACGCGCCATTTGAGGCATCATGACTGAATCAACTGCTTCTTCAACTTTTGAACCTCCCATTCAGCGATCGATCTGTGGCAATTGATACGATCGTCGGCTGCACCTGGACACCGCCAAGCTGCTCCAGCTGCCTGTGAACAGCAATACATGCACAGCAGTGATCGAAGTGTACGAAAAGAAGTAGTGGAACTATGTTCCTTGCTGGCCTGCCCCACTCCCTACAAACGCCATTGCCACGCCCCCTCCCGCACGCGCTCGAAACCCCCAGACAAACACACCTGCTGTATAAGGGAAGGTTCAGTGCAGTCCACTGAAGTGCAAGTTTCAATTTCTTCCTACAGTTTTATTTTAAAACTAAACCATTCCGGTTCCTTTAAAAATAAAAGTACAGGAACAGTAAAACTTAAAAAAATAAAAGTAGAGGATCACTGCTACCAATCACTCCTGTCCACTTCGACCACTGATGCACAGGTGCTCAAATCCAGTTTGTGCTGCTCGTCTGCTTCGAGGCAAGATGCATTCCAATAGAAAAATGCTAAGACTGCCCTGATGCTGTTTGGCTCTCTATACATGTTTAAGGTAGTGTTGAATAGCCTGAAGCACCTAAAAAGGCTTTTCTAGATTCTAACCCCTTGACCTTTACTTCCTGGCGTTAGAGGGAGATATGACACCATTGTCTACTTTAAAAGACATTTAGAAGTAATCATTTTGCATTTCACTTGTCTGTCTGCATTTCTGCTTGTTTTTCCTCCCTTCTGACAGTTGTGCACAGAGTCACTGACATTCATATCTAAGTTTGCCTTGATTGGTGCATTTGCTTTACTGGTGTGGGAGGGCTAGCGTTTCAGTAAAGTAGCAATATTTTATAAGAATACTGTATGGACACTCCTTTTATTTTGGTACCACTGTAGTATTGCTGTTTGTATGGAGTATAACCTGCCCGCGGCGGATGCTATGTTAATACTCATAGAAGGTTTACATTTCATCTGCGTGCTCCTTTCATGTCTAAATCCATGTCACTTCTGAACTACTCGTACCGCACGGTAGAGTGCGGGGCTTACAAGTCACTGCTCTGCCCTGTACTATTGCTGGGCAGTAATCATGTATTCACAGCAGGAGTTTGAGGTTCTTAACTGGCTCTTGAGGACCAGTGTGTCACTTTAACATTCAATGCAGAATATCGGTGGTTCCTGTGTTCCTGTTTTCAAGATATACACCAGTTCTGTTCTGTTAAATATACCATGTTAATGGCTGTTAATGCCTGCTCTATCAGAGCCCTCAGTCAGAGTTCAACTCAACTGTTATGGGGGTGACCTGAATCGGCAAAGGGAAAGAGTAGATGAACCTCTCACATATATATTATCTACACTACACAATGGATGGTCCCTAAATACATATATAAACTATAATACCTAGTTTTTATGAAACACAGTAATGGCACTGGCCAAAACACAACAACAATCAGATGCATTGTAAAACAAAAGGAACTTTGACCCTGCTATTGGGCAAAAAATCATAAGACTCAGAGCAAAACACTGAGATTGACAAGCTATGAGTTAGAGCGGTTATTAGCAGAGTTGTTGCTTATTGCAAATCCAGAAGCCAGGCTTGCATTTTTTTTTTTATATCTGGGAGTGCAGTTTTGATTGCAACCACTACCAACAAGGGATCTCAAATTATGCAAATCTGTGGTGAGCTAAACAAAATACAAGAAAGGGACTCAAACGAGGAAAGGCGAAGTAAAAAAGGCATGCTTGCCTTACATATTTCTTAAACACAAGGTATGAGGCAGGGCAAGTCCTACAACATGTAATTCTAGTAGTGTGAGTAGGGCAGCAATAGAGCTCAAGGGGACCCCATGGGCCAGATTACAGAAACTTTTTATCGGTGCAAGTATACGTTTGCACAGCATTAGCACTAGGGCAAAGTTTGCCCTATTTTTAAAACGCTCTGCAACACATTAGAACACCTTTTCACAGTGACACAGGCAACGTTTGCCCTGGTGCCAATGCGGATTGGTATTAGCACTAAGGCAAAGTTTGCCCAGGAGCAAAAATGCATTGAAAATGTATGTTTTTTGCACTAGGACAATTGTTGCCCTGGTGCTTATAGCATACCCAACTGCACTTGCCACAGAGCAAAGGTTTTCTAATATGTCCCATCATTAAAAAAAAAAGGACAATCTTTGACATAGTGCTAATACTGTCCAAACTTGCATTTGCACAGGTGCAACATTTCTGTAATCTGGTCCCATGTTGGCCCCAAACTGTCAAATGTCGGCTCTTTGTGAGGGAAGGGAGCACCAAGATGGCATTTTGTCCTGGGGTGGCATACATCCTGGCAAATGCTGTGACGTTAGTGGTAAACAGCTAATAGTTTAATTTCGTATTATTTAAGTTACAAAGACCACAAGACTGTTCCATGATGAAAACGTTAATGCATAGTCATGACTGAACCAGAATTTGCAGTTCCACCTTAAAAGTAATAGGGCCTCATTACACGGTAGGCAGTGGACCAAGGTGCTATTAGCACCTTGGTCCATGCCGGTAAAATACCGCCACCGCCTTGGAGGAAAGGGGAATTACCGCCCTATTCCAATGTTGGCGGGCGGTAATTCCCCCTTCCCCCATTGCCATTCCTCATTCCCATTTTTGCCCCATAGGGCTCTATTGGAATGGGGAAGGCGCTAATTACGGTGCCGCAAATTGCGGTACCGTAATTAGCACCCTGGTCCCTTTGCGGGTTGGCTTTTAACGCCTGCTAAAAAGCAGGTGTTAAAGTACCAACCCGCAAAGGGACCTCGTAGTAAGGCGGTATGGGTTTACCAGTACCGGTGCCCTTACCGGTACCGGTAAACCCTTACCGCACTACGTGAAATGAGGCCCTTAGTCTGTTGTTTCCATGATTGATGCTCTGCTCTGATGAAATCACTTCTCACAAGGCCTTCCCTTTGTTCATGCAGTTTTGGTTTGAATAATAAGACTTTATTTAGCATTAACCTGTGCCAACAGGTGGGTACGCTCTGAATACTGCGGCAGCAGGTTACTGACAGGCATCAAGCAGATAGAATCAAGGAGGAGAGGCGGAGAGGAGCTTGTCAATCGATTTCCCGCCTGACTACATCTGCCTCATTACATTTACTGTCAAAACTGTGACTCCAATTGAGGGGAAAAGTGGAGCCAGAAATAAAGGCTGTCCTAAGGATACACAACGATATCTTGCTCGGATGAAGCAAGGTCTAGAGGGGATCAGGAATCACATGAAAACCAGGTTACATGACAGCCGTACATTAGCACAACAATGATTTCACTTTCACAAAAAGGCATGGATGACCCTATCCTTTGAGGAAACAAAATGGCTTCCAGAAATAATTTAAGTGTGAGAGTGAAGCGGCTGTCAGGGGCACATTAAAGGGGATGCATCATTTTAAAATCTGTCTAGAGGGAGCGCTAGCTCTCTGCCAGAGATCTTGCACCAGTTTGTAAAGTGGCCTTTTTATCAGCAACTTACTCCATGATACATGAAAAAACTTTAGTTAAGGGACAGTTAAAGTGATCAGATTTAACGCAACAAAACCCTTGAACTTCAGCAGATGTTGGAGGTGACAACCATCTTAACTAGGCATCCACCCGTTGATGACCCCTAGGGTCTAATGATGTGTTATTTGTATAGCGCTTACACATAAGCGCTTTACATAGTACACATATAGACACAATATCACCCAACCAGAGTTGGTACTTATTTATCAACCTCGGAAGGATGAAACACTGATTTGGTTTTCAGGGATTAGAACCTGCACCACCTGATGAAGCTCAGATCGCACCAGCAAGTGCACAGCCCACTGAGCTATCTCGTTGTCTTTAACATTGCTTGTCATCGTGAATCCCATCTGTTATGTATGTGCTCATGGGCTTGGCAACAGGGCATGCCGAGTTAAGATGATCATCACTTCCCACATCCGCTGAATTTCACGGGTTGTGTTGCATTAAATCTGATCACCTTAACTGTCACTTAACTAAAGTTTTATCAATGAATTTCTATGGTATTGCTATACCATAGTTTACTCAAGGACCACTAGTCATGGCCTTTGGCCATGGCCACTGTACTTGTTGCACAAGTAGGTATTTTAGGGCCCACTAGCTATGGCCTTCGTGCATGTTGCACCTATAGGTTTACTTGGGGCCCACTTGCCATGCCATCCAGCCTTGCCAGTGACCATCGCTTTCGGCCATACCCACTATATATTTTAATACACTATGTTTCTTTCAAGCCCACTCGTCATGACCTTTGGCCATGGTCAGTGGCTACAGCCTTTGCCACGGCTGCAGCACCAAAGGTTTCTTTGTGACCCACTGACCAGGGCCAGTGGCATAAAGACTCAGTTCCCCTGCCTTGTAGGGGTTATCACAACAGATATCAACCTTTTTACTCCTCCAAATAGCTTTTTTATACTTTCCATTTTCACATTCCCCAATTTTACAGCAGTAATCACTTTCATTGAGCAAAAAAATGTTGCCTTTTCAATTCTGAAAAGACTCTGTGCTGCAAGGCACCATGGGAGATATAGCTATATTTCTGGAAGATGGTGGCATCCCTTCACCGTCAAATATTTTAAAAACTACTGGACAGAATAACCCCAAGCCTATTATGAAGTTGTTTTTTATTTGGTCCAATTCCATCCTGTGTTTTTTGTTCTTTGGCTTTATGAAATTTTTACTTTTTCTCTATGGGAAATTAAATGTGAGCAGGCTGAAAACAGCATTTGTTTTCTTTCGTAATAAACTTTTAATTTTTTAACAAATCATTCCCATAATTTCAAGTCTGGAGGGGCGTGACAATATATAGAGCTCAACATAGTGGAAGTTCTGCTATAATGCCAGTTATTTTATAGAATCTAGTGAAGCTGTGTAAGTTTGGAAGAAAATTGTTGAATTGTATTTTAAAGGCTTATTTTATTTCCATGCTATTTGAAACATTAATATTTTTCCACATTTGTACTGAATTAAACAATATGATTGTGGGGTTTTCACTACCTAGGGGTCAGGTGCTGTGTGATACGCTGAGAGCCTTTGACTGTGTGGAGCGAAAATGTCCTTTTTGTTTAATCACAAACAAAAAAGACCAATTTAGAAAGACCGCTCTGAGACCCCTCTGAGCAGTCTATCTAAATCAAACTACACACGATTCACATGAGTATGTGCACGGGCTGACAGGTGGGACAGGCATGGGAAGAAGAAAGTCGCAGGGATGAGGTTGGTATTTGTATGTGCGCCTATGTGTCTGTTTGCATGTTGTAGGTAGGGTAATGTTTATGTGTGGTGGGGAAGTGGCTGCAGAGAAGGTAAGTGTAAGTGTGTTTGTGTGATGGAGTGTTTGTTGCATGGAAGGGAGAGGGTTGGTGTGCAAGTAAGTGTGTGTGTTTCTGTGTGTGTGTGTATTTGTGTTTGCGAGTTTGCTTGTGTCTGTCAGGGGAAGGGGGTTGATTAGGAATGATTATGGCAGGGAGGGGATAGCCGAGTAAAACGCTTTTGGTCGTGGAATCCCCCATTTTTAAGGGTGAGGGCAGGCAGGGAATGGTTTTCAGGATGGGTGCGGGGTTGAAAAGTTATATTAGCGAATATTAAATGCCATACCAAATCGACTGAAAGTTTAGTTCCCTTTGTGGGTCCTTCCTTAACGCCTGCTTTTAGCAGGCGTTAAGGACGGGACCGCAAAGGGACTTTAGTGCTAATAACAGTACCGCAATTTACGGTACCATTATTAGCGCCTTCCCCATTCCCATTGAGCCCAATGGGGGCTCAAATGGGAATGGGGAAGGGCCCTGGTGAATGGGGAATTACCGGTCCCTCCAACCTTGGAATGGACCGGTAATTACTCCATTCACCAGGGCGGAGTCGGAACGATTTTGGAGGCAGCCATGCCACAAACAGCGGCGTGGTTACCTCCAAAGTCGGAATGAGGCCCATATACTGGGCCTCATTACGACCCAGGCGGTAAGTTACCGCCTGGGTCGTACCTTTACCACCATGGCGTAAACTACGTTTACGCCATGGTGGTTGGCGGACTTACCGCCCCATTCCGAGGTTGGCGGGGCGGTAAGTCCCCAATCCCCATTTACCCTTCCCCATTCCCATTTTTGCCCCATAGGGCATAATGGGAGTGGGGAAGGCGTTAATTACGCCACCGTAAATTACGGTGGCGTAATTAACAACAAGGTCCCTTAGCGCCATGGATTTTAACACCTGCTAAAAGCAGGTGTTAAATCCTCCATGGCGCTAAGGGACCTCGGAATCAGGCGGTAAGGGTCGGCGCTGTTTACGCCGCCGTAAACCCCTTACCGCCTGGGTCGTAATGATGCCCACTGTGTTTAAATGATAACCTAGATATGCAGCACTTCAGTGTGTGATTTGTGGACTTTCAAGTCACTTGAATTCTTCATTGAACTGGTCCCCTTTCAGTTCTATGAGTTCTAACCTTTACAGGCCAAATAAATGAAGACTGGAATTAAAAGAGGTTCACACATCTTCTTTCTGTATGCATGTGTGTCCAGGCGTGGGAGCGTAACACAATCACCAAACCAAATGCACAAAACATTTCCTTCAAATAATGCAGTACTTGAATCGGACCTTAACAAATAACAGTTCCCAAATGTGACTTTACTGGACGTCACATTAACCTCTTCCCTTCATAAAATAAATAATAAATATTGTACAAATTAGAAATAAGTACTTTTTTTGTTCAGTTTAAAAGGTTTATTTATATCAACTCATACGAGGCATACAAGGATCATACCATGTTTTATAAACATTATAACATAGAGGATTAACCATAGACCGTTGCTGTTGAGGTACAAGAAGCAAAATATGTACTTTTTAACAGCATTATACAATGCTGACATGATTGGCATGACACATGCATTTGTTAGATTATGTTGAAATATAATGCCATCTCAATGTATACAAGCTCTCAAAAAGTAAACAGTCATTTATGGTAAAGTATGGGATTGAAGGTGAACTCAGTGGGCTGATCCAAAGAAATTCTCGAAATACAAAGCTCAGTTTGAATACAGAAATAAATCTTGAACTCAAATAATAGTAGCAATGAAGGCCTTTATCTGGAAAAACTGCATAAATGAACAGCCGACACGTGTTTCGACCCTCACGGCCGGATTGTAACAGCATGAATATGAATATGTGAAGAAAGGAGGAATGTAATATATTCAGAACTCTTGTATTCATGGACAGGAAAGGAAAGCAAGACTAGGTGGATTCAGTGCAAGGCAACCTTGCCTGTAATTCCTGGGAAGATGGATAGAGAGGTAGCCTTTGTGCTCCTAGAGGAGAAAAGGGAAACATGGCACTGGGTGATAGTGACATACATTAAAGTGCATCCTTCTAATCGTTGGCAACACATATTATTTTCTCTTGGCTTCTATGGGGTGGACACAAAAACAATAGGCCCTGGCAAATGGAAGGATCTGTCACAGCACAGTCTTGTGATCATGGCCAAGCATTGTTCATGGGGAGGAAGGAAAATGACCCAACATATAGAGGTGAAGGGGGTCCATGCAGTGTAGTCTTGTTATATTTAGTTAGCCTTGTATTCAAGGCTTGTGTGCTCCAGCCATTGGTGCGATAGCAAGAAGCACAGCAGCCAGTGCTTTGTTTAGAGGGATCTGTCACAGCACAGTCTTGTGATCATGGCCAAGCATTGTTCATGGGGAGGAAGGAAAATGACCCAACATATAGAGGTGAAGGGGGTCCATGCAGTGTAGTCTTGTTATATTTAGTGAGCCTTGTATTCAAGGCTTGTGTGCTCCAGCCATTGGTGCGATAGCAAGAAGCACAGCAGCCAGTGCTTTGTTTAGAGGGATCTGTCACAGCACAGTCTTGTGATCATGGCCAAGCATTGTTCATGGGGAGGAAGGAAAATGACCCAACATATAGAGGTGAAGGGGGTCCATGCAGTGTAGTCTTGTTATATTTAGTGAGCCTTGTATTCAAGGCTTGTGTGCTCCAGCCATTGGTGCGATAGCAAGAAGCACAGCAGCCAGTGCTTTGTTTAGAGGGATCTGTCACAGCACAGTCTTGTGATCATGGCCAAGCATTGTTCATGGGAGGAAGGAAAATGACCCAACATATAGAGGTGAAGGGGGTCCATGCAGTGTAGTCTTGTTATATTTAGTGAGCCTTGTATTCAAGGCTTGTGTGCTCCAGCCATTGGTGCGATAGCAAGAAGCACAGCAGCCAGTGCTTTGTTTAGAGGGATCTGTCACAGCACAGTCTTGTGATCATGGCCAAGCATTGTTCATGGGAGGAAGGAAAATGACCCAACATATAGAGGTGAAGGGGGTCCATGCAGTGTAGTCTTGTTATATTTAGTGAGCCTTGTATTCAAGGCTTGTGTGCTCCAGCCATTGGTGCGATAGCAAGAAGCACAGCAGCCAGTGCTTTGTTTAGAGGGATCTGTCACAGCACAGTCTTGTGATCATGGCCAAGCATTGTTCATGGGAGGAAGGAAAATGACCCAACATATAGAGGTGAAGGGGGTCCATGCAGTGTAGTCTTGTTATATTTAGTGAGCCTTGTATTCAAGGCTTGTGTGCTCCAGCCATTGGTGCGATAGCAAGAAGCACAGCAGCCAGTGCTTTGTTTAGAGGGATCTGTCACAGCACAGTCTTGTGATCATGGCCAAGCATTGTTCATGGGAGGAAGGAAAATGACCCAACATATAGAGGTGAAGGGGGTCCATGCAGTGTAGTCTTGTTATATTTAGTGAGCCTTGTATTCAAGGCTTGTGTGCTCCAGCCATTGGTGCGATAGCAAGAAGCACAGCAGCCAGTGCTTTGTTTAGAGGGATCTGTCACAGCACAGTCTTGTGATCATGGCCAAGCATTGTTCATGGGGAGGAAGGAAAATGACCCAACATATAGAGGTGAAGGGGGTCCATGCAGTGTAGTCTTGTTATATTTAGTGAGCCTTGTATTCAAGGCTTGTGTGCTCCAGCCATTGGTGCGATAGCAAGAAGCACAGCAGCCAGTGCTTTGTTTAGAGGGATCTAGTACAGTACAGTTTTGAGATGTTGGGTAACGAGTATTTCCAGAGATGGTGCACTGCATCCAAGGGGATGAATGGAAGCGATCAGCACTGGAAGGCGAATGCATTACTGGAGCAGTATATCGTGACCGAGCATGATATGCAGCACTGTTCATGGATGTGATGCTGGAGTTCGATGCATGCATGCGTTGTTCATCTTTTACAATTCGAGTGAAAAAGTAAGGACTAAACACTTGTGATTTTGTCTTGAGTTCCTTGCAATGTTGGGGTCGATTTTGTCGAAAAATTTAAATATTGCCTGCAATTTATGGTTAGCAAATGGCATTTACGATAGATTGCTTTGGAATTTGCTTGATTTTAGCCAGTGCTAAATGCAGGCGGATTGCAAAGGGATGGCCTGGTTTAATGCCAGCATGTAAATAGAAGGTGTAGGAGGAGTGCCGGGCATACATGTTATTTCTGCTTCATGCCCATACGCGCACTCCAAATGGTCCAACATTATCTCGGAATGGTGATGCAAGCCATAAACCACTTCACCACTTATTTTTCAGTCCTGATTTATCGATCTGTAGATCATAAAATCACCCCTCCCTAGGTCTGTATGTTCCTTTTTGGGAAATTAGGCATCCAACAGAGAGCAGGATGGAAGCAGTAACTAATCAAATCAAATCTGTGTTATTCTGGTGGAGTCTGTAGGCACAATAAAGGTTCACGGATACATACATCAGTAACATAAAACAATGACATATCATGTAGCTTTTCATTGTTAATACCTGGAAAATGAGTAGTGTGGCGAGGGAGCAGCGTAACTAGATATCAAAGTAATTAATGATGCCGAAGGTTGACCCAGCCTCATGGCATGTCATCAACATTGTGGGACACAGGACGACAGCCAATCAGTCTTAGACCTCATGTGTTGCTGATTGAATATGACAAGTGAGGCTTTAAGTCACACAAGATAAGCACATTCTAAGTCCTGCCCTCTGATCAATGCAGAACTACAATGTCTGCAAGTCAGTTGCCGGGGTAAGCCACTTATAAATAATGCTGTCAAATACGAGCAACTCAGCTTTCTAAAACACATTCTTATAACATTTAGTTTTGGAAGTATCTACTTGCATTTCATAAATAAATAAACAAGACCGGAAAGTGAAAATGACATCATCCAGGTAAACCACATATTAAACTTTGAAATTGCAAAAACGTCCGAATAATATGACAGGCATCTTAAACAGAGTCCACTCAATGTTATTTCCAAGATGCAATGAGGCTGGAATGGTGTGTCTCAGAGAGATTATTTAATACATACATTTCTATTCGTTTTGAGAGAGAGATCCCTGGTAATCAATGGTGGTTGATTCAGAAGAACGTTAAAGTGAATGAGGGATGTCTACGACCCTTGGCATAATACATTCCAATGTCATTGCATTTTTGAATGCTAGGACTTTAACTACAGTCTTGGTGCAAGAGGGGTTTTGCCATTATAAAACGCTTCTGTGAATTAGGCCCTCATTCATAATGTGGGGATATGTATTTAATAACCTCATGTTCATGTGAACACTGTTTGAAGTATTCATTGTGAAGTTTGATAGACATGAGTGCGGTGAAAGGGAAAGGAAGTACTGTATGTCCCCCTCTTCATGCAGTTATATCTTCTTTTTCTTGCATGAGCTAGCCTCAAGTACATGGGTCGTACATGGGATCTTTTTCTTCTAGAAAACATAACTTATTTCATGAATTAAAATAAAAACCTTTGTATCAAAACAGTTTGTTTTGTGCCCTGGGTGGTAACAGGATTGCCATTTCTGGGGATCATTCGATTGGGGCCCGTCTCATCTGTAGTGAACCCTTTGGAGTGGGTTGTTAAACTATTAAGTAAGAGTTATTCTTACTATGAAGTGAGCTCAGAGAGGTTTTTGGTGGGGATGCAGGTTCAGTTCTCCTAGATCTGCCCACTCACTAGGTGGAGCAAGTTGCTGTCACTCAATATGTGACTGTGGGCTCCTTAGTCTTTAACTTTAAATGGTCCACAATACTGACCAGCTCTATCTGCAGCTATTCGGAATTCCTAAAAACTGACAAAAGTAGATTCTGAACTTGCAGATTGCTACCTGCCACTGGTGCATTCTGGGAATGCTAAGGATATGTCACTAGCATTTATTTCAGTTGACCATAGGCCTTAAGTAATATTCTAGAAGCCTTATTGGACAATTATTTCATTATGGTTCTGTATTTGTAACAATGCACATATTTTTCAGAAAAATGCATTTTTAATAAAATGGAATAAACATGACTTCGTTGCTAGTTAAAAAATGATGACCTGAAAACATATCCTGGACCACCAGGCCCATCCTAGAAGTTGCACCACCACTGGTTTTGTTGTTTTCATTAAATCTTACAAAGTTGCCTCAGGGGTAGGATGACGAGTTGCACAACACATTTGTGACAGTTGCTTATATTTCTCATTTGTGTATTGTACTGACAAATAGTTTCTAAAAAAATGAAATAATAGTGTATATAGTTATGGAAGATAACGCCCTCTTGCTTATTCTCACAGCACTGTCCATCCACTCATGTCTTTCCAAATAGCACTTTATAGTACACCCTTTGTGAAAATATAGCATGTTTTACAGGAGGAAATAAGCTGCATTTTGGAATTCATGTTTATGCAAATGAGACCTGGATAATTTCTGGAGAATTTGTGATAGTTGCTGGACAGGAAATGTCATGCATTAATAAGACTTCGGAGGAAACATTGACCAATTTGGCAGATATTATGAAGGTGAAGCACTGTGAATATCCATCATGGGCAAATGCACAATAATATGCACTGTCATATCCTTGCTTTGAAAAGGTAGAGAACAGGCATTTTTGTCTTGTGCGGCCTACAGCAACACTTGTATCCTCTACATTTACAAAGTCAGAGCTATTTGGCTTTAGACATGCTTGTTAAACTACTTGGTGGTTCCACAGATTATAAGAATTTCATATGTTAAGCCAAAGTATTTTTTTTAAAATCCATTGTGAGGAATCCGACCATCCGCATAAGGAGTTTGCGCTCGATTGAGCTCTTTTGAAATGTTGTAAGAAATAGAATAATGGGAGATGAACCTCAGAGAATGTGTAAGGCTAATCCACACACATTGTCCTGCTCACCTCACAACCAACAAATGGTGAAGTGTACTCCGGTGGGGACACAGCATACAGGCGCAGTATTCCCTGTCACATTTAGTTGGAATGTGACAGCCACGAGTACATTAAAGTATCTCAGGAAAGGGGATGGCAACACCTTCCTACTGCCATGGCCAGCCTAATTAAATATCAAAGGCTCCATGGATCTGCCCTCTTCTATTGTCAAAGTTCTGTGTGGTGGCAGCACATACTGATGAGAGTCAAATGAAAGCAGGCCTGCAAAGAGGCCTGGTTACAGAACTAACACAAGGGATAGGAAACTAACACCTCCTTGATATGAAATGTGTCAACTTGAAGCTGGATCTCACCCCTATGTATGAAGGGCACTGAATGTCATGTCTGGGACAGCTATTTACAGTAGGCAACCCCCGTAGGGAGCCCCCTTTCAGAGGAAGAGGTATGTGATTAGATGGGGACAGAAAGTCTGTTCTCACCACAAACTTCAAGGGGGACCTGCGCTTCAATAAGGAGTCACATAGAGCTCAATTAACCAGGGAGACACTTTGGTCCTCAACAGACAGGGATATGGGTGGGACTTAGTAGTACATGTTGTCACTCCTTACCTTTCCTGTTGAAAAGCTATTTGGTTATGACCTCACGCATAACAGAAGATTGTTGGTGGGGACCCAGGATCGGTTCATTAAGGTGGTAGGCTTAGCCTGCACCAATCACTGGGGCCCATTTTGCTCTAAAAGAGGGCCCCTTTTTTAGCAGATCATCCGATGACTTTGAAAGGAGTAAGAAGAAGGACTAATTTGGACCATGACTGAAGGTACTGTCTGTCTTGCAGCTTCCACAAGTGAAGGAAGGCCAGGATTTTCAAGAGGGGAGCAAGACTCCTCCCCTAAACATCTCCCAGGACACAGAGGGAGATACCGGACTCAGAGGACCCATCCAGCAGCTCCAGGACTGGTACTAAGCCAGCACACAGCGTGCACTGCTAGGTTCTGCCAGCAGGATTCGTAGGTGGGAAGTGCCAGAGAGTCTCTGAACAAAGGACAAGGCTGTTGCCTGCAAACACTCTCCTCAGCTTTTGGGGCATCCACCTTAAAGGACAACATGAGCCTTGCAAAGAGGCTAGAAGGAGTGCCACAACAAGCATCAACCAGGGTCTATCTTTTAAGGCCATTTTTGAGGCAGTCGAGCCATCAAACCGCGACCGGTTGCACCACTGATTGTTATCTTGCTGCAGTCACTAAAGCTGTCAGAGATGCAGCAACAAGCGTTCCAGATCCACCAACCAGCACAGAGACAACGATTCTTGCCCCCGAGCCACCTTGTAGGCTAGCCTGCAGCCGTCCGTCCACCTTCGCTTGCCAAATTGCCTGCTGCCTGATACCCGCTGCTGTCTCCCGTCTTGAACTATGTCATAGGAGCTACAAAGCGTCCTGCAACCGACTCAACGCGTCGAGCAACAAGATCATCTCAAGCACCAGGTTCATTGTGGTTGTGTCCCCCTGGTCCTTCTCTTAAGGCCCCTAGTGATATTTATTACCTCTTGCTCCCTTAGTGCTCAATCCAAATAACCTTGAACAGTCAAGACTGATTCCTTTACCGACGACCCTCCTGTAAGTATCCAGAGTGCATCCCTTTCCTTTGTGAAACTATCTGTCCTCTGTGTTCATTTACAGGGTGGGTTGTATTTTGTAGCGTGCTAGAACAGTCTGCTGTAATAATAATAAAGTAGAGATTTGTATACACCCTTGACTGGACAGTCCCTTTTATCATTGAGTAATAATTGTATTTGCTGTGTTGCAACTAACCAACAATCCAAGACCTTGCAGAGATAGGCCTGCCGTTCGTCTACGTTACCAAAATTGCACAAGGAGGATTATCAATTTACTTGTGTTTCAAATCTGTTTGGATCCCTTCTGGTGTACTAGAGGTGTGGGGCTGATTGATGGTTTAGAAACCGATATGCCTCCCTGGAACACTGGCGCCCCGAAAGTTGAAATGGGAAATGCAACTTCTTACCTAACAGGGCCGCATTTTTTGTTTTGTTTTTATATGAGTCCCTGTGAGTGAGGCCTTGCCCCTGAAGGACATTAAGGTGTATTTTTAGCATTTTTTATTTTTTATAGAAAAGTATTTTCTGCACCCAATCCCTAAATCCCTACTTGCCCGCAGCTCATTGGCCCAATCCATTGTATAACATTGCATAACCTTCTGTTGTGTCTGTGGCTAAAAAAACAAAATAAGCACTACCTTCTGCCATGCCTGTAGTATATACATAGAAAAACTATTTTATTATGCCTGCGATGGATTCAAAGACTAAAGAAACTTTGAGATTTGGGTTAGTCTTAAAAATATTCTTTACCGGTCTACCTTTGCCACAAAAAAAAAAAAAACATGTTGCATTGAAATGTAGGAGTCCTTCCCTCTCCTACACGGATTTAAAAATAAAATGCGTACCTTTGAACAAGCTCTCCTGAGATGTTAGTTGTCTGGAAAGATTCAGGAGTGCTCGTCTCTGTAAGCTTCTCTGAAGCGTTGATGTCTCCAAAGACATAGACAATCAGAATGTAATGGTAAGAAATTATTCTAAAGCACTAGTGCCACTTTTAAGAGTGTTTATAAAAGCAGGATCCCATAAGAATTACTTGGTTAAACTAAATCGAGTGCCTTTGTCAGCACCATTACAAATAGAAAACTGCACATTCTAATTTAACAGTGACTTTAGCAAGTTGAAATTTGTGATCCAAGATCATGTATAATTTTTAGGCATACCTTCTAGCCAGTGTTGAGTGGTTATATTGACCTGCATTATATTGTCATAGATTTGGTCAAATACAGTGGTGGCATGCCCCTATGGCTGGGGTATGCCGCCCCCTCACCTGATTGGCAGGCTGCCCCCTACCCTGATTGGCAAGCAGCACAGACCCCCCTGAGCTTTATTTTCATGGGGGACTGAACCGCCATGGTCTGAGTTGGGGAGCGTTTACACATTTACTTTCTTTGTTTCAGAGCCATTTTGGCCCAGCAATAAAAGTAGCGCACAATAATGGGATGTGGTGGGGCATTAGAAGACTTGCCCTGCCATCGCTTATTATTGCACTGGCAGCAAAGACACACTAACTGTCAAAAGAGACACCCTCTCCTGTCAGTCTGCTTGTGTATGTTTCAGAGTTTCGAAGACTCACTCATGCTGAGTGACAGGAGAGGCACCCTCTCCTGTCAGTCCGCTTGTGTATGTTGCAGAGTTTCGAAGACTCAATCATGCTGAGTGACAGGAGAGGCACCCTCTCCTGTCAGTGCACTTGTGTATGTTGCAGAGATGTGAAGATTAACAATGTGAACATGCTGACTGACAGGAGAGGCATAATTTCCTGTTGGTCAGTCTATTTATCTTATGTTAGCTGGATTTATACAGTGCACATTCACCCAAGGGCATCTTGGCGTTAGGGGGCACAGAGACAGACTGCACAATGCCATAACCGTAAAAAGAAGTGTTTCCAATGAACGTCTACATTCCAGATGGTTTTGGGAATGTCTAAGGGCAATTGACAAGGTGCTCCACAATTTTTTCAACTGCAATTGAGAATGTGTGACCCCCTACCCTAGAAAGGTGGAATTTAGCAACCAAAACTAGGCAAGCACTGCCAGAGCAGAGAGCCCGACCAGAAAGGTAAGGAGCAACCTATCCTGAAGATAGTCAGCCCCATGTGGGGTAATAAGCCCAGTGTACCAGGCATAGAGATTTAAACTCAATCTGTCTGGCCACAGGGAGCCAGTGGAGAGAGCGCAAAACCTGGGTGATGTGAAAACCATAGGGGGAATTGGTGGCCACTCGGGCAGCAAGATTGTGTAACAACTTTCGCCGGTGGATAAGTCCCACAAGCCTGGGCTAAGAACAGGGCGTTACAGTCATCTATATGACTTCAAACTATTGAGGCCACTACCAGAGGTCATGAATGGTAGGAAAAAATGGCAGAACCTTGCGTAGTACCCTGCAGTGAAAATGGCCAGCTTTACAAACTGTGCCAACCTGAGATGCCATCCAAAGAGACGAAGAAAGAAACATCCGTACATTCTCAACCACTGCCACTGGGGTAGGAAAATCACCCAGAACAGAAGTCCAGAAAGAAGGAGTCCAGAGCATAGGATTAGGAGGAGAACCTACCACCTGAACATCTGTTGTGTCCCCTTGTCCCCATTAAGCTTCAGCTAATTGCTGTAGATCCACCCCCCAAACTCCCATCGCCATCAGGCACTGACATAGGCACAATGACTCCTCAACCTGGCTCAGATCTAAAGGAGTAAATACTCAATGAGCAAACTACGGGATGTCCTATTTTTTGTTGGGGGCTTGTCGGGGGAGGAATAAGAAACAAGTATAGAATGGGCTTCCACAGCGAGCCACCCTTCGATGTGGCACTAAAGGTTGGAGACTTAGCCTGACCCAGGGCAGGATTAAGCAATCATCTTTATCAGCATATATAACAAGATGGAGTGGTCGGGATTACAAAATATTTATATAACCCTGTTCTATATTCAGATTTAAAGGAACCGGATTTGGGTGTCATTGGCATATTAATAGCACCAGAGGCCATAGGAGCAGACAAGACTAACAAGAGGCTGAATGTAGATGTTGAAAAGCATAGGAGACAAGGCAGAGCCTTGAGGCACACCACAGAATAGTGAACAGGAAGATTTGGAAAAAGGAGTAAGAAAGAGTGATTGGCCTCTCTTCATCAGGAAAGAAGTAAACCATGTCAGGACAGACCTAGAAAGACCCACCAAAGCCAGGTGGGACAACAGTATTGAGTTTTTGACAGTGTCAAAAGCAGTTGAGAGATCAAACAGTATCAGGGCTCCCACTCCCCCACTCTCAACCAGCCTGGACATATTGTCAACACCAGGATACTCTCTGTACCACATCCTGGATGGAAACCTGTCTGGAAGGGGTAAAAGAATCCAGAAGATTCAAGAAAGGAAGAAAGAAGAGGGTATAGCAACGTTTCCAGCAGTTTCATGAAAAAGGGAAGAAGGGAGATGAGGCTAAAATTACCAGGGACAGCCAAGTCCAATGATGTTTTTTTAAGAAGCGGGATGACAATGGCCAGTTTAAGCTCCACCGGAATGCACCCGACTGACAGGATAGACTAGAGCCTGGGAAACCCAGGTAATCATGCCAGGTATGATGTCTTTAAGTACATTGAGGGGAACAGGATCAGAAAGAGCAAAAATAAACATAGAGAAATGGGAACAAGTCTGTAAAAATTATGCCTTTTCCTTGACAAGATCCATACTGGCAGCACTCTGATTTGCCAGATGAATATTTGCCTGTATATCTTCAATTTTAATTATGAAGTATTGAGAAAAGCATTTGAGTGGGGACAGCAGTGGGAGTAAGATTGGTGGAAGAGGAAAGAGATTTGACCACCGAAAACAGCTCCCATGGCTGGTTAATAGCATTCTTAATGTGGTGAGTGAAGAAATGTGCATTGAGGTAAGGAGGGAGGCCCTCCGGTCCTGACCGTGGTGGCGCAGGTGCTTGTGAAGGATGCATGCAGGTATGCTGAATGCTTTAAAAGAAATGTATATGTGTGTATGTACGAATTGTATGCCTGCATGTATTTATCTATTTTGGTGTTTGTTTTTATGAATGTGTGCATGCAATGAGGTGTTTGAATGATGTGTGAATACAGAGTGAACTTGTTTGTGTGTGTGCGTGTGCGTGTGTGTGTGTGTTAGCTCACACCTTTACATTTTGGGATTGGGGCTTCTGGGCGTATGGCATTCATTTCTGCTTTATCCTTTCAAACAGTATCATGTATCAAGGGTAAAACAAAACATGGCAATTGTTAGTATACTGATAGACTCCCTATAATTCAATGAAGGTCAGTCTCTCCACATAATAACATTTAGGTTGTCTTTGTCCTTGAAAGATAGTTTCTGTGCATCAAAGGTAAAGCAAACATTATACGTGGTGCTTCCGTGCTAAACTGTTTTGCATTGAATGGAGGTCAGCCTTGCCAGGTCAGCCTTGCCATGGAATAACACATGTTTCTATTAACCTTGATGCACAGATACTGTGATGCACAGTTACTGTGCATCAGGGGTAATGCAAACATGATATGTGTTATTGTGTTCTAAATTGGCCCACATTCAGTGAAGGCCAGTCCTGCCACATAATAACACTAATGTTTGCTTTACTCTTGATGCACACTAACTGTGCATCAAGGGTAAAGCAGGCATAATATGTGTTATTACTTGGCTACACAGTCCTACATTGAATGTAGGTTGGACTAGTCAGGTACAAACATTTATGTTTGTTTTCCCCTTGACACAGAGTTACTCTAAATCAAGGGTAATGCAAACATTATTAGTGTTATTACGTGGCTGGACTATCCTACATTAGTGATGCCAGTCTGAATATACTTTAATTTTGTGACATGGCATTTTTTTTACTTAGCATCAAGGGTAATGCAAACATGAAAAGTGTTTGGCCCACATTCAATGTAGGTCGATCTAGCCAGACAGTTAACAGCACCTATCATGTTTGTTTTACGCTTGATGCCACGTGAAATTCACTGCGACATTAAGAAAGTACATGCAGACTTTCACTACTAGTATAGTCTGCATATACATTCGCTATGTGGCATGGTATTGTTTACTTGGCATCAAGGAAAAATGAAACATAAGTGTTATTATCTGTCTAGACTGACTGCAATTAGTAGTGTCAATCTGCATTTACTTTCTTAGTGTAGCAAGACATGTTTTACTTTGCATCAAGGGTAAAGCAAAAATAAGTGTTATTACATTGCTAGCCTGGCCTATTGTGTCAGTGTGTATTTACATTCTTACTGTGGCATGGCATTTGTTACTTGTTACTTGGCTTGAAGGGTAAAGTAAACATGATCAGTGCTATTATGTGGCTAAACTGGCTCACCTCGGTGGCTAGAGTCTAGAGTGTCATGGCATTTATGTACTTTGCATCAATGGTAAAAGCAAACATAAGTGTGATTGCATAGTACACTAGCCATTCTTGGTATAGATATATATTTTCTTCTGTGACATGGTTTTTATTACTTGCTCTGAGGCCTTGTATGGCAATAATGGCATATATTGATGCATCAAGCATGGACATTTTTGGGCACAGCCAAAATGAACATGTTTTATACACTGGCATATGGTGTGGGCAAAGGCATGTTGAAACTGTGTTGAACTCCTCGCTGCTCTCAGTTGCTTCTGCATACTCGACATAAATATTTACTCCCATCCAATTAAAAAATGCAACATTTGCCACCGGTCAAAGCTTATTCAACGAGTTGACGAAATACATACAGAAGGAGAAGACAACAGTGGGACCAACAGGAGGACAAACCTAACAAAAGAGAGCAGTATGTGATCAAAGTCACTCAAAAAAGGTTTGATCAAATATACAACGGTATGATTTTAAGCATAGAGATTGCTTATATAAATAAATAAACATAATTAAAACAGGTAGAAGGCAATTCATATCTCATACACAAAAAGCACTGATTTAAAGAAAGCTTTACTGGTAACACAAGTATTGGCAAAGTCAAATGATTTCTGATGTGATTAGAGAAGTTCAAACTCAAAAGCCCCATGAATGTCATTATAGGCATGGCATGATCACCAAGAACTAAGGCATATCACCTCATGTGCAGATGATGCCATCATGTGCTAAGTGCAGCTTTGAACCCCCCAAGTCACTGTAGGAAAGGTATAGCCTGAACCGTGCTGCCATCATATGCCAAATTCAACCTCAAATACCTAAGAAATACAGTCAAGCTAATTCTAAAAATGCTATAAACAGTGCAGCAGGTGTGATGATTATGGTTGTCTTTGTGCCAACCTGTGTTTACATTGTATATTACTTTAGAGCAAACCCATTCAATGTACAATGCATCGCGGTTTTGCTACATGTACTTTGAACGAAAAAAAATACTACTTCTGAAAATATGCCTCCTTAAGCAAGCTCTCCCTGCAGGCACCTAAATTGTGAAATTGCAGCACTTAAGAAGAATCTTGTACTTTCTTTTACTGTTTTCCTGCTCAGCAGGGGGCCACATGGAACCATTAACTTCAAAGGCCCCATCTTGCATGATGGTGAGCTATGCTTTAACTGCAAAAACAACAGTTCAGATCTCTGAAATGGTTATAACAAGTAGTTGAGTTAGTAAAAGAATCAGCATTGGCAATGCCAACAGTTTGGGCTTTTGCTTAGATATGGGAAAGGCACAGCCGTAGTGGTACTAACTTTACTTTGATGGTAGCAGGTGCAAAATGGTTCCAGTACCTGGGCATCTAATAGCAGTACCTGGCAAATGCCTAATACTTGTATACAAGCCAAAACTGTTGGCTTTCCCAATACTTGTTTTTAACAGGACTTCAGTGAACGACACACATAGGGCTGATAAATCCAGTGGCTGAAGGCAATTAAGATTTCTTACACCAGTAGTAGGTTTACAACTCTAATTAAGTAATTAACTCTCATGAGACTGCTTTGAAAACATAATGACAGGCACGTTGAGCACAAAGTTTGATGGTAAGGCTTGAATACATTGAGCTCAAAGACTTCCCATGAGGAGGTGTTTTGGGCGGGGGGCAGGAATCGGGTGGGAATGGCTATAGGAATCTGCATGGCCATGGGCAGTCAATGGGTGGGTAAATAACCACATAACACCTTCAAGCTGTCTGTCCCTCCTCGTATGCCATTTCTCCTTATCTGAACTCCAATGCAATAGTTTTGTCTCAAAGGTGTCACAGGTGACGCTTAATAGCTCAAACAAAAAAAATAAAAGTGGTGGACCACTGTTTATATGAGTTTCTGCTTACTTTGATCTCTGAGTGAGACTCAGGAAGCACTGTGTTACTTACGGCACTGGCCACTGGCAGTGAATATTGCCACTAGAATCCCTGCATAATGGTTTCGTAATGTATAGCTCAGAAAGCATAAGCTGTTGCTCAAAGCAAAAAACCGACACATTGAAATGGCCACCATGGAAATTACGAATGACGAATAGAGCTTGTGACGTTGCTTCCCATAAGCATCTCCATTGCAGAGAATGTGGCTATAATGAAAGATATGGTGCTGGCATAGAGGAGCACCGTGTGGTATCCTGGTATGATTGTGGTGAATGGCTGAGTGTATGTAAGGGCCTCATAGAATGTTGAAGTGGAGCTTGGAGTGTGGGTGGCCTGAAGATTCCAGAGAGTGTCGGTTGGGACTGGGAGATTGACTGGGAACCAGGGCAGAGGCTTATTACCTACTCTCCTACCTTTCATTGACTATGCTATGTAACCAAGAAGAATAAAGCCTGTTTCCTTTTTACACTTACCTGAGTCAGCCTGGTTCCTGCTCCCTGTCATTACTGGCTCAGGATACATCACACAGGTAGATTATTATTAAGAGTGGGCAAGGTGTTATCAAGAGCTGGAAGGGCACACACAATTGGGGGAAGTATTGAAGGTGGCAGGATCCAGAGAAAATGGCAGCAAACTGGAGTGGCGTTGAAAACAAGCATGGAATGCTGCTATTCAACATTACATTAAACCTGAACTCTTAGTCATCTGAATGGCTAACACCTCCTCTAGGTGCTTTCAACATATGGCCATTCCCCTTTAAATGCCTCAATAATTACATCAAACGCCTGGTATTGTCACGTTATAATTTACCTCTGCACTGCTCAAGTGCTTTTTATGCACTGATTACTGCTTGCTAATTAGACAGCTGAGGAAATTACAGCAAGGAAGGATATCGGAAGTGGCTCCATGCCTGGTCCTACTATATCTTATTTAACTGACACAATACAGTGACCCCAGGAAGTTACTTTGTGGTAATTCAGTAGATATGCAAGCACCCATAAGTCTGCTACGGTGTTTGTTATACAACATTTGCAAATGGTTTCTAATGGGTCCAGTTGCTGGTGTAGATGTTTTTATTTGACAATGACTTAACCTTAAAAAATGCCAAAAACAGACACTGTTCTTATGCAACACCAGACATTATCGTTGGGCAATACACAGTATTTGTGGTGTTTTTTTCAACAAACATGGAGCTCACATATTTACATACATATTCGATAAGCACATTCATCATGAATCCAACACACATTGCATGCAAGACATGACATGTTACCTATATGCTCTCGTGCATTATTAAAAACGGTGAACAAACGTGCATCTAAATGGTTAACTAATTAAATGTCATTTCATATTATAATTCTTAATTATAACCAGACAACTAATGAATCCATGCAAACTCACCCAATAAACATGAAAATACTGCGCAAACACAGCACATAACCTTATAATTCAAAAACGCAAGTTGTTTTCCTAACAACGTCCTGGTCTGTCACCTAAGATCCTGATTTGTTAACAAGGAGAAGTGGGCGCTGCAGGCAAAACAGTGCATCAAGGTAGGCGCTGAGAGTTTCAATTGAATGGCATTCATCAGGAAATGGTACGTGCCAAGCAAACCACAGCTGAAGCACCAGGTGACAGTGCATTAGTATTATTATTATTATTATTATTATTATTATTATTATTATTATTATTATTATTATTACTAATCATAATTATCATATTGCTTATAGTGCAAACCTAGCTCAAGAGCAATGGAGCACTGTGCAGGTCATAGAGAGCAATACATTTCAGTCATCAAGTTAACATAAGCAGTTGCTTAATATCACAGTGCAATGTACAGATGTGTGTATGCACAAGACAGTCAGAACCTTGGTTACACCAAGGTGTTTTTGGAAGACACAGTACTTCAATTCATTTTTAAACTGGAGGAGACTTGCAGCAGTCTGGATTGCCACCGTGATGGAGTTCACGAGGATTGGAGCATGGTCCTGTTTCCTAGTCTTGTCCTTGTGAGCCAATCTGCATCCAATGTGGTGATGTCCTTACTACGAAATGACAGATGTCGCACCCACTCCATGCCTGGTGAGCATCTCCAAGAATGCTGCCATCATTGTTAAGGGAATAATACACTGCCTTCATGAAGGCCCATATTGCCTATGGATCACTGATCCCACATGTGCAAAGGTATTGGCAGCAGGACACCGGCAAACTAAGGATAATATACAACAATCCTAAATAATCCTCAGCTTCAGGATCCAGGAGCCAGTGTAAGAACAAGAAAATATCGAAGGCTGAGTACCAAAAAAGGAAATACACCAATCACGGGCTAGAAAGATTCACAGATCTTTATTCTGTACAGTTACAATGAAACACAGATAGCTATCTGGCTCTCAACACCCCGCAATGAGTACCAGCCTGTCAAAAAGAGGAGAGAGAGTGCTGGACATTAGAAACTTTCATGCTTTTATACAATTCTGAGCAATATTGTCCAGCCTCTCTACATGTTAATAATTCGTGGTCTAGAGTTCGTGCCTAGTTCACATACGGTTTATACAATAATATGCAAAGGATTACAAAGGTTTGCATTTCCATGAAGACACAATGAAGATGTATGTTCTCAAATCCTGCAGCAAGCACTGTTTGTTGTCTCCTCACAATTACATTCGGCCTATGTACACGGTTGAGGTTTGCTTTACATTGTCACAATGTTTATACAAGGATGAGGATTGTGTGCGCAGACAATACTTAGATGACTGTTCATATGGAGAGCAATGTCTCTTTACCCAATCTAAACAGTCGGCTCTTGGACAGCCTAAACATTAACAGAACTCAAAGTTCAGGAGGCTTGGTTGCAAGCTGAAAACACAGTCCCCCATTTTAGAACAGAGAATATGCAAACTGAAATCCAAATGGCGGATGATCCTAAAATGGCGGCAAAGTTGATCCAAAATCGGAACTTTGCAACGCGGTTTTCCCCATAGAGCGATTAGGCGTAGGCCAATATAAATTAAAAGGAGGCACTATATTATTTCAGTTTACCACCAGAGTCTTATTGGCTTTGGACTGTGCCTGAATCGTTAGAGTTAAATCAATATGAAATGGTGCGGGCACATCACACGGCATGTTTAAAGAGTGTTCATAGAGCCATGAATAATTAATGGCATCTTGGACTTGAGTACTAAAAGAAGACATTTGTTGTAGAGCAATCACCAAGGTCCTACCAGTGGACAGTGAAATGAATGGGACAACAAAGAACGTATAATGTGTGTGTTATGTGTGCATTTCAACACATGCTCCATTTACATGTTCCTTAACTGGATGAGTTAGGATATAGAACAAACTGGGATCACACTTAAATTGTCACTTCAAAGATGCTGGTGGCAATCGGGCTGCACAGACCATTGATATTTATCCTGATGCATGGAGGGCAGGCAGCCTGCAGGACCTTTTTGCAGTGTAAAGTGCCCTTAGTGGATGGCCTACTACTACTGTGTGCTTAGTGAGTAGGGGAGGGGGCCTAAGGTTTGCTCCCAACTCAGCATTCAGCACTTAGGTCAGGTGTGTCTGAGTGGCAGAGTTAAGGGTAGCGGGTGAGGGCAGCATGAGCTTAACAGCACTTTGAAGAAGCAGGAGATATTTGCGAGGAGGAGGAATACTTGAGATGTTTAGATTTATGGCTTTTAAACCTCCTTTGCAAAATAGTGTAAACATAGCATTGTACAAATAGCAGGCAAACATTAAAAACAATAAAGAATAAATAAGCAGCAAGAACATTGCATGCATTCATTGTAATCCTGTGGCAAAAAAAATATTAGCTTAAAAAAACACACACCAAAAAGCAGGACAAACTTTTAAAATAATAAACAATATATTCATATATATTAGCAAGGAACAGTTGCTCAGTTGTTGCCACAGGACACTATTTATTTTTTGATCACATGGGCAGTGCAGTAATGGCTTCACACAACACTGTATCTTACTAAAGCAAGAAATAATATATAGTTTAAGAAAACATCTATCACTTATGCGACAACAAGACAGGTGGTAGATATAGTGTTTACTGAATGCATTTGCTGTACAATTAATCAGGGCCTACATTAAATCAATAAATAACAAACACATTTTAAAGTCCAACATCTTCAAGAACATAGCCTTGGTGAAGATATTCAAAACCTGAGAACCAGTTGATTGAGGTGTCACCAATTGGCTGAACCATTTGCCCACTTGATGTATGATATGACATGATATAACGTGCCCATACACAAGTGTTACTAGGCACCCTGTAACAGTGACCAGGCCTGAACTCTGGCCCCCAATCTATTAAGAATAGACTAGACAGGCACACACCCACATGTCCACTGATGTTATTACAAATGACTGCTTCCTTTGCGCCTTTGTGTTTGAACAAATGTTAACATCACACTTCTAAAGGAAGCGTTTCCAGTCGTGCAACTCCTTGTCATTTGATGGTCACTGATGAGCCAAAAACTATAGGCTTTGACACCAAGCACTGAATCAGATGTGAACGGGTGGGAGAGGGCTGAGAGAGATTGTGATGTAATAGAGTGGAGAGGAAGAGAGGTTATAGAGGTAGAGAGCGAGGTTATGGACCATCGACCTGCTGTTGCTCTTTTGGTTGGGATAACAATGAGTTGGGTGAGTCAAACCCCAAAACAATCAAGGGAGAGTGTGTGGTAGTTATTTTCGCAAACCCTTCTCTCCTATCTTTCTAACTCATATCTATCTAGAGACTTTGTGCATATAGTTTCATCGCAGTTTAGCAGGCTTGTTCCACTTGGTTTTTTTAATCCTCCCAGTCAAAGTAATAGTGGGGTATTAAATCCCCATTCTCTTCATCCATGGGTTCAAGGGGGAGTAGTAGTTTGGGCATAGTCCTTCTGAATTATCAGAGTAACTGGGTTGTTCATAAATCAGGGGTTATTCCATCTCCCCAAGGAACTGTCCCTGATCAGAGGGGTGGGGGTTCAATCATGGTCTCAAATCAATTTAATGTGTAATCAACTACTGAAGATATAGATTGACTGGACTCTGCCATAAACTCTAGTTTGGTCTCTGAGCCTACTGAATGGGTAAATACGGGGACAGATGAGTGCTGTGAGGAGAGGATGATCTGACCTGTATTACAGATGTTATTTCATTTTTATCTTGGATCATTAATGGGGCCAAATCAAAATTTTGGGATCAGGATATATTAATTATTCTCAAACTGTTTGACGTGATCCTATTACAAGAAACCTGGGCAGTAGAGAATGTATTGTCAGATGGTTTTGTGTGTGTCACTTTCAGTCCCAGTTTGTAAGAACAATAGAGGTTGCTATTTTGGGGGATTGACAACCCTGATCAGGGTGGCTCTAGAGTGTGAGACAGAGGCCATTAACACCAATCTGAATTCTCTTCAAATGACTAGACTTAATACGAGTAAATGAGACAACATGATCATAAACATTTTTTATAACAGCACCTATGCGTCTGAAAAGAATAGGCTCTGTGTTTTAAAGAAATGTTGAGGAATATGTGGTCCATGATTTGGATTTATGTACTATGCTACTGTAGAGGTTTACAATTCTGCTCTTAACTCATAGAATTTGGTTTGCGCACAGTTAATGGAAGAGTAGTTCTGGATGTGCCTGGTAGCTCAACTTTCAGTAATTATCAGGGCACATCAAATATTCTATATTTCTGTTTTTGAGGTAGCCAATGTCATATGATTCAAGAATTTGAAGTGATAAAGGAGACTTGTTGTGATCATATCCTCATTTGTCTCAGATTATTATGGCTGCGTAATTTATTGGGGTTGATTAATAAGAAACATTTGGATTAATCAGAGGGTAACGCTCACTGTAGAAAATGAATAAAGTCAGGTAGAACCGATCTATCTCAGCTTTATCAGGATTTGTTCCCTGCTTGCACACCATTCATCTTGCCTATTTTAGATTAAACGAAGACCCCCGCACTTATGGTGGGCATTGTTGTGGTGTTTATGGGATCTCCATCAAACTGTTTTGAGAGAGAGTTTACAGAGAACAAGATCCTTGACAGAGGCTGGTTTGGTGAAGTATGTAAGTGTCAGAAGTTGGCAATCGTTACTGTCTGAGATCCCCTGATAGGTCTAAAGGGGATATAATTCAGGCAAGAGCTGCCTATCGAGCAGTCAAAGGGAAGTGTAAATTGGAGCTGGAAGCACATGAATGGGAAGATTTGGCGGAGGCATCTCGTGTAAATGATTTTTATGGACCCCTATGCAAGCAGGTGCTGAAAGGTACCAAGACGTTTGTTGACTCTAAGGCCCAAAAAGATCATTTTGCTAACTTTGACTGTGACCCAAAGGAATATTCAGCTATTTAAGTCCCTGACTCACCATTAAAGGAGTTTGATGCAGCTATCTGAAACCAAGCACAGAATCATGCTCCCGGCCTAGGCGCTGTTCCTGCAAATTGTTTTCAAAATTTGGGGGATCTATGGGCTCCATTGTTAACAATCAATTTTAATGCCAGTTTGGAATCAGGTGAAATAACTCCCTCATGGAAATAAGCTAATATTTATCCCATTTTTCAAAAAGGGAGATCTTGCAAGTACACTCGCCTATAGACCAATATCCCTTCTTGATGCAGCCTTTAAGATATTTCGAAGAGTTTTGCTGGAGCATTTGGAAAAGTGGATTCCAACCTGACATTCAGTATGGTTTTCGGCCTGGTGTGGGCACTGAGGATTGGGCCCTCAATCTCTACGAAATGGTGGTACAGTCTGTGTAAATCAAGGGAGATCTATATGATGAGGCCTGCCTTTGTATGAACCCTTCCTGTTTCTTGACGTCCTTCCTACTTTAATCCTCTGACTCTGACTATTTCTCAGCCTTACGCTGCTTGTCTTCTCTTGTACTGTTGGCTACCGATCTTGATCCTTAGTGTATTCCCTCATCTTCCTGCCTTTACTGTCTTCCGCATGACTGATGTAGTTCCTCATTTATGAGGTGTGGCTTTCCCAGTCTGCAGCCACTCATATCTGAATGTTATAATGCTTGTCTGCAGCACTGATGTAGCCCTGATGTAGCCCCTCATTCATGATGTGTGACTTTTCCAGTCTGCAGTGCCTCATATCTGATTGTTATAATGCTTGTCTGCATAACTGATGTAGCCCCTCATTCATGAGGCGAAGCTTTTCCAGAATGCAGCCACTCATAACTGATTGTCATATTGCATGTCTGGTTTCCTCATATGCAGTTTACCTACTTGTTACTGCACTTCTTTTTGGTACATGTTTATTGACCTGCCGCTCCTGCACTCCCCTTCCTGCAACCTCTCCACCCTTTTTTCATGTTTCTGCACTTGCACATTCTAGATCGCCCCATGACCTTGTCAGAATGTGTTGCCTGTTTTTATTCCCTCTTGTCTCTTCCTGCACTTCCTCTCCATCCCTTCTCACCTATTCTCATGCCATAGAATTTGCATGTTTCGAATGTTTGAAGTCCTTTTAAGAACGTTTTTGTTTTGGTTTTGTACCATTTTTTCTCATCCCTTGTCTTGATGTGCCTTGAAACACATGTGCTGTAAATTGCACATTACAAATAACCAATGAATGAAAACATAAATGATTTTCCCCGCATTCATGGACCTTAGCACCGCTTTCTATGAAGTTAATAGAGACAAGCTCTGGTTGGTGCCCGGTTGCATGGATTGCCATCCTGAAATAAAGGGCTGTCCTCAGGGCAGTGCACACGAGCAATCAGGCTTGTTTACACTATGCAGATCAGGGCAGTGCCCACCCTTTTTTTATGTAAATTTGGAGATGAGTGAGGTTTGTGTATTGGCTCCTGTCCTTTTTACTCTATAGATTAACTGCCTATATAAGGAGTTAATAGATACCAACTCTCAATGCTCTCCAGAAGCAGATTACCGTATATACAGACTTTATGAATGCCCTGGATTTGAAGGTTAACACTGCTAAGTCTGCTGATATGGCATGTGGGCTAGGGAAAAAGAAGGTGAAAATGCATAAAATGTTGAGCAATAGGGTGGCTATACCAAGGGTGTATGACTTTGACTACTTGGGAATACTTTTCCCATCAGTGGTGTTGAGCGAGGCTCATATACACAAACAGATAATTAGGATGAGCCAATCCCTGGGGGCAGTGTCATGATCTATTGCCATGTGCCAGGGACAACCACTTTCTATGTAATTTTAAGGTTTATGAAGCATAGGCCAAGGCAACAACTAGTTATGGTGCCTCGTTGTCAGGGTTTGAAAGTGTTAAAGAGTTACGGGTATTGGAGAATGTATTTTTTAAGAAGATACTGAGATTAACCAGCTCTGCTCCCACCTTTGTAGCCCATTTGGCTTTGGGTGCCAATTTCATGGAATATGAGTGGCATTTGACCCCTCTTCTACATTGGCTTCAAATCAGGTCAAACCCCAAGGTGGCTCTGACCCAGCACATTGTTAAGGCGATCTGAGTAGGAGAAGGCTGGAACAAAATTCCATTATTAAAAAACACATTAGACCTAATTTGCAACAGATTAATGTCTTAGTATTATTACCACCTTGCAGTATTGTTGGCCTTTTACATAAGAACATCCATAAGAAAGCTTTTGTTCAGTGTCTGAAGGAACAGTGTGAAACAAAGGAGTCGTTAATTAATGCCAGTAGAATGCACGCTATTGTGAGCGCTGTGAACTCTAGACAACAGTACTTCAGCTTTAGTCATGAGAAATCAGAGCACTGGTTGATTACTAGAGATTGCTTCAACAGTCTTGTAAAGGAATAATTCCCCCTCCCTCTCAAACTGAATGTAATGGAGATAGACCCACTCCCCCTCAAACCAAACGTAGATGGCTTGTTGGGGTGGTCAAATATTCTAGATGTTGTAGAAATGTTGTCTGTAAAACCATGCTGAAAGGATAAAATAATTACCTTATGATAGTTCAGTGAGTGTTCAGTAACCAAGGACATGGTGTCTGGGATTCCTATCTCTAATCTTGACAGTGACGAGCCATGGGAGCGAAGTAGTAGTCAAGGGAAGATATTGGGTGATGCATTCACTGGTTCAATTAGCATAGAGGATACAGCCGATTTGGGACAGGAAACCATGATGCAGTTGCTAAAATTGTGTGATGACTAACATCAATAATGTCCCAATTTAAAGGTCAGGTACAGCATACACAATTTTAATTAGTTGCAGATGTAAGTATGACATGGGAGCTTTTGTGAATTGGCAGCTCAGTTAGCCAATCCTAGAGGAGGAGGGGCTTGTTTTGGAGTGCCTGAACCAATGAGAGTGTTCTACATCATAAACAGGGAGCAGCAGCAAATAAAGAAGTGTATAAAAGGCAGGGTTTTATTCAGACTTTGAGCAGAGTTCCTGAGATGTCCTTGTTGTATGATGTGTCCTGCCTGTTGGAAGAAATAAAACTTGCTGACTTGAAAATCCTGCTTCAGCCTGTTTATGTGCTCCAGAGTCTCTTCTTGACCCCAAAGATGCCAAGGCCCAGAGGGTGGGGGTGGTTGGACCCTCCTGAACAGTCTAAACTGAGAGCTAACACATTGAAATGTCATGGCTATCCTGATGATCCAATGTGCCCCCTGTGTGTCACAGCAGAGGAGGACCTTATGCATTTTATTCACTTGTGTCCTGCTTACTCACACACATGGCAGGAAACTATTTGTCCTGTTTTAAGGCAGCAGAACATCATGCAATGTCACTGAGCTCTATACCATCTTTTCATGGCCGATTCGCCTCACGTGGCCTGGGCTTTGTTATCGTATCTTAGAAGAGCAATAATAGAAGGCTCTTCATGGATAATTTATCATGGGTAGCATATGGCCATTGATAATATATTAATACACTTGTTTTTATTTTTGATGATGTATTATTTAAGGGTACATGTGTTTTATCCTTGATCTTTTAATCATCTGTTTTATAGTATTTACGTGATGTATTGATATGTATATTGTGTTTGTTTAATGGATTTTGTTATCTGAGTAAACAACACATGAATGAATGAATGAATGAATGAATGAATGAATGAATGAATGAATGAATGAATGCCTATCTGACTATAAGGACATCTACATAACACACTCATCCCCTTCAGTAGTGTGATTGATGCCAAGGCTACCACTACATGCAGGTGCTTCGACCCCATTGAAAGACACGAGCCACCAATTGATGAAATGATAAACATCAGCTCAGATAACTGTGACCAGCATATATCAAAAATAAATTGGGCTCTACATATTGGCAAAATATGTTAGAGTGAGGGATGATTTGTCTGATAAAAATCGTTATATGATATGTACATTTGTCATTCACAAGTGCCTGAAGTTACTCCACATTAACCGCAGAACCAATCAGGATAATACTGAGGCTCTGGATATTTTCACTACTTGATTAACACTGCCTTGCCATTGGAATAACTTGAGTTTTGGCTCAACTCTGTCTCTCTTATTAAATAGACTTATACTTCCTTCTTGGTTATGCATCTCCTGCTTTGTTTTTTGCTAAGTTGTTTACCCTATTTTAGCATACCCAAATGTAGGTAATATTGAAGTTTATTTGCTCCTACTGGGCTGCTTCCATTGAAACAGCCCAAAAAGCCATTGTCAACAGTCAACATTTCAGGAATATTGTCTAAATAAAATGAGAAATTGGTGATGTTGCTACATCATCAATAACATCCACTTGCCTGCAAGTTGCAATCTGTCTGAATCATGTCCACCATGGTCACATCCCATACATGCCTCTCCTAGCCCCTTTGATCAGAATCAGTATATGTACATCTTTCTTCTATTAATCGATGAAATCTATGACAATTAACCCCAGTCTCAAGAACCACCTTATAAACGGGAGCAGAGACAGACTTGGTTACCATGCAGGTTGTGTGGGCTTGCTAGTTGCAATCTTTTCTGAACAGGTTGCCTTTATGAAGCCTTCTTCAGTCCCGTCAAGAACGTTATAATCATGGAAATCTAAAGGAGAGCAACTCGTTTGCAGAGTAGCCATGAGATGATCGGGAAACTGCCAGGAAGAATACTATAAGCTAAGAGTTGCATTGGTAAGGGGGATATGATGGGTTACACAGTCCAGATGAACACTCTTAGGGACATGGTTTAGCTGCAGGAGCACTGCAAGGGGAGTCATGTCTTCTTCCTTGGTAATTTGAACAGAACCGTGGAACCAACTCGATTCGGTGCCTTTCAAACAGAACAGGTCCCAGTTACACTGTGCCAAGGAGGTACGCAAAATCTGAGCTGAAGTCCAAAATTTATTAGGGAAAGAAACAGCCTGACACATGTTTCAAGCCTGAAACAGCTCTTCATCTGAGGCTGAAATATCACAAAACAATTTATATTGCCACAAACTAAAAATGTGTGTAACATTTCAGTGTTGTTGAATGAATGCAATTCGAAAATAAGATAACACCCAAAGACATGACGCACAGGGGCAATACAAGGGGTAGTTTTCCAAGACATTGTGATACATATTATACAGCAGTTGGTGCAAAAACAATGTGCACAGGCAGTTGAGTGGAATTATGCATATAAAAGTCAAAGTTATCAATAAATACAGTACCGCACATAGTTGAAGTCCATAAATTGGTAGATGATCAAAAACCGAGGAAGGGGAGAAGAAACAGATAATATACCGCATTAACGAGAGAGTGGCTGCAGCAGCGCAATCAATAAACAAGCTACTTCAGAACCATTGTTAAGTATGAAATTCAATTGAATTATGCATGCGAAAAAAATGTACCTTGGCTTCAAAATTGCAAAAAAGCTCTTATTGCAGGGTGAGGGTGAGTGCTAAGAGAGATTCCGCTAGAATTAAACACTTTAATGTAATTGTTGGAGTCAAATGAAAGGCTGAACTACATTTGAAGAGCATAGGGAAATACCAAGAGCCTACCTCTAATGCTTGGCAATTGCGGTAAGGCTGAAATTTGGAAAACAAAGAAAACAAGGGATCATGAAAGGACAATTACTGAGCTTCCTAAAAAATAAGCCCAAGATATGAATTGAATATAAGTAAAGGTACATGCACGGCATCCAAATGAAAGTGTTGGATATGCCAATGTTCTGAATTAGACATGCCACGTAACTCCTGATCATGTGTGTCAAACAAGCATCAATTGGCTAATTAAGCGCTCCATATGACGTACGAGAAATGGGGAAAAATGTTAATTATTCGAAAGAACCCTGGGGGATCATACAAAAACGTCTTACCTATACGGACATCAAAAATCACAACAGAGTTTCAGTGCACGGACAACGTAATGAATGAGGGACATGAAAACATGGCCACCGAAAGGGAGTCAATGTAGTATGTGCCATCAATAGCAAAGAAAGCTGACTGAGTTTAAAGTGCCATGTTGGGTGTGGAGAATTAGAGGAAGAGCAATTGTAATAATGCAGCAGCAGATTAGGTACCAAACTGCTTGTGTGATTTAAGAGAAAATTAGAGCATATAACTGTATGCGAACAATTGTATTATATAATATTTAAATGGACTTGGAAAATAGAGTACATGAGGTGCTTGTGAGGTAGTACCAATATAGGAAATCGTTGCTAATAAAGTTACGCGGGCAAGAGAAAAATTAAATGAGCCAAGTGATAAAAATAAAAAACATGTTCAGTAAAAAATGTTAGCGAACGGCTGAGATGAATAATTAAAAGAGGGTAATTAACCCATACTAAGCTAGAAGCGCTGTTCATGAGTGCGCTGCTTAATACCACCAGAATGGTAAAGTAAAATTGATACATAGGCAAGTGAAATTTGCAACCATGAGTATTCTGAGAGAGTGGTGAAAACAAGAGGGATATACATTTTGGAAAATCCAAATACAGGGCTAACAATGGCACCAATAGTATTAGAAAATGAATCGAGCATGACATTAGAAGAAGATTGCAAATTCATGATCCAAATTGAATCCATGATACACCATTCGGTATTTCCATATTAATTTAGCTTCCAATTGCCGTAATTTCAAGGTTAGGTTGCCACCTCTGGGTGGCAATGAAACTTTAGATAATTTCACAAAACGGATGTTATACTTACAATCCAGTTGATGTGACGTTTGCCAATGATTGGCACGTTGGTATTTTGCATACTGGCTACCAATTGTAGCCAGATGTTCACGGATGCGTATCTTGAGCAGTATAATAGTGCTGCCAATATATTTGAGGCCACAGATACAGATAATACAATAGACCACGAATTTAGTGTTACAGTTGATGAATGAGTTAACATCATGATCGCCCCGTGGTCCAAAGGAGACCAATGATGTTTCAAATGCAAATTTACACATGTTGCAACATCCACATTTGTGAAAGCTTTTGACTCTCGCAGAGTGCAGCCATGTGGTTGTGGGAGTAGGCATACTCATAAATGAAGGGCAGAGTTTATTTTTAAGGGACTTTCCTTTACTGTAGGTAATACCGGCGTTAGGATCCAAACAATTAGAGATGTCTGAATCAATGTGCAGCAGGTGCCAATGTTTCCTCAAAATATTGTGGATTTTATGACTGTCAGTATTAAATCTAGTGATCAGCCTAATTTTCTGGGCGACTAAAGAATTGACACATTTTTTTGGGACTAACAATTACGCTCTCTTAAGCTGGCGTACTGCTTCCAACGTTTTGTCGAGGCAAATATTATGGTAACCTCTCGCAAGAAATCTTGATTTGATGAGAGTGCTTTCGCGGTCAAAGTCCTGCAAGTGTGAACAATTTCTCCTTGCATGGATAAATTCCCCTTTCGGATGTTAGCAATTACTTGTTTTCTATGGCAACTTTGAGCATGTAGGGTTGCATTAACAGAGGTTGATTTACGATAAGTTTGGGTTAACAGACCATTTACGGTGAGGTGAATGGAAAGATCCAGGAAATCAATATGAGTTTGACTGTCAATTGAGGTGGAATGTAGACCCCAATCATTACTGTTCAAATGGGAAACAAATTCAAGAAGTGAATCTTCGGTGCCAGTCCAAATCAGAATAACATCATCTATATACCGTTTCCATAAGTGTATAAATGGATGGAAGACAGAATTAGAAAACAGAAATGACTGCTCAAAGTGATGCATAAAGTTATTTGCAAGTGCTGGTGCAAAAATTGCCACCATTGCCCCCATTGCGACACCAATCAATTGCTTGAAATAAACCTCATTAAATAAAAAGACATTGGGCCTCATTACGGGTCGAGCGTCCGGAAATAACAGTGGCGGTAAACCCGCCGACACTGTTATTTCCGGACTGCCCGATCTCGAGTCCTGCAGGCGGGAGGTGACATGACCTGGCGGGTTTAACACTGCCCGCCTGCAGGCAGAGGTGGAAACACCAGCACCATCACAAGATGGTGCCGGTGTTTCCACCTCCCCATTCCCATTGAGTACTATGGGACTAATGGGAATGGGGATTTACCGAATTCCGCCTCCGGAATTCCCGGGACACCAGGGTCGTAATGCCCTGGTAATTACGGGAGTCACCGAGGCGGAATGGTAATACAAGTCCGGCGGTAATCGAGCTGGAAAAACTGGCTGGTTGCCGCCGGACTCGTAATGAGGCCCCTTGTTTTGCAAAGTAAATAACAAAAGTTCTTTCACCATTTCGATATGTTCAAAATAGGGGGCAGAAAATTCTCGAAATAGAAAATTCACACTTTGTAATGCTTTCAGGTGATCTATGGATGTATATAGTGCTTTAACATCTAGAGTAACAAACCAACATTTGTTCTGAAAATTCAGGTTGTCAAGTATTTCTAGTATGTGCATTGTATCTCTGATGAATGTAGGGGTCGTTAGAACAACTGGTAATAAAAATTAATTGATGTAAATGGAAATAGGCTCTAAAACACCACCATCTCCACTAACTACGGGTCCCCAATTTGGTACCACCCAGTGTTGAAACTATGGCTAGCTCAAAGAAAGCAAGGCACTGCTGAGGTGAATCACAACTGCTCTGCAACTCATTGCATCTTCCTGGACATTGTGCTCTCCTGAGTCACATACTCCTGAACACTGAGCACTCTAAAGATGCAGTGCACTCCTTAACACACAGTCTACTGAACAAAGCATACAAGTATGGAACTCTAACATTTTAAAAAACGTGCCCAGCATTACTGTTTAATCCTATGAATAAAGAGTGGACAGTGATTACCACCGCAACGTAGTTTAGGAGACAACAAGTAGCATTGACACTAGCATTCCAAACTACTGTCAGCAAACACATTGGATGACTTTTGCAGACTGCTTTTCCCATCCACAGATGTGGGGATGAAAGTAAGAGGTGAAACCATCACACAAGCCACGGAAGGCAGAGGGGAATGGTAGGGTTTCCATTGTTTTAGGTTGCCAACCAACTGTGTGCTTTACTTTTCAGCACCAGGACTGACAAAACATCCCACCCCTCTGACCCCCACACCACGATTATAACAACCAAACCACAAATTCGAACTATTGTGGTGAGTGTGGCAGAGAGCTTGCTTATCCCACAACTGCGGAAGACATGGATTCAAGCATCCTTTCTAATAGAGTACATTGAAGTGCCAACGTGATAAAGTTGCCCAGAAATCATGGATTTGAATTTCCTAAAGACATTCAGAGGCGACTGAAGTTTCAGCTTAAACTCGTACCATGCAACAGAACGTGGTAGACATGGGCAAAGGCTTGGACAGATGTAAATTTCAATTTGCATATGGTCTTTCCTCTTTTATAATGGCTTGGCAGGTGAAGAACGATGGTCTGGAGGGTTGCCCAGAGCAATGCCAGTTGATAAGATTTACTCTAAACCTTCCAACCATCACTCTTTCATTTTTCTGCAGTCACCCTGAGTGGGAAGGGAATGCCCAGATGTGGGTCCTATGACTGCTGAGCCTAGCGACCCAAGCTACTCCTCACTGATGATGCCCAACGAGGCCAAAACATGGTTGGGGATGTGTGTGGTTTCATACAGAAGGGATGTGACCAAGCAATTTGGGCAGCGTGGCGCCTTTGTGGTGGGACCAAGCCTGATTTGCATAAGGTCTTTCCCCTTTTGTAATGGCTTGGCAGGTGAAGAATGATGGCCTGGAGGGTTGCCCAGAGCAACGGCCGAGGTTAAGATGTATTCTAAACCTTCCAACCATCACTCCTTTTTTTTGTTGCTGAGGTCAATTTGATGCCTCCCTCAAACCATCAACCAGGATCTATGTACATTTTCAATTTTTTACATAGTCTACTCAACTTGCACCCTCCTGCACCCGGCCGCAGGCACCATTTCTAATGCTTTCCATTATCAACCTGTATGTGTGCGAAGCAAGAATGCTGCAACAGGTTTCTTTTTGTTCCTTTTTCTTTTTACATCTGTCATGAAAAAGACAGCAAAACGTCCAAAAACAGCTGCATAAGATCATTCCTCTATCAGCCCCATTCCACGTCAGGTAGGCTGATTGCTCAGTAAATATTATTGTATTTTTGTAAATAAGCCTTTACCATGTACATGTTTAAAATAAAAACAAATATTCTATGTACTTAAGTATGCTTTCTTGTAACAGGACCACAATGCCTCTGGGCTGTTATGGGCTATACAAATGTTACTAATAAATAAATAAACACTATTCCTTTGGTACTACCTCTAGCAGTGCCTTGAACATATGTATACGAGTCTGCGGCCCACATACGTCGCTGCGGTCACTCTGTTCATGTTTCAGTACATGCTGGCATTCTTCTATTTCCCTCCACTATGCTAATACGTTAGGGTCAGGGGTGTAGATGTTGGTGAAACTATAGAAGTTTCCTTCTGGTGGCTTTCAAAAGCCAGCACCTTTACCCAGGAACTCTGAAGTTACGCAGATTGTTTGCACAAATTTGCTTGGTCGCCATTTTGTCCTACTTGCCTGGGGATGCACCAGCATTTCCCATCCCCTTGGTTTCTCAAGAAAGCCCGTCGTCGTGTGACTTGCAGGAATTATAGGTGGAATAAACAGAATGTATGGCCGACAACTCTGACACAATACGTGGGCTTTAATTGCATAATGACTGGAATAAATTGGCTTGACCAAAAAAGATATTCCCTAATGCATGGAGGGTTAAACGTCAAACTTTCATAACGTCGATAAGGAGACTCTATCCGGCATTTGAATGCATTTTAGGGGCATCCACGGCTGCACTGAACAAATGATGGCAGCACCTAAACATGTGGGGTTGCAACTTATCATATGTTGGCAATTCAAGACATGTGGTCTCACTATTATGAGCTTTGAGGCTTCACTTCATGTGTGACAGCAAACATCGATTGGCTTTTCTCGTACTTGGGAATTGTTTTTTTGATTTTTTTTTACATTTCCATTTTGCATTATGTATGAGTTTGTTGTTAGTACCAAAGTACTATAAATGTAAATTACTATACTGGTTCTAGGTTCTTCATCGAAGTACATTACCACAGGATAATTTACTTTGCTGAAATTTAATTTGAGCATCTCATCGATTTTCTTGTTTATAATGTGTATGCAAAGATCTATGTGCTGTTCAGTTTGGCATCGCCCCAGGGGATGAGTGGAGTCTGCTCTTGTTACACTAACATTTTCAATAAAGTCCCAACAACATTCATCATTATAACAACTGGTTCTAATCTCCTAAGGCACTTTCCAACGGGGTTTTTGGATTGAACCCAAACCACTCAATCTCTGGCCTTGCAATGGGTGTTAGCAGGCAAGCCCTCCACACCGTTCCAAACCAGGCTGCGCTCATGGAGTCACAGCTTCGATGCAATGCGCATTCTATGTAGTTTTATGACAGTAAAAGCATACTACTACCTGCATATCGCCACATGTGCCTGATTCATGGAATTTTTTGCACGGTTCCAAGTGCTTTGCACTGCTGAAAAGTCACTTTGCACTGCCGACACAAACCCTGATTCACAGAATTGTGCAAAGTGTGTTTTTGCCGTGCAAAGTCCGTGCAAAGTCAGTGCATAGTCATTTTTGCAGTACAAAACGACTTTGCCAGGACTTTGAACTGCAGAAAAAGCCCACTTTGCACAGTTCCATGAATCAGGGTTTGTGTCAGCAGTGCAAGGTCACTTCTCAGCAGTGCAAAGTCACTTTGAACCTTGCAAAAAAAATCTGTGAATCAGGTCCAATGTCTTTTTACGAGTCTGTCAGCTGGCACTTCTTCACAAATAAAATAAAACGGCCGCATGTAACAATTAAAAATACTTTTACGTATGCATGCAGTAAAAAACACAGCATGGAGGGATAGTAATACGTGTATATAGCTTGTGGGTCAGGGTTCACAAGAGACAGCTGGGCTTCCATCACTAGTTAGTGACTACACTCCACAGGTCGCAGATAACTAACAACATAAACCTCTGAGTTGATTCCATCCGAAAACATGTGCTTCACCCCAATCGGGTCAGGCAAATCGAGCACACACGCTTCTATTACTCACTAACCCTTTAGTTCAATGTTTGCAATTAAACAAGCAGTGGCAAAGCCAATAGTTTGGGCTGTTGCGTGGTGAAAATCGGTTCTGAGTTCATGCACAGAGTGGAAAGAGGATGTCAGGGGTGGATGAATTAATAATATTTGAGGATTGATGAATGCGAGTGAAACAGGATGCGTGAATGAATGAATGCATGAATGAATGAATGCATGAATATGAGAAATGCAAACGTGTACGTTCATGCTGCTGAGGGCTGAATGAACTATTTTGAGGATGGATGAGTGAGAGTTTAGGAGTCTATGATGACGTGAGGGTGTATGGATCGATGGATGCAGACGTGTAACATGGAAGAATGGATCACTGAACAGGTATCTAGAGGTGGATAAATGAGTGTGAGACTTGGCAAGTCATTGAGAATGTGAGGGGGGATAAACCGGTGAGTGTGAGGATAGCACTGGAAAACCCTTAGCCACTCTCTCACATGAGTGCACTGTTTACCATGTAATTGCCAGGAAGTTTGAGCAAGTAGGACACAAGGCAGCAAGAGTCAGGGTGCATGCAAAGTCAAGAATAGGCTGCATTAAGGTGAATGTTGGTAACAGAAGGTCAGGGAATGGAGTGGTCAAACTGGGACAGTTACATTAAAAAGGCCTGACACCTTGATGTCAAAAAACCTTAGTTGCATGTCATGTCGTGCGTTTAGAGTTTATGTTAGTTCAAAGTCAGGCACAGTCGTATCTTATTTAGAAATAGGCAATAAGTAGCCTTCGACAGTGAGGCAATATAGTCAAAGCACCTTATGCAGAATGTGCACATTATTAGGTGAAAAGCAGAGGTAGATGTGCAACCAAACAGGGTAGGTAGGGAGAGAAGGGTCAGATGTCTGTCCTGTGTGCAGTGACACGCCGGCAACCTTCTGCTGTGCTATTGTATTTAGCTTTGACTGTCATCATATGGCTAAGACACATATTCTACAGTGATTTACAGCACAGTAAGGCCACCGACTTGACAGAGGAGCAGGAAGGGGAGCTTTCAGGTCACAAGCCAAGAGATGTGAACGCCAGCGTACACAGAGGGCAGCACTGGGGGCACCTTAGTCGGCCAGCCAGCCAAAGTGGAGAGAATAGGTGTGAAACAGTAGTGAATGTGCTCCAAAATGGACTTGCATGTACAGTAAATTGTGATCTAGGCAGATTGCACACCTGAATATCATTTTAATAACAACATGTGCGTGTGCTTTTATGTCCAAAATGCAAATGTCTGATATTTGCAGTGGTCGAAGTGGGCGGGAGCGGTCAGGAGCGGTGCTCCTCTCCTTCTTTTAATTAAGTTTTACCGTTCCTATACTTTTATTTTAAAAAGAAACCGTTCCAGAACGGTTTTGTTTTAAAATGAAAGTGCAGGAAGAAGTTGAAACGTGCACTGGACGTTTCCTTAAAGAGCATGCACATGTGTTTTGAGGTTTTTATTGTGTATGGCAGGGGGCGCGGCGATGAGGTCTGTGGGGAGTGGCACATGCCCTTATGGAACATAGTTCCACTACTTCTTTTTCTGCACTTCGACCACTGGAAATTTGCAACTACCTGAAAAAGTGTCAAAAAGTGTTCTCTTTGTTATTCTTTTTATTTATTTCTCCCTTATCTTATATTACAAAAATGTTATGTTGCACCACTTCACCACAGAAGTAGTCTCACAGTGCCTAACCTTATCTTTTTGTGCACGTGTTTTAAAGATATAAGCGCTGTCTTTGGCTCAGCAGTGGTCAGCCAATTAAACCATCCATAGTACCAGGGTGTCATTGTGTGCCTGGGCAAGTTGAACCATGCCCATAAAAACACACAGGGCAAAGACTTCTGCTTAATAGACTTGGCCACAACCAACAAGGTTCTATGTGCAGCAAAACTGGACGTAACTATTGTGAGGGCATCTTGAGTAAGACACAGACAAGAGATTCTGAATTAATAATAACACTTTACTAACTTAAAAGCCAGGATGGAAAAAACACTGATACTGCCCTACACTATTGTGGGATGTCCTTACCAAATCAAAACTAAGGAAACTAAAGTTCCAAAATGTCAATTTAGCAATCTGTCTGTGCCCAAAACCTATACTTGCCCTCATACCTAATCTCATACAATGTTTAGGAATGTCAGCAACTAACAAACGAGTGTTCAACACAAATTTCAGAGCTCTGTCAAGCTCACAGCTTTCTTTTAGCTGGAAGGCAGATAGGCAGTCAGGGATGATGGATGGTGCAAGAGGGTCAGCAGGAAGTTTGAAGAAGAGTTGTGTGTCATCTGCGTATCACTGGAAGTTGGTGGAGAAGGAGGAGATGAGGAGTGCCAGCTGAGCCAGGTATGTATTAAAGAGTCAGGGGGGTGAAGGTAGAGCCATGGGAGACCCCAAAGGTGTAAAAGGAAGTAGGTGAGGAGAAGATACCTTGGGATGATCAGTCAGTTAGGAAAGAGGTCAGCCAGTCCAGTGCACGTTCTGAGATACCAAGGGTTTTGTGGAGCATTTTTATGAGGATGGAATGGTTGACCATGTTAAAGGCAGAGGAGAGATCAAGTAGGATGGGCATAGCTGGGGAGTTGAAGTCCAGAGATGCGAGCAGTTCTTCACGGGTGTTCAAGAGAGAAATGTCCATGCCTCTGGATGTTCGGAAACCGTATTAATGGTTGTTGAGACCACCAACAAGTTCACTGTGTGAGATAAGTTGAGGAAAGGCCAGCTTCTCCAGCAGTAGTTGGTTGGACAGTTAGGGTCTGGTGAATGTTTTTTTTCAGAAGGGGCACACAAAGGGGTGTTTGGGGGGGAGATCCAGTGGCAAAAGAATGGTTGCAGAAATATGCGGGTGCGTGGGCAAGAGAACCAATGTTGTCCTTGATGGCTCTGCAGGAACAACGGAAAACCTGGCTTACCTGGCTCCATGAAGAGACCTTCATAGAGCAGACAACTCTGGTGACTTCTTCAGGTGTGACAGGTAAGAAAGAGGAGAGGGAGGAAGAAGGTGGGTGAGGTGCCAAAGGAGGCAAGTGAGTGCGAGATGGGTTTGGCAGGGGTTAGCAAGGTTGTTCAGGATGTCCTTTCAATGTGCAAGGATATTTACCAGCTTTCTTAAAGGTCTGCAACATGCTTAGATATTGTTGGTCTTTGTACAAGAGTGTCTTGACTGAAAGTTGCAGTTTATTCACTTGTTAAAGTTCACCTCCAAAGTTCCATTCACTCCTGAGTCTAGTATATATCTGGCCCACCTGTATTGCTGAAATTCTGTTTGCTTTAAGGTGCAGTAAGGATTGATGTCTTGAGTTCAAAGCTTTAGTTACGTGTAAATTCAACATTTATATTTTGACTTGCATTTTAAGTTGCATTCACTTTTGAGCTTAACAAATGGTGAATTTAAAAGCTTCTTTCATTTATGATCTTCATAGGTTACATTTTGCTTTCAGATATGTTTGAACGATCTTCACTCAATTCATCTCGATGTATAGCTAGTTGTAGAATGCCTTTAATAACGTCCCCAGCACTCAAAGATTTCCGTAACATTTGAAAAAGGTTTCATTCATTTTATTTAATTGTTTAATCAGTCTTTATAGATTGCTTTTGTAATGTGCCTCGCAACACTTTCATTATGATGCCCAAATGAAAATATATGTCAGAATATGTCGGTGTTGCCACTTTAAAATACTTTCTCGATGTTACTCTCACAATATATGCCATCATTGCACCTCTAAAGCCCTATTGTCATGGTGCCCACAATGTATGCTGACCATGTCACTGTGAAACATATTCTGTTCATAATCCACAACATATACCAATTTACACCTGCAAATAATTTCCAATGCTGCACATTCCCAAATATATCTCAGTATTGTGGGATGAATTGACCCACTTTTGCTCTGCTATGCTGCATCACACTGTCATGGTGGTGCCAGAAACAACAAAATTGCAGCAGAAACCTTGTGTGTGCCAAAACTCCTGAAAATCGCACCTTTCAATGCACAAAAAACGGCTGCCCAATCTGCCACGCATGCTGTCAATGGTGCAACAGAGCTCTCATTACTGAAATGTGTCACTGGGCTTTGCTAAATGAAACTTCAATATTGCCTTAATTCACCCTTTCTTTGCTGCTGAAACTTCAGAATGCCGGTACAGAACACCTTCCAAATATTCAAAATTCTCACTGGGTGCTACAATTCACTTAATTTAAGGAATCACTGTGAATTTACAAGGTCCTGAAAGGCTAAGAGCATAAAGAGATCTTCACAGGAAAAGTGGCCTGCCTGTGGATCTGTAAAAAATCTCTGTGCACCAGAGGGCTACCTGTGATGACAGCTGTCAGGGGGCTTCCTGATTAAACTTTAACAAATTATAAACTGAAAGTCAAATGTTTGCAATATAAGAGGCCTGTTACTGATAGTAACCCATATTATAGTTGTTTTTGATCCCACAGGTTTAAAATCTTGAATGAGAATTCTATCTGTTATATGATACAGCAAGTTTGTTTTGTGCTAAGGAAAAACCAAAATAATTTAACAATTAAATCAAACCTGGCTGAGCTGCAGGAACTTGAAAAGCAGGTTTATTTCGCAGAGGGAGGGCCTTCCCCTCAACAAAAACTCACGGGGAGGTGCTAATTGCTAGGTTGGGACAGAATCGGGTTTACAGAGGCAAAGGAACAATGACAGAGTTGCAACCCAGGAAATTGGAAGTGTGAAAAGGGGTTGTAAATGGCCCCCAGAAGGAAGAAGCCAGGAGGCGGAGCCAAACGACTATCTGTTGCTGAACCTGAACAAAGAACACATTTTAAAAAACGTATAACTTGCAATGCAAAATGGTGAAAAATATAAAAATGACAGAATTGTTAATTTAATTTCTGGCTGCAGGTATGAAGGGGCACCAGAACTGTTTGAAATGTTCTGAACAGGAATTGCAATAAATGTGGGTTTATGGGGTCTGTATTTCCACTAGAATCGTGAAACTTTATACACTCATTCCCATGTTAAACACACACATTTGTGGAAACTTGCATAAAAATTGAAAAGTGTTTTCATAGCGAAAAGGGCAAAATTCTGTAGAAAGGGGAGACATGATCCCACAGCTATGGGGTTTTGAGGAATAGCGGCTATCTAAAATATGGCATCTTTATGTGTGATTTGTATAAAGGTGACCAATGTAGAAATGTACATTAACATAAAATCAGATTTGGAGACCAATGGCTAAAGGGCGGTCGCTGAGGATTGTGAAGCAAATCATAAAACCTGACATCACCCAGCCTTGAGCCAATCACTCAAATTGCAAGGCGGAGATGAAGTATTGACCCTATCCCAGCTCAAAGGGGCAAGCTTAGATAAGCCAGCACACACACACCCTTCATGATGTCATTTTAAAGCATAAATAGACACAGCTGACCACACATAGGGAGAGACAGATCCACTCACTCTCCTGATGCGGAGCTCCCTGCTGCTGAAATCTACATCTTCCTTGTGCCAGACTCCAGAAACTTGGAAAGGCAAAGGCCAATTGCATAGCTGAACCGTTCTCAGCTAGGTCTCAAATTCTAGAACAGAACCCATAAATCCTAAGGTAAGCATCATAATACAGCCGGGCTGTACTGTTACTGCTTGCCTGCGAAATTGAAATATCCTCAGAATCAAGAAGGGCAGATCCTGTCCAGTCCTGTGCCGTGCTGTGACCAGAGCGCCTTGCTGACCCTGTCCAGTCCTGTGCCGTGCTGTGACCAGAGCGCCTTGCTGAACCTGTCCAGTCCGATGTGCCCAGCTGTCAGTCCATGATAGGTCCAGAATCTGTACTATTACTGAATACCTGCCCTCTCCTTCCGTCTCTTTGCATTGCCTATTGGGGGTTGAGGGGTGTTGCAGAGGAAATTGCTAACCATTGTGCGATCTGATCTGAAACCAACACAAAAGTATTATTTCCTGTGCTGCATTGTTTTGCTCATTACTTTGTCCTAGTGTATTAAAGATATCATTCTGTGTTCCGTCAACCCATTGGTGATTGTTGTTTACCTATTAAAATATATATATATATTCCGACTTTGATCTTAAATAAATAAATAGCACCTTTTACAAACCAGCCTGATTCCTGGTATAGCGTGACCCGGGGTATTCTTAAATAAGGGGTGTGATACGATTGGTACATCTTTCAAATAATTGAATCTATATATCAAATAAGTTTTTCCATTGCGCTGTACACTAGGCCGAGAGCAGAGTATATCGCCTGATTGAAATCCTTAACAGTATTGCCACTATAAATCCTACCTCTGAACATCCTGTCCGATGTTTTTTTAAATACACCATTTGCCTAAAGTTCTGGCAAAACACAGTGCCGTGTATGACTCAGGTTATTGTCAAATGTAAATATTTTCAAATTGCAAATATGTCCACATTGTATTTGTGCATTTGTATGTATTATTGGCCCAAGGTAGACCATGGACACCAGTTACAGCACACACATGTCTATGTAAAAGGGGATTTTAAGTTCAAGGAAAGGGTTGTAAAGAAAAAATGTTGTCTGAAAAGGACATCATACTTTTCACTCTCACTGTGGGAATGTCAGTTTGTATGTGAGATCTCCACTGTTTAAAAAAAAAGAATCAGTATTCAATCCATTATGATTTACAATGGAAGTGCAAAACAGCACACTAATTATTCTAACCATTAAAGGCCCATGTACGTCCATTTAGTGATTTGGGGAAAAACAGATGCGATAAGAAAATGTATGAGAAGGTTTACAGTTGCTCCACAATGAAATCAGAAGTATTATACTGCCGCAACACTCATCTGCTCAGGGATGTAATTTCACCAAAATGCCAGTGGTAGCAGGAGTGATATCACACGACCCTTGACCTCAGATGACATCACAGGACGTGATGTCATTTGACCCCACCCCCAAGTGACATAACGGGGAGTGATGGTACACAACCTTGCCACTAACACAAGAACAGAGTTCACTCTGCTACTGAACATGCTTGCAAGTAATTCAAATATAATAAATGCCGGGAAAGCAAGTAGTTGACACTAAGAGGCTACTTACATGAATGCACATTTCCAGGCCTTTCAGGTTGCAAGTTCTTTTGCAGCAATACGAAAAAATGAAGCAATCAAAAGATTATCTCACTGTTAATTGTGAGCCCATAAATTACTGCATCTGCCCCGCTTATGAAATACTGAAAAATTAAACATTTACAGTGCGCATTAAACTTGTTCAAATACCTTTCAAAACCAATGGCTTTAAAAAACATATTTGAAAAAAGACAAGTTGTATTTAATAATGTATAGCCACATTCTGGGCAACTCTCCATCCTTTGGGCTCTGACAAACTGTTTGTCAGTTAAACTCCCCTTGTCATGTATCCCGGCAAAATAAGTCCACCATGTGACCTTTCTATGCTATGAAGGCGGTTTATGGTTTAAACTTGAAGCTTCTGGTTTATAAAAAAAAGAAATTCATTTTTAAAACTGGGTTCGCAGGGCGACCCCTGCCGACGCCTAAATGACGTACCTGCATCTGCTGTGCACGTGTATTGCAGGTTGTCATTCCCACCCCCGTGGCCACACGGCAACCCATAGAGTCCACTCAGAAGGTTGAAAGGTCCCCTGGGAGTGGAGAGATGCCATTGCCAGATGCACAGGGACCATAGGAAGAGGGCAGGGGTGGCTGGCAAGGGTGGACTAACCACTGAGATAAAAGGAAGTCGGAAAGAAATGGACCACTATATCACTGGGAGTGGGTGATGAACCACTAACAGTGGCCGGGCGAGCACTACCAGAGGAGGAGGAGACTAACAGTAGTAGAAGTATTCATTTGGAATCCTGCATTTACAGCATAAACCATACTTTAGTATAAATCACAGCAGAACATACGAACATCATAGCTAGACCATAAATAGTCCTGAACAATCTCTTGAAAGCAGATTTGACAAATTCACAGACATCATAAATGAAATGCACATCGTTACAATTCATATGAAGCTGCATAGTATCCATGTGTGTCCTACTCTTACTACTCTTATTAGGAGGAGAGATCAGGGGCTTGAGGGAGCACTGCTAGGGTGTTAGAGACCAGTGACAGAGCCCGACAAACCACTAGTCAGGGACTGTTGACTTCTGGCAGGGGATCGAAGGCCACCGTTAGAACTGAAAAACTTCTTAAAGCAGCCACTAAAACATTGTCAGTGTTTGAGAGAACAGTAATAGTGTCGAGGGCACTATTGGGATGGAACACTGCAGATATTAAGAAGGGCAGAGGGATCTAATGATGGGGCTGAAGGAACACTACCAGTATTGATGAATAACATGGAGATGCCTTGTGGTCACTCGAGGTGGTTGAAGGGGAACTGGGATGAGCTAAGGGACCAAGGGTGTTCTGGGATGGGAGCTTTGGTACTGGTAGAGAGGCCATTTGGTGTGTTCAGGAGCCATTGGCAGGGGCAACAGAATCACTTAATGGAGCTGAGGGAGCATTGGTAGGAGTTTAGGGATCACTGGCATGTGTTAAGTGATCACTGGCAGTGGCAGAGGGATCACTGGGCAAGGCTGAGGAAGCATTGGAAGGGACCCGTGGGACTAATTTCAGGGGCTGAGCATGCACTAGTATGGCCACATAACAATTCCAAGGTAACAAAGAAGATTTGTATTGGGCACAAGGATGCATAGCCAGCAGATGAGGTGCCACTGGCAGGGCAGATGGACTAGTGGGTTGGGTCAAGGGATCACTGGGGTAATATGCCTTAGGACTGGACGAGGAGAACTGTGATTGGCAGTAAGATTTCTGGCACTGCTTCCAACGGGCACAACGGGCATTCAGGAGTTCTGTGAGCGACCTAAATCTCACTCTATATATACATAATAATGAAGATGAGACAAAGCCATAATTCAATGGACCAATCGGAAACACGTTCTATTTTGCAGAACTATTACTGAAACAAGAGCACATGTACAATTGGTAGGCAAGTACTCTGTGAAAGAGCTTTTCCTCTACCAGGGCAAGCCTACATTTGCCAAACATTAATACATCCCTTATGCAGTTGAGGTGTGTACACATTCATCTTCAATATGCTATAATCATTTCAGTAATGCTCTTGGTGTGACCAGCATCAAACCTAAGCCTAATCGATTTGTATTGTTAGCTAAAGAAACCTCAAATTTATTTCACCATTTTAAAAGCTGCTGCAATCAGATTGGATCGTTTTTATATGCATGATTTTAGATTTCCTTCCTCAATATTATACCCTAATGACGTTCACACTCATGGTGAAAACAAATCTAAAAGTACACCTTTTGATCAAAGCCTTCTAAGTATCTCCTTTTGTCGCCCCTGCTGTCCTTTGTTAAGGAACACTCTAGTGTCCCCTGGTCAGCATGGTGACATACCATGAATGAAACAAACAAACAAATGTGCAAATAGATAGATGTGTATATAAAGAAATAGGTCTAGAAATATTATTGGTCTACAGAGTACCTTTGTATTTAGATGCACCAAATACTAATGTTAACAGCCTTTTCAGTAGATTGTACACATTGTAATATCTTCCTCCGAATTTAAGAAATGAGTCATCCTACCCAGCATTTAAGAAACTACTGGAAACGTGGTTGTTCAACAAGTATGACTAACTCTTGCGCATGAGCTGCATCCCACTTTGTTCTATTACCTTACCAGCCTAATGGTCTGTAATCCTGTTATTCTTCTGTACAAACGCTGTGATACCTGTGGGTCTGGGCGTAACACACATATTAAAATTAAAATTAAATTAAAATAAACTCACCTTTGAATATTCTTCCTTCGATATCGACTTTGCCAATAAGTACTCAGCCTATGCATCATATCTCTGGCATAGCAGTACTTGCCCTCGCAATATTCCTGTCACCTCTATACGCCTGGTATGAGTGAGTATGGAGGATTCCAGCTGATAAGATCGCTGCTATCCTGTGCACTGCAGTGGGTGGGTGTGCACGTGTGTGTGTTTAATAATTAATGGTTTTAGCTGAAAGATCCTGAATTTGAGTTAGTCCTTCCTACAAGAGCATAAATGGTTAAACATATTTAAATGTTTTGTACTGGGGGAAAGAGTGCATCATTCACAGAATCACTGCACCCATGAGTGGAATCTAGGAATCTCCATAGTATACTGAAGCATGAATTAAAGCTATTAAAAGGTAATGAGAAGTATACAAAGACCTAGGCAGTAAAGACATGATATGATATTTTATTTGTATCACGCAAGTGTTTCAGAGTGCGACAAGGCAGGGGAGGGGAACAGGGAGAACAAAACAACAATCTTACTAGACCACGTGACATTGAGAACGTGCAAGTGCATTGCAAAGGGAAAGGGGAAAAGTGCATGGAAGGGGGAGAGTGGAAAGTGCAGAGCAGAGGAGAACAGATACATAATAAATACATACAAATAAATAGATAAGCAATAAACAGGGGTAGTGTGGTCAGCAAGTGGCAAGTGCTGTGTTTATGGCAGCACAACTGGCTAAGTCTGATAAGTGTATAAAAAGAAGAAAATGGGACTGTGGGAGACTTTAGGGGTACAGATACAGTCCCCAGTGCGAGGGGTGGACGGGAGGCAGTGCAGAAGGGTGGCAGGGTGAGCAGGTGCCTGGTCCTGGGGGACAGAGTGTGGCCAGGTGCACAGTGCCAAGAGAGCAGATCAGCAGGGCAGAGGGGGAGCAGAGGCAAATGCAAAGAGGAAGGTCTTGAGGTGCTTCCGGAACCAGAGATGGTTCTCCTCAAGTTTTAGAATGGTACTGAGGCTATTCCAGAGGGAGGCCCCATCGAGATCTCCCCCCCCCCCAGCTCGTTTCTTCGAAAAACGACTGACCCTGAGGGAGTTAGAGGTAGAGGAGCAAAGGGCTCGAGAGGGGAGGTATTTTGGGAGGGATAGCTGAAGGTATTTTGCAGAAGAAAATAGTCAAGTCTTTAGCATCCTTACTGGTCCAAATGTGTGAAGAACACACTCGTACTGAAAAATCTCAAAATTGATGTTCAGGGTAAGCCATTATACATTTTAGATAATTCCAATATAATCGTACAAGGCCTCCCTGATCTCAGTGACCTTAAGTAAAAGGTAATTTAATTAATGTGGTCCGTGGTGAACAGCACATGCAATGGCCTTCATTCAGGTCACTGTTTTGTGCATGAGTTGTGTTATCCAGACAGCAAATTGGTAAATTGATAGACTACAGCCAGTAAACATCACTTCTACATATACATGGTGCAAATTAATTTGAAGTACAGAGCACAGTTCACCTGAATCATGATCAGTACTTAGAAAAATACAGTAGTTCGATTTTCTTTAGTTATGATTATTGAACTCTCATAGATAGCACTAAACAGGGAGATACCATTTTGGAGTTGTGAAAAGAGACAAAACTCATGAAGTGATGGTCTGGAAAGTGGCCCATAGCTGTGCCTGTGGTTATGATCTGTTCAAAAACTTCCAGCCATCAACTGTTAGTTTTGCTTTAGTCACCCCTGGTGGAACTAGTATGCCCAGATGTGGGTCCCGAGCCTGCTGGGCCTAGAGAGCCAAGTTACTTGTCACTGATGATGCATAGTAAGCCCGAAACATGTCTGGCAATGCTTATGGTCTCATGCCGAAGGAATGTGACCTACCAGCACAGTCTGCACTGCCCCTTTGGTGGGGTGGGACTAGGCCTTTTTTGCATATGGTCTTTACCCTTCTGCAATGGCTTGGCAGGCTGTGCCACAATGGTCTGGAGGGTTGCCCAAAGCTGTGCCATGGTTATGATTTGTTCGAAACCTTCTAGCCATCAACTTTTAGTTTTGCTTCATGAAAACGGGAACATACGTTGGAATCGTGGGGGTGAGAGAGTAAGACATATTTGCTCTGATCTAAATGAAGCTTAGCTGAAATGGACATCAGCCCAAGGAGATGTACTTTTTTGGAATGTCAGTTGTTTTAAATGACATTGTTAGAATAATAAATGTAGACAATGGGCCTCATTCCGAGTAGGGCAGTAAGGGATACCGGGCACCGTTAAAGAGACTGGTGCCGGTAATCCCTTACCGCCCTACTACGAGGTCCCTTAGCGGGTCCCTCCTTTAACACCTGGTCTGACCAGGTATTATGGACGGGACCCGTTAAGGGACTTCAGAGCTAATAACGGTACTGCAAATTGCAGTACCGTTTTTAGCTACTTCCCCATTCCCATTGAGCTCTATGGGGGCTCAAATGGAAATGGGGAATGGATTTTTCAGCGGGGACTTACCGGTCCCGCAAAGGTCGGACTACGCCGGTAAGTCCCCATTGAACCAAGTCGGAGTCGGTGCCGGTATGGGAGCTAGTCAAGGCGCAAATAGCGCCATGACTACCACCATACTCGGAATGAGGCCCAATATTTTTATTTAAAAATATATATGGGTCCAATAAATTTGGGATGGTGAACCCTTGTTATTCAAGGTTTAGTAGCTTGGAAAAAAGTGCATAATGTGTATGTCTTTCTACAACTTTCAAGGAAGACCTTGTTGAGCATGCAATGGAGGTGCACATTGACAGTAACGTGTGCCTGCAAAATCAATATGTTCACGGTAAGCTTCGTGAGCCAGTCTCTTAATAGTCAACTACTATCTTTTATGATCTGAATGTATGTTTGGAGAGATTGGAAGGTATAACAGAAGATCTACTTCTCAAGATCACAGCTCTGCTATATTAGTGGCGGGTGATATGAATGCGTAAGTGGAGAGGGAAAGCATTGACGCCTCTGTATTACAGGGCATGTATTACAGCAGGGATTATCCTTCTTGCCATAGAGGATAAGCATTGATAACACAGATACACCTGAGTGGCATAACACTAATTACTCTCATGGCTGCACAATGCAGCTTCATCTTGATGAAAAGAAGACATCGATCATATCATTCTGGCCGAATGACACATTATTAGTTGAATACATTGACGAGTATTAATCCTTTCATGTATATGCACTGAATCTTAGCCTGCAGGTTACTGAATGTATTGCGAATTGAGAGAGACCACGTGCCCCAAACACGATCTCTTTTGAAATCTGAAAAGGAGATAAAATAAATCAATGGACTCACATAACGTGAGACAAAAGAACACACAGTTAAAATAAACATTACATGGCCTGCGGTAGTGGCTGTGGAGTTATGGTTATGTTGCTAAACCCATAGGAAGAGCACTTTTTGGGTGGCTTATAACTTCCCTCCCCCTGGACGAATCCTCAATAAACTTTGCAAAAAAAAAGTATCTAGCCTGCCCTGAATCCTTTTGGGAAGATTGGTGAGACTTCGTCAAGGGGCGGCAAAGTTATAGGGGTGTTCCAAAATTAGACTGAATGGAAAAAACTTTGCTCACACCTACAGCCCAAACCGCTGGACGGATGTTCACCAAATTTGCGGCAGGAGCGGCGGCTTGGTCCCAAAAGCATGCTTTTTAAATTTTGTGAAAATCCATCCAGTAGTTTTTTTTTAAAACAGGAAAAAGGAGGTAAAAAAAATTAGTGATATCTGGCTCCGCTGACCCATTTCCCTGTTCGGTCCGCGGGCAGGCATACAATTGGTCTAGAGGGTGACATGATGTCTGCGGACATCAGACGCACCCGCTGATTGGATGTTGAAAAGCGTGAAGTGCATCAGAATTTTGTAAACGCTCGCCATGTTGGATTCGCAGGCATCTGCCGGTGTCTGCAGACATCACGGTAAAAACATGTTAAAAAAAACACAACATTGCACTTGTCAAACTTATCAAATAATCTCTGGAGAGGTGAGGGGTGAAGAGGATGGGATGGGATATGGCCATAAGAAGCTAAAAAATTGGTGTTTTTAATCCCCGAAGTCTGCAAACAGTCTGGATGTTCGGGGGCAGTCATGTGAAGTTTGTGGAAACTTCAGATGTTCGGGGACATCTCTGCCTATTTCTGCTTTACAGGGTTGTTGAAAAGCAGTTCTTCGATGGCTTATAACTTTGGCGCCACTCAAAGAAATTGCATGAAATTTTGGAATGTTATTCTAGACTTGATTCTGAATGGAAAGTGTGAAGCTGTTTTATCTAGAGCGAACAAATTTAGAGGGGGGAGTCCCACAATATTGTAAAGGTGTACAGCCATTTGATGAATTTGAGCAAAAGTTTGCAAAAAGATTTTAGATTTAGATATAAATGTTGTTTTTTTTAAAAGTTTGGTGGGATTTTGTCAGGAGGGGGCTAAATTAGAGGGGGCTCTGAACATTTTTAGATGGCTTATAACTTTCTTGCTGTTTGACGAATGTGGACAAACGTTTTCAGAAATATTATAGACCTAACCTTCAATGGTTGTGTAAAGTCTGAATGGATTTTGTCAAGTAGGGCTAAGTTACATGAATATTGTATGTACATACATTTTGACACTTTTCAACAAATTAAATATGGGCTGATTTCAAGCAAACCCATGTAAGGAGCATTGGCAAGGACCTTAAAGCATGGTTTTGCAAAAGTGCCTGTGTTTTATTTTTTGACAAGTGTCATAATGTAGGTACAAGAAATAGTGATATACCTTTGGTGACTGAGGTATAGTCTGTGGCCTTGAGCAGTGGCCATATTGTCCGGGTCATGGTATAAGGTCATGACCCGGACAATCTGGCTACTGGCCATGACCGCCAGGGAAGAAAGATTGAGTTAAAGTGGCTATGTCCACCTTGGACCGGCTATGTGGTAAAATTATTCAAAAGTGGGATAGGTTTGAAAGGTAATATGGTCATAGGGTTCTGTCTTCTCCTTCTGCAGACTGCCATGGAAAGGGAAGAGGGGCTCTGTATGGAGCCCCGCCTTCCCTTTCCACGGTGGCCATCTTGGAAAAGGATTTTCCTTCCTACAGCAGGAAAAATGTATTTTTAAGCACCCTGCATTCCTGCTTTGGGAACCAAGGGTGCTAATGGCCTTTATCCCACATTGCAGGGACTGCAATGGAGGATAATGGTCTGGAGCCTTATTTATTTATTTATTTATTTATTTATAGTGTGCCAAAGCCCACAGACATCAGGCCCCACACAGACACAATTCGCTTGGGACGATAACTTGGGCTGCCAGCCCATTATCCCTTGTTCCCAGTGCCTGGAACAAGGGATGCATGCCACATCATTCCCATTAGCATACCACAAAATTCTAAAGGAAATGTTGGACAAAATGTATGAAGTCTATGTACTTTACTGAGAAATGTGAAGTAGATGGAGTCTATAAGATTCTTTTTAGTTCTAATTTTTAACTATGAAAGGGGGTTCCTAAAGGAACCTTTCTTTTGTTGTTTTAAAAAAAAATAATTGCAGGAGAGGTTAGAACGTAAGGTGAGGAAGGAAATGAGGGAAGAGGCACCAAGCACTAATATGGAGGGGAAGGTGGACAGGGGAAGATGTAGCGTGTGTGTTACTTCTAAGGTAGTGGGCAGTGTTTCTCATGCTCCTTGATTACACCTTCAAACGCACTTCATAATTGCTGCCCCAAGCAGAGTGGTGTGTTGCAGTATACAGGGAGGACTGTTGTCTTCCAAAGATGTGGATCAACAGTCTCTTTTATTGCTTGCAAGGTAGCTGGTGGGATTTTGCGTCTCACAGAAGTAGGCTGTGTGGTTACAGTACTGGTTGAGGAAGATGATGTGGAGGAAGACAGCCTACTACTTGCTAAGAAAGGAACAATCTTTCTGAGAGCATTGCGGTAGTTGGATTTGGTAAGGTGGCACATGGAGGTGGTTCCGTTGGAGTAATGTCCAGGCAGTCTGCGACTAAGTACAAAGTTGCACTCACTTAGTACATTTCCCTTGTGTAGATTTAGCCTTTGGTACATTCCAAACAGTGATAAAGAACTGCTACACACATGATACTCTCTTGGTGCTAGAGGTAGGCACTTTCTCTACCACATCTTCTTGGTCCTCTTCATTGTCTTTGGAAATACTGTGTTTTTTTGCTGTGTGGTTCCTCTAGCTGGTGGTGGTAGTGGCTCTTGGGGAGGAGGGATGGCAATGGCTGATGACATTTTTAAGATGAATAGCAGTATTGCTATTATTCTTCCAAGTATGTGCTTTGTAATAGATTGTGAATGGATGAGTAAGAATAGGTGTAGGAGCTGTGCAAGGGTAAATTCTGAGCTTGAAAGTTATTAGATCAGTAGAAAATGTACTTCCAAACTGTCCTTGAAGAAAGGACCCGAACGTGAAGAGCACACGCATTCATGGACAGGTAATCATGCTGAGCGCGAGCCATGATCAGGTGGCACTGTCCGAAAGGTCCGAAATGACCTCAGATGTTCGCAGATGTCGACGGAAGCAAAAACAGTGGAAAAAGTATAGACGTGTTAAAAATTATGCTAGAAGCTGGGAAATGGCAGAGGTTTAAGGTGAAGCTTTGTAAATTGGACAAAAATGTTGCTATATTGGGGTAAGTATGATATTGGTAAGTTGTAGGAAAATAGCATGCACTGGTAAAAACCCATGAAATTGTCTGAAAAAACAATGTTAAAGAGACGCTATGATTCAGTTGCACTGATAAAAACCTATGAAATTCAATGAAAAAACTTTGTTAAAGGGACATTATGGTTAAGGTGCACTGATAAAAACCTGTGAAATTCAATGAAAAAACTTTGTTAAAGGGACATTATGGTTAAGGTGCACACCTAAACACCCATGAAAATCAATGAAAATACTTTGTTAAAGGGATGTTATGGTTACAAGTAAAACCGAAAAACCTCAGAAATTTGCCAGTTATGGTAAGTTAAACACCATAACTCGCACCACCACCATGCACTGCTAAGACTAACACCCAGGACATCAAAAGATGACATCACAAATGTCATTGATGACAACACTGATGACATCACATATCTGGCCCACTTGTTTTTGGTCAGGCCAGGTGGTCTTTTTCACTGACAGCCAGAATATTAACTTTCAAAAGGTGTTGTATATTTATTTATGTATTTATTAGCATTTTTAAAGAGTGCAGCAGCCCTAAAACATCATGGCGCTGTTACAGAGAATCTTGCTGGTTACAGAGTGTAAAGGATGCTTGGTGGTTACATGGCATCAGAGGATAAATTACATCTTAGAGGTTGCATAGGAGGGTGGATTCATAGCAGTCATAGTTACATTGCACCTTAGTGGTTTCATAGGATGCATTCAACATAGATACCATATACGATCTGTGGGGGATCGGAGGAGCTAGTTAAACAGGGTGGTTTTGTGGGATTTGCGGAATGTGGATAGTGAGGGTTCAGCTCTGAGTGTGTTGGGTAAGGCATTCCAGAGTTTAGGCACTATGTGTGGAAAGCCAATGCCTCCGGCTTTTGCTCTTTTGACGGGTGGAATGGAGAGTTGGTTGGTGTAGTGGCTTCTTTTAGGGCGTGTTGAGGTATCTCTTGATATATTTTCTGTTAGGTAGGGTGGGGCGATGAGATTGATGCATTTATGCATTAGGCTGAGGATCTTGAAGTTGATACTTTCCTTTACTGGGAGCCATTGGGTGGCTCGCCTGGCTTGGGAAATGTGGTCTTGTTTGGGGATGCAGAGGGCTGTTTGGAGTCTGTTGTTTTGTACTGTTTGGAGCCTCTTGAGGTTTTTTTGTTGAGGTGCCTGCAAGGAGAGCATTACAGTAATCAAGTTTTGCTCCTATTGTGGCACGAGCAATAGGAAGGCGATTCTCTGAGATGAGGAATGGTTCTATGACATTTATCAGTTTGGTGGTCTGGCTAGAGGCAAAGGCAGAGGCAATAGCGCTGACCTGTCGCGACATTGAGACGGTCGATTCAATGTAGACAGCAAGGGTTTTTACTGAGGTGGAGACTGGTATGTAAGAGTTGTCGATGGTGAAGTGGTTATATTTTTGGTTAAGCTTAGGCAGTATTTCCTTGGGACCTAGGAGGATGATCTCGGTTTGGTCTCCATTTGAGCAGAGACCTTTGGCTGCCATCCAAGTTTGGATGGTAGTATAAATTTGAAGGAGTGCTGCTGCAGCTTGGTTGTATGAGCCTGTGAGAGGGAGGTGGACTTAGGTATCGTTGCCATAGTTTGTGTAGGCTATGCCAAGCGAATCCAGGATGTGAAAAAGTGGCTTCATAAATAAATTCATAAATAAATTGGATAGGGTAGGCGCGGTGCAGAATCCTTGTGGCACTCCACAGTGGATGGTGGTGGGAGCTGCATTGGCCTGGTTGGAGTAGACCTTCATGGCCTTCCTTCTAGGAAAGAGGTTATCAATGAAGTGGCTGTGTCTGAGAAGTGGGCTGCCTTGGAGAGATGAGCAGTCAGGATGTTGTGATCAAACGCAGCAGAGAGATCTAGGAGTAGTAAGAGGGCTGGTTTGCACTTGTCCATTATCTTGGTGATTTGGTTTTTTAGATCTAGGAGGGCGGTTTCTGTGCTGTGACCTTTGCGGAAGTCTGATTGTCCCTTGCCTAAGATGGTGTTAGCTTCAGGGTAGTGTTGGATTTGGTTGTGGGCAGCTTTGTCTAGAATTTTGAGGAGGAATGGGACGGTGGTGATGGGTCAGTAGTTGTTGGGGCACGTGGGATTTAGGGAGGGTTTCTTTATTAGGGGATGGACCCAAGCTTCTTTTAACCTTTGAAGTACTATTCCTGATGAGAAAGAAGCATTGATGAATGCAGTGATAATAGGGGTCAGAGCAGCTGAGAACTCTTTCATGATTGCTGGATGGCAGATGTCCCCTTTACATGTGGAAGGTTTAATATGTTGGAGATCTGCAACTTCTGTCTCAAAGAGGTCCCTGAATGTGAAGAGAGGGGTTTCAGGACGAGGAGTAGAATGGATGGGCGGTGACATACTGTCCTAATTGGGAAGTGCTTTGCACTGTGATCAGATTTTTTTTCTTGGAGGAGCTTAACTTTTTTGATGAGGGCTGCTTGAATGCTGGAACACCAAGTTTCATTGATACTTTGGAATTCTGTTAGAGTGGGTTGAGTAGGCGTGGATTGCCACTTGGTTAGGGCCTGGCGTTTGCTTGTGCGTAGGGCTGATAGCTGATCCATGAACCAGGAGTTGGTATGCATGGATCTTTTTGCTTTTTTTCCTCCAGGGGACCTATGGACTCAAAGGCTTGGGTAAGGGATTGGGCGTAGACCTTGGCAAGAGAAGTGGGGTTGTTGTCAAAGGGTGGTTTGAGTTCAGGGATGTTGAAAAGGGGAGAAGGTTGGTCTTGGAAAGTTTTTTCGAACTTCTGACTTTGGCTGGCGGGGCATGATAGAGTACTTTGGTAGTAGGACTAGCAGGTATAGTGATTTGGATGCAATAGTGGTCTGTCCAAGAGTGGGCTGAGATATTGGTGATGGAGGAGGAGCAGTTGTAGTCTGTGCTCCAGCCAATGGAGCAACCTTTACAATGGGTTGGTTCTGAGACTCTGTGGGAGAATCCTAGGTCTGTGAGTTCTTTAGCAAATTATGAGGCTGCTTTGTCCTTTGGGACATGCAAGCCTAGATTGAGGTCTCCGAGTAGGATGGTTTTAGTGGAGTTCTTTAGGTTGTTCCCTATGATTTGGAGGAGGTGCTTTTGGTAGTCTGAGGCTGTGCCGGGAGGTCTCTATGTGATCAGGCTATTTATGGTGCAGTTGGGGGATAGAGTTAGTTTGGCAATAAGGAGCATTGGTTTCCCATGGTTGGTTGCAGAGACTAATGGGGAGAGTCTCCTTGGAGATGAGAGCTAAAATGGATTTTAGATGTTCATTTTCTCAACTCTCTGAGAATAATACGACAAACATTTTTTGCAGGCGCGTCCAATAGCGCAATTGGCCTGTAGCTCAATGGATCTTTCCTATCGCCTTTTTTATAAATAGGCACAATAATCGAATGAGGCCATGTAGGTGGTAAGGTTTGGGTTTTAATAACCATATTGAAAATACTGAACAAAATATTTGACCAAATTACCGGATGAGCTTTAAACATTTTGTTGGATAAACCATCCGGGCCACATGCTCCAGACTTACTAGCGTTATTAATGAATAATTGAATATCTTCTAAGTCAAAGTCTAAATGAAAGTTGTGTGAACGATTAACTGTTTCTAAGGCGAATCTCCCATCAGGGATTTTATAGAGGTTGGTAAAATGGGTTATCCATTTGTGTTCAGACACTTCATTTGTTTGAGCAACAACTTGATTGCCAGTTGCGGCTCCATTAAGTAGTGACCATGTTCTAGCAACATTTTTACTGGAAATGGTGTTAAGCATCAGTTGGCCATCGACTTGATAGAGTATCGCACGATAATACTTGAGCCAGTGTTTGTATTCAGTTTTAATATTAGTCAGGGATCTTATCCTTTTTTCCATGGGCAGGGACATTGCTTCACGTTTTTGTTTCCTATATGCCTTTTTCCGAAGATGTAACTCCATATTAATCACATGTAATTTGGGAGGGTGTTTTCCATATGTTAAACTTGAAGTGTTCGGAGTAATACGAAACGCTTGCATCATGTCTGATTATACTATATTGTTAGGTTTGTCATTGGCACATGCTCTAATGGAGTTATAACTGATACAAGAATAAAAGTTACTCAAAGACTCGGCTGACCATCAGAGTCTATACCCTGCATTATTTACAGTCAAAAATCCTTGAGGTAATCTATCTCGAGTTTGAGGAAGATGACCGTGATGTGACCATTTAGCTGTCAGTTGATTATGATCACTCAAGGCAGAAGGTACAATCTTAAATTCAACAAAATCAGCGAAGAAATTGACATTAGTATAAACATAATCTATGATAGAAAAAGTGTTTCCTCGCTGCCAATTGGGACTAGCGGGAAGATCAGTTGAAAAAGCTCCATTAAGCCTTTGTAAATTATGGTGATTAACAAATTGTAGCCATTTTCTCACTCTATTCGAGCTCTTTTTGGAATTGGAAGAGATGCAGTTGAGATTTAAATCACCAGCAATTAATACTTTTTGCACTTCAGTATTCATAGTTATCATATTGAGTGCATCACCTAAATCTCTTAAAAAGCGTTTGTCAGTGATCCCCACCGGATTCCAATATATGTTTATGATGGCATGTATATTGGAACCAATGTGTAACCGAGCCAGTTGAATGTATGGATTAGGAGAGGCCCATGAAGTAAGGACAAAATGTGGGTTTTCTTGTATTGCTATAAGGAGACCTGCTGAGGGTCTACCCCATAGACTTGTTTTAGCTGGAACAATTAGAACCACGTGTTTGTCCCAAATGGGGCTCGACGTGAGCCAAGTCTCTTGCAGCAATACAAGATGAAATGTGTTTAGAGCACTACTATTATTGTTCAATAAATGGGAGTGGCCTCTCGAGTTCCAACTGAGTAGAGATAATTCAATAGGAGATTCCGTTAAAATTAGCTAATGTTGACCATATTGCTGAGCTTTGCTTTGCTGCCCACTCTCAGACTTGAATGAGGTTTTACACGTATTTGTGGTGGACAACTTGGTGTTTGAAGGATATAACGCCAGTTCATTCTTTATATCAGTATCTACTGATAGGTTGAAGCCTAGATCAAAGAGTTGTCTTTTAGCTGACCAGATGATGTTCTGTATAGCTCTGGAATTCAGCCAAATTCTGACAACATGGAATACAGACGGATTACAAAATTCCACTAGTTCAATATCCTCAGAACTGATATTCTCTAATTCAGGAATGTCTGAGAAAATGGACATTAATGACTGGCGATTCAAGGCATACTGCACATTAGGTTTTGGTCGACATGATAGGATCAAAGCGTGATTCGCTAGTCGTTTTTGATTAACAAATTTTGGAAGTGAGATTTTAGGATTTGGGAAGGTGGAAGTTGATTCATTTTTGGGAACTTCTTGTAAGGCAACTTGTACTAGCTTAAGAATTGCCAATATTGAGCGGTTATATTCATCTGCAAGATCTTGTTTTCCAAAAAGACAAGAAGAGTGCGTGGATAGAAGATTTGGAACAGGATATGATTGATGAGCTGTTGGTAAACTCACAACTGGAATTTGAGCAGTTTGGGTTTTGGGTATTGGAGTGAGTATTGGTTTAGAGGAAATGACTTCTAACAGACTATTTCCTGTATTTCTAGGAAGGCGTTGTTGGTCCATATAGGCATCTACAGCTCGTCTGATTTCTTCACAATGTGAATCATTGATCGGCTGAGTTGAAGCCTTTTCTGTCAGTCTACCAGTGCTTTTTATCACAACAGGTGCAGCTAAGGGAGTTACACTAGGAGATTTAACAACATCCGCTTCCTCAATCAAGGCATCTAGAGGGGCATAGGGCAGAATCACTTTAGGGGTGGTCTTAATATCAAAAGATAAAGGCTAACCCCTGTGTGTGGTCCTTACAAAAAAAATATTCTCATTTGAGCCTGGATAAAGCGAATAGTGTTCAGAGACTTATTCCGAGGCAGCTGCTTCTCTTACACCCGCAGCAAAATGATGTGTTAATATAAAGAAGAAAAAAACAGTGAGTCCAGCCTAAAATAAAATCTAAAAACCACAAAAGTGGGCCCTCTTGGAGGTGTGAAGGCTCAGGTAAATTTCTGAGAAATATTTTATGTCTGGGGAAAGCCAGTCGAAAGATGCTGCCTTGAATGAAGTGGATAATGTAATGATTATAGTCTTTCAATCTACGCAGGAAGAGGAGTTGGGTTCAGGGGAGCGGGACGTGTCTAAACTGGCTAAAAGCTCACAAGGGGATTCTAAAAAATCATCTTCAGGCAAGAAAAATAAGAAATCTCAAAAGTGCACTAAAGATATGAGACATATCCCTGGGAGAGTTCTCGACTCACAGGCTTTTGAAGCAACTTCTGATGTGGCAGAAGTAGTAGACAATCCGGAGTCAGTTGGAGGTGGAATAGTCACCGGGGGAAGGGTGATTAATGATGCAGAGGCACTGGCTGTCCCTAGTGTTAATACAGGGGTGAAGAGTTTGAGCTCTTATTGTGACATTTTGGAAAAATAAGGAAGTTGTACAAAGAATGGGGTTGTCACCTGTGGATTTGGTGCATATTATGCAAAGGAGGGGAGAGGCTCAGAGAGAGGATGTCCAACTGTGTATTACATGTATGGCCATTTTCCGGTATGAAGTGGAGTCTCCCATGAACAAAGTACTTATTTTAGCAATTCTAAAGGGAACATCTTCTTTGTCTGTACTTTCTTTAGCGGATATAAAATGGATTGTATTACATGAGGAAATCCTGTTTAATGAATGCACAGTGAATTTTTATTCGGAATTTGCATTAGGTCTGTTCATTGAAGCCCATGAAGAGTTGATTAGTAGAGGCTATGACACTCTGGTACCTTAAAAAAAGAGCTGTCTGTGGCCTGATAATTTGTATCAAAGTGTGGGAAGGATGAAAAAGAGAATATAGATGGTTTGAAGGTTTAGTGTAAAGTTGATTCAGCAGGAAGAAGGCATGTATTTGCCCCCATTGAGTCCCAGGAGGCCAAGGTTGATTGGAGATGGATGTAATTCACCAAGGCAACCTGTGCAGGCACTAGACCAGGATTTTAATGTTCAGCTGTTCTCTCTCCTAGACTGGAATGCAATAGCCTTTTGAATACTCAAATGATGGGTATAATAAAGAACTAAGAGTTTGTGTTTTTATAAGAAAGTTGGCTTTGTGAGGCAACTCTAATTGATGATTTTCCGACTCTAATGAAAAAAACAAGAAGGGAGAAAGAGATTGCCCCTCTGGAGATCTATTAACTGCAGTGAAGAGTAATGTTGGTCTTTCCCTGGAAGAGGTGAAGTCTAATGTTGATTCATCTTTGCTGATGAAAGTTTGTTCTTTTAGTGTGGGAATTTCTAATAATTCTTTATTGTAATGCTGCCTCTATTTTGGATAAAGATATATGGAGGGAACTAGAAATAATTATTTTTGATTATGTGACACTGTATCCCACTTCTTTGAGAATGTGTGCTGTCAATTTCAACTGTCTTGTCCAAATGAGATGAACATGATCCAAGTTCTAGTAGACCTTATAGTGGGTCACCCTACTTGTGCCCATCTAACGCAAGAGACTTGATTGGACTAGGATAGGCTAAATGTATGTGTAAGTGGCACTTGTATTGGTTGAATGGGAATGTTTTGGGAGATTCTCCAACTCATGTTACTTGGTTTGTGCCATATTCTAGCTCCATAATTGATTTTGTGTGTATTCTTCATTCATGGTTGGACAGAATTCTTTCTCTTGAGGTTTTGCAGAGTAGAAGGAGTGAACATGCAATGCTACTGTTCAAATTTTACTTGGAGTTGGAGAATTTGCGCGGTCACCTGTTGGGTTATACAAATCGATTTGTTAACAACTCTAGCAGAAGACTGATACAAGGAAGCTTTGAAACACGGAGGTCCAGCTGGTTAAATGGTTTAATGCAGAACTGATATCTATTGAAACAAGCGATGAAAGGTTCTCCCAAGGTAGGAGAAATAATGGGCTGGAAGGGCTTGGGAGTCCATTCGGATTGGAGATAATTTGTGTTCATATTTTTTTCTTATCCATGGTACATGTACCCAGGCATTCAATTTGCTTCTGCTCCAGCCCACCCCATTTTCCTTGGGCCCTTCTGACTACTGCCAGGGGTGCTCCAGCAAAGTCACGTGTAAGCAGTTACAGGTCTTTTTTCAAATGTTCAGGAGTCTGGCAGTCCCTCTTATTGCAGAGTGAAGAATATTATAAAGAAACTGATTCATAGAAAAGGCTGAGGGGGTAACCAGAATTAAGATGTATTTTGATATAGAACACACGTTGTATTGGAGAAATTAGGACACTTCTTTCCGAGTTATATCTTCACTTTATCATTGAAAAAAGAGTGTTAAGCATGCGCCAAGTTGTGAGTATAAGACTGTCGGAGAAGCCATGGATTGCAGACCATACTGCAGTGTGATATGAGAAGGATATGTTGCTGATTCTTCTGCCATTAATAGCATTTGTAACCTTATTTTTGAAAAGTACGTTTTGATGCAAAGAAATTGTTGGGCATGGAATAAAATGTGCAGTCATGGGTGGTCGGGTTAACCAGTGTCCTGTGTATTTCATTGAGTGATCTCAGAGCTATCCCGTCCCTTAAATCGCACACTCTGGCCGCAACACAGAAGTGTATCAAGCTGAAGATTGAAGTCTCGAGGCAAAATAATTTCAATGTCTCTGTTAACCAATAGTTTGTCCTTGACAGTGTGCAGAAGTTTATCTGATCTTGTGTTGGTCAAGTACAAGTTTGCTATGATCAGCGTGTGGTCTTTCACTTTTACTTTAGCCATTAGCTATCTTTTTTCTTCTTCAGCAAAGGACCCTTGCACTGGCACATTCAGGTGTTTGCGGAACAGAATTGACAGTCCCTTGGCGATAGGTGTATGTCAATGACCTGTTTTCAGAGCCAACCAAACCTTTCTCTAGTTGTGTTTCTACATCTCTAGACAAGTAGGTTTCTTGCAGGAATGCAATATCACAGTTGTCACGATTTAGCTGTGAGAAGGTCTGTCTTCTTTTTTATGTGACTAATGATGTGCCATAAAAGTAATTATTTTAAAGATCTTCCTAGAAAAGCAGATTCATACGTAATAAATTCCCTGAGTGATGATACAGAAAACGTTTTAACAAAATGACTCCTTTATCACCAAGAGCAAGTGGGGAAGCATATAAACTAATCATTGGTAGCCAAAACAAAATGCTTATGGACAATCAACATACTGTCATAGATATATTCTGTTCGACCTGAGTATAAATATTCTTATGGCCCTCCACCTCACAGCGGGAAAAAAAAAGTAAAATCAATGGCCACCGCAGACAGGAAAACGTAGTACATTTTCCCTTTCTGTGGCGGCCATAGTAAACAAAGAAAATGTCCGCCATGTTAGGATGAGAATCAACTTCAAATAGTCCCTCCTCCCTTTCAATGGTGGCCATTAAAGTAAATAGGAAAAAAAGTAAACCAAAAAATGGCGCCATGGAACAGGGAGAAGGGACTATGTTTGGTCCCTTATCCCTTTAAACAGTGGCCTGAAAGAAAAACAAAAAACACCAAAAACTGGAGCGAAGGACGCTGAACGTACAGGGACATGTGCGGGCTAACCGTGTGGTAAGGCTCACAAATGCACCGATCAGTGTATTTGTTTTATTAAACATTACCCGCTCTGGGTACTAATTGCATATAATAAAAAAGAAAGTCATTTCATCATTCCTCTTACAAATCTAAAACAATACATTGAAATGTGGTAGCAGGGTCTCGTTTAATCCTCTTTTACACATTTAGGAAGCAATGGTCAGTTGACTGCTTTTCTGTGGTACCCAAAATTGGACACCAATAGATATGTTCCCTTTGTACATACCTGTTGGAGGAAGAATGTATGCTTCAACCCAACAACCCCAATGACTGACCTTCAACTGGTATTGGTACTTTAGTGCTGAAGCTCCCAATGCATCCAGCAATGTCGAAGCAGGCGGTTTCTAAATAAGGTGTTGGTCCAGGGACGAGGGGCTGCGGCGGACAACGTCTACTGAATGAGCTCAAGAAGTTCATAAAATAAGGGACTGGTTTCATTGGTCCTATGACACATATCATGAAAATCTTTCTGGCGAAGTCTAATAACGTTATACTTGACGTTAGACATGTAATACAGAGATGTTTGTTGAAGCAAGCCTTAAACGGGATATATTTGCTTAAGAAAGATGTGTGATCTACAAGCAGTTTACAGTTATGAGCAAAGCTTGGAAGGAAGTCTTGTATCAAATTGAACAAATAAAAAACTAAACATATGTACCTCTGTTTTCACCTTCAAAATACCAAGCTGGAAAACAACCTGGCTGGGTAAGTAGGCCAGCACAGCATCAAGCAGATGCTCAAATGCTCACTTGGGGTCACGTGTGTGTCAATTGCCCCCTTTTGTGCAGCCAGAAACAGACTACATTTTCAGCATCTGAATGTCCCTTCCTTTTGATGCCTGGACGCGTCTTTTTCAAGCATGGCACGTCTTTGTTGCTATGCAATTAATACATTTGTGAGATGTATTCGGTCGGTTTGCGCTGTAGCCTTGATTGATCTCATTATCGACGACAGTGAAGGTTTTAGTTCATCGCTAGTCACTTCTCTTATTTATTTATTTATTTATTTATTTATTTATTTATGTTGCTGGTTCTTTCGGATGCTGTTTACGTCCACCTGGTGCAATTATAAAAAGGCAGGTTGCTGGCTTGAGGGAAATAAATGACAAATAATAACAGCAAAATAAATGTGGTAATGTTCAGAGTGCATCTGAAAATGGAGAATAAAATAGATTGGTTTAAGCTGTTTGCTTCGGGACAGACCTATATTAATTACAGTAAGATATGGTCAGGAAATTTGTGGTATGTACCATTTTGAAAGAAATGAATTATTAATTTTAAGCTAGTGATGTATATCTAGCAAATTGATTTATTTATGTATGTCACATTTAATTTATTTTATTTCATTGTTTAATCAGACATATATTAAATCGGTACTGTATTGTGCAAAGCAGATGGACAGCTAGCACCTGCTGATAATAGCTGCCATATGACAGAGATTACACGGGCATTTCATAGAAATACAAGATTCATAAGGGCAGTATAACAATATTTCCTGGGATATTGGGTGTCAATACCTTACATGCTGTTGGAGTACCTGAGTTCATGTGTGAGTGCCTAAGCCTTATTTGAAGGCTGTAGGTGCATATTTTTCTTTTTTAAACGTTATTTATTGAGTTTCACATCTCATACGGGTACAATTGTGAACATGATCATGCAGCTGAAAACCACGGCTTACTGGGGCACCCCCACGGGGTCCGGGCGGTACATACTGACAGAACAGCAAAATATAGTACCCCCGACCCCCGAAATTACTCAGCAAAACAATACCGTCAATGCAATCATGACCAGTTATGAGGCATTGCCATCATTTTCCCCAGCAACTCAGCCCGCCGCCAACCCACAATAATCAAACAGTAACCCTTCCCCCTTCAAAAAACTTCTGGCTCCTCCTCATCCTGCTGCTGAATTCTAAGAAACATTGCAAAGGAATATTACATGGCCTATTAGTAGCTGCAGACAGGGCACAGAACTCACAATCCATATCGCACCACCAGGTCATGTCCACCAACCATGTTGCAGCCATATGGTCCACTTCAACAAGAGGCGTTGCCTCGCTAGTATCATCCCTGTAAGTTATTGAAACCTTTCGGTAGTCCCGGACGCCAACCAAAGTATTTGCATAATTTGCCAAACATCTGAACTATAATGAGATGCATCTTGGTATCTAATGGCAATGCCCAACACATTTTATTGGCAATTGATATATAATACAGATAACTAGCCTATTGTGTGAGTACCTTTGGAATTTGAATGTACGACATTGACATCTGATGGCAGCTCTTGGCCACAGAATGATACACCCTGGCCTATAGTGCCTGTAGCCGAGCATGTGGCAACATTCAGATATGGTGGCAGTAGATGCCCACATGTGCTGCCCCTGCACCTACCACTGTGCATTGTCCCTGTACTCCTCCCTTAGGCCTCTCTCCAGTCTGGTTCTCCCTTTTACCTCCCCACCTTCCCTACCACATCACCCCTCATGCTATTTCCTCCCCTTCCTTCCAAATCTACTCCACTACTAAGAGGGAACACCGTGGGACAGCAGGAGAAATGCTGGTGCCCACTTAAATGAAAAAGCCACAATGTCGTGTAATGTGTTTTCAAAGTGCATCTGTGTGGCAAAGTACACCTTCTATGCAATGAGTGTTTTGCAGTCACTGACTTCTAATGTGTCAAATATTTCATTCAAGTTGATTCACCACTTCTGTATTCATGTTTCAGAAAGGAGTTCCAGTCAGTGAACAGATGTTTTCTAGTTAATAGTTTGTGTTTAGAAGCATTCATGATGTGGTGTCATACAACTACTTCTTTTCTTTTGGAGTAAGGACGTTGTGTGTTTTCATAGTTTTTCTTTGAGTAGGATTTTGTTTGCAGCTGTGCTTAGTGGCTGCATATCACTTAGGTCTGAGGTTGTTATGTTTTTGTTGGATGTCATGTTAGTATGTATTTTGTTTAATGGAGATTTGTGTGGCAGTTTCGGAAATCTGTGTTGAATAGTGCAGTTTCTGGCATATTTATAAGTGTAACAAGTATGTGTGATGAATGGTTGTTATTAACAATTATGTCCACTGTTGCTGTAAGCAGCATGGTTGTCAGTGATTGTGGTAAATGGATTGGCTGCAGTGAGTGGTGCTGTGGACGGCTGTGATCAGTTTTGTTTTGTGAGGCTGTGGTAATGTCATTTGCTTCAGCGAGTGGTGGCGTCGATGGCTATTGTCACTGGCAGTGGTATCAGCAGTATTGTTGGAGACAGTGTAGGAGAAGTCGTGTATGTATTCCTATTTTCTTGTATTTTAAATGTTGTAACTGCAAATCAAAGGTGGGTTGAAAAGGATTGAATAGAATATTCCACCTAGGGTGTGAAATTAGCCATGTCAACCATGTCACACACAGCACAGCGCCACCAAGTAACCATCACTGGAAGTTCAGCTCATGTTCAGAGCCAGATGGGCAAATTAGTGCAAATGTCAATAATCAATTGTCCTCATCCTTGAGAGTTGCCTTTCTTGGGCCTTTCTTGGGTTGAATAAGTAGCACTGCCGTATAGGCAAAGACATTTTCCTGGAGCACAGGCTAGACATTTGAGCTAATTAACATATCCACGATGCATTGTTCATCTGGTTCTGAACGGAATGTGCACTTCCAGCAATCTGCTCTGAGTAACTTGGCTAAAATGGCTGATTTTCCTTTATTATCTATGATGCAAGAGCGTTTTCAAGCATTTTAACCCCACCACACTTTGGGTGTGTTTGCTCAACAGGCCCCAGAGCTCCAATCATAAGGATTCAAACTATACTGTACCGATGATCTCTAATAAGGGTGAAACACGTATGAAGAAGACTCCATCCTTGAGAGGTATCTGTCTTGGATTTAAAATTGCTATGTCCAAAATTGCACTGTTCTATAGGCAAATACACTGTCCTGAAGCAAAGGCTAGACAGTTGAACTAATGTATTTACCCCCCAACACATTGCACATCTGGTTCTGAACCGGACGTGAGCTTTCAGTAATGGCTGGTGGATGGTGTTGTGGAGTGTGTAACTTGGCTGAAATGGCTAATTTAGCTTTCATTCTTTTGTCACTGTATATGAGTACGTTATAAGGGATTTAAAATGCACAAATCTAGCTGGGAAACTGTCATGGATTTTCCAGGAAAGTACAGGGACGAGGGGGTTGCAAGGATGGATAGTGGAGCAGGGAAGAGGTGCGCACTTGAAGGGCAGGTGAGAAGCAGGGTTGAGTGGAGCAGTCAGTTCCTGGGGAGGTGTTATTTGATGAGTAGGGTTTTTGATCCTTTCTGAAGTTTAGGCTAAAGGAGGTAGTAGCTGTGTGAGTGGTTTTTGGTGGTTGGTGTTGTGACTTGTGAGTGGCTTGCTTAAGAAAGACTGAATTTTGCAGTCAGTGGTACAGTTGGTATCTCTGTTGGTTGTGACTTTTTATAGGCAACAACCTCCTTTTTGCTCTTCCCCCACTGCTCACCCCACCAACTTACTTTTGTTAATATTCCCTTTGGGCAGTTGCATATTGCTTGACCACCACAGACTGATTTTTAATGAACTAGTATATGGAGGAGCAGGAAACAGGGTCTCCAGACTTGCAGTATTTAGTGGTTGACCTTGGCGGTGGGGGGTTCACTTTTTAATTTTGTTCAATGTCTATAAAAGACCAAACACGGGAACAAAAGGGAATGTAATGGAACTGTTGCAGGAGTTTGTCAGTAAGTGGGAGGTCCATAACCTGATGAAAATACACATTCCTGTGGCTGGGGACAATCATTTACAAGTCGAACCTCTGAGAGAACTTGATGGGTGTTGGAAATGCAAGGTTGAGACTTGGGATATCCCAGACCTGGATTAAAATTATCCTAAACGAAGCAATTGACACTGCACAGGTATTGCATGGTCTGGAGCCTAGTGATTCCAATGGGGGATTTGTTGAGGACTAACCTGCGAGAGTCACACATGTTTGGCAAATCTCGTAATCATTAATTGACCATGTTTTAGTTAGGGACTGACCTTTGGTGAAAAGTTTAAAGCTGCTTGATTGACAGGAAAGTAACCTTATGTTTAATCTTGAGATTGAACATGCACCAAGTACCCCTGGGAGGGGAAGATCGCAGGTAATTGAAGCAATGGCAGATGCTAGATGAGCAATTCAATGGGTAAAATGATCTGCTCAAATGCCTGCCACCTACCAATATGTTTCAGAAAATCTTGAAGGCATATGCAGGCCTGATATTCAGGACCAGCACTTGTTAGAAGAATGTAACATTCTCGTAGCTGAATTACAGCCGCCAGTCACTACTCCACAATGGAGAGTTAAAATAGCCACAATAAAGAAGGTGAACTGGTACGATGATGATTGTAAGGTGGCCAAAGAGTAAATAATATCTTACCTAAAATCAAGTTCTCAAACTGATAAGACTATGCTGAGCAATATGAGGTCCAACTACAAGGCTGTTATTAAATCTAAGAAAGAAGCCTTTGTGTGGTCAGAGTGGAATGGCTTAGTGCAAGCTTCGCAACAGGGTGACTTGCACACTTTTTGGAAAATCGTGTGCCAAAGAATTCCCTAGTGATGCACACATCTAATGCTGCATTACTCCGGAAGCCTGACAAACCCACTTCAAGGACCTCCAAGGGGAACAATCTAAATTTAGATGAATATAGTTTATCGATGGAGAGACTATAGCCTTGAGTTGCCTGCTTTTGGGCAAGTATTTTTTCATAGTATGGGGGAAGTCAAGAAAGCAATCCAATACCAAAAAGAAGGAAAGACGCCCGGCCCGACAATGTACCTGTTGACTTGTTTAAGGAGGAGCCCATTATCCGGGCACCAGTGTTGTGATGACTGTTTATTGTAGTCATCGGTTTAAACATAGCTCCCTCATCCTAGCAAACAGCCATAATCATCCTTATCTAGAAAAAGGGGGGTATTGAACTGTGGCAATTACTGGCCAATATCCCTACTAGATGGCCTTTGCAAAGGCGATTTTGAGGCATTTGCAAGATTAGGCAGATTCTAATGGAATCATTGATCATTTACAAGAGGGGTTTCAATCAGCAAAAAGTACCATAGACCATTGCTTCTGCTTGTCTCTTTTGGTCTAGAAGTACATGATTATGAGAAAAACAAAACTCTATGTCACCTTCGTCGACCTCAAGACGCCTTTCACAGGGTGCCACGGAACAAGTTATCCCAGCTCCTGCGCAAAAGGTGATTTCAGTCCCATGTATTATACATTATCCAGCAATTGTACTCAGATAACAGGGCAGTAGTACGCTGGGGACTGGGGGGGGGGGGGTGGGGAGTAACTGAGACATTTTACGTGGCCAAAGTTGACAGATTGGCATGTATCCTAGCTCCATTATTATTCTGCATATACATAAATTAATTAGTTGTAGACTTAAGCATGAATTGCTTGGACCAGTCGAATCTAAGGAATTAGTCAATCCCCTCTCTATTGTTTGCCAATGATGCAGCTAATTTAGCAACTACCCGCATGGGCTTGAGAAAAACTATGACACCTTTCTTAGTAAGTGCAAAGAACTACATTTTGAGATGAAGTAAGGGCAAAGAACTACATTTTGAGATGAACATAAGAAAGCCAAAATCCTAGGCACTACAAATCTCTGTGAATAGCAGTAATTTGGTGGAGGTAGATCCTATGACTATTTGGGAGTAAGATTTGCAGAGAATGGCCTATGGACCACTGAACTATTTAAAGCAGGTGCCGCCTTGTAAAAACAGAGCAGAACGGTCAAAAGATTCTTTATAGGCCATTGCAGGGGAACAATTTCTCCAGCTTTGGAAATGTATAGGTCGCAGGCTAAGTCTTCAGCCAGTTATGGCACAGACATATGGTGTCACGTTAATACTGATCCCCTGAACATGATAGAAAATGCACTTCTAAAATATCTGCTCCAGTGCCCAAACAGTAGCCCAAATACTTTAATTCATTTAGAAACTGGCCTTTCTCTGATAGGTGACGCAGTAACACTAAGACCAGTTCTTTACTGGAAAGAGTATGGGTCTCATCTGGTCTTGACCAGTTCATGGATGCAGTACTAAACGTAATCTTGGAGGAAGGTCATTACAATGGGTGGCGCATGTCAAAAGGCTACTTGAGGAACTAGAATTAGGCACCTACTGGTCCAGTCTGCTATGAAGAGGAGTAAACTCTCTCTCCCGCTGGTGACAGACAGGTGAATATGTCATTTAGGGCCCATGCACCGTCCTCCTGTTTAACATAGTAAAAGTCAGAAGTTTAGTCCATTGAGTCAGCCAAGCTGCCCTTATTCTTGGCAGGTACATTAGAAAATAGGTGACACTGTACACATGTATTTAGGACAAGACAAAACATAAGAAATGCTTACATTGTGCACAACATACAAAACACAGAATATGGGCCTCATCACGACTTTGGCGGTAACCCTTAAGTTCAGCTGTAACGCTATTAGCGCTGATTATAAGGGTCTGTCGGATCACGAGTCGAAATACCGCCGGCGCAAGTACAGCCGGCTGTACAAGCGCTGGTCATAACAGCGCCAGGAACCATTCGCGCTAAAACATCAGTAATCACGAGTCCGGCGTAGGCGCTATTAGCGCCAGAAAAGTGGCGGATAATCCGCTGAAAATACCTCCAGCAAAAAGCTGGAGGTAACAGAACACAGGCCACAGCAATAAGGGCCCAGGTGGAACCATTGCAAATATCAGAGGCCTACAAAGGAGCCACCCATGCACAACACACCCTCCCCAACACCATTACACCAGCAGGAGCAGGGAGGAGACAGCAATCAGGGCCCAGGTGGAACCAATGCAAATCAGAGGCCTACAAAGGAGCCACCCATGCACAACACACCCTCTCCTACACCATTACACCAGCAGGAGCAGGGAGGAGACAGCAATCAGGGCCCAGGTGGAACCAATGCAAATCAGAGGCCTACAATGGAGGCACCCATGCACAACACACGGGCCCAGTTGGAACCAATGCAAATCAGAGGCCTACAAAGGAGCCACCCATGCACAACACACCCTCCCCAACACCATTACACCAGAAGGATCAGGGAGGAGACAGCAATCAGGGCCCAGGTGGAACCAATGCAAATCAGAGGCCTAAAAAGGAGCCACCCATGCACAACACACCCTCCCTAACACCATGCTGCCATTTGGAGCCGGGAGCCTTGATGTTAACTTCTACCTGCTGCGCCTGGAGCTACAGAGGCCAGCCAACCAGGCCAGGGTCCTGGTAGTGCAGGGGGCAGTGGGGATGAGGAGAAGGAGGAGGAGAGCAGCACCAGCAAGGTGGCCAGCTATCCCCAGGGTCAGGCCAACACCCTGGGCCCTGACTGATGGTCAGTTGGTGACAGAATATCGGCTGGACAGGGTAACCATCACCCAGTTGCTGGACACAATCCAAGGTGACATTGGCAGCCGCATAGTCACCACCACAGCAGTACCTCCCCTAGTGAAGCTTGTGTCTGTGCTTCAATTTCTTGGGACTGGCAGCTACCAACATACCGTTGCCATGATGCATGGAATGGCCCAGTCCACATTCGGTGCCATGCTGGGACAGGTGCTTGATGCACTGTCGAATCATGTGAACGAACACATTGCATTGCCAGCCACACAGGCACAGGTGCACCAAATGAAGGGTCAATTCTATGTTATTGCCCAAGTCCCGAATATAATCGCAGCCCTGGACTGCACACATGTGGCACTCGTACCACCCCAGGCACATGAGGCTGCCTACAGAAACTGTAAACAGTACCATTCCCTCAACGTGCAGATGACATGTGGACCTGACCTCACCTTCAGCCACTGCTGTGCCCGCTACCCAGGATCCACCCACAACTCCATGGTCCTGCGCAACAGTACCCTGCCGGCATACATGGAAAGGTACCGTGGCCAAAACACATGGCTACTGGGTGAGTACAAATGTATACCATAAAGCATGTCAATCCACAACTGATGGTGCCTGTCACAGAATCCATCATTCCCAATAGCCAGCGGCATTACTGCAGCATTCACATTCAAGCACCTTGCACCATAAACCTTGGACATGTCCAACAGAGCAGGACACAACCATGCATGATGTAAGACATGTTGCGGCACAGTGACATATGGAAGCCCCACCACATTAAAGCCTCCTGTGTGAGTAGCACCATGGCTCCCAACACTGAGGCAGTACAGAAATCCCACCCTGGCCATCCGACAGTAATGAAATTCCAAACCATAAGCTGGCACATCCACAAATGCACCACACATAAGTAGGCCGAGTAATGACAATGTACATCCCACGAACACTGTCCCCAAAATGGCCAGGGAAATGCATGGAGAACAGTACAGAATAGTGATGACCAGCAAATGCAACTGTAGCCAAATGGATTTGCAATGACACATGAGGCAGCTACTTCTGTCATGCTGAGGTAGATGGAAGGGGCCCCTTATCCTGCGACAAGTGAATGAGTATTGTTACATACAGAAACATAGGCGTCCCAAGTGGAGAGTACCCCATTGATTCAATTGTGCCCGTAGGACAGCAAACTCCACAATGTCATAGGCCAAATGACAAATATGGCAAAATCACTCTGATGACAGAGCACTGTACACCCACTGGACTTACCTTGTCCCCATACCGGCTTTCTCTCCCCTGCAGGTGATTCTGGATATCCCCAGTATACGTGGCTCATGACCCCTGTGCGTCACCCACACACAGCGGCGGAGCGGGCATACAACCTTGGCCATGCCCGAACACGGATCTGCGCGCAGAGGGCATTTGGACTGTTGAAGGCACGCTTCCGGTGCCTCGACCGCATGGGAAGGGCAATGATGTATGCACCAGAAAAAGTTGGCAAAATTGTACTGACATGTGCCATGCTGCAAAACATCTGCTGTCACAGAAATGTGCCACTGCCCCCTGATGCTCATGTGCAGCCACCTGAGGATGGTAGTGAGGGCGATGAAGTGCCAGAAGGTGTTGCACATGCACAAAGGATTGGGCTGAGGGAGGGGAGGTTGGCAAGAAAGGGATTGATAGATTGATTCTTTTAGAAATGGGTAATGGGTAAATTGGAAATATGTCACTTCAACATTAAATTGCATTAGTAACAATCACTGTCCATGCATTGTGATTTTTCTAACGTGATTTATTTTCCGTCCAACAAACCCCTCTCCCCCAGTGAACACCCAGCACACAATCCCCCCTCCCCCCAGTGAACACCCAGCACACAATTCCCCCTCCCCCCAGTGAACAACCAGCACACAATCCCCCCCCAGTGAACACCCAGCACACAATCCCCCCTCCCCCAGTAAACACCCAGCACACAATCCCCCCTGCCCCCAGTGAACTACCCCCAACTGTGCAGATAGGCACATGTGTCTTATCAGGGAACCAACAACGATGCCATGCACCTCTAGGATGGTCGTGGGCGCTTTCCTTTTCCGGGCCCCTCTGGTGTGCGTGCCCTTGGGTGGCGCATGGACCAGCACCTAGGAGATGGCTCGAGGGATCCCTCCGTGGGTGTGGTCGATGTCGAAGGGACTGAATGGGGCGTCCATCATGTGCTGTCGCATGAGGTTGTTTCCCTCCCTTGTTTGCTCAGCAAGTGCTGAGACTGCCTCCGTCAGCTCCCTCACTCATTGCCCGAAGCCTGTCAGGGCAGCGGTACATTGTTCAACGACTCTGCGTGTGCGTGCATTGTCCCGTGCTATGTATTCGCACCCATGCCGTATAGATGCACTGACAGCCTTGATGTGCCGGCTCTGCACCTTGGCCATTGATTACACCCTGGACTGTTTTGCCTCAATAATGTCGAGTCGGCCCATCACTGCTGCCCCAGTGACAAAGGGCACCCCTGGTGTGTCTTGTGTTGGCCTGCGACTTGTGTGCTGTCGGGGGGGCTGCATGGCGAGATGGCGCCAGCTTGGACTGGGGTGCCTGGCTCAGAGTGCCAGCCTTCTGGGCTGCCATATGATGGCGTGTCCACGTCCGGCTGTGGTGTGCAGACACGACGCACAGGCACATGTCGACTTAGTGCATGGTGTGTGCCTGGGCTTGGGCTTCCCTGGGGTGTGACCATCGCTTCGGCCTCACTGCTTCCGGGAGAGTGCTGTCCTCCGGCATGATGGACACGTGGAGGTGTTGCTCCCACGTCGGGCTCAGATCCAGACCTCTGTCCCTCAGCATCGGGGCTGTGACTGGTGGCTTGGGGCGAGCTGGCGGTGGCCTCCCTGCGGCCATGTAGCTGCTGCTGCTGTCTGGTGGGGCTGCGTTGGGGTGAAGTGGGTGTTGGCCTGGGTCGTCTCCCATCCGTACGGCCTCTTTGTGGGGTGGTGGTGCTGGTGGAGGTTCGCTGCCGTGGGTGCTGTGTTGGTGTGGCCTCCTCCCCATCATCTTCGTCCCGTTGAGATCGAAGTGTGCCTTTGGGGTACATAGGGTGTGGTTTGAGTTCAATGCTACATATATTTCTGTGATGCAGTTCATGCGAACAAGTGTGATTGAGGACAGTATCAATCACGCATTCAACTTGCATTCTGTTCAGTCGCCATGTGGTGCTTGTTGTGAGTGTGTATGGAGGTACACTGCATGGGAATGTTGGAGTGACAAGATTGCATGCGTGGTTGGGGTGCACTGCGCTCTGGATTTGGGGGTGAATTCATGCACACACAAACTCTACGTAGCTGTCCTATGGCTATGGATGTCTATCCCCTGCCCCTGTCATTCACGCACTGCACGTGCAGGGTCGTCTAGGCAGCACTACGGTTCAATGGATGTAGGCCTCACTTATGGGTGTATGCAGTACCTCACACACATTTCTTCGCATTCATTCACTCAGGGTCTGCATGTGTGGTACTTTCAGCTGCATGCATTCTGGGGTGGGACTCACCTGCAGTTGGGTCGATCCCAGTGCTTGCCTCCGCTCCACCAATGCCCTTGATGGTGCCAACATCTATCAGAGCTGTCATTTTCTCCTCCCAAGGTGTGAGTTCGGGTGGGGGTGGTGGTGGGCCTCCTCTAGTGGCCCTACTTGCACTCCGGTGCTTTGACAGGATGCCACGGACTTGCACGCGCAGGTCGTTCAGGCGCTTGCGGCAATCCTCCCCATACCGGGGCACGTGCCCCACAGCACTGACCCTTTGGCTGATTGATCGCCAAATTTGTGCTCTGCGCTGGCCACTTGTTTTGCGCTGCTGCAGCTCCTCGCGGTGTATCTCGGCCTCCTCGACCAGTACAGTTAGCACCTGGTCACTGAATTTGGGCTATTGCACCCTGTCCAGGGCGGTCTTGCCCCTAGTGCGCTCCTGAGACATGTTTTGGGGTTGGATGGCGTGGATAGCTTCCAGGGGCTGTGATATCTGACGGATTGTGATTTCCAAGATGGCCGCCGCTTTATTTCCCGTTCCGGCAGTGACACGTTTCACACACGTTATGAGCGCGATATGGCAGTAGCGCAAGGTGCACCTGATTTAAAGGTTTGCGCTATTCGCGATACCGCCATGGACCGGGGCGCGTGCACGATAACTTGTGATCTGGCTGATTATCCGCCGGGGGCCTTGGCGTTAGCGCTATTTACGGCCAGCGGATAATCCTCTGCATTACCGCCGAAGTCGTGATGAGGCCCTATAGCTCCCTGACATAGGAAATACTACCCACACAGAATAGACATTAGAAAAACATATCTGAATAAGGTCCATAGCAATAGCAAAGGATACATTCTTTTCAAAATGAATACCACAGTATTACAAATGGCTATAGGCCTCAAAGCCTCATGAATAATCACATTTCTTAAAGCACTGGAAACACAGAGCTGCAGAGAGCAGACAGAGGATAGCTGCCAAGGTAATTTACAAAAGGCTGCGGTCTTCTATGGGGTCTTATATTATTTACAATGGTGCTGCTGACAAATGCAACTGGCATAGAGTCAGAAAAAGATAAGGAAGGGAAATTAGCCAATGAAAACCAGACAGTTAATCTATGTCCTTGGAGGATGTCTGGAGCAATGTGTCATCCCCAAAACTGCTTCAAAACCAGTTCTTAAAGTTGCAAAACATGTCTTGTGTTTACTGAAATAAGGACTAGTCTGAGTCATAGTGACAATACATAATCATGTGTTTCAGCAAGCATTTATTTTCAATGAAAAAAAATGAATGTATTTTACCTTTAAGAAAATTGGCCGATCAAAATATAATGTTCATACTAGCATTACATTATTGTGCAATGTATTGATTTCTATAAAAGTGTGTTCAAAATGAACAAACTCTGAGTCTTTCCATATTACTTAATCATCTGTGGCACGAGAAATTCTCCCAGCCGGCTGAAAAATAAAGGCTTTTTTGTTTTCTGCACAATTCTGTCTCTGATTGGCTTATATTGAGTTATGAGTGGTGAACAACCTCTTCAACAGCTATATATCAACAGAGCAAGAATTGCGAGTGCTACCCTAACTCGATCAAAAAAGGTTGTTGGTAGAGGCTTGTAATAGACTACGATATGGGCCTGAGTACCTTTCCAGCAAAACAAACCCTTGTTTCGAATAGTATTTGGATATTTTACAGCCTCCCTACGCAAGAGCATTATATATGAAATTGTGGGAAAACACTGTTAGCGTGGCATCTACACCAGCAATTGGTGCAGCACTAACACAAGAAATTGCCCATTCTATAGGTTTGAAATAGAAACCAATGAACATTTTATGCACTTTTGCAATGGCTACAAAGTCTTGCAAAATATGTATTGACAACCACTATTTAGCTTAGCATGTACCTGTAGCTCTGCACAGGCAAATATCTATTATAAGTCCACACATGATCTGAACACAGTCTATTTTATTGTCAAATTTGTACATTCGGCCTTGCTTTTTAGAGTACGTTGTATTAACTCATTCCATTTTTAAACAACATGCATTGTCTGCAGCAGATTTTTATATTCTACTAGCAAAAGGTACCCATTCTCCAAACAGGTTCTGTGGACAAACATTATAACACTCTCATAAATTGTTGAAAATCAATGATCCTGTAGGTCGCTGTTCTGATTTGCTCATCGCTTTTTATGCTTTGCCCTGTGAAGTAAACTGCACTGAGAATGGGTGTGTGTGGCTGGCTGGCATACCCAAGATCAGACGTTGGAGGGAGGTGAGAGTTGGTATGCTGCTGCATACTGGGACCTCCTGGGCTGGCTCACTCCCCACCTATTGCCTCATGAAGGTGTGGTGCCGTTCATTGCAGCGCATTTTAGTGCAATTGTCCCAGAAATTGTGCATTCTAGAGTTGAGGACCATCATTCTACGACCACATTGATGTTTCAGCGATTTCAGGCAATCGTGTCATGTGTGAAGGTGCTGTAATCCGGGGAAAGGGGTGCGGTGTCCTAATGTAATGTAGCCAGTAATGTTTAGATTGGTGCAACGGTGTAGAATGTTACAAGGAACAACGTGTCCACAAGACAGAAACCCACAAATTTTGACTTTTGCTGAAATCTTTGGAAGTGGTGGGGGGGTGTCCAAATGTCATGTAGCCAGTAATGTCCAGAGGGTCCTAACAGGTAACTATGGAACTATTGGTGCAGATTGGTGAAACAGTGTGAAATTGTATAAGGAAGAATGCTTCTCCCAGCCACAAATGCATAAACACATTTTGCCGTTTGCTGAAATCTGGGGAACAGGGTGGGGTGTCCAAATGTCATGTAGCCACTGTTGCCTGGATGGTCCTAATAGATAACTATGTAACATTTGGTGCAGATTGGTGAAATGGTTTGGAATTGTATAAGGAAAAACGCTTCGCTGTGCCCCAAACAAACCCACACATTTTCACTTTTATAAATATAGATGGAATTATTTTTGGCTTTGATTTTAGTACCTAGGACACAGTCTTGTTATGTTTGATACTTTCAACCTTGTATGTAATACTTACGATTAATGGTCATTCCTTCAATACACATGCACATTTTTTAGTCTATTGTGATTTTTTTTAACATGCTTGATGTTATTTGCCAAATGACTAATGTCGAGTAAAGGCTGAAGTTAGAAAAGAAATATGCAACTGCTCACCCACTCGCAATAACTAATCCCTCCATCTCCACTTCTGCCCCTTTAGCTGTCCACGAAACCCTCCCTGTTATCTTCCTTTCTGGGGGGTTTCCCATCTAGACCCCCCTTCACTATGCCCCATCACTATACCCTGACTGTCACCCCTTACCAGATTTGCCCCATTCCTCCTATTAGTTACCCCATCTGATAAACCCTGGCCCCTCCCCACATTACAAGCATACCCCTACCATACATTCCCTCAGCCCCTCCTACTCCAACCCAAAACACCTTATATGCATACCACCATACATTACAACCCCACTGTCTCCCACCTGGGCCTCCTCCCCAACTTCAAAGCATGCTCCCAAACCCTACCACAACAGCCCCCTCCTCACCTTGTAGATCTCTGTGCCTTCTCCTCACTATGTTGCCGATCCGCTGGACAGGGCAACATGTTTAAAGGGTCTTCCAGTCCAAGCTTGCAATAACTTAATGATGAGCAGTTGCAGCAATAAGCATTTAGGGATGAGGTAAAGACCTGCTACCTCTCTAGTGGGCAGTCTGTTATATATAATAATGAGGAGACAGTGGTGGGTGGGGACTAGGGAGAATGCATTCCACGATGCAGGATCTGGATTTCAGAGGCACAGACTTGTGAATAAAAAAATGTAAGCTGGTGCAGGAGTTCTGGGAGGCAAAAGGAGGTGATCTTAGAAGGTGAGGTGAGCATCAACAGGATGGGCAGGATGGCGGTTCAAGGGGATTGCCGACAAGTCATGGGTAATTTAGACAGAGACAACACTGAATAGTGATAGCTGGAAGGCCAGAGAGTACTAAACTCTATGAAGAGGCACACAAGATCATCGAACAATGATGGTGGGCATATTAAGCTGCCTTGTCCATCAAAATAACATTGTTAGCCATCAAAAAGTTATCTGCCATTTGTCCATACTTGAAAATATGAAATGCGTCTTTTGACAGCGCCAGGTACCAACTGTTAGGATTAAATATTCAAAATATCTTGAAGGGATTAATTATTGACAATGTTTGCAATGCCACAAAGCTGTGCATTTATCCATTATCCAAAAATTTGGAGTCAGTAAAAAATCTCCAAACGTATGTACTTGTAACCTATGATCTGCAGTTTTCACCTATATCTCAACATTATCGGCATTGAATTATCCAGGACACAGACCGGAACATTTTCACAAATCATGGCCCAAAGCCTCACCTGATATCTTCCAGGTGATCCAAATGTTTTCATACTCATTGGTTCGTGAGTACCTTGAATGTTGATAGCCTCCAGTATTCAACAAGATTTCCCATGTTCCCTTCCTTATTAAAATGTGCATGGTACTACTCATGGATATGCTCAAGAAGCTGTATCTGTCACTTCACTCATATTCTCGTGATATGATGAGTTATCTGCATACCTGCCTTCTCCGAGAAGATCTCGCTGTGTTAATATATGGTCTGACTTCTATTGAACAACTGGGTAAAGTACAAAGGCACCAGGCGAAATGGCACTCATTCTGAGGTGCTTATGTCCTAGCCACCTCTTGACTCATACAGGGTCCCCCTCAAGGGTCCCTTTTTATCTGGCTTCCATTCCATTTTTTTTGACAAGAGGAGAGCCTTTACATTATGCTTTCTGAAACCCACCTGCCAGCCATGGCATCACTGATTATATGATTACTGGAATACAAAGAGACCCTGTATGCAGCCTTCCCTCCTACCAACTTACTGTTTTCCCTTAAATATGTTAGAATCAGCAATGTGATGCAGTCCGCCACTGATCTGATTCTTGCACTGATTTACCTAGTGTGCACAGCACGATTTCCATTGTGTGATAGGCTGTTTAGCGCCTGTCAGTGAAGAGAAGGGTGTGAGATTATGCAGCCTTAATGGATTTGAGCATTTTCTAACATATTGGGCCTCATTACAACCCTGGTGTTAAGGGGTTAACGGCGCCGTAAAAGGCTGCGGTGCCGTTAAACCCTTAACGCCAGATTCACACTTTAACGCCTGCTTTTTGCAGGCGTTAAAGTCCAACCCACTAAGGGACCTTAGTGCTAATTATGGCACCGTAATTTACGGTGCGGTAATTAGCGCCTTCCCCATTCCCATTGAGCCCTATGGGCCAAAACTGGGAATGGGGAAGGGGCCATGGTGAATGGGGATTTACCGCCCCGCCAACCTTGGAATGGGGCGGTAAATCCGCCGTCCACCATGGCGGAATCCGGCATGGACCATGGTGCTAATAGGGTTGTAATGAGGCCCATTGAATACGCATTAAGGTCTAAAAAGTCTTGTGATCATCCACTCTGCATTTTATAAATATCTCTCTGGCTCGTCCTGGAAATAAATTGCTAGGTATGACGTAGTGTTTTTCAAGGGGCCCGTATATCAGTAATCATTGCTGCAATTAATATTTTGGAATCACTACAGATGGAAATAGCCATATGATATATTGAATTATTGTTGAACTCGATCTTTTCAGATTCCATTTTTTCTAATAATTAATTGTAATTGGTTAATATATCTATATTACTGTTTTTTAATCTTCTTTTGCCTTTTTAATCACCATTACTATTAACTTGTGATAAATGTACATTTTATATCAGAATATTACTCTATTATTATTTTTATATATTGTATCAGTATAACATGCAAATATATTCTATGTTGAAAGGCTGAAATATTCAATCATATCAATACAAAAAAAAATACAATTCCGTATTAGCCCTGGTGCAAAGTTTGCCCTGGTGCAAAAATGCAAAATGTATATTCCCTTGGATCCTGATTTCAGTGGAGTAACTTTGCTGAAAATGTTGGGGGGGACATGACATCTGAAAAAAAAGGTGCCCAAGCCAAATGAATGGGGACAAAATGGTGTGCCATGAAAGTTGGGGAGGACAAACACCCCTGTCACCCCCTAAAATTACGACCATGCCTGATTTACAGAAAAACGTGAAAAGTGCCTGCTCAAGTTCCAGCATGTGCGCTAGGATTGCATGGCGCAAATGCATCGCACGAGGAGGCGATTTACAGAAATAAGTGCAAGCAGGGACCTGCATTGCAAAGGATACAGATTTGCCCATGATATGCCCACAACACCCCCCCAGTGCAAACCAAGGACCCACTGGAATAGACCATTTTGTGCACAATGTGAACCGTGACACCAGATGGAGCGAACACATTACACATTGCATGGTGATTACCCCAAACTAACCATTAACAGTCCCAGGAGTGCCACACATCTACGCACCCCAAATACAGTGGGTGCCTACACCCGCTATTCCTACTCCCTGCACACCCACCAATCAGAGCCCCCAACATGCAGGTGTGCCTACATCCAATATTCCTACTTCCTGTACACCCACCAATCTGAGTCCAACACATGCAAATTGCACCTAACCCCACTATTCCTACTCCCTGTACACCCACCAATCTGAGCCCCTCACATAACACTACATCCATGTATCCCCCGCATAGGAATTGCACACACAAGGTGCACCCCAAATCCTCACAACCCTGCATCTATTCATCCTCCTGGAATAAAAAAAAAAAGGCATATGGTTGACTCATGCATTTGTCTCTTATCTGTCTCCATTAACACCCACACTGTGGGGGCACAATGGTGGATGAGAACTGTCTACCTCAGGTGGTGGTTGTGTGGTGCAGCTGGTGGATGCCACCCCCCGCACCTGTACATGTTCAACAGGAAGCCAGCAAGCCAACCACCCTACAGCTGGCCTGGGTGCCCCAGTGCAGGCATTGCCCAATTGGCCTGAGGCCAGAGGTATGCTGAAGTGAGACTGGAAGTTTTGGTTTAGGCCATGTGGAATCAGAGGACGAGCTGGATGGGCACCGTGAGGTGGACCATGACACAGTGGGTCAGCAGTCCTGACCACTGGACACCCATCAAGCTGAACCAAATGGCCAGAGTGGAATGTGAGTCCAACAAATGAAGCAGCTGGACACACAGGCGTGGAAAAGGCAGTGAGGTTGGGACCTGGGGCTTGGACAGGGCTGCACCAGGCAGAGGCCTCTTGGGTCAGCACCCCACAAGAACTCAGCCCTGATCCCAAATTCCTCAACCTCCGCATGTCACTACTCAGCCCAATACCCCATCAAAATCCCCTAGAAGTATCACCATCTCCAGTGTGTAGCCACAGCACCATTCTGCATCTTGCGCAGGAACATTGTGCACACATCATTCAAGCTACAACCTGTGGGTTGTGTCTACAAAATAGTAACCACAATAGTTGATGAAAGCCGGATTGGGCACTACCCTCATTGCCAACATTGACACATGTATAGTCTGTTTAACTGCTAGTTAACCATTACACCCCTCCTGAGGAAATTGACTTCACATGGCCCGCCACACCAAATATGGCAGAGGAATACCACCTGATTGTACCAGCTCATCCACATGAATGTGTTGTCTCACCATCTATAGAAGTGTGAGGGCTGAATGGGCCATCACATCCCCACTCGCCCTTGTGCACTGGTCATTAAGATCCCAATCCTACACAGATATGTCTCCCATCATGTACGCCATGGAGAAATCAATTACTACATTCATTGAGGCACCTGTGGTGCTGTTGCCATGCATTCACCTGAAGAACATGTACAGCTACAAATACTGTTATGCACACACTCATCTACCCTACAGCTGTCAGAGTGATAGTTTGTGTATAACACATGCATCTGTAGTCACAGTGTGCGAAATGAATGCACTCAGGAAGCACAGACATTCACATTACATATACTGAGCATAAGAGTGACCATCACTGGAATTTCCAAAATCACAGACTAACAAACACTATAACTGGCAACATCACCACACCCAACACACCTTTGACACACACATGACGTTGATAAAGCCTTTCTGATAGTCATGTTACACATATAAACACACCTGCATTCATGACACATCACAACCCAGTAGTGGGGCCACATGCACCAACCAAATCTCAGGATCAGAGGTGTGTACAGTGCAGCATCCATGCATACCGCAAGGCACAGACATTATTGTCCTACATAGGTAATCACAGATCTGTACCAACATACATGACAACATGACAATCTGTGCAAGGAATGCAATGTTGGAGCGCCTTGACCACCACAATGCTAAACCATAATAATATACCTCCACCACCCTTACAAGAATACAGCCAGAGATGCACATGACAGTCTACACACAACACAAATACATGTATCAATACCATGCAGATTCATCAACTACATGTATGGACTGTGAAGGATACATTTACATATGCTGATCCATAAGTGAATGGCTGTGAGCCTAACACCTGCATATAGCTCACATGGTGCTTATTGGCAATGTGCACATGAAACATAGAATCATACCTGCATGGTGAGCAGATGCATGGACAAATGCTACACAGAAACCTGTCAACTGAAAAAAATGAGATGCTGAGTGAGGACTAACCAATTCCGATAAGCATACCACATGAGTATGCAGCATGCTACCATCCAAACAGCCCTGCGTGACATGCACACCAAGAGATGAATGTGCACAGACATGAGTATCGGAGAAAGTGAATAACACAGGAAAAACAGAATACCCACATGAATCTGATTGAACCAAAGACACAACTGTATTATAATGCAAAGTGAACTATGAAACATAATCACAAAACAAAATCACAGGAATCTGCCTTCATAAAATGAAAAGATGTAAATCTATGAAAAAGAAAATTATTTACAGTCACTGTTGCAGCCCAATGTCTGACAATGCCTGACCAAAGACTGCCCATGTCTCCACCTCGACCTGCTGCAGGTGGGCTTCAGTGGTGTCCCTGAAGGCCTGCAGGGCCGACCTTGTGGTCAGTTGTGTTTGCTGTGCAGCCCTCATACTCTCACCCAGAATGGCAGCTGGCAGATCCTCCCTCCTTGCACATGCTGATGCCTTGGCACTGGAAGCTGCCTCCTCCATTGTCTGCAGCCTCTGTTTCTCCTGCTGACTCATGTGTTGTAGTAGGCACACAGTGGCTACATGTATCATGTGCCTTGCCACCTGCCTTTCCTGCCTGACATGGAAAGCCTGCTGCACACTATGTGCCATGAGTCTATGTTGCGCCTGCCTCTGTTGTTGCAACAGCTCCAGCTGACTGGCAGCTCACTTCTGGCATTGGGACTCCCTTTGGCGAGATGAACGACTCCTGGAGGGGAGTACTGTTCCACCAAATGCCTCCACTGCCATGTCCACCTGCACTGCCTGTTCCTGTGTAAAGGCCATTCCAGACAATGGACATACCTGTACGGCCTCTTGCACCCCCACTGAGCATGAAGGAGGCACGAGTCTTGCTAGCGGGGTGGCAGAGGCAGAGGAGCCTGAGGTGGTGGTCAGCATGGAGGCCAGACCTGTGGGTGCCTGGGGTACAGTTGCTGAGAAGGAGGTGGGTGGCATTGGTGTTGCCTTTGCCAATTGTACCACGCAGAGCAGAGCACTTGCCATTTTGGACATGGTGCGGCACACCTGCTTGTGATTGTGTCAAGGGCCTCAAGGGCAGTCACCTGCCGCCCACAGCCCAACAAGATCAGCGGCAACACTGCATCATGTGTGTCCTCATCTGCACTCACTGCCGGGCTTGTCTGTGTTGTGGCATCATTGAAGGTGTGAAGCACAGTAACCGATGGGTCTGGGACAGAGAGAAGAGCTGACTCCACCACTATGTCCAGCACAACCTCCTGTCCCAAGTCTATTTCTGTGGCCTGCATATCCAACAATGTACCCCCACCAGACATCATGGACACGCCCACAATGGCCCCCTTCCCTCCACCACACCTGACCCTGACACCCAAGATGTAGCCTTGGAACCGACTGGTTTGTCTGTGGGGATGGCGGAATGTCACTGCCCCTCTACCACTGAAGAGTCACCCTCCATGACCATGGAAACATCCTGCACCTCAGCACCAGCGCCATCCGATGATGTCCCCTCATCAGCCACCTGTATTGGGCATTGGTGTCCCGATGTGGATGTGGCAGTGGCAGTGTTTTGCAAACAGTCCCAGGACTGCACACTGGAGGGATAGCAGGAGTGCGAGGTCAAGCCAAGCTGGATAAGGAACAGGATGCAGGAAGAAGGCAGAGGAATTTGTCAGAACCCATTGGTAAATTAAGTAAGGCCTGTATCATGTGAGCAATGTGTGTCATGCCGAGCAAATTGCACATGGAAGGCTTACTATGAAAAGGGGGCGCATGCGCAGGATGCATCTGCGCTGCATAATCCTAACGGACGGAGGACGTGGAGCACATGTGAATTTGGTATGACAGGCGGTACCTGAGTATATGTGGCGCAAATGCAAACTAGCAAGATTTGCTGTGAATAATGTGCATCACCACTATCATGCATGGGAGGGGAAATGGCAGGCCTTGGAGACCAGTGAAGAGGAGGGGACCACTACCAAAACGTGCCAGGAAGACAGCAGCAGTGCTGAGGATGTACCACTGGCACAGACGGGCAGTAGCGCTGGAACTCCTATGACCCTGGGACAGCCACCGGTCCCTGAAAAGGGGGAGAGCCGGAGGAAGAAATTCTCAGAGGATGAGTTGCAAATCCTAACAGACTATGTGGCTGCACACAGCTCAGAGCTCTACGCATGGGCTGACAGCACCCTAACACTGGCCAGTGGCAGTGAAAGTGGTAGGAGGGCACTGTATTAATCAATGCCTGTGGGCTGGAAGGATTCACACAAGTAATGCCATATTGCAATTCCCTGCACACCATTCTTATGTTGCTTCTCACCTTAGCATGCCCCATCCTCATGGACCCCTCTGACTATGTGCAAAGTGATGGTTTATTTATTTTTTATTTTTTTGCTGTCCAAGTTGGACTCCTTTTCTTTGTTTGACAGACATTGCCATGATGCACCATGTGCACTGGGTTCAGTTCATAATGGGACATTGCTAGTGATACTCCAGATGGCATGTTAATACTGGTATGTTCAGTGAGGATAACTGACATGGCTGATTTACAGAGGGACATGATCAGACATTCAGGTAAACATTGTGTTGCAGCAGTTACAGCCTGATGCCCGACCATGAGGATAAAAATAAACCTGCAAGATAAAATTCCCCAATGTGCGAAATATGCGGCGGCAGCACGGCACATAGCATTTAGGAAAAATGGAAAAACAACTGCTAAAACACCCACTCTTCAACCAAAAGATTGACAGAATCCATTGAAAAGAACAACCATCACTACCATAGAGGAGCCACCAGAGTGTGTGGCGGTTACAAGAATGAAGCTCCTTCCTTTATCTTAAGAAGGGACATGGACAAATATCATTATAGTTTCAAATGACATGAACCCTCTGGATAACGCCCTTAAAAGGAGATCCACTATAAATGCTTCATACACCTATGACAATTTGAAGCTTTCTGTTGTAGAAGGCCTTGTGCACAAAGCTATGTGTGAATGAGCCTCGATGCCAACTCTTACAAGTGTCCTGAAGATGGGTCTGAAGATACACCGAAAACAGATAAGCTCATATTAGTGGTTCTTGGAGACCTAGAAACACTAATAGGTGTAGTCACTCCATAGAGAAGACCGATATATGGAGAAAGATATTAATTGCATCTCACTTTTGTTACTAACACCACAAAAGTACTTGTTAACAATGTAACATTCTTTGTTCTCTCTTTGCCTGTATTGTAAATGCCCTATACGGTATGCTTTTGTTTAGACACCATTTTTGTGTGTTCTGTGAGGCTTGCTTTTTCTATATTTGAGCCTTTGTATTAGTTTTTTATATTGATTAAAATATGTGGTTATTGAACCTGACCAGAGATCTGTCTGTATAATTAATTTACTACATACCTAGGAGTTGCATTGTTTGTGGGCATTAACAACCTGAGTGTGCAAAAGCAGGGTAGCTAGTTGTCGAACGCACGCTTAACTGCACTACTTTCCTCACCCACAACAGTCCCCTTTTACGAAAAAGAGGTACCCCATTCCTCAGCTTTATTTACCCCATGATGTGCATTACATGTAGAGTATGCGTGACAGGGTCCTTGCACTCTTTTGAGCATGCATCTGTTGTCATTGCACGTCACTTTGCATAGTCAGCTCACACCAACACTGTGCATGCACCCATATCCCTCTCCTTCTACCCAAATCCCGATTCCCTCTGCTGGACACTGACTCTCCTGACACAAATGAGGAGGCACAGTTTTAGGTGGAGGTAGTGAGGGATGCACAGCACAACAGCAGTGACACAAGGTAAGGGAGTACACAGTCAAGCACTTGCATGTTTGTTGAACTATGCATGCCTGATGTGGCAGAAGTATGATTGTGCATGAAAGTGTCAATCTGGTGATAGGTGAGTGATTGTCACAGTCTACAGACATGGGAGTGGTACAATTTCCATGATGGTGGACATTGTGTTGACCTCTGCAGCATGATGGTCATAGTCTGTCCAATGAAGGTGCTTATGTGCATGTGTTCCTGGTGCTGGCCCATACACTAAACTCTTTGCTTGTTGCTGGGTTATTAGCTGTCATGTCCTGTGAGCCTTGCATGCCATATCCTGCCATGATTGTTGTCAAGTAGCCACTCCATCATGCATGTGCATCCTGATTCTTATCTTCCACATAAGGGGAACTTTTCTGTGACATGCAGCAGAAGTATTTTGACTTTTCACATATTTGCATGTTCATGATGTGTGAGTTATGCTGTATTTTCATGGATGGGTGAAGAGCAAAGTCCACCCTGTATGCTAATTCACTTACCCCTGCCATGCGGAACACCTACTGTGGCAATGCTCCCTGACTCTGCAGCCCACTGCCCTTGTAGGGTAATGCCTGCCCTGGAACTATAGCTGCAGGCCGCGGGTGCTTTTTAAGCAGTCCCTGAGAGGGTGTTATGGAGGCATCTGTAGTCATGTGACCCTCCAATGAACCCCGCAAGCCACCCAGTATGAGGGGGAGCTGGCCCACGCCACAAGGCCACCCGCTGCGCATGCATCGTTGTGCTAGAGCGGGCTTCATGCAGCGCCAGCCAGTCTTGAGCAGCTGTTGCCTGCAACCGCCAGTTCTCCCACTGCCCTGGCTCCTCCCACCCCGCTCAGCCCTTTGGCCCCTACACCAAGGGAGGGGCGTCTGCTTCTAGTGGCATTTAACTGGTACATGCTTATTATCAGGGAGACAATCAGTAATTTACAATGTACTTATTGAGGGTTCATGCGTTGGTAATGGGTGTGGTTCAGTGTGGGAAGGTGTGCCGTGCTCTTTGTTTCACATTGTTCAATGGGTCATATCCATGTTACTTTCTTAGTTGATCTGTGTAGTGAAATGACCCTGTTATCTGTAGTTGTATGCTTGATTGAGTGACTTGGGGAATGCATGTGTAATACTAAGGACACTGCCCCTGTTTTTAGGTTTTTCTGTGAAGGATGTAGATGGAGGATATGTGTGATTGTTTTAGTATAAGGCACATGCCACATATCCACCATGGGCTGCCATGCTCAGGTTGTTGTTTATGGCCAACTGCACTTGCCATGTTTCATCATGTAAGCCCCTCACGGATGTGGCTATGGTGTGACTTTCACACTGGATGTTATTCATGTGAAGTATGTCTGGACGAGCTGATTTTGTATGTGCTGGCCCCTCACCGTTTGGCCTGCTAATGGTATGGGTACTGCCTGTGGTTGCAGCCATACCCCCTCATGCACCTCTATTGGTATGCCGTGATTTTTCATGACACAGCTGGCGCATACAACAGTACTCCATCTGAATGGTTCAGGCAGTGGAATCGTGATTTCAGCACTCCAAATGTGGTCTCCATGATGCCTTTGGTGGTGATGTGGAATTGGGCTGCATTGTGGTGGGCCTCCGCTGGTGTGGTCAGATTTTGGATAGGCATCATCAGGAATGGTGACAGTGGGTATGCACTGTCCCCTGTAAATTATGAAAATCAAATGTGATGATATGTGATGGTATTGTGGTATGTGTTGAATGTGACCCCCATCAGTGTGTTTTTGTGTGTGTGCTGGCTGATCCTCAACAATGAGCAACTTGTTGCAGAATATTAATGATGCCAGTGCGTGATTAATGGCGTAAAGGTGTAATATGCAGATTTTGTTTGTGCATCTAGGGTAGTTTGCATTCACATGCATGATGTGACCCCTCGCATTACAAATGGGCTGTATGTTCAGGGAATGCTAACTTCTTTGGTTCCAATATATATGTTCTGCGGCTCGTCAGGGTTGTAGTGCAACATGTGTGCAATCAATTGCCCTAAGTATTCATGGGAACTGGGCAACTGCATAGAATTCTTGAGACACTCTTAGCTTTGCCTGCACATTGCATGGCATGTCTATGTGTCTGTGAACACATGCTATGATGCAGTTTAGGACCTGTTTGAGGCAGCGTGATTGTGCAGGCTGTGAAATACCCCTGACAATGGCTATGGTCCGTTCGATATGTGCCAGTCCCCTGTAAGTGAAGGACAGTTAGGACTTTCACCAAGGGTGGTATTGGCTGTGAGCACATGTTTGGGGACACCAGGTCATTTTCCCACTCCCTGACTAATTCAAGAATGACATGGGAGGCGGTAATTGTCATGTACTTCCTCATCTGGCATGCCTAATATCGTTGTGTGTGTATGGCAGATTCTGGCCCTGCTCCTTCCATGAAGCAGTAGGTATGCGAGCAATGCAGGAACGGGCAGGGTGGCGATGTTTCTATACGATTGCATGGCAGTTTTTAAACCTGGGATGGCATGGTGCACCCGTGTTATCCCTCACTTCTCTACTATAATGAGGACGTTTGCATATTCTGCCCCCTTTTTGGTTTTTGCACTGCCCATTCCTGCAAGCCTCGCGCAGGGAGCCCAGAGATGGCGCACAGAGCTGGGAACCTGCGCAGAGGCTGATCTGTAAATCACTGGATATAGTTTTGTGCGATGCATAAAGCCATTTTGTGGCGCAAATTGCTTATGCACCAAACAAAACTTTCTATAAATCAGGCCCATGGTCTTATTTCGGGACCCTCTCAAGAGTAGCAGGTGTAGTTAGAATATCGACATCAAAGCTTTGTACCTTTCTTTTGTACAATGATGTTCCTGCATCTAGATAGTGTCACTATAGTGTGGCTGGGTCACCTCCTTTGCAGATGTCAATTGGGCTGTGCTTAGTGATTCACGCATTGAATGCGCCTACCATGAGACTGCAAGTCAAAAGCGAAGAAGGCGTGCAAACCATGTTGTTCCGCCTGATATATTAAGCACTTAAATTGGGTCAGCTGTAAAAGTCAAAAAGCAGTGTGCCAAGGCAGCATTACAAGTGGTTACCAGGGCAACGGTGCTCAACAATCGTAATTGAGTGAATTCAGTGTGTTGAAAAGCAGTGTTCCACATCAGTCACATGCTGTTATTGTAAATGCTGCTGCCGAGTGATATGTATCCAGGAGCATCCAGTGTGTAAACCCAGCTTACTTTTTTTTATTCGTTTTTGTTTAAATAAAATAACATACATATATTTCTAGGGGTGGAATTATGGGAGGCAAGCAATCTGCTTATAAAAACTGTGGTGCAAAAACACGAAGGGAAACAAGCTGAATTAAATAACTGTTTTTCGTGAAAGCCTAAAATGTTCAGAAATCACTAATTACACAGCTTGACAAAATGAACATTATTATAACGTTGAGCAAAAAGAACATGATTGCAGATGTGTTTTCCCCATCCTGAACAGGAGCTTCAAATTACTATCATGGAAAGTAATGTGCTTTGGTTTTATTTGCTAGAGACTCCAACTCTTGATTTACTCTCAAGATTTCATAGCGAATCTAGAGTGGCTTATCAATGACACACATGGATGTATGGATCGTTTGGATTTCAGAGTAGTTTCATAAATTATGTTATTCTTTTAGTGTCACCACTCTCACAGTATGGTTTTGAGTGTGAATGGGATACTTACAGAGGGATGGATATATTGGAGCCTTTGCGCAGCATGGGTGTGCAGGGGGTCTTGATGTGCTTTATGTGGTAATGGGAAGAGGGGTGGGGGGCGTAGGGAATGGTGCATTCCCAAAAATAACAGAAATCTACTGAACACCTACTAAATTTGGCTAGATACCTAGATGAGCATGCATTTCTATAAAATGGAGCTACTTTCCTCTTTCCTAAACATTTTTGATTAACTAATCCATGAATTGACTTTACACATAAGAAGATATTTAGTTACAAAAAGGAAACGGAATTGTATTGCAAGCCAATAGTCCCAAAAAGTAATCTGCCCTCTATAGATCTAACGCCAATCACCAAAATGGAAAATTCCATTTGATGAATTCACCGGGCCGAAATATTTCTGCAGGAAAGAAAATAGATTAGGGAAGAAAGTTAACAATATCTGTTGCCAGATCATTCAAAGAGGCTATTCTTTACTTAAGGTGACATCAACAACGATCAGCCCATCACACATCTACATCTACTTTTCCTTGGCAACATACTTCAAAGAGCTGCGGCCACACAACTTCATGCCCACATCAATATCAACGACCTCCTAGAGACCTTCAAATCTGGTTTCACACTTGAAGGCAGCATGGACACTGCCATCATATCATCCAAGTGGAAAACAATGCTCTTGACATCTTCCATAATGGCCAGTCCTGCCTTATGATACTCCTGGCTCTCTCCACAGGCTTAAACACAGTGGACCATGGAGACTTCCTTGACATATCACACAACTGCATTGTAAGTGTCCTCCAGTAGTCCACCTTATACCTATAAGCGCACCATCAGTTAATCTAGGTAGATAGCTCCAGATCAGGGGCTTATCTGTCACTTGTAGAATCCTATATGGATGTATCCTCTCAACCTTGACCTTCAACATCTACATGGAACCACTGGGATCCTTCCTTGCTAGCCACAAATTTAACATCAATAAATGTGCAGATGATACTCAACACTACCTCAAACTCTCTTCCACCAAAGACATCCACCAGCTTAAGGTCAGTCTCACCCAAATACAAGCATGGATGTCCAGCACATACCTCAAACTCAACATCGCCAAATGGAATAACTCCTCCACTCCAATTACACTGGACACATCCACTTCCAGACATGGCTTTCAAACGGACTAAAGGCCTCAGCAAATCCTTTGCTATCTGTTCAGCCAAAATCTGGAATACACTCCCTTTGCCCCTACGACAAAAAGCCAACATTAGAACCTTTAGGAAAGCACTTAAGACGTTCCTCTTTGTGTAGACCCACACATCTTTCCTGGAATCATGCCCATGTCCTGTTACTTCGGGTTCCGGCGCATTATACATCAGTAGATAAACAATAATAAAGAATGTCTTCATTACATTCTGCAGAGAGGCATGGCAGAATATCAGTCTTAGATGGATTTAGCGTCAACAATCCAGTGCGGTCTGTGTCTAGATTGCCCAGCTATATTACCGATATCAAGCCTATTGGTGATCCATTGGCTGAGGTGGCAGATTTTGGAGTGAGGAAGCATGAGTGTATGTTTACCAACTCCGTGCTCACATCCTCTCAGCCAAGTGAGGGGGATATTCCATCTTACTATGGCTATTGCTTTTGAAAAAGCTGCCAGAAATGCTCATAAAGAAAGTATTCTTATGGTAGTACCAAGCATCATAGGACACAAACCCAGCCAGTCAAGGAATATTTTGGGAATGCATACTTTAATTCCCAGCAAGATGATCCCTGTTCCTTGGCACCATGTCAGAATTTGAAATCTGTTTATTTGAGCACTGGTTCACTGCCGAGACCTGCAAATGAAGTTGCAGACCTTATTTCAGTTGGAAACTTTGATATTGCCTTTCGTACAGAGACATGGCTCTCTGAAACCTTGGACATAGATTTACCGTTGGCGGTCCTTAAGGGGTATCGTATTGCATGTAAAAATTGGACTGGCAGTGTAGAAGCGGGAGGGGCCATTTATCTTTAAATCCTGGCTGAAATCCTCCCAAACAAAAGAACCAGAAGGGGTGAAAGTGCTTGTTGGGAACATGTTTATCCTCCCATGCATAACCTACAGTTTTATTTTGCTTTAAAGGCCACTTTGTGTTATGCCTCTTTTTCAAGTGCAGTTTTTGGTTCTGCTTCAATCTCTTCTGAAACCAGTCACTAAGTGTATTATTGTGGGGGATATTACCTTGTGGCTCAGTGACAAGCAGGATCTCTTAGCGTCCTCAGTCAACGAGGCAAGTCATTAAGGACCCTACTCATAAAGATGGAAACATTCTTGATAGGATATGTATGGCTGGCATTTTGTTAGACAAGCCTGAGATCAGGGCGTGTCCATGGTCAGATCAATTCTTTGTTTCCTTTGCTCTTCTGGTCCCGGACCTACAGCCCGTACCCATCCATCCAGAGTTCTGGTGGCAAAGCGCAGTATAGTCAAAATATCCCCTATTTCACCTTTTTTAGATCCCCTGTTGAACTTACCCTCTCAGGCTTCGACAGATGCCTTTGTCACCTGTTATTCCCAATGCCCAATGGCTGCAATTGATAGGTTTGCCCCAGGAACATTGTGCAAACTTACTAGTGGGGCTTCTGCTGCTCAGACTTGGTATAACCAGGAATTACGAGTGGTGAGGGCTACTAAGAATAAGGCCCATAGATACTGACAGAAGTCGTATATGATGGCGGGAGATAAAGACATATATAAACATGCTGTTAGTCAGTACAAACATGCTATTTTTCAAGCGAAAAAGGACTTATATGATGAGCGTATAATAACGCCAGTCCTAATACTTGAGAATTGTTTATCATTTTGTGGGAACTTGAAAAGCCTAATGTAGCTACGGATGAACAGGTCGTACGGGACAAGACTGGTTTACAGCAATAGAGCAGGCCGTTTTTGATAAAGTAACTGAGTTACACACAGCTATTGATGTGAAGAAGCTAGCCGTACAAGCACCAGAGTATGATCGCTTTTCCGTTACAACCACAATACCGGTATTTCAGTTTAAGAAAGTTACTGAATCTGATGCAATCAAGGTGTTGTTGAAACTGAAACCTACCAACTGCCCTGTGGATCAATGCCCAGCAAAGGTTATAAAAAAGTGTGCCATGAGTCTTGTTCCTATGTCACAAACTTTATTAAACCTTCCTTTGAAACAGTGTATGTCCCTTCAGTGATCAAGCAGGTTTGGATCACCACTTTACTTAAAGAAAACATCCCTGGACCCTGGTATAGCGATAATCTATTACACCTATTAGCAGTGTTCCATTTTTGGGAAGGATTTTAGATAGAATGGCCTAAATGAAAATTCAAGCTCACCTTGAAGAGCATAGTCTGTGAGGGTCCAGGCAGTTAGGTTTTTATGCTTAAGATAGCACGGAATCGGCCCTCTTAGATCTGAAGTCCAGTTTATCTTTGAACAAAGATCAAGAGCATACCTATTTTCTTGTATTACTAGACCTGTTGGCAGCATTTGACTTGGTGGATTTTAATATTTTATTTGAGAGAATTCAATCTGAGGCATTGTTATCATGACTGACAGCCGAGTGGATTTTACCTTCTTTAGCAGATAGGACTGAAAGAGTTTTTAATGGTGAAGTGGCAGCCTACCCCGTGGAGCTCGCATGTCGTGTCCCACAGGTATCCTGCCTCTTCCCAACTTTATTTAATATTTTTATGAAGCCATTGATTTCAATGTTTGATGCTGCAGGTGCCTGTTACACAAACTGTGCGGATGACATTGAAATAATTTAAAATGTCTGGTGAATAGACCCCTGATGCTGCTATGACCAATGCTGTCTTTGACCTTGTTCAGCGCTGGGTGGTGCATAATGGATTGACACAGAACGAGAAAAAGTCTTAGTTACTACTTGCTGGTGGACAAGCTTCCAGCTACGTATAAAAGCTTCTCTTTTGTTGGCTGTCGCATAGAGTTACTCCCTAGGGTCCGAACCTTGGGGGTTTATCTCGATGCCATCCTTTCAATGACAGATCAGGTGAACTTTCTGTGTTCCACTTCTGCCTATTATCCCAGATGATTGTGGGCCCGGGTCTGGCCTCATGTATCTGAAAGTAATGCAGCCATACTGGCATGGGCAATTGTGGAAGGAAGGTTAGACTACTGTGGTAGCTTACTCACAGAGTCCTTCTAGAAGAATCTCTCCAAATTGCAAATAGTCCAGAATAACACAGTGAGGACAGTGGCCTGCCTCAAGGGTGGTGTAAATGTTGCTGAGTCCAGACAGGCTTCACAATGGCTCCTGGTAAGAGCGGAAACAGTTCAGGATTCTGATCAATACATACAAGTGTTTTTCAGGTAATAATCCCACCTACATAAAGCAGAGACTATTGGTGAAACAGCATGCAAGGGTTTTAACATTGAACCAGATGAATTTGCTTGCTGTTCTACATTATGAATTGGAGAGAGCTGGCCAACTTTCTTTTAATTTTCTTGCTCCTGACATATGGGGCCGCTTACCAGATCATCTGTGGTCTGAGTCATCTTTGGCTTTGTTTAAGAAAGAACTGAAAGCCTTCTTGATTTCTTAGTTCTCAGGCTGGTACCTTTGATCAGCACTAAATTTAATTTGTCTTGCCTCTTTTAATTTGTTATTAGCTTGTTCGGTCTGTATCTTAGTTTGGTACGTGCTTTTATTTCTTAGTCTCTTTTAACCTGTTTTTTATTCTTGCATTCTAGTGTTAAATCCTTTTAAACTTTTGTCTAGTTTCTCCTCGCTGCATTGTTTGTTTGTTTTGTTTTGCGCCCATTTGCCCTTGCACGTAAGGCGGTGTACAAATGTATACACAAATAAATAAATAAATATAAAATTAGTACTGCATGATGCCCTCTATGCGCTGCATTGTGCGATAAGTGCATATAATAGCTCTTGAAACCTGCTTCTAAGATCCCCTTCTCACCTTTGAAAGATTCTGCTCAACATTAACGATATTGAGCAGCAGGGCCTAGAGTTTATAAACTTGAAAGACTTGCCTAAATGCGCCCTCAGAGAGCACTTCTGTATCCCAACTTCTCAAAATAATCAGGATTCTTTCATAACCTTGTTGGACTAGGGAATCTAATCACAGGTCCACGGTGGCCATCAACACTCAAATATTCCATATGAAACAGTGTGCATATGTTTACATTTGTGGCTGGACCAATATATCAACAGGGTTGGTATATTCGGTCTTAGAAGGGTTTCAAAGCACTGGAATGACCATGCAGGTGTGGTTTTGGGGGGATAGAGACTACTGTACATTTATTATTATTTTGTGGCTACAACTCACAGTTGCTGGCTGCCTGGTGCTGGCTCGGTCTGAGAGAGGCAGGTGTGAGGGGACTCCATGAGGCTCTTGATTTGCTCTCCGCTTCTAGCCAGATAGCATTAGTTGCAACTTCAGAATATCTGGCTAGAGCCGGGGACCGTAGGGAACCTTGAACTGTAAGGATCATTTCTAATGGTTCCCCTATGGCATTTAATTATTAAGCTGAACTTTTTTATATATATTTTATCGATTTCATGTAAGTTTGTATGCTTTATGTGGCTCAAAGTTCTTAATGAAGTGAACTTCAACTAAATGTATCTAAGCCACGGACTGTGATCAAGAGGATAAAGTAACAATTCTTCAATTAAAATGTAGTGTTAAATGTACCATAATACGGGAGCATTACATGTAGCTGGCACAATTTGTCCCTAAGGGCCGCTTGCAAGGCTCACAAAACAATGTGTTTAAGTTTACTTTAAAATTACAATTATATAGGAGTAGATAGTACTAATTTTCTGCAGTGGTCGCTTACAAGGCTGACTTATATCTATGTGCAACAATTGAGTAAGAGACAGACAGCGAGGAGAAAAAAGTTGGTTCTATGTGATTTTCCCGAAAACATTTGTAACGAATTTCTTTTTAACGAAACGTAAACAACGGAAAAATATCATTTAAAAAATATACATTTGCGGCACCCCCCTTCCAAGACCCCCGTTTCCATATGTATAAAATCCCGCCCCAACCCCCTCCCCACCAGTTTTAACCCTTTACCCCACCCCCACATATATCTTTTTTGAAATGTTGATTTTTTGGTTGTTTCTGTTTTGTTAAAAAAATGCTTTGTTAAAAAGAATTCGATAAAATCACTGAATACCAAAAAGTTGTTAGCTTAAAACACTATGATTCTTTACAAACTGGGTACTAAATTCCAGAGAAAAAAATGGTCCCTCGCAGGGACACGCAGAGCTTGGTGAAGAAAAAGCCTGGTTTGTATGGCGTGTTTGATTGTTGGATCATCTTTAATGACCTATTGGTGCATGGCAGCAAATCCCACATTTATGTCACCAGAAAAATGAAGGAGGAGCCCCCAGTCACATTTTAGAGATTATCTACAGCTGGAAGTGACGTTGATCTCTAAGTTCTTCTAGAGGCATTTATTTTGATTGGGGGAGTGGTCCCTATGTCCCCTCAACTACTTTGAAACCCTTAAAAGGATCTTTAAAGGCCATTCGATGTCTCACTGTTACCTATTGTAATACTACTCATATGTCATATGTTCTCAGAGAAAGCAGGAAGGTTGCTGCATTTTGTCCTCTGTCCATTCGTGTATAGAGAAATGCTGGAACACCCAGATATTCACTGTTAAACTAGTTCATCTAACATGGACAGAGAAATAGCTTTGATGTATTGTGTTTGTGTTGGAATGCATAGAAACGAAAAGGGTGTCTCACAGTTGGAAGATGGTCACATGTTGTCTGCACAGTGCTGCATTCAGCTACACAAGAGACACTTCTTGACTTTGGAAGAAGGAACATGTTCAAGAGATGCATTCTGAAGATTGAATAGAAATCAGGGACATAGCAAAAGGTTGTCTGGGATCATGATTTCGTTTTTTTCAGTGCTCGGGAGTAACTGGGATGCTGCCATCCACCGGTTGCTGTTGTGACCGTTTTAAGAGGAATGAGGTAGCCCTTTCTAGCTCGTGTTCCCTTTAGCTTAGATCAAATAACCAGGACCTGATTGTTTTGTAGTCAAACACATGAATGGTTACTGAAGGCTTGTGCAGCATAAGTGATGAGTCTCTGTCCTGGTCCAAATTAATTTGCATGTCATCCCTAATAGTTATTATAACTGATAAAGTACTATGCCTGGTTCTCAACATTGCTGGGGCAGAGTAAAGCTGTTGATTATTTCTTTACTGATTACCAGCACCTAAATGGAATCTACTTTGTCAGCCATTTTGGCTAAAAATCTGGACTTATACATTTCTGTGAGTTCTGGTGAGAAGTTGATATATGTTTTTTTGGTATAGGCCCTCATTCGGAGATGGGAGGTAGCCATGGCGCTATTTGTGCCATGGCTGCCTCCAATACTGGGTCCGGCATCGGTCTGGTTGAATGGGGACTTACCGGGTCATTCCATAGGGCTGAATGGGAATGGGGAAGGTGCTAATAGCGTGCCCGCAAATAGCAGGCCCTTTATTAGCACCCTGGTCCCTTTGCGGGACCCGTAAAGGACGTGTGGTTAAACCACACGTCCTTTATGGTTCCTGCTAAGGGACCTCGGAATTGGGCAGTAAGGGATTACCGGCACCGGTCTCCTTACCGGTGCATGGTATCCCTTACCGCCCAACTCATAATGACCCCATAGTCTTTTAAAATCTAGAAATACAGGCATCCGTAAATGCATACTCGACCTTTGTGATCTTATTTAGAAAAGATTTTAAAATCCTTTGGTGGCTAATACCATCCTTCTATCAAGTGTGGCTTTGCTGTTACTTGGCCTCTAGAAGTACTTTGGCTGTAGTTGTGTAAAACTAAACAGAATCAAAACTCTAGCAATTAGAACAGGTTAAGGTTCAAGGAAAATGGCCTGCGCTGTGTTACAGGTGGGGTGTCATCGTGAAAGATTTCAGTGTGGGTACATATATTAGAGCCGAATTTTGTGGTGGCACTATAACAGGTCATCATCCTTTGAACAGAAGGAGCTACTAGTAGGTACGCAGGCTGGGGTGGTGGGTAGATATATTATGTTGTCAGAGCAAACGCTTGCGGAAGACATATGTGCCTCAGGTTGCTGGTAAAACTGATCAGTAGTCAGTGGGTTACCAGCAATCCCGTAACACCTTTAACAGCACCTGACATCCCGGTGCTACTGGGATATCACAGACGGTTGTACGGAATTCTCCCATTCCCATGGAGTCCAAAAGGACTCCATGGGAAACCTGAAGCACCGGCACTGTTGGTAATGGTACTGGTGCTTCAGTAAAAAACCTGCCGGTAGGGCCTGAACTCTTGGCAGGTCAGGCGTGCCGGGATATCTGTGGCCCCCACCAGCAGACACAAAGTGAGCCGGCCCGAAAAAGGTGCCAGTATCTGTTTACCCTCATCTTAATTTCCGGACCAGCTCACTTGTAATGAGAGCCATGACAACAACTGATGTTTCTGACTTACAGATTTCCTCTATATGGATATGCGTTTCAAAAGCCTCTTGAGTACCTTTGAATATGGTGCAGTGAGTGAGGATGATATTGCCCGTAGGTTTTCTTAAATTCTGTAAGAAGTGGAGATGCGAGAGTCTTGTCCATTAGACAATTTGTCCTTTTTGAATTTAGGAGCTTGGTGGGGAAAGAAAAAACACACCAAGGATCTCGTTTTCAACTGGGTTTTAAATGAGCTGGAGTTTAATTAAGATTTGGAGGCAAGCCATCAGATTTTTTATGAGATTGAATGCTGAGAGCTAGAGAATGGAATTTAAGTCCTCTCTGCCTCATACCTCTTCTCCATGCATGGAATATATCAACATCTCTATATGTATCACGCGGCTAGTTTTATCAATTCAGTCGGAAAATTAGAATTAAAGACATGGGGAAAGACAACCCACTTACCTGAGAAAGTTGGAACCATGAGATTCTTGTGAAAGTGCTATTTTATAATATGTGTTTGTTTTTATTTTGCCTGTTAAGTAGCCTAATCGACTTTGCGGCCTCATAAATCAACTTTTAGGTTTCACTGGATATTGGGCTCTGCAAAAAAACATAGCAGCAAATAATGGGAGTCAGTGGTGTGTGAATGTGTGTGTTAAAGTATTTTCTGTGTGTTGTGTATGTGTGTATCAGCCCCCACCCTTACATGTATGAGCCCCTATATTTAGGAGTGTGTGCTGCATTGGGCATGACATTCTTTTAGCTTAAAACTGGATGCACACAGTACTGTGTATCCAGGGTAAAGCACAAATGTTAATTGAAGTGTTGTTATATGGATAGGATGGCCTATATTGAATGTAGTCCAGTTCATCCACATCATACCATTTAGCTTTGCTTTACCCTTGATACACAGTTACTGTCCATCAAGGGTAAAGCAAACATGATTTGGCTAGACTGGCCTACATTAAAAGTAGGACATTCAATCCACATAATAACAATTGTCTTTACCATACTGTGCATCATGGGTTAAGCAAAAATGGTAAGGAAGTGTTATTACGTGGATAGGCTGGCCTACATTGAATGTAGGCTGGTCTATCCATGTATTAACACTTATCTTTGTTTACCCATGATGCACAGTAAATAAAATACCATATCATATCATATCATAATGCAATAGCCTCTGCCATGCCAGCATAGTGGCCCTTTAAAAAGCTTCTTTGTGCTGGCACGGCAGTAGCCGTTGGGTCCGATGAAAAATAATAGGCACCCCCATGCTGATGCTCGAGTGGCACCCTACGTAGGTGAGAAGTCCCTGCGTTTCACCTAGCTTGAACGCCACTGCCGTGCCAGCATGGGGAGGGCAGCTTTTCAATTGCAAAGCGGGGGTGCCTTTCACGGGTTTAACCGATCTGGCATGGCGGAAGCACCCTATTTAAATGAAAAGTTTCCCTCTCTCATTCTGTTAGCGGGCACTCCAGCACTGCTAGGGGATGCTTTTAATTTGAATAGGGCACCATTGCCCCACCAGCACAGGGCCACCTTTGAAAGGCTTCCTCAAGCTCGCATGTTGGCAGGGCCCTATTTAAGTTAAAGCTCCCTGCTGCTGTTTTGGAGAAGGGAAATCTTCACTGACATAGGATGCCGCTGCCAAACAAAAAAATACTCTGGGCTCCCCCTTCTCCTGGCCAAACCTGTAATTTTGCATAAAAGCAAATAGCGTTTTGGGAACATAAGAATTTCTTATGTTCCCCAAAGGTCCTTTGAGTTTATGCAAAATATTTATTTAAAATTTAAAACCAAGAGCATTCTTAAAAATGCTCACAATTTTAAATTTGATACATGTCTTTGATAGTGATTCCCTTTTTTAAATTATTATTATTATTATTATTATTATTATTATTATTATTATTATTATTATTATTATTATTATTATTATTATTATATCATTTTTTTTATTTTTTTTATTTTGCAACTGTTTCTTTTACATATTGTATTTATAGATTTTAATTTACAACAGCTCAATAATGCCACAATATCAAGCAAGAAGCAAAACGGAAGTGCAATAAAGGTATCATAATATCAACCAAAACGACTCCACAGAAAGCTGTGGAACCACAACAAATCCACAAAACCAGTAATATATTAAATTTATCAAAACAACAAGAAAAAAAAGAAACCCACAAAAATCAAATGCCCAAAAACACACAACCAAACCGGTGCAAATTAACCACCACACAAAAAACTACCCATATATTTGATTAAAGGGTGAGCAAATCTCATCATACATATCAATGAGATTTTTTTTCTTTTACAACTCTTTCTCATACGTAGACAGTACAACCCATTAATGTATCCACTCATCGTTATGAGGCTTTTTCCTGGTTATTATGGTATTTATAGAGCGCAAACCTAGCTTCTATACGCAGGCATATAACAATATGGATACACAAGACAGCACTTGTTAGAGGTAGCAGAACAGATATACAGTGGAGGTAGGATATAGAGGGGCACAGAGGAAGGGTACAGCTGTACAGGCTGGCGGAGAGGAGAGAAGCAGACACCATCTAACGAGTCATGCGGTGCAGGGGCAATGTGATGGCCTAGGTGTTGAGGAGTAGAGACTCTTTGAAGAGATGACTCTTGAGTTCTTTCTTAGTTGTAGGAGCAGGGGGGCAAGTCTGATGCTTATGAGGAAGAAGTTCCATAGTCTTGGGGCGTAGGCAGAGAAGACTTGTCCGTCTGAGATGTTGATTTTCTCTGCAAGGTACCTGGGTGACTTCAGGGTAGACTGCTTTATAAATGATGCATCAACATTTGAAGTTGATTTGTGTGTGCAGTGGGAGCCAATGAAGGCCAATGAGGGCCAGAGTAGTGTGCTTGTATCTGCATAGAGCCTTGATGAGGCGTGCAGCCGTGTGTAGGACACTTCTCAGGGGCACAGGGGAGGACAAAAGGGGGCCTTCCAGGAGGTCATTGCACTCTTACAGGTGGGATAGGAGCAGTATTGAACAGTGGTTCTAAAGCTGACTGGAGGGAGGAAGGGCTTGACTTTCCCAGGAGGGAGAGCTGATACCAAGCTGGCTGAGTTTTCTTAGCTATGTGTGTCTTGAAGAAGAGGTGTTTGTCGATGTGGAACCTGACGGACATAGTGCAGGAGGTGAGTTTGGGTGTGAGCCCTCAGGGTTCATGTTTGAAAGCCAGGTCTGCATGTCTGGGTGTTTGGTGTTGTCGGTGAGTAATAGGAATGCTGTCTTGGAGGTGTTGAGCTTGAAGTATACACTGAACATCCAAAACTGGATCAGCGAGAGGCAGGTTTTGAGCCTGTGGATATCCTTTGTGGAGTTGATCTTGAGGTATCCACGGGTAAAAACAGATAGGGGGATCTAGCATCTGAATCTTCCCTTAGTCGTCATGGTACCACATGGTGATTCAGATAACTTTGTTTTATAATTATTTTATCTTCAGTAGTCAATCAGTTTTTTATTGTTCCTTTTGTCCTTTGTCTTTCCTTTTTCCTTAACATATTAGTTGCTTTCCAAGTGAAATTTGACCTTATTTTATTTGTTTTCTATGGAATGCAGCTTACTTCTAAAAACGAAACATGTTCTTGGCCAATAAAGAAAAGCCAAAGAACAGACTTCATGTCTTTTACTAAACACACTGTTTTAAAAGGGAAACTAGACCGAGATAAATCGGTAAAGACTGCTATTTTCTGGGGTCCGGAGTTGTATGTATTTCTTTGGCTCCATTCCTCAGAGAAAATACATTCATGGTCATTTCTTGTGATTTTGAGAGAGGATCAATCTGTGGCCTGGCTCGCCAATCTTGTCTGTCTGCTTCTGTGTTCCAAGGCACAGAGAAAAGGCCTACCAGTTTCAGTGGTCTAAAGTAATTAAACCACTTTCATCAGGGCTGTTAGAGACCAACATTGAGTGGCGGGTGGTCTTACTTCTTGAATTGTTCAGTTTATCTTGAGTGTCAATAGGAGGCCCCACCCTTATGAGTGGACTTTCCCCAAAAAGCGGTTCTAGTTCATCGCACACATGAGCATTTTCTTCCAAATGTTGTGCAGTTAATAGTGCATTCCTGGGAACCTATCGTGTTCCCGGGGAGGCTTCCCAATGTTAAAGTGCTGCGGTAGTTTAGAAATGCCGCCAGGAGTTCGATCTTGAGGTACCTTTGATAAGCTTTAAGTGAAAATGTCCCCGCCTCTGTGCTGAAGTGAACGTTTTTCATTTTAAAAGCCTTTGAAACGCTTCCCTGAGCTGGCGTGGTGGTGGCACCCTATTTAAGTGAAAAACTCCCACGTTGCTATGTTGTAGAGTGGAGTTTTTCACTGAATAAAAGGTGCTGCTGCCCAAAATTAAAATACTCTGGGCTCCCCCTTCTCCTTGGGTTTGGAGAAGGGTGCAGCTGAGGTTTGTGTTCAAACCTGGCATTTTGCATGAAAGCAAATAACATTTTGGGAACATATATGTTCCCAAAATGCTCTTTGCATTTATGTGAAAATGCATGTTTCAAATGTAACATTGTCAGTATGCCCACAATTCTAAATTAGAAAAATTGATGCGATTGTGATTCAGCAAGAAATCCTTTTGAGTGAGTAATGGAATTTGGACTCTGCTGTTTTCATTGGTCACAATATTCATATTAACAAAATCATTTCTGTAAATTGCAAGACATACCAACCAATTTGGTGATCTTTTGAACAGGATGTGAGGCTGGCTGTTGCTGCTTTCAGTCTTGTGCCAAGTCTTCTAAAGTAGATTGTGGAGTTGTGTCAGTCAGCCCTGGTCCTAAGGTGAGACAATCTTCCTGTTCCGGTGCCGGGAGTTTTTCTTTTACATAAGGTGCCTTCTTGAGCTGGCACAGTGGAGGAATAAGACTCCATTTTTTTAAGGGTGGCTAGATGACTGTTTTGAGAAGGTTGTCATTATAGGGATACGTCATTGATCTCGCCTGGGTGGGCTCTTGTCCTCTGTCACTGTCTGTTTTCTGCTGGGTGTTTGAATGTGAATAGTCTCCTTTCCCAGGTGAGAAATCTGACAGGATCTTGGTAGCATCCCATTCCCACAAGAGCCCATGGCTTAGCACTCAGACATAAAGACAGAGTGCTGCCTTTTTCCTGCAACCTCCTCAATGTGGGAAGCTTAAGCCTACTCAAGGTAGGGCCCTATTTAAGTGAAAAGACTGCTGTTCCCATGCTGGCACCAAGGTTGCAACATTTTGTTTCACCTTGAGCGCTGCCAGAGCTAAGGCTGTGTCTGCCTACATTGAACGCATGCCAGTCTTCCCACAAAATATCACTTGCCTTCGCTTTACACTTGATGCGCAGAGAGTTACTGTGCTTCAAGGGTAAATAAAACATGGCAAGTGTTATAACTCACAGATGCAAAGACTGTTACAGTAGGCTCACGCTCCCATAGATTGCACTCCAAAAATGTGCATGATTTGTAGATCTCTGTCCACCTTGCTAAAAGGACAAAATGCACTGTGAAGCCATGATGTTGTGGGCAATTCTGGTAGAATTAGAAACAAGCACAGTTGTCTTTTTTTACATGTTTGTCATAGTGTTTAATAGCATAAATATTGTATTTGCCCTAATAGAGATGACAATTATATGTGATTTGTGATTAGTTTGAAAGACACGCATGTCATCAAATTTGCATTACTGCACTAAAGTGTGCACTGCATTGTACTTTTCAGTTACCCTTTTACAGATAATTCGAAGTGATGGGATTGCACTGGAGAGCCTTGTGATTTTGGGCAAAGCTGTCCTGGAATGTGTGTGTGCTTGCAGTGAGTTTCCTGAGAAATTAAAACATTAGTAATTAATGTATGTAGTGATGCAGCAAACACGCATTTCTTACTTACAATTAACCCAAATGTAAACACTTGTATATCAGTGTATGGTTTACTTTCAGAATGTAGTTTTTTTTTCAACCCGACCCACCTATAACTTGTATGCCTTACTCCAACATACTTAAATCTTGGTTTTTTTTTGTTTTTGTGGGAGACATGACAGCAAGGCTATACTCCTCTGGGCTGTGAAATCTGTCAACTTTAGCAAATCACAGCTGGTCAAAGCTCTGTCACTGGCAAAAGCAGACCTCATTAAAGCCAGTTTAAGGAGTTGTAAGACTGGATTTGCATGTAAAAAAGTAATCACTATAGTCATTGATGACCGTTTTTCTCAATCTGCCCCACTTGCAGGTTTTCTGACATGTTTACGGACTCAAGTTTGTGTTATTTCTTTGCGGGTCAAAACCGCAAGTTGCGGGCCAGTTGACAGCTCTGGTTGTTACTTGGCTAGACTGTCCTGTATTGATTGTAGGCCTGTCTGCCTACATAATCACACTTGACTTTGCTTTACCCTTGATACACAGTTAATGTGCATCTTAACTGTGCACCAAGGGTAAAGCAAACATAACAAGTGTTGACACTGGACTACATCCAGCTTTCATATGGAGTACCATGGTTGGTAAGTGGCTGGAGGATTGCTCTTAATAGTATTCAACATCTCTGTTTTAGAGCAAGTGTGGTCGGAAGACACTGCAGATCCATTCCACTCATAAAAAAACATTTACATCTGATTATACCCTGTCAGGGAGAAACATGTACTCTTTAAGTGTAGATGACTCTGGAGTGCTTCTCCCTCCTGTACTCAATAACTTAATTAGAAGGTATCACAGTTCTTGGTTGACCACTGGATCATGTGACTGGAGAGCCATGTTTATTCTCTCCTCAGATTTCTCATCCCCTAACTTTCACAGGGAGGCTGCTTCCTCACTTTCAGAGCTGATGCTCATATCCTAGATCCCTGTACACTACAATACAAGGGCTACAAGGGGCTCCCGTGAATGGTCTACACGTTGAGCCCTCATCAGTATTTCTGATGCTGTTTGCAAGATGTCTGGAGGGACCAAGAGGTCCTTAATTGCAATCCATCATAAATGAATTCAACCAGAAACTGTTGGTGTTATACACATTACAAAAGACAGGGAATGCCCTGGTATAATTCTTCCTAAAATTTCAAAGTGAACAAAATATCAATCTCAAACAGTAACCTACATCACAGTGGGCCAGCAAGAGAGGTCCACTCATGCATTCTGCACTCATTCATTCATGACACCATCTGGGTTTTAACAAAAAAGAAACATGGCAAAACAAAAAGACATATATAGAATATTCCCATCTCACTGAAGATAAAAACAAAGAAATCGTGATAACTATTCATTTCTGCTAATTGCAATTGTGAAGGTATTTTATTGTCTCACATATTTTGAGATGCTGTTTACAAAGCTAAGATTTTAAGTATTTTTTAAAACAGAGGGTGTACTGTTTTTTTTTTCCAAATCGATCTAAATTGCTATTATTTCATAGATTAAAACCTTCTTCAAGGCCTTTATAACAGAGTGAACCACTCAATGTTTAAAAACAAGATCCCCTCTAGTGCATGGTACGCTTGGTGAAAAAGCTGGGACCTGCCTGTGGCATGTGTTCACATGTACGGGGCTCAGAGAGTTCAATAGGACAGAACTAGGAGCATTTGTCCTTCTGTTGCCTTCGGGACACTGGGGGTGTATTTCCTTAGGCTGCTGATGAGGTTGTGATGCCACGCTTGGCTCTCAGGGATGTGTGGACCTCCAATTATGCTAGGGACACATGGAAGGAGTGCCATATTGGGGAGGAGCGCTCAGGTCAGGGCGGTCCCTGTTTAGCTCTTGTGTAGCCAAACATCACACAAGTAGCAGGAATCTATCCCATCAGACCACAAACATTTTAGGAGACCGACGACAATAAGAGACACACATAAAAATATCCTTCAACAAATCGCTGACAAAAAAGTTCACCTGGTTAATCCGAGTCAGTCAATGTCCTCACTCACAATATCATTCCAGAATAGACAAACACAAGATGAACGAGTGCCAACCGGCACAAAGACTTTGTTGCAGCTACTGTGCTCCATGAAGGAAACAAAGCCGCTGATCTTAATGACATTGACTGGTCATCTGACCTCCTACCATCATCCCAAAACAATCTGCATGCTTAATTTGAATGAACCCACAGACGTTTACAATCAGTCCATCAAGCAAGGGAAAGAAAGACTCTGTGTAGGGGATATCTGCTCCTATAAAGGTCAAGTATCACACCCAAAATCAGAAAAGAAAAAAAGACTATTCTTCTGCCTAGGAAGGCTTCTCACCACCACCCTCATTACCAAAGCCTGTTTGTGTTTGAGCAAACCTTCATACTGTAGGTCAATAACCAGTATCTATTACATAGACCAGTAATGAGGCCTGATGGGCATGGCCTCATTACAAGTTTTGCGGTGCAAGAAAAGTGATGGAAAAAGTGCCGGTTATTCCATGACAAGCACTTTTAGAGAACCGCAAAAAAACTACATGTTTGTTGGTGGGCATCACTGATTTACCTCCAGTCAAGAGCTGGAGGTAAATCCAGCCCCCACATGAAAAAAACTGCTGGTATTACTGGCACCAGTAACACTGTTGCCGGTAATACTGGCAATCTCTTCCATTGAGATTTACCACCCTTTCCATCACCTGTAATATCCCAGAAATTCAGAGATATCAGGAAGCAGAAACTGTAGGTCGTAATTACCAATGGGATACTGGCAAACGTATAATGAGGCTTGGTAAGCGACAGCCTTTGCACTAGCAAACTTATTATGAGGGCCGTTGTGCGGCAGCCTATGCACAAGACTATTATATGACAATGGCTTAAACTGGTGATCTGTGGCAACATGCAAGAAATTGCCTTGACCTTTTTCGGTGGAAACAGTTTTGCACTGCATCCTCCCCGGTGGGAATGTCTCCCAAAGGTCTAAGTACGAGTGCACTATTGGAAATGGCATCTGACACACCTTTAGCATGTGTGGCATCTGTCCCACCAAGAGCATTTCCCAAGGGCACGCACACAGCCTCGTATATCATGGTAGGTACGTGCATGCAACCGTGGGGAGTCTTTGTGCATGTGTATGTTTTTATAATGGGAGTAGGCTGACACGCAACTGGCATTCCCCTTGTTTTCAAATAAATGCATACTCCAAATCAATGCACAAGTGATAAAGAAATAGCAGCACCAACAGCTGCGGTCCTTTCTGCACGAGGAGTGTGGACAGGCGCACCCAGAGGAGGACGGAAATGCCCACTGCACGGCCCGTGCCAATTCACGTGCTCATATAAAGATGGTGTGCTGCCACGGTCACATGCAGGGTTCGTTCTCAAAAAATTAAAGTAAAATAACAGCTACAGATTTTGGACCATTACACCACTTTTCAATAATATAACACTATTCTGCCTTTTCCTGTGTGCATTTCTAAATACTGACATTTATTTTAACCAATTTTCATATATCAACGTTTCCTTGACAGCTGACACAGAACCTTCCTTAAAACTACACTTGCCTTGTCAATCTTGCATCAATTGCCATTACATCACAAAACTTGCAACAGTACTTTCATCATTGGACTAACGCAAGACAGTGATGCCATGTCAGGGCTTGAGGAATGCCAGAGTAGTGTAGCAAGGCACTTCCAGACAGAGATGGTGCAATGTGGCCTTAGGCACCGCAGATGGCACTATACAAAGAGCAGGTCAAATAATGGAGGTCAGACGAGGTCGATGAACAGTGTGTTAGTGAACACATTTATTGAGGATATGGGACACATGATGTTCCTTGTTATGCATGTGTAGTCACTCTGAGAAGGTTTGCAATTCCAAGGGATGGGATGAAAACATTCGGGTAAAATGGCGAGAGAGCAGAGAGAGGTGTCAGACTTGAGCCTACAAGAGAAGTGAGAGCATCTGTTAGAATAGACCTTCCCCGGGAAGGGAGATAGTGTCTGAGAAGAGAAGGACCCATGTCTCTATCAGAGAAGACCTCCTCCCTTTATGCTGGGTGACTGTATCAGAACAGACTCTCTGAACATACTCTCCATGTAGGAGAGTGGGGACTCTGCATCAAACAAAGACCCTCCCCCTGAAACGAGAGACCCTGTTTAAGGGCACACCATCTCCCTCCATAGAAAGATATCTTCCACCATAATAGATGCTCTCTGATTATGTGGGAGTCTCTGTGTGGGAATAGACCAGGCTATTCATGCAGTACACTCGGTTTCATAATAGAACCAGCGTTCTGAAGAGGGGAGACTTGGTATGAGAGCAGACCCGAAATCCAAGAGGATGGAGGCCTCTGCTAGAATTAACCCTTCTCCTCAAGTCATAGACTTAGTATCACTACACAGCCCCCAATGTTGAATTGGAGGATATTCCCTATTAGAATAACTCCCAAAGGAGAGAGCCAGACAAATATTCTCCATCCATATGACCAGACTCTATGTCATAATAAACAGCCTGCCAGAAGATGTAGGTGAGCCATCTCTCTTCATGGGAGGAGGTCTCTGTACCAGAATAGATCATCTTCTGTGATATGGGAGACAGTGGAGCTGAATAGAGTTTTCCCATAGTTGAGTTAGAGTTAGACCCTGCATCAAGTAAGATCCTCCACCTGAGGAGCGAGCCTATTTAAGAACAGACAATCTCAATTCATATGAAGAGATTCAGCATCAGAATAGATGTTCTCTGTTCATGGGAGGAAAACCTACATCGGAATAGACCCTTCCCTTCATCAGGTAGACTAGAATAAACCTCTGCTAGTGTGGGCCTTGTACCAAACAGATCATCCTCCCTGTTCTGGTAGACTGTATCAGAATACACTGGGAGAAGAAGGGCATATGCTTCATCAGAATAATAACCAAAAAAGGGATGGGTGGACAATTCTGAATTATTCTGAATCACTGGCACTGCCCTTGGCAACCTTCCACACCACCATTTTCTAGCCTGTCTGCGCCATTGAAAAAGGGATCCAGCTATATGCAAATCAGTCAGGTACTGCCACCAATGGGACCAGCCCAAGCCAAACTGCTAGGTCAGTCCCCTCTACACGGAAACACAAGCCACCCCAGACATGTTTTGGCCATGCTGGGCCTCATCAGTGAGGTGCAGCTTGGTTCCCTATGGCACAGCGCACAAAGGACAATTTTCTTTTGCTTCATCAGAATAAACCAACCCTTTCAGGGGTGTAGACTCTATATGAAATCGACTTTCATCCTTAAGGAAGAGACACTGTGAAGGACTAGACACTCTCCCTTAATGGGGCATAGTCTGTTGGAGAGCATATAGCCCCATGAAGGAAACAGACCTATTACCAGAAAACACCTCGACATTTCAGAGAAATTATGCATCAGACTAAATCTGCCACTTCATGGAGCAAGACTCCTTGCCAGAATAGGCCCTGTTTTTTCATGAGTGCAGCCACCATAACCACATCAGAATAAGCCTCCCATCTAAAATAGTGACTATGTTTAACTGTAGAGATTATCCCTCCATGGCTGTAGATTCTTGTTGGGACTGTGTGTTTATATATGCATGTTTCTGCTTCTTGAGTGTGTCTTGTGTTGTTTATGGGGGAAGATGTGTTGTGTCTTGTCTTTCCCTGCACCCTGCCCTGTATGCATGGAATGCTGTGAGTGACTAACATGGAATGTTGTGTTTGAGAATGTCATGTTCTGAATGGTTCTATGAATGTGCAGTTGCAAAGATGGGTTGACTCAGAGAGGATGATGATGGATGCTCTGTCCATGCAACTTAACAATGGGGAAGAGGATGATGGCTGTGCTGGGCGCACAGCAACTATAAAGGCAAATAGACATTCACCGCCTTCCAAGCAACAGAAGATCCTCTCTCGGGGTAGGAGCACTGTGGGCTGCAGTGAGGGCTAGCCATTGATGTGAGGAGGCAGCATCAGGTCCTGAGGGACTATCGGGTCTGCAAGGGACAGACAAAGAAATTGCAGGGACAGGGGTCTACTGGGTCTGCGAGGGGCAGACAGAGACTTTGTAGGGCCAAGAGCCTACCGAGTCTGAAAGGGGCAGACACACCAGTGCGGCAAGGGGCAGACAGTAACTTTGCTGCTTGAGGCATTCATGCCTAAGTTTGGAGTCTGCAAGAAGCAGCCAACCCAGGTCAAGGAAGGCCAGTAGTGACTGCAGGTACCAGTTGTGTCCACGAGGGGCAGAAAAGGAGCCAGTATCCCGGTGACAGCATACGAATTAAAGCAGTGTGGTCCAGAGGAGAACTAACACGGACTTTGCTGGAGGAAACCGGTGAACATACTGCTGTGAGGGGGCAGACCTACATACATAAGTGAGGCACATCTGTAATATTGTTGGCTATTGTGGGATCTCAGTGAAATGGGCCAATCTTGATAGAATGAAGAAGAAGGAAGTTGGTCCCTTTGTGAGCAAAAGAGCCAAAGAGGGAGTTGTGTAAATATGTATGCCTCTGCTAATTGAGTGTGTCTTGTGTTGTTTAAGGGGGAAGATGTGTTGTGTGTTGTCTTTCCAAACATCCTGCCCTTGTATGCATGGAACGTTGTGAGTGACTGACATGGGATTCTGTGTGTGAGAATGTTATTTTCTTAATGTTTCTGTGAATGTGCAGTAGAGAAGATGGGTTGATTAACAGAGAATGCCGGTGGATGTTCTGTCCATGCAACTTAACAATGGAATAAATGTACTCATGTTCCCTGTACCCAGAGCTGGAACTCAGTAAAGATTTGTATTGTTCCTTCACTGGTGTCAGTGTTGTGGTAAGCCACGAACCCAATTTAACAACTCTCTTTCACAATAACCTCTATTTGTCTGTTGAGGAACATCTGTATAAAGATAGCCCTGTTTACACACATAGGTGTGAGTCTACATTAGAATAAGACATATGGTTGAATGAGGATCCTGTTTAACAGAATAGGGCCAGTTTGTGACTGGTTTGAGACCGTGTGCCAGAACAGAACCTCTTCACCATCGGGACACTCCCTGACTAAGAACAAACACTGTCCCTTAATGGGGGTGACTTTGTTTTACAATAACCACTCCTACCTTGAACAGAGAAGAGCTTGTATGAAAATAAACACTGTGCATTAATTGGGACACTATGTATACATGTAAACACTCTCCCAAGGAGAGATTCTGTGTCATAATAAACACTCAAAAGAATCACATAGGGAAACTATGTATCAGAATATCTACTCTCTCTTGAAAGGAAAGTCTCCATCCAAGATGAATTCAGAATATCAAAATAAGCCATCTACTTTTATGATGCAAATGTTATCAACCTAAGAAGACTGAGTTGACCACTCCATGACTGAGACCTCTGAGCCTCTGGGCTTTGGGTAGTCGCCTAACCCACTGAAATCCATTACTGGATGTAACTGTCTCCTGGAGAGTGTGGAGACTCTCTATCAAAGTACCTCTGAAGGATGAGGGTTTAAAATAGGGGAACATTAACATCTTTTCCTGACATGCACACAATACTCTATTTCAAAATATAAACATTATTACGCCATCTTTCAACCAACTCCAAACTCCTCTGGACTGCCTTGAACCATTTATTAAATGTATTGAAGATGAAGACTATCAGGCTGAGACCGCACCATCACACAGTTGAGGTTTTCATGTATTTGAACAAAACTGTAAGCTGCCATCGATACCCACTTTTGATTAGGAAGCACGTTTGAAGAACTGCTTTGCCTTATCAGGTGCCATAATGTGCTCACAACACCGTCCTCTTCTCATGTTCATGCAAAACTAACTGGGCCACTGGGAGAGCACATTCATATCTTTATGTTAAAAGATGCATATCTTGCTTATTACTGGCATTACTTGTGTGACTGTGGATCATATTTACAAGAGTAACACGCTGCTCTCTACCTGCAAATGGTACCGGGGCATCCTTGTCCAGAGCTACCAGGGGTGGATCCAAAATGACAGTATTGTGGTTCTCCGTAATCACTCCATGGTATGATGTCTCAATCCACGGTTTGTGCTTGTTGGCTGGAAGAAGAAATACCTGTTAGGCTCAGTGGATTCATGTCACAAACAGATTTAATTAGCACTTTTTATGCATTTAAGCAAATAACATTAACTTATTTGTCTTCCTTTTCAGTGGGACTCGTATGGATAAAAAATGTAAATATAAACTGCCATAAAAGAAGTTAAAATGGGAAATCCATACAAAAAGGTGTTACAAAGGCAGCCATGTGTGTTAGCATGATAAGGCAAGAAAGACCATACGGCACTGCGAATAGAAAACGGTAATGTTTATTAGGCGCTGCAGAGATGGGGGTGACTAAGGGCTCATCTCATGTGATTAGATGGAACAAGGATGTCTAAAAGGGAAATGATAACACTTGTTGAAGTTAGGTAGGAATGTATAATGCAGGGATTTCAGGATACAATATGTTTGCAAAAGGTTGCTTTCTGTAAGGTCATGAGAACCACTATATTGCTACACTTTCATTGTTATAGAATGTACTATATAATATGTATGTTCTGTTTGATTAGGTCAGACAGAGATTCTCTGTTGGTTCTTTCCCTGTATCTACATATATAAAATACTTAGGTATATGTCTACACTAAGCTGATGCAATTCATCAGTGTCAGGTTGCCCTTTGCTGTCCAGCAACATTCTTTCATTGAATTTCATAGGTTTTTAATACTGCAACTTAACCACAAAAGTCCCTTTAACAAAGTCTTTTAAGTGAATTGTAATTTTTTATTGGTGCAACTTAACCATAACATCTCTTTAACAAAGATTTTTTTTCAGAGAATGCCATGGGTTTTACCTGTGCAGGCTATTTTCCAACAACTTACTAATATCATACTTACCCCAATATAGCAACGTTTTTGTCCAACTTACAAAGTTTCACCTTCAAACTATGCCATTTCCCACCGTCTGGCATCATTTTCTACACTTCTATACTTTTTCCACAGTTTTTGCTTTCGTCGACATCCATGAACGTCTGACGTCATTGTGGACCTTCCGGACAGTGCCACGTGACCATGTGCTTCTGCGCGGCACAGGTCCTTGCTTTGGGGACAGTTTGGAACTGCATTTTCTACTGATCTAGGAACTTTCAAGCTCAAAATTTACCCTTGCACAGCTCCTACACCTATTCTTACTCATTATCCATTAACAATCTAGTAGAAAGCACATACATGGAATAATAGTAGCAAAACTGCTATTTATCTTAAAAATGGCATATGATATTGCCAACCCTCCTTCCCAAGAGCCACCACCACCACCAGCTGGAGAACCCACACAGCAAAAAAAGTCCAGTATTTCCAAAGACAATGAAGAGGCCCAAGAAGATCTGGTAGAGGAAGTGCCTACCTCTAGCACCCAGAGAGAATAATGGGTGTGACAGTTCTTTACCACTGTTGGAAATGTACCAAAGGCTGAAGCTACCAAAGTGAAATGCACAGAGAGCAACTTTGTACTCAGTCACGGACTACCTGGGCACTGCTAGTATGGACCACCTTCATGTGCCGCCACACCAAATCCAAATACTTCAATGCTCTCAGAAAGATTGTTCTTTTCTTAGCAAGTAGTAGGCTGTCTTCCTCCACATCATCTTCCTCAATCAATACTGTGACCACACAGCCTACATCTGCGGGACACATAATCCCACCAGCTACCTTGCAAGCAATAAAAGAGGCTGTTGATCCATATCTTTCAAAGACAACAGTCTTCTGTATATACTGCAACACACCACTCTGCAGGGGGAAGCAATCTTGAAGTGCTTTTGAAGCTGTAATCAAGGAGCATGAGAAACACTGCCCCCTATCTTAGAAGTAACACACGCAAAACATCTTTCCCTGTCCACCTGCCCTTCCATATTAGTGCTTGGTGCCTCTTCCCTCATTTCCCTCCAGACCTTAAGTTCTAAACTCTCCTGCAAAAAAAAAAATACATCAAAAAACAACAAAAGAAATATTTCTTTAGGAACCACCTTTCACAGTTAAAAAGCAGAACAATAAAAAAAAACATTATAGACTCCATCTTCTTACATTTTCTCAAAGGAGTACATGGACTCAATAAGACTCAATAAGATTTTCCAACCTTTCTATTAGCATTTTGTTTCATGCTAATGGGAATAATGTGGCGTTCATCCACTGTTCCAGGGACTGGAATGGGGGATAATGGCCCGGCAGCCCAAGTTATCGGGCCAAGCAAAGCGAGGGCGGATAATGAGGGCTCTTGACCGTTATCCCTGTTCCAGCCGCTGCAATGGGGGATGAAGGCCATTAGCACCCCACGTTTCTAAAGCGGGAATCCAGCTGCTAAAATAAAGGATTTTTCTTCCTACAGGAGGAAGGAAAATACTTTTCCAAGATGGCCTCCATGAATAGAGCCCCTCTTCCCTTTCAATGGCAGCCTACGGAAGGCGAAGAGAGAACCCTATGACCATATTACCAGGAGCACATTTTTCCCCCTTTCAAATAACTTTACCACATGGCTTTTTGAACTCCATTTGTGGTCCCGCATGGTCATAGCCAGTAGCCAGATTGTCTGGGTCATGACCTTATGCCATGACCCAGATAATCTGGCCACTGCCCATGGCCACACGCTATACCTCAGTCGCCAAAGGTATGTCACTATTGTTTGTACCTACATTATGATTAAAAAAAAAAACATGGCACATTCGCAAAACCATGATTTAAGGTCTATGCCAATGCTCCTTACACAGGTTTGCTAGAAATCTGCCCATGTTTTATTTTTTTTTTAATGTCAAAATGTATTAATACAATAGTCATATAACTTAGCCCCCACTTGACAGAATCCATTCAGACTTTACACAAACACTCAAGGTTGGTTCTATAATATTTTTGAAAAGTTGTGTCCACATTTGTCAAATGGCAACAAGTTATAAACCATCGAAAATGTTGAAAGCCCCCTCTAATATAGCCCCCTCTTGACAGAATCGAACCAAACTTTACAAAGATATGTATATCTAGATTTAAAATTGGTTTGCAAACTGATGTGCAGATTTGTCAAATGGCACCACATGTATAAGCGTTTACAATATTTTGGGACCACCCTCTCTAATCCCTTTTGACAAAATAGCTCCACACTTTCCAGAACCATTCAGAATCAGGTCTAGAATAAAATTCAAAAATGTCATGCAGTTTCATTGAGTGGCCTTTTAGCAATCTGCACCTAATTCTGCACAGTCACCTGTTAGGACCCTGCAGACATTATTGGCTACATGACATTTGGACACCCCACCCCTTTCCCCGGATTTCATCAAACATGAACATTTGGGTGTGGGTTTGTGGCTTCGCTTATGTTCCCTATTCGATTCCACACCGTTTCAACAATATGCACCAAATTTGACACAGTCACCTATTGGGACCCGTCAGACATTTCTGGCTACACGAAATCTGGAGACCCCACCCCTTCTCCAGGATTTAAGCAAAAGTCTCTGGTTTTGTGGTTGTGGCTTTGTGTATGTTCCCTATACAATTCCACACGGTTTCACCAATCTGCACCAAATGTTGCACAGTCACCTACAAGGACTCTCCTGACGTAACTAGATACATGAAATTTGGACACCGCACCCCTTCCCCGTTTGTGGCTTTGTGTATGTTCTCTATACAATTCTACACCGTTTCACAAATCTGCACCACATTTTGCACAGTCACCTGTTAGGACCCTCCAGACATGACTGACTACATGAAATCTGGACACCCCAACCCTTTCCCCAGATTTCAGCAAATGTGCAAATGTAGATGTGGGTTTGGGGGTTTGTGGCTTTGCGTGTGTTGCCTATACAATTTCACACTGTTTCACCAACCTGCAATTTTGCACATTCACATGTTATTAACCTCTGTACATTACTGGCTACATGACATTTGGACACCCCACCCCTTTCCCTGGATTCCAGCAAAAGTCAAAATGTGTCGTTGGTTTGTGGGTTTGTGTCTTGGCGAAGCGTTATTCCTTGTGCAATTCCACACCGTTTCACCATTCTGTACCAAATTTGCACAGTTACCTGTACCTTGTAAGAAGATTCAATTCAACACTACAGCTAAGTCAATGCCTAGTCTGGGATACTGAATGGAAACCCTTATTGATATATCTTTATGTCCAGTTCATGAGTTCTGGACGACTACCCCTATATAACACCCCTCTCTTAGAATCCCCCTGACCCCACTGAGCCAAGAAGTAGTTCTGTTTTGCAAGTTTAAAAGGTTTAGTTGAGAAATATAACGGTATATCTATCACACTCTTATGATAAATTAATATTTAATATCACACTTAAGAATATCAGCAGTAATCAACAATGAATAATGTTCTACCAGTAAACTGATTTGGTTACTCAGAAATAGTGTAGAGGATGAGGTAGCACACTTGTGAATAGGAACAGAAGAATAAAGGGGTAGAGAATGCTGTATACGGTTCAAGGAAATGCAAGGTGGAATAAATGCAGTACAGAAATAACTTGATATGACTTCAACAAAACAAGCAATCACTTTTCTTTGACAATTCACCCCCCCCCTTTATGCAATGTAAGGAGATGAAGAGGAGAGCACACAGTTCTTAGAAATGCAATCAAATATAATTCAGTTCAATTTCCCCCCCAGCAACTTAGAGAAATCAGGCATGAGTTTTAAAACACAGGCCCAAGTGCTTTGAATATGGTGGCAATGAAGTGAGAAATATGCTGAAAATGCTTTTAATTCCCTTTAGGAGGTTCAGGGTGAGTGAGAGATACTTGGGATGAGCTCAGGCTCACTTTAGCAATGATTCAGGGATGGTTATTAAGAGGCAAACACATTTTTAGCAGAGGAAAGCAAAAAGCTGCTATCTTTTTACAGGTAAAGAAATCAGGCCAAATCGCAAATCGCGGCAAAATGTGTGAGTGCGTGAATCGTGATTACGGCAAAAGCTGAGATCCTAAGCTTTCAGAGGAAAGTTAAACCAAGTTCCTAGGATGAACGGTTCGGGAGATATGAACGATTTTGTAAGGGTCGTTTTTCGGATTTAAAGTAACTCAAATTGACAAGTGACAGCTATGCAGCTGCAGAATTGACAAGTGACAGTGGTGCAGCTTTACAAAATGACAAGTGACAACTTCTAGGAGGCAGTTCTGGTTAGATTAAAATAGTTTGGATTAGATTATTTTAAACTAAGAGCTTATTTCTGTCACAATCTGACCTAAGTACTCACAATATATTTTGGAAGGACTGGACCTCATCACAGATCTGATCAATCAGGCTAGCGGCACTTCACAGCGATCTGGTCTCTGGGTTTGCGGTTCTGCACGGTCTGGTCTGGTCTGGCACTGGTCTGGTCTGTCCGGATACAGCGGTCCCTGCACGGCTCCTGGATCTCTGCACTGGTCCTGGCAAAAGTTCTTGGCAAGGGATTCAAGCAGCTCGCCCGGCTGTGGAAGAGTTTGCAAATGATTTTGAGGCCTGCTGACGAATACTTTTGCTTGCAGTGGGCCTTCTTGGTTCAAAGTTCTGTAGTCTCTGTTTAGCTTGGAAGTCTAAGTGTTGGATCTCTGGATGCAACGTCGTCGGTCAGCATGCTCCGCAGCAAATGGAATTGAATGTCTCTACCTGTCCCAGCAGTCTCTTTTTATGTGTTTTGAAAATGGGTATGTGCCTGGGCGTAGCTAAGCCTGCCCCTCTCTATTTGTCATTGGCCCGATTCTCCCTCTCTCCCTTGATTGGGGGAAGGAAATGTGAGTCAGAGTGATGCTGTAGGTTTTATGGGTCAGAGGATCCTCCCCTGTCAAATTGCACACAAATCTATATTTGACCCAAATACATATTCCACAGATACACAGTTGTTTGTCATTGCATACACACATCATGCATTACTGATGGGAGGCACTGTTCCGACCCTGGCGTTTCTAGGAGCTTGGGTAAAGAAATGGCAACTTTTTGCGCTTTTTAGTAGCTTTCCCCATATCGTATTTTTCTCCAAATGTATACAATTGTGTGCAAGGCATGTGGGCATTTAGATAAGGAAGTGTCAGATTTTTAACATGCATACATTTAGAGTAACAGCCTCTTTTCCGCTTGTAAACCCCCAGATCATACCACCGGGTCCTAAAACCTCTTAAAATGTGGGCAGAAAAATCACAAGAATTATGGTATCATTTAGATAATTTTGACAAGTCCGCACCATGAGTTATACATCTTTCTTAAAATCATATTCTGGCCAACAGGGTTGTGTCTTCCCAGGTCACATGGTGGAGAAACCAGTCTATCCACTTTCTTTAAGCTCAGCCTGTCCTCAAAGGGGGCTGCCCCTCCCCATTTCTGCCAAGAGGAAGCCACTTTAAGACCCCCCAATAAACCATCTGCCTGAGTCAAGGAAGGGCTTTGTTCAAAAGGAAGCCATTTACGACCCCCCCCAATAAACCATCTGCCTGGGCCCTTTGTTTAGTTTCCTGCAGTCCCCAGGTAATTCAATCAGAGAGTGTGTGACCTCCTTTTGTCAGGGGCAACAGAATGCAGCCAGGCCTGGGAACCTGCTGATCAAGTTTCAACTCCTGTGGGGGTAGATGTCAGGCAGAATTGGAATCTCTTTAAGCCAGTTTTTAGCTACATGTCATTTTGGGTTCCCAGTTTAAATCAAACTTACAATTTTTCCACATGCAGCTAGAATGCTGATTCTAAGTTCAAAACTATGACATTTCAACAGTGACAAACTATGTGACACTCAAAAGTAGGTCACTCATTTGTTCTAAACATTTCGATTTTAGTGTCTTTCAGTTCAGTTTAGCACTCAGCCAGTCTTGTTATCAACATTATTTTGGGCTCTTCATCTTCCCAGATTTTGTAGGCACATAAAACTTCATTCTGCCAGATGTCTGCTGGTGTTCAGTGAGATTTTTGGATGTGTTGCAATGTTTGAAAATAGGCATTTTGAGCTGGCCTTCAGAGAAACCAAAGGTAATTTTAAAGCGTTTTTTTTTTCTTTTTTGAGCCAACAGGTGCTGCTGTTTTACCTTTGGCACCCATTACACTCATGGCACCCTGGCCCATCATGCTTGCGCTGGTGGGTGGCAAGTTAGGCAACCATTTTGGTGTGCGCACAAACTGCGTGGTTCTCCTGGTTTCTGGCGCACCTGTGGGCTTTTTGGCCATCTTGGATTGTCTAAGCCCACAGCACCAAATGTTGCAGCATGATAGCTCAAACGTGGGTCAGGACACCCAACAACCTATGAGGGAATGAAAGCCCGGGCAATGCCGCATATATCAGCTAGTATATTTGCTAAGCAAGAGAGAAAGATGCAGGGTGGCACGGAAGTTGATATCACTCATACTATTAAAAATAGGTCAGATCTGAGTGAACATAGCCACAATTTCAGCTATCAGCATATTATGGTGTACTAGGAAAACTGAAAATGGTGATTAATAAGTGAATCTGAAATAAGTCCCAAGAATAGAATAATGCCAGTAGGTTTAAATCAGACGGAAAGAATTATTGTTTATGATTTAGTGAATACGTTGCTGACTAGGTCTGGGACTTAAAATGGCTTCTCCCTCACCAGGGCCTTCCCTTGTAAGTGGTTTCTGAAAGTGAAGGGGGATCCAGGTGATCCTTATGGCCCAGACGTTGACTGAGAGCCTTTCCTTCTATGAGCAGTCAGCTGGCAAAGATTCCCTTTTTGAATGACAGGCTCATTTCCATCCTCTGAACATGTATTAAGCATACGTTTCTGTGTGACTGCAAAGTGGGGGCAGGACAGTCTCCGGCAGTGCCAAATCCACCAAAAGGCACATCAGCACCAGGGGAGTTGCTAGGTCTGGAAAAGACCCGGGGCTATGCTGATGTCAGAACTTTTGGGACTGGGGGCTAGCTAGTCTTTTGGCTGTAGCTCCTGAGATTCTATCCGGGGCTACAACCAAAAGATCAGGGGCTATAGCCCCCTTAGCCCCCCCCTAGCAACGCCCCTGATCAGCACATGTCATGTAAGCACATTATAATCGTGAAACCTGCACCTTCTTACATACATGGTGCTTCTTCACACAGGATAGCGGGTCTAAACAATTCCCATTGGAAAGTATATTTGGTAAAAGTATATTAATGCACTTTAAAAGAGTAAGCAGACCTGAAAGAGGGAACATTTGTCCAGAACAATAGAGACTGATAGGAGCAGCCAACACAGGAATTAATTAATGCAAAGCAAGAGGCATCAAGGATTCTAACAAAAAATTACAAGGTCAGGTTCAAAATGTAAAATCGAAATTGAAGGGTCAGCAGCATTTTTCTAGTTCAACATCAGCCCACATCAGGTTTAAGAGAACTTGAGGGAATAATCGTAGGAAGACATTATTGACTTTTTCTAAAAATGTTCACGTGCCTGTACAGGCGCTGCCCCACATGCACAATCGTTTTTTACACCTCTCCGCACCAGAATCAAAAACATGACCATAAAGTCATCTGCTGCCAGCACCCCTTGTTTCCCAAGCAGTAGAGGGGGGATATACCTACTAGAATCTCGGTGCATTATGGCCATCCAAAACCACACATTCAGTTAGGAAGTTACCGTGTACTACACATTACAGGGGCAATTTAGTCACTGTGTATGCTCCATGCACCCCAGAGGATCTTACAGATTTGGCAAAAGTCTTTGAAGACATAAGAAAAGAACCAGAGTGATTTATAGAGGAACCCCAAGCAATGGCATACATCTCGGGGAGATATGAATCAGTTCATACGGGTGATTTTGCCGGATGAAGTATCGCAATGATTAATTGAGCAAAATAATTGTCCATTACAGATGCACAATTAACTGCTGTGAGAAATGATTGGCTAACAACAATCGCTGAGGTTTGCCCAAAGGAAACTGGCTGGGCAAAACATATCAATTTCAAACATAATAAGAGTGAATCGCCTGTTAAAGTCTTAGAATTATGTTTGCTGAACATTCTGGCATCATACCAACCAACCTGCACTACAGAGTAGGTGATAGCCACTGCTTTTGTTCAAGGATTGCAGCCTAAGGCAAAACAGTTGAAGGTTATTTGCAAACTTAACCACTGGCAGAACTGGCCTACCAAACAGTGAACTGAATAAACCAATGACATTAGAATTGGGTTGGTATGGCACTGATTACACAGTGAAAGTAAAACCTGCGTCCCATATATATAAAGAGAAAGTTCAGGATATTTTTAGCCAACCTTTGTCATTGATACTTCAGTGGTTATTATGGCAATAACCGCCGAGCCGGCAGGCCATTACCGCTAAGGTAATGCCCCTTGGGCCTGAAGATAACTGTGGCCCCGGGGGCACTAACTTTAGGCAGTAATGGCCCCCCGGCGAGGTGGTTATTGACATTAGTATTCCGGGGTCTGCAGTCTCGGGATACTAGTTTTCCCGTATTTGAAGCCCCGGAATACTAATGATGACGAAACCTTTTCAAGCTCATTTGTTTTGCCATTTGAAAAGGTGTCATTGCAGTATGCGTTATTTCTAGGAACACTAGAACGTGTGTACTGCTTCATTAGCACAGAGCGTGGGCGCCATTTTGGGCCAACTTGCTCTGTACTAATGAATGGGAGGAAACTGGCCACCTTGGAAAAGGGAGAAAGAACTACTTGTGGTCCCTTCTCCATGGTCGCCAGAAATAAAAAAGAGAGTGTACCCGGGGCGCAATGCACGTAAGTGCATCCTCGGGATTACACTTTGGTATGGCTTAGAAATGAGCCAATCCACGTTAAGTGTTTCCCATGGAATGTCACCACCGGGTACTAATATATATTAAAGCAATGTCCAGGAAGACGATTTTGCCACAGTTCTCGGACAAGCAGAATGAGCTTGGTTATCACTGTAAAAATTAGCTGAGAAGTGTGTTTGAACAATGGTACGTAGAAGGCATCCAGAAATCCAACACAGATAAGAAACTAGTAGCAATTTCTTTTGAGGGAAAACCTGCAATTAATTTTAACAAAACTTAGATACACGCAGCCCGATTAATACAAAATGGAAAGACTGCGCAAAGTACTTTGCCCATAAAACAACTTTGCACCTACTTGTCCATGAAGGTTTCTTTGCTTGTTCCATGCATGAATGGATTTCAAAGCGCAAAGTAACCTGATGTGGAAAGAAAACTGAGTTGCACCTGGAGCGTCCATAACATGCCCCCACACAAATAAAAACCCTTGCCAAAAACCTACATTTGCGCCTACCTTTGCCCCCACCATTCAGCACCCTAGCGAAACAGTGTGTGATCCCCCCAAAAGTCAAGGCTGCACCCCAGCAAAACTGTGCACGATCCCCACGTAGGTCGAGGCTGTGCCTCAGAGACCCTGCGCATGGTCCCACCGCAAATGAAGGCTGTACCCCGGTGAAACTGCATGTAATCCCCTGTAAGTCAAGTCTGCACCCTGGTGAAACTACACACGTTACCATGTAAGTCAAGGCTGGAACCAGGAAAAACTGCACATGATTCCCTGTAAGTCAAGGCAGCACCCTGGTGAAACTGGGGACCTTCACCCCTACTCTCAATGCACTAAAACTTCTGGCCTACACCACTCATGTCCCAGCACCACCCACCAGTCCCCCACACCTCCACCACTACCACATGCAGCCCCCTGATAGTAGAAACCCCTTTCCATACCCCTGAAACTCTGCCACTACCGAGGCAGCCACCTCAAGTCCCAGAAACCACACACCAGCTCCCCCAACTCTGCCACTACCCTAGGCAGCCCCCTCAAGTCCTCACACCACACACCAGTGCCCATGGTGGTACGGGTGGCAAAGTCCCTGTCAGGGACTAAATCATGACAGGCCTGTGTTTGGATGATAGGAAGTCTGTCAGAGAGTTTGTGACTCAGTGAGACAGGAAATGTGTGCTGCCACACTGAAACATCAACCATGGGACTCAGCTGCATTTGAGTGGCAGAGCTGATGAATAACATGAGAGCAGGTATTGTGTGACTGAAGATGTGTGTGGGTGAGTGACCATGACATGGGAGTGACACAGCAATCTACTGTCAAACGCACAAGTGATGTGTCCAGGTCACCCATCCACAGTGAGGCCACTTCTCACTGCAGCACCCACACTGCCAAATACACACAACATTGAATGAAGTGTGGGCACATACCCAATCTCAAACAAGTGCCAAGGGAACACCTAGACAACAGTGAACTTTGAATGAAATCAACACACAATAAACTTCACGTCCAGTAGCAAATTGGTAGAGGCAATACAAATGCAATCCTATACAACACACAAAGAAAACATGTGGAACATGAGGCAATACACATGAACAAGTGGCAACCCATCCTCAATGAGAGACTACAAAAACCTTCATGCGCAGTCCACACAGCACCACAACCATACCAAATGTACACCATCACACACACACAACTGAAGCCTTCATTCCAACAACAGCAACACACTGATACCAATCATGCAGTGCCCGTGTACACTGAATGGAATATGAAAATCATCCAATGCACCCTGAAGCTGTCTGATGGGCATACTCCTACATGTCAGGTGCATGCGCATACCTCCCAAAGAAAACATCACAGCATCAACATGACACACACACTGAATCCACAATACATATGACTGACAATGAACAGAGGCACTTGTAGAACATGAAAAAAGTAAATGTTTACACAGATAAAAATACTGCACAAAGCGTGGAATAAACAGATGCAAAACCTGTATTCAAATCGAACTGTATACACAGAAATATGAAAGGAATCTCAAAATTGCCTCACAATGCCTTGACCAGGGTTGTGTCACATCCTCCTCCCTGAGGTGGGCCTCCATTGTTTCCTGGACGGCTTGCGAGGTGGCCACCATTTGCTGCACCAAGCAATCTTAGGACTCTCTCAGTGAGCACATGTTTCTGTCGCCAGGAGTGCATTGCACTGGCTTCCGATCAAACAAAGGAACACACTTAAAATATTGACCCTGAATTTCAAATGCCATTCCAAAACCTTTCAAAAAGGTAGCAGGCGCTCCTCTCCAGAAAAAACCTGGCATGATAACCTGTTCTGAGATGAGAGTTTGCAGCACACGCTTTTTGCTCACTGTACCTTTCACAGATTGGAAATATCCATTTGCATATCAGTCTTTGTCCGGCCCACATGGGCTGTCCAGCACCGAAATGCTATGGCAAATCCTCTCTGAACAAGAGTACCAACAGCAAACCCATACACGTGTTTCAGCCTTGTTGGGCCTCATCAGTGAGGTGAAGCTGGGCCCGGCTTATCTCTTGGATCGTGTTAAGCCAAATGACAACACAAGGAACCTTTGTTCCTCTATGGCGCCTAACTTTATTCAGCCTAGATTCAAAATGGCCCGCCTCGGAGGGAATTGTTTTGATGTTCAGGCACCCCTATTGTAGAATCTTCTTCCTGCTTCCACACGTGAAGAAGCTAATCGTATCACTTCCAAGAAGGCAATTAAAACCCATCTCTTTAATCTTGACCCAGACTAAGTTAGTAGTCACTATCTGATGCCTGTTCTAATCTTGAACCCTGTTTTGTACTCATTTCTCCGGTGTTTTGTTCTGTTGTGTTTATTGTTCGCTCTGAGGCCCACGGGTGTGTGGCACAAGAAAGAAAGAAAGAAAGAAAGAAAGAAAGAAAGAAAGAAAGAAAGAAAGAAAGAAAGAAAGAAAGAAAGAAAGAAAGAAAGAAAAAAATGACCCCATTGACCCCATGCGCTGACCTGCAATGGCCTTCCCCTTCACCTCAACCTCAGCTTCCTTCAACCTGAATAACTCCAGGGTGTCTTGCCCCCAGGAGGGCCCCTATGTGGCGTCACCCTGTCCCAACGCTGCTGAAGTGTCCCCTGCTTCCTTCACCTCCTGGAATTAACCCCCAGCACCCAGGCGCCAATGGTCTAGGTGTTCCTTCCGCCAGATCGCTCTCTGAAGAGGAGGTGGCACGGGGGTGTGGCTGGGGTCTGCCCATTCCCTGTGTCCATGTTCTACAGCACTTCTCCCACCCTCATTGCTAGCTGCAGCAACTGTGGGAGAGCGGACAAAGAACATTGATACCAGTCAACAGTGTCAAAGCATGTGTGGCATGCACAACATTTACAGTAATATCAATTCACCATGGCTCAACCAGCAACAGCCACACATGACACATTCACATGTCAACACAGCACACAGAGGGCAGTCCATCAGCACATTGCAAGAAACATGACATAGCACAATAACAATGCCAAAGTGACCCAAATGTAACCTGCTGCATCACCCCAGGAGTCAGGGCACAAGGGCACCTGGGTGAGTAGGGAGTCACCTTTTAAGGAGGCTAACCACAGAATGCATCGAAGCATCGATGAACTGGGGTACTGTTGCAAACACATACATTGCAAGATACCTAGTTGAATGCCGGGCCTCACAAGACCCTCATGATTGTACTATGCACAGCATGGCCATGCAAACACCGGCTTGGGCATCTTTCCACACAATTACATGAAGCAACATGCCTCCCTGACAAATTGCAGAGGTACCAGTGTGCATGATGTTTCCCCAAGCACATACACATGGCATGATCACACATCAAATCAGACTTTACATGCAGAAGAAAGACAGATAACATCAAGGTCCCTGAGAGGACAATGCACCAACATGACATTCACTGACATCCATACGCATGTGTCACCTTCAGATGTTGAGTGTGGATGGCTTCACTTTAAAATGTACTACATAAAAATGAGTGCTGCATGTATGCCCCTCACATGGCCACAACATCATAATCTGGCATCCTTACTGTCTGAGCATGTGTTGCCATTTATTGGCATTGCTTGTGCATGAGTGGCCCATGTCACCAACAAACAATAGTGCACATACCAGCGCTTGTGTCCAATAAATAGATGTCTGACATCACACATGGCAACCATTGTCTGGAGGCTGCATGCCACTGTGGATCACTGAAAGACATATGCTGCATACAGATTGGAGTAACTGCAAGCAGTGAACCACATGGCTACTCACCAGCAGCAACCAGACATCATTGCCACTCACAGATCTGGGGATGGAGCTCTGGGTAGAATCTCTCCAGGACCTGCATATTGGCTGATGAAAACCTGAAGCAGCCTGGACAGTGCACTGCCATGGTGTTAACTGCGTGAAGGGCTGTTACAAGCTTGGAGTGGGCCAGGGTCTTGAGGTCCTTCCATCATTTCTGTATGGTCTTCGGGCAACGGTCTGCCACCCCCTCCATGTTGATGGCATCCATGATGGTCCCACAGATCTGTTTCCGTCCTTCAGATCCCAGCTGCTTTATTGGTTTGAAGAGGGCATCATAATTCTCCAGGACCTCATCCACCAGGATGCCAACTTTGGATAAGGTGAAGTTGGCATCCCTCTACCTTGCTGCCATGGGAGTGCCGCTTGGTGGTGAGAAGGGTGGACCATACATGGTAACCCCTGAGGCAGGTGTGGGTGGGCTAACTGGGTCCTGGAAATGGGCTGTGGAGCAGTGGTAGTGGAATGGAGACGTGTCAGAGTCCAAGACATCAGACGAAGTGATCACAGGACCTGACAGGCCAGATACAGGAGCACAGTCAATGGTGGGTCAGCAGGCACTCCAACACAGTGCTAGTGGGCAGCAGGCACTCACTCTCGGCAGACAGCAGCAGATAGAAAGGTGGGAGGCAGTACATGGCAGGAGGAGGTAATTGTGATGGCACTGGCAGCAGGAGAAGGGGTATTGTGGTGAGTTGCATCTGAGGCAGCTGAATATAGAGTAAAGGCCCTTAGCACGCACGTTACATGCTACATGCTCCATGCAGCATGCCTACGCAGCTTACGTAGTACACAGCAATGGCAGTGATATTTAAGGGGTGCGAATCTCATCAATGGTTGTGCACGAGTACGTACAAAGATGGAAGAGTTTCACAGACACGCATTTGGGGGTACTATGCAAGCCGTTTCCTTCAAGTAATGTGAACCACATTTTTCCTTTTTGGGTGTTGCCCCTGTGCATACGCACAGCTATTTGTGTCAATTCTTTAGGCCTATGGTGTATCGCGTATTCATTTTTACAGATCGGGCTGCACTGAATATTGCCACTTCCAGAAGCTGCCGGTATCTCACTCATACAATATTTGGCTATAGATGCACCAGTGTGTGTCGCATTCTGCTTTTTTCTTCTTTTGGGAGCTTTTAGAGTAACGCATATGCATATTTTTGATTGAGGGGTACCACTGCGTATGTCATACTGCTTTTTAATGTTTTGGGGTGCCTTGGAGCCTTGCTGGACCAAATATATACATATTACAACACGTAGACTGTTCTCTTTCAAATTGTTCGCTGAGCATCATATTGATGTGCTTATAATCCAATCACACTGCCTGCACCATGAGTGGTAAGGCCCCAAAAGGGAAAGGGAGAAGACATGGATCTGGTGAGGACACGTGCCCTAAACTCAGGAGGATGTTGTGTGACTCAGCACCTGTACCTGCACATGGTCGGAGGCCGACAGGTGAACCAGCACCACCTAGGACCACTCACTGCATGAAAACGATAGTTTACAAATGTTCTCAGATTGGTAAACCATGGCATAACCTCAACTTTACAACGGTTTACACAGCTATTGTAAATATTTTGCAAACATAATGTCTACATGGAGTTTACAAAACATTTTAATGAGTGTACACTTTGTTTGCAAACATTTTACAACAATGTAAACTATGTGCACAACCTTGAGTTTACAATTATTTGCTTGTTTGTAAACCATAACAAACCCATAGTTTGAAAGATTTACAAATGTTTTGTAAACCATTAACAAAACATTTACAACCGTTTACAACGATGTTGCATACCTTTCGTTTTAATGGTTCAAGAAAATGTGTAAACCTTTCGAACCATCAATTTGGTTAGGTTTACAAAAAAACAGACATTGTAAATGCAAGGTATTGCGTGTAGTTTACATTTTTGTAAAACATTAGCAAACAAAGTGTACACTCATTTAAATATCAAGTAAACGTATGTAAATATTAATTATGTGAAATGTTTAAAGGAGCTTTGTAAATGGGAAAGGTGATGAACCAAGTAATCCCCTGTGCTGGGCCTGTGTTTAGAGGATATTATTTCCTGCTGCATGTGCCTAGGTGGGGGCCCAGCCCACCAAGACCCTAAAATGTTGAACTGTGTAAAGGAAAAGACCTGAGGCAACTTCGCACATGAGGCAATCTTGATAGGTAGTAACGGTGATGTATTGGCCAGTTAATGCTGGGGTAAAAAACATATTGGTGTTGCCTTTATAGTCCACCTAGAGACGCAGTCCTTCCATGAAAGGACTGATAACCGCTGAATTCTGAAAGACCCACTGTGTATCGGCTTCACACAGCCCAACACAGATTCTATGGTAGCCTTATTGCCCAGGCTTCTCCAGCACCTACATGCTGCCTTACAATACACCCCAGCAGACGCAATACGAACAAAAGATTGCTTGTTATAGTGTACCTGCCAAGAGGCACATTCCATCAATAATCAATCATCCAAACTGACCATCCATGGTCTTCTATCTAAGTCAGTAACAAGTCATCTCAAGGAAGTACTGAGTCTCTCTGTGGACTAGACAGGCCACCCCAATTGCCTTGCCAAAGACCCTTCCTTTGGTTGTAAAACACATGTTGGCTGTTTTTTTTTTTAATGCTGCAAATCTTTCAGACATACAGGCTACACTAGCCCTTGTGCCGAACAAATATTGAATACGTTGATTACTTCAGCATTGTGAATGAGGGACAGGCAGCCAGGAGTGGAACTTAAGTAAAACGTTTATTCAGGATACAGGAATTCAAAAAGGAACAAAACGTTCAAGAATGCTTCTTCTTTTTCTTGGAATAAGGATGTGGCTTCTCGACCTTGCAGCTAGTCCTTGTAAGCCCACAGCGTCTCAGGCACAGCTCTCTCTCTCTCGAAGTCCTAGAAGAAAATGGCAAAGAGACACCCAGTCCATCATTTGTTTTTACCTTATATAGGGGTTGGGGTCTAGGTAGCCAATCAGCACAGACTTGGCTTGGTTCTCTATAAATATCCCTGTAAGCCCCGCCCCCTTTCTCTTGGTTTGAAGGAGGGTTGCCTGCCTGGCCCGCCATGTCCGGGTCCCCGCGAGGAACCCCCGTCTTGAAGAGGTCTGGCACCCTCAAGGTCTCTGTGACGCTTTCTGAAGGTGAGTGTTGGCGGTGAACTCGGAAGCGGGGCGCTGCCTTCCATGTCACTGGGTACGGCCTCGACCGTGTTGTGAAAGGAACCGCGTGGGAAGCCGGCTTCTGCCTGTGAAGGCGTTCGGCTTGCCACGGTCCATGCTGCACTCGGAGTGGAACCCCGCCTCGGTAAGCCAGCGGTTGTCCGGGAAGGACGGCCCAATCGCCTCCATTCTGGTTTTTCTGTTCGCTGGAACAAACTCTTTCCACGTATCCTATACTCATGTAAGCGGTGTCAGCCGCAGTCCTTTCGTCCACGTCTCTCTTAATGCTGTCTTCCGGGGTCCCAAGACTGTTAATTATCTGGACTGTGCTCTCCCGACCTCGTAGCTTGGCTGGTTGGTACCCCCTCTCAGGTGGTCTTTCTTTGACTCGGTGCTCTCTCTCATGTGGTCCCTCCTCTCGCCTCTTCCCTTTCATGCCGTCCACATCCCTCCGATCACAAGCATTAACAGGCCAATACATTACTGTTACTATCTATCAGGATTGCCACATGTGCAAAGTTGCATACGGTCTTTCCCTTTGCTGAGCTTTGTAAAATGTTGCAAAGCTCAGGTTATTCAATGGTTTATAAATCTGACAACAGTGTCAACCGGTAGATCTTATTGGAACACAATGTTCTTTTTTCGTTTTAACTAAATCAACTGTCAAAAAGTGACATCATTCACACGCTAACAATATGCTGAAGAGTCTGGAGACTGAACTCTCATCCGTGTACTTTGCAGTACTCATAAGGCTTAAAAAACATAGAAAGACTTCTATTTATGTTGAAAAAAAGGGTTGAATACGAAGGTTATGTGTTTATGGGTTGCAGCACTCTTAGGTGTTACCAGATGTGACGATTCACGGGTTGTCGTCACTACTCCCTAGAGAGGAGCCCTTCTCTGTGAGGCTAAGGAGGTGATCCTGCTATGCAGTCTTCCCCCAGTGGCTGGTGGTAATGAGACCTAACAGAGAGAGAGACTCCCCTCTTGGGGATAAGGACTCCCAGCCCCCCTCTCTCGACACTATTGCCCTCACTGAAACCTGGATGCTTCCCTCTGATTCTGTTAGACTTGCTGCCCTCCACAACCCCTTCTATACCTCCTGCTACGTTCCTTGTGGTAGGGGTGGTGGGGTGACTATTTTCATCTTCCAAACTCCCTATTTCCACTTCACCCCAGTATCCTACCAATTCCCCCTCATTCGAATACACTAACGCTACTATCACTGCACCTTACAATATTCACATCATCTCTCCCTACCGGCCTCCTGGTACAGTAGTACAAAAAAAGATCCCGGAGGGAAAAAGGGAGTTCACATGGAGGAGTACTGTATTAATTTGAGTACTCAATTATGGAAATAGAGGCGAGGAAGAAAAGGAGAGCCCAGTCATAAATATTCACATTATCATTTTTAATTAGTAATTTATTACCATTATAAAATTGCATAATATATAAACATCAAATCAACAATAAAATCGATGAATTGATTATAAAATACTTGTCAAATCTAATGCCTCAAGCCATTCAATAGCAGTTTAGTTGCCACAATTCGTAACCTCATATTACTCGAGGTAAAGCATCGCTGTCTCATTTTAAATTTCATCCAAATAGTCAAAGTGCTATGGAGAGGGCAAATAGTTAACAATTGAATAAAGTGCTAAGTGCAACCAAGTGCTAAGTGCCAAGTTGTTAACAAAGAAATAAAGTACTAAATGCAAAAAAGTGCTACGTGCCTACTGTGCATACATGATCTTAAAATATCATAACAGTTTCGGCGAATTCAACCTATCTGGCTCCATTGAGCGAGTCAGTAGTCGCCTTCCTCAGGGCGCACTAAATATTGCAAATAAAAACCTGGAACGAACTAATGCTTAAATTTTTTGTCTATCATTCAGTAGTTCTTGCAGGTAAAACTTTGTACAATTCATAAGAGCTTGATTGTAGATCTGAAAGTCTGTGGGAGACATTGACCCTTAATGAAACACGTTAAAACAGACAAAATAGAAAAAACAGAAAAAAACTTTGTTAAAATACAGAGTATAATGAGTGAGCCTCCTAATTTTCGATGCCTCTAGCCATGGAAATAAAACCTGGGGATATATATATATATTCACCTAAGTTGGTCCAGAAGTGGTGCCGAAAAATGTGTTTGTTTCGATCCGCCACCCAAACAGGACTGGTGATGCAAGCAAATTTACATCTACAAAAGACAAAAATAAGAAGCTAAACGAGATATCACTGGATTATCTCAGGCTTCGATTGCTAAAACACAGTGTCCCCTGTCTCCACAGAGAGCAGATCAATATGTTACCCCTTCTATTACCAACCTTAAATTGTAGAATGTTTTAGCCTCTAATCGTATCCGCAATCGACTCTATAATAGATAAGGATAGGGAATATTCCAAATCTTCGAGTCTTCGACGGTGTGGGATCAAGTTGGAAGGAGAGGCCAACAAATGCTAACCCGTAGGTGAAAAAACCCTAAGAAAAAGGTATAGAACAAGGTTTGCATATTAAAGGTTGTAAGCCATTAGGTGCAGCAGTTAAAGAAGCGTTTTGAGTTGAAAAAGTAAACTGCATCAAATTAAATGGATTCAGACAGGGTGGGAGGATGACCTAATGCTTGGATCAGACAAATGCCACTTGCACAAGCCTGTCCTAGTTTGTCATGTTGAAACTGACAATTCTGGACCTCTAGTGCACCCGTTTCAAACCACTGTAATAGTGTCAAAGTTCTAATCTAGGAAAGTCTTTTATCTAGATTATTAAATAGCGGGCTCAGGTTCGCGCCGTCCAATATAGTCTCCTCCACAAGATGTATAAATATGCACAAGACTCGAGACATTAAATCAAGCTAAATATATGTCCTATGTCCTGTCGGTAACATACAAGGAGACTAAATGCGGCTCGCGGAGAGGAGAGCCTACAGATATATATAAAAAATAGCAAAGTATTCTCACCCGGTACAAGCCTTCTCTTTCGTCTCTGAATGCAGCTGCCTGAAATGCACACCATCCGATGTGACCTCCGCGGCTGTGTTTATAAACACACGCGGTACTAGAGACAGAAACAAGACTGTGTATGTGCCCTTTGGCCTATAGAGACTAAAAAAGGACTAAAGTACGGTCTCGCCACAAAGAAAACCTACAAATGTATAAATGTATGTTAACAAATGTAGCATGAATGAATGTGCCAACAATATTACCTACTCAGGCTATATTTAAATAACTGGCGTAAAAAAACGCTGTTGAGTGTTGTATTCAACATTGTACGCGGAATAGCACCCTAATCAAATAGGGACTATATACGTCAATTTTAAGTCCCATAAATGCTCAAAAGGGACTTAATTTCTAAAATACAGGGGCCAAGGCATAAGTTGCCAAAATGGATGTGTTAAACAATCATCAGCGGACCTGGGTGAGGATCCACTTGCAGTGATCTAGTAAAAAAGTATGTTATATGTGTGTGTAGCATGTTAAGGTATACAATGGAGCCATTCCTCTTGGCGATTAAGTCCTGTCTCATAACTATTAGTGTTATACATCCACCATTGTTCCCTTTGCGCCAAGCGGGATGCTATGTTGTTAACATCAGTGCCATAGACTTTTTCCAAAACGCACCATTTCAAGTTGTTCAGATCATGATTGTTTTCGACAAAATGAGACACTAAGGGAGCAGACACAATTTTGTTTCGAATTTTAGATTTATGTTCGCCAATTCTAGTTTTAATAGGCCTAGATGTTCTACCAATGTACGTTAAGGCACAGGGACAGATAATTACATAAATCACGTTTTTGGTGTTACACGTGGTATGATGATTAAGGTTCCAATTTTTACCATTAATCCCTACAAAGGATCCAGTGATTGTAGAAGCACATTGGTTGCAAAAACCACATGGAAAGTGTCCTCGGATGGATTTGCCACCCCACAATCCTGTCACCGTATTCAATTTAGGTCCAGTACTCGACCTGTCGGCTTTAGTGAGCCAACTTTTGAGGTTCTTGCCTTTCTTGAATGCAAAAATAGGTTTTGCAAGTCCTGGATTATTTAGTTGAAGCAGATGCCAATGTTTCATAATGCTTTGTTTGATCTTGTGATGAAAGGTGTTGAAAGTCATAGCGCAAACTAGCCGCTCCTTAGTAATATCTTCCCGGGGATGTTTCTCGAGGAGAATATCTCGATGCTGGGATCTGGCTCTTTTGCGAGCTTGACGAAGTAGGTATTTAGGGTAGCCTCGCTGATGCAGTCTATCTTCAATAATGTTCGCCTGAGTCTTATAGTCTTCCAATTTAGTACAGGTTCGTCTAGCCCTGAGAAACTGACTATAAGGAATGCTCTTGCGCAATGATTCAGGATGAAAACTGTCGAATCTTAAAATAGTATTCCGATCAGTTTCTTTTCGGTACAGGTCAACAGTAATGCAGCCCTCAAAGTTCTTGATTAACAAATCCAAGAATGGCAAAGAGGTGCTATTGGCTGTCATAGTAAATTTGAGGTTCGTATCCATCGCATTTAGCCATGGAAGAAATACAAGGTGATCTGCCTTTGTTTTGTCCCAGATTATAATTATGTCATCAATATAACGTTTATACAATTTAATGGCATCTCTGTAGGGATTAATGTCTGACAAGATACACCTGTTTTCAAAATTACACATAAAAAGTGTGGCGTAATTGGGGGCAAATGCTGCCCCCATCGCTGTTCCCTTCACTTGTAGATAATAAGAAGACTTGAAACGAAAATAATTGCGTGAAAGAGCTATCTCAAGTAAATCTATTAGTATTTCAGTGGGAACTACTTGAATGCCTGGCCGTGAGTCCAAAAAGTCTTTCATTATTTTTAAAGATTCCATTTGTGGTATATTGGAGTATAATGACTCCACATCTAAGGTCATAAGTATGTCGGAATCATGATTGAAAGGAAAACCCTCAAGATGTTCAATGGCATCAGTGGTATCAGCCAGGTATGTTTCAGTAGAGGCCGCCAATGGCTTCAGGAAATAATCTAAAAATTGACCAATGGGTTCTAATATAGATCCACATAATGACACAATAGGGCGTCCTGGCGGATTGAGGAGGTCCTTGTGTATTTTGGGAAGTACATATATGAGCGGAGTCCTAGTTCCCTTAATAGTAAGGAAACGAAATTCCTTATCATTAATGGCTCCACTTTCTAGTGCTCGTTGAGCAATCGCTGCAATTTGAGCTCTGATGCTTTCCGTAGGGTCACTCGGAAGTTTCCTGTATATAGCTGAATTGTCAAGCTGGCGCAAAATTTCATTGTCATATTGATGAGAGTCCATGACAACAATTCCACCTCCCTTGTCTGCCTGCTTTATGATTATCGAGGTGTCTGACTTAAGTTCCTGAAGGCTGGCCCAATCCTGTCTACCAAAATTGAAGCAGGAACCCCTGCTATAATTGTTAGATGTATTATAGCAGGAGTTAAAGTCTTTGAGGACCGCCTTTTCAAATACCGCTGTCTCGTCAGAAACCATTTGTAAGGTCGGAGTGAAGGTAGATTTACATTTTAAAGTAGTATGAAGGCCATCGTCACCATTATCATGGGCTTGATTCCCAAAGAAGTCACGCAAACGTATTTTGCGAAATAAACCACGTAATTCAATCTCTACCTCCATTTTGGAGGGGTTTCTCATAGGAACAAACGAGAAACCCTTCTCCAAAATTCGAGTCTCATGTTCACTAAGTTGTCTCTTAGAAATGTTGTATACTGCCGATGGTAGGGCTACCTGCGGTATGACCTTCTCCTGGTTTCGAAATAATTTTGTAACGGGGGGGCCCCTTGATCGGGGGGCGGAAAAGGGAGGTTAGGTGGAGGAAAGGGAGTCTGTGGGCCTTGGGGAACAAAATTAGCTGGACGGTTATAATTTTGATACTGCCAATATGGACGTCCTCGGCCTCGATTATAACCTCTGTTCCAATTCCTACCCCTATCCCTATTACCTCGAGAGTTTCTAGTAGGATATGATCCACTGCCATCGGATGATGTATCCGAAAAAGTAACTTTCTTTTGAAAGGGAGTAGTGCCCTGTTGAGGATTATTGGGATCTCTCCAATGTCCTGGGCCCTGGTAGTCTGCGGACAAATAAGGATAGGCCGCCTCCTTGGAAAAGGCTAGGATATCCTTTTTTAGTTTGTCCATCTTTTTGTTAGTAGTAATTTTAACAAAATCCTTGGTATGTTTTTCTATAAGCTCTAATTTCTCCTTTATGTTAATGATGGTGGTATCCAAGGCAAATGCTGTCTCTGCCTTATCTATTTCATCCCCAATGATGGAACTTTTCTTGAGGGCAGTATTTATTGTTAACAACATCCAGTCCCGACTGCATTTAGTTGCGACTCCTGAGAATAGTGTTTTATATTCTTCATCGTCTATGAATAAGCATGGCTCATTTCTAACCAAAAGACCCTGGGGAATAATATTCTTTTTTAAATATTCTGTCAACAAGTGACTATGCATTTCTGTTCGAAATGTTTTCTTTTTCAATTTAATAATGCTGTCACTAGTGATCGAAGAACCATCATTGGGGCCCATAGTCCCCTCAATGTTGTCAAAAAATGATGGAACGTTAATGGCATCTGCCAACTGTTCTTCACTGAACGAGACCACATCAGTGGCTGCCATAGTCAGAGAATAATGATAAAGCAGAATTAGTCTGCACTAAACTTTTGGAGAGATCCCAATAATCCTCAACAGGGCACTACTCCCTTTCAAAAGAAAGTTACTTTTTCGGATACATCATCCGATGGCAGTGGATCATATCCTACTAGAAACTCTCGAGGTAATAGGGATAGGGGTAGGAATTGGAACTGAGGTTATAATCGAGGCCGAGGAAGTCCATATTGGCAGTATCAAAATTATAACCGTCCAGCTAATTTTGTTCCCCAAGGCCCACATACTCCCTTTCCTCCACCTAACCTCCCTTTTCCGCCCCCCGATCAAGGGGCCCCCCCGTTACAAAATTATTTCGAAACCAGGAGAAGGTCATACCGCAGGTAGCCCTACCATCGGCAGTATACAACATTTCTAAGAGACAACTTAGTGAACATGAGACTCGAATTTTGGAGAAGGGTTTCTCGTTTGTTCCTATGAGAAACCCCTCCAAAATGGAGGTAGAGATTGAATTATGTGGTTTATTTCGCAAAATACGTTTGCGTGACTTCTTTGGGAATCAAGCCCATGATAATGGTGACGATGGCCTTCATACTACTTTAAAATGTAAATCTACCTTCACTCCGACCTTACAAATGGTTTCTGACGAGACAGCGGTATTTGAAAAGGCGGTCCTCAAAGACTTTAACTCCTGCTATAATACATCTAACAATTATAGCAGGGGTTCCTGCTTCAATTTTGGTAGACAGGATTGGGCCAGCCTTCAGGAACTTAAGTCAGACACCTCGATAATCATAAAGCAGGCAGACAAGGGAGGTGGAATTGTTGTCATGGACTCTCATCAATATGACAATGAAATTTTGCGCCAGCTTGACAATTCAGCTATATACAGGAAACTTCCGAGTGACCCTACGGAAAGCATCAGAGCTCAAATTGCAGCGATTGCTCAACGAGCACTAGAAAGTGGAGCCATTAATGATAAGGAATTTCGTTTCCTTACTATTAAGGGAACTAGGACTCCGCTCATATATGTACTTCCCAAAATACACAAGGACCTCCTCAATCCGCCAGGACGCCCTATTGTGTCATTATGTGGATCTATATTAGAACCCATTGGTCAATTTTTAGATTATTTCCTGAAGCCATTGGCGGCCTCTACTGAAACATACCTGGCTGATACCACTGATGCCATTAAACATCTTGAGGGTTTTCCTTTCAATCATGATTCCGACATACTTATGACCTTAGATGTGGAGTCATTATACTCCAATATACCACAAATGGAATCTTTAAAAATAATGAAAGACTTTTTGGACTCACGGCCAGGCATTCAAGTAGTTCCCACTGAAATACTAATAGATTTACTTGAGATAGCTCTTTCACGCAATTATTTTCGTTTCAAGTCTTCTTATTATCTACAAGTGAAGGGAACAGCGATGGGGGCAGCATTTGCCCCCAATTACGCCACACTTTTTATGTGTAATTTTGAAAACAGGTGTATCTTGTCAGACATTAATCCCTACAGAGATGCCATTAAATTGTATAAACGTTATATTGATGACATAATTATAATCTGGGACAAAACAAAGGCAGATCACCTTGTATTTCTTCCATGGCTAAATGCGATGGATACGAACCTCAAATTTACTATGACAGCCAATAGCACCTCTTTGCCATTCTTGGATTTGTTAATCAAGAACTTTGAGGGCTGCATTACTGTTGACCTGTACCGAAAAGAAACTGATCGGAATACTATTTTAAGATTCGACAGTTTTCATCCTGAATCATTGCGCAAGAGCATTCCTTATAGTCAGTTTCTCAGGGCTAGACGAAACTGTACTAAATTGGAAGACTATAAGACTCAGGCGAACATTATTGAAGATAGACTGCATCAGCGAGGCTACCCTAAATACCTACTTCGTCAAGCTCGCAAAAGAGCCAGATCCCAGCATCGAGATATTCTCCTCGAGAAACATCCCCGGGAAGATATTACTAAGGAGCGGCTAGTTTGCGCTATGACTTTCAACACCTTTCATCACAAGATCAAACAAAGCATTATGAAACATTGGCATCTGCTTCAACTGAATAATCCAGGACTTGCAAAACCTATTTTTGCATTCAAGAAAGGCAAGAACCTCAAAAGTTGGCTCACTAAAGCCGACAGGTCGAGTACTGGACCTAAATTGAATACGGTGACAGGATTGTGGGGTGGCAAATCCATCCGAGGACACTTTCCATGTGGTTTCTGCAACCAATGTGCTTCTACAATCACTGGATCCTTTGTAGGGATTAATGGTAAAAATTGGAACCTTAATCATCATACCACGTGTAACACCAAAAACGTGATTTATGTAATTATCTGTCCCTGTGCCTTAACGTACATTGGTAGAACATCTAGGCCTATTAAAACTAGAATTGGCGAACATAAATCTAAAATTCGAAACAAAATTGTGTCTGCTCCCTTAGTGTCTCATTTTGTCGAAAACAATCATGATCTGAACAACTTGAAATGGTGCGTTTTGGAAAAAGTCTATGGCACTGATGTTAACAACATAGCATCCCGCTTGGCGCAAAGGGAACAATGGTGGATGTATAACACTAATAGTTATGAGACAGGACTTAATCGCCAAGAGGAATGGCTCCATTGTATACCTTAACATGCTACACACACATATAACAAACTTTTTTACTAGATCACTGCAAGTGGATCCTCACCCAGGTCCGCTGATGATTGTTTAACACATCCATTTTGGCAACTTATGCCTTGGCCCCTGTATTTTAGAAATTAAGTCCCTTTTGAGCATTTATGGGACTTAAAATTGACGTATATAGTCCCTATTTGATTAGGGTGCTATTCCGCGTACAATGTTGAATACAACACTCAACAGCGTTTTTTTACGCCAGTTATTTAAATATAGCCTGAGTAGGTAATATTGTTGGCACATTCATTCATGCTACATTTGTTAACATACATTTATACATTTGTAGGTTTTCTTTGTGGCGAGACCGTACTTTAGTCCTTTTTTAGTCTCTATAGGCCAAAGGGCACATACACAGTCTTGTTTCTGTCTCTAGTACCGCGTGTGTTTATAAACACAGCCGCGGAGGTCACATCGGATGGTGTGCATTTCAGGCAGCTGCATTCAGAGACGAAAGAGAAGGCTTGTACCGGGTGAGAATACTTTGCTATTTTTTATATATATCTGTAGGCTCTCCTCTCTGCGAGCCGCATTTAGTCTCCTTGTATGTTACCGACAGGACATAGGACATATATTTAGCTTGATTTAATGTCTCGAGTCTTGTGCATATTTATACATCTTGTGGAGGAGACTATATTGGACGGCGCGAACCTGAGCCCGCTATTTAATAATCTAGATAAAAGACTTTCCTAGATTAGAACTTTGACACTATTACAGTGGTTTGAAACGGGTGCACTAGAGGTCCAGAATTGTCAGTTTCAACATGACAAACTAGGACAGGCTTGTGCAAGTGGCATTTGTCTGATCCAAGCATTAGGTCATCCTCCCACCCTGTCTGAATCCATTTAATTTGATGCAGTTTACTTTTTCAACTCAAAACGCTTCTTTAACTGCTGCACCTAATGGCTTACAACCTTTAATATGCAAACCTTGTTCTATACCTTTTTCTTAGGGTTTTTTCACCTACGGGTTAGCATTTGTTGGCCTCTCCTTCCAACTTGATCCCACACCGTCGAAGACTCGAAGATTTGGAATATTCCCTATCCTTATCTATTATAGAGTCGATTGCGGATACGATTAGAGGCTAAAACATTCTACAATTTAAGGTTGGTAATAGAAGGGGTAACATATTGATCTGCTCTCTGTGGAGACAGGGGACACTGTGTTTTAGCAATCGAAGCCTGAGATAATCCAGTGATATCTCGTTTAGCTTCTTATTTTTGTCTTTTGTAGATGTAAATTTACTTGCATCACCAGTCCTGTTTGGGTGGCGGATCGAAACAAACACATTTTTCGGCACCACTTCTGGACCAACTTAGGTGAATATATATATATATCCCCAGGTTTTATTTCCATGGCTAGAGGCATCGAAAATTAGGAGGCTCACTCATTATACTCTGTATTTTAACAAAGTTTTTTTCTGTTTTTTCTATTTTGTCTGTTTTAACGTGTTTCATTAAGGGTCAATGTCTCCCACAGACTTTCAGATCTACAATCAAGCTCTTATGAATTGTACAAAGTTTTACCTGCAAGAACTACTGAATGATAGACAAAAAATTTAAGCATTAGTTCGTTCCAGGTTTTTATTTGCAATATTTAGTGCGCCCTGAGGAAGGCGACTACTGACTCGCTCAATGGAGCCAGATAGGTTGAATTCGCCGAAACTGTTATGATATTTTAAGATCATGTATGCACAGTAGGCACGTAGCACTTTTTTGCATTTAGTACTTTATTTCTTTGTTAACAACTTGGCACTTAGCACTTGGTTGCACTTAGCACTTTATTCAATTGTTAACTATTTGCCCTCTCCATAGCACTTTGACTATTTGGATGAAATTTAAAATGAGACAGCGATGCTTTACCTCGAGTAATATGAGGTTACGAATTGTGGCAACTAAACTGCTATTGAATGGCTTGAGGCATTAGATTTGACAAGTATTTTATAATCAATTCATCGATTTTATTGTTGATTTGATGTTTATATATTATGCAATTTTATAATGGTAATAAATTACTAATTAAAAATGATAATGTGACTATTTATGACTGGGCTCTCCTTTTCTTCCTCGCCTCTATTTCCATAATTGAGTACTCAAATTAATACAGTACTCCTCCATGTGAACTCCCTTTTTCCCTCCGGGATCTTTTTTTGTAATTTTGTTGTTCCCCAGTTCCATGGTATAGGGGTTACCCATCCGTTGTGATATATCTCCTGGTACAGTAGGCCAATTATTTGACCACCTCTCCAAATTAATTGACTCACTCTCTCCTGATCACCATCTCATTGTCCTAGACAACTTTAATCTTTCCTCTCACTCCATAGTCACAACCACTGGCTTCAACTCCCTTTACCATCATTACTCTTTCTCTACCATCCACTACCTGCCCACCCACGCTAACCGGGATTCCCTCAACCTTCTTCTCATCTCTACTCTCAGCCACCAAAATATCTACTGCCCCCCCTCCATCTGACCACTCGCTAGTCTTTACCTCTATCCTCCACTCTCCTCCTCCTCCCTCATGCCATTCTCTATAACTATTACTAAGCTCAGGTTTCCCAGATCTGAACTCCCCATCTACTTCTCTGACCTACAACACCAGCTTTGCTCATATGCTGAACTCACCTTCCCAACCCCCAAAGAAGCCTTCTCAAATTTCAGCACTGTTCTTCTGGCCCCCCTTTGCGCTCATTTTATTCTATCCATTTTCAGTCCTAAATCCTCCTCGCCACCACCATGGATCACACCTCTCAACAGCACCCTGAAAACAGCCATGCGAAAAAGCTTTGCACCTGACAAAAATCTATATTTACTCCTGATCTCCATATCTACCTCTCTGCTCTTTCAAACTACCCCTCGGCTCTTGGCGCTGACAAACATTAATTCTACTGCTCTCTCATTTCCAATCCTCCCAACCTAGACACCTCAAAAAATCTCTAAATTCTATCTAGTTCTCCCTAAATTCTCCTCCATCTCTTCTACTCTCTCTGCTAATGATCCCGATGTCTACTTTGCTTCTAACATATCTACCATTAGAGATATCCTCAAAAATGACCTCCTATCCCCCCTCCTGCCCACCACACTCCACCACCCCTACCCTCCACTCTCACTACAATGCCCACCTTTGACCCCAATGACACTGAAGAAATATATGCCCTTCTCCTTGCAGTGAATCCTTTTTGTGCCGCCACTGACCCTCCCTCCCCTCAACTGGTGAAACTTGTAAAACCCCCTGATTTCCTGTACCTTACGGCCCTTTTCAATGCCTACCTTGACACAGCCACTTTCCCTTCATTTTACAAATTGCCCACTGTCATCCCCATTCTAAAGAACCCCATCCTTGTCCCTAACCAGACTGTCAATGTTCATCCTGTCTACCTTCTTCCTCAATACTCCAAAATCCAGGAAACAATTGTATTTAACTGATTCTTCTCATTTCTGGATATGCAAATCTTTCGGGACCCACGGCAATCTGGCTTCACTCTACTAAAACAACCTTGCTCAAAATAAACAACTTAATTTCCTCCTCTCGTCATGCCAACCCGTCTTCTATCCTCATAGTTCTTGACCTCTCCATGCCGTTTGATACTGTCAACCTGTTAAGAAAGGGAAAGGAGGATCTGTAACCTGCGCCAGAGTGGTTTCGAGTTTAGGGAAATGGAGGCTGTGACATGGGACTACATAACTCAGCCATCTGAGGGCTAAAGTCGAGTGCAGCTCAACATTGATAAGCAGTTGGTGTGCTTCAGCTGGTGCTTGTGATTGCACCTGTAAGCATGCACACCATGCTATCAGTCAGCACAAGGATTTTGCAACCTTAGAACCCTGGGCTGGCGATCTTCATCCAGACCACAGCAGAGGACTTAAGCCGTGGCGGTGTGCATTCAGGCTGCTCTGGTGATTGTGCACTCTCACTTGAATAAACAGCGGGTAACACTTCTTTTGTTCCTGAGACGCAGCAGTGACTGCAGAGCACAAAACCCGAGTTGGGTGATCAGCAGGAGTTAGTGGTATGGCCTCCAGCTGTTCAACACCAGTTCATCCATGCCCCAGAACTCACGCATGGGTTGGGAGGCCTCAGTTAAGGGGCATTTCACACCCGGTGCACGTTATAAATTCTGAATGTAACAGGGGTTAAATTATGAGCACCTTGTTCTGATTTCTTTTTAAGCAAAGGCTTAATGTTTGGAATGTTAGTAAATGTGGACCATACAAGGAGTTTGGAAATTACAGTGCTACTAGGGTGGGGGCATGTAGGATGTATTTGGCAACAGAGGGGAATGTGGGGTGCAAGTGTTTGGGAAATTAGCAGGACATTGATGGAACAGCAGTGAAAAAAGGTAGTCATGTGAATTTGGCTCAAAGCAGAGCATGTTGGTCAAGATCAAATGAATCACTGTAGAATGCAAGGACATGCATCTGGTGGCTAGGTATCAGGAAGGTCTGGAAGTGAGAGAGGCAACAGGGCAAAAGTGTGAGACAGGTTTTCAATGTAATTTCATGTCTGTATTCTTTGCATTTACCTTACTTTTCCCCCTGCATATCCATTTACTGCTCCTAACCCTCTTTCTGGATACCCTAACTCCACCATAACTATCCAGAACCTCTACCTAACCCTCTTCCCCCCCATTGATTGCCTGGAGGTGGCCTGTGTATTCAAGGTAGGTATCTCTTGTCAAACAAGGTGGGAGGGTTGTGTGCATGCGGATTCCCTGGTTCTATTGAGAGTGTGGATACGCAGGTCAGACAAAACCATTCTGACATTCTAGCCAAACTGTCTCTCCTTGGCTTCAAAGATAAAGCCCTTGATTGGATATCCTCCTTCCTTGCCCCTAGTCACTTCCAAGTGTCCTGAAATAAACTTTCCTCCACAGGCACCCCTTTCACTATTGGAGTTCACCAAGGGTCAGTCCTAGGTCTTCTCTTCAATCTCATTACCTCTGTTCTCGGTGCCCTCAACTCCTCCTATGGCTTCAAATATCAGCTTTTTGCTGATGACATCCAAATATTCTTAGCTTTTCTCTACCTATCTGACAAACTAAGAGACAGCATCTCTCACGGTCTCAATGCCATACAATATTGAATGGCATCTTAACTCCCCTTCTACTCGCAACCTTGGTGTTGTATTTCACCCACCTCATAAGGTTTTGCTCTTTATCTTGAAATTTGCTATGGCTGCCAGACTAAACCTCCTAAATATCAGCAAAATACACCATCTCCGTCCTTTCAACACTGCCAAACACATAATAACCACACTAGTCGTCTCTAAAAACAGATTACTATGCTAGACTACTTTATGGCATTCCCAACTATGCTTTCTCACCTCTAGACAAAGTCCTAAACTTTGCTGTCCATACACTTTTCAACCTTCCTCGAGTCACCTTTACCTACTCATCCCATCACCAAATTTGTTAGAGAAACTTAGAGCTAAAAAAAAGGTTCTTCTCATCCTCTTCAAAACGATGAATGACTGTGCCCCTCCTTACCTAACTGGCCAACTCTCCACCTACTCTCCCCCACACACTTTAAGATCATCTTCAGCACGCCTCCTGGCTACCACTCCTTCTCTCCCCTGTGCTATTTTGCACTTCCGATCTCTCTATCTCTTGTCCCCTCCCACTACTCACGAATGGACTGCCTCTGCTGCTCCACTCAATTCACTCTCTACCACTATTTAAATCCAACCTTAAAGTCTTCCTATTGTCAGAAGAGAAATCGTTCTAACAACTCTTCACCTATTCTGCCTCTCTCCTGACGTATCTATGCAATTCCCACTCTACATTCCCTGTCCCTTAAACCTCATAACGTTGCACTTTGTCCACTCTCCCTTAACTGAATCTTATGTATTGTATGGAAACAGAAGGAGGGTACTGACCCACAGGTGGAATGGTATTGGCTATAGACTTGTATTCAGTCCAGAAATAAAGAGAAAACCCTAAGTGTCCCTAACTTCTAAGAGGGGTTTCTCTACCTCAACTAAACACTAAAGATTCTGGCATAATGTCCATGAAATCCATTACTAGCCTTCTCGGCTGGTATTTGCCCCAGCTCCCTGCTTGAGCCGTTTTCTGGGTTCCCTCCTCCCCGCTGGTTCCATGTAATGTTACCTAAATGTATTTCAACAAATGAAATATTACAGAAAAAAACAACTATCCATTTCTTTTTTAAATTGGGCCTCCCAAACACCCCATTTCTCCATGCTTGTAACCCCCCTGAACCACCCCCACACCTTTAAACCCTTTACCCTCACCCCTATATATTTATTGTTTGGTATTTTTTTGGTAAAATTTAATTTGTTATTTACATTTCGGCAACATCACTGGATACCCTCCCCGCCCTCATCCCAGCCCACCTGACCAGTGATTGGTTCATCCAGGCTCCATTGAACCTTGTGTTAATTACTGGATACCGAGGAGTGGCCTGCTTTCTATGCTGTGCCTGTCCTACTGGTAAGGGGTGGAGTTTCTGCTCTTTGTGCCAGGATTCTTAATTTAAAATATTCCATTAGTAGCCTTCTCTGCTTTTCTTGGCCCCGGCTCCCTGCCTAAGCCCTTTTCGAAGTTCCCTCCTGCCTGCCCTCCTTAAGTCAAGACAATAGGGTAGCACCCTGCCCATGCAGCCTCCCTGCGGCCAAGGGGTCTGAGGCAAAGGGCAGCTCCCACTGTTGAAGCTCCAGAGGGTGTTTGCCGGTGCAGGGGGAACTGCCATTACTGCTCCCTATTTAACTGTCCCTCGTCTATACATATTGTACGCATAGACTATATGTATTTTCTATACGTATCGTATCGTCTATACGTATTGTATGTATTGGCATCCCTTAAAGGGATGGCACAGGTAGTGCATCTCACCCATGCAGTAGTTGGTATCAGTGAGAAGGGATACAGTGAGTAAGGAAGAATGCACAGTGACTGCAGTGCAAGCGGCAACTGCTATGGTGGATATATGATATGACATGGCATTTATAACGTGCCTATACACAGGCAAGGGAGGGGTAACAGAGGGAAGACAGACAACGATCCTACTAGGCCAGGTGTCATTCAGATCGCGCAAGTGCATGGGAAGGGGGAGGGGGGAAAGTGCAGTACATGGGATAAAAGAATAATAAACAATAAGTAAAGTACCGCCGGCCGGTGGCAAGTGCAAAGGTAAGTGCAGGCATCAGGTGTCAAGTGCTGGTAGTGGGACTGTAGAGATACAGAAAACAGTCCTCAATGTGGGGGTTGCCAGGAAGGCAGTGCAGGTGTGCGACTGGCGGGGGTGGGGACCAGGGCCCGAGATCAAAGGGTGACCAGGTAACCAGTGCAGTTTCAGTTTCAGCCAGGAGGTCAGCAGGAGAGAGGAGTAGAAAAAGCAGAAGCAAAGAGAAAGGTTTTGAGGTGCTTCCGGAACCGGAGATGATACTCCTCAAGTTTCAGGGAGGCAGGGAGGCTGTTCCAGAGGGAGGCCGCAGCTGAGGAGAGAGATCTAACACCAACTCGTTGCTTGGAGAAGCGGCTGACCCTGAGGGAGTTGGAGGCGGATGAGCAAAGAGCTTTGAGAAGGAAGATATTTAGGAAGAGAGAGCTGAAGGTATTGAGGCCATAGGCCCCAGAAGGCCTTGTGGACAATGCAGAGGGTTTTGAACCTAATCGTCGCAGCCACTGGGAGCCAGTGCAGGGATTTCAGAGATACAATCGCTGGGCTTAAGGCCAGGGACAAGTCTTGCAGTCCTGTTCTGGATTGGTTGCAGAGGGCAGAGAGTAGAAGCAGGCGGATTTAGAAAGAGGCTGTTGCAACAGTCCAGAATACCTCTGAGGAGGTGCAGCTGGTAGTGTGACTTCTTAGAGACGTCAGAGATGTGAGGAGAGAAGGAGAGTGTGGAGTCGAATATGACCCCGAGGTTTTTAGCCTCACAGGTGGGAGCAGTAAGAAAGTGAGGCCGGCCAGAGAGTGACAGGAAAGGAGGGAGCAGGTGTTCCGATGAGGAGAATCTCGGTCTTACTGGCATTAAGGCAGAGATCATTGGCGGCACACCACTCCTGGATGGCAGACAGGCAATCAGAGATGAGAGAGGGAGAGGAGGTGGCTGAAGAAAGCCTGAAAATTAGCTGAGTGTTGTCCGCATAGCACTGGAAGTTGGGGCAGAGCGCAGCAATGCAGTGGGCAAGAAGTGCCAGGTATTAGTTGAACAGCCAGGGAGAGGTTAGACCCCTGGTCCACAGGTAGAGATAGAGATGGAGGGGAGGAAGGACCCAAGTTGAACCTGAGAGGGTCGATCAGAGAGGAAAGAAGTCAGCCACGCCAGGGCCTGACTGGTGATACCCAGGTTATCAGGGAGACGGTTGAGAAGGATGGCATAGTTGACCATGTCAAAGGCAGAAGAGTGATCAAGTAGGATGAGGACACAAGGGGTGTCGGCATCAAGGTTGGAGAGCAGGTCTTCACGGATGTTCAGGAGAACAGTTCCCATGCTTCTGGCAGCTCTGAAGACAGACTGATGATCATGGAGACAGATTCAGTGTGAAGATTGATCTGGGAAATGCGCAGTGTTAGGCGGAAACCTGTGCAGTTCCCTCTGGGACCACTGCAAAAGAATTAGGACTACAGGTGTTTGGTGGTGAACCCACTTGGTAGCAGTCTGTACCACACAGATTCACTTGGTAGCTGTGGCTGAGCAGTCAGACTTCCCTCAAGAAGAGTTGAGCAGTATGTGGAGTATACAAAATAGGGCAATTCTTCCCAGCAAGACAAGCAAACACGCAACGAGGCTTAGTGTAAAGATATTAAGGTATTTATTTATAACGAAACGTCTATTAAAAACACTATGGCACTTTCACGGCAAACAAATCAAACACAATTACTCTATGAAGAAGAAACGATCAATCCCCCTAGCAATATTTCGACAAGTCTAGGTTCTACCGGCACCACTTATTTACAGACAGAGGTGTATACCTCAACCTAGATGGCACTCTAATATTAGTTAGGACGGGAGAGAAAAAGATAGGCAGGTTACGAAATCAACACAGTTCAATACTTCACGGGTAAAATGTACGGTAAGAAGGCAAGAACCACAATAGATCATAAAGTTCAGAGGCCAAGCCCACTCGGAGAGAGGCAAGGCGATATGTCCCAAAAAGTCTCTAGTGGAGATGTATTCAAGTCTTTGTAGCAAATTGTTATCGGCAGATTGAACCAGTTCAGAACTATAAATGAGAAAAGCTTGGAGGCGACCCAACGGAAAGGAGAGGATTAAGACACCTCACTCGAACCGATCGAAAGGGAAGCCAGGCGGACACGGTACCTTGTTGTGGAGGGCAGCTCCGGCGGGGGCAGGTGTTCCTGGTGGTGGAGGCACGTCGGGTGTTTGCCAAGAGTAGAGATGTTCTAGTCGTCGAAGAAAAGTGAAGTCCGGTGCACCACCAGGGAAGAGACCAGCCGCGGAGTGCTCCGTCACAAGGCACCGCCTTTTGGTCGCGGTACAGGGGTAGTGGCTATCCGGTTGCCGAGGTGCGCTGCACGGGCAATTCGACCACTGCGTCCTGAGGCAAATAAAAAGCAAAGGGGACTGGTTGTTCCCACCAGTCAGGGGAAGAGACTCTCCGGCAGGGAGATCTCCTCTGTCGTCGGGAAGTGGTGAGTCGGCTCAGCAGGGCTCCACCGGAGGTGTCGTCGTTGCAGGTCGGCTCAGCGTTACCCTCGTCGGATTATTAGGTCCTGTGGCGACTTCTGAAGATCCAGTCCCAAAAGCCCTGCTTTTATGCAGAAAACCCCCATTCATTCAGCCTAGCTGTCAATCAACACATGCTAAGTGGTGAGCGGGGAGGCTCACCACTTGGGCCAATCACTTCAGAGTGCGGCCGGAGTTGGCAAGGCAACTCGGTCCAGGGTGCCTAAACCCCCTCCCACACCCCTGTGGTAACCCAGACAGAATGGCACCACTTTGGAGGGTCTCTGTACAGAGCCCGCCAAAAGTGGAACAAAGGGCTCAACCTTTGGTTTAGGAGTCACAGAGACGAACACAGACGCCATTTTTCAAACCGAGTTCTGGCAGAAAATACCATCCGATAACTTATTTAAGATAAGTAGACCGGTGGTACGTTAGAGATTAACGAGAAAAAGTATCAATCTCCAACAATGGGACGAATCCCATAGGGTTAGGTTCGGGGTCGAACATAACAAGTAGTTTCCACTGCCACCAGCCAAAACTCGACGAGGGGGGACGGGACAGTGCCCCCTCGAGTAACAGATCCAGGAGTAATCGAATTACCCCTACTAGTACGCCCACAATAAGATGATTTGTACTAGTTCTGTTAGTAAATTTAGGTCAAGTAAAGCCAATGGTGACTTTACATGCCCGGGGAGACAGTAGTCAGTCCCCGGGTATGGAGTCTATGGTGGGGGTCCGCTAGGACGCCCCAGTGCTACGGCACATAGGGTGCGGTGTAACACACATAGAAAAACATATGAGACCCTATGGAGTAAAAGACCCCGTAGCCCATAGAACACATTGACATTCAAAGGAATTACACACATACATGTCCAAGAGTGGGAGGAAAAGAGTCTCACTCTTGGCAGGATGGAAAAAAACAAACTCCCGAAATCCAGCAAAGCTGCTGGGGGACTCACTAGGTTAGGAAATTCAGCCTAAACAGAGAATTCTCCCTAACACTCGCCCCTCCCCCCAGACTAAGGGACAGGAGGATTTAATCCACTCCTGGATAAATCTCATACCTCTAGTCGATGACATACATCCTAGAGAGACCATCAGCATTTTGGTGGTGACATCCTGACCTGTGCTCAATGGTGAAATCAAACCCTTGCAGGCAGATCGACCATCTCAATAGTTTTGGGTTTTCCCCTTTCATTTGCATTAACCATCTCAAGGGTTGGTGGTCAGTCTGAATGACAAAAGTAGAACCATACAAGTACGGCCTAAACTTCTTCAGAGCCCACACGATAGCAAAGCACTCTCTTTCGATTGTTGCCCACCTTGTTTCAGGATCCTTCAGCTTGCGGCTGATGAAGCAAACGGGGTGCTCCCTACCTTTCCCATCCAGTTGACTGAGTACGGCACCTATTCCTACATTTGAAGCATCTGTCTGCACAATGAAGTGTTGGCGGTAATCAGGAGCTCTGAGTACTGGGGCTTGGCAAAGAGCCTTTTTCAGGTTTTCAAAAGCCTGATTGCACTCCTCGTTCCATCTAACCTTCTTAGGAAATTTGGGCGAGGAGATGACATTCAGTGGAGAAGCTATGGTCCCATAGTTCTCTATGAAATTCCTGTAATACCCAGTGAGGCCTAGGAAGGCTCTCACCTGGGTTTGAGTAGTCGGTGTTGTCCAATTTTGCACAGCTTCAATTTTACTGAGCAAAGGCCTTATTTCTCCACCGCCTACCTCATGCCCAAGATAGACTACCTTACTCTGTCCAATTTGGCATTTGCTCGCCTTTATGGTCAGATTGGCTCGTCAAAGAGCCTGCAAAACATCTCTCAGGTGGGTTACATGTTCTTCCCAGGAATTGCTGAACACTGCGATGTCATCCAAGTATGCCATGCAGAAGTCCTCCATCCCATTCTGAACCTGGTTTACCATCCGTTGAAACGTAGCAGGTTCATTCTTCAATCCGAAAGGCATTACCTTAAACTGGTATAAGCCAACGGGGGTAGAAAATGCAGTTTACTCCTTGGCATGGTCTGTCAGGGCTATTTGCCAATAGCCTGACGTCAAGTCAAATGTGCTGAGGAACTTGGCGGCGCCAAGTTTATCCACCAACTCATCTGTTCTTGGCAAAGGGTGGGCATCAGTCTTGGTGACTGCATTAAGAGCTCTATAATCCACGCAGAATCTAAGTTCTTTAGATCCGGCCTTTGGTACTAACACAACTGGGCTAGACCATGGACTAGTAGAGGGCTCTATTACCCCGAGATCAAGCATCTTGCTGACCTCACCTTTGATGTGGGTTTGTACGTTTTCTGACATGCGGTATCCTCTGCTTTTGACTGGCAGACAGTCACCAGTGAGTATGTCGTGCTGGCCCCAAGGGGTCAAGCCTGGTGAAAGCGAGAACAGATAGGCAAACTGATTCAACATAGATTTGCACTCTTCTTGTTGCTCGGGTGTCAGATTGGAGAAGAGATTTCCTCCTTCAATTTTTTCATCTAAAGGTAAGCCTCTGAGGAGATCCGGAAGAGCTTCACTCTCTTCTTCTTCCTCGGATGACGCTAGAAGCAACGCTCCTGCATCAGGTTGTGAGACATACGCTTTAAGTCGGTTGGTGTGAAAGACTGTCGGAGCCTCCTTGGGATTGCCCAAGTCCACCAGATAGTTAACCTCTCCGAGTTTACCCACAACTCGGAAGGGTCCCATCCACTTATCTTGCAAGGCCCTCTGCCTTGTTGGGATCATGACGAGAACGAGCTGGTCTTGAGCGAACTCAACCATGTTAGCCTTTTGATCGCGCCAGTGCTTCACCAATGCTTGTCCAGCTTTCAAGTTATCGCTTGCTTCCGTCATCATGTGTGACATTCTCCTCCGGAGACCTATCACGTAGTCAGTCACTCTGACTGGCTTGGGGGAAGGAGCACTCCCCAACTCCTCCTTAATCAGGGCCAATGGACCTCTGACCGGATGACCATAGAGTAGTTCGAAGGGCAAGTAACCTACTCCCTCCTGAGGGACTTCTCTATAAGCAAAGAGAAGGCATGGCAGTAGAAGGTCCCACTTATGCTTAAGGGGTTCCTCTAAAGCACCTATCATGCTCTTCATGGTTCGGTTGAACCGTTCTACCAACCCATTGGTTTGTGGGTGGTAAGCTGTTGAGAACTTGTAAGTAACTCCACAGGTTTTCCACATGGCTTTCATGTAGTTGGACATAAAGTTTGACCCCCTGTCAGAGATTACTTCCTTAGGAAACTCGACCCTAGTAAAAATACCAAGGAGGGCCTTAGCCACAGCCGGAGCTGTAACAGTCCTCATAGGAATTGCCTCAGAATACCTAGTAGCATGGTCTACTATAACAAGTATAAACCTGTTGCCTGAGGAGGTTGGAGGATCAAGGGGACCAACAATGTCAATCCCTACTCTCTCAAATGGGACTCCCACAACTGGGAGAGGCACTAAAGGTGCCACATTCTTGGAGCCAACCTTACCAGAGATCTGGCAGGTGTGGCAGCTCCTGCAGTGTTTTTCTACTTCGGCCCCCATCTTCGGCCAATAGAAGTAGAGAGAGAGCCTTTCCTTAGTCTTCTTGAAACTCAAGTGACCAGCCAAAGGAATCTCGTGGGCTAACTGCAAGAACTGTGGTCTGTTCTCTTGGGGTACTACAAGTCGTTTGTAGTCTCCAGGTGCAGACTCGGTCGGTTCACTGTAGAAGAGGCCATCTTTCCAGTGCAACCTGTATTTCCCAGGCTCTTGCCCTTCAGCCTGAGCTTCTGCCTGGTGGCGAAGACCTTCCAGAGTTGGACATTCTCTCTGTCCCTTACTGAAGTCTGCCCTGCGGTGTCCACCTTCTGCCAGTAAAGACTGCAGCTCAGGATGGTCAACAGGATCCAGATCTCCAATGAGTTCCTGGCCTTCCATTAGCTCTTCCTCAGAGTCTAATTCTACCACACAGGGTTGTACCTCCCTCTCAGCCTCGGCTGGAGGTGGAGTTACGGGTGTAACTTTGGACAACCGCTGGGAAGTCCGTGTTGGCTGCGCTGGAATGCTGGCTGCTGGTTTCGGGATAGAAGTCTTAGGTTTCCCTTTCGCTTCTAATTTCTTGGAGACAGCGGCCGACAATCCCAGTGGAGCAGGAGTGATTTCTTTCTTCATCATCTCCTGGAGAGTACCGCGCATGGTCCTCTCTCTTGCAGGTCTGGTTAGCTCCTGTAACCGTTTACTAGGAGGTCTGGGAGTATGCGATACAACTCCGAGAGTTTTCAAATCGTTACCCAACAGTACGCGTCCTGGTACCTCACTCTGTATGCTGACAGGTATCTTCACAGTCATGTCGTTACACTGGATGAGAACTGGTAATTGGGGAAGCATCTGCACAGGCCCTCCAGCTAACTTGGTGAGGCGTTTGGGTGCCTTAGCAACATCCTCCGCCTGAAAAAACGATTTATCCACCACAGTTATGCTGGCCCCAGTGTCCCTAATGGCAGGAGGCTCCTGACCATTCACCTGGACACTGTCCTTATAATACTCTTTAGTATTATCGGGGATAGAATTATAGACATCTAAATTCTGTTGTTCCCACAACCCCAGAGATACTAAAGAAACGCTGGCTGAGACTCCAATGGGTTTGTCAGCTAGCAGTAGAAAGTTTCCACTTGCCATTTGGACTTTCTCCTCTGGAGCGAAGGCTAAGGAGACAAGCTGGACCCCTGAAGGTTTACCCTTACATCTGGGATCTCCTTTCACGTGGTCAGTCGAGCCACAAACAAAGCATTTACCGAATGCTTTCTGGAATGGTGGCTTGTTCTGACCTCCTTCCGGTTTGGCACCAGAAGACACACTATTCTGCTGTGGTTTTCCTTGTGGCTTACCCTTCTGGTTTTCTTTGGGGCCCTCTTTGGAATGTGAGTTAATAGAATTCTCTTTTGAGTCTTTTTTAGGCTGTTTTCCCTCATCCTTTTTCTGAGTTGCCCCAGAATCCTTATGAGTAGCCCGGTTGGCAACCCATAAGTCAGCAGCCTTAGCTAGCTCCCGGGAATCCAATTCCTTCGAATCAGCCAAGTGCTGTCTGAGCTCAGGAGAACAGGCATCATAAATAGACTCCAACATAAAAAGATTCCTCATACTCTCATAAGTGTTCACTTTGTAACCCTTAATCCATCCCTCTAAGTTCTTCAACCCTTCACTCACCCAGGTAGCCCAAGGGGTACCATCATGCTTTTTGAGGGTTCTAAACCTCTTAAGATACTGGGAAGGGGTCTTCCCGAATCAAGCTATTAAAGCTAGTTTCACACTTTCGTAATCCGTCTTATCCACCTCCCCCAACTCCATTACCACATCAGTCGCAACAGGAGGGAGCCTAGAGAACAACCAGGGAAGTAAAGCATTCCCGGTGATGTCCTGGAGCCCATGATTGTATTCAAACAGTTTCAACCAATCCAACACATCCAATCTCGGTTCATACATACCCACTAATTCCTTCGGCATCCGGGGTCTTTTGGGACTGGAGCTCCTAGAGGAACCAGAGGAGAGAGAAGCATTTTCCATAGACAACTTTTTCATCTCTAACTCGTGATTAAGTTCTATTTCCCTGAGTCTTAACTCAGCTTGCTTCTGCTCAGCCTGGGCATTCATCCGTCTGAACTCGAGCTCTTAGTTTCGTTCAGATTGAGCCAAGAACCGTTTGTATTCTAATTCGAGCTTCATTTTTTCAAGTTCAAAATAAGCAGGGTTACTTGTGGGACCTGGTATGGGCCCCGTAGGCACAGCTGGTAAGGCGGGTAGAGGAGCAGGGGAGACAGTTTCGTTAGCCTCTCCGTCCTCGTCAGCATCTTCATCGCTATCATCAGAATTACGATTTAGATCAACACCATCACTGTTATCTACATTTGCTGGAGAGATTGGTTCCTCTGAACCAGTACCCAGACTTTGGTTCGCCAGCAATCTCTTGATTAGTTCTAACTTCTTGCCTCTTACAGAAAGATTCTCTTGCCTACAGAGAGCTCGCAAACTCTAAGTATTTTCACCTGACAAGGACTCTTGACTGTAAGTTTCCATGGTAGACATGTTTTTGAAAGTTGCTTTTTGTGCTAAGTTTTGTGGTTAGTTATCCTACAGTGTCGAAAAGCACTCTAAACTGTATACTCGATACAAATCCCACCGCTGTACACCAGTGTTAGGCGGAAACCTGTGCAGTTCCCTCTGGGACCACTGCAAAAGATTTAGGACTACAGGTGTTTGGCGGTCAACCCACTTGGTAGCAGTCTGTACCACACAGATTCACTTGGTAGCTGTGGCTGAGCAGTCAGACTTCCCTCAAGAAGAGTTGAGCAGTATGTGGAGTATACAAAATAGGGCAATTCTTCCCAGCAAGACAAGCAAACACGCAACGAGGCTTAGTGTAAAGATATTAAGGTATTTATTTATAACGAAACGTCTATTAAAAACACTATGGCACTTTCACGGCAAACAAATCAAACACAATTACTCTATGACGAAGAAACGATCAATCCCCCTAGCAATATTTCGACAAGTCTAGGTTCTACCGGCACCATTTATTTACAGACAGAGGTGTATACCTCAGCCTAGATGGCACTCTAATATTAGTTAGGACGGGAGAGAAAAAGAAAGGCAGGTTACGAAATCAACACAGTTCAATACTTCACGGGTAGAATGTACGGTAAGAAGGCAAGAACCACAATAGATCATAAAGTTCAGAGGCCAGGCCCACTCGGAGAGAGGCAAGGCGATATGTCCCAAAAAGTCTCTAGTGGAGATGTATTCAAGTCTTTGTAGCAAATTGTTATCGGCAGATTGAACCAGTTCAGAACTATAAATGAGAAAAGCTTGGAGGCGACCCAACGGAAAGGAGAGGATTAAGACACCTCACTCGAACCGATCGAAAGGGAAGCCAGGCGGACACGGTACCTTGTTGTGGAGGGCAGCTCCGGCGGGGGCAGGTGTTCCTGGTGGTGGAGGCACGTCGGGTGTTTGCCAAGAGTAGAGATGTTCTCGTCGTCGAAGAAAAGTGAAGTCCGGTGCACCACCAGGGAAGAGACCAGCCGCGGAGTGCTCCGTCACAAGGCACCACCTTTTGGTCGCGGTACAGGGGTAGTGGCTATCCGGTTGCCGAGGTGCGCTGCACGGGCAATTCGACCACTGTGTCCTGAGGCGAATAAAAAGCAAAGGGGACTGGTTGTTCCCACCAGTCAGGGGAAGAGACTCTCCTGCAGGGAGATCTCCTCTGTCGACGGGAAGTGGTGAGTCGGCTCAGCAGGGCTCCACCGGAGGTGTCATCGTTGCAGGTCGGCTCAGCATTACCCTCGTCGGATTCTTAGGTCCTGTGGCGACTTCTGAAGATCCAGTCCCAAAAGCCCTGCTTTTATGCAGAAAACCCCCATTCATTCAGCCTAGCTGTCAATCAACACATGCTAAGTGGTGAGCGGGGAGGCTCACCACTTGGGCCAATCACTTCAGAGTGCGACCGGAGTTGGCAAGGCAACTCGGTCCAGGGTGCCTAAACCCCCTCCCACTCTCCTGGGGTAACCCAGACAGAATGGCACCACTTTGGAGGGTCTCTGTACAGAGCCCGCCAAAAGTGGAACAAAGGGCTAAACCTTTGGTTTAGGAGTCACAGAGACGAACACAGACGCCATTTTTCAAACCGAGTTCTGGCAGAAAATACCATCCGATAACTTATTTAAGATAAGTAGACCGGTGGTACGTTAGAGATTAACGAGAAAAAGTATCAATCTCCAACAATGGGACGAATCCCATAGGGTTAGGTTCGGGGTCGAACATAACAAGTAGTTTCCACTGCCACCAGCCAAAACTCGACGAGGGGGGACGGGACAGTGCCCCCTCGAGTAACAGATCCAGGAGTAATCGAATTACCCCTACTAGTACGCCCACAATAAGATGGTTTGTACTAGTTCTGTTAGTAAATTTAGGTCTAGTAAAGCCAATGGTGACTTTACATGCCCGGGGAGACAGTAGTCAGTCCCCGGGTATGGAGTCTATGGTGGGGGTCCGCTAGGACGCCCCAGTGCTACGGCACATAGGGTGCGGTGTAACACACATAGAAAAACATATGAGACCCTATGGAGTAAAAGACCCCATAGCCCATAGAACACATTGACATTCAAAGGAATTACACACATACATGTCCAAGAGTGGGAGGAAAGGAGTCTCACTCTTGGCAGGATGGAAAAAAACAAACTCCCGAAATCCAGCAAAGCTGCTGGGGGACTCACTAGGTTAGGAAATTCAGCCTAAACAGAGAATTCTCCCTAACACACAGCTTTTCCAAGAGTTTACCCAGGATGATTTGGAAGGCAGATGGAGTCAGTTCAGTGGCGCTGAGGCAGTCACAGGGTAGCAATACTCACATGAAGACACAATTTAGGTAGACACAGTCACGAGGGCCACTGCATGAGAACACAATGTTGCGCAGCATTTTACTGAGGATTCTGGCAAGTGAGGCCAGAGCATGGCTAGGCACTGACAGGAACGGACAGGGGCCCTTAGTGTGGGTCTTGGCAGGGGACAGGCATTTGCCTGCTGGCTCCCGTGATTGGACCTGAAAGGACCCACAGTAGCCAATCACTGCAGGCAGAGGCCAGGCTGCAGAGGCCAGGTCTCGGGAGGATAGCTCAGGGGTAAAGTGCTCTCCTTGGAAGCAATACGACACAGAGCAATACAGGTCAGATCCCTGTGTCAGCGCTTAGAAACGTCTGGGTATTAAGCGCATTATAAATAACCTATCATAACTGCACAGCTGGTGTAATCATTTTGTCGGCCATGTTGGTGGAAGCGGGATTGCGGGATCGCTGAGAAAAATGTACAGCCCAGAGGGGCTACAACTCACCACACAATGGTGTTGTTTGAAGGAGGATCCAGGAATTAATTTGGCATACGAGGTAAAAAACGAGCAAGCCCGAGGACCAGGAAAAGGCAAGGAACGAGGAAAAGTAGGACAATGCAAAGAAAAGGGAAGAAGAGAGGAATATCTCTAGTAGGGCTTACTGGAGACAACAAGCATTACCACAATGGAGAGAAGTTGCAATGCATTGAACGTCGCCAGGAGCCTTCATATGGAATTGAATGAAGGTTGTTCTAGATCTGTGACGTCATGACGTTACGTTATGTGAGCGGCATACTGATTCATCCATCTTGGAAGGGGCGAACGTGGTGACCATGTGGCCATAGTGACCAGTTCCGGACCACTGGGCCACGACGAATCATGACACCTCTCCTGAAAAAGCTTTCACCTTCTCTTGCTCTTCACCTCATTTTCTGCCTCTTCTCATACACGCTCTCAACTTTCTTTCCACTTTCACCCCTCCTTTCTCATGCATCTCTCACACTGCCTTTCTCTCCACCCGCCTCCCCTCTATTTCTCTGTCCCTCTCATTTGTAATGCCATTCTCTCCTATTATGCCAGGTTTTTCTTTGTTCTATCCTTCTCTTTCCTTTGCACTTGTCTCTAACTCTTTTCACTTCCTGATGAGTTCCCATTCAGTCTCACACTCTTTTCCCCATTCTGTCCCTCTCTGCTCATCTCTCATGTTCTCTCCCTCTCATTATCTCTTCCTCCTTTAGTGTCTCATAGCCTTCTCTTCATTAATTTTCTTTCACCCTTTGTTCTTACTCTTGCTGTCTCTTCTCCTTTTCCCAATTCTTCTGTGTCTCTTGCACCCCGTTTACCCAGTTATATATCATCTTTTCATCAGGTTCTGTCACACTTTGTTGCGTGTGTCTCATTTGCTGTCCTTTCCGCTGACCACCCTTTTTCTCTGTATCCCTGTGTCTTTCACAAGGGACCTATAGCATGGTAAGGAGGTTTTGAAATTGTATAGGTGGAATTAATGTGCGGGAATGAGTAGATTCAAATTGCATTATTCGACATAAATGTTGACTTTTACTGAAAAAGGTGCCTAAAAAAATATGAAAATGTGCTTCCCTTTCAGCATGCTTCTCTGTTTCTTTGAGTTTCTTGGTTGGCAGCCACAACTATCCCAGTCTTTTGGTACAAGCAGAGGCCTGAGCTCCCATTTCTAACAAGATGAATGCTTCTGAAAACACAAAGAAAAAAAATTACACGCCGTGGATGCACTTCCAGGGTGTTTTTGTAACTTATCCCCTGCCTCTCGTAACAAAGACCATGCCACACAGCAAAAAGAAAAGCCTCACCAAGTCAGCCAGCCCGGCAAAAGGTGTCCAGATACATTAAATGTAGGTGGAGACCTTTTTTGCTATTGCAATGAACCCTGGGGTGGGGACTTTCAGACATTAGTGACAATGCACTGGTTAAGAAGAACGCACAGCGGATAAGAGTAAGCAATTGCAGCAGGTCATCAAAAGGCTGCAGGCAGCCGAGCCCATGAACATGAAGTTTGGTCTTCTCTTTTTAATAAACGCAAAAAAATAATTTTGGGAATTTTGTATTCACTGAGTCCGTGTGCTTTATTTTGTGTGTTTTTACAGTTGAAGACAGCACACATTAGTTATCTGCTACTAAATCTATATTGTTAAATTTTTTCATATTTACAACATAATTATGCACGTTAATATAGACGAGTTCATTGTTATGTGATTACTGTGCAAGGACATAAGAAGTATTTTCTTGCTTTTACTGTTGATTTAAGAAGGATCCGTCCGAGGTGATCAGACGTTTTCACGCCTGCGCAATCACGGTGCGTGATCACCAGACCTATCTCTTTTCCTTTATGGCGGGACTTTGACTTCAGATGCCGTCGAACCCCCACGAACGGCGAGGCCTGTTTGAGGCGCCTTGCTGTACTTCATTACCAATGGAGAACTTCTCTTTGTAACATGGTCAATGTTCATTCACAGTTGGGCTTTCTATCTCAGTGTTGCATTTGTCACTTCGGTGGCTTTTTGCAATTACTTAGCGCAAACATTTCTAATTTGTTTCTACTTCGTGTTGAGCAGTGGCATCCTGCCAGAATCGGGCCCGTTGATAACCATCTGACCTAACAGACGTATACCTCATGCCGAACTTTAACATTTCTGACTGAATATTTCCAATTTCTTGCATTTAATAGCACCGACGCAGGTATTACTGTGCTCTTTTAAACAGCTTCATGTTGCACACGTGGTGTTTTCAGCGGTCATGCACGTTGTGATTTTTTGTTTCTTTCCTATTCCTTCCCTAGTCTATGGTATAATTGCCAGTATCAGTTCCATTTGGGATTAGTGCCCTTTCTGGACCATCCAGCTTCGTTGGGTGCAATATACATGCACTGTTTGTCGAATGTGCAGACCTTTAATCATTAGAGTGCCGTACAGGTAATACAGTGTGCTTTTCAAATAAATAATGTTTAACACGTGGTGCTGTGGAGGTGGAGCATGGCCTGACTCTTTTCTTCTGCACTTGGTTACTCCAATTATGCGGGTCTTTTCTGATATATCATCAAAGTCATGTAGATTGGGATTGACCTTTCTCCTTTAGTTAGATGCACGAGGTTTATACAGTTCTCGCCATAGTGTAGCAATTTTTCTTTTGCGAGAGGCATGTGGCATTCATGGTTTTTCATCACAGTGTTGACATTTCTTTCTTTCCATGGTTTAAGTGCACATTGAGGTTTTCTTAAGAATGGCACAGCACCATCGGGTCAGTGTGGTTTTGCAAGTACTGTGCTTTTAGCTTTGTATCAGTGTCAGTTTCCAATCGCATACCATGTCTTTCTCTGTCAAGAATTAGCAATACCTTGTTTTCAGGGCAGAGAAAATCGGAGCACTGATCCAAAGAGCCGTTCACATTCTCACACAAAGAGGCATTTGGCTTCACCAGCAAGGTATAGTGACGTGGTTCGCTTATCTGGTTCCTATTATCACTATCTTTTCTCTTTTTAAGTCCCTCAATTGCCCATTCTCAATGCACGCAGCCCACGGCAGACTCAGCTAATTACTGGGTACAATACGTATAGTGAGTACGGACTGGTGGTGGAGTGGAACAAAGTGACATGAGTCAGATTCCTGCATTTGCTGGGTGTCGAAAGGATTGAGGAGGCAGGAGATGAAGGAATAATTGGCTGAAACAAGGGCATTTTGTGATCTGAGTCATAGTTGATGGATGCTGGCAATGTATCTTAGCAGAATGGGGCATGGTGAGAGAGCCAACTGCTATATTTATGTTGATGATGGAAGTAGGTGTTTGGATAGGAGAAGCCAAGTGTATGTTAGTAGTGTTGATGGCAGTAAGATTTGATGATAGGGGATGTATTGGTAGGAGTTGGTCTCTACTGTGTTGTGAGTTGGAGGTGATTATGACGTGGGGAGGCAGGGATGGCTGGGGGTCATATAATTTACTAAAGCAAGAGCTACAGCAGTTTAAAACAAAAGTTGATTACTTATAATACTGAATTGTTAGAAATGTGCATGTGGACATAAATGTTGCATGCACCTAAGAGCTATTTGCACTAATCAGACTTTCTAGTCCTGCTCTGCATACCCACCCCTTCGACAACTTCCTAGATGACATATCTGAGCAGCACCCACTCCATGTCTATCAACCGGTCTCTTGTTTGACCCTGATCCTTCAGCTAGGAGGTGGCTCTCTGTGGACCCTATCAACCATTGGGGCCTAAGCAGTTCACCTCCCATAGTCTGGTCAACTCACTTTTTTCCCCTCCATAACCAAGTGCATAGGTAACGCTAACTAAAGGCAGCTGAAGTCCGCTAATGCAGTTTGTGCACATTGTTGGGGCCCACGGCTATCCTGATGAACACAGTACCTTCAGTTGGCTGTTGTAGTATATTAGGATTGTGATTTACTGCTGCTTTATGATAACTATTTTCTAAACTGACTGAGTAAATAAATGTATATTCTTTTACCAAGAAACCTTGAGTTAGTGTTTGTTTTGAATCACTGTAATTGTTGTCCCTGGTGTAACCCTTGATACTGCTCACTTTACTCTTGAGATAAGTCTGGCTGTTCAGCCATTGCTACCACTTTCCTGTGTAGTACAGGCTTGTACCAAAGGTGAAATTGTGCTTACACTTGTAGTCCTAATTGCCTGTAGTGTTCCCCAAGGGTACTGCAGGTGATTCTGCCTAACAGGGACCTGCCCTTTGCACTTTGTCCTTTGCCCTGAAGACTCAAAGTGCACCCTATGGAAGTGAGGCATTGAAGAAGAACCAATACACATTACCTCAACATACACCGAGAGTATTGTTTATTATCCCATGCAGGTGTTAGTCTGCACATAATAGCCAGGCCCTAATTTTTCCAGGGGTTATTTATTGATTGTCATTTAGAGTTTGCGTAAGGAGTGTAATGGATATAGACAGATGCATAATTACACTTTAAAGTGCACTGTGACGAAGAGAGAACATCCTCATTTGGGTTCCAATGGTCCTGTTGTTTAAGGTTCAGTTATTCTAGTCACAGAACACTTCTCAGATTTGCAGGTTTTTTTAATGCAATTTTGAATTAATCTGGCTATAATTCAGTACACTCTACCTTCTCCTGATGACATTTCTTACCGCTTGAGACAAGCAGCTCCTTAGGTGTACAAAAAATAAGAATAATTCCCCTCCCCTAGTTATCCTTAAAAGATAAGAATCCTGGTTTTACATTATGTGGCCCTTGGGTAATGGTGCATTGGCACAACTGCTATTGTAAGAGCCGGTGGGTGAAGACCAAAATATGTAATAGGAATTTAGGCGGTGGACTGATGGTCATGCTGTTGACCAGAATTTAGGGTTTTGAGTGAACATCAACATTGACGTGCATAATTTAATACTTGGCTTAAAATTATCTCATTGCAAAATGGATTTGGTGATGCTGTGAAAAAACACTTTCTTGGGTGCATAAATGTGGACTTATCGCTTCCATTGAGTCTTTCTGGCAATAAGTGCGGATATGACACCACTTATCTCCCAGAAGCCCTCTTTATTCACATAGGTGGAAGGACCTGGGGAAAAAATAGATGACTGAGGGTTTCCAAAGCAGGGAAAAGCATGGGTGTACAATGGAAGACTGAGAACCGAGCTTAGAAGGTTGAGGGTAGGATGCAGTATAAGAAACCTGTGGGGTGGGATGTCATAGAAACACACGCAAATTCTACAGGATATTTTGGAAAGGTACAGAAGAAGTGGGGAAACTGCATGGTGGTTGAATGATGCAGAGATGTGAGTAGCAAAATGGTAATTGCACAGCAGAGCCAAGTAAGAATGAAACTGAATGGTGTCATTTTCTGCCTGCGCAGTGTTGATTACAATATGTATGTATTCTTAATCCCTGCTTGCGAGTGAACCTCGTTGTTTGGTGACATAAGTGACTTAGCAGGAGATATTTTGGAGGTTGTCTAGAGCAGCGTGGCTGCAGAGACAACTGAATACAGTAAGGGGAGCTACAGTACTTCATGCATGACTACTGGCAATGGAGGTCTGTGGCCACCATAGATGCTCTGGTACAGTGACACCTCCTGCATCCTATTGGCTCCTCTTCAATAATCCCTATGTCCCCTAAACAGTAACTGTGGAAAACAGCCTCTGTCATCTGCCATGATGAACGCCCATAGCCAAGGCAATACTTGATGGACGTGCCATTGTCCTTTAAGCTTTGATAGAAGATATAAGCATGTTATATCATGGAATCCAAGCTAATTTATTCATTTTTACCTCCACAGGTTACAAATCCCATACATTTCACCATCAAAGAGATGAGTGTTGCAACTCCAAGCTCCCATCAGATAAGTAAAATGTTTAACACTTAAATCACTGCTTCCGAATCTCCAATGCAGCTGTACAGTGAAAATCTTTTCTTTATTTGTGTTTGCTATAGGTTAAATAGAAGACCAGCCAACAAAGGACTCCCTTGTTGACCCTGACATCTTTGGCATGTTACCGTGGGCATTACAATTAAACTTGAATTTAGGTACTAAACTTAGTATCCCTTGTCTTCCATCCATACAACCCCATGTAATTCGACCACTGTTCTGTGCACTGATAAACACAGGCTCTCATCCACACATTCACCCATGCTATGGCAGGAGAAGTAGATTGGTGCCATGGTGGTGTTTTTGTAGCTGCATGTGTAATGTGTGGTGTGTACATTATTTGCTCATGAATGTCTGTATCTTTAGATATCAGGCAGTCTGTGTTTGTATGTCTCGATTTCCACATTCAAATGAATTGCTGCCATCATTGGTAATAATGGTGCTTGCTTGATATTTGTGTCAGGCTGCGTCAATGAAGCTGCAGTTTGGTGTGGCACCAGGAACATATTAGTGTGAGGCCAACCGCAAAGTGTGTGGCCTGAGCCTTGCACAGCGTTTATATTGGCACCTGGTGAAGATGTGCATGGGTCACATGTCATGTAACTAGAGTGGGGGAGGGAATGTGCACTAGATAGTCCAGTATTAGCAGCAGAATACAATCATTTAAGATTAAGCAAGATGGCTGCTTGCTATACAGCTCCTCTCTGAGGCACGAGAATCTAGCAAAAACTACTGTTATTACTTCCGACGACTGCCCCAAAATAATGTACCTGATATAGGGAACAGGTATCTAAGGCGAAGTCACAATCTAGAACCACCGATGTCCTTCCTGTGTGGGTCTCTGCTCTATTGGCTGCTACAACAACATGGGGCCTGCTAAGCGGCAGGGACACCGAGAGTACTGCGTCAGAGAGTGACCAAGAAGACTTGGCGGTTGGTGAAATGAGCATGGTGAAGAGCGGTGCTCAGATCCTTGGTGGAAGGCAGTGACCACCGGAGGAACAGGGGGAGGGAGCGGCTTGCCACAAGAGAGTAAGAGAGAGAGTGGACGCAGGAGCGGGCACCGCAATGACTTCCACGCCAGTCACAATGTGTGTTCTCGGCTTGAGCCTATGAGTGCCCTGCCTCAGGTTAAGCACTGGATACCAATTTAAGCTGCTGCAGCCTGCATCGTGGCAGAGTGGCAAGCGGGGCGACCACTCAGTAGAAGGCTCCATTTAGCAGTCACGCCCGCCATTTTAAATAGTGGTTGAGGCACCAGAGGTTCAGCATCCTTCATAACTGCCTGACTGGACAATGGTGGCTTCGGCAAGATTTGGAGACGGATGGCATATACAGGACAATGTGGGCAGTGAGCTGAAGCCAGGGAGCTCACAGCGGGTGTGCAGAGAAGAGAGGCACATCAGATTCAGTAGCCACTGACTGTTATAGCAGTCTGGAACTTTAGAAAGAAGCGGGAGATCAGAGCCGAAAGTGGGATGGCCATGGGGAGTGTATAGTGCACAGTACAGCATCCAATACATACAGTGTTTAGGGGGAGCTGAGAGTGATGACCCCTGACCTCCCAGCCAACCAAAAATCACGACAGCGGGACGTTGGGGGTGGGGGATGTCGTGGCAGAAGCAGGCTCCATCGATAAGTACCCTTACCCTTAACAACGGGGCAAGTTACTTCGGAGCAAATTGCAAATCTGTACAAGAGGATGAAGTACCTGAGTGGGAATCATCTAATCTTCTGGCTGTTGTGGTGTTTTTTGAAGTGTTCCAACAACAAAGAGTAGGTGTTGAATTATCATTTTTCCAGAAATTAGGCCATCGTCTGAATTGGAGTCCCCTCCATAAAGAAGCATCAGCAGGGAACTGAGTAGATCAATATTGAGGCCTGGTCAGGGCCTTTGTGACACTTGCTGGAAACGAATAAGACCTCAGTGACACCATAGCAAGCAAACAAAAAATGTATGCTTTGCCCCCATCTGCTGCATGAGCAGCATGATGACCCTTCTGCCTCTACCGCACCTGCCCCTTCCATCTGGTGATGCTGCAGATCACTCCACCCTCGTGTTTGTGCCTTGAGGTCCCTCTTCTCTGGCCTTCACTTTCCTCTTGTGCACCTGATCTATCTACGCCTGTCTTGCTGCTAGGCCGCCTGGTGAGTTCATTGTGCAGTGTCACTGTCTCCCACTTCCATCTCTGCCCTCTCTCTCTGTGGTGCTCTCCATATCTCCTATGTACTCTACTCCATCAAACATGCTACCTCTTCTCCAAAGCCTGGAGGGAAAAAGTTTAAGATCTTCTGGTCTCCAAAACAGGCCTGCCCATCGCTGACGCCTACGTCAGTGCTTCTTCCAGGCAGGCTGTCATTGACATCCTATTTGTCGCTCATCTCCAGACCTTTGGATTCTTCACCCATTAATGGTGGACCCAGATGGAAAATACTCTTGGCACACTTCCCATCATCTAGGTGCATCATTAATGCCTACCAGAATGGCACTGTCACGGCCCAGGGCTCTCAGCACAACCTCCTTCTTGATGGATTTCTTCCATCTCTCATCAACTTCCTCTTTCACTTCTCCTTCTGCCACCCACCCTGACACCTTTGCCACCACCAACGGGTTTACTGCATCCCTGTACCCCTCCTCTGAAGACCTTCAAAGGTGGCAACGAGCTTCGCTACCCTCAACTGTCGCTCTGCTGTTGAACATTCCTCTAATATCGGTCACCCCCTTGAAGACTTTGATGACGTCCTCACTCATTGAGACATGATTCACTGCTAGCTCTGTCGTTGCTTTTGGCACACTGCTCACTGAGGGCTCCAGGATCCTCTCTAAGCCCAGGCCTAACCGGGCTGAGGCGGAGTATCCCTGATCTTACCTGAATGAGTCCCTGCTACTATTGTACCCACTCAGTCCTATTCTTCCTTCGAATGCCTCTGTTGCAGGCTTGGTGTCTCTCCTGTCCTCTCACTGACTCTTGCTGCAATCCACAGGACCTGTGGTCTGGTCTCCCACTTCCTTTCGGATTGGTCTGACCTCTCTTCCCTTCTGGCCTCTACCTCAGAGACTTCAATATTCACCTTGACTCTCGTGATGCGGCCACTGGACTCTTCCGCAGCCTCTGTCTTTCCCTCACCATTCTACCCTCCGGTCTGACCCCACTCAGCCGCACACAACTTGGCTGAAGGATGAGGATCTGCACCTTGTATGATTCCGACTTAGTCTCTCTGAAACGCAAGTGCAGAGTTGCTGGCTTCAAGCACATCCCCCTGACAGACTGGCCTGTTGGCTGCTCCAAAGGCAATACAGACTTTCCATCCTTTCAAAGAAGAGGGCCCATATCCAAGCCTGCATCTCTGGGGCCACTAACATGGCTGAACTGTTTAAAATATGCAAGGAACTCGCCAATCCTACTGCAGTCTCCACTTCTCTGCCATCCCATACCCTCTGCACTGCACAGGCCTCCCACTTCACAACCAAAATTCAGAACATCCTGTGCTCACTCTCCTCTACTCCCCCCACTTTCCCCTCACCTGCTCTCAGGCCTCCTTTGGCCCTCCTTTCCCCTTCCCTCCTACTCTCCTCCTTCCCGCCCATAGCACCAGATGAGGTCTCCAAAACAAGTGCTCTTTATGAAAGTCTCTTCCGACAGGTGCTCCCCTGCTCCTCTAAAACGATTGGGGAAAACATTGCCTCCCTTGCTACAGCCATGGCTCATTTCTGCAAACACTCCTCTGCCACTTGCTCCTTCTCACTATCCCTCAAGCACTCACTTATGGACCCTCTCATTAAAAAGCCCTCTGCTGACCCTTGCTGTCCAGCTAATTACTGCCCTATCTAAGTTACCTCCTTCCTGGGCAAACTCTTGCAGATGTTGGTCATCTCCCATCTGATACAGCAAACTGAATCTGTTGGTTGTCTCCACAACCACCAGTCTGAACACTGCTCTCCTGAATACCCATGAAGACTTGCTCTCAATTCCAACTCTCCTTCCGTCCGTATCTTTCTTGATATTTCCTCTGCCTTTGACATGGTCAAACATGCCATCCTTATAAATCGAATCCCAGTGATTTTACCGAAGGTAAAATTATCGAGGCTGAAATATCCAAAAACAAAGTGTTCGAATTACCAAAAGTTCGAACACTGTTTTTGGACATTTCAGCCCCGATAATTTGCCAAAACACACATTCTCATACACACACACACACACACACACAACACACCCATAACACCCCCCCACCCACACCCCCAGCACACCCCCACCCACCCCACTTACCTTCATCTTCACGCTGGTTCTAGCAGCGCCAGTTTTTTTTTTACATGAACGGCTGCGGGGGTGTCCCCTGCAGCCCCTGCTCACTATACTATAAATTATAGTGAGCGGGGCAACGCGGGGGACACCCCGCAGCCCCCATTTTTATTGCTACCACCAAAGGATCAAACTTTTGGTGTTCGATCCTTTGGTGGTAGCATTTTTCAAACTTTTGGTCATTTTGACCTTTTTTTTTCGATCATTAACGTAAACCTATAAAATTCTCTCCTCCACCACACTCTCCACCTGCAACGTCCCTTAGGGCTCTATCCTCTTGCCGTGGCTCTAGCCAACATGATCTCCACCTTCTCACCTCACTTCCATTTTTATGCAGACGACACACAGCTCTCCTTCAAGCTCCCCCCCCCCCACTTCCTCCTCTTCTTCCTCTCTCATTCCTGACTGTCTGATTGCTATTTGGGTATGGTGCGCTGCTAACAAGCTCTGCCTTAATGGCAGTAAGAATGAGATCCTTCTAATTGAGACCCCTGTTCCCTCCTACTCTCTGGCCACCCTCCATGAGTCCCCTCGTCTCACCCACTTGTGAGGCTAAAAACCTTGGCATCATCTTCGACTCCTCTCTCTCTTTCTCTCGTCACATCACAGACCCTGCCAAGAAGGCCCACTTTCAGCTGCACCTCCTCAGAGGTATTCTCCCTTTTCTCACCTTTTCCCTGAAACTCAATGTCTGGTCCTCTCTAAACTGGACTGCTGCAACAGCCTCTTCCTCAATCTACCTTTATCCTCCCTTACCACCTTCAACTAATTCCAGAATAGGACTGAGAGACTTATCCTTGGCTTCGAGCCCCTGGGCCACATCTTTCCAGTCCCAAAAACGAATCACTGGCTCCATGTGGCAGCGAGGATCAAGTTCAAGACCCTCTGCACCATCCACAAGGTTTTCTGGGGCATGGGACTGCGCTACATCTAAAACTCTCTCTCCTTAAATACCTCTGTGCTAGAACCCTTCAGTTTTCTAGTTCCAATTCTCTGCAGATCAGATGATTTTCTAAGCAGAGAGCGGGGGGTAGATCTCTCTCTCTTCAACAGGAACCTCCCTGTGGAATGTCCTCCCTGCCCCTCTCCAGCTTGAGCCAGATCTCCTTAAGTTCCAGAAGCTTCTCAAGACGCTCCTTTCCTCTCCCCCCCCCCTCCCCTGCTAATGCCCCTCTCTGCCTCATGGACTGGCTGCCTGGTACCTTCTGAGTTCTTCAGGGCACTAGGCCTTCCTCTCCCAGTGTTCCCCAGCACCCCGGTCTCCCTAACCTGTACTTGCCCTTCTGGGCCCCCTTCCCCTCCCTAGCCTGACAAGTGTGCATCCCTACCGAGCCTGGTCCACCTCCGTCCTCACACTTAGAATGTGGTCCTCACTCCCTGCATCCCCTGGCACTTGCCCACCTGGTCTCCCCTTGGCACTTGCCTAGTTCAATGGGCCCTTCTATTCCCTTCCTCCCCACTTGTACTTGTATGCCCCCACACTACCCTGTATTTCCCAACTACCCTAGAATGTTCCCTCCCCCTACCTGTACCCCTCCCCTCTCTCGTCCCCCCTGCAATTCTTGTTACTGCACTTGCTCAATCCGAAAGACACAAGGCCTAGTAGGACCGTTATTTTTGTTTTCTTCCCTGCCCCCACCAGCCCTCCACACATTTGTCTTGTGGCACCTGGAAACACCATTGATGTATAGGCGCTATTTAAATAAGCAATACATGCATAAATAAAATATATATTTTACATTGTGGAAAGTGCAAAGCTTTGAGCCATATAAACAATGTTGGCAGAATGTGCATGACTGGCCATTTCGTTCTCTTTTGTCCTCCTCAAATGGAATTCAGCAAGTGAAATTGCTTAGAGCTGTTTATCTCATGCTTGTAGATTCAGAGAGCCCAGTTAGCTTGACACCAAGCAACACCAGGAGCTACAGTTGACCCTTGTCAAACCGGTACCATTGAAATATACCTATGTGAAAATAACCATTATGGGAATGTGTATAAAGGAGCATTATGACACACATTTAAGTAAAATGCAGCATATTAATAATAAAACCTAGTGTATAGCTTAAAATAAATGTTCCACAAAACAATCACACCATAACATAAAGAAAGAAAACAAACACAATTTCAATCACATTACAATGAGGCATATATAATGGACAATAGTTTGGATCTCAAATGAAAGTTACATTTGTGCCATGCCATGTACTAGCTGCTAGTTCTCCAGATATGTTTCCTGTATACTAGGTGATGCCAAATACCTTGGAGCTGCTCCTAGGTGCTGCTGCGCATTAATTCTTTATTTATATTAGTAGCAACATGTCCCCACTCAAAATCTCATAACCTCATTGCTGGTAATAACAGGTAGAAGATGGTCAGATGACTTGAGTTACAAGCCAGATTGCCTTTAACCCAGTCCGTGTTCCAAGAGTTTCTTCTATGCCATTCCAGCTTCCTGGCAAGAGAGCTAGACAACCGCTAGTGTAAGGATGGGTACTTGATAAAAGATGCAATATAGTTGCATGCCAGGGTTTTGACCTGCTGTGTTTTACAAGCAGGAGTTGCGTTTCTGGAGATCTGATTAGCTCAGAGGGAACAGCAGCACCACACAGACATATGTTGGTGATGGATTTTAATGCTAACGAGGATTGGTAATACATCCTCTTTATTTTGGGAAGGCTGTTTGAATTTGGGTATGAGTTTATTGATAGTTGATTGAAAGCACAATATTCACACCTTTCACTGAAGAATGTTTAACTTGAAATGAAGGGGCTAAAGGGAATGTGTTAGATGTTTTTCGACTTCAGATGCATATAAAGCAGTAATGAACGGCTATTGTAATACAAGGCTGCTCAATGTCCGACAATGCATAGGCAATTAGGCTTAGTGGTGTATACTACACTACTGTCTCAAACTGTGAACATTTTTAGACCAGCATTTAAACCTTGGTCTTGTTTGTGCCCTCCTTGTGCAATTCTCTCTCACCTCCAGCTTGGGTTTCTCTGTCCTCCCTCCACTCCCTTGGATCCCAAGTAAATATCTGTCTCTGAGCAGTCTCACACTATTCTAATGGTCATCTTCCTCCTTTCTTTGAATCAGAGGCACTGTGGAGGCGCTCACTCCAAGCGGTCTGCCACTCATTGCTAATGGTTAGCCTACTTTCTTACAATCTGCCATGGAGGAGGCGCTCGCTATAAGCGGTCTGCCACTCTTTGGTAATGGTTGTCCTTCTGTCTGTCTTTTTCTTTCTCCCTTTTTTTCTTTCTCCCTCTCTCTCTCTTTCTTCCTTCTCATTATGAGCAGTAAGTCACAATTAGCTAATAGTCCCCGGTTTGCTTTTATAGAAATTTGAGTTATGCATGTGTATGTGGTCATTTCCACCATGCTAATTTCATACCCATGTCCACAAGGGGGATACAGGGCCTCACAAAGTGGCTAAGGGAACCATGGTTCCATGATGAGGGCACAAAGAAGTAAGACCTTCACAATGGGGAGTCCAAACTTTACAAATTGGGTATGGTTAACACATTGTTGTGGACACCTGGTTCTGAAGGAGTAAGTGACATGCCTCAATAAACTGGAGCATTAGCAGACTTTATAAGTCGCCAACTTGTCAAAACTTTGATCTTGGTCAAATCAATATCGATAATGCCTTTTATGCTACAAGTTGCTTTCTAACAGGAAATATCTTCTGAAAAAACTATTGAATACTCTACACTTTAAGACTCAAGATGGAAAGTTGAGCTATTTCTGCTTTGTAAGTTGTTAATATTACTATATGATGAACTCTGTCAAGTAATCAGTGGCTGATGTAGAAGCTAAGATGATGATATGTTGCTGCTGTAGGGAATTGGTCCAGCAGATGCGTCTAACTTCCCAAAGGTTTTTTTCTATATTTCTAATGACCGCATTCAACATGCCCCAATACCTGGGAGGCTTAATTTGTACAACTACTTGACCACAGTGACACGCATTGTAATTGCCATTATTCTGTTTTGAACGTGTGTGCCTTGTAAGTTGCTTGTGTTTAAGTCAGATTTCCCTACTCCAATCAATGGATGTGAAATAATGTTGGATACTGTCTGGGATTAGAATTGTGATTTTGATTAAACCTCTGTGAGGCTGGTGCTCTGCATCGAAGCAGGGATGAGGTGCACACCAGTACTTTAGCAGGCTAGGAGAAGCATATGCTGGACTTGTCTAAATCTAGGACCTTGTTTTTCTAAATGCTTATATTGTGGGTTTCCAATATAGCCTACATTAGCTTCACCTATAGTTCTCTTCTATGTGCTGCAGGACCTCATCTGGCTTCATGAGTTTTTTTTTTTAATTACATTTGCCAGTGGCCACTATATGCCTAATGGTCAGCATACAGCAGTTTCTTTAACTTTTAAACCCACTAACCTATTGGTGCATGTGGCTGTAACCATGATTTGTAGCTGTTGCTTACATCAATTTGCCCTATGAAAGTTATTTTTGGTACTCTAGCACACTGAGGACTTTTATGACATTTGAGCGACTGGTGAATTTAGATAAAAAAAGACAAGTAAAGAGCCATAACTGGAGGATAACCAACAATTCATAAGACATGTAGGTGTTGTGTAGCAAGAGTCTAGTGTCCTAGAGAAATTGCTGTTTACTATTGCAGGGGTTGAAATTAGGATTTCTTGACCAGGAACAAAATTCAGCCCCCTTGTATCGGGCATCACCAATTAGGCAGTAGCTAGGGCATAGAGTACAGCAAATGTAAACTTTGCGTAAGACACACATTCTAAATGTTTGTCCATTTATACATTATCAAATAAGTTTGTCCATGATTCTCTTTTATACACATACCCAAACCTACCCAGTTAATATTACATAACCGTGTTTGTATTGCACCACTTGGTTTCGAGGTAACCAGGCTCTCCTTGACTATAACCATGAGCTAAATAGCTCCTATCTCCTGGCAATTTCGAACCCTGTGTTTTCAAATGGATTTACATCTTTGATGTCTCCAATGTCATATAAACATGCAGTCACATAGTTGAGAGGCTTTAAATATGTGTATAGCCTTTTTTAAGCTGAGCTGCCAGTGATGCACAATCAAGCTGTTTTCTTCAAATCATATCTGCCTTTTCTAAGTCAATGCAGATAGGGGAGAATAGCTACTTCATTAGATTCCAGGTCTGTATTTATGAGGTTTCGTTAGTAAACTCCTAAAACACAACCTGTGAACATTGGGGGCCATTATGGCATTGGTGGTAGCTGTGCCTGTAGTACAGGCACAGCTGCTGCCGGTGTCATTTTGTTTCCGGTGCTCTCAAATGGGCAATTACCGGGTCATTATGGCCCTGCCGGACCCGGTAATTGCCCATTTGCGGGCCCTGGAAAAAAGATGCTCCCCATTCCCAGTCGGCCTCATAGGGCTGAATGGGAATGGGGAACTCGGATGCACCGGCATCGTTAATGACGATTAACTGCTCTGATGGTGCCTTGGCGGGCAGAAAGGCACCCGCGAGCACAACTTGTAGTTTGCTGGTTCGGGAACTACGGTACCGGCAAGCTTACTGGTACTGTTGTTACCGGACTGGTAAACTTATAATGAGGCCCGTTGTGTTTTAAGGGGTTTACTATTTAATAAAGTAAAAGGGCACTTAAAAGACGGAACTGAAAACTATTTGCAAAGGTTTAAACGCATTGTAAATTCGGTAAACCAAATGTTTACTAATTACAGATTTGAGGTGTACACTAGGTTTACAAATAGTAAATGATGTCAACCAAATGTTTGGTAAATGAAATGTTCAATTGTGCATGAAACATTTAAGTGTGCATTGGGTTTACAAATTATTCATGAATTGTAAACCATGGCAAATTTAGGATTTACAAAGTATTCATGATTTGTAAAACATGGCAAAATTTAGGGTTTACAAAATATTCCTAATGTGTAAACCATGACAAACTTAAGGTTTACAAAGTATTTCTGATGTGTAAACCATGACAAACTTAGGGTTTACAAAGTATTCATGATTTGTAAACCATGGCAAACTTAGAGTTTACAAAGTATTCATGATTTGTAAACCATGGCAAACTTAGGGTTTACAACTCGCTGCAACATCAAGTCCAAATGGACTTGCATAACTACAAGGTTTACTTATGTGTAAACACAATTTAAACCAAAGGTTTACAAAAAAGGTTTCAAACACTTGTAAACCTTTGTAAACTTATAGTTTGCATAGGTTTGCATGCAGTTTACCAAATGTGTAAACCATGATTTTCATGCAGTGACTAGGTCCAAGTGGTGATGCCCCGCAGAGCAAGAATCTGGCTCCAACCCAAGACATGGCACAGGAGAAGGGCACACAATGGAAGAAGCACTTCAATGATGCAGAGCTTCAGATCCTGGCAGACTATATGACTGTTATGTGAAGAGATGTACCCCTTTGTGGGCAGCACCTATACTCCCGCAGAATGACTGGCACATTGGCGACATATCATAGGACTCATAAATGCCAGTAGGGTGGAGAGGTGCAATGCTGAACATGTTCAGAAGTGGTTCAATGACCTGATGCGAAGGACCGAGCGGAAGCTCAGTGACAAGCTGGCCTCTGAACAGACCACTGGAGAGGTGCCAGCAGAGGAGAAGCTGATCCCAATTGAAGAGGCTGCAAATACACTCATCAGCAGTGAGCAGGTGCAAGGCGTGGGAGGCCTGGAGACCTATGTGGACACATCTGGTGGGAGGCATTTGTGTGCTTCGTATGTGTGGACAAGCATGATTGACCAGCCCATATATGTGTAGTAGTACAGTCAGCTGCAGTTGTCAGCCATCCTTTTCCAATGCATGTTTGCTAAAGCGTACGCTTCTGTCAAATGACCTGCATTTTCAGAGTTTGCTTTGTGGTTCACATGTGTGATATGATATTATAGGTTATTTATAACATGCTTAATACCCAGAGGTTTCTAAGCACGGATCCGGGGATCAAACCTGTGTTGCTCCGTGTCGTCTTGCTTCCAAGGCGAGCACGTTGCCCATGGGCTATCCTCCTGAGATAAGTTTGCGTGACAGTGCATATTACCATCTGCTGGGCTTCACAACTATGCCATTACTTCGATGCAGGGTTGTTGTAACCAAAATATGTGCACATTGCAAGACCCCATGATGTGCCCGCATGACAGGTACACATCACCCACAAGACATATTCTGTGTCACTCCAACAAATACCTCATCCACATAAATACATCATTGCCACACTCATGGGTCCAGTCTCTTTGCATTGTATATCAAGTATGTGCAATATAGGTTGTCTACACGCAGCATTTACTGCTGAGGTGCAGGTTTGTTCTGTCTCCTGCACTTATGGAGCTCCTTGTCAGAATGCATTTCTAAGCTGCCTGTAATGACACTAGCCCACTAGACCAAACAAAGGTAAAATCACCTGATGGTGGGTCATCATTTCAAGTAGGGCAGTCTGATACTCTCCTATTGTAATGTCTGTAGACAACCCACGGGAAAGGTTATGGGGTTAAATAACTCCAATGAGTGTACCTGTCAGCTTTGCATGTCATGTATATGCATGTTCTGATTACAAATACGATAATACAGCTATAAATTACTAGTCTGACGTTAAAGGCCGGTATTTGGTTATCAGTTAATACATGCCAGACATATGGCTTGTTGCTTCAATTAATGTTTACGACACTCGCCCATACATTGCCCTGTCTGTGTCCTTGAGACATACATACTTATCCAGCCATGTGGATTCTATTTACTATGGAATGACATGGCAGCACCATCTCTCACTCAGATGTGGCATGAGTGCTCTGTTGCTCCTTCTGTCATGAGATCTGAAGATGAGGATGTGCTGGTGCCCAGTCTGAGCATGCCCGGTCAACAATACAGACACATCTTTATTGGATGATGCCCATAGACAGGAACTGATGCCCCACCAAAATCACCCAGACAGGAGGTATTAATGTAGGGAATGCTTGTTGCACTTACGTACAATCACCAGACCATGAATGACCTTTATCAATATTAATGATAGAACCGGCTCCTGAAATGTTGCATGGGGTCCACATTTACACAGCCGCCGCCTTCTCGCCATAAGAATGCCTCACGGGTGAATCCTGCACAATGGATCGTCTGACAGTGCTGACTTACGCATTTCTACTTACTGCTGGCCTGCAGCCAGTGAATACCATGTTTTTGCAGTGTGGTAAGTGGGTTTGGCACAGTGTAGTATTGCATTTTTGTGTAATTCTGTGATTGATTATGTGATTGAGTGTGGGTACAGTGTGGCACACTCATAGCAGATGCATATGTCAATGTTCCCAGTCCTCTAATGTTGGTTCAAGTGACACAGAGCTGGTTCAAGGGGCTATCAAGCTGTGCAGTCACACAGGGCCACAGCGAATATAGTGCACAGCCAACACACACAATGTGAAGTGTTCTTTCACATTGTGTAAGATGACAGCACTCGTTACGTGACAGTGTCATTCAAAGCGGCAGTCAATGACTGTCAGTGTCTCACTTATGGACAGTCATTGCCTGACACTTCACATGACAATGTCATGTAAAGAACACTGTCATCAAACACAACGTGAATTGACATTGCCTATTCTTGAATTGCAATAGGCATACAGCAGGGGACTCACACCCATGTGAATTCACATGAAGGGTGCTGGTTGACCTGGGTTGTCATTGATGTGACACATCAGACTGTAAGAGTCATATGTGTAGTCACATTTTGGCACAGCACAGGTAGGCCTTCACTGAGAGGGTGGTGATTTGGCCAGTGCACTAATCATTTCTGCATGCATATTACGTCATTGATTGTACATGGACTACGGTCTGCACAATGACAATGACACAATGACACGATGGACCTTGCTGTCCTAATCATGGTGCAGAGTCAAATTTAGGAGACATCTGACAGTGGTTGGCCTGTTGGGAGGATGCAGAGGATGTTGATGGCAAGGGGATGCATGTAGGCAATGACCCAATGCATCCAGTGGAGCACTTTGGCAAGGACATCACAGTTTGCATTCTCAGGCATGCAACATATGTATCAATGAAGTGAAATGAATGAACAGTCAACATGCAGGAATTGACATGAAATGGAAGTGCATAGTTGGAACCATGTAATGACTGCCATATATTTGGATTTGGCCAGCTAACTGATGCCATGTGCTGGCCTTCAGCAGTACACTGGCTCGTGTGGAGTACTTGTCCCTGGGTTGTGAAAGAATATGTTTGTTGCATTCATATCAGGCATGAGTAGAGAACAATTATATGGCTAGGTCTAAACAGCATGGATTAGACCCGGGGGAGGCGGCAGGCAGACCAGAGTTTGTGTGTTTTTAGAATATCTCAGTGTCAATGTCAGTGTTCTCCATGTGCACTCCATTGAGTATGCATGTATTTTTATCTAGCGGTGTACTTGGGGTCAGGTGTTTGGGTCCGAAAACTTTGTGTCCACAACTGTGTCTTGAGGTCTGCTACACAGGAAATGGCAACCACCACATGGACTATGAAAAGGGCCACCTTTTATGTGTGGTACGTGGATGCTAAACACATGTGACTATACACATTCACAGTGCCTTCCATGTGTTTTGTCCAGTGGGTGAGACAATCATGAATCATTCAGTGTCACAAATTCATTTCCGCCAATATCTAATATCTTGCCCTGAGCTATCCTTGATCCCCACGATATTAGGAGATTGTATCAGAAAGTGATATTGTATATGGAAATGTTTTATATGGGTTTGAGGATTGAAAGAGATTTTTTTTTAATTATGAATCTTATAACTCTGGCTGTTTTGAAGTGAAATTATATTAATTCACCATTTCTTTTAACTTGAATGTAAGTGTATTTATTTTGTGCCTTAAAAGTTGTGTATAAACTAAAGCACATTCAATTAAAATAAGTAAACATTAATTGTGTAAGGGGATATCACGCTAACACATATGCCTGCATGGAACAGGTGGCATCAGATGTGCAAGTCACACTTCCACATGTTGCCATATGTGAATGCCCATGTCATCAAATGACATACATCCATGACTTACAGCTCATAGTGTGCTAAGTCACAATGTCTAATGTATGTGCGTCCAGCCATTTTGTGTCTGTTTGCACTTTAATGCACATGTGCATGTTTGACAGGAAACTCATGACTCAAAATGTCGTTATTTTTCCATGTGCAGATGATGATAGTTAGGGAGAATTCTCCAGAATGGCTAATTTTCCTTACCTACTGAGTCCCTCAGCAGCTTTGCTGGATATCTAGGATTTATTTTTTTCACCTGGTAAGAGTGTGAGCCTTTTTTCCCACTCTTACATTTGTTTTTGCTGTTTGTTGTACATTTTGTGCTCATGGGCTATGGAGTCTCACCTACTCCATAATCATCATTTTATTACTGTGTGTCACACAGCACCTTCAGAGCAATGACACAGGGTTGTCTTTTTAGACTTCCCACTCTTTAAACTCCATTTGCTGGGACTGACTACTGTCTCCCAGAGCATGTAAAGTTGGCATTGACTTTTACTAGTCTTTTTAAATTTACAGACCCAGTACAAGCAATCTTCCATAGAGTCCTGGAAGGGTTAATAGTTATCCCTTTATGTCTGTTTCTCATGGAACACTGTTTCGTTCCCCTTTCTCTAAGATTTGGCTGGTGGCAGTGGTATCTAACATTTTTATTTTACCGCAACCTATGAAAATAGCCTTGGTACTGTTAGAAGCTATGGTGGTTGCCTCCGCTGGACCCCTTTTAATTTGATTTTGTTCTGGCTGGGTTTATTTGCCGTTTCTTTTTGTAAAGGTCTTTCTCGTGTTTTACTCTGTGCACCAAACCAGGTTTGGTTCCTTTGTTCGCCGTCCTTTGGCGGGCTTCTGCACAGAAGCCCTCCTTATGGCGCACAAGTGTCTGGGTGGACTGTTACGCTGTTATAGCTTCAAGTCACACTCTAGTTTGATTGGCTAGGTGACTGTCCTGCCAGGACAACCACCCTGCAGTGTGATTGACATCCAGGCTGTATGAATGGGGGAAAACTGCTTAAACACAGCTCTCTGGGACCTGGAAGGCAGACTCGCCACTGCAATGAGAGAACAACGAGGTGATGAAGGAAGACGGCTGTTGCAACTACTGGACATCCCGGTGAGACCCTGCAGCAATCCCAAATCGTCTAAAATCTGATGACAGAGACGATCCACAAGGAGTCTTCTCCCCTTGAGCCTGGTGGGAAAAATCAGCTCACAAAGCCCCTGGACCTCTGTCTTCAGCCTGGTCGAATTTGCTGTGCCACAGGAAACTGGATAGCCAGCTTGAGAGAGTCCCTTTGTGCTTTTAAGGAGCGTACCTTTTATTTGTCGCTTTACTCCGTTGATGGCTTCTTCCCTGGGCAGTGCAGGACCCTCCAGTCTTCCTCCTTCTTGTCAGTCCGACAGTCGCTTCAGATGAATTTGTACTTACACTTGTAGTCTTAATTGTGTTTGGTGTTCCCAAAGAGTACTGCATATGATTCTGCCTAACAATGATGCAGCAGATGCAGCAGATGCAGCACAGGAGGAAGAAGAGGAGGAGGTTGTACGTCAGTCCACCAGTGGAGGCTGTGGTGTTGTATGCCATGAAAATCTGTATGTGCTACAGGTGATCATCAGTCATTTTCCTGACTCTTCGGGCTCTTCTGACTCTGCTGGTTCTGATGCAGTACCAGGTGTGGATGACACATTGAGGGACAAGGTGGTTGCCCAAAAAGGCAGATCGGATCAGGCTGTTGAGTCTGCAGCAGTGCACCAGGCTTCACGAGGATAGTCACTGATAAGCCCCATGTCCACAGTGGTTATGGCTGCAAGATCTCCCTCGCATGATTTGGGGTCAGATTCTGGGGCTGAATCCCAATGGAGTGTTGAAGACCTGCAGCCAATGACACGGGCCCTGCAGCAACAGGCCTAGTTCCTTGCATTGCACCGCTCTCAGCATCACACAGGTGGTGGAAGTGTGCATGCTGGAGAGACATTGTGGGAGCAGTAGGTGTTGCGTGCAGCCTTCTGGCATGGCAATATATTACATCATTTTGCTGAGGGCATGGGTCGACTGGCCAAGAACATGCCCACACCAGCAGCCCAGGATGCGCAACAGCAGTGATTCTTGCCCAGCTTGGTGAGCATGGTGTGAAAAGGGAATTTACAGGACAGGTAGTCAAGGAACGTTATGAAGCTTTACAGATTCAGCAAAAAAGCACTACTTCCCACACTACCCTCAAACAGCCTGATCAATGAAATTACAATGGTATTTTTTAAAATAATGTATCCAAAGTCTGCATGGAAACACATATTAAATGGCCAGATGCACTCCCAGTAGCCATCATGATTATATTAAGCACAGTAAATCCAACAAAGGTTTAAGCCCATATGAAATACGTATAGAGCATCCAATAAGCTTTCCTGCAGGACCACCACTAGCTTTAGCACAAACTAATATGTTTTTAAATGATTACTTCATATTAGACTATTGCAAGGTGTTATTGAAATTTCTCAAGTCTAGCCACTCACTGGTCAAGAAAGAACTGCCAAAGAACCAAGGCAGACATGCCATTCCCTGGGGTCTGGTAATTGGATTCATGAGACGGTACATCAATGAAAGATGTACCGAGAACAAGGCTGGTTAGGTCTGCATCAAATCTTCCTAATCACCAATACGGCTCTCCATGATACACGCTGACAACCGTAAGAAGAAGAAAGCACCTAAAGGTGTTGTGTGTATTCTATTTTTCGTTAGCGCTCTGTTTGAATTATTAGTCATGACTGGACCGGGAGACATTACCGAGACAGTATTCAAAGAAACCTTTTCAAAGAATAGCACAAGGAGCAGAGACATGTTTTAAAAGACATGATCAGACTATCGATATCACAGACATACTAACCCAAAGAATGAACCAAACTCGTCATAATGGAAGAAGAGCTGGTGAGTGGCAAGTTGGGAATTGTGGGACTGGCGTATGGGTTCCTCTAGAACATTATTATTCAGGATTCCGCCCTGGTGTAGATGAATGCACATTTGGTGAAGTTCCCACAGAAAGCTTTGTGCTTTCTAATCGGGTATCCAATTACCAAAAGCACAGGATGTTATCCACAACCACTTCTAACCTACATGAATCCATGCAACACGCAATCCCGACCTCCTCTACCCCCAGAGTGCTATGCTATATGCAGATGAGATCAAATTGCCCAAGCCCCGTCACATGAGTGACCCAATGGCATGCTGTACTAATGCCTTTTATTTTACAGCTAGGGGTACGTGGATGGTAAAATACTGACTTGTGTACATGACGTTGCAAAGGAGACATCCTAGACAGGCTTGGTTGTTCATTTCCCTTTCTGAAAATATAGACATGTTAGCTGCCCATGGGCATTGTGTGACTGTTGATAAAGGGGGCTGGGGGGGCTTACATTTTTCTTACAGTTTTCTGATAGCACCTCTAAAATACAATAACTATTCAATGGAAATGTGTATGCTTGTTCCAGTAATGATGTCCATTTTCTAATGCGACTTGCACTGTTTTCCAATAAGCACCCTCTTCATGTTTTATTGTTACCTATTTCCAGAGTCATACTACTGTAGTAGCTTAACAACCATAGTATACAACACCCTCAAAACACAATATCATGGGGCAGAGATGCCCCATTATAAATGCTTCTCTAGTGACAGTCAAGCTTTCCTTTTTTATGCCAGGAATTGAGAACATCTCTTCCCCATTCATTCAAGTGGTGTTGCTATTTATCTAGCTCAACAGAGGGCATTGATTCTAATGAGGAGGAAAAGAGGTGCATAAGGGCACATGTATGATGGTGCTAATCTTCTTGTTGCAGCCTGGAACGTCTATAAAGATGTTTCAGGCTGCAAAATAAAGGACAGTTACCAAGGGGGAACATTAGGTCAGTTCGAAAAGGCAATAGACTGTGTTCCAAGGGCACAATGCTCTAACAATGAAGATGGTCTCGTTGACCTGCCCAATATCTCTGATAGTAGCATGATGACAAAGGGCTTACTAATGAATTTGTCTCTGAACATCACTTCTGCAGATTGGAGCGCTCAATGTGCAGAGGCGCACAACCTCATTAATGACCAGCTGCAGACAATTTGAAATGGCACTGAATAAGAATCCTGGTGGAAGGCACTCACAAACGGCTAGGAATGCCACCTGATCTGTGGCCATGGGGAACACTCTGGAAAACCTCCAGCTGGCAAAGTAAGTGCTCACAATGAAATGTTCAGGTGGGCAAGCCCAATCAAAGAGTGGGACCCCCTAACAAATATTGCCAGGATTTTGGGCAGGATGCCTGTGAGATTTGATCATCCAGTGATATTTGGGAGATGAAGACTGCTGACAGAGCGAGCCAATTTGTCACACATGCCCCTGAGGGAATTCCGTAAGTCTGACTGGGAACTCTGACCAATGGAACCTCGACAGCTGCATTGCAGCAGAAAGCTTAGTAAAAAAATAACTGTTGTTAGTATGGTATGTTGGTTAGGAATAGATAAAGGTTCCTCCCCAGAAAGAAAGAAATTGATTGATGCCAATGATAGTTTCATGTGGGTTAAGAACACCATCATGCATAATGACATCTACTTCACATTAAACACAAGGTTAAAAGTGTATTATGGGGCCGATTCATGGAATTATTTGCGCCGAAAAACGGGGATTTGTGCGCCATTCTGCCTGCAATTTGTTGAACAGGGATTTGCAGGCAGGATGGCGCGCAAAATCCAATTTTTCGGCGCAAATAATTCCATGAATCAGCCCCTTTGTTGTCTACTGGCCAGCTGAATAGATCAGACGCATACATATAAGCTAAAATATTCCATTGAACTGGACCGCCCTATTACACGTGGCTTCCCAAGATCTCCCCGGGCCACTACTACAGATAGATACAATCCATGATTTAGAAAGCCGCATGCATCTACTCTATATGACAGCATATAGAACGGACGCATTATGCACCCTAGGTAATATCCTCTGCTTTGCATCAAATGCAGTCATCCAATCACAGCAATACTTATGGGTCATTCTGTTGATGGGAAGATTTTAATTCCAGCTCTGGTCTCATACTGTTGTTGTCGTAAACACTGTCACACACAGTACTCAATACACACACAGTACTCACTACATATACACGCACACAAACATGACCAGAGAGAATGGAGATGAAGCGCGCTATGGAAATAAAACCTATTTCCTCAAGTATCGAAGATGAGATTAATTGTATCATACAAATAGATATTATTTCAAATTCAATTTAGCAACTGTGTTCTGTCAAGGTCAGTAAAATGAGTAGAGAGAATATCTAAAAATGCTGAAAAATTAATACAATTGTCCTCATTAAAAATATGAGTCCATTACTGCTGATCATCGCTGCCAATGTTACAGCAAGACCTGATTCTGAGTTCTGACCTGGAAGTGAAGATACTGGTGGTAAATCTCTGTCTTTAAGCCTAAAAATCAGCCGCATTGCCACAGCAGGAAGTAATTCTGAAAACATTCACACGCAGTCCTATGGACTCCAGAAATGTGGATTTACAATGCCACACCACCGCTTGTAATCTGGTGGTAATGCTACAGGACTGAGTGATAATAACAGTAAATACATTTGGCAGTAATTCAGCAGGATTAAGGCATATTTACTGCCAATCTCGTAATAAGGCCCAATGCAGTTTGATGGGTAAAGCACAAAGGTGGGGAGTGTGGTTTCAAAATTTCAAAATGCATGTACAAACTGCAATGAAGCCAGTTAGAAATCAAGCCATGAACCCCCATGCAATAAGGCATTACAAGGGTAGCTATGTCTGTTGTCATGATAAAGAAATGAAGAGCAAAAAACGCTGCGAGTAGAAAGTGGCAGAACATTAATAGATTGAGCTAGGATGGATGTCTAACGGCAATGAAGTGGGGAATGACAAAACAAGAGCAAGTTAAGCAGACATGTGCAAGCAAGAGAATGAAGCAGACAGTACAACGTCTATAAAAGCTTGCTTTCTGCAAGATCATTATGACCACCATCTTGCTGATCCCTGTTCACTGTCAACAAATATACATATAAGAAGTGTGTTCTGTTTGATCAACAGTCCATTTGCATTCACAGGGATTATCTGTCAGGCTCGTTACTTGCATTGATTGAAAGTAAACTGAGTATGTTCTCTGTTGTAAACAGAAATCGCTGTGTGGAATTTTTGATTCTGAAAAGGTTGATACATTAAGCAGAGGCAGGCCAGTGGGATATCCCCTGACACAAACAACGGGGGAGACCAAACATGTGTCAAACTACTTTTTTATTGAACACAAATCCATATAAAACAGGGACCACATTGAACATTAGACAAAAGTCTGCATGCAACTCACAGGGCTGAACTCAGCAAGGCACTTTTAGGGGTTGTGACATCACGATTGATGTGTCACAGTACAGAAACCTAAGGTGGGACCGGATTGGTGAATAGTTTGGCTAGTTTATGGATCCTAAATGCGGTTGGGAATCTAATTGGTCAAATTCCATATGGTGGCTCCGTCTGAGACCACCCACAAAAAGATACATGTGGAGCAGGTCACCGGTTGTTCTCTAATTGATTGAGGCAACACTGTTAAGGTGGATGGTGATCGGTCAGGGATGGCTTCTCAGCCTTGGCCTGTTGGACTGTTACCAGCACATGAGCACAATAGAGGGTGGTGAAAAGGGCCTCAGAGTGCTGCTTCTGTCAACAAGGCCTCCATTTTCTGACTCCCCAGGCCACGAGCCAGGACATTTTATCCTTCAACTTCATACTGTATTGTATCGTTTATCCAAACGAGATAGATGGGAATGAATGTCCCTGTCGCCCAATGTCGGGCTCTGCCAGCTGCAAGTCACGTGTGTGAAGACCGTATTTCAGATTATCCTGCTCGTAAAATTTTGTGGATTTTAACTTTTTTTACCATGGGTGTTATTACCTTCCTTGGTATCTGGAGATATGTTCGAGCTACTTTCTCCTCTGTGTCAAGTGTGAGCTGATGAGAACCTGACCTTTCTGAAACATTTGTTTCTTTGTTTACTCTGATAGAGCTATGACTTTTGGCTGGGATTTGCTTATTGTCTGTATTTTGCCAATGCTGGCTCAAACCTGCCTTCCTTTGTTAGCCTTGGTAAACTGTGCACTTGCTTTCTGAGCTGTTCTTGCTTGGCTCTTTTCACTGGCTCAGCAAGATTGAAATATCTCTGCAGTGTTTGAGGCTTTGTTGATGTCTCCCATTCACCTAATTTGGCTGCATCCTCCATCTTGATTTACATGGTCAATCAGTCTTGTTGCATTCTGCATTGAACAAGCTTTATGTGTCTTATATGTTCATTGCACATCAGCATAGAAAAGAGAGTATGGCCCTCATTACGACCCTGGCGGTAAGTGCAAAACGATGGCGGTAAATGATTACTGGCATCGTTTTCTGCTAGGTCTGATCATGACCCGTGACCGTTAACTACGATGCCATTAGCGGCATCGTAATTAACGCTGCCGCTAACTGCAACAAGGTCGCATACACGCGACCCGCCACGCCGTAAATACTGGCATGGCGCAAAGCTTCGTGGATCACGACCCAAGCGGACATGCACCTAACGCCATCACTAACCCCGTTAAGTACCTTACCGCCATGGTGCTAATTACGCCATCGCGAACCAACCGTAAATGGCCATGTGCAGTGAATCCAGCTGCCACAGGAGAACAGAATCAGCACAGGTTGAGGCAATACAGACTCAGGAAGTACAAAAAGAGCACACCCCACCCCTTCCCACACCCAGTCACACTCCACAATGATACCAATAGGACTAGCAATGTTGGGGCTGGAGGACCTGATAGCAATGCAAGTGCTACAACAACAACAACAACAGGCTGCACAGAGGAGACGCAGGAGGAGAAGGAGGGCAAGGCAGGGCCAGCAAGCCCCACCAGCACAGCCAGTGGCACCACGCAGGCAGCCCACAATCCCACGCATCAGAGCCAGTCCATTCAACCTCACCGCTGAGCAGATCCACACCCTGTACCGTTTGGACCGGGACACCATCACCGCCATCGTAGACATGACACACAACGACATCGTCAGCATGATAGAAATACCAACCGCCATCCCACCCCTACTGAAGGTAGTGTCTGTACTCCACTTCCTGGCCACAGGCCCCTACCAGCACACAGTGGGGCACTTGCATGGCATTTCACAACCATTATTCTCTAGTACACTGATCCAAGTGCTCGATGCCCTCCTCAAGCACACAGACAACCACATCTCATTACCACGGACTGCCCAGGAGATTGCAAAAACCAAAGTGGGTTTCCATGCACTAGCCGGCATACCTGGTTGCATTGGTGCCATCGACTGCACCCATGTGGAATTGGTGGTCTCACATGCAATGGAGGCACCGTACCGCAACCGTAAACTATTTCACTCAATCAACGTGCAAATGGTCTGTGACTCCAACAGGATCTTCACACATTGTTGTACCCGATTCCCCGGAGCAACTCATGATTCAAGGGTCCTGAGGAACTTCACAATAGCACGCCACATGGAGCGAAATGCAGTCCCAAGATCCTGGCTACTGTTTGAGTCTAATGTCATGACCATGGAATTGCGAAGTGGGTAGGCGAACGACGTACCAATGCATACTCCACCTGGCTGTGAGTAGCAAAGACAACGGAGCCAGATCATACCCTAATGCATCACAAACCTCAGCTGACACCAGTAAACCTAAGGCCTGATGTATGCAGCCCTACCATGTGAATGAAGGTGTGTCCCAACCATAACACAACCATCTTCAAGTGCATTGAACCAATTCAGACCACAATGACTTCAACAAAATGCACCTACATGCACGTCACCAAACACCATCAACTGAAAGGCCTGTCCCCCATAACTGCGCACGAAGGAGGCACATGACCCCCCTGCACACATTGGTTGATGGCATGCACAACAGTCCATAAGAGCCATGAGCATATTCCTGTCGCATAGTGTGAATCAATTAGTGCATTTCAAAGTGGTCCGAAGGAACAGTTGGATGCAAGCCATGGTGGCACGTCAAGTTTTGAGTTTGACGTCATGACTGACACATACATTCTCGCCCACATACAGGTGATGCAGGCTATCCCCTGAAGAGGTGGCTACTTACACCAGTCCGGAACCCACAGAACCAGCACGAGGAGGACTTCAACCGTGCACATACACGTACCCGTGTGGTCATTGAGCAGGCATTTGGCCTATTGAAGGCACGGTTTCGCTGCCTCAGCAGGTCTGGTAGGGCACTCCTGAGAAGGTGGCAAAGATCTTCATGGCATGTGTCATGCCACACAATATGTGCGTCAGACGAAATGTGGCCCTGCCCCCTGACGCTGAACTGCAACCACCTGGGGATGAGGAGGGTGTGGATGGGGCAGCACCTCATGGAGGCAGCGATGCACAGGAGGGGCATGAAATGCGTCAAAATATCATTGACCAATGCTTCTGGCAAACACGGCTGGTGGTTGTAACATGGAGACGGCACTTGGGGCACTGTGTGTGTCTGGGACATGCACACTGTGGACTGTACACCAATAAAGCACACATATGAAATGAGCAATGTCCACACATTTGATTTGTGCAAAAGGAAAAAGTGTATTATGAATGTGAAAAGGTTTGACACACCCAATCCCCCTTCCACCTCCCCCCTGAACTCCCCAACACACCCAATCCCCCCTCCCCCTCCCCCTGAACTCCCCAACACACCCAATCCCCCCTGCCCCCTGAACTCCCCAACACACCCAATCCCCCCCTCCCCCCTGAACTCCCCAACACACCCAATCCACCCTCCCCCCTGAACTCCTTTCAAAGGTGTGACGGTGCCTGTGATGAAGTGGGTAATGTTCCATTCGTCCACTGGGCGGCCACTATTGGCAGCCCCCTCTTCCGGCCCCTGGGGCCCCCCTGCCTGTATTCCGCAGGTTCCTGGCTGACCTGCGGACGGGGCTGGTTGCAGCAGAACTGGCAGCGGAGGAGGTACTGGGCTGCTCGGTACGCCGCGTGTCCCTTATTGTCTGTACAAGCTCACCGAGCACATTCCGCACAGCGGCTAGTTCCGCACTTATGTCTTTACTTGCGGATTGAATGGCTGCCTTGACAGTCTCAGCACATCTTTCCATGTGTGCACTGGCACCTCCACAATCAGCCACATGCTGCGTGAGTAGTGAGGACAGTTGTTGTTGCCTTGTCATTATTTGGTCCAGCGACTGTTGGAAATTTGGGGCATTGGATGTTGCAATTGCCGGGGTAATTCGGCTACTCCCCTCCTCCCACTGGGCTGGGAGTGGCTAGCCTTGACTCTTCAGGGGATAGCACCTGTGTGCCGTCTCTGTGCAGGCTACTTAGGGACAGGTGGGGGGAATGAAGGTGGGCAGTGGGGGGACCTTCTGTGTCATCCTCCTCATTCCCCACATCGCTGTCAGAGCAGGCTGCGATGGCAGCAGTCTCCCCAATTGCACTGCTTCCCGCAGACACATTCCCCTCAGTGGGCAGCAGTTGTTGTGTGTCTCCTGTGTGTGGTGCCATGCTGCTTGCCTCGGGGATCATTGCTGCCCTGGGCTGTTTTGCGACAGGCAATTTTGGCTGCTGTGGTTGGTCTTTGGGTCCAGCAGAGGTGGAGGGTTGGTGGGCTCTTGCCTCTGGCCTGGCCTTCTGGGCAGGTGTGGTGCCACTCTCGTCTCTGCCGGTGTCCGATTGGGAGCCTGTGGTGGAGCAGAGGAGGGAAAGTGTTATTGATGGGTCAGCGGACATTGAGCAGGCATTGTGATGACTGCCATGAGTTTGATGGATAGATGGTGCACTTTGTAGGCTGTGACATACAGGTTGTCTCCCTTTTGGGTGGGTTGAACATGCATGAATGTGGGTGCCTGCTGTGGAGTGTGCATGCTGCATGTGTGCAGGGTGTAGGTCTTCTGCTGATGTGTTGCGTTAACGCTACAGGGCAACATTGTGATGCACATGTAAGTGGAAATCAGGGGGTTTCGCATGGCTAAATTAGAGGCACCTACCTGTGTCTCCTGATGTCGGGGCTCCTCTCTCCATTCCACCGACCCCCTCGATGCTCTCCATGCTGATCATCGAGGCACATATCTCCTCCCATGGCTGCATCTTAATTGGGGAGTCTGCTCCTCCGCCAGTTGCCATGGCCATGTTGCGGTTGGCCGACAGTATGCTCCTTACTCGGAGCCAGAGGTCATCCCACCTTTTGCGGCACTGTTTTGAGGTGCGTGGGGTGGTTCCTACAAGGCTGACCCGTTGTGCTACGAGTTCCCATATGGCCTTTTTGCGGGCTATGGCTGGTCTTGTCAATTCTGCAGAGAAGACGATGTCCGCCTTTTCCAGTAGCGTTTCAGTCAACATTGTTATTTCCTCCCTGCTGAAGCGGTCCTGCCGCTGCCGATCGCAGGCTTTTTTAACAACTTTTGGCATTGTGGGGATGCGTGGATGTGGCTGTAGTTTTCTGCAAGGTCTCGGGGTCAGATGTGCAGTGGTAGTGGAGGATTACAATGGATTGTGTTTTTAAAGATGGCCGCCATGCTCTTTCCCGTTCCGCCACGATGACGCTACTTCCGGTTCCGCTTACTGGTTGTCACCGCTAATTACGGTGACCGCTAATTACGGTCAGTGCTAAGATCGGTGGCCGGGATGGCGGTAGTGCACCTTACGCGGCATGCGATGCCGGTAGGTGCCGTTTTGGGGGCATTTACGCCATGGCGCTGTTCACATTACCGCCATGGCGCAATGCTCGTGCCCAATGGGTCATAATGTCCTGCTTTTTACGGCTTCGACCCAGCACGGAAACGTTAATTACGCCATGGCGGTAATGTACGTTACTTACCGCCAGGGTCGTAATGAGGGCTTATGTGTTTTCTAGCATAGTGGGTGCAAGCATGTTCTTCGTTTATAAGTGCAATTTGACCTAGTGCTCATGTATCTTCGTGTTTGGATGGATAAGTGCTTTGTGTTCTAATGCACCTAGGTGTGCTGGCCTCAGCCATTACGTAATTTGTCTCTTTCATGAATACAGCTCATTCAGTTATCCCATCGCTTGCAGGTTCATTGCCTCCGTGACGTCATCTGGTTATGGTCTGTAGGGCTGCCCCAGTGAGTAGCTCCTGTAACTTTGCCGGTACAATGGTGGCGAGAGGGTAGACGCCAGGAGCAATATGCACCTCTCGTGTCTGTCACACCGAAATGAGGTAGGGGCTAATACAATTTGTCTCTCTTCGCTTCCACACAACTGTACTCCAAATCATCTTGACACTTGGATATCTGGAAGTGGGGTTTCTTTGCAGAACAGTGGAAGTCTTGAATGGTCAGTGGGACACAGTGAGTGTGTTCTAGAAGTGCCATGGATTTGCCTGAAACAAAATAAGGGCTCAAGTATTCACAAGAAAGTAATGATGCTCAAAGAGATCAGTGCATGCATCTCAAGAGTATTTTTGGCCCTAAGAGGGTAGTATACGGGGTTGCAGGTGTGAAGTGGAGATACCCATTTATCTACTCTTTTGCAGATGTTTATCTCAGGGATCTCGTTGCCAAGTAGTAGATGACAAGGTTGGATAAATATGCTGAACTCTTGTTCCAATATACTCAGTGAGAAGATTGTGACTCTTATTCTCAGTTTGTCAAGAACCGGTGTAGTGGTCAGAGAGCTGGAGCTATGTGATTGATGCACGTTGTACCCAGAACCAATCTCACTGACCTTTTCTGACCCAGCTGCAGTTGTTTTATAAGCTCCTTTGGCACCCATGGTATATGATATTGCAATAGGCCAATGGTGAGAGGAGTGGGCATTCATTGCTTCGACATTTGAGTCAGGTTTTAGAATGGAAATATCTTCTGAATAAAGCAGATTTAATAGTGTTTGCTGAGAGGGGTGGTGTTTAACCAAGGGATAACTGTCAGCTTCATATTTAACATGAATCCCAGATTTTTAGTTTGCTTGAAATGTGACTCAATCACCTGTGAGTTACATAATCATTTAGTGTGTGCTTTCAGGTTCTTGTAAAGATACAGAAGTGGATTTGTTTACTGTTAGCTTCCATTTGAGCATTAATCTTGCCTGACTCTAACATGGCACCATTAGATACACCCAGAGAAATGTATTCTCCTTTAATTACATTCCCATGACTTCTGGTCCTCTTCCGTCTTATAGCCGAATTTTTCACCCGAGGAAGGATTTTCTCTCCCAACACAGTCGCCAGAGAATGTATTTTATTTACTTCATGACAATAGGTACATTGGAGAGCACTGGAGAATATAAATGATTTATTATGGCAGAATCTATAGAGGAAATATGCACTTTAAGTTTAAAGGCAGTTTCAAACTTCAGTCATTTATTAAGTGAAACAGGAACATCTTTTTAAAATGAATTGTAAAGCATGATGCAGGCATTTATTTTCAAAATGAATTCAGTGTCAATATCTGCACTAGACCGAGTTCCTGTCCTGTTTTTTCTTTCTTTGAATTCTGGGGCTTTTCTATTATAGAGCCATTAATGTAGGTACTTAATTAATTATTGCACCACACATCAGTTATTGACTGCAAACTGGTGAATACGATTGGCGTTCATGAAGATAGCTTGCACAATGTCAATGAGCTAGAAAATGAGATCCACACTTTCTGAAAATTGGCAGATAATTTAAAAACAGAAGCTGTAGAAATATGTGCATATAAGCGATACCTGAAGAAGGAGAAGGTGAGTGTGAGATATCCTTCGTAAACACATTCCTTCCCCAACTCACAAAACTGCCAACATCCTATGTTCTTTGAATCCTATTTTCTCACAGAATATAATACACAAGTGAGAACCTTTCAAGAGCAAACCCAGAGGTTTGATCATCTATAATCCACAATACACCCAAGAATTTTGAAAGAACTGCTGAATCATGGGACCCTTTGAAGAATGCAGGTCACAATTTAGAACAGGGTGTTTTGTTAAAATGCCACTCCGATGTTAAAAAAAAATATGTCTTTGTTTTGACCAATCTAAGGTTTGCTTCCTATGAAATGTGACCTCTACTGCCTGTCAAGTATGAATTGGACAGTGTGGCAGCACCAATGATCAGCAGGTCTCACCAGATTGAACTGCCATTTTATTTTAAAAACATAGGTTACGCTATCTAATATATGACTGTGAGTAGCGTGCATGGCTGTTTCTTTCAGAGTATGTTGTGCTAGAAGTCCTGTTATTAATAAGTAACACAATTGTTTCTCTTTCAGGTTTAGCTTTTAAGACTACTTGTACTGATGTTATGTTCTGTTTCTAAATATCACCCTCCCTATTCTCGTCGTTTGTGACAGTGCTAACATGCTGGCTTCATTGTCATTTGTGGATCACTGGCATAGCCTTCAGCTATTACTGTACATTCATAGTCAGAGGTGAAACTTCATAGTTGATGGAATAGCCAATGGGCTTTTCCTTGGCAAAACATACACTTAGCTTACTGGTAGTAACCCCCCCCCTTTTTTAAATGTGCAAAGCTCTATCTGGCTTCCATGTCACTGCCATTTCTTCCTGAAGGAGTCAATGTCTGTTTTAATATAATCCAAAACTTCTGTTAAATTTTTTAGCCCCACACAGAACACCCTGGCTCTGGGCTGCATGTACCTGCCAAGTCTTCAGGCCATAGTGGACATGAATTACTTAGAAGTACTTGCTGTATTTGGGTTTCATTAAGAAAATTGCCCTCTTTACAGATTTCCTAGTATCCTGACAGTAATTCAGGTGGGATACCGGCAAAACAGCCTTACCATTTCCGCCACCTGATACCCTGGAATTACAAGGGTATTACAGGATGCGGAGACATCGGTAAATTCCCATTCCATGGAGTCCGATAGGACTCTTTTGTGGAGTATGAGAATGTTGGGGATTACAACAGTGCTGGGGAATACATCCAACAGCCAAAAAATGCATGAAAATATAAGCTGCAACAAGGGCTTCATAATGCCATAGTGAGCACACCCTATAGAAGAACATAACCATGTGTCTTCAAACAAATACTGCATCATTTAACATTAGTTAGGGGGATATATTTATAAGAAGTGTTCATAATGATAATGAATGATTGTTGCCCTTTTTACATTTGTTAAATACATAGTACATGAAGGCCTCAAGATCTAGCTAGCCTTCTCTGAAGCATGAAAATCCCCATCACACCCTGATCAGAGAAAAACAGCCAGACCCAAGCAGAAAGACGCACACATTCCAAGTTGCAACTTTCCACAGTCGAAGGCTAAATTCTGCTCAGTGATTGGTCAAGGTAGGGGGGGACATTTACCCAGGTTTGAGGTGTGGTAGTGAGGCCATGAAAGAGCAACAAAGAAAAATTTCAGACCCCAGAGCTAAAAGACAAGACACTACATACTAGTTGGTTCAAACACATCAGTCTAGCTAAGCTCCCAAGCCCATGTTCAAAAGAAATATGACAATGTATGTTCCTGAGTAGTACATCAAAATGTATTATAATGAGTTTCACAAGCCAGAGAGGACAGAACAATCCGCAGTGTGAAAACATGCCTGATCAGAGAGACTGAATGAGGTACAATACTGCCCTCTGTAGGATAAGTTGTACTAATAGAGCACCATTTGTTAAGTGAGAAGCCATGTAAAATTCTATTACACATCAAATAGAATTGATTAGGAATCATTGATTTGTTTTACAGAAGCTCACGCATAACCCTTACAGCATGTACATAATACTAATAAAGACACTTTTTGAAATCACAAGTTATATAAATACACACACATATAGGCACACATACATATACACATGTCCTTGTCACTTTACGGGAATGGAGTTTGCAAGCAGCTAAGTTCCACCACAAACAGTTTAAGCAGGATAGGTATAATCATGAGAAAGGAAGAAGCCATGCAAGTAATCCAATGATGACTCGCAAAGTGTACCATAGATAAACGGTTCACAATGAAGAGAAGGGTAAGATGGTGTCAACCCGCTTAGGTCAATGGGAAAGGATGTTAGGTTATAATCTCAATGCCACACTATAACACCTCACATAGGGATTGGTTGAGATGTACGTAATCATTCACTCCACTCATACGCTTCTTGTAGCAACACATTGCAAGTTGTGTTTAACTGATTCATGTTTAAAAGAGTGTCATCCAACCAGAAAATGTGTAAAAGTAGATGAGCTCAATGCTAATGAACCTATATTTTAACAGTCTAATTTAGTGAAAAAAATAAGAATAATCCAATAGAATTAGGAAATGTATGGAAACACCTATACTGCACATGGCAATGGCGAATTAGAAGCTTGGAAAATATCATTGATTTGTAACATTTGTTGTCATTTGCTTTCTGTAATTTGCTATAAAACCAGCCAATTCTGCAATTGAATGTCTGTTTAGATGTTTCCTTGCCTAGGCAGTTATAATACATTTTTATTTTTCTCATATCTTGTGCATTCATTGTTTTTGGCTCTTTTGGATTGATTTTTGATACTTGGATCGGGACTTGCCTTACATGTTTGCTGGGGATCCAGGATTTTCCGGAAAGCTGCAAGCTCCTCTGCCGCACTTTGAGGACAAGTGAGGTCCGCCTGGATGGGACAGAGGCCTGTGCTAAAGCACAAGGAGATAGTAAGTGCTGGGGTAACCCAGAAGGCCTCCCTGACTGCTGCAGACCTCGGCCCAACCCCTTGAGTTCAGGACATTGTGGGCAGAGGAAGCCCTGGAAGACTTTGGATGTATTCAGCGAGCCACTGCACCTGATCTGAGAACTACAACGGGGAATTGAGTATAAATGTGTAAATGGAGTGAATGACAGTGTGAGCCAAATGTTTGGTTTGCTGTGTTTTCTTTTTTTCTTCTTTGAGTAGACACTGAAGAGGGCTCCTGTAGCGAGGATCGTTGACATCACGTAATTTCAAAACTTGGTAAGTGAAGTGTACACATCCCTCAGTAAAGGATGCACTACACTGAACCTTCCCTTAAACAGCAGGTGCATGTGTGTGGGGTTTGTATTGTGTGTGGGGGTGGCGTGTTGATGGAGTTTGTGGGGAGTGTGTGCAGGCCAGCAGGGAACATAGTTCAACTACATCTTTTCGTACACTTCGACCACTATTCAGGTGTTGATTTTCGTTTTGAATTTTACACTTTTTTTTAAGCAGGTTAGGGTTGCGCCATAGGTGGGCGGTGGGGTTCTACGAGCGATTGGTGGAGTTATTGTGTTTATGTTGTTCCTTGCACAAAGAGAGAGCCACTGATCAGTTGTTTTTGTGTTTCATTTTGTAAAAGAAAAATGAGTACTCCAGTAGAACAGATGTGTAAAGAAAACATCATTAAGAATAATTAGGAGTGGGTGGTAGGAACAGAAGGAAACATTTTTACAGCTTGGCCAGCTAAGGGAATGCATGACAAAAGCATAATTGAACACATTTATTCCCATTTACTGTCCACATATAAAGGTAGAAAATTAAAGAAGAGACAGAGTATATTAGAGCTGTGGAAACTCTATGAGGAAGATAATAGTAACTCTAAAGAAAAGGGGAATGCTAACGGCGCATCTGCCCCGCCTCTGTCAGACAGTGCAAAACGGACACACGCTTTGACACCTGCACAGTTGGTACCCCAGATGAGCATAGAGAAAGGCACCCAGTCGGCACAGGGTTCATGGCCTGCGGAGCAGACAGCCCCATACGTAGCAGATCATTATCTCATAAAGCCAGCTTCAGGATCTACAAACCCCTGAAACAAACCCCATGCATACTCAAAAACAAATTCGGTAAGGGGAGCAAGTGCACCAAGTGACAGACGAGACCCGGCAATAGTGAAAGTAGAAAATAAAGTGTGTAAAGATTTAGAAACAGTGATACACAAGACAGAGGAAGAATTGTGAAGGTCAACAAGGAAAGGGGAGGGCCCTTGCCCCATGGTAGATTCAGAAATGTGGGCAGCAGTAGAAATATTATTGAATTTATACATTCCATTAATTAAGGATGTAAAAGTAAAAACGGAAGAAACAGAGCACTAAGATGCAGACTATGAATCAGAGGTTATTGAAAGTGAAGATGAACAGGAAGAAAGTGAGGAGAATTGGAAAACTGAGGAGGATCAGGAAGAGAGAATTCCATGGGAGAGATGATTGAGACCTTGCCCTAGAACTATGGCAGTGGTTAGAGGCAGGAAAAAAGCATGAACACAGCATAGCCCAAAACGTGGAAGGCAGTTCCCATTAATACAAAAAGAAGTTGTTAGACCACTATACCATGGCCGCATATGGATACAAAGAATTTGATTTAAATGCTACCACCTCTTACAGCGCGGGTTAATAAATGGATCGGTATGGTAAAATAACATACAGCTGGTTTTACCTTAGCAATTGGAGATATGAAAAGTCTACTAGATAGTATAATCAAACAAATACAATTTGAGAGCAGGAAGGGTACCCAGAAGTTCGGTTAGAAAGTGATGCGCCTGATGATGCTAAATTTAATAACTGCCTAGCCCGTGTATGGGATGCATTGAGAAGGGCGTAGCCTGATAGACCTGATGTAGGTACCATATTGGCACACACAATGAAACACGATGAAGACCCTGCATTGTATATTCAATTCATTCACGAAATGTGGCGAGTAGAGTGAGGGGAAAGGTTGATAAATGTCGGAAGAAGGAGAAAAATTATTAAAATTGCACATGGCATTAATTAAGGATGCACAAGTAGAAACTGAAGAAACAGAGTACTAAGATATCGACTATGAATCGGAGGTTATTGAAAGTGAGTATGAACAGGTGGAAAGTGAGGAGAATTGGGTAACTGAAGAATATCAGGAAGAGAGAATTCTGTGGGAGAGATGATTGAGACCTTGCCCTAGAACCATTGCAGTGGTTAGAGGGAAAAAAAAGTCTAGAATACAGCAGAGCCCAAACTGTGGAAGACAGTTCCCATAAATACAAAAGGAAGCTGGCAGATCACAATATATACCATGGCTGCATATGGATATGAACAATTTGAATAAGATGCTGCCACCTTTACAGCGGGGGCAGGTAAATGGGTCAGTATGGCAGAAAAATGTACACCCGATGTTACTTTAGCAATTGTAGATATGAAAAGCCTACTAGCTACTATAATCAGACAAATACAATTTGGGAGCAGGTAGGGTACCCAGAGGTTCGGTTAGAAAGTGATGCGCCTGATGGTGCTCCATTTAATAACTACCCAGCCCTTGTATGGAACGCATTGAGAAGGGCATACATGATAAACCTGATATAGGTGCCATAATGGCACACACAATGAAACACGATGAAGACCCTGAATTGTATATTCAATTCATTCAGAAAATGTGGTGAGTAGAGACAGGGGAAAGGTGGGAAAAGATTAAACAATTTTTCTGTCATGTATTAAGAAAAGGCCTTGCCACTGCAGTGAAAGTAGAGCTGGATATGATTGTAGGCATTGAAGTGAAATGATGGGGTGAGATACAGGTGCATGTAGGACATTTTTGCAAACCCAAGCACAAGCGTGAAAGAGTAGCAGAAGAAAAGGTGCAGCATGTAGAAGCAAAACTAGTGCAGAAAAAAAACGCCAAAGGCAGCAAGGAAGGAGCAGTAGTGAAAAACCCCACAGACGGACAACAGCAGTCAAGACAGGGGAGGGGTCCAATGGGCAAGGAGTAACTCACAAAAGGGATGAGGGGGAGGGTTTGGGGGATTATGACCTTGATTTGGAGGAGCATGCTGAACATGCAGGAAGATGAAACACATGCCTAAGAATTGTCAAAGCACACTCTCCATGCAATATCACCCAAGAGCACTAGCAGCTCCATACTATTCACAAGGGTCAACACGGGATGTTATGCCCTGCAGCGAGCCACAGTCCCAGTAACAATGTATGCCCCAGGATCTGCACAGCCCCACATTTTAGGACCAGTACCAATGATCACAGCCACACAGAGACCACCCATACAATACCCAACACCAAATTCAATGCAGAATGTCAATCAAACATCTTCAACACAGTCAATTACCATACCATGGGAGCAGAATGGCCTTCCACAGAACAGTCACCCACTACACTGAAGCCAGTGTTTTAAGTAGCAACGCTTTCCCACTTCCAGGATCCAATACATGTACACAATAGTACAGCTCACAGCAAGCCCTGACATACCCAGTTCTCTCAATCACTCCAAATTTAGATAAGGAACTCAAAGTAGGGGTGAATATAGGGAACAAAATGTTTACCTTTATGGTAGACATGGGAGCCACCCGATCTTGCATAACGGAAGGATGGTTTACATTGACAAAACAGTACGGACACTCAAGTATTTTTTGGGGCAATTGTAAGGGTTCCCTTCACAGAAGATTTACCCCTCACGATAGGAACTCAAGAAATAGTTGAACCATTACTGTACAGCACAGAGACGCCAGTAAATTTACTAGGGAGGGATCTCCTTCAGAAGCTCAACATAGCCATTTTATTCACTGATAAAGGAATTGTGTGTTCAACACCAGGCATGCATTACAACAGAATAGCCACAGTAATACAGACACTTTTCAGAACCTACACAATCCGAGCATTACCCTTGCATGAGGTGCTATTTGCATATGGGGGTTGGCTACCACGTATGAAAAATATATATTTCTCCTGCCAGCAGAATTCCTAATCATACCCGAAGTGCCACATTAAAAAGCCCCAGGAACAATGTTCACACTACACATTGATGCAGTGATCATGAGAACAGATACAATCATTTTAACAGGATCAGATGAGGAATGGATTCAGTGGACATGTGTATTATGCATAGATCCCACACTGCAACCGATGGAAAAATAGTTTTTGAAATCAGTGCTTAATAAAGACATGCATGAATAGAGACATGAAATTGTGCAAACAACACAATCTTTGATTTCTTTACAGCCAGCTGGGAGGGTTTCTCATGCAACAAAATGTTTCAGGTGGCAAGGAAAGTCTAAATGTTTTTTCTACATCCAGCATATATTTATAGAATAGAAAATATATGACACATGTTCTTTTCTGATATGAACCATACAATATAACTGGTCAGGTATCTATGAGTTAAATGCATTGCCCTTTATCATTGGACAGAAATGCTTCCTGAAATACATCATTATTTCCACTCAAAATGACTCATTCTCTGCTGATCAGCACAAATGTGTTGTTCCCAATTTCAATGAATCACTGGAACTTGTGTTGCAACTTAGAGCTGGTTAGACGCAGATGTTGGATGACACAGGCTGTATCTCAGCTCCTGCTATAGTTTTCCAATTGGCTACTCTATCCTTATCTATTTCTTACTTTACTGCCAAATCCATTTATAAAAAAAGCTTGTGACAAACACTGCTAAATTAATTCTATTGTACTATTTAATGCCAAATGCATGTGTCTGGCTCTGCTTTGAGCAGACCCTCACTTTTTCTAATTCCTCAACCCTGCCTGATTTATTTGAAATGCATGCTATAGTGTGCATTTTAAAGGGAATGGACTCCTTTTACCATCATATTTCTATGTCAGGAGCTACATTATGCAAATAATTCGGTATTACGTTTTGCTGATACATTATTTATTATATATTTTTCTCTAGTGTCTATTGAGTGTGGGTAATATTCTTCAGATCTAAACACAGTTTGGTTTAATGTCTGCATAACTTTGTAATAAATACATATTTGCCGGGTGTTTTATGCAGCTATGTGTGTCATAGGTGAGATTACATCACTTGCTTTTGTCATCCTTGCTCACACCATGCGCATTCTCACTGTTCCCGTTTAGGGTATGCATGATACAGTTATTTAATTGAATGACTCTTCTCATATTTTCAATATCGGACCGGGGGAGGGTAAGAGTCCTTAGTGACTTGTTCATCTGTTCATCAAAAAGAGGGGGAGTAGTAGTCTCTTTTGGTCTACACCATTTCATCAGCATGCTCTTCCATTTGCTTGTACAGCCCAGGCAGGGTCCACAGACGATACTGATGACTACAGCAGCACCCACACAACTACACAAATACCTAACACACGTACATAGCTGACTGTGGACTAGCAACCCGCATGAGGTAGGGTGACTGACCAGCATAGGGGCAGTTTAAATTAAACTCAAACCAGGCACCATACTCCCTAGATTGAAACAATATCCACTGTCCAAGGAAGCAGATGAGGGAATGTATGACACAATCAAGCACTGATTGACAAAGGCATCTTGGTGCCTTCAGACTCACCCTGTAAAATGGCTATATATCCATTGAAGAAAGCAAAGGTATCATCATGGAGATTCAAACAGAATATCTGCCCTCTGAGTAATATAATGGAAGCAGCATATCCACTAGTGCCTAAACCTGCATCCATATTGTGCAACATACCCACTGACGCTGTTTAGTTTTCTGTTATAGATCTCAAGAATGCATTCGTCACAATACCACTGCATCCAGACTCCCAATACTTGACAGTGTTTTCATATCACGGAAAGAGATTCCAATACACTCAACTGCTCCAGTTGTACTGCAAATTCCCCAGTGTTTTCAACAGGTTCCTCCAGATGGACGTAAGGAACATTAACATTGCTAGTACAGTACTATAATATGTAGATGACTTACTAGTAGGCAGTACCAAAGAAGAACAGTGCAGAAAAAACAAACTACAGTTCCTGACAATACTTGGGGACACAGGGTACAAGGTAGACAAAGATAAATAGGGTTTCCTGTTTTAGGGGTTTATTATTTCTTACTTCCGGGGATGTTTTTTCGGTGTTTTCAAAAGAGTTTCCGGATCTGTGTTAATCAGTGTTTTCCCCTTTGCCCGCTTCAAAAAATTGCGGATAACGGTTTTTTCCAGTGTAAATACACACATATTATTTCATTGTTTCAATGTGCACAAAAGTAGGGTAGTGTCTCTTAGAGCAAGATGTTATGAACACTTTCCGGACAATAAAGATAAATGTGTTAATCCAGTAATATCTATCTAGTCACTAAGTATTGTGGGAAATTATGCAATACCTTTTCAGGGACTCTTTGCCCACCCTTGCTCTTTCTTTTATTCCCATGAAGACTTTGATTTTAGAAAACAACTTTCCACATTGTACAGCCTTCTAATTTTAGCAGATAAGTCATAGCACGATAAAAGGATTTGCCAGGGAGCACTCACTTTGATGGAGATAAGGATTATTTTGACTGTCAAAAAAAATAAGCACCAAGCAGATAATGACTGTTTATCATGTGCTGCTCACTACAAAATGAGAAGGGAGTCTCCTTAATGTACCCACTGAGGTTTGATTAGAGGGGGTGAGCAGGCCAAAACTGTTTGCATGGTGTGGGAATATCAGGGGATCCTATAGCAGAATTGTTTAAAGCCTACTCGGCAGGTTCGGTGATTGTTGCAGAGATGTTATATGTATATATACCTTCCTGTAAATCATACAGCTTTTTCCTAATCCTGCGGCATCATGTGCTGTAAAAAGTGTTGTTTTGTCTGGGGATGAGCACGGCTCTCTCACTTCACTCTGTGTGGGAACTTTTGTTCCCATAGTGAAAATTAAAAGCTGGCACCCATAAATATACACACTGTAAGTGACCATATCTTAAAGTGAAATATACAAATGTAGTTCAATTGACCTTCCCCTTAGAAAGAAGTGTGCAAAACAAAAGAGCATTGCACTTTAAAAAAAAAAGTCATTAACACCAGAAAAATGAACTGAGAGAGGAAATGTTCCAATATGAATGCTGGAGAAGTATAAAGATGCTCACCTTTTAAACCCAGCAATCTGTAGTGAAATATTCCCTGGAAAACAAAACCCCAGTACAAGACGTACTTGTTTTCTTGTGGGTAAGAGTCTGCACTGGGAACATGACAACTTGGGTAAAATCCTGGTAGCCAAATACTTGAGCAACTTATCAATCTCAAAAAAAGGAGTTACGTCTGCCTTCAAGTTATGCCGTCCACCCACATGCATCCCTTAAATGAGCCATCATTTATAAATCATACCTAATTTAAAGGTAGTACCCTAATTGATTGTTTACAAACTATTGTATGGGAAATCTGGCCGAATTTGGCCAGTACCATTCGATTGTTTGAAAACAATCAGTTTGGGTAATCACTACCAATCATGGGGAGTGAGGGTTGCGGGGGTGTCTCCTGCTCTCCATGTTTGGTAGTGATGGCCTTTGGGAATAGCAGGGGTGTCCTCCGCTTTCAGAGGTTTGGAGGCGGGGGACAGAAATGAAAATGAAAAGAAAAGCGGACCCTGCAGTGTCGGATCTGACCCGCGTAGGAGGGACAGATTCGACGCCACATGTTCAGAGAGAAAGCAGACATGAATAAGATAAGTAGAAGTGGTGTGGGGTTTAAATTTGGTCCGATTTGGCCACTGCAAAATTGTCTTTGCAGCCGAATTGCCCATGGTCAATTCAGCTGTGAACAATTGTGCCATGGCCAAATCGTATACATCCAATTTAAAAACTCTCCTTGAAGAAAGAAAGTGATAAGCAGCAGTTAAGGGGCATGCAACATCTGATGGGCTGCTGGGTGCAGGTGCTCTAGAGAGCCACATGAGGTTGGGAAGTGACCGTGACCCGATGGCCTCACGCAATCCTCGTACATGGAAGCCTCACACAGCTTTCCTTTTAAAGCTGACAGGCAGCTGACACTTTTCAGCTGTCTTCCAGACAGATACAAATACACAGATGGTCTCTGACCACAAACCGAGACACTGAAAAATCCATGTTAAACCATTTTTTGTAAATATAAATATGTGTTAGTGGTCAAGGGCTATTTTGAGTAATTTTTGCCAATTTAAAGATCTGAATCAGCAACCATATAAATGGCTGCACTTTGTCTACAATTCCTCAAAATAGCTCTGCCCACATATGAATACATTTTTCTTTACAAAGAAAACAATGTAACATTGAATGTACAGTGTTTTTTTAATGAGATCAGTGGGCAGGAGGGCAAGCAATGGGAGAAAGCAAACAAGCATACATGGGGGAGTAGGACCCTTTACCTATTGTCTGCTAAGCCCTCTCTCCAGCCACCCCTTCAACTCCAAACTTCATCCTATCCCAGCTCCTACTAACGCACCGCTGGTAAAGGGGAAACAGTGTTTTTCTGATTAAACGTAGGAGGCACTTTTTCTTCCGGGGGTGTTTTTCCAGTGTTTATCTGATTTCACTGAAAACAGGAAAGCCTAAAGATAAATTACAATATTTCCAGAAGAAAGTGGTATGCTTGGGTCAGATCATATCCACAGCTAGGAGAAAGATAAGCCCAGACAGAGCCACAGCCATAAGAAATACACCACAGCCCAACACAATCAGTGAGATGCAGCCATTTCTAGGTTTGTGCAATCATTGCAGCAAATGGGTATTCTGTTATTCAACACATGTCTGAGCCCTGCTTCAGGCACTGAAGGAAGCCTAAAAAAGAAAAGGTACACATATATGGGCAGAAGAAATAGCAGAATGTTTTGAGCATTTGGGAAGTGCCTTGGCAAGTGCTGTTGGTTGCCATGACTGCTGTGGACTCTGCTCCCCTGGATTTACTATCTACAAGCCATGAGGATATTGTTTGTCTATATTGTATTGCAGATATTGCTGGTCTACTTGGTCTGCCTATACTCGAACAAACAAAGCCCCACCCCCCTGATCCCGATGCCACTATTTAAGTTTCTGTGCAAGCGCATTTGCATGTGTGCATTTGGGAAGTGATGTGGCAAGTGCTGTTGGCTGTTCGCAGTGCGTCACAGTGAATAGTTGCAGCTGCAGCCCCAGCCGCAGCTCCAGCACTACGGTCCACACTATCCGCGGAATCATGCTGATATTGCGTGTTTTGGGAAGTCAGGTATTTTACAGGGGAAACTCCCTGCTAATGTGGCTCATGTGTTGACTGCTGTACTTGAGGTATATTTAGTACCTGTTACAATACCCTACGGGTTGTGAGTGTGAGGGGGTGAGGTGTGTACGTAGCTCTCAGTGAGCCTATGTGATTTGGTTTCACCAACTCCACCATGGTACTGTAGTACTGTTTGCCGTTATTGTAGCGACTGTTTGTTTTTTTTGATAACTAGCTGTAATATATTGGTATAGTGCCCACTGAAATCAGATCCTCGTTGTGTAACCGCACTCCATTTTAATACTTTGTTATTCGAGAGTTGTCCTGTCTTTTTTGCACGCTCATGTCTCAGCCGGATGAGGTTGATGATTGTTTGGCTGTTACATGTGACCCGAGTGGCACTGGTGTTATCTCTGCTGAGCCTGGGGTGTGCAAGCCCCTACAGTCAGCGGGTATGCCCACCCAAAATTATAACTAGAGCAACAATGGTCTCAAGAGCTAGCAAAATGACAACCTTTTTTCCCAAAAATGAATGCCCTAAGTAAGATTGGTGAAGAAAATGCTGTTCAGGATATTGTAGCCGAACTTAACCTTACGTTGGGGTGTCTGGGATCAAAGTTGCTAGACAATGTCATCTCTGTGTCTGTTCAATCGGTACCCGCTGAAGTGATGGGGCAGGAGCCTGTAGTATCCACTGTTTCGCTACTTCCCCCGCTAACACCTGGGACGCCATGAAAGCAGTAATACGTGGGGAGCTGATAGCTCAGGGAGTAGCCTTCCATAAGAAAAGGCGACAGACCCGCCTGATCCTCGAGGATGACCTCTGGAAGGCAGAGAAGACCCACAAAGAAAAAGGATGGTCCCCAAAAACACAACAAGCTATTCACATTGCGCAGAAAAAGATCGAAGCCCACTACGCCAAACACACAGCACACCAATTGGCGAAATCCAAGCAATTTTATTATGCAAAGAATAATAAAGCGAATAAATTGTTGGTAGCCAAACTCGCTAAAGCGAAACGAAACAACACAATCATTGGACTGCAGGACTCACAAGGCAGAATACAATATGCCGATCAGGATAAACAACGCTGGCAGCAGATCACCTGGCACAGGTAATGACCGCACCAAAACGAGATCTGGAGGAGCAAAAGGAATATTTACAGAAAGCAGCACTTCCCCGACTGCAAGACTCAACCCGAGACATCTTGGATGCTCCAATCTCAAGCGAGGAGGTAGACAAGGCCATAAAATCCCTCAAATCCCAAGCCCCCGGCCTTGATGGCTACTCAACCAGATTCTATAAGATTTTTAAGCCCCAGCTACTCACGCCACTAGTGCAAGTATTCAATTCCTTCAGAGACACGGGTGTCATAACCCCCTCCATGCAAGAATCAATCACAGTCCTCCTACCTAAGCCTGGAGGGGACCTGAGAAATCCGGGCTCCTACAGACCGATAGCCCTGCTGAACATTGACGCCAACATTTATTCTAAGATCCTAGCGACACGTGTATCCCACATCCTGCCGGACATAATTCATCCTGACCAGAGTGGGTTTATCAAGAACCGGTCCACAGATGACAACATCCGTAGAGCCTTGAACCTCGTGGACCTGGCTTCCCGGGATTCCCAAGGACTAGTACTCATAACGCTTGACGCGACAAAGCTTTGATAAGGTGAACTGGACCTTCATGATGCTCACCCTGGAGGCATTTGGGTCTGGCTGGAATTTTGCACCATGGTCCTGGCTAACTATAAATCCGCCAAAACCATGCTCAGAATCAATGGCACCATCTCCGCTCCTATCTCCTTGTCTTGTGGAACCAGACAGGGATGTCCGCTATCCCCACTCCTATTCGCACAGATCATGGAGCCATTTGCCCAACGGATTAGGCTGAATACCTTGATCAAGGGCCCCCGTGCTGGTACCTCATGCCACAAACTAGCCCTCTACGCAGACAACGTCCTGCTGACCATCACAGAGCCCTGCTCCTCCTTGACACATGCCTTAGCAGAAATAAACAGCTATGGAAGGGTCACTGGATTCTATATCAACTTTAACAAATCAGCGGCACTGGGGATAGGGATATCCTCAAGGGAGCGAGAAGCCTTGATCCCAATGTGCCCAATCCAATGGAAGACAAAGGCTATTAATTATCTAGGGTTTCAGGTTCTGGTCAACTCAATAGACGTTTACCATGCAAATTTCCCCCCACTTTTAAAAGAACTGGAAATTGACCTGAAAAGCTGGCCGACACAAGAAATATCATTAATGGGTCGGATTACTGCCTGCAAAATGAATCTGCTCCCGAGATTTCAATACGCATACTCATCCCTCCTGGGTGCGATCCCAACACCAGCTCTCCAAAACTTGCAGAGGAAGTTGCTACAATTTATTTTGAGGGGAATTAAAAGTCAGGATTCCTAAAGAAACAATGCTGGGTAACGCAAAGCTTGGCGGCCTAGGGGTCCCAGACCTACAGAGATACCAGATGGCAACTCAGTTGGCATGCATCTAGGCGTGGCAAACACTTACTAATCGTCCCTGGTGGGTGGATCTGGAATAATCACGCTTAGCCCTCCCTCTACGCTTTCTCCCGCATATCCCTCCACCGATGCAGCGGCAATGGCAGGGACTACTGTCGGCTGCCAAACACACCATTTCCGTCTGGAATAGAACCCTAAAACAAAAGGGGATTCCAAGAGGACTCGGCCCCTCATGCCCAGCATTCTTGAACCCAGCCTTCTCACCTGGGGCAACCCCCGAAAACTTCAAAACCTGGATTGCAGGGGGACTAGAGAATTTTTGGCAGCTCTTAGAAGGAGGACAACCTTTGAACGATGCAAAGAAATCTTCCAGCTTCAGGAAAAGGATAGATTTACATACATCTAGCTACGTCACTGGTGCTCCCACCCACAGACCCGCCAAGCAGCAACTCGCCCCCCCCAAAGCTATAGAACTGACTCTCAAGGGGCTCCCAATCCAGGGCAAGATCTCCACACTACACAAACGCCTCCAGAAGGATTTTCTTACCTCAAAGACCCGATCCATGGCACAATGCGAGGCAGACCTGGGCCACTCTATAGAGGACCAATCTTGGGTGGACATTTGGACCTGCGCCCATCATCTTCTGCATGCATCACGAACAGAGAATGTGCATAAAAAATGTGACTGCGTTGGTACTATCCCTCCTAAGACTCCATCATATGAACCATACACTTGACCCGGCCTGCTGGAGACAATGCGGTCAGATAGGGTCCTTCTTCCACATGTGGTCGACTTGCCCAAAATTCCCAAGTTTTTGGAAGCCTTGCTTGGCGACCATAGCAGAAATCACTCAAACAAGGCTTCCCCTAGACCCCAAACTTATTCTCTTGGGCGTCCCGGGCCCCGGGATCTACCCAAGATCTGGAGCCAAAGCCAAATTGTTATCCCAATGCCTTCTGGTGGGTAGAATTGTGGTGGCCCGCTCATGGAAATCTGTGGAGGGTCCCTTCTTGTCCCTCTGGTGGGTGAAAATATGGGATGTACTAATCGCAGAAAAGGTGACGGCGGCCAGGGCAGGTCTCCTTCATCGGAAAATTTTGGCCCAATTCTTGACTTTGACCGAGACTTCCCAGCCCTGACCTAGAAACCCCAGCTGGCCCGGAGGGTCCTGGACAATGGGGAGACTTCACAGTTACAGGAACAAAGAACACGGCCTTAGATAGGCCCAACAAGCAGAGGGAGGGAGGGGAGGGTGAAAAGACATGTTTTTATTACGATGCATAACATGCTTTGATAAAATTTCTTTATTTTTGCCACCCTGCCTTGTTTCAAACATAAACATATTTTTTAAAAAATAAAAATTGTTGATGCTGCTCCACATGGATACCAGCATTAGGGTGCGCTTAGATGGGGTTGGAAAAATATCCACATCTATACCCACGGGTCGTGGTGTGAAGCAGGGTTTCATAGTTGCAGCCATCCTCTTTAACTACCATGCCGACCTGAATATGGCATTTATTTACATAAATACTTGCCCAGTTAAAGTTGCCACTCAACGACTCTGTTGGTTAGCCTACGCTGATGATCTCTTAATGGTTGATCATACTCCAAAAGGTATGCAAGCCCTGATTGATGCACTTGGTGTATTTTCACATCACAAGGGCCCAAAAGTAAATATTTATAAAAGTAAGATTATGGTGTTCTCTGGTAAACACAATTTGAAACCTAGAACCACATGGGGTTTAGGTGGTACAACATTTGAATGTGTTAAATCCTACACATATTTAGGCCTAAATGTTGATGAGTCTCTTAATTGGAACTCTCATTGGTATGCAACAAAAGCTAAATGGGTGTTAATTCCATATGCACCTTTAACTGGTATAATGGTGGCTATTCCCTTCACACTATCTTGTTGTTGTATACATTCAGAATCCTAGATGTTCTGACTTACGGTAGCGACATTAGGGGTCATGTGTTTAACGCTGACCTAATTAAGTTTGAGGGGAAGATTCTGTGCAAGCTGTTACGTATGCCTCAAGGACTGACTATTGAATTCCTATATCTTGAATTTTACTTAATTGGGATCCTGGCTGTTTTTACATCCAGAACATTCATGTGTTTCGAGACCTTTCAGACAGTTGCCAATGGTATGATAATGGCACAATGTATGCAGCCTTTCTTATGTCTTGATCAATGTACCACGTTGGGGACTTTAGGAAAACTATTAACACTTTACAACAAATGGCACTCTGTTTATGAACATCTCCCAGTATCTAGCTCCACTTACATGATAAAACACTGGATAAAACAGAAGTTAACCATGTTCATCCTTGATAATCATATTGTACAGTTATCTACAAAGTCTAATAGAGGTCCGTTTGTTCAGTATCGAATTGACGGCATTTGTAAGCCTGTATATATAGATGCCTTTCCTGACAGTGGTATCATTAGACAGGGTGTCATTACGAGTTAGGAGGTAACCATGCCGCTATTAGCGGCATGGCTACCTCCTTACCGGGTACCAGGTCTGGGTGCCTTGAATGGGGAATTACCGGGCCATTCCGACCTTGGAGGGCCTGGTAATTCCTCATTCAAGGAACCCATCTCCATTCCTACTCGAGCTCCCATAGGGCTCAATTTGAATGAGGAGGGTGCTAACAACGGGCACGTTAATAACGGGACCATTGTTAGCACCCTGGTCTGCTCGCGGGATATGCTAAGGGTGCCTGGTAAAACCAGGCATCCTAAGCGGGTTCCCACGAGCAGATTCGTAATGGGGCGGTAAGGGGTTGAAGGCTCCAGCACCTTTACCGGCACTGTTAACCCCTTACCGCCTCACTCGTAATGACCCCCATCTTTTATTAAAATGTATTGTGTGTGAAGTTCTGAAAATAAGGGTTGTAAAATTGGTGTCCCAAGATCTGATCATAAGTGTAGATTGTGTGGCGAAAATGTAATTGAATCACTGGAACACATCCTTACAAAATGTGTGAGTCTTGCCCCTACTATTTATCAAATTGTATAATAACCACGTGGATTGCACTGATTTATTTTTGATCTGGCCAAAATGTATGGAAAGCAATGACCTCAATTTTATATATTCTATGTTAAAATGTTATTGAAATTGCTGGTTCTAGATATTTTATGTACTGGAATTTTAGTCTGACTATGTTTTACTACCACATGATTTCTTTGATGAATGTTTGTATTTATATTTGTATTGTGTAACGTCTTTTGTTTATTGTTTTGGATATATAAAGTTGTTTGGATATACGTATACTAATAAATAAATAAAATTGCTATCAGCAGTGCACTAGTACTAGCAACCCCAGAGTACAAAAAAACATGTTTCCTATTCTCTCAGACAAATGGCCATGTCATGACAGCAGTACTCACACAGCTATCATTACAGAAACACACATCAGTGGTATACTACAGTGGTCTTTTAGACCCAGTGATACAAGGACAATTTCCATGTGAGCAAGCATTAGCCGCAGTAGCAGTTGCAGTACAAACGTCTGCCACCATATTTATGAAACGTCCACTTACTTTGTAAGTTGAGCATGCAATATTCTCCATTCTAGAGAGAACCAAATCAACACTCACCACGCAGAGAACAAGTGGGTATGAGGTAATTTTATCAAATCCAGCTATCTCCATACTGAGATGCCATATGGTTAACCCAGCAATACGTTGCCGAGCCAGTTGAGCCTCAAGACAAGGTCCATGATTGTACAGTATACGAAGGAGAGCCAGACAAATTCAGCAGGGTGAGTGAAGACCCCCTAGGCACAGGAGAAGCATTATATGTAGATGGGTTGTCAAGCATAGATCAACGTGAGCAGAGACATACAGGAGCAGCACTACTAAAATACCTGAAGGGCCATGAAGAAGAATTCCAAATAGTGATGCAACAGAGATTACCCTCACATTATTTAGCACAAGCAGCAGAACCTGTAGCACTCATTAAGGCATTAGAAATCTCTGCATATGAGGATGTCACCATCTATACCGATTCTGCCTATATAAAATCTACAATACACTCAGGATTGTCAAGGTGGAAGAGGAGAGGATATAGACGAGCAGATGGGTCATCAGTTCAACATGTAGTTTTGCTAGCCAGACTAATAGAAGCACTGAAAGGTTGCATACATGTAGCCATAGTGAAGTGCATAGCACACTCCAAAGGAACAGACTTAGTTTTACGTGGGAACACTTCTGCAGATGCAGCTATGATACAGGCCGCTTATATGCCCTTTTTCGAAGAAATCCAAATGCATGTTACCACAGCTCAACAAGGAAGGTTACCAGAGGCTTACAGTGCATTATTAAAGGAACACATAATTGAGTTTCAGGAGAGAGCCCCATCAGAGGGAAAGCATTATGGGTGAAGAGAGGATGGAAATAAAGCAGCACAAGTAAAGTAGTAAGGCCCCTAGAGCTATTAATCATTGCCCTAGGGCAGCTACATTTTCCTACGCATGCACGTAAGCAACATATTGCTGCCAACATTTGTGAAAACTGGTTTGTGACAAATCTTGCCAAACAAGTCGACAATATTGTGGCAAGTTACACCACATGTCACAAATTCCATCCTGGTATGCTGAAAAGCAGGGAGACCCCACAATCTGAACCAGGGAATTACCACATCAATGTACGCTGAAAAATTATCCAGAGGACTGAATTTAATAAATCTGTCTCAAAAATATGTATTTAACTTGATACAAAAATTATAAATGAAAATCATTTATGAATCATCACTAATAACAACAGTTAGTTTGCAGGTAAAATCGCATTTAAAACAATGTGCATGACATTACTAATTACTACATTGCACATTTCATTCATTCATTCAACAAACATCCTCATACAAACATACATTTACAATAATACTTTCAAATACATTTTAGATGATATTCAAATGACAACATGAAAAAGTATCCCGTATCACATATTTTTCAACATATTTAGGCACTTGTGGGCATGGCGGTTGAGTAACCTTTGTTTCCATCTTGATTTAGGTTTTAGGTTCACTGTTGCAGAAAATATACCGCAGCCACAGCTCTTTTTTGGTCCATGGAGTTAGTGGCTGGGCAATTAGGTAATTTTTCCAGCTCTCCCAACACATGTTCAGCGTACACAAATTCCATCCTGGACATACACTCAAGACACTGAAGGAAACATTGCCTCGTCCCACAGGGCCATTCAAGGAACTCCATATCAACTATTTTGACATGGTGAACCATTTCAGTACATACCAGTATGCATTAGTGGTAGTGTGCACATACGCTAGATAGAGGCCGGACCTTGAGTCAATGCAGATGCCAAATACACCACCTGGTTTCTAGTGAGGGAGTTTTTCCCTAGATGGGGTATATGTGAGATTTTGAGGTCAGATAATGGGCCCCACATTGTGAATGACCGCTTATCACCCACATGCAAATGGGGAGGTGGAGAGGATGAACTGCTTGCTGAAAATAAAGCTAGCTAAGCTCTGTGCTATCCATTAAATGAGCTGGCTCTATTGCCGCCATTTGCCCTCTTCAGTTTATGTCATAAGACCATCAAAGACAAATACCTTACACCCATGAGGAAGTGACCGGAAGGAGAAGGCATGGAACAGTGTCTGATGCCCATCGAAGTTCAGATATGTTGGGAAAGCTATTCAATGTATATCTTAAAAATACATCAACCTGTGCAAAGTTAATTTCTTCACAGATAGACATCAAAGCATGCAAAAGGGCCCCAATGGATCAGCATGTCACAGTGACAGAAGAACCTCTTCAACTGCAACCTGGTGACAAAGTTTAAGCAAGACAGCACTTGCGGCAGTGGAACGATCCTACATTTCCTGGACCCTACAAGGTGGAACGATCAACCCCAACAGCTGGCAAGTTATATAATTGCTGTGCATGGGTGCACCTCACAGACATGCATGAAGACACAAGCACAGCATCACAACATTTAAGACCAACTGACATTGGGGCTTAACGAGCGGATCAGCAATGAAATTTGAGTATTATTAAGAAATTTTTGAAAAGTGCCTTAAGGGAATTACGCCTTTTGGTCACAGCAAAGCAAGTGCAGCAGTTAATATGCAAGAGGCTAAGGCAAATAACTGCAGAAATGTAATACATGTGTTTGTAGGAATATGTTGTCTATTTTTCTCTCTCCTTCTTTCCTTTTCTTTAATGGAGTTACTAAAGTTAGGCATTAGATGTACTAAGCATAATGATACAAAAGTATCAAATGTACTCACACTTAAAAATAGCCTTGTGACCTGACGTTAAAGACAAGTGAGTGATGAAACGATAACATGTTAGATGAACATCATTCAGAGGGTACCAATATGTGGTACGACCTCATGAAGGCTATTATCGGGGCCCAGATAATGATTCATGTTATACATGTGGGCTTATCCTGCATGCAGTTGGCACCCGCTGTAAGTGACTTCAATCAAGCACACCAACTAAGTCAATGCCTAGTCTGGGATGCTCAATGGAAGCCCTTATTCATATATTTTTATGTCAAGTTCTTAAATCTGGATGATAAACCCTTATATAACGCCCCTCTCTTTGAATCCCCCTGACCTCACTGAGCCAAGAAGTAGGTTTGTTTTGCAAATTAAAAGGTTTATTGGAAAAATTATACAATATATATATATATATATATATATATATATATATATATATATCACACTTTGATGAATAAATTAATATTTGATAGCACACTTATGAATATGAACAGTGATCAGTATTGGGTAATATTACAATAGCGACAACTCTTTAATCAGAAAGGAGTAGGAATAGGAAGGATAAAGTAACAGAGAATACTTTTACGGTTCAAGGAAATGCAAGATGGGAAAGAATGCAGGCACAGAAATAAAACTCGATATGGATTCAACGAGAGATAATATGATCACTTTTTTCCTTGTGACAACTCACTCCCCCCCCTATGCAATATGAAGAGATGGAAATGAGGGCACACAGGTTTTCAGGAATACAATCAAAAACAGTTCAGTTCCCGTTCCCCCCCAGCAAGCTTAGAGAAACAGGGATGATTTTAAAACACAGGCCAAATACTTTTAAATGTGATTGCAATGAAGTGAAAAATATCCTAAAAATGATTTTAATTCCCTATAGGAGATTCAGCGTAGGTGATAGCTACTTTGAATTAATTCAGGTCAACACTAGCAATGATTCAGGAGTAATTATCAGGTTGAAAATGAATTTCAGCAGTGGAAAACAAGAAGCAGCTATTTTTACAAGTGGTGAAATTGAGCCAAATTGCAATTTGCAGCACTTTTTCCGAATGCGTAAACCGCGATTACGGAAAAAGTATAAGGAGTTAGAAGGTTTATTGGAAAGCTTAGGTTCTTAGCCTTAAAATGACAGTCAAATTGAAATCTCGCTTCTAGGACATACGGTTCAAAAGATACAGACGTTTTTGTGGAGGTAGATTTTCAGAAATGAAGTCAAGATTTCAGGATGACAGATGACACTTTTACAGCCTTGAAATCACAGAATGGACACACGATTTCTATGCAAGTCTGGTCAGGTTGAAATGGTTTAAATAAGATTATTTTGGACTAAGAGATGACTATGCACAGTTCTAGAATAGATACTCACTCCTAGTTTTGGACTGGAAAGGAAATGGGCCTCGTCACCGATCTGGTAAGGTTTGGACTGCACTCTCGCCACCGGATGGTCAGGCACTGGTTCTGCTCACAGCGTGCTCTCTGGTCTGCTATCAGCACCACACAGTGGTCTGGTCTGTCTGAATACAGCACTGCTCTCTGGGTCTGGTTCTGGCACAGAGTTCTAGCCAGAAGCAAAACAGCTCGCCGGGTTGTTGAATAGTTTAGTTAGGTTGCTGGATTTTGGGGCCCCTGAAAAGAGTTCAGCTTTTGGGTTTGGCCCCTGCTTAAGGTTCTAGAGCTAGGTTCTAGAATCTGGTCCCTGGATCTAACTGCAATCTGGAGTCTCTGGAGTCTTTTGGCAAAGTGCAGCGCAAGAAATCGATTGAAGAGTGGAAAATGAATGTACCTATCTGGGTCTCAGTGGCTCTTTTTTATGTCTTTTGAAAGTGGGTGGGAAGGCTGACTTTCTATGCCCAACCCTCTGAGGATGCTGATAGGTTAGAGGATTTTCTGTGCCCTGACTGGAGAACGGAGTGGTGAGTCAGAATGAGTCATCAGGGGTCATGTTTATGGCTCAAGGACATTCCCCTTTGTGTCCGTACAGCATATCTTATTTTTCATAAAACACATATTTACACATATTTACAATATACACAACTTAATATTACCTAAATTGCATGACAGATTGCTTAAGGTACAGTTTGGTTCAAGTCACATGTTTCTACGAGCTTGGGTTAAAAAATGACAACATTTTGCGCTTTTGATGGGTTTTGCAATATTGGTTTTTGCATCAAATCTTACACGGAGGTACACACCCTCTCTGGGCATATTACAGTAAGTTTTCATTTTTCTAGCATGAACACTGTGTCTGCAATATTAATAATTACGGGGCTTGGCCTCAGAACATCCCACAGCGTCCAGCTTAGTCTCAAATTGTGAGTGAATTTTTCATATTAAGAATCTCCAAATTGTACATTTGTGTCTGCTTGGTATAATTAGTTTTCAATATTCTCATAAAACATATATTTGCTTTTACTTCAGTACACCCATTGGTTTGTCCCTGCCCCTAGAAACTTGGCTTGACTCAGAGATCAGATGTCTTGCCTTCCCCCAGAGCAGTGTTGTTCAGGCACACCCAAATCAGCATAATCTATTTAATTGCAAGAGTCTATTGTTCCTTTATCCAGGCTGCAGGGAAATTCTCCTCCCTCTTAATCAACAGAACCATGTGATTTCCTGTGGTGTTGCTGAGAAGACTAGGTGTGAAGGCTTCCCATGGACAGCCAGCCTTTGAAGTCTTAGCTACATCAGGTTACTGTATAGCTCCTGAAATACAGGTCTCCTGTCGGAATTTAGATCACCAGCGCTGGTCAGTGGCAAGCACCGGTACTGCACCCATTTTTGACAGCTGCCTTACCTTTAAGCAATCCTCAAAATATACTTTGTTCAAATATAGATGCACTTCTGTGGACCTCAGATTCATGTAGATTCTTGCGGGAGAATGATGTTGACTGACCCAACAAGGAGGTGGGATCTTTTTAGTGGTTTTGGCGAGCCATGATTTTAGCACTTTTTGACATCAAGAAAATGAATTCCCAACAGCTCTGAGTTGCTTTTGGCAATCAGTATTGCTATTCCCAAATGGTTTCAGGCTACTCTGTGTGTAGCCCAATAGTGGTTTTAGGCAGTGACCTCCTGTGCTCACTAATACAGGCAAAGGGGGTGGCAGCCTATTTTTTAGATTTTTACTGCTCATTTTTGGATGATCTCTGGCGAGCAGCATGCTTTCCGGTGGCCATTATGATGTTTCTGCTGCCAGCGATGTTGTAGGGCTTGGATGAGTGGGTTCAAACATCCCACACCGCAGACTGTTCTTATTGCAGGAAGTTCCAACTTTAAAGGCACAGTGCTTAGCAGATTTAATAACTTGCAGGATGCAGGGGCAATTCCAGGGACACACAGTATGAATACAAATGGAAAAGAGATCAAATAGTGACTGTGAAGGGATGGGAAGACATGCTGAAGCACAATTTCCAGCAAAACCACAGAGGATTATAGAAGGTGCAACATTATGGAACAAGAAATGGCAAAGGGCCATACAATGTTTAATGCCAAAGAACGAATGGGATTTACAAAAGAATAAATAATGCAAACGGATGAATGCAGTAGACATATATGCGTATTGCATTTGAATAAGTTGACAAGTCTGCATCAACATGAACAACCTGTAAAATTACAGAAACTCATTTGATCTTTGTTTTGTTTCAGAGGCAAAGGAAGTGTGCCTATTGGCAGCAACAGCAATTGCAACCAGACAAACCTGATGCCAGCATTAAGTGAAGGCACAGCCACAATCATGGACATCCTGTGGCAATGCGGAAGCCCTCTTGGAGCATCATCTGCTCACTGGTAACTTTGCATGCTCCTGTCATGATGATACCTGAAAAGTATGTACAACTGCCCAAAGGAGGATCCCAATCCCCAGAACAGGCCATAACGAATGTAGGACAAATTAACTCACTCAGGGTGCAAAGAAAGCAATGTTCTGTATATTTTTCGAAGGATGCTGACAAAGCCTTGGAAAATGTACCTGCAAAGTACTATTTGTTTTCAAAGACTGAGGTATTCTTTAACTCGTTGCTAGCTCCAGGGATACAGACTGCTACAAATTTGAAATGGCTCCAAATAATTAGCTGGAATTTGATGCAGCTCTCAAATGCAACCGAAAATTGCCCCAATGCAGTATGTGTGGAACTTTGCGCACTCAGGATCGTGGCACTTCAGAACCGGATAGTGCTTGACCTACTGACAGCAACGGAGGGCGGGGTCTGCCAAAAGATAAGGAACACTTGTTGTATATAGGTGTCTCCCAATGACACAGACAATGGTTCTTTGACCCTTGCCATCAAATAGATGTCCAAGTTGACAATGGACATGGAGAGAGCAGGAGGAATTGTTAAGGATGACGACTGGCTAACGGTTCACACCTCATGGATGCCCCAGTGGCTAATACATTTTTGATGAGTATTGTTTTCATATTCTTGTTCTTTGAATAACACTCTGGTGTAATCATCAAATAATAGTAACTTGTGGTGTGTCCCATGGTAATAAAAGTAACCTTCTTGCAGTTATGACAGGTAATGCTACTCTTCATTAGAAAGATGAAAACTGACAAACAAATCAGCAACCACAGAAAGGAAAAGCAAACAGGTAACAATGGGATTATACCATATGTGCAGGAGATTTAAAAGATATACATAAAATATGGATTCCCGGGAGTGTTTATGACTGGCAACCAGAGGAAGAAGAATATGAGAGAGAGGTTAGAGAAAGATTCATCCCTCAAGGGATTAGAGCGGGAATGTTGGGGAGTACAAGAATGTTGGGGATTACAACAGTGTTTGGAGAATACATCCAACGCCAAAATGTGCATGAAAAACAAGCTGCAAAAGTCACTGTGAAAAGGCACACTGTATAAAAGCAAGCAGCCCTATATGAAGAAAGCTTTCCTGCATAGGCCTAATGAGGCACTAACAGCTATGCTTCCTATAGCCGTAATGCGCACACCCTATAGATTAACATAACCATGTGTCATCAAACAGATACAGCTTCATTTAACATTAATTAGGGATCTATATATATATATATATATGAAGTGTTCATAATGATAATGAATAATTGTCACCTTTTTTACATTAGTTAAATACACAGTGCATATAGGCTCCAAGATTTAGTTAGCCTTCTCTGAAACATGAAAATCCCCCATCACCTCCTTGGCTTAGAATAACAGCCAGACCCTTGCAAAAAGATGCACACATTCCAAGTTACAACTTTTCACAACCAAAGGCTGAATGCTGCACAGCGATTGGTCAAGGTAAGGGGGCAAACATCTTCCCATACATTACATGCAGTAGTGAGGTCATGAAAGAGAAACAGAAAAATATATCAGACCCGAGATCAAAAAGACAAGACACTGCATACTGATTGGTCCAAACACGTCAGTCTAGCTAGGTTCCCAAGCCCATGTTCAAAATAGATATACCAATGTATGTTCCTGAGTAGTACATCAAAATGTATTATAATGAAGATCACAAGTCAGAGAGGACAGAACAATCCGTAGTGTGAAAACATGCCTGATCAGAGAGACTGAATAAGGTACAATACTGCCCTCTGTAGGATAAGTTGGACTAATAGAGTGCCATTTGCTAAGTTAGATGCCATGTAAAACACATTTACACATGAAGTGGAATTGATTAGGAATCATTGATTTGTTTTACAGAAGCTCACACATAACCCTCACATCATGTATATTATAGTTATGATATGTTATGTTATTTTGCATTCATATAGTGCCTTATATACCATTGGTATGGTCTGAAGGTGCTGGTAGGTTGAACGCCCTTGGGAACCGAAGTTCAGGTCAGTAGAGAGAGTAGAGGGAGTCCAAAAGTGCGTGGGCGCACCAGGTATGTGTGCAGCTGGTGCAGAAATCGAGTGGTAGCTGCTTCTTAGCTGTAGGTGTGGTGGTTGAGAGGTCAGGAGTATGTGTTCGCTCTGGTCGGTTTTACCCAGAACGAGTGTGGCTGCGTTAGGCCTGAGGAGAACGCCTGGCTGGGGGGTGTGAAACCAGCAATGATTACTTAGAGTGATGTGGAGTAAGCGGGAGATGTAGATATGAGAATAGTTATACCGAATGGTGTCATAGTATCTCTGTGTTCTAGATGAGTGGTGGTGTAAGGGGGAGAGTAAGCGTCGGGTGTGGTATGATGTATGTTTTCAAGTGTTTCCTTCATTCCAAAGCATATTAAGTATCGTCCGTTGCACATATTCGTCCGTTCCTCATATTCGTCCGCTCCACACATTCGTCCAGTCATTATCATCGTCCAGTCCGCACACTCGTCCAGTCCGTACACTCGTCCAGTCCGCACACTTTCTTTGCTGCGATTGGTGTGAGAGAGAGGGTAGGGGGTCAGAGGGGGAGACGGAGGCAGCTTCGGTTCTCTCTAGGGCTAGGCGCGCAGTTTTTAGGGAGGGGAAAGGGTGCAGTCGGGGGGGAAGGTGGCAGGGGTATGATGGCAAGGTGGGGGGTGGGTGATTGCAGGGTGGGGTGTGGTAGTGGAGGGAGCGGGCATGGGCAGTGCTGGCGGGTCGGCAGAGTGGTTCAGGAGATGAGTGGTCTTGGGGTGGTTGGCACGCCATCGTGCCCCCATGGCTTGGTGTTTGGTGAGGGTGCTGGCAGGGATTGCGGAGGATGGTGGGTTGTCTTGGGAGGGGGGGAAGGAGGGCAGATCGGAGAGTGGAGGGGGTCCATGGGAGTCATTTCTGACGGGCACTGGTGGAGTTGGTGCGCTCATGATTGGTGTGAGCTTTGGGTTGATTTAGGAGGGTTTTCTGATTGTGGTTCTAGGGTCGGTGACTCACACTTATAAGTACACTTCTGGGCTCAACTAGTCAAGGACTAATTGGTGCTTCTAAGCAATTGGGTATACTTCTAAGTGCAACTTGGTACGGTTCTAAATGCAATTGGGTACACTTTCTAATGCAGTTGGGTATACTACTGAGTTGAGCAACTTTTCAGAGAGGCTAATGGGCGCAACTTCAAATGTAGTTGGGTATACTTCTAAATACAGGTGGGAACAGTCCTAAATTCAACTTTCTCAGAGAGGGTGCAGGGTACAGTTCTAGATGCAGGTAGGAACAGTTCTTAATTCAACTTTCTCAGAGAGGCTAATTGGGCACAGCTTCTAAATTAAATTGGGTATAATTCTCATGCAGGTGGGAGCAATTCTGAATTCAACTTTCACAGAGAGGGTGCAGGGTACAGTTCTAGATGCAGGTAGGAACAGTTCTTAATTCAACTTTCTCAGAGAGGCTAATTGGGCGCAGCTTCTAAATAAAATTGGGTATAATTCTAATGCAGGTGGGAACAATTCTGAATTCAACTTTCACAGGGTACAGTAATAAAGACACCTTAAGGAAATCATAAGTTATATAGATACACTCACATATAGGCATATATATGTGTAGATATATCCTTGTCAGTGTAAGAGAATGGAGTTTGCAAGCAGCTATGTCCCAGCATGAAAGGTCAATGGCAGGATAGATGAAATGAAATCATGAGAAAGGACGCCTGGCAATTAATGTTTCCAACAATGAGTTGCAAAGTGCACCATAGGTAAACGGTTCACAATGATGAGAATGCTAAGGTGGTGCCCAACCGCTTAGGTCAATGGGAAAGGATGTTAGGTTATAATCTCAATGGTACACTGTCACACCTCACATGGGGATTGGTCGAGATATACATACTCATTCACTCCACTCATATTCCTCTTGGAAAAACCAATTGCAAGTTATGTTTAAGTGATACATGTTTAAATGAGTGCCATCCAATCAGAAAACATGTGAAAGTAGATGAGTCCAATGCCAATTAACCTATATTTTAACAATCTAATTTAGTAACAAGGTTATAAACCAATAGAGTTAGGAAATGTATGGAAGCACCTGTAGTGAAAATGGCAATGGTGAATCAGAAGCCTGAAAATGTGATTGATTTGTATAACAATTGTTGTTTTTCCTTTCTGTAATTTGCAATAAAACCAGCCAATTTTGAGTGTGTAATTGAATGTCTTTTTAGATGTTTCCATGCCTAGGCAGTTATAAAACATTTTTGTTTTTCTCATATCTCTTGCATTCATTTTTTTTTGGGGCTCTTTTGGATTTATTTTTGGTACTTTCATCGCAACTTGCCCTACAACTCCATGGGATGGGATTGTAGGAATCACTGATACCGGTAGCACCATTGCCGGTGATTCCTGAATTTCATTGCCAGTAGAGGCCTTATCTACTGGCTGGTCAGGCCTGCCAGTAGATCACTGCCCCACCGGCAAACTCAGGTTTCCCCGTTCCAGTAAAAATGCTGGTGCCGGTATTGCCGGGAATTTTTCCAGCATTTTTACCGGAACGGGAACCTTGTAATGGCGCTGAATATCTTGGAGTGCATATCCATTGGGTAGCCTGGTCAAAAGATCAATGGTCCTTTCCTATCCCTGGAAAGATACATTTGATTTAGCACTGACACAAGATGCACACCTGAAAAGCACTGAGTCGCAAAGATTGCAGTAAGAACGAGTGACCCAATCCTGCATTGACACCACAGTACACACACAATTTCGTAAGACAAAATAAATAGACACATCAATCCCAAAATTATTCAAATAAACAAGATCAAGAGGAGAGATGGCTTTCTACATATTTACTGTTTCGTACACTAAAGTAAATATATGAAATCGGTATGTGCCTATGGCAGACATGCCAGAATTATCGTAGGATATCTCCAAGTTATTGCACAAATTTGGTAGCTGTTGTTGAGGATTCTAGTCTCTTAGTAGATTCTCTTTTGAATGAAAAGTCCACACTATATTTCTAAAATTCCAGCAGTCATATGATGCTGAAAGCAATAGCATTTTTAAAAGAATTGAATTTAGAAATACTGGAAATAACTGATATGTTAAAAACACATAGGCTGTCTCAACTAGATGATACATGCACGGTGTAAAAAACATTGATTAATCAGTAGGGAATTTAAGAAGCAAGAATTTTTAAATGAATAATATATTAATAGAATTAAATGTTATAGGTTTTAGGTTATAATGTATTGTTAAGTTGTCTCTTTTGTTGTTTCTTATTTTTTACTTTTATTTGATGTTTTTATTACTATGATTTTCTGTAGGTGTTTACTAAATTATTGTAAAGTTGACTTGTCAGCTATATCAATAAAAAAAATTTAAAAAGCAGTGGGGGATAGCATACCGTCACTTACGTGTGGAAAGTGCAGTGGTGAACAGATCTTGAATACAATTTCATCTCAAACCCACAATTCAGGGGTAGTAAAAATGGACTACAATGTGTGTAAACAAATTAATATTGCCCCATACAATGCATGGAAACAATGGTGTCATAGCCATCTGAGCTCATGCTTCAGATTTTTGACCAGGATATTAGATGGAAGCTTGACTCCTCACTTCTGCAAGACAATGCATTATGTGCTAAAAGCCATACATGTTGCATCATTTTGTGGCAACAAGAACTCTTAAAGCCTTTCCATTACGCTGTGTGTAAAAATATAAATTAATCCATTCTGAAATGTTTCTAATAGGCGATGCAAGACCACCGTAGAAACTCGTAGCACCTTTATACTTTCACTAGACAAGTGGGTGATACTGGCATCTACTCACCTCAATCCTCATTTGAAAGATGAATGACTAATGTTGAGGTAATCCTAAGAGAGTTTCTTGAAAGAGAGTGTTTTAGTGGTATTTTATGTATTAGAACACTGTTGTCTTACTAAATAAACATGTTTTCTACAGATTGAACAGAGAATTAATTTTCTGCTTATGGATGGTAGCCTGCTTAAATAAGGACACCCAAATTTGAGGATTGTATCCACGTGCTGGAACAGATAATTGCTAGACCTGTTTTTCTAGCAATGACAACTTCATATTGTCACAAGGAACAGTAGCAATTATTGCTCATCCTTTTGTTTTTATGTTTTATCAACAGTTACACCAATCAAAACGTGAAAAAGACTTCATTTAAAGAAGATAAAGGGCCTCATTACACGGATGGCGCTAAGGGATTACCGGCACCGGTAAGGGAATACCTTAGCGCCATACTACGAGGTCCCTCAGCGGGTCCCGTCCTTAATGTGTGGTTTGGCCACACGTTAAGGAAGGGACCCGCTGAGGGACTTCAGGGCAAATAACGGTACCGCTAGTAGCGGTACCGTTATTTGCTCCATCCCCATTCCCATTGGGCCCTATGCCCTATGGGGGCTCAAATGGGAATGGGGAAAGGCCTTGGTGAATGGGGAATTACTGCTCCGCCAACCTTGGAATGGGGTGGTAATTCCCCCATTCACCAAGGCGGACTCGGTAAAATACCGGCGGCAACCATGGTGCTAATAGCGCCATGGTTACCGCCGTTCGTGTAATGAGGCCCAAAGTGTTTTTATTGTAATCATAGTCAAAGTGACACATCTCCTGACAAATGTTCTGTACTAACGTTGAGAACAGAAACATGTTGAGTCTGAAGTGATGGTTTAACTAGAACCCTTTATGAATACAAATTAGGTTTGTCGACAACACTAAGACTACAACTAATTCTAATGTTGTTCCATAATTAACTGAGTTGGTTTAGTACTCAGTCTCCTACTACGAAGCATATTATGTCACAAAGACTATTGTGTTTTTTATAATAGTTTTCTAATACTGTATGCACTGTATTTTTCTACAATATGCCATGGCTGTGTTTTATATTATATGCTAAATAAAATGTAATGTGTTTTTGAGACAACTACCATTTTGGTATAACTGTTGACAGTATCCAACTACCTCTCTCATATATACTGTTTAACCTGTCCCAAAACAAGGTAGGGACATTACTAAGCAGTGATATTTTTGGGAATCCCTGTTTATTCAAAAGTTCTAGTTGTGTCAGTAGTGCATCTATTGACAATTAGTACTCCTCCCTCTAACACAAGTAATGCATTTACATTGCGCTGATGAGCAGCATAGTTTCCGTCCATCGTTTACACTCAAAATAATTATTTCCCATGGAATTCACTTTATGCTTGCAACATGGTCTTTTGTGTAAAACCAGTCATGACACTATAATACCTTATGAACTTAAAACGGTTTTACTACATATTCATACATACACCCATCTTTATCATCGGGCGCATTAAAAGAGCTGTAATGTTTTGAAGAATTGTCCATTTTCCTTCTTGTATTACAAAGTAGGTCCTGTATTTAAAACAAATGACTTGTACTACTGATATTATATGGTGCATCCTTCAATCTGAATTTGATTTGAGTGGCAGTAAGTTTTTTTATTACCTTCTCCATAGAAAGGCTTATCTCTGCATGATGATGGGGATACCCTAGCAAACCATCCATATGGTACTCCAATATCATTTCATCCGTCTCAAGTGCCCTGAAATTCAGGATGTCACGAAGGTATATGATTATCAGACTGCCCAGTGCTTCTGGGAAATCGACAGTTGAAGCAAAGTCGTAAAAAATGAAGGTGAATTTCTTCTGGTGAGCAACCATGGCAGAACACCTGGAGCTTGAGGCCCTCTGCCACCAAGCCTAAAGCCCATTGACACATCAGGCATTGGCGTCCACCAGACACTTTCGATACCACGCTACCAATTCAAGGCCAAAAGTGTGCCAAATATCATGTGTAGATTCTGCCACAAAGATGAGGGTTTATGATGTCACATGGTTAATGAATGTACACTGATTAAGTTCAACAGCAGTTTGAGTGGGGTATTTTGAAATGTTTTAATGGTAGAATACTCCCTTTCTATATTCTCAGTAAAAGCTGGTATCTCTATAATCTTCCCCATCAATGACAGGTTTACAGAGAAGCTGGTAGATGTCTTGCTTGTTACAGAGTTTCATGTTTTAATATCTAATGGGAAAATGATTACCAAAATCAATGAGATAACTGGGTGAAACACGCTGTACCGCACCTGACTACTAGACATCCCTAGGTGGGTATTCTTCCTGAAAACACAGTGAGAGAATACGGAAAACACAATATGAATTTTTAAAAGGGTGGTAGTGCATCCTAATCAGTGAGATCTGGAATCAGCTGGTGTGGACTGGGAATCAAAAGTCGCCCTGGAAATGCCTTTCGAATGGGCGCTATCTTACACTATGAAAAAATAGCAAGCAAGCTAAATCCTGCTAAGCAGAGTGTGAGGAGACATTCTCCACCTAAGAAAATTACAAAAGATGGGTCCAAATAGCACATTTTAAATCAGATTTGCCCTTAAGAATAATATATATATAAATAACCTACTCAAACCTTTCAAAGAAATTATGTGTTTCAATTAGATGTGGGATATGAGGGGAAAAGGAAGCGGGTTTGATGACTGGGTGAAAGGGTAAGAGAAGAAGAAAAACAGGGTAGACCCATGAAAGAGGCCTATTGCTATTAGTACCCCGACCCATAAGACCGGGGTACTAAAAGTCTTTTTTTTCTGTTCCAAAATACTCTGGCGTTTCAGAACAGAACAAAAAGTACAAAAAATGGGCACCGGTGAAGGGAAAACAAAGTCCGTTTTCCCTTTCCAGGGTGGCAATTGAAAAAAAATAGAAAAAAGTAAACAAAAAAATGGCTGCCATGGAAAAGGGAGAAGGGACTACATGTAATCCCTTTTTCCTTTCCATGTCGGCCTGTCACTGATTGGGAGAGGCCGTGCTATGATATGATATGATATGATATGGCATTTGTAACGCGCCTATACACAAGCGTTTGAAGTGTTTCAAGGCGCGAAGTGTCCCCAAAGTGTCCGCTCCCGAAATGGACTTCAACGAAGGTCAGCCGGGGTGGGGGCCGGGGAGGGAATTCTGTGGATGGGGGAGGAGGGATGGGAGAGGGGAAGTGGGACACCACTTACCTCATTCCCCGGTGGGAGAAGATGGCAGCCTCCAGCCGTGAGGCTTCTCAGAGCATGGTGGATTACCACTGGTAATGCCCCCGTTCCGAGCCTCCTCACTGGCTGAGAGGCTGCTACACCCCACCCCAAAAGGGTATTAATAGCTGATATTAGGGTCATGCTTGTATTTGGATTGGTATTTATTTGAAGAGTAGGGATGTCAATTTCGATCAGAAATGACTTACAATAACACATTTGTAGATGCTGCAGGCATTAACTGGAAGGGTGCTTGTACAATCGCAAAAAAAAACTTTTCTTGACGACGAGAGATGTGCGTAACCCCATGTTAAGGGGTCCCTATGTGAGGCGTATAGACAAGGTCACATTCACTTTAAGTATTGTTGTGTTTTACATTTTCTGGATAGAAAATGTGCTTATATCCAACATGCATGTGAAGGTCACCTACTGTCCTCTCAGTCCCTCCCCTTTCCAATGCAAAACTGCTCTGCTAGCTCACACTTACACTCCTCCCCATTCACATTCCTTGACTAAGAGACGCTTTCTGTAAAACACGGTCTGCAAGAACACTGCTGGGGCTGGAGGGACTTTTGACAGCCGGCCCTGTTAGAGTACATTGTACATACATATGTTTGATGTGACCTATCTGAACTTGCCTTCTTTATTGTATTTCTTGGTTACACCCCTCCTACTGTGAATTGGTTTTGCCATGCTGTTCAGCCATTACTCTGGCATTGATCACTCTGATGTAATTATTGGACTTGCTCTATATCTCTGACCTCTTGCCCAAAAACCTCTCACAAATCAATCGCAGCTCTTTTACTACAATTGCACTGCTTTCGACTCTAAAATGTTTCCTAACTTGCACAGAGGAATTACATTTCTTGCTATTTAAATGGGGTCATCACTTTTCCTATCACAGTCACAGGACAAGACCTGAGAGAAAGCCAAACAGGCAGGTGAACCAATGAGCGGCTGGAAATGCCTGAAGAAATACATTTCTGACCCCTGCCATGATGAAAGCGCCTCGACAGGACTTTAAAAACACTTATGGAATCGCATGGACCAATCGCAGCAACCGATGCTCACGCGGCGCGGAAAGCCCCTGTGTGCCCCATGAATGGCTGAGAGTGCCTCAGGACCCATTTCACTTTCCCTCATATTTCCATTACCCAACATTAATAATTCAAAATATTTCCAAACTAAATAGAACATTGATATTAAATGCATGACTGTTTTGTCAAATTGTTGTCAGATTGCATGACATACGTAACTTTACAGGTCAAGCAAGAACCCATTCAACTGGAAAGAATCTAATATCAGGCCGTTTTTGTGGCAACCATAATCCTTTGTGCACACCGTCATCCTTCTAGTGCAACAGACATGTCGTCATGTAAAGACTAACCTATACAGCAATATTACATTTAAAATGTAGAAACACAAACTGTTAACATATGGCTTAGTGGGAAATGTCTTCTACAAAGATTTATGTAAGAACCTATTAGATCACAGGTCCCAAATCTGGAAGGACTTTCTCAGCTTTTCTCATTCATATGCCAATTAAAGGAGTTTGATTTAGTGGGGTAATAACACTGTATTCCAAGTGACAAAAGATATGTATCTCTGGAATGTTACCCTTAAGCCTATATTCTACTATTACTCATAAAAAGAATCCTTTTCAACAGCAACGTTAGTAACAACAGCAACATTATGAGTATTATTAGTATTAATAATAGCAATAATAACTTTGATTGTTAATATCAGCATTATAATTACTGTTATAATAATACAAATTATTATTATTATTATTATTATTATTATTATTATTATTATTATTATTATTGACCATTAATAATAATTTCCAGATTGCCGTTGCCAGTATTAGTATGGTTATTATTATTAGTATAGAATAATAATAATAATAATAATAATAATAATAATAATAATAATAATAATAATAATAATGATAATAATAATCTGGAATTGAGCCCTCAACTACATATGCCAATATTGCCACATATACTGCCCAAAAAGAAACCTGTGCTCATAAAACTATTCACCAAAACAACCGAGCCACTCTGTTATGGAACATAGACGAATGTTCCAAGGACCTGAGCCCTGTAAAAATCTGCCTGCTTAACGCAACACAAAGTTAGTGACGCTGTTAAAATCTGTATTGTTTAAGCGGGCTACTCCCTACCTCTTATCTCACGAGACCGCATACTCGGCTCAGAACAAAAATCATGACTTTGCTGCAGTATCTTCCCTTTACACCTAGCCATGACTAGTGCTGAACAAATGGGTACGTTTGATGTTCAAACCACCCAAAATGTAGGGTGTTCAAAAAGTTCGAACCAAGGTTGAACTTATGAAATGTTTGATCCATAAGTTGAAACCTGCTGGCTATGCAAGGAGCCACGGGGTTGAACTTCAAACCATCTTAAGTAGCTTTCAGAGAGGAAGGTGTATTTTTTCTGGAGGCAGCCTTAGTACTTTTGGGAAAGTGATAATACAGTTAGAGTAGTTTAGTGGGAAGATAAATTGGGGAGGTTATGATGATGTGAGGGTTTGGCGAGATGGATTAACATAGTTTGCATATGTATAATTATGTTTTGATTGTACAGTGGGATCCATTCATTATGTACCAGTTAATTACCACAAGTGGCACCAGTTTCAGGGGAGGGAATCCCTGAGAGGGAGAACAGCATGAGAATCTTGTCAGTTGCATACATACACAATGCTTTTAATTTTGTGTAGGACATGTTTGGGCTGCGATATATAACAGTGGCACTTGGCAAGATAAAGTGACAGACCTACAGGAAGACAAAACATACACATTCTTGAAGTGACTGAGTGCATGTGCCTTAGATAAATAATTGGATGCAGGGGGAGCAGAATGGCCCTCAGCACAGATTGTGTTATAGTGTTGAGACACTGATGTGACACTTGTGGTGGCAGAACGTTACCAACATTGATGGAGGCAGGAGCTATTTGTCAGCGTCTATCTCTTGAACTGAGTATACTGTGGAGGTGCCCTTGGGTGACACTCTCCAGCAAACATTTAGGGAGTGATGACACAAGATAACATCTCTTGGACTGAGAGAACTGCTCAGGTTTCCTTGGGTAACTATCAGGTGCAGGGAAGAGCAGAGAACCGTTCAGTGCACATTGGGCTATTATTGACATGCTCATATGACGCATATGGTTGCAGGAAGTTACAGACATCCAGGGATGCAGGAAATAATCATCAGTGTCTCTCCTGAAGTGAGCAAATATTGCACATGCAAACAACATGTCTGGAATACTGAAACAATCTGAAAGCAGGGTGAGATGTTCTGCTCATGGTGTCTTGACAACAGCATCTGAACTTGCGTGCACTGGTGATGCCAGAATATGACAAGGCCAAATGTAGTTTTTGTCAACTGCAAAATACACCCACTCCCCCTCAAATCATTCCGAAGAGCATACAGTAAAAGTACATGTACAGGTTTTGCACCACTATAATTGTACATGCAGACATTCAGAGGAGGTTACACTTTCAATTAAATCCACTATTTACAGGGAGCGAGGAGCAGATCACATTAAGGAGATGAGGACAGAACAACACACAGTGCACATGAAACACAGGTTGAAATTGAAGGTTCCAAGCCTGCGTCTCCTCAACTCCCATTCACTGAGGAGAAGACTGGCATAAAAGGAAGACGTTTCAGATGACATGTATGATGATAATTAAGGCTCCCGTTTTGTGGTATTTATGTTTGCACCATTTCTGTATGTATTGATCCATGTTTATTGTTTAGTCATATTATCTGTATTCGTCCATGTTTTTATGTTGCTGTGTATAAAATAAGTAGTGACTAGTATTTTCCACATTTATTTACATGAAAAAAACCTCAACAGGAAATTTGAATATGGCAGAAAACAGACTGATTCCTAAAAGGAAACAGAGTGATTTCCGTCGTATTTATGTGTACAAATCAGTAACAACTGAGAAAAGGGAGCCTTAATGATGGTCAATATAAAGATTAGAATCCATCAGAGTCTGCACAGGAATGTTCCTTGCTGCTGGAAAGAAGTGACACTAGTGGTGAGGAACAAGAGGAGAATGTGTCCACAGACACATAGGCAGAAGTAGTCGAAGCTTGCCTCCTGACCAGTGTATAGTCCCCTTAAAAAAACAGGCTTCCTGTCATAGATTAAATAATGCAACGTATCATCAGGGGCCACCTAGAAGAACACCACTACCACTCCCACCAGCACCATCCCAAAAGAATGCAACCTGCATGGTGTTAGCCCGCAAAGAAAATACATAGAGTGGCAGTACTTCACGTGGAATAAAATGCATATAATTCTAGTCAGTTGCACAATATGCCAAACAATTGTGTACAGAGGAAATTCAGGACCAACTTGTGAACCACATTTTTGAAGACCCATTTAATGTTGTACCGTGCACAGACATGGGAAGGATGAAGAAGACCCAAGGTGCATATGTCCCCATTACAAATGACAAGCAGCATAGCAGCACCAGTCCACAGTTTTAGACCCAAAAATACATCTGCAGTTGCTTTGCTTGGGAGAACATGCCCTCTAGAACCAGAGTGACTCATACCAGCAGCACCCCCATTGCATCAGGCCATCATATTGGAAGCATTTCAGCATCGAGAAAAACACCAGAGTTAACATGACTGATAGCGCCTACTCAATGCAAATCTTGCAAATATGTTGATAACAGTCCTCTTGACCAACTCTTCTTTTCAGAAACATGGATTCCTGTGGTTTTTGGGAATAGCCAATCACTCCTGAGAAATTACCAGTCACCATTTTTCTCACACACACAAAGCAGTACCCAAGCAGCACAACTCTATTATGGCCTTAGTAGGACAGGTACAGCAGAGGTCTGAGTGTCCACAAATAAATCTTAATGAGGATATGGGGACCAGCGGTCAGAGCATTGCAAATATGGCTATCACTTCACACTGGTTAGCCTTTCCATTCTCTACCAAGAAAGAGTGGTCCCTGAATAATGCAAGGAAGTAGTATACGCTTGTCAGAAACAAGACAACCATTTTCATACAATGATTTCAAGGCAGAACCGCTTAGAAGTTAATATCTGGAAGAAAATGGAGGAGTAGCAGAATAATAAGGTACCAGCGGGAGGCCGGGGCGCAATGGGCACTGGGAGTGGGGGGTTACTGGATGCAACCACCCCCCTAGCTATGCCACTGAGATAGAGACAAAGCAGCAAATGCCTCATAATTTGAAGTTGGGCTTTCTCATGGCATACAATGAATACAATGGTATGGCTGCCTTTTTAACTGGCAACACTATACACATCCCCTGCTTTGCAAATGTACTTTTCCTAGTCATTACATGTTAACACCTTTCAGGGAGGCATACAATGCTCTGTGTTTATTACAAGTGATTTCAAGTTGCCAAACCAGTTGGAACCTCACTTTGTACATGTTGGAGAGTTTGTTGGAGCAGCGCAAAGCCATCTCAGACTATTGAAAGACACACAGCACAGCACTACTTGGGTTTTACAGTAGATGTCCAATATCTTCGCTTTGCTGCACACTTTGAGCCGTCTATCAAGAGTGTTAGCCACCACAGTGATTCACTCAGTGAGGTTCTCCATCTGGCATACCTGCTTAAACTAAAACTTTCCGATTTGGCAAAGGGTCATGACATGGAAGGTATTGAAAAGTTGCATAACTGGTGAATGACCTGTTTACAACTCTGCATGGGGATCCACAGGTAGTCAGAATTTAAGATAGCATGAAATGGCTACTAGCTTCTTTTTTGGACCCACTTATCAAGGTGAAAATGGATGATTTTCATCACCCTGTTTCACGGGAGATGGCTTTGCAACAAATATCGCAAGGAGGAGGCACTTTGAAAACAGCAAGGATGCATTGCAGCAGCATTTGCAACAGTAATTGGAGGAAGATTGCAGGCAACAAGAAGAGCTGCAAGCACCCCTACGTTTTCCAGCAATACCAGGAATGTCAAAATAGACAGCACCAATAGCCACAAAATCACCAACACCAGATGAAAGCAGGCGTGGCTCGTGGAGAAGAAATTCTTTGAGAAACATTTCTCATGGACTCTGGAATTTTCATTACTGTTAAGGCATCAACAAGACCATATAGTGAATCATTGGCTGCACTTATAATTGATGCTTATCTACTGGACAGTTCACAGAGGAAAGATATGACAACCCTTTACCCTATTGGAACAGCAAGCATTCTTTTTGGCCAGCAGCACTTGTGGGATTTTCACTGCCATCACTAACCTACCCCTCCCCCACCAAGCAATTGTCCAGTCGGGGAGAGTTTTTGTTGCGGCTGTGGGGCTATTATCTCCGAACCCAGAAAGAGCCTGTAAACCAATTGACTTTTTAAAATATTAATGAGGACTTCATTGTAGCAGACGGGGAAGTTGTCTAACTACACCGTACACAAAAGCTTGGATGACAATGAAGACTATTTACCCACCATGCTGCTACTGTGAAAAAAAATGGAACCAAAAACTGCTTCTCTAAAGCAAACCGATGCCCAAAAACAGTGAATTGCACTGCTTCTTGAAAGTGTCAGGGAGATGGCTGAGTGTTAGGGGAATCAAAGACAAATAGAGATTGTTTAACGTCTAAGTGAGAGAGGCACCAGAAAAATGTAGCATTTTAGTTATGTGTTCAACCTCTTACTCGCTACCACAAAAAGGGTGCACCTGCAGGGTGCAGGTAATCACCTGCACACCTGAGGGATTTGAAATTGTGCCCTTGAGTACATTCCACCTTAATACTTGATTTTTATCAACCACAAAGAAAACATGTGATTAAGAATAGCCCAGTTTAAAATGGGATTTAATTTCTAAACAACTAAAGTGGGCAGTATCTGTAAAAAAAAATAATACTGTTAACCAGAAGACACAGACTCTGTTACAGCAATTTAAAAATAATAAAAGTTCAGTAGTACGATGTTGTCAAGTGTTTTGAATGGCACCCTTGTGCATTTCTTACTGTATATTAAATGAAGGAAAGGAATCACCCTTCATTCAGAGTCCTTTAATGTAATGTTTTATTTCTTTGTACAAATAGTATAACAATATAGTGGACTATGTTATCTTACCATATGATTTGTAGAAAAACAGTAATTCTCTTTGATTGACATTGGTGTGTGATTCATTCTGATATTGTGCTGACTTCAAGTTGATGCTGGTTTCAACTCAGTAATCTTTCAGAGGAGAATGTTAGAAAAAGATGCTAACATTCCAGGAAAATAGGATTGGCAGTCTATTTGAAGAATAATAACTACAGTGAACAGCTGGTCGGATTTACAAGCCAACTTCCAATACTTTCATTATAGTTAGCATGACATTTATCATTAATGAAGGCCTCAACAAGAGCTGTTTATTTAACTCATGTGATAATGTGAAGATTAATTAGACATCTATATTTGTCTTGGTTTTAAAACAGCATGTATTTACCATTGACATTATATGCAAAAGGGAAAATCCCTTATTCCTTTTGAATGAAAAGATTCAGAAAAATGGGGCTTTGTTTTGACACCAAATTAGCACTATCTACAATTTTTAATTATTAAAAAATGAGACAAATTCAAACATATCTGTAGCAATGGCCCACACATAGTAATGTCACATATCTAAGAATGTGCCTGAAAGCATAGATTCCAATAACTATGTTTTTATTGAGTTCATATATCACTATCCTGATATATAATTGAAAAACTATTTAGCATGTAAAGTGCTGAGGAATTGTTTTGCCCCCCACATTTTCTGATCAAAAGTATAGAAATTATAATCATCTAATGATGATTGGTGGTGTGTGTTCAATATGAGTCTCTACGTATGAGGTAGGCCAATGGATCAACTGGACCAATCACAGAGTGAGACATAATTATGATATCATGTGTAAAACTGCAGAGTCTTTAAAGATAGTATGGTTACAGAGGGGATCATTCTGACACTGGGAGGAGCACAGAAAAGAACACCAATGTTTCCTTTTGGGTGAATTCAAGAAAGAAACCAACTTAAGGACTGCTGACATGAAGGTCAATGTTCCAGGGGATCATTTCTGCCCACAAGGGAAGCTGTTGAAGACTAAAACTCCCCTGCTACCCTGACATCGCATATGGTTTTCTCCTGACTCTATGCCTGTAAAGACTATTCAAAAATGAGGATAACATTTCTCCAAAAGAATTGATTGACGGTCTCTATAACTATTTTCCTGCCAATTCCCGAAAATGGAGTGGCTTGGGAAGGTGTTATAAAAATACCAACACTTCAATGGGAAATAAACAATGCGATCTCCCTGCATGTAAAATTAAGTGAGATATAAATTCTATCCAAGTTAAGATAACTTTCTGAGATGTGTGTGCAATAATATAGATAGCACTTCTGTGCATGTGGTGCCCTTCACTTTAAAAATAATAATGTTATTAAATTGTACCATAGGTGTTTTCACAAACATAGTTAAAATTGGCCCATGATACGATGACGTCCATAGGAGAGCATGATGAGAATATGATCGATAATGTGTATTCTGTGAAGGCCATAGCCATTTCTTAAAAAATTGGAAATGTTAGCAGGTTTAAAGTAGTACATTCTATTCACATAAACTTTGTGTAAATGTAAATCCCATGCAACCCCTGTTTTTGAAATTGTACAGAGAGATGCATATGTGATTTGAAAGGGGATAGGTATTTAGACTGGTCCAAATACAACCTGAAAAGCTTTTTACTCAGGATGGGTTGGTGAGTCAAAATAGTGTGTGAATTCTAAATTGAAAACATAATTTCCTTAACCCAAAACCTGTAGAATGCTACGCCAAGTCATTACAAGCCTATTGTAACAGGTACACACATTTTAGCAGCAGCCTGCAGCACCATATCTACAAGGGAAGCAAGGCCAGAGACAGTTCTTTGATATCAGCATGTATATGTGTCACTGGAGAAACAAAGTTTTTGCATCATTGGCAAATGTAACTTTGTGTGTAATTTGGACATGTTTTAAGTAAAGAAAGTGTTGGTGTATTGGCTGGTATCTGGCAGAAGTGATATTAACAGACCTATTGTAGTTTACAACTTAAAAAACATGTATTACTGATTATGTCAATGGGTGTTTGTGTGCGAGAAATAGTGAGAGAAATGCAAGCAGGTCAATTTCATTTTTGTGGACCAGCTGTCTGTAATTGTATTATATTGAGGTGACATCTCCTGCATATAAATGGGCACCACAAGTTTTGATTTCACCTCTAATTCCTTTATTTAAATAAATGTGTGTTTTGTGTTTTGAGCAAATTGGCTTCCTCTTTCACAGAACTGTGTGGTGGAACTGTATTTGAGGGGGTATGAGATTGAGCTATCCACTTTATGAGCAACCCAAATATCCATATACTAATCAAAATATATCTCACATTACAGGCCTGACATTGAAAAGGAGAACAGGATGTGTTCCTGGTGCAGGTGGATGCGAAACATATAGCTCTAGTAGTACCTCAGAAGCCATTACCACACAAAGACTTGCTGGGGATGACACGCCATTGTTTTTTTTTTTACATTAGAGTGTTACTGCCATACTGTTGTCACAAACGCCCAAACTTAAGCATTATGTCTTACACAACTAATCCAGTCGTGCATGTGTGAGAGTCTCCATGAGAGGACAGTGGCTCACCCATAACAGCCTCATTCTTCCACACAGATATCTACAGAAGGGAAGGGTGCTGTTGCATCATATGTATCTCCATGGTAGCCACAACTGCCATGGGGTTTACCTGCCTCTGTCTTTTGGCAACAGGCAATACAAGCAGAATGAGCCTTAATGCTTCATGACTTGATCACATGGATTCTGCCCAAACAAGGGTGCTGCACTGTCAGACGTATATTGCCTCCAACAGCTTCTGGGGGAGTGGGTTTGGCTTCTACAACATATGACTGTGGGTGCCCATAGACACTGGTGCCACTGTCAATGATAGGACAGTGTTCACATTTACAGTGGTCCCCCAATCCTTTGCATGGTGAACCAAAGAATGAGGTGATTCACCTTTACCTTAGGAAGTGTTAGCACCCCTATTATGACCACTGCTAGATGGGGTATATGGCATCACAGTCAATGGTGGAGAGAGTGGTCGTGGGGGAGTCATGCACCCTGGAAATTTCTTTGTGCCACTGGCAGAGCTGTCATCTCCAGGGCCCAACTGTACGCTTGTGTTTCACCACTTCACTCTTTTGCCACAGCCGTCCACCAAACAGGATAAGCATACGCTCATCACCCTTGACTTGCTTCCCTAGTGGTGGGTCATAGCACTGCTATTAGGTCTTTGCACTGTGCTTATCTCTCACCAGGGACTCCTGTGACATCCTTCACCCTTCGTTACGGTAGGTTCTTGGGCATGCTACACTACCTTCTCTCCCTCCTCTACCTCATGTAGTTCCAATGTCTCCAGAGGTACTAAAACAGGCTTCCAGAGAATTCTCTTCAACCTGATGCTCCAGTAGGACCTTCCCTTCATTTGGAACTGATCCCCGCAGGATTGTGACCACCTCCTTATCCTTGTCAAGAGGCTCAAACAAGTCTGGAATCATTTCTAAAAACGAGTCTAGGATGTTTGCAGCAATTGGCCCCATCTCCTTCATGAACATACCTGCATATTATTTCTGTGTTAACTGCAGCAAGCCTCCTTGCATCACCACCACAAAGCTTCCTCTCCTCCCTCAATGCTCAAGGGGCTATCCCCAGTGGCACTGCCTCTCCTTCCTCTACTCCTCCTTTTTCTTAGGCTGGCCCTAATGCCACAACCCCTCATTCAGCCTGTCAATGCTGCATGGTCCATATCCTTGGGATGAAGCCAACGAAAATAGCAATTTCTCTACCCTCACACTCCTCCATAATTAGAGTATCTTCTTCTTCCTCTGAGGAGAAATGAACTGCATCCTTTTTTGGCATAAAGTCACTTGCATTCCAAGGCACCAATGATGTCTCCTTATGCCAACTTCTGGTACCTAAAAAATTCAATAGAACGTTTAAACTCATTATCAATGGATTGTGAAGAAAAATATCAAGGGAACGAATTGAAAGTCAAGCATACAAAATATGAAATTAAGGGGAAGGAAGAACACATTGTGTGTGATATATTTGTATTTTCTGTGGTAAAAGAAAGTGGAAAGGAGAGTTAATCAAGTTAACATTTTTCATAATGTAAAACAAATATACAGAATACACCAAATCCAAACCCCTTTCAATGGGGAGCCAGCTCTGTCACCCTTCTTACAGCCTAACAAATCCTACAAAGGACCGGAAATGGAGCTGGGCCTTTTACAGGGCATTACACTTCCTGAAGACATGTGATAGGTTGAAGAAAATCACAAAACAGCCTGTAACTGGAACTACTTATTTAAGCTACCAACAAAAGTGGTTGTGTCAATGCAAACCAAATTGAACCCAAAGGTTTGAATCAGTTTAAAGTTTGCTCGAATGACTTCCAAAGTCTACGACATCACACTGAATTCTGTGTAGTGGAGCTTAAGGTAAATAATGTCATAGGGCCTGCATGTCCACATTTGGCTTAGTCCATAAGCATCCTTTATTTCAACACACTTCCACTTTAAAAAGTGTACTTCATTTAGATATCTGAATCAATTACATTTCAGAAAAGAGTTTAATATGGCTTAGAAAGACTGAAAAAGAAATTAGGACATGGTTAAATCTGTGGCACTCTTTACAGCACATTGCTGCTCTCTTATTGAGCGGCTATTTTCTTATTGAATTTATGTTGCATGTACCTCAATAATCCTTCAGAACACATTGTATGCACATGGTTTCTATCTTCACTTAGTGTACAGTTAGCCAGCCTGAAATAAAGTTCAGGTGTTCTAGGCTGCACATCGTCTATGAGGTTGCTTTAATCTTTACTTTGTGGGCTACATGTACTGTCTGTGGCCTAAAATGAAATTCGATGTTCAGGTCTGCTCAACTTCGGTAGTCTCTTAGAAAACAAAACGTATGTGTATGTTTCCAACTTTAGTGAGATGGCTAAATATATGGTTCTCTGCCAGAAAAATAAATGTAGGTAGTCTGAGCTGCACATCTTTTGAGGTCTCTCAGACAAAGTGCATGTGTATTTTTCTACCTTTATTCACTGGGATGAATGAGTAGTTCCCTAAATTCTGGACTGCACATCTCTGTGGTCTCTCAGCAAATAATTGTATGTGTCAACATTCACTTCATTGGGTTGAATGTGTGATTTTCTGCATGAAAATAACCTTCAGATGTTCTGGGCTGCGTTTCTTGTCTGGTCTGTCAATATTTGTGGGTGTTTTCATCCTTTATTTCGGATCTACGTGACCTGACCGCGGCTGATTTTACCGGGCCCAACCTTGAATTACTTCCAAGTCCACGACTCCCTCCTTCCAGCCACCATAGGAGGCTCCCCTCATTTTGATTCTGTTATTTAGTGGGCACAGCAGCCTAGCTGTTAGTTTGCCTGCTGTTCATGCTCCTCCACTTAGGACTGGGACAGTGCATGGGGGGCATCCTACAGAGTGGCCTGCTGCTCATGCTCTGCTGGGGGTTCAGAAGTTGCTGGGGCAAAGATCTAGATTTGCCCTACATCACCATGCATGGGAAAGAACTATAAGTCTCCCTCTTCAACTCAAAGGTTCTTCTCCCTCCCTTACTCTCTGCCTTTATCTTCATCTATCTCTGTCTGTCTCTCTATCTGTCTGTCTCCCCTCTCACCCACCCCCTAACAGGGAACATGAAGAAAAAAGTCAGTTTCACTTTCACGCTTAACAACAAATCAAGCCGATTCAAGACGCTTCAATGCCATAGGCAATTATTGGCTCGAAGTGTGTTGAATCGTGTCAAGCTACTAAAGCTACTGATCATTTCAATAATAGCCGATTTGAGACATTTTGAACCTTAAGGTGTCGATGGGCTCAACGAGTCTTGAATCAGACTCGGCGCGATTTGAAACGTTCCAAACCAATGTATAGTGCTAGCGAATCTACGTCTTTTGGGTCCGCTCGAAATTCGAGCAGTGGCCGACCCCATAGAAACATCTACGGTGATTCGAAAACCTTGCTAGATGGCTTACAAATAGCTCATCCATCGCTAGCTATGACCATCACATCATTGGCCCTAGCCTACACTCTTGCCAAGGTATAAACCTATTTTATTTGAGGGTGTGAACGCCCCCTTCTTGTCACACTTACTCTGCAATGCACTGCACTTGGACAATATGGCATGTACACTTGAATCGCAAATGTATATTGTACCCCAGGACTACCAGCATTCTGTCTAACCCCCTCCCTTACTCTTAGTACTTATATAACCTGTAATGTGCACCTGCATTGTGAATGATAATTATACCTTGCCCTTTCTGAGAGTGCCCTTGTATTTCCCAGCCATAGAATCATCATGTCTCAGATTGTGCAGGGCTGTCAGTGAACCCATATCAATTCAGCCCCTAAAGAAGAACACTCCGAGAGAAAAACCTTCATTGCCACTTACCATTTTGAATTTGAAATGGCCTGTCTATCCGAATGTGCGTGACATCGCATCCACGTTGCTATAGTAACTTCTTTTTAAAGTATTAGGAGATCCAGGCTTTCATTTTCTTGATAATGATTCTTCCTTGGCTGTCATATAGTTTTAATATAAGTGTCATGCCTCTTTTTAGAGAACAGGTGAACTCAGAGCATTCTGAGCTCCTGTTCCCCATTCAACTCGTGCAATTAACACCTTGCTGCAAATATGGTTGCAGTTCCCCAGAGCCACATGCTTGTGGTGCTTTGTTTCGAAATGACAGGTGCAGAACCAGCAGGTCGGTAAAGCGTTTTTAACAAATATTCCAAAGAAAAGTGTAGATGTGTGCGACCCAGAATTTTCCAAAAAGCAGTTTTCCCAGATGAATGCAGCTGACCTATTAAATCTATCTGATGCTATTCTTACACGGCTCAGTTCGTTGTGTTATCCTAGTGTGTCCAGCAAATATGACAGCACCTTGGAAAGTACACCGTGCTGAACTTTTTCTGCAGAGTTCTTTGTTGTGCATGCACACGTTTCAGAATGATTGTCTGGATTGTGATCTGTTGCTTTTAGCCAAGGGCCAGTCGACAATCAGTCAGCCCTTGATCATGTATCGTAAATGCCCCGAACTTGTAAGCTCCTGTCAAGAGGGGGTTCTTTTGCTGTATATGCCCCCGCACCCCAGTCTAGCTTGAACAAGGATGAGACGAGCGAGATGTTCACTCGCTCCATTCCTCCCTCACCTCGGAAGCATAGCTCAGGGTCAACGTGCTCGCCTTAGAAGCAAGATGACACGGAGAAGCACAGGTTCGAGCACCGGCTCCGCGCGTAGGAACCTCTATGTACTAAGCATGTTATAAATAACTTATCATAGCAACGCTACCTGCGACTTTCAACCTTCAAGGGTTGTTACACATGTGCTAACCTATCATCAAGAGGGGTTTCTAGCCTACCCACGAACAACTCAGAGTTCACCCATGTCACATAGAGCAGCATCTGTCTACCACTAATTCCACTGAAAAGCTTTCCTATAGATGTTACGTTGAGATTTGCTTTCCGACCTATATAATTTGACTCCAACACTATTTAATACTGCAAAATATTAAGACCACTCAACACCTCTTGTTTCCATCTATGCATACAGCCAGTCATGGGCAAGTGACTTGCGTTGAATAAAACATTATGTTTTTAATACAAATTAGAACAAAGTCACTCACACACTTTACATCTGACCTTCCAGAGTAAAGTATTCAGAGGTTTTACCCACACTTGATAAAGAACAACACATTATTATCTTTCACTTAAGGGGAGGACTGGATCATGTGATAATGGTGGCAGGTTCTGGATCATGTGGTCATGGTGGAAGGTTCTGGATCATGTCATTATGGTGGCACGTTCTGGATCATGTGATTATGGTGGCAGGTTCTGGATCATGTGGTTATGGTGGCAGGTTCTGGATCATGTCATTATGGTGGCACGTTCTGGATCATGTGGTTATGGTGGAAGGTTCTGGATCATGTGATAATGGTGGCATGTTCTGGATCATGTAATTATGGTGGCAGGTTATGGATCATGTGGTTATGGTGGCAGGTTCTGGATCATGTGGTTATGGTGAGAGGTTCTGAATCATGTCATTATGGTGGCAGTTTCTGGATCGTGTAGTCATGGTGGCAGGTTCGGGACCATGTGGTTATGGTGGCATGTTCTGGATCATGTCATTATGGTAGGTCTGGTTAAAATGAATTTGAATGCCAACTGCAATGTAAAAGTTTCATGTTTTTGACAGTAGCCTGTATCTCCTTGCTGTTCAGTGCAAGCCACTGAATGACCTTCTCCTGAGTCTCCTGAAAAGGGCAAGATGAGCATCAATGTGGAGATAGGTTAAGTCAGGGGCACGCTCGGAGAGTGGGTTAACAGTGGAACAGGAAGAGAGGGCTGCATCTATGGGGCGTGTTGCAATTGCCACTCACCTGGAATTAAGTATTGCAGGGAGCACTATATGTGGGGTGCTTGGGAACATTTAGTCAGTTAGTGAATACATCTAACAATATCAATTGGTTTATCATACCTCCCCTACCACAAATTATGAACAGCAAGCAGGTAGTAAGCTCGGAGCAACTCCGCCTCAGGGAACCCCTCAGATGGCCAGCTGAGATTTCATGAGGCTTTTGTGCTGACGATGTGATGGAGGAGTGATTCATATTGCAAAAATAAATGCAATTAGTTACATGCAGAATTCGCCATGTAGACATACATAGTTGGTTGGTTTAGGGCTAATAAGGGACAGCAAAAAGAAAACAAGAGGTGAATTTCAAATGTAACAATTGAAAACTGAGCACACTAGTAATCAGGAGCGATTTATGTGGTTGTAAGGAACACAACGGTGGACGATTTTGCAATCAGTAGGCCAGTGAAGTAGAGGTTAAGTGTTTCCACAGGGCATCATTATAGGTTGGAGAGTGACTGTAGCACCAGCATGTAAGCTCTGCATGGCTCTCAGGACAGCAAAGGGATTCAATGCTCCAATTGCCAAATGTATGCTCCTATATGTTGGGATCAATGTTATAATCTTTCAGTGCTCTTTCTAAATGTGATGCAGTGCTCCCAATTATCACCCTTGACCTCATTAGAAGGGTGACCTGGGCTCAACATCACCACAGTGCAGTTAGGACCAGATTGTAGCACCAGTTTATTAGATACAATTCAAAATGTGTATTAAAACGTGGATTCCATCATAGACCTCTTCTCATCCCATCTGTGTGCTAGCCATGTAGTCTATAATCCTGCCGATAGACCTCATTCCAAATATTGTTACATTAGCAGAAGCCTAATATCATTCACTTCCCCATTAATTTGCTCAATTTCATGTGCTAATGTCCCTATAGACCCTGGAAGGGATCATGATTGATTTGGATAAAGACCCTTCCACAATATATAATCCTCAGCTTTGTCTCAAACAATAGCTTACAGGTGGGCCATAATCCCACAAACATGACCCCCTCATTGTCACTAAGGCTTAACTACATGTAATATAAGTGGTCTTGTATTGTGCCCTTCTGCCACCATTGACAGCCTCGGTTGGCATGGTTCTGTAATAAAAATAGGAGGTGGGGTTCATTAGTGGGACAGTGGGAGAGGCACATGTGAAACCTGTGGTGTTGATGGACAGGTTGGAAGTACCCAGTTCTCACGTGGCAATCTGTTTTCTATGAGTTTGGAAGAGGAACGTAGAAGTATGTTAACCATAGGGAAAAGCCCAATATCTGTGAGACTACAGCGCTTTCAGTCCGCGTAGCCACTGATGTGGGAGCGTGCAATAGAACTAAATTGGAGAGGTTAGTTGTGGCATGGTTAGTGTTGATGCAATGATGGGATTCTTATACACTCTACCTCACAGAACATTTCCTCCACCACAAGGGGTATATTATTATGAGCAATAAGTAATACAAAACACTGCCACTATTATTGTAACTACACATAACACACTCAATATGCTAAAGGTTATAAATTAATATGCAGCTATCATTTTCTTTGCCTCTATATCTACTCAGAACGCATCAACCATCTCAGACGCATGACGGGCCTGATTCACAGAGTGTTTTCCTATGGGATTGCACCAGTATAAAATGCTTCTGTGAATCAGGCCCGATAACTTCTTAAAAGTTATTGACTTCCTCATCAATTCTCACTACACAGCCTCATAAAATGAATTGCCTTCTCAATACCTCTCCTCTTTCCCAATGCGATATTAAAAAGGGGGTACAACTGGCTCCCATACTCACTACTGTCCTCTGTTATTGGGGCAAAGAGAACTGAAGGCTGGATGCCTGGAACCTGGGGCCTGGATGAAGGCTTGTGGTCTGCTCAATCCAAGACAAATCCTCAAATATCAAAACCAATTGGAAAACCACCCAACAAAATCATCATGGTCTCTTAGCAAAACAAAAAAAAGATAAATCAAAAGAATTGAAATTGACCATGATGCAACAAACAGCCAAGTAAGCAAATTGGTGAGTAATACACTGTTTACGTAATGTTGATCTCAACAGTTTATTTTAAATATTGCAATTAATTTTAGAGAATAAACAATTCTTTGAATTTGTTTTTTTTATAGCGGTCAAGATATACATTTTCTCTCCTGAGGCGCTACACTATAAGTGTGGTGAAACACATGTAGAGAGTAATTAAATGTAATCAATCCTCCAACAATGTTTAGAGAGAAACAGTAGGGGAACAATTTGGAAAGAGATAAATTGATAGGGGGCAAGAAATGTAACATGAATATGAGGATCTGTTTAACTGGCTTTGAATGTACAAGAGCACAGTAGATGATGACTCAATATAAAATATACAAAGCATTTGTTTTATGATTGTATAATAGCACAGCAATAAACTACTAAATTTGCATTTAAAGAAGTAGCCTTACTGATAATTATTTAAAATCCTGAAATTTAGTGCAAATAAACCACATCACTTGTAGTACAATCAACAGCCAAGTATGAATACAATATATCCATGTGTGTTGAGCTGAGTGCCATAGTGATATATGTAGGAATGCTTCCCTATGCTTCCCTATGCAGCTCCATCAGAAATCATATTTCTCTCAAAAAACACAAAAAACACAAAAAACACAAATGAAAAGTCTTTTAATCTTCTGGAGCCCAAAACTGCAATTCCCGATGCTTCAAAATCTAAGCAGAAAAAAGGAGGGATTATTCCCCCTCTCTTCACCATAGACTATCATGGAGAGTGTAGTTCCAGCTTGCTCCTGTGTCCTTCAGCTCTGCCTCTGCCACCAGCCTTGCCTTTTCCAGAATCATAAACAGCACCCACTCCCCCACAGACATCAGCTTTGGATAGCCTTAGGACAGTTGATTACCAGAGGCACTAAGCCAATTTATCTCCAACAGCACACAGCCAAATTATCTCTAACAGCACAAAGCCAAATTATCTCTAACGGCACAAAGCCGATTTATCTCTACGCGCATCAATCCACAATCTCCCTCACATCAGGCCTAGTTAGAAGCATTGTCATCCAATGTAGTCTTTTCAGACTTTGTTATTAGAACAATTGGAACACATCACAAACCACTTGAATGCAGCCCATGACTTTGTTATTGTATATCAGAACAGTTGGTACTATTTACCAAAACAAAAGGAACTATTAGAACACACCCCAGACCATTGGATGCCGCCCAAAAGCTATGTTAGTTTAGTGTACCCGGGTATACCAACATAACTGATTAGCCTGGCTCGAATCCTAGACCTACAAACTGAATGGGAAAACCTTTTCATAACTATTGTCATATGCTCACTGCATGTATATTTTTTAATGCATTTTACTATGTACATGACATCATGACTAAAGGCTACACAGCTTGAGATATTGCTCAATCCCATGCATGGCTGAAATACATATTAGTCGGAGAGGTGGTAAATCAGGGGTAAGGTGATATAGACCATACAAGGCAAAACAACCTGCAATCCTGAACTCCTATGCCAATTTATCTAGCGCCCAATGCCACCTCTCATTCTCTGTTTTTCCCTTTGGATCTGTCTCAAATATATACATTGTACCCCATGAGTAATAAAACAACCATCTGTGAGGGGGCAGATGAGAAAAGGGGCAGTGTGGAAACTCAGACATTACTATGACCTGCTAAGTGTAATGGGAGGCATGGACATAAGCTTCAGGGGAAGGGCAGCTTGAAATTTCAGGACCACAGCCACCCATTTCACCTTCCTTAATATGTATGTTAACAGGCTGAGAGATGGCTCAAACCTCACTCTGACATGCACAGGTTCTATGCTCAGCGGCAAGCCACTGAGCATGGAACCTATCAAGATAGGACCTTTGCCCATCAAGATCATGGCTGATCGAGGCAGGACAAGGTGTTTGGCATGCATCTAATGGCATGATCTTGTTGGTCTGGAAACTGGCCAGAAGGCCTGTTTGTTTTGTCAAGAGGTCTACCCTGCTGTCTCCCATAAGCTCCAAAATCTTCTCACACAGTCTCCACAGTCCCAATTGAAATCTCCCCTGCTCCTACCATCAACAGCTGAAACTCACCAGGTTTTTAATGCAACACCAGGCCTTCAGTATCGGAGTGATGCTGCAACCCAAAAGGGGACTCTTCGCGATGGAACGAGAAGCTGAAAAGATGGACTGTAGAGTGTGGATTCCTCAAACAAAGTGTAGTTAAAACATATGATTTATGTTCATACTGTGCAATCTTATTTTAATACTGTATATGTAATTAATGAGCACTGTGCTGTTGTTAAGCACATATGTATGCACTTTTCTTGGATATCAGTGCATAACTGTATTGCACAATGTTAAATGTACCTAATGCACATTCTGTACAATGCATAACATGTAACGTTTACCACGTGTGCATGTGAGGTAAAGTACTGTGAGAAATGTAATTGCAGAGCTTTCAATTGTAATCAGTTGTTCCAAGGATAGGGATTCTGTCTTATGCACGATTTTTGCTCCACCTTCTATGAAGCGTCCCCATACTTGTTGACTGAGCCTTATGCAAATGTAGTTCTCATGCTAGCAGTCACATAGCTAACACTCACATATTCACTGGCATCGCAAATCACAGGACACCCTACATCCATCACACATAATTGCTGAACTATAACACAGCAATAGTCATCAGTAACAACAAATGTCATTTTCCTACAATCTTAAATGTATGGTTGATTTTGCATTGGGAAAACATCTTTAAATGTAATCTTAATTGGGACTTTTTGGTTTAACTTGTCTGCTAGTAAATGATCAGACATAAGGTGATAATTTCATATATTCATATAAGATATAAGCAGACTCTGAAGCTCTATTTTGGATCTCCACTGCCCTACGTGAATTTGAAAGACAGTTGGGCAACATTGTGAGGCAATTGCATTTTCAAAAGTAATTTTACTTTTGTTATGGCTGCAGATATTTACATTGCCCAACTTGCCTTTGGCATTAATAACAATTGACAAGGTTGACACTCATTTGCTACATCCAGCTTTACATTATTTCAATTAGGTATTAGTTGCTAATTAGAGCTATATCGATACTAGAAAAAGTTTGGCTATACCATTACTAGATAACTCAGCAATCAAACCATTGTTATCTCTCAATATATAAAGCAGAACATCTGTTTGTTTGTTCCTTGTACAATTCTACACCGTTCCAACAATCTGCACCAAAGTTTGCATAGTTATCTGTTATTATTATTATTATTATTATTATTATTATTATTATTATTATTATTATTATTGTATTTATTGAGCACAGGCCTAGCTTCGAGAAGCAATGGAGTGCTTTACAGAGGCATACAACAATACAGATACACAACATAGTGTTATACAGAGGTTTACAACAGTACAGATGCATAACAGAGCACTGTTTAGAGATAACAATAGAACAGATATACAACGGGGGTAGGATACAGAGAGCCACAGAGGAGAGGTACAGCTGTATAGGATGGCGGGGAGAAGAGGGTCAGATGGCGTCTAGTGAGTCAGGTGGTGTGGAGGGTGACGTGAGGAGGTGGGTCTTGAGTTCTTTTCTGAATTAGGACCCTCTCGACAGACATTACTGGATACTTGACATTTGGACTCCCCACCCCTTTCCCTGGATTTCAGCCCCTTCACACATGAGACAGTTGCCGGAAATCGTCGAAACATCAATGTGGTTGTAGAAGGAATGTAGAAAGCACATTTTAAGCCTCTTGATGCGAGGAACAAAACTCAAAGGTGAAAACCATATTTCAAGGCCCTAGGATACACCGTTTCTGAGGTATTTGGATTTGAACTCACTGCAACACACTGCACCACGCCAGGGTGAGGTGACAGGTGGAGAGAGTGCACAGAAGGACCCAGTATGCTGCAGCCTGTCAACTCTCACCTTCCCTCCACGTCTGCTCCAGGGTATGTCAGCCAGCCACACGCACCTATTCACAGTGCAGTTTACTTCAGAGTACACATCGAGCGAAAAGCGATTCAGAACAGCGAGCTACAGAATATTTGAATTTCAAAAATTGATGAGAGGTTTATCATGTCTGTCTAAAGAACCCATGCAGAATATGGGTGCTTTTTGCTACTCTACTATAAAATTGTGTACTGACCTCCAGTGCATACAGAAGGACAGACACCCATCCTATCCCATTGTTCTCTCCCCATATGTTTCCTTTCACATTCACCTATCACTAAGTCTCGTCTTTGCTTGGCCACTCTTGGCTTCTAAGTTTGTCTGTCCCACCATTACTAATTGTAGTTTGTTTGGCCAGAGGAATAAATGCAATCCCTGACAACAAAAATTGTTGATTCTTCAAGGGCCAACGATGAGTCCTCTGCACAGCCAGAAACGACCATATTAATAATGATATATCTTTCTCAAAGCTCAATACTGTTCTCCAACAGACTAGGGTGACCAGATTTCCAAAACGAAAAACCGGGACGACCAACAACATAAAAGAGGGACTACCCCATTGCAGCCCATCAATTACGCTACTACCCCAACACGCCCCCACAACCACCACCCAATCCTATTTCCAGCACTTTCTCTTTCTATAAACTGTATATTATCTCATTTGTGTAGTTTTGTCTGTGAATCTTGGCATTTTAATTCATAACAGGCGTTTGCTCTAATTGATATAACATGGCTTGCTGTACACTCATTTCAAAGCCAGTCTCTGTGGTACAGTCAGTAAGTGTTGTGACTTGTACCTGAAAGGTTGGGGGTTCGAGCCAACCTTCCAACTTCAACATTCTGAAAGTTTCCTGAAAAAAAAATTAAATCTTAATGACCGTGGCCACCCAACTGCAAACCCCGGACCACCGGGACCCAGGGACGGAGGGTGATTTCCCCGGACTGTCCCGGTAAAACCGGGACGTCTGGTCACCCTACAACAGACACATTCGAATGTACTCTCTAAATTGTTCTGCACTCCGAATGCATGATCCATTTCTGCTTGACCAACGAGCATTCACACTATACCACACATCACCCTGTAATGTCCTACCTCCATTGCCATCACCTGCAGAGGAATAGTCCTCTATCTATGACAGTAGAAGTGGGCTGCGTCCCACGTGGTACTAGAGGCGGGGTTTCGAGACACCCACACCCACGTCAGTCTCAGCAGTACGCTCTTTCCTGGGAATGGCAAGCTACTGCACCCGTTACATACAGGATTTCGCCTCAGTAAGCACGCCTCTCCGACTCCTAACCGGGAAAAATCAGGAATTGCAATGGTCAAACACCTGCGAAGAAGCATTCCAAGAAATCAAGAAGAGAATTGCAACAGCCTCCTGCATGGCTTACTACGACCCTGATTTCGACACAGAACTCACGGTAGATGCGAGCCCAGTTGGACTAGGAGCCATCCTGGCACAATCCAGGCGGGGTGCACCCCCTGACTCACCAAGACGAATCGTATCCTACGCCAGCCGCAGCCTCTCCAAGACAGAATGCGCATACTCTCAACCCGAAAAGGAGAGCTTAGCGGTAGTGTGGGCATGCGAGCACTATCACTTATTTCTATATGGACGACCATTCACCATAATTACAGATCACCAGGCCCTCACCACCATCTATGGGAAGCCGACCGCGAGAATGCCACCCCGAATCGCCAGATGGGGCCTAAGACTACAAGAGTATTCATTCAAGATAATACATCGACCAGGCAAAGACAACAACCCTGCCGATTTTCTATCACGTTACCCGCTCCCAGCTCACGACGAGCGCCAATCACACAAGGCAAATCAATATCTAAGATACCTGATCAGTAGTGCGCTGCCTAAATGCATCACCACAACACAACTGCTCGAAGAGACCCAAAAGGACAAGCTACTCCAGATGGTACAAACCTGTCTCAAATCAAACCGGTGGCAGGTCAACACGAAAGGAGCATCATCTTTGTCTACGGAAGAGGAACAACACTTCCGCACATTCAAACTAATCCGTCACATGCTATCCACATCACCGGAAGGTCTATTACTAAAGGAAAACAAAATAGTCATCCCCAAAACCCTGCAAGATCAGGTATTAGACATCGCTCATGCCGGACACAGGGGAATGGTGTCAACAAAGAGGCAACTGAGAACCAAGGTATGGTTCCCATCCATAGACGAGCGAGTAGAACAGCTACTACGAAAATGCCTAGCATGCCAGGCGGTGGCACCGCGCACGTTTCCCGAGCCACTCAAAACTTCGGAGATGCCACTGCAAGTGTGGGATGAAGTAGCTGTAGATATGTTTGGCCCGCTGGCAAATGGAAAGTACGTGCTGGTGATCATTGATGAAATGTCACGATTCCCAGAAGTACATCTGGTTCACTCGACCAGTGCACACTCCATCATACCTGCGCTGGACAAAACATTTGCTGACTACGGCATACCCTCCAGAGTCAAGTCAGACAATGGACCTCCTTTTACGAGCCACGACTTCGCCATGTTTGCAGAACATCTAGGCTTCCAACACCACAAAGTCACACCACTGTGGCCCCAGGCAAATGGAATGGTAGAACGTTTCATGGGAAACCTTAAACGCACCCTACAAATCTGCTCCATTACCAATGGATCGTTCATGCAAGCCATCTGCACCTTACTACGAGAGTATCGGAACACACCGCACAGCTCATCTGGTGAATGTCCATCAATGCTAATGTTCGGACGTATCATCAAGACACGACTTCCCCATCTTGTGCAAAGGAGGGACGAGTCCTCACACACAAAGAAGGCCAGGAGCAAAGATCAAGAAAGCAAGGATAAGATGAAGAAGTACACAGACGTCCGAAGAAATGCACGACCCAACACCATCTGCATCGGCGACCAAGTACTAGTACGCCAAAAGCAAGTCACGAAGGACATGCCTGCTTTCAAGCCAGAGCCCATGAGAGTGACCCACATTCAAGGGTCAATGATAACCGCCGCTAGCCCCAATGGCACGATCACCAGAAATTCATCCTTCTTCAAGACGTTCAACACCAACACCACCGTCAACACATCACCAATATCGAGAAGTGACTCCTCGGACACAGACTCTAGTTATCATGAGGAAGAAAGGGACGCGGATGACAGTGGCAGTGAAAGCGACAGCACCCTAGAAGAACCAGCCCCAGGCGAAGTGTTTATTCAAGAAGGGGGAAGATGTAATGTCCTATCTCCATTGCCATCACCTGCAGAGGAATAGTCCTCTAGCTATGACAGTAGAAGTGGGCTGCGTCCCACGTGGTACTAGAGGCGGGGTTTACCGCCTCGGGGGGCAGTCAAGGGAAATAAAGAAAGCTATCAGACGTATATTGCCTCCGCTCCTGCTTTATTACCGGCGCCTACCCCTAGTGAGTTATTGATTCATTCTTGATATTAGTCATACCTGGTTTCACTCCAACACACCCCTGTCCCTTTAACCTAGTTCTGCTTGAATGCTTCTCGGCGTTAGTTTTACTCTCCTTCCACTCTCCCTGGGCCCATATCCCTTTTGCTCTTTCTTCACAGGCTGCAAACCGTGTCCCATGGTGAGCCGGCAATCCACAACCTTCAGACAAGCCTCATCACTTTGAGACGTAAAATAGCATACATTTTGTAGTAAATGTATTGTGTGATGTTTATTACCGCACATTAATACATATACACATTCACTAACCTTTTGCTATACAAACTTTCTATTGTATTAATTTAATTTTCACAGCTACATTGTAATCTCCTTTCATCCCCTTCGCTCTGTCAGCACCCTCCAGTTTACGAGGCGAGGGGCTCTCTGTCACGCAGCACATTCGCTGGCCCTGCCAGGGCCATAAATTACGCAGACACGGAGGTGCCAGTAATAAGTCTTTATTCCACCACAACATACGAGCCAACGGCCAAAATCCTGACCCACGTGACCCACTCTACCCGCCCCATTCCCTGGCCCACAATTCCTTTCCTGGTTCTAAGGCCTGATCTGAGAGCCACCCACATAACGATGGGGGGTGGCTACAAGAGTCACATTACACCGTGACACACTCTAGGCCCCTCCTGGTGTTGCCAGAGGTCTCCCCGAGGCACAACAAAATGTATTGATAAAAAGAAGTTCTTTGCTTTGTTTCGGTAACTTTTAGATAGCATAATCTTCACATGAAAAGAAATAACACTTTGAGGTGAGAGCAGAGGGAAAGGAGAGGTAGGTCTATGTGCAATACAGCATTCAAGATTGACGACTGAAGTATGCCCCAAGGATTTGGGTTACCTGTGAGACCTGACAGAAAATATATGATGGAGCAACGTAGCATCGTGTAGTAGTGTGTGAAGTCAATTTTGTAAATAAAACCTTAATCCCAAACGATTTGGTGCCACCAGTACAAGAAACATGAACAAGGTAAAACATGTAAACATTTAAAAACCTGGCAACACCTCTTCACCTCACCATAGACTCTCTTCCCATTTTTCTAGAACTAAATATTTTTCAGGGGATCACTGTGGATTGGGAAGACTCTGCACCCTACTTGAGGCGCCTATATGATGGGAATTACCTGCAGTTTGTAGTTTGTATTCTGCTGTGTTGGTGCAAGTGGGTACAGGGGAGATGTGGATGAAGGGAGAGCAGCCTCATTGAGACAGAGCATAGACAGAACATAGCATGTCCAACAATTCCCGCATGTATTTACGGTACTGCAGGAGGATATTGATTTCAGGATAAGGAACATGTTCGAGATCAGCAATGGGACTGTGTATCAAAATCATCTCCTTTCAGTTTAGCCTCCATCACAGCGGAAGTAGCACAGAGTGGAAGCCGCAAAGGAGAAACTCAGCGGTGTCGTCTTTAAAAACACAATCCATTAAGAATCCTCCACTTCCTGCAGCCATCCAGACCCCATACACAAAGGAAAGATGCCAGGAGACAAAGGGAAGGCCAATGTACCAGAATCATCTAGCAAGGGAGAGCTGCAGGTGTTAGTAGAGGATGTGGTGGCTAATGCCAAGAAGCTGTGTGGTAGCCAGCACTGGAAGACTTCCATATAAAGGAAGAATGCAATCTGTAATGACATCAGGGACAAGGTGGTGTTGGTAGGCTGGAATGACTTGAAGGCATGTGTGCGTACTCTGCTTGCCAAATTCCGCTATGGGACAGCAGCCAAAGAAGGAGGAACTGTGGAGCCATTACATCACACACCCTGGGAGAAGAAAGTGGCCAGCATCATAGACATGGCTGGCAATGAGGGAGTTGGCACAGAAGAGGATGGAGTCGGCAGCCCAGTTGACTCAGGTGAGCACAAATGAAGATGCAGGGCACATATGAGAACAAAACGCATGAGTGTCATGTAGTCAGCTGCAGAACACACAGCAGATAAAACAATATTGTGCACCAATATGCTGTGGCGGGAGGAAATGGCAGTACAGCCGGCACCGCCATGAATGCGCCCAAAATATTTGCATGATGAAAGAGCACCACAGAAGGCTATGGTATACCATCCACCACAATGTAGCAATCCTGACGAAACACAGGCAGGGTCCCGGAACCCCTCACAGGGAAACACTTCCCAAACACCAATGTAGTGCCATGGGCCCTGAAATGGAGAGAGACACTGACATGCCACCACCCTAATGTCGGAGAATATGTGGCCCATGTTGAGTGGCAGTCATGTCAACCAATTTGTCAGCCTTACCACAGTAACACAACAATATTACTGACAAACATGACAATATACCCTGTAGATGGAAGGGAGATAAGCACAGCATTTCCATGGGAATTATCAAGTGTACACATTGCACAATGGACTGATCAACCTGACAGGGATGAATGCAATGGTGCCATGCACCTGAATGAGTGCCACCCTTATCTAATCATGTGAGCCGGAACACCTCCTAGGCCATGACCTACCACCTCAATGTAATCGGTGTCCTCCAACACCACACCATCCATTGAAATCAGCAGGACATATGACTCAAAAGCATGCTTTCACCATACAAATGGCAGCAAGTCCTCATGATTGCTGCAGTATGGAACATACCCTAAAGGGCCATATTAGTTCTAATATACATGATTGCAATGTGAAATTCAGGCTGCTAGCTGAATGCTACCATCATGAAAGATATCATATGTCCCTTCACATTAATTTCACAGTGCTTCCTGTATCTAAGAAATTGACTCACAACACACTACTAAGAAAAAACATGTGTTACCTCAACTAAAGCAAGTGTTGGGCAATGTGAACTATAACATCACAACATACTGCACGTTCACCCAAAAAAGGCTGTTTCATGGCTGTAAGGGGCATTGATGATGTCAATCGTACTAACTCGTCATCTCAGTCCCAGTACTTGGCATATCTTAGGCCGTGACATTGAGTATGCTACATTGACATCATCAAAGCACCTTTGATGAAACCAAACAGCTTTTCTGTGGCCAGCATCTCTGTCCAAACGAATGGTAGTGTGGTAGTGGGTACATACCCTTCCAGCACAATTGGGCCATCATGTGTATTCAGTTCTAGAGACCTGTCAGGCTAAGCCCATACCGGATTCATGTGGAAGAGTCACTAGATTGAATGGGTGAAAGGTTGACATGAATGTTAACCACTGGAAAGTATATCACTGAGCAATACCCTTTTTCCCCACAGCAGGCTCCCAAAGCATTCAGGCAGATGACGCAGCAGCAGTGCAGCTGGATCACCACAGGCTGAAGCCATGACTGAAGCTCAGCAAACAATTGCCAGGAAAATTGTTTCCTCACCCATGCAGCGCAAAGTCCGCCCACCCGCATAAAAACACCAGCCAAGAAACCTACATCCACCATGACACCTCTTCCCACAACAACAGTCAACACTCCCACTGCTGCATCCAACATACACACTGCCATCACTGCCAGTCAGGCTACAGGTGCTCATGAGACTGCTCTGGGTAGCATCGCCATTGCCAGCACACTGGTGGGTGCATCACCAGAAGATGACTTACCTGCACTGCAACCCCTTCCTAGCACTGAAACCCATTCATCTGCTTCTCCATGTTCCTCAGTTGCTCGGGGTCCACTGTTGCAGCCCCATGTAGACACAGATATTTGCACAGAGGAAAGAAAGTATGCAGCTGACAGGGATGACGGAAGTGGAATACACTTCCTAGGTGATACCCCCTTCCCCATCCCCACACAAGATCAGCTGCCACAAGATACCCTGACAGCCATATGGGAAAGGCTCACAAGGATGGAGCAGTGGCAGCAAAGAATGGAGGCGCACACAGACCTGCAACTGCAGCATGCCCAACCAATGTGGGATGCATATTAGGGTGCATCTATGCGGGTGTCACGGGAACATGGCCACCAGTGCAGACACCTCACGGAAGCTACTGCTTCAAATACTGCATTTGGCCAGAGAGTGCGAGAACTAAATGAGTTCATATCTGCAGGCAATTCATGTATGTAGCTTGCTCTGCTGCTGACACTGCAGCATATCCGTGAACTTGATTCCATTGACTCAACCCCTACCACTGTCAGGAGTCCAAGACCCAGGTCTCAATGCACTGCCATGCATGCGCCCTCCTAAGTCTCCTTCTGGAGTACGGAAGCATGGCAAGAAGTACCACACTTATCTGTGGACATTCCGTTCTGTGTGAGGGTGAAGGGAGGATGTAGGTGTTGGGGAGTGAGGGTGGAGGAAGGACATGGGTTCTGGGGAGTGAGGGTGAAGGGAGGACATGGGTGTTGGGGAGTGAGGTTGGAAAGAGGACGTGGGTAGTTGGGGAGTGAGGGTGGGGGAGGACATGGGCATTGGGGAGCGACAGTGGAGGGAAGACATGGATGCCACTTGCTTAATAAAGTAAAGATCTGGTAGTCGTCTGTGTTGTGTCATACATTTTACTACAGTGATTTCAATATATACATTGTGCTCTGCATATTATAGTTAAGAAAAAAATGTCTATCCGTTCATGATGCTGCAAGCGCTGATCCCTTCCTTTTACATGCCTATCCTGTGCTGGTATGCCATCCCCTGTCTCGTTATCCTTCTCCTCTGAGTCTGCAGGCAATGTAACATCCCTCCTGTTGCACATAACATGCAACATCACACACACAAGGACTATCTTTCTAACCTTCTGCAAACCCTACATAAATGCCCCTCCAGTCCAGTGGAGGCAACAGAACCTTCCATTCAGGAGTCCAAATGTGCACTCTATGCACACCCTGGTCCTTGCGTGTGCCATGTTGTAGGCTATCTCTTGTGGTGTCCCAAGGTTGCCTTTTGGGGTCATGAGACATGGCAATTGTGGGTAGCCAGAGTCACATGCAAATGGAATGAGACTGGGTCACTTGCACATAGGTAATGGTCGTACTTCCCTCTCCTAACTAAGTAGTGCATGCATGCATGTCCGTGCAGTCATTTCAGTACACTCTAGTGTCATCAGGGTGTGTTTCCCTTGCATTTTACATTTCACAATGACTTGTGCCCATCCTGCTTTGCAGCATATGTATGTATCCACATAGTCTGGATCTCTGATCGTCCCTGCACATCCCTGTGCTGCCTTTTTCTTGGTCATTGTGGTGTATTTGATGTGCGCCCATGGTGTTTGATTGGTGTATTGTATGTCTTTGGACAGTTGTGTGCTGCTGGCAATGAGGAGGACGGGCGTGGGGGCTAGGGGGAGGATTTCCTTTATGTTTCATTCGGTGGCCACCAGGGCCATCATCAAATCTGCCTGGTAGGACAGGGGGCATTCTACCACAAAAAAGCCTTTTCATTTATGGTGTTCTATGCATTCTGGGACTTGTGGTTCCTTCAGAATGACAGCCATAGTGTGGAGGGGGAAGAGCATTGGATGTTTGCGTGGCCATGTGGATCATGCCCCAGGATTTTGCATGGTGTATCTTTGGCAGCCCTCCTCCCCCCAATTCACTTCGGCATTCACCTTTGTGGATACATACACAGGATCAAAGGGTGCTGTCACCTGTAAGTCTCCATGTAAGCTGCTCCGTAGTACCATGCCATCAAAAGTTGAACCAGGGCAACGGGTGCAGCAGTGAGGCGTAGAGAGTTATGTGTTGCATGTGCATTGCACATTAAGGGAATGGTATTGTTTCCTGTTTTGGATCACATGCTCTGTTGCCTGGGGTGCCACCAATGCCACATGTGTGCAGTCCAAAGCTGCTATTACAATGTTGAAGTGGGCAGTGGTGTAAAATCTGTCCTTTGCGGCATGCACTTCTGTAAGGATGTTGGGCAGAGAGATGTGCTAGTGCATATGTTTCCGTTGTGCATCCATCACTTATCCCAGCATTTTAGAAAGTGTTGGTTGTGACATGCAGCATGACAGTTTCAGCAGCGGTGGTATGGATGTTCGTACATTGATGGCACTCTCAAAGTCGGGCTGGTTAAGGGTGAGGAGGTCTGCAATGGTTTTCTTGTTGAGGCAGTACAGTGTTATCAACAGTCCATAGGGTGATGGTTTGACTCTGGGAATGAGTGTCTTCCTTGCCAGGTGGCTCCTCCACTTAGTTTCTGCTGGGTTACTTAGTTGCTGCGGCTGTGTTATCAGCTGTAAATCAATGTGAGAAGGAGTCATGGATGTCAAAGTTAGCAAATGTCTTGGTCTGCATGGTGTGTGAAAGTATGTTTGGGGGAGTTGTGCCCCTTACATAGCCTGTTTGAGTCCATTTGTTGCACCTGTGGGTTCATTTTCCACACCCGGATGCATTTACCTCCACCTTTTCGAAGGAGATAACTCTGCCCATTTTCTGGCAGAATTACCGCCCATTTTTGGTGGTACTTCAGATGCATTTCCTCTTGTTATACAGTGCAATTAACAATTGTATTCCTGGCATTAATTCTGCCGGCAGAAATAGCACCGGGGCTAATTCTGCCAGAATTTAGTGGTAATTCCGATGGTAATTCCACCAGTGGTAAATGGGGTGGTAATGGGGTGGTAATGCTGTTACTGCCACTTTTTCCACTTACTGCTGTACTTGTGATGAGTCCCTTTGTATTCACAGGTATTATTTTGGCACTTGCTACAAATAATAATATTTTCTCTCTTCCATCAGAAGACGTTGGCACCTCCAGTACAACCTCTGAATGTACACTCCTGCCCTAAACAAATCTAACACATTTTCTACTAAGACAGTGTTTTCCTGCTTCTCAAAATTCGGCAGACTCAGTTTCTTTCAGTAACTTAATGCACTCTTCTGCCACCAAACAATTTCAAGACATTTTCTTTGCAAAAAGTATTTTCTCTCATCCGTTACACACAGGTTGTCACATCTAGAACCGAACAACCACTTTGAAGAAGCCTAAAAGGCATCAATGAAAAGCATACAATTAAATGAGTTTTAAAAGTGGCCTTTATTTAAAACCAACAAATGAAAAGGGCTCAACCCAGGCACAGAATATGATTCTCAAAGGGAAAACAGACAAACAAATGTCTGGATAATTTCTCCTTAGGCTGAGGCAGATGGACAGTAGGGTGCTCTACTTAGAATTAAACAGTATCAAAGTTTAGGTCACCAGGCTCAGAAGGTCACATAGACAGTTGTCTTTTAACAGTGTGCAGTGATTTGAATATCTAATTTTCACCAGTCCTCTAGGTGTTGTCTTTATCCTAAAAGAATGTAGATGAGAGGGATCAAGGTTGCTTCTGGTTAATTTCCAGTGCTAAGATCATCTCTGCCTGTTTTTAAGAGGGTAACTGGGGTGTCAGAGGAAGGGACTTCTGCCTCTGGTTCTAGGACATTGCGATCACCCCCTATCCTATATTCTGGCTACCCTCCTCTGGGCCCCATGCCAGTGATGCGTTCTGGGTTTACTTTTGCATCCTTTCTCCATTATCTCCTTTGGACTCCTCCTCTGCCCTCGTCGGTGTGCTCATACCTCTGCCTACCTTTTTGTGGCCACCAGATGGAGGGTGTATTGAGAGAAACACCGCTCTCTGTCCCTGTCCCCACCACTCTGCTTTTCTCCGATGACCTTCTACTTCCTTACCCTATGGGCCTCATTACACGGAAGGCGGTAAGGGTTAACGGTCACCGGTAATGGTACCGGTGACTGTTAACCCTTACCGCCTTACTACGAGGTCCCTTTGCGGGTAGGTACTTTAACGCCTGCTTTTTAGCAGGCGTTAAAAACCAACCCGCAAAGGGACCAGGGTGCTAATTAGGGTACCACAATGTGCGGTACCGTAATTAGCACCTTCCCCATTCCCATTATGCCCTAGGGGCAAAAATCGGAATGGGGAAGGGCAATGGGGGAAGGGGGAATTACGCCCCACCAACCTTGGAATAGGGTGGTAATTCCCCTTTCCTCCAAGGTGGTGCTGGTATTTTACCGGCATGGACCAAGCTGCTAATAGCACCTTGGTCCACCGTCTACCGTGTAATGAGGCCCTATGTGTTTCTTCTCTTCTTCTTAAACTCTAGGGTATTTCTATCCCCAAGCTCAGCAGTCCTTGTCTTTCCAATTCTCACACCTCTGTGGCATCTGTTTTCCCAACCTCTAGTGCACATCTCTCCCCCCACCCTACGGCGTATCTGTCTATCACCCCAGACTCTACGATCTCTCTCTCCCATTTCTCTTGGGAAACTCTCTCCCTATATCTGGGCTATCTCTCACCACAACCTTAGGGCAAACAATGTTCACACTCTCCCCAAACTTCAGGGGATCTCACCCAACGTCAATGGCATCAATCTCCACATATTCTATAGGGTATTTATCTTTCCAATCTATGCGGTATATGTCTCCTTACCTTTCTATGATATTTGTCCTTCCTTATTTCTGCACAAAAGCTACTTTTGCAACTCTCCTCTTCCTCTCCTGGGCAACATCTCTTCTATCCCACCGGCCCCCCTACCCACGTCCAAAGTTCTATTTTCCTCTCCTCCAACATGCTTCTTTTATTGGGCTCCATTCATTCTAAAACTCCCACATTACCTGATTGATCTGGACTTTCCTTACACCGCACCCCCTCTGCATTCCAGTATTGGGAAGCTGGATTACTTCTAGGTGTGCAGAACCCAGAAACTGAACATCTGATTGGTCTTAGTTTATTCATTGGTGCATCCCCCACCAGTTCTTGTTTCTAGCCCTTTCCCTTTAATTTCTGCAGTCCGGGGGTAGTTCCCTACGTTCCACAATCTTAGATTTTCAGAGTCAGTGTCACCCCAATGGGAGAGTTTGGCAGCTGGTGGGTCATGCCCCTTCTTGGTTGCACCTTCTTGAAGCTCATTGTAATGTATGGGTAAATAGAGCTTTTGCGTTTTCAAGATCCACTGTCCATGAGCAAGTAATTTTGTGCCCAGGGCCTGTGTGCTACCACCAGAAGACTACATCCCTGAAAAACACTGACCGAAAATAGAGGAGTCTCCATTGGTATTTTTCCTGCATTTCTCTGAAATTGAATTAGTGGCTTTAATATTGCAAAGGCCATTTTGGCTAAGCTGTCCTTGTGTCGAGCCCTGGACAAACTCACAGGTAGGGTTGATAGGGACCATGGGATCCTTACACCACCATCCTCAGAACCAGCATTAGTTAGCGGGTGGCAACAGCTGGCACAATTGGCCACCCCAATTCCATCATCTAGAGCAAGGCAGTGACATTCGTCACAATGCTCTGTTTTTTACATAGGATTTTAAGACTTTTTCTTCACAACTGGCATCTTTTGTCTCATCTGAAAAAGTAGACAGGCTGAGTTTCAGGCACTTAACATACGGTCCTGCCTCCAAACAATTATAAATGTGTTCTTTCTGTTCTTATCGACCAGTATTGCAGCACTTACAACAACTCTTTGCAATTAGTATTTTTGTCATCTGTCCAAAAAGCTGACACACCCAGTACACCGACTAAATGTACTCTCCAGCACCAAACAATTCATTACACGGAAGGTGGTAAGGGTTTAACGGTAACCCGGTAATGGTACCGGTGACCGTTAACCCTTACCGCCTTACTACGAGGTCCCTTTGCGGGTTGGTACTTTAACACCTGCTTTTTAGCAGGCGTTAAAAACCAACCCGCAAAGGGACCAGGGTGCTAATTACGGTACCGCAATTTGCGGTACCGTAATTAGCACCATCCCCATTCCCATTATGCCCCATGGGGCGAAAATGGGAATGGGGAAGCGCAATGGGGAAGGGGGAATTACGGCCCCGCCAACCTTGGAATAGGGTGGTAATTCCCCTTTGCTCCAAGGCAGTGCCGGTATTTTACCGGCATGGACCAAGGTGCTAACAGCACCTTGGTCCACCGCCTACCGTGTAATGAGGCCCTAAGACTTTGGGACTCATTACAACCCAGGCGTTAAGGGGTTAACGGTGCCGTGAAAGGTGTCGGCGCCGTTAAACCCTTAACGCCTGATTACGAGGTCCCCTTGCGGGTTGCACTTTAACGCCTGCTTTTAGCAACCCGCAAAGGGACCTAGGAGCTAATTACGGCACCGTAATTTACGGTGCCGTAATTAGTGCCTTCCCCATTCCCATTGAGCCCTTTGGGGCAAAAATGGGAATGGGGAAGGGCCATGCAGGAAGGGGGAATTACCGCCCCGCCAACCTTGTAATGGGGTGGTAATTCCCCCTTTCTCCATGGCGGAGTCAGTAACTTACCGGCATGGACCATGGTGCTATTGCGGTTCCGTACTTAGCGCCTTCCCCAGTCTCATTAAGCCCTATGGGGCAAAAATGGGAATGGGGAAGGGCCAAAGTTCATTGGGGAATTACCGCCCCGCCAAACTTGGTATGGGGTGGTAATTCCCCATTGAACATTGGCGGACTCGTTATGATACCGGCACCAACCATGGTGCTAATAGCGCCATGGTTTAGCACCAGTATCGTAATGAGGGCCAATTTTCAAGAAAACAAAGGCCAAGTTAATAGAAGACAAACGCCACAAGAAAACGAAACAACAAGAAATGTAAAGTAAACTTAAATATGTAGAAACATTATTATGTTAGAGCACACCGGGGAAAACATCAACAGGAAAATATTCGCAGATTCCCGAAGAGTATATGAAAATGGAGCACTTGAAAATGCTAATCGCAGCAGAGTTAGAACAAGACGAAGAGCGCTGTGCCAAGACTCTTATAGATATCTATTAAGCCGTCTGAATTGGTATCATCTGCGCTGGCAGGTTTAATGTCTGCTAACCGAAAAATAGCTTTCCCTAGACAGAGGCTTCCCACAGGTCAGAGCGGAATGTTAATTACTTCAGCACGAGAACCTCTTCATAGGTAGACTTGAAAAGGCTCTTGAAAAATTACGGTGAGTTCACAGTTTTGTTAATGGCCAAATAAAAGTGTTCTCGGAAGTAAAAACAACTACTTTGGAATCCCGCTGTTCAACAGCACCTGTAAAATGATATAGCTAGTTTGTTAAAGAAAAGATATGACTTAGTGGGGACGTCATGAAAGGTTACATACATATTTTGGGAGTTAAAGGAATGTCTCCAGTTTTCTTGTGATCTTGTGAATGAGGCTAAGAACTGTAGCAAGGTGGCACCACTAGCTCGAAAAGCTGCTGACGTAAGAATGTACGTTCTTGGGGGAAGCAACGAAATAAACCTTTCGACCTGCATAAGAGTGCTCCAAACGAACTGGTCCTACATTACAGCAAATTGAAGAAGCTGCATGTAGCGCCATCAGTTTTGGGGCACCGATGGGATGTCATTTTGGCCTCAAATATATGAAATCTGATTTCAAGAGTGGGCTGTGTAGAATATCCGTTTGCCTGCGGCTGCATGCATTCCTGCACAGGCCCTGCAGAATACAATGGCCTCATAACAAGTAAGGTGGTGCAGTTAAACGTGACGGTAAAGTGGCTGTAACTTATTTGTGCCACCATATTGCTGCACCATAGTACTATGGGTTTGGTGGTATTGTGGAAGATTTACCATAGCAACATTCTGGAGATAAATCTTCTACGCTATCATCAGCAGTATTTCTGTCGAAATCACCATGGCATCCTATATACCAAAAAATGGTGTACTCCCCCTCCCCTAACACCAGTTGTAACACCATGGGCCTCATTACGACCCTGGTGGAAGACCATGGTGCTTTTAGCACCATGGTCCATGCCGGTAAGTTACCGACTCCGCCATGGAGAAAGGGGGAATTACCACCCCATTACAAGGTTGGCGGGGCGGTAATTCCCCCTTCCTCCATGGCCCTTCCCCATTCCCATTTTTGCCCCATAGGGCTCAATGGGAATGGGGACGGCGCTAAGTACGGTGCCGCAAATTGCGGCACCATAATTAGCACCAAGGTCCCTTTGCTGGTCCCTACTTTAACGGTTGGTCTACACCAGCCGTTAAGGTCCGGTCCCACAAAGGGACCTCGTAATTAGGCGCTAATAGGTTAACGGCGCCACAGCCTTTTACGGCACCGTTAACCCATTAGCGCCTGGGTCGTAATGAGGCCCCATGGATTTACCACCGAATTACCACCAATCTTGTAATAAGGTCCAATGGCCCTCATTACGACCCTGGCGTTGGACCATGGTGCTAATAGTACCATGGTCCATGCCGGTAACTTACCGACTCCGCCATGGCGGAATGGGGAATTAACGCCCCATTCCGAGGTTGGCGGGGCGGTAATTCCCCATGCCGCCATGGCCCTTCCCCATTCCCATTTTTGCCCCATAGGGCTCAATGGAAATGGGGAAGGCGCTAAGTACGGTGCCGCAAATTGCGGCACTGTACTTAGCACCAAGGTCCCTTTGTGGGGTGGTCTTTAACGCCTGCAAAAAGCAGGCGTTAAAGTCTCCAACCCGCAAAGGGACCTCGTAATCAGACGCTAAGGGATTACCGGTACGGGTACCCTTACCGGTACCGGTAATCCCTTAATGCCAGGGTCGTAATGAGGCCCAATGTGTCTCTGGCAAACATACCTTCACAAACTGAGAAGCTCATTCAGCTTTCATTCCTTTAATCATGTTATTCTTTGCTACTTCACTAAGAAGAAATGTGCTGAGGGTGGGCTAGAGGCTGCAGTATGGGTTAGATACTGGCATTAATTCAAATGTTGTAAAGTGACAAACTTAACAGGAACTTGCTGTATGACTGTTGAAAAATGTGTTTGGAAATCCATATGAGGAGAAGAATAATGTGAGAACGGAAGTCAGATTCTGGAAGTGGCTTCCAAAAAATGCCCTGATGACTTGCAGGTTATCTACATTACAGTAAGTCATGCACTTTGTTGTGGTAGTTCCCAAGTAATATGGGTCCTAAGCAATATGGGATGTCCACTCCTTGAAAGACGCATCCAGCCTCGAATGTAAATCAGGGATACTCATTTAGGGTCTGAATCTATGGGCCTCATTACACGGACGGCGGTAAGGGTTAACGGTCACCGTTAATGGCAACGGTGACCGTTAACCCTTACCGCCGTACTACGAGGTCCCTTTGCGGGTTGGTGCTTTAACGTCTGCTTTTTGCAGGCGTTAAAAACCAACCCGCTAAGGGACCTCGGAGCTAATTACGGCATCGCAAAATTGCGGTGCCGTAATTAGCGCATTCCCCATTCCCATAGAGCCCTAGGGGGCAGAAATGGGAATGGGGAAGGGCAATGGCGGAAGGGGGATTTACCGCCCCACCAACCTTGGAATGGGGCAGTAAATCCCTTTTCCGCCAAGGCGGTGCCGGTATTTTACCGGCATGAGCCATGGCGCTAATAGCGCCATGGCTCTCCGCCTTCCGTGTAATGAGGCCCTATATATTTAATTATTTTTTCTTCTATTCTTTTGTGTTTCCAATCATCCGGGCCCATCCGGAGTCTATTTCCCACACCCGTCCAGTATTACCTGCACACCGGGTAGGTCAGGGAAGAAAGGTTGTGACAATGGGGAAGAAGTGCATTTAGTGAAATGAAGATGATCTAGTAAGCAAGGAGATCTTTTCAAAATTGTCTCTCTCCCTCATAGCTGTCCGTAGGCCATGGGGACATGTTATGCAGATATGAGATTATATTGATAAATTCCATAAGCACAAGATAATGCTTCATCATTGAGGCTCATTTTAATGAGAGACAAACTTTGCATATAAAGTGATAGAACTTTAAACTAATTTATCAAAGGAAGAACCTGATCATGCTAAGACAAACATGTACTGTGAGATGATGCTATGTGGAGTGCTTCAAGCATCTACCCAACCCACATCAGATAGAGAATCATCACTGCAAGTATCCCAGGAAGCTTCCATACCACTGGTGGAATTTCCCTGGGTTGACGAGGGAAGGGCAACTCCTGCTGAACAGTAAAGTTTATACATATTTTCACTGATGGTACCAATGTATGGATTCTAATGTGACAAATCAACTTCCAGGCACAAGTGGTCCATTTTGAAAATGTGTTTCTAAACCATCAATCAGCCCCACACATCTAATACACCAGAAGGGATCTGAACAGATTGGAAATACAAGTAAATTATAAACCTCCTTGTCCAATTTTGGTAACGTAAACAGAACGGCAGGCTTATTTCTGCAAAGTTGTGGATTATTGGTTAGTTACAACACAGCGAAAATACAATGATTACCCAATGATAAAAGGGACTGTCCAGTCCAGGTTGTATAAAAATATCTACTTTATTATTATTACAACAGACAGTTCTAGCACACAACAAAATACAACCCACCCTGTAAAGGAACACAGAAGACAGGCAGTTTCACGAAGGAAAGGGATGCACTCTGCATACTGGCAGGAGGGTAGTCGTTAAAGCAATCAATCTTAACTGTTCAAGGTTATTTGGTTTCAGCACCAAGGGAGCACGGGGTTGTAAATGTCAGTAGGGACTTTAGGAGAAGGCCCAGGGGGATATAACCACAATATACCTGGTTCTTGAGATGATCTTGATGCTCAACAGCATCGAGTCAGTTCCAGGATGCTTTGCAGCTCATGCGACAGAGTTCAAGACGGGAGACAGCTGCAGGTATCAGGCAGCAGGCAGTTCAGCAAATAAGACTGACCTACACCGCGGCTCAGGGTCAAGAATCATTGTCTCTGTGCTGGTTGATGGATCTGGAATGCTGGTCGAGGTGTCTCGGATGGCTTTAGGGGCTTCAGCATGACAACAGTTAGTGGTGCAGCCGGTCGTGGTTTGAGGGCTTAAAAGCCTTGAAAAACATCCTTAAAAGATGGACGCTCGTTGAGGCTTGTTTTGGAACTCATCCTAGCTTCTTCGCAGGGCTCGTGTCGACCTTTAAGGTGAATGGCCCAAAGCTGAGGAGAGCGTTTGCAGGCAACAGCCTTGTCCTTTGTTGAGAGACTCTCTGGCACTTCCCACCTAAGAAGCTTGCTGGCAGAAACTAGCAGGGCATGCTGTGTGCTGGCTGGGTACCGGTTCTGGAGCTGCTGGACTCGTCCTCTGAGTCCGGTATCGCCCTCTGCTCCCTGGGAGATGTTTACGGGAATTCTCTTGCTTCTCTCTTGAAAATCCTGGACTTCTTTTACTGGTGGAAGCTGTAAGGCAGACTGTGTCTTCAGCAATGGTCTAAATGAGTTCTTCTTCTTCAACCTTTCAAAGACGTCAGATGATCTGCTAAGTGAGGGGCTCAGCCCTCTTTAAAAGTCAAATGGGCCTCAGTGATTTGTGCAGAATAAATCTACCTTAATGAACCAATCATGGGTCTCCACCAATTATCTTCTGCTATGCGTGAGGTCATAACCAGAGTGCTTTGCAAAGGAAAGCAAAGGGGTGACAACATGTACAACTAAGTCCCACCCATTGTCCTGTCTGTTGTGGATCAAAGTGTCTCCCTAGTTAATTGAGCTTACTTTGATTGCTGATCAAAGCGCAGGTCTACCTTGAAGTTTGTGACGAGAACAGACTTTCTGTCTCCCTCAAATCACATACTTCTTCCCTCTGAAAGGGGGTCACCCTGCAGGGGTTGCCTACTGTAAACAGTTGTCCCTGACATGACACTCACTGCCCTTTATACAGAGGGGTAGCAGCTAGCTTCAAGCTGCCACATTGCATGTTAAAAAGGTGTTTGGGTTTCCTGCCCTTTGTTAGTTCTGTGAACAAGCCTCTTTGCAGGCCTGCTTCAATTAACTCTCATCAGTATACACTGCCACGACACAGAACTTAACAATATGCAGGGTGGATCCATGGAGCCTTTGATTTTTTAATTTGGCTGGCCATGGCCGGAAGAAGGTGTTGCCTTCCCCTTCTTAAGATGCTTTGATGTACCAGTGGCTGTCACAATCCAGCTGAATATGACAGGGCTGTGCCGATAGGCTATGTCCCCCAGAGTACACTTGATGATGCATTTGATGTGCGGTGAGCATTGGGAAATGTGTGCGGATTAGCCCCACACATTTCCCAGAGGTTTACCTACCAAGATTCAATTTCTTAAAAAAAAAATATCAAAATGGCCCAGACAAGCGCACACTCCCTATGTGGATGGTCGAATATCTCGCACCTTTAGTGCTAGAGACAAAGTAAACAAAGAGAGAACTACAACTCCAGAAAAGTTTGGTTCTCTCTAATGAGACTTCCACTGCCTTTTTGATATCCAACAGAAAAAGAGGACACTTCTGAACTGATTAATTTGACACATTTAGCAAGGGAAGGACAATGACTTTAGAAAGGTGGGAGTCAAGGGTTACCTTGGTACAAAAGGAGAAATAAGGGCAAATTACTACATTTTCATGAAAAATCTCAAAAAAGTACTCCCAACATAACCAAGGTCCTGTTTTGCCCAGGATTCTAGCCGGTGTAATTGGCAGCATGGAACACATCTTTGTAGATGTAATATTGAGGGAAGCACGCTCCATTTTGCACTAGACAGACTCTTTATATAGGAAGGCATACTTAAACCTTGGAATAGCAAGCCCAAAACTCTAATGGGGTGTAGACGCATTGCAGACTGCTGCCGAGATGCTATCACACTATCCTCCCTAGTCCCTCTGGTGACTCTGAGCTGTGCCCCAAGGGAAGAGACAGATTTTAAAGGAGTATATCATCATGAAGGAAATCTAGAGTCCTCAGAAAGTTACAAAACAGAAGTGAGATATCGTTCTTGGAACTATAAGATCAAAAGGAACCCCAAAGACAAGTCTGGACTCCTGGAGTGAATGTTCTATGTCAATGGATATGCCCTTGATGGCCATAGAGACCTGGCCCCTAATGTTGTCCAAGACTTGGGTAACCATAGAAAATATATATTAAAGGCTGAAACTGGTAATAGGGAAAGTCATCTAGATACAAAAAATGTTGCCCTAGTCTTTTTAGTGCTGTCTTCCAAACAATGCCCTTCCTTTTGATGGTGCCTCAAGTAAAACAAATATACTTATAGACACATGGTTGTTACTACAAAACCATGTAATGAATAGATTAAAACAAATATGTATTCTAATTTATACATACACACATGGAGCTAAACTATTGTCTCATTGTGTGCAACAAAACATCTAGTACATCAAAATATAACACTAAGCGATTGTAAAGATTGTCTGTGTCCACATCCAGTGGATCCTAGCACCCTAAACAACCAGAAAGTACCAGAAAGATACCTGAACAAAGATTTCTAAAATGTGAAGACAGGACCTATTGCATAATATCCCAACACTATGGGCCTCATTACGAGGTTGGTGCTAGTCATGGCGCTATTAGCGCCATGACTAGCACCAATAAAGGGGCCGTGTCCGCCCTCATTCAATGGGGACTTACCGGTCCAGTCCGACCTTAGCGGGACAGGTAAGTCCCCATTGTAAAAGCCATTCCCCATTCCCATTTGAGCCCCCATAGGGCCCAATGGGAAGGGGGAAGGCATTAATAACAGTACCACAAATTGCGGTACCATTATTGACCCCGGTATCCCTTAACGGGTTCCGTCCATAACGCCTGGTAAAACCAGGCGTTAAGGGAGGGACCCTTCTAAGGGACCTCGGAATAGGGCACAAAGGGATCACCAGCACCGGTGTCATTACCAGTGCCCGGTATCCCTTTGCGCCTACCTCAGAATGAAGCCCTATATGTTGGACTGTGTACTTGTAAATCCTACAGCAATGCATTTATAACATGCCTATATACAAGTGTTTCAAGGCGCGACGAGGCAAAGGAGGGGGAACAGAGGGAAGACAGAGACAGTGATCTTACTAGGCCAGGTAACACTGAGATTTTGCGAGTGCATGGGAGGGTGAAAAGTGCAGGGGGAAAGGGGAAGGGGACAGTGCAGTGCATAGGATAAACAGTACAGATAAATAAAGACAATACATAAAAGTTCAGCCAGCTGGTGGCAAGTGCAAGGGGAAGTGCAGACATCAGGTGTCAAGTGCTGGTAGAGGGCTGTAGGGATACAGAACAGTCCCTGAGTGCAATGGTTGCCAGTGGGGCAGTGCAGGTGTGCAACTGGTGGGGAGGGGTCCTGGGCCCGAGATCAGAGGGTAGCCAGGTAACCAGTGCAGTTTTAATTTCAGCCAGGAGGTCAGCAGGGGAGAAGAGGAGAGAAATCAGAATTAATGAGGAAGGTCTTGAGGTTCTTCCGGAACCTGAGATGGTTCTCGTCAAGTTTCCGAGAGGCAGGAAAGCTGTTCCAGAGGGAGGCCCCAGCAGAAGAAAGAGATCTACCGCCAACTTGCTGCTTGGAGAAGCGACTGACCATGAGGCAGTTGGAGTCGGACGAGCAAAGAGCTTGAGAAGGAAGATATTTAGAAAGAGAGATTTGAAGGTATTGAGGCCCCAGGCCGCAGAAGGCCTTGTGGACTATGAGGGTTTTAAACTGAATCCTCGCTGCCACTGGGAGCCAGTTCAGAGATTTCATTCCTGGAGAGATATGATCCCTGGGCTTGAGGCCAAGGACAAATCTTGCAATTCTGTTTTGCATGAGTTGCAGAAGGCGGAGAGTCGAGGCAGGCAGATTTAGAAAGAGGCTGTTGCAGTATTCCAGCCTAGAGAGAACCAGAGCTCTGGAGACAGTGAGCTTCTGGGGGAAGGAGAGGAAAGGAAGAATACCTCTGAGGAGGTGCAGCTAGTAGTGGGAATTCTTAGAGACGTTGGAGATGCGAGGAGAGAAGGAAAGTGTGGAGTTGAAGATGACCCCAAGGGTTTTTGCCTCACAGGTGGGAGCAGGAAGACGGCCAAGAGAGGCTGGCAAGAGAGTGACAGGAAAGGAGGGAGCAGGTGTGGCCGATGAGGAAAATCTCAGTCCTACTGGCATTAAGGCAGAGATCATTGGTGGCACAATACTCCTGGATTGCAGACAGACAGTCAGAGATGAGAGAAGAAGAGGTGGCAGAAGGGAGCCTGAAAATGAGTTTAGTGTCATCTGCATAGCACTGGAAGGTGGGGCTGAGAGCTGCACAGTGGTGGCCAAGAAGTGCAAGGTTATGGTTGAACAGTCAGGGAGAGAGGTTAGACCCCTGGGGAACACCAGATATATATATAGAGATAGAGGAGAGGAATGACCCAAGTTGGTGTGAATCCCCAGGTGATTGGTAGGATTTTCTTCAGAGCTCCGATGGGTTGATATTGCAAGGTGCCTCACTAGGCTGTCTATCAACGTGAATGGTAATATAAGTGAAGTCTTAATATATGGTTTTGTCACGAACATCCTTTGTTTCAAAATTGGGATGGCAGGGTGGAACCCTAAGCTGTAAATTGATGTTAGCTACAGCAGTGGGTATTGAAGAAATGGGAAAGTCCAGATCCCTTCTGATAGTGAGGACTGTGTTGTATCTTTTTAGCCGATCGAGCACTCTTTGTTCAGGTAAAAAGTGTGAATCTGCTTGCTCTCGCCGCCAGCTTGGTAAGGGTGTCTCCATGCCAATGGGCTGAACTTCCTTGAGTAAAAGGAGGGTATCTTCCTTAGAGTCAAACGTGTGTATCACCGGGAAACAGCACTTTGTACATAGTTCTGTAAAAACGACACAGAAAAAGAGCAAGCATGGAATGAAGAAATATGCTGCTCAGTCTCATGGAACATGATAAAGCTGGCGTTATCATTGGATCTGACCCTCACTATTTATTTATTTATTTATTTATTTATTTATTTATTTATTTATAAACTATTTGTATTATTTTATAACAAAACAGACACAAAAAGAAAAGATTGGTCACCATGAATCAGAATTATCATAACAGTTTTACAACAAACTGTTGTGCCTCTGCCACCAGAAGTAAGAGGCAATACCCTGCTTCCACTTCTTCCCTGACTGAAGTACCTAGTTACCCTCCACCCTCCACCCCCAGATTTGATCCATCTTCTCTGGGCAACCCTGTGCAGTCTATATACGTTGCTCCATGGACACAAAAATGTCTACTTAAGCGACCCATTGTCTATATTGAGGGCATTCCGGGGCTCGCCATTTGCTGGGAATGTTCCATTTTACCAGTCCAATCGCTTTGATCAAATACAGATTTTCCTATTGGTTATAAGAGTTCTCACCCCATATCCCCAAAAGTAACAGCTTAGGGTTCAGTATTATCGCTGTGCCGAGTGTCTGAGATAGCTTATCACAGCACACCATCCATAAGCAGTGGACCAGTGGACAGTACAAAAGAATGAACATTATCATATCCTCCTCACCCCACATCTCAAGCATTGGGGGCCATCAATACGACCCCATCGAAACAGTGCGACCATGGGGTAGTAGACCCTACAAAGGATTTTGAGTTTCACCAGGTGAAGTCAAGAGAAAATTGCAACCTCTGCGGGAAACATCAGGGCCTCTTTCCAGTCCTCCAGTTCGATAGGTCCCACATCCGCCTCCCATATGCCAAACTCCTGCTGTGGCTCAGCAAATGGAGTAACCCTCCCCCCACCCACCACATTGCTGATAGTCTTGATGCCTGTATCCTCCCATCCCATCAATATCGGACCTTAGTTCACCTCCGGCAGCAGAGTATTTTCCCATGTCAGCTGAAGCAGGTTCAGTCTACTGTCCCATCCAATATACTTGTGGGCTTCCCTCCATGCCTGCACTGTTTGTTGAATCATTGACTGAGTCCATTGGTATAGGTAACAGAGTGGAGCCACACCCGACAATCGCATCCTCTCAGCTCAATTATGGGCCCCCAATCTTCTTACATACCACAACTGGAAATCCATTGGGGCCAGGTGTTTTCCTAGAGTGAAGTTGAGCAATGGCGTGGGCAATTTCCTCTTCTGTTATGTCAGCTTCCAACTGAAGGCACTGGGCCTCCAACCTTTGAGGGAGAGTCAGTTTATCAAGTATGGTGGCATCTCGCAACCCAAGTGGTTTGCAGTAGGGTCTGCATAGTAACCATCCTCTCCACCTTCCCCCTGTCTGATCACAGTTCCCAGACTTGCCAGTGCCTTTCGTCCCTTTTCTCGAGGCATGCCAGCATTCTTCCTGCCTTAGCGCCCAACTAGTAAATGTGACTACTGATTTTTTGATGAGGCTGCTTGGCGTTGTCCAAGAGGATATTGCAAAGTATTTCTCTGGCCGCGAGGAGCGACCAATTCACCTCTAGAGATCCTGAGGCCAAATGGTCAAATACTCTGTCTCCCACTTGGTGGCCTCGCTTTCAACATCCAGCACCCGCTGAAGTTGGGCCCTCCTTCAGGACGAGATCCAGGAGATCATTTCCCATCAGAGGACCACTTTATGCCAACATTCAGAATGCCGGCGACTCAAAATAAGCTCCCTACAGCAAACAATTTTTAAAAAGCAATCCACCATCTGCCCCAGTAACCCTCCCTCGAAGACAGCTAAGGTACACCCCTCTCCACCCTTCCAGTTCAGGGAAATCCCGGGAGCAGAAGCAGCCAAAATCCTTAGAAATCTCAAGCCAATTAGATGTAATGGTGACATCTACCCGGCCACCATCATTAAAGACTGTTCTGAAACCCTGATCCCATTCTTCACAAGATTCATAAATGCCTCTTTCTCATCTAGCCATGTACCAGTCAGCCTAAAAATGTCCTGGGTACTCCCCTTACCCTGCCTGGATCCTCTTTCACACACTAACTACCGACCATTCATGACAGTTCTCTTTTTACTAAAGATACTAGACAAAGCAGCCGGCAACCAAATACAGCTATATCTGGAAACAGATCACATCCTAGGGATGTGCCAGTCAGGTTTCCTGCCGGTCCATGCCACGGAATCAGCGTTACTAGACCTGAAAAGCCAACTCGATGCACTTAGAGATGAGGGCAAACCAGCTCTCCTACTCCTTGATCTATCAGCCACCTTCGACTTGGTAGATCACAAAACACTGTGTCACAACCTCACAGCATCGTCCAACCTCTGGCCAGCAGCTGCATCATGGTTTGTATCCTTCCTAGAAAACAGATCCATGAGAGTTTTCTCAGACACCATAAGTGCCCAACCCATTCCCATCCTCTGCGGAGTCCCCCAAGGATCATGTGACTCCCGTCACTTTACAACATCTTCACCAAACCATTATTAGACCTCCTGGACACCTTTGGCATATTCAACACCAACTATGCAGACAGCACCCAAATCCTCCTCCACCTATCAGGCTTCTATGACAAAGACATCCTCACCATCAACAAAATCTACTCCACCTAAATGACAACAACACAGAGATCCTATTAGTCGGCTCCTGCACCATGCTAAATAAACTCAATGATCAATTCACTTCCTTCACCATAGATGGAATACAGATACCTGTCTCTTCCTCTGTAAAAAAAAACCACTAGATGTCTATCTAGATGCCACCCTATCCCTCACCAAGCAAGTGAATGTGATTGCCTACACATTGGCCTACACAGCTAAAATCATCAACGCAACTAGACTTTTCCTCTCACCGGACACGTGCCTGACCATTGCCTGAGCAATCATTGGAGCACGACTGGATTACTGTAATGTCCTGTTTGCAGGAACTATCCAACAAAACCTGAAAAAATAACAGATAATCCAAAACAATGCTCTCCGAACAGCCTTGAACATCCCTAAAAGAGACCACATCACAGCTGCTAGGAAGAAAGTCCACTTGTTACCCATTCGGTAAAGTATCATTTTCAAAGCTCTATCAATTACCCACAAATACCTGTCCAACACGGCCCCCGATATCTGTGCCAGAAAATCGCAAGAGCCAAATCCACTAGATCAGCAAGATCCATGCATCCACATCGCCTGGTCCTACCTATGGTAAAAAGAGCAAGAGGAGGCCGATGCAGCTTCCCCACAGTGGCAGTGAACCACTGGAATGCTCTCCTACCTGACCAGAGGGCTAAAACAACCATCTGGTCCTTCCAAAAAGTGCTAAAAACATGGCTATTTAGCTAAACTTACAATAATGTAGTCGGCTAAATTACACGTACAGCTTATTGTTTATTGTTTATGCCTGACTGTTATCTCACCACCATCTTACTGGTACCCTCAATGTAACTGGATTCCAACAGCACCCTGATGCCTCTGGGCTTAGGTGCTTTACAAATTAAAAAAATTTAAAAAATGAATAATGATCCCTCCCATAGCATCACTGAGCTGTCCACAGAGCCACCATTAATGTCAAAATATTCAGCAGTCTTAGGCTGAATGCGTTCAACAAAATCAGGGAACCCCAGATAGTAGCCGTTTAAGTGCCAGGTCAGGGCAGGCTTTGTATTGTTACTTTGGAGCTCAAGCACCAATGGCGAATGGTCCAAGATGCCACGGGTGAGATAATGTGCGGTCGTCCCCTTATGTGCATCTTGTTGTGGGAGGAAGAAATCATCCAGCAGCGAAAGAGAGGCATAGGCCCTAGAGTGGAATGACTATGCACGTTTGAGCAGTTGCAGATCCATCCAGATGTCACAGAGACCCAGCACCAATGAAAAGGTGGTCAGAGAGGGGAAATATGATGAGCTGGTATCTCCATCACGGGGGTGGTCGACGGCAGCACTTAGAGATTAATGTATTTGTAATAGTAGATGTAGAGGCCCTAGATGTACAACCTATGTCTAGATTTTGGGCTCCAGTATATTGGAAGAGGGCCAAAAGAGGGTAACAGTAGGAAGGAAGTTTAGAAACAGTAGTGGCACCGAAAACATAGGCAAGTAAAAAACAGTACTACCTCTGACGGCACCATCTAGTTGTGTAATGAAACAGCAGGAGCAATTCTAACTGTGCAGAGTAGGCAAGTGAGTCACAGTGCTATTTCAGGGGGTACTTTCAAGATGTGAATCAATGTAGCTTTCTAGATGTTTGTCAATCTAATAAGAACAATTCCTAAGAGTGCGGACAGGCTCATAAATCACAGTACAATCACAGTGGGCACCTTCTAGATTTAAATCAATGTAACAAAACACATTCTAAATGAGCGACACCGGCATGTAAATCACAGTACTGTCACAGTGGTATCCTCTAGATGTGAGACAATCTAACACGAACAATTTCTAGTAGTGTGGTACAGGTAAACAAATCAGAGTACCATCTCATTGGGCACCTTCTAGAAGTGAAGCAGACCAGGGAGAGCAATTCTAGGTGAGCAGTGAAGCAAGGAGATCACAGTACTATCTCAAAGGGCATGTTTTAGGTGAGAATCAGTGTAATTTTCTAGGAGTGCGTTAGTCTAACAAGAACAATTTTTAAGTCACAGTTGGCACTTTCTGGATGTGGACCGATGTAAGAGGAACAAATTCAAAGTGCGCGGCAGAGGCAGCTAAGTCATAGAAATATTACAGTGTGCACTTTCTAGATGTGCATCAATGCAGCAAGGACAGTTTCTAAGTGAGACTGACAAAGGTGACTGAAACACAGAAATATTTCCGTTGGCCCCATTTAGATGTGAATCAAGCTAACAAGAACAATTGTGGGATAGGCAAATACAGTTCTGTCTCAGTGGGTACTTCCTAAATGCGAATCAAGCTAACAGGAAAGATTTTCTAAGTGTGCAGCACAGATACATTACAGTATTATCTTAGTAGGCACTGTTTAGATGCATATCAAGCTAACAGAAACAATTTCTAAGTGTGTGGGACATGCAAATAAAGTATGGTGCTATCTCAGTGAGCACCTATTAGATGTGAGTCAATGCAACAAGAACAGCTGTCTAAGTGCGTGGCACAAATAAATTACAGTACGATCTCAGAGTGTACTTTCTAGATGCAAATCCGGCTAACAGTAACAATTTCTAAGTGTGCGGGACAGGAAAAATAAGTTGCAGTTCTATCTCAGTGGGTAACTTGTAGATGTGAATCAATGCAACAGGAATAGTTTTCTAAGTGTGCAGCAGAAATAAATTACAATATTATCTTAGTGGGTACTTTCTCGATGTGAATCAATGCAACAAGAATAATTTCCTCGTGTGCGGAACAAGCTAAATAAATTACTGCACTATCTCAGCAGGTACCTTCTAGATGTGAATGGATACAACAAGCACAATTAGTGTGCAGCACAAATAGCAGGCCACACTTTGCCTAGGGGTCCTTAGCCGCAGGGGCTGCACAGGCAGAGTGCTGCCCTGGGAAGGTGAGTTTTGTGTACCGACCTAGCCAATCAGGATCGGGGGGCAGGCTCGGAGGCGGGAGCAGGGTAGGAGTGGGAAGTGGAGCAGCCGGGGACAACGAAGTACAATGGTCGGGTCAGAGGCTGTAAACAGTGGGCAAATTTAATAAAACAAGGCCCAGGAGGTTAGCTTAGCCAAATTCACTCACCTGCTGCTGTTCAAGACGGAAAACGAGTAGGCAGGGGGATGCGCAGTGATTACACCGGGCAAGGATGGTCGAAATATCCAATCAGGATAGGGGGCAGGCCGGGAGGCGGGAGGAGGGAGGGAGTGGGAAGTGGAGGAGCCAGGGACAACGAAGTGTGATGGCCGGGTCAGGCACTGTAAACAGTGGGCAAATTGAATAAAACAAGGCCCAGGAGGGGGTCTTAGCCAAATTCACTCACCTGCTGCTGCTCAAAATGGAAAACAAGCAGGAGGGGGATGCGCTGTGATTACACCGGGCAAGGATGGTTGAAGTATCCAATCAGGATCGGGGGGATGGCTGGGAGGTGGGAGGAGAGAGGGAGTGGGAAGTGGAGGAGCCGGAGACAATATATTGTGAGGCCGTGTCAGGGGCTCTAAAACAGTGGGCAAATTGAGTAAAACAAGGCCCAGGAGGGTCGCTTAGCCAAATTCATTCACCTGCTGCTGCTCAAAATGGAAAACGCTTATTACAGGTGACATATTGAGAACCACCAGAGACAGAACCACTACTGAGAAGTTGGGTTGGGTATCTCAGTTGTTTAACGAATGGGAAAAGTGTGGGATGGCCATATTAATGAATAAGTACTTCCACTGGTGAGTATTCAAAACTTGGACTGATGGAAAAGTGAGGCTATGATTAGTAAAAGTCAAAATACAAAAGAGACTTCTGGCAGAGGGCTATATTTATGCATCTATAGGAGTAAAGCATTTGTTCCTTGTACCTTAAGATGGTATTGATGTAAGATTGATGATACTCTGCTGCTATTATGACATGGTTTGCTAGATAGATTGAAACATTTTGATATTATGAGGCCAGTGATCAAAGTATTTTGAAAGATGTAACGTTGGATCACGGGCTATGAAAACTGGCGAAAAGAATCCACCCAAAGGAAGGAGTATACATGTTTTGCTCATATGGAACTTTGGCAAGATTTAACTAATTCCTAATATTAAACACATTATTGAATTTAATTAGTGGTAACAATATCCTTCCAATAAGTCTTTCGGACAAGTACAAGTGACATTACAAATCTCCAATGACCCCTTACATCAGAAAATTGATAGTGATTGAACAAATTAATATAGAAATCCTAATCAGAAACTAGAACTACAGACCACAATTAAACCACATCTAACACATAATGAACAATCTCTTTCTTCTGCTAGTGTTCTTTGGGCATCGACCAAAAGCATTTATGAGAGGACGGATGTTACTAGATGCTTCACATCACAACAAGATGACACTTGAGACACTTAAAAGGCAAAAATCTAGAAGTCAAGAGAAAAGATTTAATACACAGATATTAAAAAGCTCCAACCTCACAACTATTACAGGCAAAGTTTCGAATCAATACTTTCGAATAACAGAAGTTCCGAAACAAAAGTACCGAAAAAAAAAGTTTAAAATGTGTTTTTTTAATATTAGAGGGTTTATTTTAATTTAGTATAGTTAAATAAGTGTTTTAAAAAAAGAAACAGGGGTATGGGGGGGAACCTCCCATAAAAAAAAAAAAATTGAAACTTTTTTTTTCTACACTTTTGTGTCACTGCTTTTGTCAGTCGAAACTTTGACTGTCAAAACAGTCACTAGGGACCCTATTACAGACTCAAAAATTTTTTGACCTGAATTAAATGTTTTCAATATGTGCTATTCAGACTCAATATGCCCATTAGGAACAGGGTGGAAATGTGTGGTGCTTATTAGCAATCAATCGTAACGAAGAAACAAACAGAACTTGATGTTACCTTCTTAAACTCTAGAAGGAATTCTATTTTAACAGATCCAGAGACAATAATTAATGTATTTGTGGAGTTCTTTATATTATTTTAAGACACTGAAAATGGAAACAACCATATATAAACACACCATTTCTGGAACCCCCCCTTCAGATACATCCCAGACTAATTCTCCCCGCTACTGGTCAAAGTATTAGGGAATGTGACAAATGCCTTGGTGTTGTCTCTTCTTCCTGGGAGTGGGACCCTTTCATGGTGCCAGGGAGGTGAGGACAGTACCCGATAGTCCCACCGGGAAGTTTCCCTAAAAGGAGACCCCCTCTGCGGGAGAAGGGAAGACTATCAAGGGAGAACGTGGTACGTCAATCACCATGCTGCCATGCATTGTTCACCCAACAACACAAGTAGGGCACAAGCACCCCCACCCTCTATGTCTCCTCTTTCTTCTGTTATTTACTTCATGCATAGTAACCCTGTCTATCAGATAGGCATTACTGTGATGAGGAAGAGTAAGGAAAGAGAATAGGTGGCACCAGAAATACTGACACAAAGAAGAGCGGGGCAATGAAGAACCCTACATGGATCCAAGACAAGCATACTAGCTATCTGGATTTCGAGGGACGATTTACCATAAAAAAAGATGATGGACTTTCCTCAGAGTCAATCTTGACCCAGAGAAGCATCGAGCTGGGGAGCAAAGCCGCACAGAGAGAACGTACTGCAGACCCGGTCGCTGGGATAAGGGAAACAGCATTTGAGAAGGCTGAATAGAGTGATGGCTCACCTGAAGAATGGGAAACCTAATGTCTGGTGGCAGGAAGGAAGCCATCCAAGTGGTTCAGGTGACACTGAACATACAGTGAGAAACCAGCGAGGAAGAGCAGCCAAAAGCCGAGAGCATACCGCAAGATCCCAGGGGAAAACAGAGAAGCTACATGGAGTTGTTGAGGACTGTAAACCTCACAGACCAAGTAAGAAGGTACCTGCAGAGGGACCAGAAAGGCCCTGGGAAACCCTAAAGTCTATGGTTGGAGGTGGTGCAAAGTCATCTTCCTTGTCCCAATGGGGCCCAAAAGATGAGCAAAACATACTGTGTGAGAGAGCACCCCAAAAAAAACAGAAGCAAGATAAGGGTCCAGGACACAAACATTGAGAGGTTTGGAGAGTTATATGTAACAGATCATGCCTGGCAGGAGAGTGAACCAGGCTTGAGCAAGAGACATTAGGATCCTGAAGAAGGAACCTTGGACCCGAAGGTTAAAAGGTTGGCAGAATCATACATGCAAGATAATGCCTGGTAGGATAGTGAACCAGGCCTGAGTAAGCAACATTTTAAACCTGAGAAAGAGGTTTGGGACCAGGGGAAGAGAGAGATATCCTTGGGCAATTGTTGTGAGAAGACCAGAGGAGGAACGATATATCCTCTGAGAAAAATACAGATTTAATTTCTACTGTTGAAAGAGAGCCTAGAAGAGGTTTGTGGAAGGGACATACTTTTGCCATCTTGGTGGAACTGTAAAGAGTTGCCCGAGAAGGACTGGTAAGGGAGACCCTTCCCCCATTTTTGTGGAACTATAAAGAAAGGCCTAGTAACAGCCAGGGGACGGTGGATATTTCCCCATAATTTCCAAAATGCCTAAAACCTTCCAGAAGGAAGGAGCCACCCTTCTGGAGTTAGGGCAAAACCTGTTATGTAATTTTTCTTCTAAAGTGTTAGGGACAGAAATGGGGTGACTTACCGGCTCTAAAGGTACACCAAAGGGCACCCTGCTCACCTGCCTCCAACTGCGCACAACTCCACTTGGTAGCACTTTGTGCATAATGCGTGTGGGTCTGTTATTTTCAGCCTTTTTCCAGAGGCTCCCCCTCTCCCTTAAGAAGGGTCCACAGAGACTGGAATGAGGGAAACTCCCAACTCCACACACAACGCTGGCGCTTCACAGTGGCCATACTTTGTTCAAGGCACAGAGAGCACAACCACACTTGGCAGCAATTTGCACGCTTTGTGTGTGGGTCAGTTTTTGTCAGCCTCATTCCAGAGGTTTTGCCTCTCCTGTAACCTGGGTCTACCGAGACCGAAGTGAGTCATACTATCAACTCCCTACACAGCACTGGGGCTTCACAACAGCTGTACTTTGTTCAGGGCACAGAGCGCACTACGGCACTTGGCAGCTCTTACTAATGTATTCCAGTTGTGAAAACACATGAGCCAAACCAATATCTCACAAATACTTTTTCACAAAGCATAATCATGGGGTATGCAGAGCATTTTCTAAACAAAGACTATGCCTTAGGATCATCTTATTTAGATCACTATGTTCATTGCTCCATATCGAGTCCCATAAGAATGAAGGGGCATTTTGGAGTTCAAAGGAGTCGGAGTGAGATTAGTCTCCATGTACAACAGTTCCTCTGCAGTTGCCTAGGAAACCCCCAAAATAGCTTTAAGTAATTTCCTTTCAGTACCAGTAATCTGATTAGAATTATTGATTGCCCATATTCCAGCACCATATAATGCACGCCCAACAGTTTTAGCCTCATAACCTTTAGAGCAGGAATTACAGCCTGACCACAATATGAAAAGAATAAACATGGAATACCTACATTGCTCTGTTTCATTTTGTAAACAACATGTTCTATCTGCGGTTGCCAGGACATAGATTCCGAAAACCTTACACCAAGGTAATCAATCTGTTTAACTCTTGTGAGTGGTAGCATATTCATATAAAAAGAAGGCAATGATTGTATTAGTCGATCAATGATAAATCTGCTGATGGAATTTATTTGTGTTCATTTTCATACCCATAGAATTCATGAATTCGACATAAGCATTCAATAGTTTTTGAAGAGCAATAGGAATCCTACCTATGAGTACTACATCATCGGCATATGGTAGACAAAGGGTATGTTGAATCTGTACCATTAGAGCCTTCTTTAAAATGAATGTATCTCACACAGGTACATATTAAATAGTAAAGGAGATAGAATGCTTTCCTGGCAGACACCATGGGCCTCATTACACGGTAGGCGGTGAGCCATGGCGCTATTAGTGCCATGGCTCATGCCGGTAAAATACCGGCACCGCCTTGGCGGAAAGGGGATTTACCGCCCCATTCCAAGGTTGGAGGGGAGGTAAATCCCCTTTCCGCCATGGCCCTTCCCCATTCCCATTTCTGCCCCATAGGGCTCTATGGGACTGGGGAAGGCGCTAATTACGGCACCGCAATTTTGCGGTGCCGTAATTAGCTCCGAGGTCCCTTAGCGGGTTGGATTTTAACGCCTTCAAGAAGCAGGCGTTAAATCCTCCAACCCGCAAAGGGACCTCGTAGTACGGCGGTAAGGGTTAACAGTTACCGTTGCCATTAACGGTGACCGTTAACCCTTACCGCCGTCCGTGTAATGAGGCCCCATGTGTAATATAGAGTTTGGGTGTGCATTCACCATCAATACCATAGATGACAAAAGCTTCCAAGCATCAACAAAGTTTGCTCAAAATACTCATAAAACTCCACATGAATACTCAATACAAGTAGATGATTCCACAACAAACATCTGTCCACTTTGTCAAAAGCCATGTATAAACACACTTACACAAGATACATTGGGCCTCATTACGAGTTTGGAGGTAGCCATGCCCTTAGGGTCCCGCAAAAGAGGACTTACTGGGCCATTCTGACCTTGGAGGGCCCGGTAATTCCCTTTTGCGGGACCCGGACCCGTTACCTCCCCATTCCCATTTGAGCCCCCATAGGACTCAATAGTAATGGGGAGGATGGTAGCAGCGGTACCGTTCATAACGGTACCGTTGCTATCATCCAGGTCAGCTCGGGGGGCCGTTCTGCACGCCTGGTCTGACCAGGCGTGCAGAGCGGCCCCTGCGAACAAACTCATAATGTTGCGGCATGGCAACAATGGCACTGGCATCACTACGGGCACCGTTTTTGGCTTACCGCAACATTCGTAATGAGGCCCATTGACCCTTTTTTGTTACCAGAGTACTCAGTGCCGATACCTAGGTGACAGCCCAATTGCGAATCTGGTAATATGTTGGAATGCAATGCACATTCAAATTGTTTACAACATATACTTGAGAATAATGTTTAAAAAATTGTCACGCAAAGAAATAAGTCCATAACATGTAGGGATGTTGCGTGATCTTTTCTTAAATATAGGCATGATGGTTCTAAAGTGTCAAGTGTCTGGTAGTTTATGTGAAATGAAAATAATACTAATCATGATCGAAATTACCGGAGCCCACACATCTACGTTTGATTCGTGCAAGTCCCCAGGGATCTGGCCACTAGCCTGGGGGCCTTAGAACAGGCAAAATTGCAAATATATTCAATAACAAGAGGCAGCATAACATCCTCCAACAATTTCTCAAGACTTTTCCAGGTTTCATCGATAGCCTTAACCCTGCTAGCTTCTGCACAAAATAAATTACTAAAATGTATTAATACTTTCTTTTGTGGCCTCTGTGGCGAGTAGGGGAAGTACGGCCACTGCAAAGCGCCAGCGCTGTGTGTGGAGTTGGGAGTTTGGCTCACTCCTGTCTCGGTGGACCTTTCTAAGGGGAGAGGTGGAGCCTCTGGAAGAAGGTTGGCCATAACTGACCTGCACACAATATGCACAAAGTGCTACCAAGTGCAGTTGTGCGCAGTTGGAGGCATATGAGCAGGGTGCCAGTTGGTGTACCTTTACAGCTGGTTAGTCATTCTAGCTGAGGACGTTAAGGAGATATTTTTCCTGCATCTCTAACAATGTATTTCCTATGTAGCAAACAAGGGGAAAGCTTGGATGAACCAGATGGACTGGCCCCTCCTTCGGGTCTGCCCCCTGAGGTCGGGATGACTAAAACTCTGAGTCAGCATCAGGCAGGAAGTATGCCCATTTCCTTTACTCTGGATCTTTCCCTGGATCTTTCTCTGTTGACACCTCGACTTATGTTTAAAAAAAGGACTATTTTAGACATAGGAGTGCAAGTGTGAGGTATATGCCATACTCACCTTTCCAGTTCGAACTTTGCATGCCCTCAAATCAGAGCAAAAACATGACAAACCCCCAGAGTGGGGGCTAATATGATCACAAATGATTGTGTGCCTGAGCCGGGTGTCCAAGATGTTTCTCTCCTCTCTTGGACACTCCTGCTCTGCTTTGACGACTACCACTGAACTTTTCATACAATCCCCCAGATACTGAAGGTGAATTGCAGATGAGCGCACCATCCTTGGTGGCACTAAATATTGTTTTAAACTCGCTGGTTAAAGTATATTGATTGATTGATTGATACGTTATTGATAATGCACCTATACACAAGTGTTTCAAGGCACAACCAGGCAAGGGAGGGGGAACAAGGGAGGACAAGACAAACAATCTTTCGATGTTCAGTATCATTTATATTTTGCACGTACACAGAGAAGAAGTGCAGGGCAGAGGTTATGGGGATAAGGGCACCCGGAGCAGAAGGGTGCTGAGTTAAGTGCAAGGAAGGCTGGGACTCCAAGGGGAGTCACAGCCCAGTAGTGCATGGTAGGCTAGGCAGTAGTGCAGGGAGCCCAGCAGGCAAGTGCAGGGCAACTGGACAGGGGGTACCTGGTGTCCTGTAAGACTCAAGGGAAAACCAAGCAGCTAGTCAGCAAAATGGTGCAGGAGGTTTGGAAGGTTAGCAGAGGAGAGGAAGAGAGAAAGAAGAGAAGAAAAGGAAAGTCTTGAGGAGCTTCCGGAACTTAAGGAGATTCGGTTCAAGGCAGAGGGAGGCAGGAAGGCCGTTTCAGATGAAGGCACCGGCAGACGACAGAGATCTACTCCCCAATCTCTGCTTGGAGAAGTGACTCACCCAGAGATAATTAAAAGTAGATGAGTGGAGGGCTCTAGTATGAAGGAATTTAGGAAGAGAGAGTTGGAGATAGCTAGGACCCTGGCCCCAGAAAGCCTTGTGGACAATGCAGAGGATCGCAAACTTGATCATTACAGCCACTCGGAGCCTCTAGAGGAATTTCAGGCCTGGAAAGATGCGGTCCCTGGGCTTGGGGGCGAGGATATGTCTTGCTGTCATGTTCTGGATAAGTTGTAGATGGGGAAGGGTAGAGTTAGGCAGAATGAGAAAGAGGCAGTTAGAGTAGTCCAGCCTAGAGAGAACCAGTGCTCTGCTGACAGTGAGCTTCTAGGGGTAGGTGAGAAAAAGGGGACTACCTCTAAGGAGGTGTCGGTGGAAATGGGCCTTTCTGGCAAGATCTGTGATGTGTGGAGAAAGGAGAGAGTGGAGTCAAAGATGACCCCAAGGTGTTTTGCCTCACAAGAGGGTAAGGGCAGAGAGCCCAGGGAGACCGGCCAGAGTGAGAGGGGAAAAGCGGGAGCAGGGGTCCAAACGAGAAGGATGTCAGTCTTACTGGCATAAAGGCAGAGATCATTAGAGGCTCACCATGTTTGAATAGTGGATAGACAGTCAGGGATGACCAAGGAGGTGGAGGAGGCCGAGGGTAGCCTGAAAGAGAGCCGCATGTCATCCGCATAACACTGAAAGTTAGAGGAAAAAGTAGAGATCAGGAGAGCTAAAGGGGCCAGGTAGACATTGAAAAGCCGGGGGGGGAGGATGGATCCCTGGGGAACGCCACATGTGGAGAGTGAGGTTGTGGCGAGAAAGGACCCAGGTTGAACCTGGGAAGGTTGGTTCAAGAAGAAAGAAGACAGCCACGCCAGAGCCTGATCCATGATGCCAAGGGTATCACAGAGACGAGTGACCAGGATATTGTGGTTCACCATGTCAAAAGCAGAGGACAGGTCGAAGCGAATGAGGACAGAGGGACAGCTAGAGTCAAGGTTAGAGGACAGATCTTCATGGGTGCTCAGGAGAGCAGTGCATGATCTTATACAACAGGAAGTAAAGACTCAGCTTTCTGTCATTCAAGGGAGGCTGGAAAACATGTTTGTTCTATGCTGAGAAAAGTACAAAGCTAAACATAAAAGAAGGAGATTCCACTGAACGAGAGCATAAGCAGTGGCATGCTTCACACTCACAGCAGGCAGTTCAGTCCATATAAAGAGACACTCGTCCACCACTGGCTTTTATGTCTTTTGTTTGCTCGCCTGAGTAAACTTTCCTGTAATGACGACCAAAATACTCCCTTGCTACCTTGGATTATTTGTATGGAGGCAGAAACCTGCTTGAAGAAGAATAGTAATAACCCTCCAAAGAGAACAAATCAACCGAAGAAAATCAAAAAGAATAAATAAGTGCATTTAAAAAATTCCTGCAATCGCTTCCTTCTCAGGACAGGGACTTATTATTAACATTAAGTAGAAAGGAGAGCCAGGCCCAAGATGATACTTAGATTAATGCAGGAACTAAGAGTAAATAATCCAATAAGGAAAATTAACACTGAGACAGTAGAATATTGTCACCCTGTTCGGCATAAGCACAGTGGATTCTACTGTCCGGAAGGCAGGCGCAGGAGGGGAATTGGGTTTCCCCCTCACAAAGGAAAGCAGCACTCACAAAGAACAACAAACAGAGGTGGCAAGAAGATCATCATTTACACCCAGAATTGACATTTTGTTTGAATCTAGTGAACAAGGATTTGGATGGGGAGTACAATGGCTCTGATTGACAATATTAGTTCAGAGACCAATGGAAGTCATAATTCAAGATTTACCATTGGAGCAATGTTCCTGGCAGAAGATATTGAAATATTAAATTGTCATAATATCTTTACATAAGATCCCCACAATGTGGCTAATAATTTCAATAGATATAGACTTAGTAACATTTTTGGATTTTGACAAATTACACTTAAATGAAATTATTGTACCCTCTGTGATTGTTTTGAATATATTATTGGCAGCATCTGATGAACTTCGACAACGAGGTTATGACCACTGTAAATCTAGGATCACAGCCTCCTTCTGCCTAATTAATCTGAATTAAGAGCCATTGACAAAGCAATATGCCGCCTCAGCCATCAAAATATTTTGTGAACCAGGTGCAAAGCTAGTTCGGAAAGTGACCCTATTGAATGAGGGCTCTAACCGAGATAGATTTGGTAATTATTGGGCATAGCTACTGAAAGTTCTAAATTGCTGCTACTCTTGGGGGAGGGCCTCTCGACCAGGCTTATAGTATTTTTGGATTGTTTCTTGGAATTCGCTGAGGATTCTCCATTTGCTAAACAACAGTAGTTGTCAGAAACTAATAGCATTTGATGTCATTTTCTTCCAAGTCGATTGCTTTAGTCATAATATTTCTTTGCATTGTTATTTTTTGTTACTCGGACAGCCATCAGTAGCAACTCAGACAGCCCTCAGGGGGGACTAATAGTTGCAGTAAACTAATCTTGGGCTTCTAGAGTTCACATCTTCGAAGATTCATCACAGTGTTTATTAGCAATCCATGTAATTACTAAGGAAACTAGGGTTATTTTATTGCTGATAAATGTGTAATGGAATGAAATGACTTCCTCACAAAGTGCATTTAGTGAGAATCTGGAAAAATATATTGTAAGTGGGGGAGGCTTTTTCAAATGAATTTATCATTTTTGCTCTCGATTTTAATTCAAACTGGTTGTTGGATCATTGTAAGAACATAGGCAAAGTAATCTCTGACATTAATTATCACATTATCCAAAGTAAGACAGGAATAGAATGGTTATGTGCTTTGAATTCATGGAATCAGCACTGCTTGAATGGAAACATTGATGGTGACTTGTGGGTAGACATACTTGGCAATGGGGAACCAAAGTCTTGTATTGATTATATATTTGTCACAGAAAAACTATTAAATCAATGTGGATTGTTCCAGGTAGTTGCAGGCGTACCCATTGAACATAATATGCTATGTGCTAATTTTGAGGCTTGTGGAAAGGTTCAATAACGGGAAATCCTGCCTGTAGCTACTATGTGTAAAGGGAAAAATAGATTAATTTGGTACCCCACAAATCTTTATAGATTTAATAAAAAATATCACATGCATATTTGACAATCTCACAGTTGAAGAAAAATCCCAACCTTTCTAGGTACTTGTTTGGACGATAATTTGTGTTATACCAAAAATCTCTCTAATCAGGATTTGAGAAGTTGTATTAAACAGTTTGTGAATAATTACGGAGACAGATGGTGCATAGCAGAAGAAATTAGACAGACCAAACAGACCTTTGAAAATAGAGTGAGATTTAAGAAGCATAGCTTAGACAAACAACAAAAAAGATGCTAAAATGTATATTAGACAAATCTGTTAAAAATAACTGGAGTATGGCTAACAGAGGGGATGAATCTCAATTAAACTTACAAGAAAACCCCATTTTAGAATCTACATTTCTCTACCTTTGTCACTCCATCCAAGACAGAGATGGAGCCCATTGTCATTGAAGGTGACTGAAATGTGGCTTTTAGCATAGATGATATTATCAACATCATAAATTGCAGTGGTGAGTCTCGTGGCCTTGGTCCAAATGGACAATGTATTCGAGTCTTTAAGTTGCATCCATCATTTTGGGCAATTGTATACATTTTATACTGTAAAATATTAGGAGAACAATCCACTCCAATTACCCGTAAAAGATTGCATGCCGTTACCATATTTAAAAGAGGGAACACATTAGATCCTCTCAATTACTGCCTAACCACCTTGCTGGATGCAGACACTAAAGACACTATATTTTCCAGCACTAGTACTTAAGGAATTGAATCACTGGTCGGAACTAAAAGCTATTTTGAAATTAATCAAGCCGGTTCTCGGAAAGTAGTTGGAACTCTGATCCCTGGATTAGCAATGGAAAAAGGGGGCGCCCAAGTCTTTGCAGTGAGTATAGATCTATAATTTGCATCTGATAAAGTAATCAGGAATTGCCCCTGGGCAAAATTGCAGGCTTGGGATATCTCTAAACATCCACTTAAGATTTTGATATCTTTCCATACTGACTGAAATCTTAAAATAAGACTTCATTTGCAGGGCCATTTTTCACAAGCATTAAAGATGCACAGAGGTTTAAAGCAAGGGTGCATTCATGCCCCTCTACTTTTGAATCTATATATATCCGATTTGAGGGACAACATTGCACAGTCAGCTTTCATTTGCCCTAAAATGTTTGGGATAAATATAATTTGGTTGTCATATCCACAAGTAGGCTTGCAAAGACTTCTGAAAGCCGTCAAAGAATATATTTCTACTAAGGATTTAGCATTTAATCGTAAGAAATCAAAGCATGTACATGTAACCTCCAAGAAAAGAGGAGTTGTACTCATTGGTGGCTACTAGACCAAAAACTGGAAGTAGTGGTTGAGCTTTAGTACTTGAGCTTCACATTCTAACAAGACGAAATAAAAGCATGCGTATTACTCTCTTAAACATGGAAGCTCTGTGATTAAGTAATCAAATTAAAGATTTCCATTATGGAAACAACAAATTTACTATGATCCCTGCAATTAAATTCTATGAAACTAAAGTGGTCTCTGCACTAATATATGGACTCGAAATGTATCTGTCTCTTTTGGTTTGGATTTACCCTATAGGTTGTATGTGGAAATATGTCTATGTCAAATGCCTAAATTCACTTTATTGTCTGCAATCCATTTTGAGTTGGGAATAGCATCCCTAATTGTAAGTGTAGGTTGGAAACAACTTTTGATTTGCAAAAAAATCACTACACCACCACACAATTCCTTATATGAGGCTTTCAAACATGGGAGACATGGGGAACATAACATATTTGTAAAGAAATGTGAAGTGCAACTCAATGCAAGGGAACTCTCATTAATTTGTGGTAATGACAGCATGAGTACATAAAAAAGGCTGTGGCAATATGACTGGTGCAAGATGTGTGAACATTTATATACATATAAACACATTTCTGATTTAGCATCCACACATACAAAATGAGGGTGCTCACCCCCATACCGGATTTGTTTCCCCTCCTCACAATCGGGAACTGTAATATTCTCAGTACAAGAGAGAATATTTGTCTTTGGGCCAACGAGAGTGATTTGAACATACAATGTAGATTCTGTGCTAAGTAAACAGAACACCTAAAGAATTTGATTTTACACTGTGAAACATTGAACAAAATAAGAATTGTGTGTTTTGGTTGATTTGTAAATAATGTTAGCTTCGTCATGAGTGAGACCTTGTGTTATAGAATGTTTAGTGTTAATTCAATTGCACTGGCTTTGGCACTATTGCACTTTATTCATAGGATACATTTGACTTCGGCCCTCATTACGACCCAGGCGGTAAGTATACAACATTACCGGCATGGCGTAACTAACGTTTACGTGCTGGGTCAAAGCTGTAAAAAGCGGGACATTACGACCCATCGCGCACGAGCATTATGCCATGCCGGTAATGTAAACTGCGCCATGGCGTTAATGCCCCCAAAACGGCACCTACCGGCATCGTATGCCGTGAAAGGTGCACTTCCGCCACCCCGACCACCGTTCATAGCGGTGACCGTAGTTAGCGGTCACCGGAATTAGCGGTCACCGCAATTAGCGGTGACCGTAAATAAGTGGAACCGGAAGTAGCGTCACCGCGGCGGAACGGGAAAGAGCACGGTGGCCATCTTTAAAAACACAATCCATTGGCATCCTCCGCAACCACTAGACATCCGAGCCTGAGACCCAGCAAATACCATCACCAACCTTCATCCTGCAAGAAAATGCCTAAAGTGGTAAAAAAAGCCTGTGACCGCCAGCGGCAAGACCGCTTCACCAGAGAGGATCTTACCATGCTTGCTGAGACCCTCCAGGAGAACGCTGCAGTGGTATTCTCCAACCAAATGACAAGACCGGCCATAGCCAAGAAGAAGGCCATATGGGCACTGGTAGCTCAGCGGGTTAGTGCCGTGGGGACTGTACCCCGCAATGTCAGACAGTGCCGCAAGCGGTGGGACGATCTCAGGCTCATAGTCAGGAGCATCCTATCGGCTAACAGGAAACTGGGCATGGCAACCGGAGGAGGATCGGAGTCCCCTATTAAATTGCAGCCATGGGAGGAAATCTGTGCCTCCACAATCGGAATGGAGAGCATACAAGGAGTAGGAGGAATGGAGAGAGGAGCCCCGACATCAGGCGATGCAGGTAGGTGGCTCAAATCAAGCCATGCAAAATTCACCAAAGTCCATTCATGTGAAGTACAATGTTGCCCCATAGTGTAAATGCAACACATCAGTAGGAGACTGCCCACAGACACATCCAATCTCCACCCTGTACACATGCAGTATGCACACCCTAACTGCAGGCACCCACATACCTCCATGCTACTTCCACACAAATGGGAGACAACCTGTATGCCCCTGCCTCAAATGTGTCGCATGTACTAACTGATAAGATGTCAGTCGTCACAATGCCCGCCCAATGTCCGCAGACCAATCAATAACACTTTCCCTCCTTTGCTCCACCACAGGCTCAAACTCCGACTTTGAGGATGAGGACACCACTGCCTCCACACCCACCAAGAGGGCCAGGACAACTGTGCCAACAACACAACCCTCCACCTCTGCCGTCCCGAGGAAAACCCCACAGCAGCCAAAATCCCAGCCAGGAAAACAGGACAGGGCACTGACAGCCACCCCAGCAGGCACCACAGCAGCAGCAGCGGACATAACCAAAATTGTGCCCACAGAAGGGACAGGCTCTGCTGCAAGCAGCACTATCGGGGAAACTACTGCCATTGCAGCCTCCTCGATAGCGAAGCAGGGATCATTGAGGATATTGATGTTGGAAGCCCCACTGCCCACCCTCATTCCCCCTACCTGTCCCTAAGCGGCCCGCATGCAGATGCCACACAGGGGCAGTTAGAGGATGAGGATTGGCCAGGCACTCCATCCCCTCTTCAGGAGGTGAGCAGCCCAATGGGAATATCACTGCCATCAGCCATGGGCCAGAGGAACCAACAAACCCTGGAGGAGAACGTCACCCGGCAGCAACAACTATCCTCGCTCCTTAATGAGCACGTTGCAGACTGTGGGGGGGCAACTGCAGCAATGGAGAAATGTGCGGAGACAGTGAAGGCTGCTATTGAGTCCTCCACAAAGGACATCTACGCAGAACTCGCCACTGTGTGGCATGTCATCTCAGAACTAGTGCAGACAATTCGGGACATGCGTCCAAATGAGCAGGCAGGAACCTCCTCGGGTGCCAGCTCGACACCAAGCAGCCCCATCCGCCGATCGGGGAGGAACCTGCGCAGCACAGGCAGGTGTGCCCCGGGGGCCAGGTGTTATGCTCACCTGACTCCCACAGAGGCGCTGGCCTGGTTTGCGCTGCTGTGACCTCTTCTAAGGTGATGTGCAGGTTTCGGAAGACGGACTGGACCGGGCCCCCAAATCTGGCTTGTCTGGCTCGCAGAAGTATCCTTCTGTAGGCGAAAATAGGGGATTAACTGTCTGCTGGGTAATACAATCGGCCTCCCATTTTCCCCTCTCACCCTCCTTGAAGCCCTTCTGTGATTTCTCGTAGCGTCTCACCTTAGGGTCTGGAAGGACGAGCTCTCCATCCTGCTTCTGATGCAGGGGCGCGTTGGTATCCAGTTACTTCACTGGATTTTCGGATTGGTGAGAACCAAACTTGCTTGGCTTCCAGGTAAGTTTTTTGATAAGAGGTTCCCCTTGTGTCCATGCATTAATGTACTAATGCTAGTGTCTTTTTCCCCATAGGGGCCGGGGTACAGAATGCCGGGAACAGTCACCGACCCGAGATGAGAGGTGAAATCCTTGTAGAAATCAGATAAGTCTTTAATGAGCGTTTTTTGGTAATGTCTTTTCATTCGCTCATTAACGCTGATGTCTCTTTTTCCCCTTAGGGGCCGGGTTCCGGAAATGCCAGGATGCGGCACGGACCCGAAATGAAGAGGGAATGAATCAACAGGTAAGTCTTAACATGGAGATTTAGCTTTCCTTATTCCCTTCTCTCTCTCACCTTTTGTTCTGGTCTTTTTCTCCCTAGGCGCTGGGGCGTGACTGCGAATCCGGATGATCGCTGCTGAACATGGAGGCGCCCTGTAAAGGTGAGTGGAATGCGGCGCTGCAGCGATCGACGCGATGAGATTTTAAATTAAAGTCTTCCTTTTCAGGATTGTCGGCGAGATGTCTCCGGGATGCAGATTTAGCAGGTAAGGACTTTTCCTTCTTCTGTTCTCTTCTTCTCTTCCTTTGCAGGTGATCCAGGATGCTGGCAGGCGTGGCAGAAGTCAGGATGCAGGAGCAGACACGGTGAGCGTCCAGCTGCTAGATGCAGAACAACGCGAAGTACGTGTGGCTGTTCGGGTGGGGTTTAAATAGCCTTGGAAGAAGTTCCAGGTATGTATCCTTCCTCCAATCAGGTATGTATCCTTCCCCGACCACGCCCGGATGGTAAATTAGTCCCACAGGTAAAGTAGTTCCTTTCAGGCCTCAAGGAGGCCGGGATCCTGCAGCATGGTCTGCATCAGGTAAGTGCACCCAAGCATTCCCATAATGAGCCTGGCGCCTATGTCATCTCCAGGTGACACCACCCATCCGCGTGTGCTAGAATAATTGGTTGATCAGAGTACTACGCATTTCACGCCCCTCCTGTGCATCGCCGCCTCCATGAGGTGCTGCCCCATCCCCACCTCATCATCCTCATCGTCAGGTGGTTGCAGTTCTGCATCAGGGGGCAGGGGCACATTGCGTCTGACACACATATTGTGTAGCATGACACATGCCATGACGATCTTTTCCACCTTCTTATGGCGGTACAGGAGTGCCCCACCAGACCTACTGAGGCAGCGAAACCGTGCCTTCAATAGGCCAAATGCCTGCTCAATCACCACACGGGTACGTGTATGTGCACGGTTGAAGTCCTCCTTGTGCTGGTTCTGTGGGTTTCGGACTGGTGTAAGGAGCCACCTCTTCAGGGGATAGCCTGCATCACCTGTATGTGGGCGAGAATGTATGTGTCAGTCATGACGTCTATTTCAGAACTTGACGTGCCACCATGGCTTGCATCCAACTGTTACTTCGGACCTCTTTTAAATGCACTAATTGATTCACACTATGCGACCAGTATATGCTCATGGCTGTTATGGAATGTTGTGCATGCCATCAACCAATGTATGCAGGGAGGACAAGTGCCTTGTGAGTGCCCATCCACTGTGTTCGTTCATGCCGTTTGTTTTGGTGGCCTGGCACGTGTCCTGTGATGTCAACTCTCACATCATTGCAACATTGCTGTCAGCCCCATCATGACCCCAGTGAGCAATGCTGATGTTGATAGGGACATGTTGTGAGCCTTCCTGTCTGTGTGATGGTGTGTTGATGTTTCTGTCCGTCATGTGCCTCATTCGTGCGCAGTTATAGGGGACAGGCCTTTCAGTGGATGGTGTCTGGTGTCGTGCATGTAGGTGCATTTCGTTGAGGTCAATGTGGTGTGAATTGGTACAATGCACTTGCAGATGGTTGTGTCATGATTGGGGCACACCTTCATTCACGTGGTGGGGCTGCATACATCGGCCATTAGGTTTAGTGGCGTCAGCTGAAGTTTGTGCTGCTTTAGGGTATGATCTGGCTCCATTGTCTCTACTACTCACAGCCAGGTGGAGTATGCATCACCCCCCCCCCTTTCAGCCAGGTGGAGTATGCATCACCCCCCCCCCTTTCAGCCAGGTGGAGTATGCATCATTCCCCCCCCTTTCAGCCAGGTGGAGTATGCATCATTCTCCCCCCCCCTTTCAGCCAGGTGGAGTATGCATCATCCCCCCCCCCCTGGAGTATGCATTGGTACGTCGTTCACCTACCCTCTTCACTTTTCTATGGTCATGACATGTGACTCACCGAGTAGCCAGGATCTTGGCCCTGCATGTCGCTCCATGTAGCGTGGTATTGTGGAGTTCTGAAGGACCATTGAATCATGGGTTGCTCCGGGGAATCGGGCACCGCAATGTGTGATGATCCTGTTGGAGTCACAGACCATTTGCACGTTGATTGAGTGAAATAGTTTACAGTTGCGGTACGGTACCTCCATGGCATGTGGCACCACCAATTCTACATGGGTGCAGTCAATGGCACCAATGCAACCAGGTATGCCGGCTAGTGCATGGAAACCAACCTTGGTGTTTGCAATCTCCTGGGCAGACCGTGGTAATGAGATGTAGTCGTCTGTGTGCTTGAGGAGGGCATCAAGCACTCGGATCAGTGTATGTGAGAATAATGGCTGTGAAATGCCATGCAAGTGTCTCACTGTGTGCTGGTAGGTGCCTGTGGCCAGGAAGTGGAGTACAGACACCACCTTCAGTAGGGGTGGGATGGCGGTTGGGCTATCTATCATGCTGACAAGGTCAGCCTGTGTCATGTCCACAATCATGCTGACGATGTTGTTGTGTATCATGTCTACGATGGCGGTGATGGTGTCCCGGTCCAAACGGTACAGGGTGTGGATCTGCTCAGCGGTGAGGTTGAATGGACTGGCTCTGATGCGTGGGATTGTGGGCTGCCTGCGTGGTGCCACTGGCTGTGCTGGTGGGGCTTGCTGGCCCTGCCTTGCCCTCCTTCTCCTCCTGCGTCTCCTCTGTGCAGCCTGTTGTTGTTGTTGTTGTTGTTGTAGTTGAAGTTGTAGCACTTGCATTGCTATCAGGTCCTCCAGCCCCAACATTGCTAGTCCTATTGGAATCATTGTGGAGTGTGATTGGGTGTGGGAAGGGGTTGGGTGTGCTCTTTTTGTACTTCCTGAGTCTGTATTGCCTCCACCTGTGCTGATTCTGTGTACCTGTGGTAGCTGGATTCACTGCACAAGGCCCTTTATGGTTGGTTCGCGATGGCGTAATTAGCACCATGGCGGTAAGGTACTTAACGGGCTGGGTGATGGCGTTAGGTGCATGTCCGCTTGGGTCATCATTCGCGTAGCTTTGCGCCATGCCGGTATTTGCGGTGTGGCAGGTCGCGTGCGCACGTCCTTGGTGCAGTTAGCGGCAGCGTTAACTACGATGCCGCTAATGGCATCGTAGTTAACGGTCACGGGTCATGATCGGACCTAGCGGAAAACGATGCCGGTAATCATTTACCGGCATTGTTTTTCACTTACCGCCTGGGTCGTAATGAGGGCCTTAGTGTTTAGAATCTAGGATAAACGTGTCTATTGTATATTTATGTATTGGTCTTAACGGACTGGCATTTATTTTTACTGACATGTACATTTTATTCTATGATCTTTTTATATTTTGTGTAAGGTTTATCTGTAAACTGTAAAAACAATTAACAAAATAGTAATAGCTCTAAGTCGATGTTGAATAACGTGTTTCGTTCCAAAATACAGAGGTTTTTTATGGGCTCAGAATATCTGAAGGAAATGCTTAAAGCTTATTTACCCTACCCTACCAATATAGCACTGAATTTGTTATGAATAACTATTTAACATTAGTATCCAATAGCTATGCAAGAAAACGCATCACTAAACTTTGGTTCTACCATCTTCCTCTTGCATTAAATACACATACATGGAACAAATTGAGGTCTAGTGTCTGTACATGTGATAACATTTCAAAAGAATCTAATATGCACATGTTGGTTACTTGCACATTCTATGAATCAAAATGTAAACGTCTTTTGATACCTCTTTAAAAGTAATGATTTTAGACATTGGGCCTCATTACGACCCAGGCGCTAATGGGTTAACGTAGCCGTAAAAGGCTGCGGTGCCGTTAACCTATTAGCGCCTAAATACGAGGTCCCTTTGGGGGACCCGACCTTAACGGCTGGTGTAGACCAGCCGTTAAAGTAGGGACCGGCAAAGGGACATTGGTGCTAATTACGGTGCCGCAATTTGCGGCACCGTACTTAGCGCCTTCCCCATTCCCATTGAGCCCTATGGGGCAAAAATGGGAATGGGGAAGGGCCATGGAGGAAGGGGGAATTACCGCCCCGCCAACCTTGTAATGGGGTGGTAATTCCCCCTTTCTCCATGGCGGAGTCGGTAAGTTACCGGCATGGACCATGGTGCTAGTAGGACCATGGTCTTCCGCCAGGGTCGTAATGAGGCTCATTGTCTTGTTGCATATTTTTATGTCATGAAAACCCCAATCCTAGGAGTTTGTATTGCATGGGAAGGTTTTCTGAGTGATGTAATGTATATCAGAAAAATAAAGTCTACTACAGCATAGCCTAATCTCTAGAGGATTACTATGAAATTTACAGATGGGCATATATCTTCTTTAGTGTTTGTATTTTTGTAATTCATGCACTTTTTATGTATGTCTCTGTAAACGCTTTATACATTTAACATTTGAAATAAACTTTATGATTACAAACCAGTGCAAATATGTTCACAAATAATATAGACCCTCTATTGCTCTGACATGATTAGATGTTGCCAACTCCCTCAATGCATTAGGAATAACGCAAAAAGTAAACAAACCCACCCATATCAAGGGCAGAACTCTGGACTGGGTAGATGACTACAATTGCACAGCTACCATTACCTCCTCCATTTCCCCCCTATCATGGACTGACAACTTCCTCGTGTCCATGACTCTATCCACCACCAGACCAACGATCATAGCTCCTCAAGTAGCGCCACCTTGTCCAAACAGAATGAAAAAGAATATCACAGTGGTCAGTGTGATTCCTAATATTCTACCTACCCTAAATTCTCTAGCGGTCAATCTCGACCCAAGCACCTTGGTGCAGGAATATAATAAGATTACGCTCTCCACACTGGACAAAGTCGCCCCTCTCAAACTGAGACCAAGTAAAGCCAAAGCACACCTTAACAAGTGGTTCACTCCACAACTAAAGGACTTGCGACTACTAAAAAGAAAATGTGAAACCGCCTGGCGGCTGTGCCCTTCTAGTGAGAATAAAAAGAAGCTAACTTCCACTGCAATACACCACAAAAATGAAATCTGTTTGGCAAAACGTAACTCATACAATGAACATATTGCCAACTTCAACTCTAGTATGAAAGAACTATTTACAATACTAAGAGAACTAGAGTACCCTATCTCCACACCCGATATCTGCATCAAAAACAAGACCTGGTGTGCAGAGATCCAACAAGCCCTAACTAATAAAATAAACACCCTGTAAACCAAAATAAAAAATAAGAAAGACGCTCTGAACCTACCACAACCAACTAACTCTCTCCCACTGAATTAAAAAAAAACATTGATCAAAATAACAGATTCTGTTTCACCAAAACCTCCATCCTAGAAGTTGAAAAAACTATCCTATCATTTAAACCTTCTAATTGTAAAGGAGATGTCTGCCCAGCACACATCGTGATCCGCGAGAGACCTCTCTCCATTCATTTCCAAGCTAATCAACGCCTCATTTGCCTCTGGCACCGTCCCAGTCAACCTCAAACAATCCTGGGTTCTCCCGCTTCTGAAGAAGCAAACGTTAGACCCACTTATCGCCACAAATTACCGTCCCATCAAAACGGTACCATTTTTACTTTACATTTTGGACAAAGTTCCCTACTCACAGATCCAAAAATACCTTGAGCTACATAAACTCCTAGGGGTCAGACAATCAGGATTCTGCCCGGTACATGGGACGGAAACTGCATTGATGGATTTGAAAACACAAATCGATGAGCTGAGAGACAAAGGGAAGACAGCAGCTGCATTCGACTTGGTGGATCATAAGATCCTCTGCAGGCACCTTGACTCAGCAGCCCACTTCTCCACAGATGCTATCAAGTGGATAGAATTATTCCTGAGCGACAGAACCATCAGAGTATGCTGAGCATCAGTGGCGGCTGATCCTACCCCAATCGTGTGCGGGGTCCCTCAGGGCTCATGCATGTCTCCAACTCTGTACAACATATTCACCAAACCATTGTTCGATGATTTGGACCATCTGGGTATCACATACACTAATTACGCAGATGATACACAGATTCTCCTCCCACTTTCCAGGGATCATGGCAAGGACTTGGCGTTGGTGAATAGGATCTACCTCATCACTCAGGCATGGATGGCCACACACGGCCTATTCCTGAATGATGACAAGACAGAGCTGATAATTCTTGATACCCCCTCCAACATCTCTAAACTAGGTCATGAATACGCTTCCTTCATCATTGATGGCAACAATACCATAGTCTCAAAGGAGGTAAAAGCCCTAGGTTTCTACCTGGACGCTACTATGTCTTTCAATAAACAACTGAAATCACTGGATTCCACTACAGCCTACACATGCAAGCTTATCAGAGCTGGCAAGCCATTCGTCTCCAATGACAGTTGCAATATACTGGCCAGAACATTAATTCTCTCCAGATTAGACTACTGTAATGCTCTCTACAGCAGTGCCAACAAAGCCAGTATCCAAAAACTACAAATACTACAAAACAAGGCTCTTAGAGCCACACTAGGCATTAACAAAAGAGTGCACATGACCGTAATCAGACACCAACATAAATGGCTATCCACCCATAACAAAATACAACTAAAAATTGCCTCTCTGACACACAAAGCATTACACAATGCTGCCCTCAGCTACCTAATTGACAAATTGCCAAGAAGAACCTCCAGCAGGCCTACCAGAGTTGTCAATACAAACTGCCTGGTGGTACCAAGATTCAAATCTTCCAAGATTGGCGGCAATAGCTTCCCTGTGAAGGCCGCTAAACTCTGGAACTCCTTGCCACACGAGCTGAGAGCTGATCAACCCAACCCACATTTCAGAAAGAACCTCATCACCCACCTCAATCTGACCGAAGACTAGTCTCAACTGAAACTACTGCACATTACCACACTTTACCTCCCAACATTGTAAACTATTGTATGCTACTTTACACTAAGATGTAAATAACTCTTTGAAATCTACTACTTTTATATTCGGAGCCCTACTTATTTTGTATTTCACGTGTCAATTTATACTGTTTGTCATTTTGTAACCTTGTAAGCCTTGCATAACCTTTGCTGCGCCCTGCTACCTCCGGGTCTGGTGCGCATTAGAAATTCAATAAACACACAAACAAACAAACAAGATGACAGTACCTGAATGCTTGATTCCAGGGCTGAGTGCAGATTATCAAGATGACGATTATCCCAAAATATAACTACATCTTCAAATCGATATTGCTTTAGCCCACAAAAGTGTTTTTTTTCAGAAACATGAATTCACTACTTAATATATGCAATGGGTTAAACCTAAACCAGGAATACATAGAAATAAACACACTGCTAAAATGGTGGTCTGAAACCTCCTCACACAGAGCTTCATTATTTATCACACCATCATGCCAATATGGTACATGCATTCCTACACATCGAACAAGTACCAGATGTGCTGTTACTTGAAGAAAGCATTATTAATACCTCTTCTATGCCATACCTTCTTTATGGGGATAACACATTATTGACTGCACACTCGGTGTTGGCCTCCTCACTTAAGAGCTTGACAAGAGTCCATAAACTATTACAGATGTTCACATATCTACATTTAGAAGCACCCTTAAGGAAACATTGGATACTGAAAACAGAGAGGGGCACGTTCAAGTGGTATAAATGGGGATACTGCAGGTATCAATCACGTTTGGAACAATAATGAAATGGTAAGAATTGATATTTAACAAAAAAAAAGTTCACACTACCTTATAATGAACGGTGGAAATACATACGCAAAAATATGCTTAGAACGAGCCATTACATAAAATGGGGAAACTGATATTTCTTCACCAAAAGCTTAATTTCTGACCAATCGGAAAGGTGGTAAACACATAGTGGCTATGATATAGAATATAGTTTTGACCTTAGTATATCACAACTCTATGGCATCCAACCTCAGAGGCAAGTGGGAGAATACCTTGCGTCTTACCTTTACTGGCATCCGGTGGACTAACATATTATACAACTATTCTCCGAGAGGCAAGCCAAATATTTGTGCAATTTAAGACACTTCATGGAAGTCCCTGGTCCCCACAAAAACTACTGGAAACGTAATCACCCAAATTCATGGTCATGTCGAAAATGACACTGTTACTGGTCTCAGATTCTTGATGACAGTGATGTGGTAACTGGAAGGAAAATAGAAAGGGAAGCACGAGTAATCCTTCTTAACTTGGCCCATTGTCTCGCGGCTTATTGCCACATTAATGCCCAGGATAGACGAATTCTTAGAGATATATGTGAAGGGTGGGAGCAACGACGTTCTCTGACACGTGATTGCTCTGACCAGGATATTTGATTACATGAATAAACGCACGCCTTCCATTTCTGGGAGGAAAGGAGGTTACGTTTAGTAAATGTTGCTAAACTTTTTTATTTTTTATTTTCCATTCTCTTTCTTTCAGATAAATGCACGGAGTTTTGCACCTGAATGCACTTTACTTCTTACAACTGCATCCATTGTATTACCTATAACATTGAGTAATCTCCAAAACACCCATTTGAATGCATCGCTATCATATTCCCATATTCTATCTTGCAATTAAAAATAACACTGAATAATACAGTTGTATTATATAAGGTCATCGTTGTAAAAGATGCCACACAATCAACAGTCTTATACATTCACTGTACCTTGAAACACGGCTCATTAGACACAATGGGCCTCAGTACGAGGTGGGCGGTAAGGGATTACTGGTACCGGTAAGGGCACCGGTGCCGGTAATCCCTTACCGCCCTATTACGAGTTCCCTTTGCGGGTCTTCCCTTAACGCCTGCTTTTACCAGGCGTTAGGGAGGGGACCCGCAAAGGGACTTTGGTGTGCTAATAACAGTACCGCAATTTGCGGTACCGTTATTAGCGCCTTCCCCATTCCCATTGAGCCCTATGGGGGCTCAAAAGGGAATGGGGACGGGCCCTGATGAATGAGGAATTCTCGCCCCCGCCAACCTTGGAATGGGGCGGAAATAGCTCCATTCACCAGGGCGGAGTCGGTAAGGATTTGGAGGCAGCCATGGTTACCTCCAAACTCCTAATGAGGCCCAATGCACGCTAAGGACTCACTTGGGAGAAGTACCATTTATAATGGAATGGTTCTAAGACTGTTCCTACCTGCTACACAATCTTTCAATATCGTTTTCTGGCACTTTGAGTCACACTGTTATTGTCTACTAAGTTACAATAGCAATGTTATTATACCAATGCTACTGAGAATTAGAGAGACACGATTTATTTACCAACATAAAGACATAAACGCTTTATCATTTCCTTTTATGGTGAGCATTCCAATATGTATATTTAGTTTCTCTTATTATTTGCTTTGCCACCTATAAAGCCAAAAAAATGGGTATAGAAATATGTAGAGGAGGGAAACGGACATGAGGAGGACACACAGCCCATGTGTGTTATGCGGTTTTTACACACCCACTGACCACCCATGGACCGGCTAATGTCTATGGCCATGATGATCTATCATTACCCACCCATCCCTGCCCAGAACGCACCCTGCTTGGATCGCTTTGAGCTTGCGCTATCATGCAGTCAAAGCAAATGACTGGCTTTTATTGGGCTGGCATTGTTGTTTCTAACAGGTCTTCTGAAAAGTAAGGGCTGTTATAGTAAATATAAGCCAGCTCATGTTATAATAAAAATATTATTAACAATTGTGCCTTCATCCTTCTGATGTTTAAGCAATATGTATGCTGTTTTATCTGTCTTTGCATTAGATTACTTTGAAAAACAGGCACTGCCAAAGTTAATCTTTTTGGCTTGTATATAGGCACAAGATAACAATTGCCAGGCACTGCCTTCATAGGTCGGGGTACTCACACCATTTTTCAGCTGCTCCCATCTTATGACCAGATATTACCATTACGTCAGTGACTTGCTAAAATTTATCCAAAAACTACAAAAAAAGGCAAAACTGTTGGTTTTGGCAATACTTGTTTTCAATTCAACAACACAATGCTATCTTGTGCATTTGGGAGTGTTACGAGAACGTCTAGTTTCTGATAGGATAAGAGTGTCTTTTGGCATTGTTGTCACCTCCACGCCATGTAATATGGAGTGTGAAGTATGCACAGGTGCTGTCTGTGATCTAAAATGTTACACTTTGGAGACATAGGTTATCACGTGACTCTGAGGACATTATTACAGTCAGTAATGTCTGGAACTTGAAAGAGCTAATCAGTGCTATTTTTGTGAAGGCGCAGAGATGTGAAATGAGATGTGGGATGGATTCATTGTGCTCTGTTGTTGTGTTACACGGGGAATCAAATGATGTTTTGGTGGTTGAAAATACACAACGGCGTAGATATTAAAAGTATCAAGCAACTCCTAAGCCTGTGTGGGGGCATGTGAAGGATACAGTGTTACTCATAATGGCCCAGATCCATTCATAATAGATGTATTCATTATGTATGTTGTCAACAGCCGGGACGCAGCATCAGCACATCAGTGCAAATTGTTAACAGTAAAAACTGCTCTGAACCCCACTTCCCTCAATTCAGTACGCAATGCACACGTGATCAAGGTGAAGTGCATTCCGGCGCGCTTCAGTGCCACATACATTATATTTGCCGTTTCCTCCACATTCTGAAGATTTGACTTCAGTTAGATACTTTTCTAATCGCCCAGATTCTTTAACTTTAACATAATGCTGGGGAAGCGTGTAAACTTTTTGCCATTCCGCTGCCGGCTGCTGAAGCACACACTCATTTGCAATCATTTATTTCAATTGAGATGGAGGTTGCAATTTCACGTTGCCTTCATTTGAGACACTTCCTCTACCATGCAGTGCAGCCGAGGATTTAAACCATGAATAGTTCTCTCATAGTTCTTAACATTTCCCTGCAAACATTACCAATCTTTGGGTTAAGTTGCTTCCTCTATTAATTATTTACAGCCTTCTTACAGATTCTTCCCGGGCTGAAACATTCATAATCGCCATTTCTAGACATAAGGCACTACTGGAGGTACAACATTTTCCTCATTAAATTGTTCTGGAGTGGTTCCACTGAAGAGTTATTTTCCGCCTCATAGATTTAAGATTTCTCTGCAGAACAGAAGGACGGAACCAATGGTAGCATCAAAAGCTACACAGATGCCCCCTAGAGGTGGCAAATCATAATCAGTAGACCCAGCCTCTGAAAAGAGTAAGCCTAAATAGGGGTATATGCCACTGCTTCAATGGCCACATTTCCCATCCATCACACAATACCTGGGTTTCTGTATCCAAAAAACATTATTTTTGTTTTTGAAAAATTGAATTTTAACTTGTGTGCTTCAAGGAAATGATTTGTCTGGCGAAGACTGTGTTGTAAACTCTGAAGGGTCAGCTCTAGCAACATCTGCATACCGTAGTGACCTGTGAGTGACACTGTCAAGTGACAATGGATGAAACCGTGTGATATATCCTTATCAGAGTCTTCTAAGGGGGCAGCTCAGCACTACCCACTTACCCCATTAGGTACTGGGTTGGTATCATTTCGATCAGTTTACACCATACTGAGACCATGCCCTCAGTATATCATCAGCGTTTTGCATCTACCTTGTCTAATTTAGAAAATGTTCCTGCCATTCAAATCAAAGACATATATGCATGACCAGATCGAGGTTTGGTGTATTTCACAATTATTATAATGTGGGGCGAAATGTAGCCCCTGAATGCCAGAAATAAGGAGGCCAGATTGATTTGTGAAGTCCCATTGAAGTATAACACCGGATGTTGTAAAACAGCGCAGGAGACTCTTAAGACCAAAATTCTATAAGAGAACACCGTCCATAAAATTAACTTTATCAAAAGATCCAAAAGGTGTCCATATAGGTTATAAAGTGTTTAATTTATATTACAGCCGACACGTGTTTTGAACATTTGGTCGTCTTCAAGGCTGTGGTGATCAGTAACAGTAATACCATTAAAATAAAGACATTGGGCCTCATTACGACCCAGGCAGTAAGCATGGCGCTATTTGCGCCATGGTTGCCTCCAAAACCTTACCGATTCCGCCATGGTGAATGGAGCAATTACTGCCCCATTCCAAGGTTGGCGGGGGCGGTAATTCCCCATTCACCATGGCCCTTCCCCATTCCCATTTGAGCCGCCATAGGGCTCAATGGGAATGGGGAAGGCGCTAATTGCGGTACCGTTATTAGCTCCAAAGTCCCTTTGCGGGTCCTGTCCTTAACACCTGGTAAAACCAGGCTTTAAGGGGGGACCCGCAAAGGGACCTCGGAATAGGGCGGTAAGGGATTACCGGCACCAGTGCCCTTACCGGTACCGGTATTACCTTACCGCCCGGGTCGTAATGAGGCCCATTGTTTCCATGTATTAATTGACATACGTGATGCACAATGACATATACAGAAAAAATGATTGGAAGGAAAACAAAATATAACATATGCATAATGACAGATTATAGCGTAATGTTAAAAGATATATATAAAGGTGTACATACCAAAATGAAAGTCAATGATAGGCAGGATTGGCAGAGGAATAGGGATGAGATCAATGAAGTTTGTTACATTCTAATCATTGTTAAATACCAAAAACTCTCGGAAAAAGGTCACCAATTGGGTGCGGGTACCATCTACCGAAGTTGTGGTTAATTCCATATAGGTCTATGCGGTTAATCTCATGCAAGTATCACATCTTTTCATTAGTAAGCATTCATATCTATCAACTACCACCATGGGTAAGCCAAGTGTATTGTGAACAATACCCAGTTTTTTAATTCTAGGCAAAAAGCGTGCCTAGTTCCCCAGCTGGATAGCAGGGGTGCTGTTGTTTATTGCCAGATAAAGTGAAAAGGAGTCAAGGTCTCATGCAAGAGTGGTCTGGCTGCTAGGGCCATAAGGAGTGAGGAGCCGAAAAGGAGTAAGAAACTCACCGATGGTCAGTAGCGTTGAGCTAGGGAAAATTATATGAAAAAGAAAAAGGAAAATAATGCAGGCAGCCTGTGGTTAGAATGAGAATGTCTTGACAAAGGAGAAACTATGAAATCAGTGGAGGCAGTAAGGACTGAGAAGGGATTAATATCCTTACCCTAGTAGTGAGAGTGGTCTGGCACATTTGCTGGAAATACTGCAAACGGACGTCAGGACTCTCAGTCAATCTTCAAATTAGTGAACTGTCTACAAATATTGTGCTAAGACAAACACCCAGTACATGAAAGATGGCATCACAAATGTCATTAACGACATCACTGATAACATCACATGTTAAAATAATGTTCATGAACAGCCCCTACAAGAGGTAGTGTTTATAATGTTGGTAACAAGATGTTAGGGGTGATCGGGAGATCTATCATAAACTACTTAATGTAGTAAAGAATGTTCTCATCTAAAGAAAATGTTATATTCAAGTGTTGTTGTTTATACAGGAACCTAATCATACATACACACAGGCAATGGCTGCAGCATGCACCAAAGAAGTACAATATTTTTAATCTGGTAATTTCCAATAGTAAAATAATAAATGCTACCTTATCAAAGTTTTGTGTAATGTTAAACATGGAATAAATAGCTAACTATTTCAAACTTATGACATGCTTATGTTAGTACAAAAAATACATATAAAAACCCAGAATTCATACAAAGTATAGCCACATACAGGGAAACGTAAGTAAAGAAGAAAGAAACAACAGCACAGGAAAATGACAATAACATTAGAGTTGATTATCATGTGCACAAATGAGAGCTGCTGATTTCCCCATGTATGTGCATTATGAGGTCAAATCAAATTCTATGGAAAGTACTTTAAGAAGATATAAATATATTACACGGTCCACAGTAGGGGCCATGTAGTTATGGTTAAATTGCTAATCCCATAGGAAGAGCACACTTTTTGGGCGGCTTATAACTTTGCTCCTCGTGGACGAATCCACACCAAGCTTTGCAAAAAACGTATATGGCCCACTCTGATTGTTTTTGCAAAGTTTGGTGAAGTTTGTTTCAGGGGGGGGTCCCAAAATGTCTTTTTTTCCCGTAGAGTGAATGGGGAAAAAACTTTGCTCACGCCTACAGCCCAAACCGCTGGACAGATTTTCACCAGATTTGCAGCAGGAGCAGCGGCTTGGTCCTGAAAGTGTACATTTGTAAATTTGGTGGAAATCCATCCAGTAGTTTTGTTTTGAAAATGACCAAAAAGTAGATGTTAAAAAATTAGTGATATCTATGTCCGCTCCGCTGAAAATGTCCCTGTTCGTGGACAGGACACCAGTTGGCTAATCGGCTTGTGTCATGTCCATGGACATACAACGTGTTTGCTGATTGGCTGGTATGAAGTGTGAGGTGCGTTGTATTGTTTTGATGCGTCCACCATCTTGGATCCGCAGACATCTGCAGACAGCGCAGCGACGAAGGGGGAAGAAATACCACTTTGGGGAGTGTGTTAGTGTGTGAGAGTGCTTGGGGAGGGTGGGGGAGTAAAAGATGGGTCAAATGCTGTATTTGTTTAGGTGGCAGGAGCCCCTGATGTGTTCGTCATGTCCGCGGTCACCGTGGCTGTCCACAGACATAAAAAATGCCCATGTAGCACAGTTAAAATGTATGATTCTATGGGTGTGTTATGCTGCAGTGGTTGTGGCCAGGGCCTAGAGTCTTGGGTGCATGGCCGAAGGCAAAACACACCCATAGAATCAAACATCCATCAAATATCCACAAATCTACAGTTTGTGTACTGTTTAATTTGCATAGTTTGTATGTTAAGTTTTGGCTACGTCATGTAATTAAGATTGTAGAGTTTGGAAACAAGCACTGCAATATAACATATCCATGGAAGTAAACATTTTGAATTGTGGTGTATGGTTAGATGTTTGCTTCAATGGTTGTGTTATGGAGCAGTATTTGTGAGTTGAATTATAGTATACTTACTGTTTGATTTTTTGTGATTGGATATATTTTTTCATGACTTGGGTAACTGGAGCAGATATTCTTTTTCAATTTCTGTGATAAAAGAAAATATCATGTTAGTGTAGATAGTTCTATAATGAGTTATTGCATTGCATAATAGGCATTTCTGCATTATTTTGACCCTCATATATAATAGTTTATAAACCTGTGTACTGTGCAATATGCTCAGTTTCTGTGTTTTCTTAAATAATTGGGTCTGTGGAAAAGAAAATCCATGCTGGATTAAAAAAAAAATGTGTTATGGTACAATATATTTCTTTCTTTCTTTTCAGTGTTCATTTGTTGTTTCTGGCTAATCTTCTATCTTTTGGCTTGTTGCAGATTGTTAGATACCTGTTGGCATATTCTAACTGGTTATAGTCTTTTATTTATATTTTCAAGTTGCTCATTTATCTGTTGGGTTGTTGAAGATTTTTGGGGTAGATACCTGTTGGCGTATTCTAACTGTTTATTTCTTCTTAATTTATCTGTTTGGTTGTTGCAGAATCTTGTGGCAGTTAGATACCTGTTGGCGTATTGTAATTGGTTATAGTTTTTTATTTATATTTTCAAGTTACTCATCTATCTGTTGGGTTGTTGTAGATTTTTGAGGCAGTTAGATACCTGTTGGTGTATTCTCACTGTTTATTTCTTCTTATATTTTAGTGGTATTGATTTATCTGTTTGGTTGTTGCAAAATCTTGGCGCAGTTAGATATCTGTTGGCTTATTCTAACTGTTTATTTCTTCTTATAATTTAGTGGTATTGATTTATCTGTTTGCTTGTTGCAGAATCTTGGGGCACTTAGATACCTGTTGGCGTATTCTAACTGTTTATAGATTTCTGATTGAAGTTTCATTATTGTTTATGTACAGATTAGTTTTTAAATATTGGTTTTAAGAATATTAAATAAGAGTTTATAAGATTTGCTGGTAATCTCTGCTTTAGAGTAATGGTATTATCATTACATTCAAACCATCCACAATTCTTTTTTATATATGCAGTGTAGTGACCTGCATTGTTTGTCGCTCCTGTGTGGTAGATTATACCTATTGTTCTGAAGGTTTTCTTACCAAGTGACACTTGACCATGTGTAAATCCAGTCAGCTTGCAGTTGTTTTTGGTGTCATCTGCATTGTAAAATAGAAGCATTAATATTATGTATTTACTATGTGTTTGTATTTGTAAGGTGGAACGATTATCTGAATTGCAGATAATCGCTCAGTACATAATCTGCCATGGTTTGCATTTTGTACAAGTTGCTGAAATGGAACGGATTCACAGTTAGGTATGGATACATACACGAAGCGTTCATTATGGATTTGTTCCTGTGCCATATTGTTGCAAAGAGTGCATGTATGTTTCCACATGCATGAAATCTGGAAGATTTCATTTAAAGGTATGTTTTTGCTTTCCAGTTCTTGTAATAAGTACATTAGAAATTCTTGTGGATCTTCTTGTGAGTTTATAGTGAATTTCACCATTCCAGCACAGTAGTCCAATTCTTGTCTTATTCCATGAACACTGTATGTATTGTCAGGATTGTTGCTTGCATTTCTATGAAGGACTAACATTTGCAAACACAATGGGTCTGTATTGTGTAAGTAAATGTTATCAACAATTGGTGGCAATTGAAATAGAATATTTATTGCTATATTTGCATAGCAATTTACACCAGTTATATTTGAAAATTTGAATGGACCAGATAGTTCTGTGTAAAGCTATTTCTTCGGAGTGTGTGTTGCTTCTTTGAAGAAATACCTGAGTTACTGTGAGTAGTAGATTCTTCTTTGGTTATAGTAATTAATGAAGTTTTCGTTTCTTTTATTCTGTTTGGATGATTTGAAGTGAGATCCTGTTGCATTTCTGTTTGAAGTAGTTTTCTTTGCAACGTTTTGCTTTTTGTGGAATATGATAGGTGTTTAGATGGGGGTCTATAGTGAACGTAGTCTATTGTATTCTAAAATGCAAGGAATATCAGCGTTTACTTTACTTGCATCAAAGTTGATTAGGAATAGACCGTCAAGTGTATGTAAGCGTAATAGTGCTACGTAGCTCATGCCTTCTTTAAAGAGTGTGTTCCCAATATCTATCAATGCTTTATCTAGGGTAAGACCATGTGACTTGTGAATGGGGACTGCGCATGCTAGAGCTAGAGAAAATTGTTTTCTGCGTACATACTTGTCTTTGAAAAGAAGGAATCGAGCTGATGAGCGTCCTATCCTTTTTACTTCTGATAGTTTCTCAAAGAGAATATTGACAAACTGAATGTTGCTGTCACATGGGTATGTTTGAAAGCCAACAACTGTACCAAGTGTTCCATTAACTAGTCCTTGCTCCATGTCAAGGTTACGTTTAAGCATTACTCTACAGTTTAAAGATCATTTTTGTATTTTCTCCAAACCAGCTGTTTTCTAAGGTATTTAGTCTTGTTGTGGCTTGTTGACACATGGGTAGTGTCATACCATATACGCCCAGTTTGCCTGCGGAGCAAATTTCAATTATTGGTTGCATTTCTTTTTTTAACATTGTTTAATTGAATTTGGAATAGCTTGCAAGAGTTGGCATCAAGGACATACAATTGACATTTGTGTGTGCTAATTGTTCCATGACATCAGTAGCACATGAGTTATGGCCATAGAGTGCATGGATGTGCCGGGTTTTTAATATTGCTTCTGCTTCTTGAGCTAGTACACCAACGCTAATTCTTTTTAAAATGTTGGCATATGAGAGGTCTGATGACTGGCGCATGTTTTCTGTTAATTCTCTGTATTGGAAATGTTGCCAAAGGTTGACATTTCCTTTGCTGCCAACAGTTTTATGGCAGAGTTTGTGTCCTAAGGTTTTAAAAATAGGTTCACCTTTCACTGGTGTCAATTGAAGAAGATCTCTGAAAACAATAATGGGTTTTCGTCCAAAGAGCTCTTCCTAGTCTGTTTTGAGTGCTTCTTGTAATCTAAGGTGAATCAAAGCCAACATTAGGTTGGAGACCATGCTCACTTCATCTATTAGTAGCATTTTCATTTGGTTTAACACTCTGCGTAGTTCGATTGCAGCTTCTGTAGAAAGTTTGTAATATTCTAATTTGTTTTGGTGTTCTACTGGAAGGAGTAGTAATCGGTGTAACGTGACACTGCCTATGTTGTAGGCAGCTAAACCTCTGGGGGCAGTTACAACAGCTGACAGTTTGTTGTTTGTCAATTGTTGAAGGAACTTGCTGATGATTTTGATTAAGAGTGTTTTCCCTGAACCAGCTTCACCACTGACGTATAGTAGTATAGGTTTGTAATTTTAGCAGGTACATTCTTTATTTTCATCTTGTACACCATTTGCAATTTCTTTTGTTACTTCTTGAAAAATGCTGCGCTGCTCATTGTTCAGTTTTGATTGCAGTACAGTTAAGTCTTCTTTATCTTATTCATAGTGACACATGGTGTTTTCTACTTCTGTCATAGCTAATTCTGCCTCATTTACTATTAGTATCTGTCCCAGTGGTTCTTGGCTTCCTGTTACAGAAAGTTGACTACAGTCAGGAGTGTCCTTATCTAGTTGGACCTGGAGTTCGTCTTCGTGTTGCTGTTCATTGTACAACATTGTTTTGTACTGTGTAAAGTTTACTTTGGTTATGGTGTGTTTATTTGCTTTGAAAGCATCTTCATAGGAGTCGTAGATATCTAGTAACTCTTCTTCTTTTCTCCCTGGTTTAAAAAGTTGTAGCTGGGACATGTAATATAGTTCTTTATGTTGAGGAGTTTTTAATGAAATTTGATATGATTAATTAAGCTTCATTTGGTAAGTTTCACTACGCTGCCGTCACTATTTGTCCCTCTGTATTTACCTTTGTTTTCATTTGGTTTTATATTTATTTTGTATGTGAAGTTTTGGGCTATGTGGTATAGACATATAGTTTCCAAAGTGGTACTCCTGTTTGGGTAGTATGTGCCTAGTAAATTGTTTCTCAAAATGTCTTGGCTATTGGGATCATTTTTGGCTATTGTTTCTATGTCATCGTATGATTTGAGAACTATTTTTCTATATTTAGCAGGACCAAGACTTAGCCATACTATATTTTCAGATTTTCCATACAAAGCAGTACCGGTTAAACAGTCTGCAGCTACATAGGAGCCACATTCACTATGAGAGAGCATTTTTATGCCTAAACTGTACAATGTCTGAGAAAGTGTTTTGTCTGATGAAAGGTCATCCCAGAGGTCTTGAAGCTCTGTTTTTTTCTGCTTTGGTTAAGTAGGTTGTAACATATTGTGCAACTGCAGTGGAATTGTCTGCAATGTACTGCACATCTATGTTTGCATTCCATAAGAAGGCAACGATTGCATTGTAATCATTGATATATTTTGCATCTTCTGTTCTTTTTATGTAATATGTGTTCTTAGGTGATTTACCTTTAACACTATGTCTAACTGAAGACATGAAGTTGTTTACTTGACCTGTTGCTGTAACTGGTCTAGGGAAACCAAAGTGGCATTTGGTGTAGTATTTCCCTTTGTTTTTGTATTTGCACCGACAATATTTCCCACATTTGTGTCTTTGAAATTGTAAATTGTGTGCATGAAGATCACTATTTGTTGCTTCTGAAGGAATTTCACAAGTGACATATTTGATAAACTGTAAAACAGTGGCATCACAGCCTTGACCAAATTTAGGAGCATCTTTAATCCATAAAAACATGTGGATATATGGTGCTCCTCTGGCTTAGTATTCTTTTCTCCAAAAGAAATGTTGCACTTCTCCGAGGGGAGGAAGAGTTTTATTACAAATAAAGTGTAGCATAGCAATGAAGCGATGATGGAAATGTCTTGAAACATTAACAGGATCTAGAGAGCAAAGTTTTCCAGGTGTTAGTATATCTACGTTTGTTTTGTTTTTATTTGATATGCATAGGAAATCATGTAAATCTTCCCATGCATATTCTGCACAACTTAATGTAACAAACTAAGTGGGTGGGCCAAGGTTTCTTATCATACAATGTACATCTCTGTGACGTCGGGACCAGTATTCTTTAGTACCACGCATGTTTGCTAACAGATTTGTAATGCTTGATTGTAAAACCTCATCTTTTTCTTGCACTTTTTGTAGTAATGGTGTAGCTGACATATTTTGAAATTGGGTACCTGATTTCAATGTGTGTGCAACTCTGTAGCATAGAGTTACTAGTTCACTTTCAAAGAGTAGGTGGAATATTTATTACACATTTTGTCTAAATCTGGGATCTTCAGAATACATTCGTACCGAGTGGTATTCTGATGCTGATATCTGAGTGGGTCTCTCATCGTACCTTCCTCCTTTCCTAGTAGGAAAGAGTAAAGGAAAAGCATGTGCTTCTATACTTTTTTCCCATATGCTGATTGGTGATCCTTTCGTTTGTCACATTTGGTACATTTCTAGTGCATCATCTATGGTGTCTTTAGAGTGTAATGGATGAATGGTATAATGGTCTAAAATATTGGATACTGTAGCAGGATCTAGAAGTTCAAATTGACCAGTTTCTGGTGACTCTTGAATAATTTCATTGGTTTCCCTCAGGTATTCTTCAATATTAATTTCTTTGTAGTGTTCATTATTGTCTTTCTGATATTGCAAGGCTTGTCAAACTTTATGTAAGTCTAAAGGTTGTTGCCAATTTTTTTGTCTTTTGTAGGTACACCATTTACTAAGACAGTTAAAGATTGCTCTATTGGCCGTTGCACTCCTAGAGTGTGTACATTTTCTTTCAGATCTAATGGTAAATAAACTACTTTGCCACGAATGCCTTTCACCAATTCAGAGGGAGGTAATTTTGCTGTTTTTGGTTGAAGGCGTATTATTGCTTGAAATGGATGCACTGTTTGAATTATGATGCTCTCATATAAATTGAGTTGTTGCAAGGGTTTTGGTAGTAGGAATAATTCCAAGTTATTTGTGATAGCACATGAAGGAGTTTGGTTGTTGTCAAGTTTTGCAGTGCAGTAACTGCAAAGTATTAAGGGGTTATTTATTTCGTATTTGTTTTCTGCTATAAGGTAAAGAGCTAATTCAAACCATTTTGGAATCTTCATTGTGTTCTATTTTGTATGGTATGTTTACAGTATTTGTGCTACTTTTATAAAACGTTCTGAGGCAACACAAACACATATGGTTTGGTACTTCAGTGGATGTACTTTTAAATTTTAGTATTTCTTTTTTGTATGTGTGTATTAGAAGGTTGCCACTTGTAGAATTGTTCCTAGTCTGTTGTAAAGTTATTGCATATTGTAAGTGGCTATCACTTCCAAAATATGTTTTTCTGGATATGCTCTATTTCTTTGAGTAGGTCTTTGGTTGTACCATGTAGATGATTATTATTTAAATTGTCCAATACTAAAGCTGGACTTTTAGCATAGTACAGTTTATGGACTAGATTCCTTATAGTTGAATTATGTGTTGATATCATTTTGATATGATGGAAGGTGCTTTTGTATTTAGGTCCTGAAATGGAGGCTAATGAATGTCCTTGTAGTCCTGTGTGTTTGCACAGTGGACAGGTTATCATATTTTGTAGAAGTTTCATTTTGAATTTGTCTTTGCCTTTCCATATTGGTTGAGGAACTGGCGTAAGATTTTTTGGCAATGTTACACATTGACGTGCACGGCCATTTGTACACTGGATGTTTTGGTTCAATCGGATGGAGAGGTGATACTGAGTTTTCTGGGGATATTTTTGTAAGCAGCATTTCTTGTTCCATTATGGTATTATTAAGTTTGCCGTACACCCGTCCACTGGTATGTATGGCAATTGTGCTTTTTGCTTTTGTTTGTATGCTTCTTCGTTGAAATATGGTTCTGTGCTCATGGTATGACTCCATTCACCTCCACAGATATTTAAGAAGTTATTTTTGTTGACATTCTGTTTATTGTGAAGTCTTTTTTGTAATTTAGTAGTTAGTTTTGTTAGTGGTGTCATTCTGTTTAACACTAAAATAAATAACTTCCTTTTGATAAGGATTGCACTGTCTAGCTTCTAAGATTCATTTTCTACTGTAGGTGTTAAGGGTTGTGCATGATTTCTCTCCTGTTTTTATAAGATTCTGAAGGACTCTGTGGCGTAGCTTTTTTTGTAAAATACTTTTTCTGGTATGGTTCCTTGCCACTACATCAAGATTTATAGGAGCAGTGTTATCAGTAGTGGTAGCTGAATTCTTGTTAATCACTTTTTGTTTCGTTTTACATTGTGAAAGAGGAGGCACATTTTTTGTACTGGAAGCTTGATTTGTTTCGCTTAATGACTCTTTTGTTTGAACTTTTGTACAAATTCTGCTAGAGATGGATGTTTATTTTTGACACATTTATTTTAATTTGCTCTACTTCTACATTGCTTTCTATGGACTTGCTTTTTGGTAGGCATGCTTTGGGGTCTGTTGGAAAAAAAAGAAAGTTTGGGTTGGGCTGTTCTGCAATGTATGTGTGCTGTTTGCATGAGTGTCTAAGTATGATGGTAAGGATGTATGTGGAGGTCTGTGATTGTGCAATGGGAAGCTACAACTAGTTGGGAAGGCTATTCTTGTATGTGTGTGTTACTATACTGGGGTTCAGATGAAAATACAAAGTAAGCTAGTGGTGAGGAGAAGCACTAATGCCAAATCTAATGGTATAGAATTAAAACAGTTCTTTGTTTTGCAATACTAATATTCTAGGGGCTAATTTATGGAATTTGTGCACCGAAAAACAGGGATTTGTGTGCCATTCTGCCTACAAATCCCTGTTTCACAAATGAGGATTTGTGGGCAGAATTGTGCACAAATCCCATTTTTTGGTGCACAAATTCCATGAATCAACCACACAGTGTGTTTGAGTAACAGTTAGAACATTATGGTAGTATTGTACTTACTTTTTTTGTTTGGAATGAGCAGGCTTCTTCTGAGTTGTTGTTTGTACTTTAGATGCTGCTGCTTTTCAGGAGAGTGGTATTCACTACAATTGTAAATGAAAGAAATTTGTAATTTTGTGTGTTTATAGTACTGTTGTTAATTTAGACATTGATTTTTATGTGTTTGTAGTAGTATTGTTGTTTGATAACTGAACATAGTGTATGCATGCAGTTTCCTTTGACTATGTGCAGCCTTTACATTTTACTTCCAATCTGTTAGTTCAACATGCTTTGCAAATTAGTATAATACTAAGCATATGAAACTCATTTGGTTACTTAAGGCTGTATTATTGGATGTTAGGAAATAGAAGAAATAATCATATATTTATTTTCTATTTTTATAGGGTAAAAGGCAGAAACTGTATAGACAAACATAGAATGTATGCATTTGTAAAGGCTTGGGTAATAAAGCAGAATGATGTGATATACAGGCAGTGGTGTTATTTCAGCTGGGAGCTTTTTAATGATAGTGTCTATCTGTGCGAGTGTATAAAGATGCATGAACTTATCCTGGCTGTGTGTAATTTTATAATACACTACTAAGTGTTTTTCTACAATTATACTGTTATTTCTCCCATCTTTTAATATTATAATTTTTTAGATAGCTGTGTGTGTAAAAAGAGAATTTAGATCCACACTTACCACATGAATAGAAATGAGATATCAACACAGTCCACATTGTGGGGACTTCCACCAGTCAGTGGACACTATACATGTGGACAATATTCGGTTTGTCATTTGACCAAATATTTGAAACAAATTGACCTCAATGGTCGGATGTGGAAATATAGATTGTTCTCAAATTGTCTGACCAAGTGGGTCATCTACGGGATAAAATGCCCCCGTGGGTTAATATACGTAGGCAAAACCATTAGGTATGTAAAATTGCGAATTGGCAAACATCGTTCAGCCATTCGCAATAGAACCCCTGACAAACCATTAGTAGCCCACTATCTCGAGGCCAAGCATACCTGTGAGGATATCTTCTGGTTTGTCATTCAAACAACCAAAGCTCACCCACGAGGTGGCAACAGAGATTTGTCCCTTAAAAAACTGGAACAGAAATGGATCTAAAATCTTAACAAAACAGCCCAATCCGGTTTAAATATTGCCGTTGAATGGAACCTCTTTATTCATTAATATCGCATATACCCACTTGGACCTGAACAGATCTACTCCTGGTACATCTTCAGCACGTCAGATTACAGATGATTTCATACCTACAGATGAGATATTACACAGATACATCTATATCCAGATACTGTAACTCTCTATATATATGATTGACTAGGCCATTAGGGGTAATACACATATCATTAGATATCATATTGTTTATCATCTAGGTTTAAATTATTCATGTAGGTGCATCCCTGATAGTAGGAAAACATCCAGAAACATTACACATTATTGTATCCCCTATACTGAGGTATTTTACAGATTCCACGGAATTCTGGCTACATATATGAAGAAACACCACCATGGCACTACTTGGCACCCACACAACAGGCACCAGACACCCCTTCTTTGAATATAATGACTACCTCATAGACACGCTGGCCTGAAGTCGGGTGTCGGATCGATATACATGGAGAATGTTGCCCCATGTTTGCCGATGGGCTTGTCCTGTGTGGCCCCTCAACATCCATGTGGTTCTGCATACCACATTTTGTTAATCTATTACAAGATGGCACATTCTTTGAACCATATGTTGGTAGTCCCTCTTCGGTTTCCATGACATCACGCTTGAACAGAATGGCAATGTCATTTACATGCCCTTCTGAAGCCCGGTGTCGGCTTCACACACATAGAGAACAATTACCCATGGTCATTCATGAGGTGATCTGCTTAATTTCCCGAACTGAATGTGGTTGTGACATGTTTGTGTCTGCACACCACATTCTATCCATCCACTACAAGATGGTCGACTTTTTTAACCATATGCCGGTAGTCCCTCCTTGTTTTCCATGGCATGAACACCTGCAGTCCGTGGTTGATAATCAGGGTTACTCCCTGAACATACAGATACCGTACGAACGGGGTCGTTCAGAGCAGCGGAACGTTTTGCCTCGAGTATTTACACAAGAGGTAAGCTAAAAACGATTCTCAACTATGAATCAGCAGGAACAACACGGCACTCACACATGAGCCGTGTTTTGACCTGCTCTTCTTGTCCTCACACAGGGCGAACGATTGGGAACATAACACGCAAATCCACCCTGTATAACAACACGAAAGAGATGAACCAAGATAGAATCCGGGAGAATGCACCTGTAAGTAAGTGTTGGACACCGCTCTCCATTAGGTGTTTGTAAACAAAAAATAACACAGCATTGATAGCCCCTTTTTCGATCACTTACAGATTTTGTGCTGCATCGTGGGATCTGTAGTGCCTTAATACCTATGCAACAGATGTCCATTATTCAACCCGCAAGCTGGGAATTCCCAATCCTATATTTACACCAGACGGTACATTTCTATCACTAATAGAGACAATTATGACAGTAATTACTTGACTCCAAATATGTATTGATTTACAGCCTGACGGTACATTTCTATCACTAATAGAGACAATTATGACAGTAATTACTTGACTCCAAATATGTATTGATTTACAGCCTGAATTACCTTGACGGACTGAACTGCTGCCATTATTAGATTGACCAATGCAATCGCCACGCCCTCCACACCCCAAGAAATTAACATAAGGTTAGCAAGTTGGCTACTTTCCACTTTTTCCATAACACCACTGGTACAAGATTTTTAAATGTTTTGAGTCAGTCTTATACCTGTTTTATTTATTTTGTAGGTGATAACACTGACACATAGGAGCCATGTTCACAGTGTCACCCTTTTTTATACCAATTGCGTCCTGAAGACGGGTCCTGGGACAATATTGATGAGCTGTAGACTGCAACAGTGCTCTCCTTGGCCCCAGAAACACATCAATTTGTTGACGCCATTATACTATGTTTGTGTATAATTGCAATGAGATCATCACACGTTATTACTAACACCACTTATAACCAATGATTGTCAGTAAATTGGGAATGCATTTTTATTTTGACAACAGCCAAAAATGCAAACTGGTGTTTTCTCCTTCTTCTCTATTGTGTGGCAATATACAATTGATGAACGCCCTAAATGGTTTTTTATGTATTTTAAGATCTGTGAGAATATGATTGAAATATGTTGAATAGATTATCCTGACTGTGGTGATAGATATAATCTAATGAAATCTCCACTTTGAGAAATCCTGTTGTTAAGTAGCCCCTATGGTGTGATAGAGGTGGGTAGCTAGTGGTTACTGTACTCTTTTTTCAGGTGTATTTTACTCACATACCACAGCCCCCTTTACAAAAAATTGAGGAACCCTTGTTTTGTTCAAAACACTTTTTTACCTGAATTTAGATAGCAGACAGGTTTGGAAGTGGCAGCTGATTATAGCAGATGGGAAAAATAATAGTAAGTTCATTTTATAGGTTATACAGGTTAAGTGGCAGTTATTCTGTTTATATGCATTTATAAGAGTTGCACATGTACTCTGCATAAAATATGCATACCTGTAGTTTGTATCCATGCATGTGTATATGCATGCAGCTACAAGTGGAAATCTTGGGGACTTGTACAGTAGTCTTTGTAGTAGGTGCTTTCCAATGATATGAGGCTTGTACTCAGAGTGATCAACAGTACATTTGAAGTGCTGAACTCTGATGATGCAGTTAGATGTAGAGGTCTTGGATGTGATTGGTGGATGGTTGTGTGACTGCTTAGCTGTATCCAATGAAGGAATGGCACAGAGAGTGAAGTGGAAAGGGTAGAAGGGCTGTCTACGCAAGGGTGAACGCAAGTGCATCAAACCGTCCGGGTCCTACGAACATTGTGACTGTCCAGAATGTCCATAATTAACCAAAATGGAGGTGTCCTACAGACACTTAATCTGTTTGTGCTGTCCACAATGAAAATGGAGGTGTCTGCAGAACACCAAGCCTGTCTGCATGTCTGCAAAGTTGTGACGCACCATTAATTGGTTCGGGGACCCTAGGCCTGTTCGGAGGACACGTAGACGCATTCGCATCACACTTTCGGAGTCCTACGAAAATCGTGCCTGTCTGGAACTGTCCACCGCACATGTGTTGCACTTTCAATTAGTCCGGGGAGCCCAACCCTGCCCGTAGAACACCTATGCACATGTGTATAACTGATCCCAGGCAATAGGTGACCTACAGACACTTAACCTGTCTGGGCTGTCTGTAATTAAAATGGAGTTGTCCATAGAACACTGAGCCTGTCCACATGTCTGCAAAGTTGTGACACATCTTTGATTAGTTTGGGGACTCTAGCCCTGTCCAGAGGACACCTTGCCGCATGTTCATCCCACTTTTGGGGTCCTATGAACATCGCGCCTGTCCAGAACTGTCCACTACACATGTGTTGCACTTTCAATTAGTCCAGGGAGCCCAACCCTGTCCATAGAACACCTATGCACATGCGTACAACTGATCCCACGCAATAGGTGTCCTACGGACACTAAACCTGTCTGGGCTGTCCGCAGTCAAAATGGATGTGCTGTAGAATGCCAAGTCTGTCCGCATGTCCACAAAGTTGTGACACACCTTTGTTTAGTTTGGGGACTCTAGCCCTGTCCGGAGGACGGTGTCCGGTCAAATGGTCGAAAATAAAATATCGAATGACCATTTGATCGAAGTAAAATGGTTGAAAAAAAAAAGGTTGAATTTTTTTATTTATGTATTTATATATATTTTTTTAGTTTTGGTTGGTTAAAAAATATTTTTAATAAAGAAAAAGGGGGGTTGGGGTGGGAACCCCCCCATAAAATAACAAATAAATAAAAAATGTGACCTTTTTTTCGACCATTTTACTTTGCTCAAATGGTCATTCGATCATTTGGTTTTCGACCAAATAACTGGTAACCCCAGAGGACACCTGGATCCATGTGCATCCCACTTTTGAGGTCCTACAAACGTCCGGAGCTGTCTGCTGCACGTGTGTCACACTTTTAATTAGTCCGGGGAGCCCAACCCTGTTGGTAGAACACCTACGTGCATATTTATAACCGATCCCGCGCAATAGGTGTCCTACGGACACCCGTCCCATTTGAGGACGTCAGCGATGTCAACATGTGACCACACCCACGCTCAGCATAGGCCCATGTCCACGCGCAGTGTCCGGGCCCTTGGACACCAAAAAAGAGCTTTGTTGAGCAATCCAAGGTATTTTACTGTGAAACTTCACCCTTGCACAGGACCCAGACCATGGCGCTAGCGATCTATACACTTTCTGGAGCTTTTTGGGCTCTCTTTAATGTTTGAAAAGTCTGCAGAGGGCGCAGCTGTCCTCGGAGTGCTTCCTAGCACCCCTATAAAAGGCCACACCTCAGTGCTGCTACTCATTCTGTTTTTGGATACCAGGACAGAGCATTGCTGCATATAGCTGGTTTCCTCATATTGCTTTCCCTGCTGTTCTGAACTACTTTTGCAAGACTACTGCACATCAGATGGCTACACCTCCTGCTGCTGACTTTGCTTCAGCACCACCCCCACCACCTCCACCACCACCACCTTCCCAAGAGCCTGGAGAGGGGAACAGGCATGGAGATGTAGAGAGGGATGAAAAGGAAGAAGGGGGTGAGGTAGTGGAAGTCCTTACTACTGCCAGCCAGCACGAGTCTTGGGAGTGGAGGATCTTTACCACTGTTGGGGGCAGTACCCAAGGCAGGCGCAGACAAGGTGACCTGCACTGAGTGCAAAATGGTGCTCAGTCATGGCAAACAGGGTCAGTACAGCTATGGGACCACCTCCAGGCAGCAACACCTGAGGTCCAACCATAAGGCGGAAGTTCGGAGGGTTTTCCCCTTTGAACAAAGTAGTAGGTTGAGTTCCTCTACAACATCCTCCATATCTGCTCCTGCCAGTGCAAGAAACACTCCTGTGGGACAGCGGATCTCTGAACTAGCCTCGCAGGCCATACGTGATGCAGCAGACCCTTACATTTTGAGGGTCACTGTATTGTGCATGTACTGTGACACAGTACTCTGCAGGGGGAACCATTTCAGAGTGCTTTCGAGGCTTTGGTATGGGAGCATGAGAAAGAGTGCTCCCTACCCATGTGAGGCCCACCCAACATATTCCTCTCTTCACTTGCCCTTTCTTATCCCTGTGGTTGGTGGTCCTTCCCTACCCTTCTTTCCCTTCCTTTCCTTATGTGTCATGTCTAAAAAAAAATACAAAACAAAAAACAAAAAAAAGCCTCTTTTCAGAGCCACCTTTCACAGTTTAAAAATAGAAGTGTCAATGAAATGGTCCAGGACCGTGGGCATTCTGGGAAGTCCGCAGACAACGCGGTAGTGTGCGGACCTTAAAAAAATGCAGGGGGTGGTACTTTCAAAAACATTGCACTCTTTTCCGGGAGAAAGTGGTGGCTCTAAAAAGAGCCTTTTTGTAGTGTTTGTTTGTTTTTGAAAGGGTGGAACAGGCCAACACCTACTAGAAAAATGCTTCCTACACTTGCAAAAAGGGCTGCAATGCCTTTTGAATATTTTGCAGAAAAGCTCATTACCAGCATCAGTAAAATGGACTCCATCTGTGCGAAAAAATGTTCTGCTACAAAATGTAATATTTTCATTGTGGAAGGATGACATACCAACATCTCTCAAAAAGGCACAAACAGCGTTGTTAACATTGTACCTCGCTTTCTACATTTGTGGACCAAATAGAAAAAAAAGAAGAGCACAGCCACGTCTGTCTCTGCACCATACGAGAAAAAATTACTCGGGAGTTTGGAAACATGTCCATGACTTTCCCAAGTGCTTCCTTCATCGCAACCTTTAGTGAGATTCCGGTAAAATGTCCTAAACTGTTCCATACACAATGAATAATAATAATGCCTGGATGATAGAGCGTTACCAAAGTGGCACAAAGAGGAGCCGAATTTGGCCACTTCATTTCACGCTCTGCATACCAGTGAACATCCACATGATGGAATCCAAGATGTGCAGCCACTCCAAGATGTGCATGCACTTCCAACCAATGTATCCAGGAGTCCCCCAAAATCCATACACTCTGCCTCCTGAAAGACACAGCCATTGCCATAGCCAACTGCACTCCTCTCAGCAAATACACCTTCTTCCACAGTCTTTCCATGCACACCACACCCAGGAAAACTTATTGACCAATCCCCTGACCTCCACAGTCCCATTTCCATGCCTACCAACCCCAAAAGCCCCCCGATGCGGCAAGTGTGATCCACAGACTGCCGTGGTGTCCGCGGACATATCGTGCAATTTGTGATGGTGGAGACAGAAATTGCAATGAGGGTACTCCATTTCCTCTTTGATGGTAGCTCTGAAAAGAGCCTCTTTTTTTTGGGGGGGGCTTTTCAGATTATTTCTAATACACCTACTAAATACACTCTACATGACTCTGCAACAGCCTAGTAATTGCATTTTGAATATTACTAAGAAAGATTGTATTCACACACTCCATCAAACTAATGGTATCACAAAAAAAGAGCTTGCACTAGTCTCCAAAATGTTCTCTTTTGAGAATGATGACATCCCAATAGCACACATAAAAGAAGATATCCCTTGGTTAACAAGACACCTTCCTATGTCTTGTTGAGGGTTAAACAAACTTTGGCACATCCATGCACCCCTAGGTGGTATTTGGGAAAGGATTACCTTTGCACATGGAAAGAGATGCATTAGTGTTAGTACTTGTTTTGGGGTGTGGAACCCTGTTGAACAATGGCGCTGGATCCAGAGATAACATTTAGTTTAAAGGAACAGCCATATTTTTACAAAGTGTAAATACACCTAGCTAATTTCTCCCGGGCACATCACAAAAAAGCCTCCACTCCCTCCAATCCTAGGTTGGCAGAAATGCCACACATCTCTGCGTACATCTGCATACATCTGCAGATTTCTCATAAAACAATCTCCCACCATCTGCACACTCACTCTCTCCATCTCTCCAACCAGAGCCATCTTCACTACACACAGCAATGAAAAAAAGGATCGCTCTAGTCCCATTTCCATGCCAGGCATGCTGAGAAGCTCCGGATGTGGAACGCGCTGTCCGTGGACTACCGTGGTGTCCGCAGACCCCATAGCACATGGGCAACCCTTTTTCCCTTTCCATATCACTCTCTGCACCACCCCCTCATTGGCTACACATAAGCAGTCACACAACCATCCACCAATCAGATGCAAGACCTCTACATCTATCTCTATGATCACACTTCAACACTTTAGATCTACTGTTGAACACTCTGGCTAAAAGTCTACTGTGATTGCAGAGCACCTCCAGAACAAAGTACTGAACAACTCCCCAACATATCTGCTTCCAGATGTATTCACATCTACATCCAACAATATCCATCAACACAAACTTATAAATGTCTGTGAACAAAATACATGCCACGTACCCTGCATAACCTACTCCATAAGCATGCTGTCATGTGTCCCATCTCATACCATCAAGTGGCACTTACAATGATGCGTGCGTTAAAAGTTTTCTTTTAGCCATATCACCCATTGTTATGTGCAAACTGTTATTCTCTTCATTCCTACTGCCATTTTTACAACCACTTCCCCCATTTACACATCTGTTATTAAATGCACAGACTACACACAGAAAACTACATGTTAATGTAATTCCAAACAGAAAAACATAATATTTTCCAATCTGTACATCTTTCTGGCCCTTTTTCTCAACCTACTACAACTTGCACTAATCCATTTTCAAAGTAACTAGTGCATTCATATACAAAGATGTACAATTTCACACTAACTCATCCTACCAAGAAATATTTCACTAACATTAAATAATGTGTTCTCCAAGTGCAATTGTTATGCCATTAACACACATATGTACTAACTTCCTTCTTTTGCAATTACAGTCAAGAGCACTCACTTGAAAGCCAGGTGAAAATACAACCCAGAAGAAACCTACAGTTCACATCCAACAAAGTAAGTGCAATATTGGCATATTGTTCTACCTATTACTCAGATAGAGCAGTGCTCCTGAATTCTAGGCTACAGAATTGTATGAACCCAACATCGTTTGCTTCACTCTTACTCATTTCACCTCAGCAGGTACACACTTTGTATTGTCATCTTAACACCTGTGCATTAACATATGAATGTCACTACAGCCATCCCAACCTGAAACAACGGCCCATTTGCTCCTCTATGTCTAACCCCCTCAGTGTCAAGCATTCCTCAAAGAAATGAGCTGGAGGTAAATCTCTGTCTTCGGCTGGACCCTCCCTTTAGAACAGCCTTCCTGCCACCTAGAAACTAGAAGAGAACCATCTCTGGTTCCGGAAGCACCTCAAGGCCTTCCTCTTCATTTCTGTCTTCGTCCCTCTTCTTCCCTGCTAATCTGTCTTCTCTTCTCAGACACCATACACCTAGCCACCCTCTGCACTTCTTGCCCAGGTACCCGATTACCTTGCCTCCCTCCCACACTGCCTCCAGGCCACCCTTTGTACTGACATCTGTATCTGTATCTACAGATGTATCTGTATCCCTCACCCACTTTTCTTCTGCACTTATCAAAGTTTACCTCATCCACTTAACCAAGTACTTGCCACTTACTAGCTGCTCTACCACTTTTTATCACCTTTACTTATTTATTTCACTTATTATTTATTCTGTCACCTCTCTGTTGCACACTTTACACTCCTCCCCCTACCATGCTCTTTCCCCTTTTTTCCCTTTCCCATGCACTTGCACAATCTTAATGTCACTAGGCCTAGTAAGATCATTGTCTTGTTCTCCCCTGTTCCGATCCCTCTGTCTACTCACACTCTGAAGCACTTATGTGTGAGCGCAATATAAATTAAATATCATTTCATTCCAAAATCACACACCTCTATACATATGCCTATCATTATATTCAGACACTCATGCACAGTGCAATTACATACATTGCACAACTTCCCAACCCACAGTTTCCTTTCTTCTCCAACACACCCTGAAGAATGGCTACCAAAATGCAAATCCATGGAAAGCTACGCAGAAATAGAGGAGATCGAACTAAAAACGTAATAGATATCCGCCTCTAGCAGAATGTGTACAGAAAGTTCAAATAAAACAGCTAATACAGTCACTAGGCAAAACTGAAGCAGCTTGAAGGGAAGAAACTCTGACTCCTCTTTCAAAATGTAAAACTAAAAAAAAAATGTATTAAGAAGATTGCAACTACCACTAGTGCTAACACTGCACCTATACTTCTTTATGTAGCCACAAGTAAACATACCAAAACAAAGATTTTACAAAAAATGTTCCACAGAGTCCTTCAGAACCTATAAAAACAGCAGACAAATCACGATTAACCCTGAAAACCTATCTCAAAAACAAATCCTGGAAGGGCTCATCGACAGTGCAATCCTTCTCAAAAGAAGGAAACCAATAACATAACTAATTACTAAACTACACCAAGGACTTTGCAACAGATGGAATATCAACAGAGATAGCTTTGCAAGCATCTGTGCAGGTACGTGGAGTCACACCAACAGGACAGAGCCATATTTCAATGAAGACGCATAGAAACAAAACCAAACAAATCCAATTGCCATACATAGCAGTGAATGAGGGTATGAAAAGGTTAACAATACCATTATGGAACAAGAAACGGTGCTTACAAAAATATCCCCAGCAAACTTACAATCAACACTCCATTCCACCGAACCAATACGTCCAGTCTACAAATGGCGGTGCACATCAATGTGTAACATGCTCAAAAAATCTTTCACATCTTTATGCTAGTTACTCAATCGGTATGTGAAAGGCAAAGACACATTAAACATTGTAATATTACAAACTATAGACTCCTATCCAGTGTGCAAATGCACACAACTACAAGGACATTCATTAGCATGCATTTCTGGACCGACTTGTAAAAGGACCTCCACCAGTCCTGCCTTAGCACTGGACCATTTAAATAACATTCTTCTACATGGTACAGCCAAAGAACTACTCGAAGAAATAAAGCACATCCAAAGCAAATATTTTGGAAGTGAAACCCACTTACAAAATCCAATACCTTTAGAACAGAGTAGCAACAACCTTGCAGATGTCAACCCACTATTACACACATACAAAAAAGAAATACTAAAGTTTAAAAGCACATCTGCTGAAGTACCCAACCATGTGTGTGTGTGTGTGTTGCCGCAGAACATTTTATAAAAAGAGCACCAAAACTGTAGCTATAATGTACAAAATAGAAGACAATGATAAATCCGAGTGATTCTAATTAGCTCTCTATCTTGTTGCAGAAAACAAGTACAAAATTACTATCCCCTCAATACTTTGCAGATATGCACTGCAAAACTTGACAACAACCAAATACATTCATGGGCTTTAACTAATAACTTGGAAATATTCCCACTGCCAAAACCACTCCAACAATTTAACTTGTATGAGAGCATTATAATCCAAACAGTGCACCCATTTCAAGCAATAATACGCCTTCAACCAAAAACAGCAAAACTGCCTCCCTCCGAATTACTGAAAGGCATTTGTGGCAAAGTAGTTTATTTGCCATTAGATCTCAACGAATGTAGACACTCTGGGAGTGCAATGGCCAATAGATCAATCTTTGATTATCCCAATAAATGGCATACCTACAAAAGACAAAAAGACAAACATAAATTGGCAGCAACTAGTGGACTTACATAATGTTAGGGAAACCCTGAAATATCTAAAAGACAACCATGAATAAAACAAAGAAATAAACATTGAAGAAAAGCTAAGCGAAACCACTGAAATCATTCAAGACTCCTCAGGACCTGGCCAATTTGAACTTCTAGATCCTACTACAGCATCCAATAGTTTAGCCACTATACAGTTCACCCACTTCACTCCAAAGACACCATAGATGATGCACTGGAAACATATCAAATGCGGCAAGCCAAAGAATCTCCAATCAACATATAGGAAAAAGTATAGAAGCACATGCCTTTCTTCTACTTTTTCCTACTGGAAAAGGTGGAAGGTACGATGAAAGATCCACACAAATAACAGCATCAGAATACCACTCTTTATGAATGTATTCTGAAGATCCCAGATTCAGACAAAATATCGATCCACCTCCTCTTTGAAAGTGAACTAGCAACTCTATGTGACAGAGTTGCACACATATTGAAAACAGGTTCCAATTTTCAAAATATGTCACATGGCTACTTAAAAAGGTGCAAGAAAAAGATGAAGTTTTAGAGTCAAGTATTACAAATCATTTAGCAAACATGCGTGGTACGAAAGAATACTGGTTCCGATGTCACGCAGATATACGCTGTATGATACGCAACCTTGGCCCACCCACATGGTTTCTGACTTTAAGTTGTGCAGAGTACGCATGGGAAGACTTGCACGATTTCCTACGCATAGCAAATGAAAACAAAGCAAATATAGACATAAAAACACCAGGAGAACTCTGCTCTCTTGATCCTGTAAATGTATCAAGGTACTTCCATCATTGCTTTATTGCCATTCTGCACTTCATTTGTAATAAAACAGTTCCTCCCCTCGGAGAAGTGGAACACTTGTTTTGGAGAAAAGAATATCAAGCCAGAGGAGCACCACACATCCACATGCTTGTATGGATTAAAGATGCTCCTTAATTTGGTCAGGACAGTGATGCAGCTGTTTTGCAGTTCATTCACAAATATGTCACTTGCGGAATCTCACAAGACAAGGAGAGGTGCAAGGGAAGCAAAGCCCACACCTAACAATCCCACAAATAGGTTAAAAAACCTTTAGCAACAAACAAAACTATGTTAGGGGGCAAGTCACTCTAATGCATCATAGTTGACGGCAACCAAAACGCAAGGGTTTAGGAGACCATAGTACCTCAATCAAACTCTTGAGGCAGTGAAAACACAGTGTAAACAATATTATTATTTCCCCAATTTTTTTTCAAATGCAATCAAATTGACAAAAACACAGATTAATAAGTGACCATTATTAGATAATAGGTCAATTATACAGTGCAGCAATGTAACAGACAGTGTTGTCTTATGGGCTTCTAATGTCCGGCCCTATAAGGTTTTACCAATGAAAAGTGTCTTGTGCTGTGTGAGTTCAATCAGTCAAACACATCAAACACTCCACTCATACTACTCAGAATTCACTCATACTCATTCTTACTTACATCAGATTCTACCAACATGTATCTTTCCAAATTCATATGTGCAAAACTTTACGGAAATTCATCAGGGACTGTCTGCAATCCACTGAATGCACTAATCTCAAGAAATTATGTTTTAAAAGAGAAGACAATGTTCAATAAAAACACATATGAGAACTTTACATGAACTTTGTGTCATTACACGTAGGCACCATGTAACCCGAAAAAAAGAAGCAGTTACGGAAGGCCCATCAATTGTTCTCCTAATTACCAGCGATCAGGGGCATCACCTGCAAAAGAACAGACATTGGTATAAGTGTCCATATGTCTAAGGGTTGATCATTCAATAGATCAATGATGTGCTCATCTGTATAAATCAGATAAGGAGCCGCGATAAAGAGAAATAACAATTCTATGACTCCTGTTACTGTGTCCAGTAAGTTGTTTTTTAAAATGTTGGGATGTTTTTGGCTATTTTTTCTATGTCTGGGTAGGATATGAGAACTCTTTTTTTGGATGCAGCAGGACCAAGGCTTAGCCACACTATGGGCCTCATTACACGGTATGCGGTAACCATAGCGCTATTAGCGCCATGGTTGCCGCCGGTGTTTTACTGTGGCGGAATTACCAGCCTACTCCAACGTGAGCGGGGCCGGTAATTCCCCATTCACCAAGGCACTTCCCCATTCCCATTTTTGCCCCCATAAGGCTCAATGGGAATGGGGAAGGAGGTAATTACGGTACCACAAATTGCGGTACCGTAATTAGCACCAAGGTCCCTTTGCGGGCCCGTTCCTTAACAGCTGGTAAAACCAGCCGTTGAGGTTGGGTCCGGCAAAGGGACCTCGTAGTAAGGCGATAAGGGTTTACCTGTACCGGTGCCCTTACCGGTACCAGTAAACCCTTACCGCATACCGTGTAATGAGGCCCTATGTTTTCAGTTTTCCTATACAAGGCAACATCGTTTTTGGCTATTTTTTCTATGTCTTGGTAGGATATGAAAACTCTTTTTCCAGATGCAGCAGGACCAAGGCTTAGCCACACTATGTTTTCAGTTTTCCCATACAAGGCGGTGCCATTTAAATGGTCTGCGGCTTCATAGCAGCCACATTCTCTGTGGGGGAGCATTTTTATTCCGAAGCTGTACAATTTCTGTGACAGTGTTTTGTCAGATGATATGTCATTCCAGAGGTCTTTTAGCTCTGTTTTCTCTGCTTTGGTTCAATATACTGTGGCATATCGTGCAACTACATTGGAATTGTCTGCAATGTACCCAAGAATCTACACCCAGGCCACAACCACCGCAGCTTAGCAAAGCCATGCATGTCAACACCTACCCACTTACCACAACCCAAAAACATAACACAGCCACCTTAAGCCCTATCCATGTCACTTGACATACTATTACAGTACTTGTAGTCAATGTACAAACTCTTCAATTCATGCCCTCTCATTGCAATACTCTACTAACTACCCATAAGCAATACATCACAACCAAGTAAAATACCCAACAATCTGCCCAGTGGGCACAACCCAACACATAAGGCATCCACTTGAAGTCTTGTCTAATACAGTGCACATAGCATTCAAGTACATGAAACTAGTCAGGACACTCTTCAGACCAATAAGCCAACCAACTAAGACCCACCACACTTTTCCACACATACCATTACAGTACTGTAATGTGTGGCCACACCACTACACTCTTCAGTGCATCACCTCCACCCATGCACCCAAGACTGTAATAGCTGGTCACAATGAACACAGCATAAGACACACTTGCACCCAACAATCTATACACTAACTACAACCCACACACATATTTCAGCCACATGAAGCCTTCTCCACTTCTATAACCATCCTCATATCATCTACATTCCATTCTCCCACTCTAATGAATCCTACTTGCATTCACCACATAAGCTGTTCATCCGAGCACCTGTCCACAAGACTGCCACAGTGTCCGCAGACACTGCAACCACAGCACGGCCTTCTTCCATCTAAGCAAATACAGCATTTGACCCATCTTTCTCTCCCCCACCATATCCAGCCTCTCTTCTCCCCAACACATTCCCCAAATTTGGGTTTTGACCTTGTTCGCCACCACGCTATCCGCGGATATCCACGGATCCAACATGGCGGGCACATTGGTAAAATGTGATGTACATCACGCTTCCCTCCAGCCAATCGGCAAGCATGTTATATGTCCGCTGACATTACGTTGCCTTTCTAGCCAATCAGAGTCCTGTCCATGGAGTGAACAGGGAAGTGAGTCCACGGAGCGTACCCATATATCACAAATTTTTGCCTGTCTTAAAAAAATACTGTATGGATTTTCACCAAATTTACAAAAGCACGGTTTCGGGACCAAGTCGCTGCTCCTGCTACAAATTTGATGAAAATCCATCTAGCGGTTTGGGCTGTAGGTATGAGCAACGTGTTTTTCTATACAGTCTATGGGAAAAAAAATATTGCTCCCCTTGACCAAACCTCACCAAACTTGCCAAAAAAAATTCAGAGCGGGCCATATATTTTTTTGCAAAGTTTGGTGAGGATTCACCCAGGGGGAACAAAATTATAAGCCCCCCAAAAAGTGGTCTTCCTATGGGTTTAGCAACTTAATCATAACTACACGGCCGCTACCGCTTGAGTGGCGCACAAATAACCAACTGCTATGTTACTAGCCAATTCGGAAAGATCAACAATTGTCATTTATTTTCTAGCACTGGGCACTTTATCTTAGTCAACAAATTCAACAAATTCGGTGACAGGACTAAATATGCGTGAGAACTTATTTCACTGTTGCAAACCCCATTGTGTCATTTACATATGGGAAATTGTTTTTATTTTGAGCCAATGATTTAACTAATATTATGGGCAAGGATGCGACACAACATAACAACGTGGTCAACAGCATTTATATGTGTTGTGGGCCATTGTTTCATGGAAATGAACATAGAGAAAGTACCATGTCACTCTTGCCACTGTCACCATAGAGTTCTGATTCCATGTTATAAATTCTGCTCCACACTGTACTGCGATTTGAATGTGAGAAAGCAACAGGTTGCACATTTTTTATGTGGCTTCCATGTCCCTGCTGAGGGATCCTTGAATAAAGTAATCAGCTATGAGAAAAAACACATGCCCCTACGTGGTTGTAGCACTCCAAAAAACCACCCAGTGGGTATGTACAAAAGTACTCCAGCACAAAAGACCTAGCTATTTAAAATGTCATATTTATTATTGCATATTACAGCACATTACAAAAACAGGGGTGAAATCATTCATCCCTGTGACAGACGTAAGGTTGCACAAAACACTCACCCCACGGGTGGAAGAAAGTCATGTGTTCCGCCTGAATGCTCAGGCTTCCTCAGACCTTTAAAATCCAAATGCGCCATTCACATCAAAGAGTTTAAAATTAAGGGCAATTACAGAGCGTCCCCTCTCGTTGCCTCATCACGTGCAAAACGGTGTTGTGACCGCTTCGTGAAGGAAGATAAAACCTGTCAAATATAATGACGTACAATGACTAAATGCAGCACAGGTGGCCGCTATTAGCCATGCGTCCCCTCAAAGAGCAAGTGCTTCCAAGCTTGGAGCAGCGAGCAGACAAAGGCAGCCAAATTGTCAGTGGGCAAGTGCCCTATTGCTGCAAAACATCCATATGGTGTATAATGTGTCAGAGGGCTAGTGCCCTATTTTCAGATTAATACTCCAATAGTGTGTGTAAACTGAAGTCACATGAGATCTTTGGTGTAGCACAAACACGCAACTGAAATAGGAGTCAAGAAAAGACTAATTCTGTCATAATATAAATCCTACTAACGTGCAAATAGCAATTCCTATATCAAAAATACAGTACCAAAGGATAGCAGCATTATTCAAAAAATGAGCAATTGGATACATTACAGTACAAAAATATCTATTTCACAAAAGTGCAGTGGGCATGGTATAGGTAAATCTGTACTAAATACCATACCCTTCTTAAAACAGTTCAAGGAGATTTAACCAAATGACCAGAGGCACATCACAATCACAAATCATCACTCAAAAATATTATGTTTGTATTTCCAACATTGGCCATTCACACTCCGAAAAGGAACCTTAGATACATGATTGCACAGTTTACAATTGGCACATTTGTAGAAACCCGTTCTACTCATCTGAGTCCTCCTTATATTCTCTGCTGATCTGGTAATTACCATACTTGGAGACAACATAGTTTTAAGAATTGGAGCCTTACAATAAGTGATGTGGGGACGTCATCCAAGACAGATTTAAGATGAGGGTGAGTAAGCAGGACCTTCCAATGTTTGTTCATGATCATTTTAATTTCTTTGGCTTGATGGTTAAATCCTGTGATAAGCCTGATTTTGTTTTCATTTGTTTTCTTTTTTCTAGACAGTAGGGATTCTCTAGTGGGTATTTCTGCTTTCATGTAGATTTTGGAAATAACATTTTTCCCATAACCACGTCTGATAAATCTCTGACTGATGTATTTGGCTTCACTTATGTAATCACTGCTGTTGCTACATGCTCTTTTCGCTGGCAAAAATTCTCCAGATGAAATGGAGTTTATTAGGGCTCTAGAGTGATGACTCTTGGCGTGGAGAGTAGAATTGGAACTCGTGGGTTTCCTATATAGTTTAGATGTCAGCTTTTCATTTTCTACCTGGAATTCGACATCTAAAAATACCAAATTGTGTTTGCTAATTACTGTTGTTAACTCTAAATTAGAGATGTTATCATTGAGTATGTTTACATATTCCGAGAGCTCCAATTCAGTCCCATCCCAAATAATAAACAAATCGTCTATAAAACGATACCAGATTTTTATGTGTTGGGTCCAATGTTACAATTCTTCCGTTCACGCCTGATGTGTCTCCCACCATCCCATGTATAGGTTGGCGTATGTGGGGTCCATACACGACCTCATTGCTGTCCCTCGTATTTGCTTATAAAGCTGATTTTCATAAAGAAAATGATTGTGCTCCAGACAAAATTGTAACATATTCAATAGCATTGTATTATGTTGTCGATAACTGATTGATTTACTCTCCAAAAAGGATTGACAAGCCTTGATGGCTGCTGCATGCTGGATAGAAGTATACAAATATACTACATCTAATGAGACAAGAAAATATCCAGGTTCCCAGTTAATATTCTCCAATTTCACAAGTAGATCTGCAGTGTGTCGTATGTACGAGCTCAATCTCACAACAAATGGCTGGAAGAAAAAGTCCAAATATTTGGATGTATTTTCGAGCAAGCTACCCATCGAAGAAACAATGGGAAACACATTCCCTCTCTTCTTTGCGCCTTCCTTATTTCCTGGTACGCGTTTCTGTCAGAACTTCAATAGAGAAGAAACAGTGTCTCAGTTTTTCCTGTTTCAGCGGACACCGCAAGTATAATTTTAGCATACTCGGGTGTTGCGTTTAGTGCCCTGCGGCGTGTTTTGTGCTAAATAAATTGTCCTCTCAAAAGTAGAGTGTCGGAGCACCTGTATGTGAATGCGGATGAGGAGTTTTGGCACACACCCGTAATGCTTGCTACTCACTAGGCGTGCATTTCGTTTCATAAACATTTTGATTGCTTGGAGTTTTGGAGTCGCTTTTGAAGTTTTGTGACACATTAGAGATGCCCGCTTCATTTTAGGCACGCATGTTTTTTCACAGACATTCAGTTGCTTGGACTTTTGGAGTTGCTAAATTTAGAGTGCAATACAGACGTTTTATTGGCATAAGTATGACTGTGGCTCCTATCTAGGTTTGTATATTTTCTGTGACAGTTGGTTAAAAGTTCCAATAAGAACAGTGCACACATTGTATTAACCCGGGGTTTGAGGGAACTTATAATTTCCATTCCTGGCTGTTTTTTCATTATAAACTCTGAGTCATATTAGGAATTCCCTAGTATGTAGAATTATCATAACCTTTAGTCTCTCCACAGAGTGAGAGTTAAGTAGTCTTAGTATCTCACCTCAGAGACCTTAAAATTACAGTTCCTGGGTTTAGTTGTTGGGATCTTTTTCTAGTGAGAGGGAGTGGTGGAAATTCTCACATTTCTCTATAGGTGGGTTTCTTCACTATTCTCTAGTACATTCCGTTTAGGAAGTTTATTCCTCAGTCAATCCCCTATGAGCCTCCCATCTACAGGACAAGCGCCCCTGTGCAGAAGCAGGATCGAGAGCCCACCATATAATAATTGAAGGTAATTGAGTGAAAGGTTTTAGAAAGAGGTAAAGAGGAATTTGTGCGTCATTCCCAGGCAAACCATAGAGAATATATTATTTTTTTGGATCAAAGATTTTATTGTTTTTCAAAGTTAAAACATCATTACAAACATCTCTCAACATTCCAGGGAGGGGGAAAGGGAGGGGGGGGAGGAAAGGGGGAAGAGGGAGAGAAGGAGGGGGGGGGGGTGTGCCAAGAAAGGGTGTGGTGGGAAGTAAGCAGAGTAATCAAAAGAAACAACAATAACCATTACAAACTCAGCTTCAGGGACCTTGGTCCAACAGATCGTCGAATATCACAAAGGATGATTTCATGGCACAGGCAGGACGCTCTTAACAGAGTTAGTATTACCCTTTCAATGGTTTTCACACAGTCACAGCGGATACAGCGTCAGCCTTGGCCTTCAGCCGTCCTCTTCCCATCTTCTCCATATTTTCCCTGCCTTTTGGGGGTACCCTCTTGCTTTGTACACCCTGTGCTCCATTACCGCACATATGTCCACGTCCGTGACCCACTGGTCATGGCTGGGTGCGTGCTCCGAACCCCATAGTTGTGCGATGTTCCGCCTAAGGACTGCGAACGCGGTTGACCACAGCAGTTTCTCATAGCGAGATAAGTCAGTTTCCCCGCAGACCCCCAGAAGCATTTGTTTCGGGCACTTCTGTATCGTCTTTCCCAGAACGTTAGACAGTTTATCGCAGCATTTCTGCCAGAGCAACTGAATACTACTACACTCCCATAGGATATGAAAAAAGGTACCTTCCTCTCGACTGAAGCGTAGGCAGTTTGTGTCCGCGGCCCTGCCCCATCGCAAGAGTGCCAATCTCGGGTAGTAAGTGCGATGCAGGATCTTCAGCTGGACCAGTCGGAGTCTTGAAGAGATGGTGGTTTCACGCAGGTACATCAGGGCTTCCGTCCAGTCTTCCAGAAGGAGGGGGCCCACATCTCGTTCCCATTTTGTTTTCAGGCTGGATAGTTCTGATGTTGCGAAGGAGGTTATTACAGTGTACATGGTGGAGGTGACCTTCTGCTCTACCCGATCCAGGACTATGTTTCGTTCAAGCGGGGAACTTTCGGGCAGATTTTGTGTGGTCCATCGGTGGGCCGTCCAGGCATGATTTAGCTGTATGTGGTGGAACCTTTCTGTGTCCGGCAGGGAGAACCTTTCTTGCATTGTCTCGAACGTTGCCAGATTGTCTTCCTGTACCACATCTCCAACGGTGGAGATTCCACGCTGGGTCCATTCGGGCCATTTCGGCAGTTTCTGTACTTCGGGAAGGTTACAATTGTTCCACAACAGCTGGGCCAGTGTTGTTTTCCCACCCCACCCCAAGAATCGGAGCACATCTTTCCAGATCCTCGTTATGTGGGATGCCATGTCAGATTCGGAGGGCGGTCCAAGTCTCTGAAGAGGTGCTCTATTGGCTTGTTTGTAGTGTTGCAGTGGAAGTCCTTGATGTGTGGGAGACTCCCGTCACCATGAAGCATGTCGTTTACTACCTCCATCTGACTGGCCCAGTAGTATGATTGCATCCTGGGCAGACCGACCCCCCCCCCTCCCAGACGGACCTCTGAAGGGTCGCAAGGGCAATTCTCGGGTGGCCTCCTTTCCAGAGCAGTTTTCCGGACGGTGCATTCGATTTTGTGGAAGTCCCGTTGGTCGATATACAATGGCGCATTTTGCAGGATGTATAGACATTTCGGGAGGGTGATCATTTTAAACAATGCTGCCCCACCCATCAGTGTCAGAGGCAAGGAGATCCAGTGGCGAGTGTCGTCCGCAAATTTTGCCATTAAGGGGGAAAGGTTCAGGGCAGTATATTCAGTGAGGTGCATTGTAATGTGTATCCCCAGGTATTTGAATTGCTCCTTCTCAATTTGGTAGGGGCTGGTCGCCAGACTCAACGATGGAGTGTTCCCTATAGGGAAAAGGATGGACTTGGACCAGTTCACGCGTAGTCCACAAAATGCCTCATATTAGCCCAGCAGCTGCACGACTCTGGGGCAGGATGTATTTGGGTCCTTCAGGTAGATAAGTAGGTCATCCGCGTAAAGGGATATTCTGTCATCCCAGGTATCGGAATACCGGAACCCCTCCCATGTTAAGTCATTTCGCAACAGGATCACCAGGGGTTCGATCGCAATAGCGAAAATCATGGCCGATAGTGGGCAGCCCTGCCTTGTACCCCTTCCCAGACCGAACAGTTCTAATCACCAACCGTTGACCCTGGTCCTAGCAACTGGGGATTCGTATAGTAGACTCACCCAACTCATGAGGTTCTCGCCAAAGCCCATGTGGCACATAATGGTCCAGACAGCCTCCCATCTCACCGAATCGAAGGCTTTTTCAAAGTCAATTGCTAACAGGGCAGGAGGACCCTGTATGCTGTCGGCTTTTTCCAAAGCCGTGAATAGTCTGCGGAGGTTCATGCGAGTTGACCTTTGTGGCATGAAACCGCACTGGTCCGGGAGGATCAATGAGAGAATTACCTCTTGTAGACGGTCCACTAGCAGCTTCGCCAGTATTTTAGTTTCAGAATTGAAGAGTTAGATGGGCCTGTACGAGCTACATCTGCCTGGGGGCTTGTCCGGCTTAGGGATCACTACGATTGTTGCTTCTCGGAGATCTGGAGGGAGAATGCCCTTTTCACGTGCATGGAGGTACATTTGCAGGAGCTGGGGGCTATCATGTTAGTACCCACCCTTTGCCATAGCTCTACCGGGAAGCCGTTTGGACCAGGCGTCTTACCGGTCTGGAGTCCAGAAATGGCGGCTAGGATCTCATCCTCCGTAATCTCCCGCTCCAGTCGTTGCCTCCTCGCCTCATTCAGGGTAGGGGTTTCAATTCAGTCCATAATCGTAGTGTCCATCGGGGTTGTGGATTCACTATATAGCTCCGCATAGTATTCCTCAAAGCCCTGGGTTATTTCCTGGTCCGTCACCCTTGCGTTCGATCCGTCCGCTCTTTGAGCATCTTGCCTGCCTTGTCACCAGTTTCGTAGATCCTTTCTCTCATTGCAGTGTGCGCTTGGCGCGCATTGTCCATCGCTATGCTTGGCAATCTTTTTTGTGCAAGTAGCAACATCCGGTTAGAGGAGGGCGTATTTTCTTCTACATGCCTCTCCTCTGCCTGTTTGACCTGGAGCTCCGCTTCAAGAATTTTACTCATGTGCAGCCTCCTTTTGGCCGCCGTCCATGATATAAGTTCGCCCCTTAGCACCGTTTTGTAGGCTTCCCATAGCATTTCAGGGTTTGTTGCAGACTGAGTGTTTAACTCAAAATATGAGTTAGCGGTCTCCTGTAGTTTGTCTACCAGCTCCGGGTCTCCCAGATAGTAACTGTTCAGGCACCAACATGGCGGTGGGACTCTCCGGGACGTTATAAGTAGCATTTCCAGTGGAGAGTGATCAGAGATGCCTCTAGGTAGCATGTTTATTTCCTGTGCCCTGTAAGGGTCAGTTGCGGGAGTGAAGAAGTAGTCCAGTCTGGAGAGCGAGGCATGGGCCCCCGAGTGAAAAGAGTATGCTTTAGCGTCTGGGTGCAGTTCCCTCCACACATCGCACAGGCTGAGTGCGTTGGCGAACGTAGCAAGCCTCGTGGGGACTTTGGGGTTCCTATATCGTATTTGGGATCTATCCAGGGTAACATTCATGACTTCATTGAAGTCACCGCCTAGTATCAGGCAGTCGGAGGTGTCATTGGCGATTAACGGGGTAATGTCAGTGAGCAGTGATTCTAGGAGGGTTGGTGGTGCATAGATGGCTATCAGTGCAATGGACTGTCCCCATAGGTCACCCGTCACATATATGTATCTGCCTCCTGTATCATGGGTCACTGTGTAGATGTGGAGGGGCAGGTTTTTGTGTATCAGGATCATAACCCCTCTTGAGCCCATCGTAAATCCTGAGTGAAATATCAGCTTATAATTTGTACGCTTAAATAGGGTACATTCTGTGCCTGCGAGATGTGTCTCGGACAGGAACACTATGTCAGCCCCCCGTCTGTTCAAAAATGGATGCACCAGGCGGCGCTTAATGGCATTGCCTAGGCCATTGATGTTCCACGAAATGAGCCTCAGTGTTCTGAAAGTGTCGACTTTATTACGATACTCTGCCATGTGAGTATGTGTCGGTGGCTGCCCTGCTTAACACCGGCAGCGTTATGCGCCTGTTGGAAATATGCCCGTGGTGTACTGGCGACCTTCCTGGCCGTGTTCCTCTATTAGTTTGACAGGTCCCTGATGAAGCTGTGCTTAACACACCCAAAACCCCCCACCCCATACTCCTCCCAAATAGAATCATCGGTCGCCCAAACAAAGATTCTATGGTGTCAAACCTAACATGCACCAAACTTAATATCAAAGACAAGTGGCCTTCCTCTAGGAGGAGCCCGGGGGGAAGGTAGCACTCCTCTAAAAGTGATCCCCGAGAGAATCCATGCATAAACTACGCCTGGAATTTATTGCACTCTCAGGGGGTGGGGGGAGGAGGAGGCTCTCTTTCTATCGTAGGGCTTAGGGCATACCGCGGCCGCTACAGGTGGATATATGCTGCCTATCATTTTGTGTGTGTGTGTACTGTGGGAAGATCTAAGGTCTGACTTGAATATCTCTGTATGGACACAGAATTGACAGCCGTGGTGGGGGGTGGAGGGGTTATCACCCCCTAGGTCTTCCGGTGGATCATGCGGTGGTGGTTGGCGGGGTTCTTCGATTCCTCCCCCTATTTTCACGAGGGATGGACCAGTCTCCCTCTATGTTTTGCTCGGCCCAGCGCCAAGCCTTCTTAGGGTCACTAAAATGGACTGTGTTGCCTTTATGGTAGATCTTGAGCTGTGCAGGGAAGAGCAGGCCATATTTCACGACCATCGAGTGTAGTTGTCTTTTCAGGGAGTCGAAGGATTGCCTTGCCCTTTGCACTTCCCTCGTGTAATCTGGAAAAAAGGCGATTTTGGAGCCATTTAACGTGACCGCTCCCTTGGTGCGCGCATGTTGCAGCAGGGCGTCGCGGTCTCTGTAATTTAGGAATCGTGCTATCACAGTTCGTGGAGGGGCGCCAAGCGGTGGCCTGCCCATGGGCACCCTATGTGCCCTTTCTATGGAAAAATATTTGGAAAATGCATCGGGCTCGTATAGGTCGGAAAGCCATTGTTCTAGAAAGAGTTCCATGTAGGGGCCCTCTGTCTTTTCGGGTATACCCAGGATGCGCACATTATTGCGCCTGGACCTGCCCTCTCCCTCTTCAATTCTGTCCTCTAGCACCTTCAGTTTGGACATTGTGTTATGAAGCTGCTGTTGCACAGTGTTCATTCTGTCCTCTGTAGTGGAAATGCGCTGCTCAGCTTCCCTGGTGCGTGCCGTCAGTTTTTGGAGGTCGTGCCTGAAGAGGGAGACATCCATGCTAATTCCATCCATTTTCTGCTCCATGGACGTGCGGGAGTCGGTAATGGCGGCCATGATGTCTTTGAGCGATATTCCTTGGTCCGTCACCATGTCGTCTGAGAATTGCAGGTGGTGTTCGGTGGGCTGGGGAGGAGGAATGGTGTACTGATCCATTTTGCTTTGGGCGTGAAGCTTCCTCGGCCTGTCCTTCCCCATAGCGCCCAGTCTGCTGTGTACGCTGTATGGGTGCCCGCCTAGCCAGCTTTTGCCAGGTGTGCCTCTTGTCTCTTTTACCTTGTTGGCAACCCTTTGTAGCGGCTGTGCTCCGGGGATATGTCCTCCCTCCAGGGCAGATGGAACTGTCCGTCACCCAGCGGCAGCACGCCTCCCGGGGCAAGGCGTGTCCCTCGCTCTCGCACCGGCCCATGGGTCCACGCGTATCATACTGGGGTCGCCTCTCTGGGCCACCCCACTCCCCTATTGTTGGAGGGGTGTGCAGTCCTCTCTCCCCTTGCAGGCCTTCTTGACTTCTCGGCCAGTGATGGTGCTCCAGCCAGGCCCCCGAGGGGCGGGGGCCGGCACGGAGGGCCTAGGCTCCACTCTTCGGCAGGCTCTCTGTGTTGTCTGTGTTGTCCTGCAAGAGCGTGTCCGCTGATCGGGGCATCCTCGGGCCCTCGCTGGGTCCGAACCTTTCTCCCGCTGTGATCGACCAGTCCATTGCTGTTTGGCCACCGTCTCCGTGGGGTCCCGCTGGGTGTGCACAGGACGTTCAGCTGCGTGCGCCCACGGCCATTTTGAAAAGTGGGTCAGCTGCTGTCGCTACAAAACTTCAGATGGTCGTCTCCGGGGAGTCCGACTGCGGTTCTCTTCGATCTTCGCTCCGGGTATGCCCAAGGGTGTTCTCAATCGTATCAGAGTATTTCCAGCTCTTATTACCCCTGTAAACAGGCTTCTTTATATCAGGATGTTAGGGCGGCCGCAGGAGTCGAGCCGATGCACGTCTACTGCATCCCGTGGTTAGCCACGCCCCTCTAGAGAATTTATTTTGATAGATTCCTTGTGTTTCTTCTTAGATTCCTAGTTATTAAAGGAATAGAAGTAATTGAAAGAGAAAAGGTGAGAACAACGAACCCTGAGAAGAGTGGTCGTAGTAACAGGGAGTGGTGTCCCCGCAGAGTCAAAGGTAAGCGTTACAGAACGCGAAGCCGTACAGAAAAGTACTCTGCCTGGTCATCATGGGATCTCCGGAGGTAAATCAGCTCACCCAACTATTGAGTGAATTAAGAGCCGAAGTCCTTGCAGCCTGGTCCGACACCAGTGCTCTTAGAAGAGAACTGGGAATGAATGGAGAACGGACTGAAGAACTAGCTCGCTAACTGTTACAGAATGAAGCGGGGCAGGTGCCCTTACCCCAAGGTAGTGTCCAGGCTACTTCCTCTACATCGCCCCCAGTTCCTGTTCAGGTGGTCATTCCAGGAAACATTCCCTTGGCTCCTGCGGAGCGCTTTATGGGGGACCCAAAAAGGTTTGCAGTGTTCTTAAATCAGGGTAGATTACATTTTTTGTGCAGACCGGGAGTATTTCCCAATGACCAATCTAAGGTTGCTTTCATGTTATCTTATTTGGGAGGATGCGCAGCGGATTGGTCCATTCCCCTGGTAAATATGGATGATCCAGTGTTACAAAACTTCGCAGAATTTCAACGAGAATTAGAGAAATTATTTGCTCGTCACACGCAAGGACAAGCTTTGGATAATGAGTTACTGTCTCTAAAGCAGGGCAATCAGGAGCTACTTGCATATGTTGCTACTTTTAATAGGTTAGTGGCAGAAACTAATTGGCCTACGGAGAAGAGAACAACACTGTTTTATCATGGTCTACGCAGTGAATTAAAAGATGTTATTAACCCGCCTGAAGGTATTGCGGAATTCATAGACTTAACTATCCAGTTGGATCATCGTCTTCAGGATAGAAGAACTGATCGAGCTTGTCAAGACAATCGGCCTTTCGTAGTCCGCTCCAGAGAACCAGTGGTGAAGTCAGGATTGGATGCTCATCCAGAACCTATGCAGTTGGGTGGAATCCGAGGCCCAATATCCCAAGCTGAGCGAGAAAAGAGACGGCAATTTCAGCTGTGCTTGTATTGTGGCAAGGCTGGTCACTTTTTAAAAGATTGCCCAGTGAAACCTGCTTGGAAACCCTTAGGAGGAGTTAATCAGGATAAAAAAGAACAGATGACGGAAAACTCCAGTGCCCGACAAGTCTAGAGGTCCACTTGTTGAGCATGGAAAAGGTTGCAGCGACCTCACACTTTGTGTTTCCCATTGTCCTTTTTAATCCAGAAACTCCCACCGAAAGGCATGCATTAATTGCATACATTGACTGTGGGGCAATTACATGGATTAGCATCTGGCAAGTAAATTGGGATTCTCTTTGCGAAATAAGTTCGAAGCCAAGAATGTTTCCGGGGTCGACGGCACTCCATTGGTGTCAGGTCCAGTTACACAGTGCACCAACCCGCTCACTATGCTTTGAGAGGAAGGACACAAGGAGAGGATCTCTTTTGTCCTTATTCGAGCCCCACAATTCCGGATCATCTTTGGAATACCCTGGCTGGAGAAGCATAACCCAGTGATTGATTGGTGTTCCCGGACCCTGACCTTTCCCTCCAAGTGTCAGAATGTGTGTTTTTCGGCAGAAGGTTGATATATTTCAAGAAGAAAAACAAGCAGAGGTATTACCCCGACACAGACCGTATGACTGTCAAATGGACCTAATTCCAGGAGCTCAGCTTCCGTGCAGTAGAATCTATGCCCTCACTGAAAAAGAAAATGTGCACCTGCAGTCTTACCTGGATCAGTACTTAGCCAATGGGTTTATTAGGCCATCTAAGTCTCCGGCGGCATCACCTCTCTTTTTTCTGTGCCCAAAAAAGAAGGTGAGTTAAGGACATGTATAGATTACAGAGCCCTGAATCAAATTACTGTAAAAGAACCGGTATCCTCTCCCCCTTATTTCAACTTTGCTAGATCAGGTGAAACTAGCATGAGTATTCACCAAGCTTGACCTAAGAGGTGCCTATCATCTTATCCGCATTAAGGAGGGTGAGGATTGGAAAACCACTTTTCTAACGCGGTTTGGGCTCTTCGAATAGAAAGTAATGCCCTTTGGTCTTTGCAATGCTCCAGCGGCTTTTCAGTATGAATGACATCTTTAGAGAATTGTTGGACATCTGCGTGGTTGTTTTTCACTGAAAACCATTCGGATCATGTGAAGCATGTAACATCAGTGCTGCAAACGCTGAAGGATAATTCTTTGTATGTTAAGTTAGAGAAATGTCATTTTCATGTCCCAGAAGTGGAGTTTTTGGGTTTTATTCTGTCTGCACGAGGAATCAAGATGGCCAACAGGAAAGTTGATGCAATTCTCTCTTGGCCTGCCCCTATTTCACTCAAAGGAGTTCAGAGTTTTCTCAGATTTGCCTATTTTTATAGGCGATTTGTTTCTGATTTTTCTCGCTTGGTTCATCCCATCACCTCATTACTGAGAAAAAATAGAAAATTTGAGTGGACAAAAGAAGCAGATGAAGCCTTTAGAAAACTAAAGGAGCGATTTACTGTCGCACCAGTTCTCCCACATCCCAGACCTGACCTTCCATTTGTGGTTGAGATGGATGCTTCAAATGTAGCCATGGAAGCTGTTTTGTCTCAGCGCGATCCTGACACCCAAGAACTGCACCCAGTGGCCTTTTGGTCTAAAAAAATCTCTGCTGCCGAATTGAAATATACCATCACAGATAAAGAGCTTTTGGCAATAAAATGCGCACTGAAAGAATGGAGGCATCATCTGCTTGGAGCAAGACACACTGTAATGATTTTCACTGACCATCGTAACTTGCAATATTTACGCTTTGCAAAAAGCTCAATCCCCTAGGCAGTTACAATGGACCCTCGTTTTTGCCAAATATGACTTCATCATTACATTCAGACCTGGAGTTCGAAATAGAAAGGCGGATGCCTTGTCTCGTATAGGAAAAGGCAAAGAAGCTTATGTGCCAGTGAATCCAGTGGAGATAATTTCTGGGGAGAATGTACTGGGAGTCATGCACACCGCCGACTCGACATTTGAAGAACTACAAAATGAGATTAGAACCAGCATAGCTAAGGACGAGTTGATGAGGTGGGAGTTGAAAGGAGAACATTTTACTGTATTGGATGGTTTACCTTTTTATCAGGAACGTCTGTACTTGCCCACACCAAAACTGCAAGAGCAAGTGATTGCAAGTTACCATGGAGCACTGTTGGAAGGTCATCCTGGAATCACCAAGACATTGGAAAAGGTAAAGAGATCGTACTGGTGGCCTACTTGGAGAAAAGATGTCATTCAATATTTGAAAACATGTGGTAATTGTGCTCAAGATAAAACTCAAAAAAGAAAACCTGCTGGCCTTCTTCAACCGTTATTTGTGCCCCCTGCCCCCTGGCACACGATTTTGATGGACTTCATAACTGATTTACCAAATTGTGAAGGGTGGGATACCATTTTAGTGGTAGTGGACTTATTCTCAAAAATGCCGCATTTATAGCATAGAAGGGATTACCATCGGCTTCAGTATTGGCAAAGACATTTTTGGAAAATATAGTGAAATTGCATGACTTCCCTTCAATAGTAGTTTCAGATCGGGGAAGCCATTTTGTCTCAAAATTTTGAAAGAAATGTTGCGAGTAAGTAAAAATTGATGTACGCCTGTCCATGAGTCATCATCCCCAAACTGATGGCCAAACGGAGCGAACCAATCAAACACTGGAACAGTACCACAGATGCATGCTACATCAACTTCAAGAGAGCGGGCTGAATGTTCGATGGATTGCAGAATATGCATATAATAACTCAGTGCATGCCTCCACTGGTTTTAGTCCGTTTTACACCCTACACGGCAGGCATCCACGTACTTCGGCCTATGATCCACCGGAGCCTTTGGAGATGCCTGCAGTAAAATCTCTGCATGAAAAGATCACCACTGCCAGAGCTCAAGCAAAAGAACATTTGTCTTTGGCAAAAGAGTCCCAGAAGAAATTTGCTGACAGCAAAAGATGTGAAGCTCCTGAGTATAAGGTGGGGGATTTGGTGTGGTTATCCACTCGGAATTTGGCCTTGAAAGGTTCACGGAAATTCCTTCCATGATTTCTGGGGCCCTTTGCCATTGAGAAAATAATCAATCCAGTAGCTATGATACTGACTTTTCCAAGAACCATGAAAATCCACTCCTTGTTTCATGTTTCCGTTTTACACATTCCCTCTCTTCTTTGCGCCTTCAGTATTTCCTGGTACGCGTTTCTGTCAGAACTTCAATAGAGAAGAAACAGTGTGTCAGCTTTTCCTATTTCAGCGGACACCGTAAGTAAAATTTCAGCATACTCAGGTGTTGCGTTTAGTGCGCTGTGGCATGTTTTGTGCTGAATAAATTGTCCTCACAAAAGTCGAGTGTCGGAGCGCTTGTATGTGAATGCGCATGAGGAGTTTTGTCACACACTCGTAATGCTCGCTACTCACTAGGCGCGCATTTCGTTTCATAAACATTTTGATTGCTTGGAGGTTTGGAGTCGCTTATGAAGTTTTGTGACACATTAGAGATGCCTGCTTCATTTTAGGCACGCATGTTTTTTCACAGACATTTAGTTGCTTGGAGTTTTGGAGTTGCTTAATTTAGAGTGCAATACAGACGTTTTATTGGCATAAGTATGTCTCTGGCTCCTATCTAGGTTCTTATATTTTCCGTGGCAGTTGGTTAAAGGTTCCAATAAGAACAGTACACGCATTGCATTAACCCGGGGTTTGAGGGAACTTAGAATTTCCATTCCTGGCTGTTTTTTCATTATAAACTCTGAGTCATATTAGGAATTCCCTGGTGTGTAGAATTAGCATAACCTTTAGTCTCTCCACAGAGTGAGAGTTAAGTAGCCTTAGTATCTCACCTCAGTTATCTTAAAATTACAGTTCCTGGGTTTAGTTGTTGGGATCTTTTTCTAGTGAGAATGAGTGGTGGAAATTCTCGCATTTATCTATAGGTGGGTTCCTTCACTATTCTCTAGTACATTCCGTTTAGGAAGTTTATTCCTCAGTCAATCCCCTATGAGCCTCCCATCTACAGGACAAGCTACCCTGCGCATAAGCAGGATGGAGAGCCCACCATATAATAATTGAAGGTAATTGAGTGAAAGGTTTTAGAAAGAGGTAAAGAGGAATTTGTGCGTCATTCCCAGGCAAACCATAGAGAATATATTTTGATAGATTCCTTGCGTTTCTTCTTAGATTCCTAGTTATTAAAGGAATAGAAGTAATTGAAAGAGAAAGGTGAGGACAACGCACCCTGAGAAGAGTAGTCGTAGTGACAGGGAGAGTCAAACGTAAGCATTACAAAAAGTACATAAACAGCACATTCTTTGGAGAGCAAACAATATTGCTGTTGCTTAAAATATTGTAGCTGCATGGGTCCACTTAAGAATTACCTTCCTCCTGCACGTATTCAAGCTGCGTTTCTCCTTGTTGTAAGCATTCTTCTATTTAATAAATTAGTCATATCCCTGCATCCTAGTCCTATGGCTAATGGCATACCATGAAGTGTCCGTACCGTATGTGACGAGAACAGCGATGCAAGCATAAGGGGCCAGTGGGCAGGGTACCACCCTGCCAAAAATGCAGTAGGGTGATTTCATGTACAGCATTCTCCACATAGGCTGCGGCCCAAAACAGGGACACTCCTGAACGCACCAGAGCTTTACAACACCCTTGTAGACCATATGGTGCGCTAAGGACCCTTATCTGCCAAAGTACATTGTACTGTGCATGTACTGCTATGCGGTACTCTACAGAAGGAAGTATACTCCGTCTGGGAGAATGTGAATGAGTGGTGTCTATTGAAGGGAGGGCCACCCAACCTTTTCTTCTCTCTGCATGTCCCCTATGGTACCCCTGTAGGTGCTGGCCCTTCCATACCAGCCCTTGCCTTTTGTTCCTTCTGTGGCGTGTGTTACAAGACCAAAAGAAATAGAAATGCACTGGCAAAGGAAAAAAGGTAAGTAAACAAAGCTCCTTTCAGAGTACAACAATGAAATTGGTAATGGAGGGAGGCAGGGCCCCGCGCATCGTATATCCTCCACAGATTGTGTGCTAAATAAAAGGAGCCGGGCTACTGTGGAAAACAGAATCTGATACACATGCCTCGCTGTTAAAAGAGATTGTTGTGCGTCCAAAAAGGGCAGCAATGCAATTCATGCAGGGCGTGCAAAATCGGAAATGCAGTAATGTTAAGAGGAACGCTATTTGTGGGGAAAAATCTTTGTACTGTGAAACGCAGATTCCCATTTGTAAAGTATGACATTGCCACAAGTTGTAAAGAGGCACAAATGGACTTCTTGACAATGTACCGTGCTTTCTCCATTTCTGGACCAAATGAAAACTAATGCAGTGACATGGGTGTCTGCGTAGTGGCATAGAAATGTATGCAGGAGATCGCAAACAGACGCATTACCTGGCCAAGTGCCTCCTTCAGTGCAAACGGCACTGAAAATTGTGTTACATGTTCTGCAATTTTCCCTCCACAATGAAGAACAATAATATTGCTGTGCTCGCGCATCACCAGAGTGTCACACAGACAAACCAAAATCAATCACTTCATTGTAGGTACTCCATACAAATACAAATCTACATAATACAATCCACAATGACCTGCCACTACACACTGTCTTCCATTCACTGTTAATCAATATATTTAGAACTCCCCCACAAAGCATACGTTGTGGCTTGTGCAACACAAAGCCATAAGTGTACCCTTTGCATACCACAGTCTGTGCATACCATCCACACCCAGAAACCTTATTTATCAATCCTGTGTCCTCCACAGGCCCACAGCTATGGCCGCCATCTGCTAACAACTCTGCAACTGCTGCTATGTCCATGGACTTTTTGAGCTGTGCGCAAGCAGGAGTGGGGGAATATATTTTTGTGGTTATTTTTTTTTAAAGATGTTTGCTTAGAAACACCATTGTTTGCGCTTTTTATAAGTATTTTTCTGTTTTGTACTTGAGCTCACATGCTTACAGTAAAGTCTTCAAGTCTTCAGTGCAGCCTCTATATTGGAAAACAAAATATGATTGCCACTGGTCGACAAATGAATTCCATTAGCATTGAAAAGGTGTGAATATTGAGACCCAATGTTGTTGTTATCACAGGAGAACATCCCAGCAGCACCCAAGAAGTCACGCATGCTTTGGTTAATAAGAACCCTTCCGACCTCTGGCTGGTGACAGCAATCATTGGAATAGTCCCATACTATTTGTGGTGGGATACATGAGAAAAGCACCTTAGCAGTGGGAAAAATTGGCTTCATTACTTTCATCAACTTCTTGATTTGATGGTACACATGGGAACAAGGCATGGAACCCAAATGGAACACACCATAATGCACGACCACTGCATACACAGTTGCGAAAGTGCCCACTCATCAACATTCTCCAATGAGACCACCGAAATTGCGCACATCGCCACAGCACCACAAAGCGTCCACTGCTTCCAAATCGAAATCACAATGAAAGCCTTTTTCGACAGCGACCAAATCTTCCACAAACTCATCACCGACTACCAACATAATGCGTCTGTCCATCTTTGCCCGCCACCCTCACTGCACAGAGTAATGGAACAAAATGTTGCCACCCTTTCCTGTGATGCACCCCCCGAGTACCTCATTGGACAAATCCCACACTCCCATTCCCATTGGACAAGCTTGATCAGAAGAGCACAATGTGATAAGTGCGCTTTCTCAAAAACCGCTATGGCTGCGCCCCAGCAATGCAGGAGTAGTCCTTCTTCCCTTTCCACTACTGTAGCTCCACCGCTACCTCATTGGCTACTATTCAATAGGTACACACGCATCCACAATCACATTCAAGCTGCCATCATGCAACTGTGTCACTCCTGTACAACACTTCACTTCCCCCGTTACACATTCACACTGCAAGTGTTGTGCCTTTCCAAAGCACGTCCCCTACAAAGTTCAGTAAAAGTATGCACGATTTCTCCATCTGCATACATCCACATGCCCACCCACAATGTGGCACGTGTAATCCTGACATAACCACTGAATCCGCTGCCTTTTCTTGATATTGAGGGGTGTGGTTGGGGGAAGCTATTACGAGCAGTGTAAAGGATTGGATCTTCCAGTTTGGGTGTGAACATTTTCTTTTTTGTTGTTTTTTTTGTTACATGCTTTGGAGTAACTTTTTTTTCTCTTTATAACTGTTTCTGTTTGCCTCTCCTCACATTTTTACCAAATTCTGCTTACAGTGTAAAAGAAAAAAAGGCATTTCCAATGGCACTCAGATAAATATAATTTCTACAAAACCACTGAATATTGCGTGACCTCATGATCTCATAGTGGGTGGCGAACATCACAGCAGTCTGCATAAATGTGCACATTCTTCTGTTTACAACACACTTACGACCTGTGGCTGTGGACAAATTACACTGACATGGTTCTATACTCCTCGTGATGTTATGCATGGGTAGGCGACCTTGGTAGTAGGAAAAATCTGCATCACTGCGTCCAGCAACCTCTTCAGGTAACGGATTAAACGTCCACACGACATGTAACCCAAATTTAGACTTCCATCGTGCACCACGAAAAAATCAATATTCGTGATAGAGGCCACATATCCGCAAAGGCGAACCATTCTTCCAAAACTGCATGCATACTGACAGCCCAGAGAGCGTCCATTCCTTCTGACTCGAAATTACCAGCGACGCTGCTTTGCACACAACACATGTGTAAATGGCGCACAAATGTATCACCGATGATAAGCACTGTGCGTCTCTCCATCTCTACCAACCTCACAACACAGTAGTGACCAACAAAGATACCGTCCCTTCCTATCAACCTCATCCTAAACACCTGATTGCCTAATTCCCACAGTTCCCTTTCCATGCCCACCATGCTCATAATGGCAGCATGTGGCACATGCACTTTCCCAGCCAGCTACTGCAAGGGCCAAGCCCCAGTAAATGAGACACAATACTTTTTCCCTTTCCACTGGCATTTTTCCAGCACTCCTTCATTGAGTTCAGTAAAAGTTTCACACATGCATCCACCAACCATACACAAAAGCTCTGCATTGCACAATAGCATTTCTGTACACCATTACATATTTACCCTTCAACACTCTCAATACATGTTGCGTTTGCTTCCAAAGCACCTCCACCAGTACCTTCCGCTAAACTATCCACGATTTCAGCATCCACAAAGATCGTGAGTGGCACCCAGCACACCTTTGGCCATGCACCCATCAGTGTAGGCCTTGCCCACACCCAGCACAGCACAGCACTATGGAACCATGCATGTGACCATTTGTGCAGCTAACATTATCTGCAAATGTATCAGATGTAGGAGCACTTCCACCCAAATCCCCCACGGCATAACATAGTCATCCAACAAAACATATGACTGTTAGCAGAATCCACAAACATACCACAGCTTCCGCCACCCCTACCTCCTGCCATTCACAAACTATTGTGTCACTGCCAACGTACCCACACCATCTTCACAACATAGGGCGTACTACAACAAATCTGCAAATATCACAGTAATCAAGCACATATAAGCTGCACTTCAACCATACCCTCTTCCATACTCACATTATTCAAACACTTCACCCTGTGGCCACACTGCACAACTTCTTACTGCACCATCTCCAGCCATACACCAAATAGGTTGCCAGACATTTGGTCGAAAAAAATTGGTCGACCAGACAAATGGTCGAACCAATTTGGTCGAAAACCAAATGGTCGAATTCTTTTTTTTTTTATTTTAACCCTTTTTTTTTTTTTGGGGGGGGTCCCCCCCTAAACCCCCTTTTTTCTCTAAACACCCCTTTTTTGACTAAACGAAAACCCGAAAAATAAATATATAAATAAAAAAAAAATTCGACCATTTGGTTTTCGACCAAATTGCGTCGACCAAATTGCAGTCGACCAGTTTTTTTTCGACGAGTTGACTGGAAACCCACCAAATACTGTAGCATATTCCAACGATAACCTCAACCATGGAGGAATGAACAATACACACTGTTTTACTCACTTCTGCTGCTGTTGCATGTGCACAATGTGCTCCACAACCATTCTCTAAAGATCACCACCCTCTAACTGATGCAGAGTCAAAAAGACATTACTGCTGTGGGTGTGCTCAAGCCCTAGGCTCTTGAGTGCATGGCTTATAGTCCAGGGCATTCGGCTGTGCACCAAATAGTCTAGGTCTTCAACACACCCACCGCAGTGTAATGCCACCATGCATGTCAGCATGTCACCAACTACCACAATCCACATTCACATCAATGCCACCAGCACTCCTACCCAACCTGCGCACCACAATGGAGCCATGCAGCGGAAAATTCAACAGTTACCATAATCTACAAACAAAGCACTGTCTCAGGCAACCCTCTGCACTTTCCTTCACCTACTATAGTCTTACAGACTTCTTTCACAAACTATTGTGTGTCTTCCAACCTAACCATATCATGTTCACAACATTGGCCCTTCTCCAACCACTGTGCACACACCAGACTATGCAAGCACCACCCTCTACGCAATGCAGAGTCAAACATGCATTGCTGCAGTGGGTGTACTGAAGCCCTAGACCCTTGAGTGCATTGCCTACGGCCCACGGCCTTCAGCCATGCACCCAATAGTCTAGTCATTCAACACACCCACCGCAACGTAATGCATGCATGCATGCCACCATGTGCCCTACTACCACAATTCACCCAGATAGCACAGCCACCCGTGCTCCCATCCAACCTATGTCATGTGCGATTCACTCGCCTTCTCCAAATCTCCTGCCACCACTGCCATACTTACCCACATTCCGTGACCAAAAAGATGTGGGCGTTTTTATGTTTTAAAAAGAAATTCGCATAACAATAACATCACAGGAAAATACAAAACATACACTGTTGGCACCATTGAAGCATTCTAAAATGTACAACCCATCAAACAGCGCAACATGAAATGATGTTCAAATGTTACACGTTTACATTTCTGCATGGTACGTTAACACCAAATTAAATTACCTAACTTCGCAGAAGGTAATCACACAGAGCTGGTAGGCAACCTTTGCCACTGCTCTGTAGCAACAGCCTGGCCAATACATATGTATTGCTGCAGTGCAACTTCAGGAATAAATGACAGAGACTGATACCCCCCTCAGTCTGATGGGCAGATGCTGTGTGATGGTGGTATGCTGTGCCACTTGCCTTCACTGGTGGTTAACCTAAAGGGGTCACGTAGCTGTCAGGTCAGTGGATTGATCTTAGCCCAATCAATGTAATCACCTACCAGGCCACTGAACAGACAGACTACTTAATGTGGTCAATGCTTTGTCCTGATACGTGCCTTAGAGTCACATAAGTCACCTACCACTGAAAAAAACAGTACTATCTGTCACCCAAATCGATAGGTGGTAGCACTGCTTAAAAAGCAGTAGCCTACTGCCTAAATCTGTAGGTTTTGCAACTAACCACAAAAAGAGGTCGCCACAAACAGGTCGCCACACAAGCTATCGGCCCTTTAGGACAGCTGCCTCCATTCAACACACAAGGCAGTCGCCTATCGAGGTACACGCCAATTTACCCTATACGCACAAATAATGCAGACACACCTCCGTCTTCTTCCACCTCATTAGATATGTCACACAAACCACTTCTCACTCCCCCACCCTTTCCATCCCTTGTGACCGCCAACACATAGTGTACAGTAAATTTTTCAGTCCCTTTCAGTGCCACACTGTCCTCCGATACACCATGGTGGCCGTTCCCGAAAACTTTGATGCACAGCATGCTTCACTCCAGCCAACCACCGGCCGCGTCCAATGTTCGCAAACAGCACGGCGTACCGCAGGCCAATGATACTTCGGACCGGGGAGTGAACAGGAAAATGGGTCTGCGGAGCGGACCCAGATATCACTAATTTTTAGGGATGTACATTTCAGTCCTTTGCAACAAAACTACTGGTAGGATTTCCACCAAACTCCAAACGCATGATTTCTGAACCAAGCCACCACTCCTGCTGGTGCAAATCCATCCAGCCGTTCGGCCTGTAGCAATGCGCAAAGTTTTTCCCCATTCAGTCTATGGGAAAAAAATGTGACCCCCTATAACATTGCCCCTCCTGCATGAAACCTCACCCAATTTGGGGTAAAGATTCAGAGCCGGCCATATACTTTTTTTACAAAGTTTGGTGAGGATTCCTCCATGGGGACCAAAGTTATAAGCCACTGAACAAGCAGTCTTCCTATGAGTTTAGCAACCTAACCATAACTACAGGCCGCTACCGCGGGCTGTGTAATAAATATAAATATATATAATATATATATATGTATATATATATATTCAATGAATTTTTTTTTGTTGCAGAGACATTAAGCTGAGATCTTAACGCAACAAACCCCCTGAAATTCAGCTAAAGTCCCCTTAACTTCGCGCCCCCGTTACACAGCATATGACCACAATGATGACATCAGAGATCACATCACTGATGACATCACTAATTACATGTTGTATGAGCACACTGATGACAATACAAATAACATCATTGATGCCATCACCGGTGACAAGACTAATTACATTGACTATAACTGATTACATCAATAATAGAATTAGACATACCATCATTTATAAGATAGCCCAGGAAACTTTTTAATACCGTAATAACAATTTTGGCCATGGACTTGGCCGTGACAAAGGCAGGGGTCATTGGCCGGTACAAAAGGACATAGCTAGCTGTTTTAAAATATACAGTGGGCAACATTGAAAGCTGTAGTCAGTGACTATGGCCAAAGGCCATAGCTAGTGACCATTAATATGTTAAAATATACAGTCAGCACAGCCAAAGGCCATGGCCACTGGCTAGTATTGTGTTGAAGAACCTGTCTAGCTGCTGGTTAGTGATATAATATACAGTGTGCACGGTCGAAGGCTATAGCTAGTGGCAGGTTAGTGCTGCATAATGGTGGCCCATTTATATCTTAGACTATATGGTGCACACAGCCAAAGATTGTGACCAGTAGTGTGCTAAAGGCCATGCTAGTGCCTAATCAGCGTACATGATATACAGTGGACATGGTTGAAAGCTGGATCCACTGGAAAAGGCCAATATCTATGGCTGGTAGCCTGTTAGTGTTTTAAAATATTCAGTGCACATGGTTGAAGGTTGTGACCACTGTCCATAGATGAAGGCCATGACTAGTACCCATTAATGTGTTAAAATATATTTGGCCATGCACACTGACCATGACTGAAGGCCATGCTTAATGCCAGTTACGGTTGTAATGTAATTAGTGATGCCATCAGTGATGTGATCTGTGATGTCATCATTGTTGTTATAGGCTGCGCCACAGGGGGTGCAAAGTTAAGGTGACTTTAACTGCATTTCATGGAGTTTGTTGTGTTACGTTCTCACCATAACATCCCTGCAACAACAACAAAATTCCTTGAATTTCAAAGGTTTTGTTACAATGTATTGGTGCAATTAATGTCCCTGCAACTAAAGTATGTTCCTTGAATTTCAAGGGTTTTGTTACAATGTATTGCTCACCTTAACGTCTCTGCAAATAAGTTTTTTTCTTGAATTTCAAGGGGCCGATTCATGGAAAAAACGTGCGCCGAAAATCTTCGCGCAAGCAGGCGCAAGTGGAAAAAAACACGCGCACGCGTGCGATTCATGGAAGCCCTGCGCGTGTACACCCCGGGATGTGCGCCAAACCCGTGCATGGCGCACAAGTCACTGCAACATCCTGAAAGGCGTGCGCGACGCGCACAGTGAAAGCGCACAACCTCGGCGGATACACCAGAAAGTGGGCGGGACACGGGGCGTAACGCGCGGAATGGGGAACAATGGGCGAAAATAAGGGCGTAACTGGGGATGTACTGCAGGGAAGCAGACGGAACGCCCACACGCACTTGAACCACACGTATTCATGGAATCGAATAGGCCAAAGCCACGCACAGCCAAAGACACGCACAAGCCGAAACACGTCCGCCACACGAAGGCAGGGGGTAGCGTCCCTGCGCATTACAAAAGTGGCAACATACAGCAATTGGGCCTGTGCGAGCGGGCTACGTGTATTTCAGGGGTTCGCGTGAACTTTTTCACGCGATCGGGCCTGGGGGAGTGGGCTACGTGTATTTCAGGGGTTCGCGTGAAGTTTCTCAGGTGATCGGGCCTGGGGGAGCGGGCTACGTGTATTTCAGGGGTTCGCATGAAGTTTCTCACGCGATCGGGCCTGGGGGAGCGGGCTACGTGTATTTCAGGGGTTCGCATGAAGTTTTTCACGCGATCGGGCCTGGGGGAGCGGGCTACGTGTATTTCAGGGGTTCGCATGAAGTTTCTCACGCGATCGGGCCTGGGGGAGCGGGCTACGTGTATTTCAGGGGTTCGTGTGAAGTTTCTCACGCGATCGGGCCTGGGGGAGCGGGCTACGTGTATTTCAAGGGTTCGCGTGAAGTTTTTCACGCGATCGGGAGATCGGGCGATCGGGCCTGGGGGGGGAGCGGGGTACCACTCACCTAGTGCCTTGCGTGTAGAAGAACGCGTAGCCAACACCCGCTGTGAAGTAATAGCGTGTGAACCCCAACGGATGGAAAACACACGCACCGCACGAAAAGCACGTACAGAGCAGTTCAAAGGCATGCGGGATCTCCAAGCCCTGCCAGGGCAACGCACATGCGCGAAAAGTTACAGACGCGCTTACGCTGTAAGGGCCTTTGGTCCAATGAAATTGCGTACGCATGCTGACGCGCTTACGCGCTAAGGGCCTTTCCTCGAATATCACGCTAACGTGCAGGATTTTCACGTGCCAAATCACTCCGTATCAAGCTGGCCACGCGAAAACACACGGAAGACCACGCTCCTGCCCAGAAGGCCGAATTACTGCCCCCCAGTGCCCCGAGCAGCCTCCCACATGCCATCTGCTGCTGCCTACCTGCCTGCCTGCCTGCTGCCACCGTGCCCTGCCATTTGGTGCCTGCACATCAGCCATCTGCAGGGGTCCAGTTGCTGTGTCCACCCCTGCTGGAACAGAAGACTCCCGACTCGGATAACATCGCTCCACAGCCCAGCCCCAGGACCCAGTTGCCCACCCACTCCTGCCCCTGGGGTTGCCATGTCGGGCACATCAACATCTGGCACCAGTGGCAACCCCCGGCCAGAGGGGCAGAGGGGCACCAGCTTCACTGCCACCGAAGTTGGTGACCTGGTGAAGCAAGTCCTGGGGCAGTATGATGCCCTCTTCGGATCGTCCCGCGCCAACAAGGAAGGACGGGAGAGGATCTGGGCCGACTGTGTGGTTGCCATCAACGCGGAGGGGCTGGCAACCCGCACCATCAGAAGGTCAAGAAGCTCTGGGAGGACTTCAGGTCCAGGACCCTCATAAAGGCCCGGCGCCTCGTGGAGGGGGGCTGGGGCCGCATGAGTTCCATCCAGATGAGGGTCCTGGAACGCGTACCCCCTGTGTGCAGGGACATCATGGTAATGCATGTGCGACCAGTAATGTGTGAACCGCACGGTTGTTGCATGTGTTTAAATGCGACATGGGGAGCCCTATGCAGATTGTACACATGAGAGCATGGCAGTCTCTGTTCCTGGACATGGGTGGGGGTGAGGGATGGGTGCTGATGCCAGGTACATATATGGTATGCATGTCTGTGTGCCTGACCTGCGTGTCTGTGACTTGTGAATGCCATGGATGCATGACACATGTCTGTGACAATGTACAGATTCACTGATGCAGCCTAGTCATCCTTGTATCCACTGTGATTGGGGTGTACGGGGCCAGATGGATGTGACTGAGGTGAAGTGTGTGCATGTGATAGGCATGACCCATGATGCATGTTAGTTCCATTACATTGTATGTTTCGAGAGTCCATTGGACATGTATGGAAATGTCCATGGCATGCACCATGACTGTCACTGTGAGTGTTTTGCCTGGAATGACACATGTGTTGTGGAGGGACATGATGGAAGTGTACTTTGACAGTGGCACTCATCTGCTATTGCTTCCTGTCTAGGGGACCATTGTACAGTACCCTGATGCTTGTGTTCTATGTCTCCCTCTACGCAGCGGCTAGTGAAGAAGAGGGCGGAGACGGCGCTGTGGAGCAAGGCGGAGGGGATGCCCCCACGGCTGCAACGGAAGGGGTGGGTGAGCCCCCACAGGGGCCTGCTGCGGCGGAAGACGGTGAGGAGCCATCCAGGTTGGTGGTTTCCACAGAGGAGGAGGAGGCCGCCACTGAGGCGCACATGGGGCCTGGTGGGGGCATCCCTGCTGGTGCAAGTGGTGCAGTCCAGGGGCTGGGGCAGGAGGCAGCACAGGTCACCGTGGAGGGGCCTGTGCATGTCGCTGTCCCTGACCCTGTGGGTGCACCACCATGCACCAGCAAGGATGCCCCGTCCCAGGCCCGTCCGCAGGTAGAGGGGATGTCCATGTCATCTGACTCCCCTCCACCTGCGGACGAGGGGACCCCTTGGCCGTATGGAGAAGGTCCTGATTGGGGTCGCGATGCGCACGGCTGTGATTCGTGATGCCGTGCGTGCTTCCCAGGAGGCCCAATTGGGATCGTCCATGTTCGGGGGTTTCCTGCATGTGTCGGCCAATCTGGCGGCCCTCTCCTCCTCTGTGGAGACTATACGCCAGTCGTTCTCCTTGCCGTCTTCCGGCCCAGATGCCACCAGGGCCCCCTGTGGACCTGCCCTGACCAATGCAGCCAGCTCGGTGGGGATCCCATCCCTGCCACAGTCGGGAGTCGGAGGTCCAGCAGGGGTGGACACCACAGGAACTGTACCCCAGCAGATGGAGGATGTGCCGGCATCATCAGGCAGGGCACGTGCACGACGGCGTCGGTTGATTCCATCAGCCTGGATGCCGTCGAGCTGGCAGAGGCAGTTGCGTCAGAGGCAGCAGCAGAGTCAACGTGGGAGGCATCATGGCTCGTGGCCATCAACATCGGAGGGGCAGGCATCGGCCGGAGGGCAGGAGGACCCAGGACAGGAAGTGTCTTCCGTGTGGCTGCGGTTGGGCCAGCAGATAGGTGCGGAGCGGCGGCGGGCGGAAGAGGCGCAGCTCACAATGGTCAGGGTGGAGAACTCCATGCGGAGGGCCCTGAGGTGGGCCGAGTGCCTCGAGGCAATCCGCAGGGGGTTGGAGGAGCAGATGGCGTCGTCCCTGCGGACCCTCGGGGCCATGGAACAGGACCGCCTCCGGGACATAGACGAGGAGTTTGATGATGCTCTGGCCCAGAACACCACGGAGTGAGCCGCTGGACTTGCCCGCCGCCTTTGTATATAGTTCTTTAGTTTTAGGTTTCATTTGTTTCTTCTTATGATTTGGAGTCGACGGACACAGCTCCACTTTTTGTATATAGTTGCATTTTAGTTAGGGTTTTTTGTAGGTTTCCTTTGTTCAGTTGGGCTCATGGACCCTTGGATGTTTTGTACATAGTTCTTCATTGGATTGTTTTATTTTTTTATTTTTGATTTATTCTCCATGGAGCAATGGTCTTTGCATTTATTTTTATCTCTCAGATTGATTTTATTTTTAATGTGACTTTGAACAACATTTTTTTGGATTTGGATTTGTAGTTTTGATTTTTTTGGACGGACATGCAGCTTATCTTTTTTTCATTGCCATTGTAGTATGTTTCATTTCATTTGCATTCATTTTTTTTAATACAATTTTGTTTTCATACTTCACTGTGTGGTATCATCTCATTGGTTTCATGCATGTCATGTTGGGTGTTTTCCCATTCATTTGCAACCATTGTGTGTGACGGACATGGGCTCATTTGCTTTATGAACATTGGGGGTGTAACATGTAATTTCCATTTCCATGTGGGTGAATGGGTTACTTTGTAGGGCCTTTTGGCTGTGGAGGCTGACCATAACGCACATGATTGGGGATTGTGAGGACCTGGGTGCAGGGGGACATGTGTGGGGGCCTGGTGGAGGCTGCCCCTGCACTGCTGGGGGGTGGGGGTGGTGGGAGACATGAGTGGGGGCCTGGTGGAGGCTGCCCCTGGATGCTGGGGGGTGGGGGTGCTGGGAGACATGGGTGGGGGCCTGGTGGCAGGTGCCCCACAGTGCTGGGGGGTGGGGGTGGTGGGGAACATGAGTTGGACATGGGTGGGGGCCTGCTGGCAGGTGCCCCACAGTGCTGGGGGGTGGGGGTGGTGAGAGACATGGGTGGGGGCCTGGTGGAGGGTGCCCCTCAGTGCTGGGGGGGTGGGGGTGGTGGGAGACATGGGTGGGGGCCTGGTGGTGGGTGCCCCTGCACTGCTGGGGGGTGGGGGTGGTGGGAGACATGGGTGGGGGCCTGGTGGAGGCTGCCCCTGCTGACTGGGGGGTGGGGGTGGTGGGAGACATGGGTGGGGGCCTGGTGGCAGGTGCCCCACAGTGCCGGGGGGTGGGGTGGTGGGGAACATGAGTTGGACATGGGTGGGGGCCTGGTGGCAGGTGCCCCACAGTGCTGGGGGGTGGGGGTGGTGGGGAACATGAGTTGGACATGGGTGGGGGCCTGGTGGAGGGTACCCCTGCACTGCTGGGGGGTGGGGGTGGTGGGAGACATGGGTGGGGGCCTGCTGGCAGGTGCCCCACAGTGCTGGGGGGTGGGGTTGGTGGGGAACATGAGTTGGACATGGGTGGGGGCCTGCTGGCAGGTGCCCCACAGTGCTGGAGGGTGGGGGTGGTGGGAGACATGAGTGGGGGCCTGGTGGAGGCTGCCCCTGGATGCTGGGGGTTGGGGGTGCAGGGGGACATGAGTGGGGGCCTGATGGAGGCTGCCCCTGGATGCTGGGGGGTGGGGGTGGTGGGAGACATGGGTGGGGGTCTGGTGGAGGCTGCCCCTGGTGGCTGGGGGTGGGGGTGCTGGGAGACATGGGTGGGAGCCTGGTGGCAGGTGCCCCACAGTGCTGGGGGGTGGGGGTGGTGGGGAACATGAGTTGGACATGGGTGGGGGCCTGCTGGCAGGTGCCCCACAGTGCTGGGGGGTGGGGGTGGTGGGCGACATGGGTGGGGGCCTGGTGGAGGGTGCCCCTCAGTGCTGGGGGGTGGGGGTGGTGGGAGACATGGGTGGGGGCCTGGTGGTGGGTGCCTCTGCACTGCTGGGGGGTGGGGGTGGTGGGAGACAAGGGTGGGGGCCTGGTGGAGGCTGCCCCTGGTGACTGGGGGGGTGGGGTGGTGGGAGACATGGGTGGGGGCCTGGTGGCAGGTGCCCCACAGTTGAGGGGGGTGGGGGTGGTGGGAAACATGAGTTGGAGATGGGTGGGGGCCTGGTGGAGGGTGCCCCTGCACTGCTGGGGGGTGGGGGTGGTGGGAGACATGGGTGGGGGCCTGCTGGCAGGTGCCCCACAGTGCTGGGGGGCGGGGGGGGGGGGTGGGGAACATGAGTTGGACATGGGTGGGGGCCTGCTGGCAGGTGCCCCACAGTGCTGGGGGGTGGGGGTGGTGGGGACCATGAGTTGTACATGGGTGGGGGCCTGCTGGCAGGTGCCCCACAGTGCTGGGGGGTGGGGGTGGTGGGAGACATGGGTGGGGGCCTGGTGGAGGCTGCCCCTGGTGACTGGGGGGGTGGGGTTGGTGGGAGACATGGGTGGGAGCCTGGTGGAGGCTGCCCCTGCACTGCTGGGGGGTGTGGGTGGTGGGAGACATGGGTGGGCGCCTGGTGGTGGGTGCCCCTGCACTGCTGGGGGGTGGGGGTGGTGGGAGACATGGGTGGGGGCCTGGTGGCAGGTGCCCCACAGTGCTGGGGGGTGGGGGTGGTGGGGAACATGAGTTGGACATGGGTGGGGGCCTGGTGGAGGGTGCCCCTGCACTGCTGGGGGGTGGGGGTGGTGGGAGACATGGGTGGGGGCCTGCTGGCAGGTGCCCCACAGTGCTGGGGGGTGGGGGTGGTGGAAGACATGGGTGGGGGCCTGGTGGTGGCTGCCCCTGGTGGCTGGGGGGTGGGGGTGGTGGGAGACATGGGTGGGGGCTTGGTGTGAGGCTGCCCCTGCACTGCTGGGGGTTGGGGGTGCAGGGGGACATGAGTGGGGGCCTGATGGAGGCTGCCCCTGGATGCTGGGGGGTGGGGGTGGTGGGAGACATGGGTGGGGGCCTGGTGGAGGCTGCCCCTGGTGGCTGGGGGTGGGGGTGCTGGGAGACATGGGTGGGGGCCTGTTGGCAGGTGCCCCACAGTGCTGGGGGGTGGGGGTGGTGGGGAACATGAGTTGGACATGGGTGGGGGCCTGCTGGCAGGTGCCCCACAGTGCTGGGGGGTGGGGGTGGTGGGCGACATGGGTGGGGGCCTGGTGGAGGGTGCCCCTCAGTGCTGGGGGGGTGGGGGTGGTGGGAGACATGGGTGGGGGCCTGGTGGTGGGTGCCCCTGCACTGCTGGGGGGTGGGGGTGGTGGGAGACAAGGGTGGGGGCCTGGTGGAGGCTGCCCCTGGTGACTGGGGGGTGGGGTGGTGGGAGACATGGGTAGGGGCCTGGTGGCAGGTGCCCCACAGTGCTGGGGGGTGGGGGTGGTGGGGAACATGAGTTGGACATGGGTGGGGGCCTGGTGGAGGGTGCCCCTGCACTGCTGGGGGGTGGGGGTGGTGGGAGACATGGGTGGGGGCCTGCTGGCAGGTGCCCCACAGTGCTGGGGGGTGGGGGTGGTGGAAGACATGGGTGGGGGCCTGGTGGAGGCTGCCCCTGGTGGCTGGGGGGTGGGGTTGGTGGGAGACATGGGTGGGGGCCTGGTGGTGGGTGCCCCTGCACTGCTGGGGGTGGGGGTGGTGGGAGACATGGGTGGGGGCCTGCTGGCAGGTGCCCCACAGTGCTGGGGGGTGGGGTTGGTGGGGAACATGGTTGGACATGGGTGGGGGCCTGGTGGAGGGTGCCCCTCTACTGCTGGAGGGTGGGGTGGTGGGAGACATGGGTGGGGGCCTGGTGGAGGGTGCCCCTGGTGGCTGGGGGTGCAGGGGGACATGTGCTGGTGGGCAGTAGTTCAAGTTGACATGTGGGTTGGCTGGGGGGCATGGCCATGGTGGATGGGGTGCCTGCAGGACATGTGCAGGGTAGGCCCCTGTGGTGTGAGCCACATGCAGGGGCCGTGGAGGGTATAGAGGGTATTCACGTGTGGTGCTCCCCGCGCACCCCTGAAATACACGTACCCTGCTGGAATCGCGTGTGGAACTTCACGCGCACCCCTGAAATACACGTACCCTGCGGAAATCGCATGTGTAACTTCCCCTGCACCCTGAAATACACGTACCCTGCTGGAATCGCATGTGGAACTTCACGCGCACCCCTGAAATACACATACCCTGCGGAAATCGCGTGTGTAACTTCCCCTGCACCCTTAAATACACGTACCCTGCTGGAATCGCGTGTGGAACTTCCCGCGCACCCCTGGAATACACGTACCCTGCTGATTTCGCGTGTGAAACTTCCCCCGCACCCTGAAATACACGTACCCTGCTGGAATCGCGTGTGGAACTTCACGCACACCCCTGAAATACACATACCCTGCGGAAATCACGTGTGTAACTTCCCCTGCACCCTGAAATACACGTACCCTGCTGGAATCGCGTGTGGAACTTCACGCGCACCCCTGAAATACACATACCCTGCGGAAATCGCGTGTGTAACTTCCCCTGCACCCTGAAATACACGTACCCTGCTGATATCGTGTGTGGAACTTCCCCCGCACCCCGAAATACACGTACCCTGATGGAATCACGTGTGGAACTTCCCGTGCACCCCTGAGATATGCGTACCCTCCTCGCACGGGCCCAATCGCGTGTGGAAATTCCCGCGCACCCTTGAAATACACGTACCCTGATGGAATCGCGTGTGGAACTTCCCGCGCACCCCTGGAATACACGTACCCTGCTGATTTCGCGTGTGAAACTTCCCCAGCACCCCGAAATACACGTACCCTGATGGAATCGCATGTGGAACTTCTCGCGCACCCCTGAGATACGCGTACCCTGCTCGCACGGGCCCAATCGCGTGTGGAAATTCCTGAGCACCCCTGAAATACACATACCCTGATGGAATTGCGTGTGGAACCTCCCGCGCACCCCTGGAATACACGTACCCTGCTGATTTCGCGTGTGAAACTTCCCCCGCACCCTGAAATACACGTACCCTGATGGAATCGCGTGTGGAACTTCCCGCGCACCCCTGGAATACACGTACCCTGCGGAAATCGCGTGTGTAACTTCCCCTGCACCCTGAAATACACGTACCCTGCTGATATCGCGTGTGGAACTTCACGCGCACCCCGAAATACACGTACCCTGATGGAATCGCGTGAGGTACTTCCCGCGCACCCCAGTGATACACGTAGCCCGCTTGCTGTGCTGGTACAGGGTTAGCGCAGCCCTTTGCGCTGGATTGGGTATATTGATGGCTTTTCCCTGCGCGAGAGGCGTTCTTGGGGGCGTAACTGGCACTGCTGCAGGGTCGCTGCGCCACTGTGCGCCACAGCTGGTTTTGGTGGCTGGAATCCATGAATACGCTGTGCCCGGAAATGGATTTTAGCGCACGCTGCTGGTGCAGGGATTCGCACGCGCACACTGTGGGCCAGCCGCGTGCACCACTTGTGCGCTGGATTCTATGAATTACCCCCCAAATGTTTTGTTACAATGTGTTGCTCACATTATCATCCCTCCAACTAAAGTTTTTCTTTCTTGAATTTCAAAGCTTTTGTTACAATGTATTGCTCACCTTAATGTCCGTGCAAATAAAGCTTTTTTCCTTGAATTTCAAGGGTTTTGTTATTTCATATATTTTTAGAACGCTTGCAGACCACTAGCATGGTCTTTGGCCATGGTCAGTGGGTACCCGCTGTCCATTTTAAAATGCTACCAGAGCACTAGCAATGGCCTTCGGATTGCAAGCGTTGAGAACTCAGAATGTTATTAAGCAATGCGTAGTGAGATTAAATTATTTGCCATCAAGCATACATTTTGGTTAAGAAGCATGCTCCAAGAGGTACACCGCTTTTCACCACCATCATTTTGGTGTGGGCCAATATGGCGCAGGTGTTCCACTGCAGCACTCATTTGGTACTCTTGTTCAGAAGAGAATTGCCATAGTATTTCGGTGCTGGGCTGCCCTTGTGGGTGGGACAAAGACTGATAAGAAAATGGTTATTTCCCTTCTGTGAAAGGTACAGTGAACTTAAGTGTGGCTGCGGACTCTCGAGTGGGTACCTTCCCAAAGAACAGGTCATTTAGCCTTGTTCATTCTCGCAGAGGGGCGCCTATGACTATTTTTTGATTGTTTAAGGGACTTAAGTTTAGTCACCCTATGTTTCCTAGGGTCAACCAGATGCAGACCCCTTGCTCACTGTGCTCGGAGAGGCACAGCTCAACCTCACTGATGAGGTGCAACAAGGCTGATACATGTGTCTGGAGTTGCTGTTGGTAATCCTGTTCAGAAGAGAATTACCATAGCATTTTGGTGCTGGAATGCCCATGTGGGCAGAACAAAGACTGATATGCAAATTGTTATTGCCCTTCTGTGAAAGGTACAATGAGCTAATGTGTGGCTGTGGACTCTCAAGTGAGTAACTTCCCAAAGAACAGGTCATTTAACCGTGTTCGTTCTCACAGAGGGGCACCTATGACTATTTTTTGATTGTTTAAGGGACTTAGGTTTAGTCACCCTAAGTTTAATGGGGTCAACCAGACGTGAACCACTTGTGCACTGTGCTCAGGGAGGCACAGATCTATAAGGGATTTCAGTCAGGCACACACTGAAGTCTCGCCTAGCATGTAGTACGCAAATTAAACCCTTATTTATTTAGTCTATAAGTTCAATATTCTGAATGATATACCACTCATATCACACCCTTCTCAAAATACCCCCCCATGGTCACACTGAACCAGGAATCAGGCTAGTTGGCAAAGGTAAAGATGTATTTATTTATTTAACATTCAAATCACACATAGGTTTAATATAGATATTTATGGGGCAGCGATCACCCAAACTGGACAATACAATTCAGAAATAAGCAAAGCAATTGAATTTACCTATAAGGAGGCAAAATAGAAAACACAGAGAAAAAGAACAGATAGCGTTTAGGTTCATGTTCCCCCTGCAAAGTTTTGTTTAAATACAAATGGGCAATCCTAAACCAATGTGAGTAATAAGCAGGTTTTCGGGAATGAAAATACAATGGGCCTCATTACAACCCTGGCAGAATGGGTTAACGGGCTCCGCAAAAGGAGGCAGACCCGTTAAACCCGTTCCGCCACATTACGAGGTCCACTTGCGGGACCCGGTAAGGACGCCTGGTAAAACCTGGCGTCGTTACCGGGTCCCGCGAGGGGAAGAGGGAGCAAACAACGGGCCACTCGTAATCGGCCCGTTGTTTGCTCCCTCTCCCATTCCCATTCCCCTATGGGGGCTGAAATGTGAATAGGGAAGGTCCGGGCCCGGGTTCCTGGAGGGAGGAATTACCGGGCCCTCTAAACTTGGAATGGCCCGGTAATTCCCCATTCTGGGAACCCGGACGCGATTTCGGCAGCAGCCATGCCATCAATAGCGGCATGGCTAGCGCTGAGGTCGTAATGAGGCCCAATGTCTAGAGTAATAGGCAATCCTCCCTCCCACACAAGAGAGAAAACCTTATTTTGGCAAATGACACTTTGAAATGACAGGTGAAATTGGCTTGGTGAAATACTGCAAAATGGTCATAATGCTACAATGGAGACAAATTCTAAAGAAAGCAACACTAATCAGGTCCTAACATGCATGGGCTATAATATGAACCACAATATTATACATGTCAGATCAGAATGGGATGGAAAACGCATTTTGAAATGGGCAAAAGACACATGTACTTTGGCTGAAATTGCAAATCCGCTGCAATTTTTTACTATGCGATATTGAAGAAAAACTGGTCAAATACATTGTTCCGCAATGTTTTTTAGTCGTGGAGATAGCTAAGGATGTTAGGTATCAGTGCGAGTTGAAATTTTGTTTCTATAGAGGTTATAGAAGTTTTAGTGAGAGGTGGTTATAGAGGTTTTAGTGAGAGGTGTTTTTTGAAATAAAGACGCAAATTTGGACAAGGACTTCAGTTTAAAACCAGGAAATATGGATTCATATTTTACTCAAGACTAGAGCATTCAAACTATACAACCAGGTTGGGACGAAGTAAGCTCTGAGACTGATTCATGACTTCAGCAACAGATCCCCAGCACCTTCCCCGGCCGAGCCAGTCCAAACACTCGAAGTGGGATTAATAGATAAGAGTTACACAAATAAAAATTACTATGCAAATGACACTTTAGCAAACAGACAGGATAGGGTAGCACTAAAGAATGACACTGTTACTGGTTATGAAAGTAGTGATAGTTCAGAGATTATGGTGGAACAAGATAAGGAAAGGTATACAATAATTCTCTAGTGTCCTGTTAATACTCACAATCCAATGGGATTTATGATTTTTGGACTGTCAAAGTTCTGGTCAATTGGGTTGGTCTATAAGGGAAGGACAGCACATCAGCTAGGCCGGTTGCCAGAACTGCATGGGATCTGCCCTTCTTGTCTCTGGATATTTCAGATCAGCAGGATGGCGAGTTTAGCAGGCAAGCATTTATGGTAGCAAGCCAGATAGTTTCAGGATGCTTCCCCCACCACAGCGCTTCATTGGGTTGTGAGGATTAGCTGAGGCTTGAGGTCTAGCTGAAAATGGTTCAGCTACTGCTTGGCCTGGTAGTTGGCATCTGGATCTAGAAGGATGTTGAAGGATGTATGTTGAATGCTGGGTCAAAATGCTTCATTGGAATCAGAACAGAGAGTGTATGTGTGCTGTCAGATGTCCCTATTTATCCTGTCAAAATGACATCAACAAATGGGTGTATGGGCCGGCTTAACTAAACTTGACCCTGTGAAATGGGATTGGATCAGAGCCTCATCTCTGCCTTGCATCCGGGTGATTGGATTAAAAACAGATGATGTCAGGTTTATGGTTTGATTTTTACAATACTTCAAAACCTCCTTTAGCCACTAGTATCAAAATCAAATTTCTCCTAAATACATATGTGCAACCTCTATGTCAATCACATACAAGGATTACATATTGTATGGAGTATCTGTTCATCAAAATCCCACAACTGTGAGACCTTGTTTCGCCTTTCTGCAGCATTCTGTCCCTTTCGCCCTGAAAACATTTTCCAAAATGTCTCAAAATGTGCACAAATATGCGCGTTCTCCATAAGAATGTATGTGCAAAGTTTAACAATTCTAGCATAAATACAGTTCCCATAAAACCACATATATTGCCATTCCTGTTCAGAATATGCTACAGAGTTCTACCAACTTTTCAAATGTAGGGCCAAAAATTAGATTAACAAATCTGCCCATTTTATATTTCACCATTTCTGATAGCGAGTTATAAATCTCTAAAAAATGTTCATTACATATTCTTTAGCAGAAAATGGTCAGCCTTGTGTCTGTCTCTGGGGCAAGGAGCAGCCCCCACCTTTGGGATTTCCTTCTGCAAGCCTAGTTTATGAACTCTTCACATGTCCATTTCCTGGCCTGGAGAATCTGCCATTGTTCAGTCCGTGGCAGTAAACACAAGTCTGGCACACCTCACAATTATCATCTGCCAGTGAGCATCTCCTGAGAGCAATGCCCTCCCCTTGGGTGGAAACCTGTTTGTCAACCCCTTGCAGGCCCAGACAGTTTAGGTCAATTCTTAATTTCTTGACCTGAAACCCAGCATAAAACAAACTTGTTGCATCAGATAACATATATAATTTACATTCTTGATCTAACCTGTGGGATCAAAACAACTGAGATCTGTGTTCCTTTCAGCAACAGTCCTTTTATATTTGCTAATCCGGCAGACCTTTAGTTTAGACAACCTTAAAGTTTAATCAGGAGAACCCATTTGACAGGGACTGTCGCTCACCGGTAGCCCAGTTTTGCCGAGAAGGTGTTTTGCTCTTAACATTTCAGGACCATGTAAATTCACAGTGTTTCATTAGATTAAATGAATTATAGCACCAAGCAAGATTTTCAGTGGTGGAATGTACAGGCATTTTGAAGTTTCAGCAGCAAAATAAGTGTCATTTACAAGCACATTTTGGAGTTTCACTTGCAAAGCACTGCTTCTCCCTCTGCACTCTATGTTTACTTGTAATGGAGCCCACTGGCACTTTTTTCTGCAGCATGTGCTCTGTTCCACCACACATGCAACATGGGTGGCAGGTTGTGCAGCCATCTTTTTGTGTGTTGAAAAACGCGGTTTTGGAGGTTTTGCCACGCACAAATGTTTTGCCGCCATTTTACTGTTTCTCGCACCATGGATAGCAGAGGGAGGCCGCATAGTATAGCAGAGTGGGTCAATACATCCCACAGCTCCACCTCACTGATGAGGCCCAACAAGGCTGAAACGCATCCCTGGGGTTGCTGTTGGTACTCTTGTTCAGAAGAGTATTGCCATAGCATTTCTGTGCCGGACTGCCAATGTGGGTGGGAGAAAGACAGATATGCAAATGGATATTTCCCTTCTGTGAAAGGTACAGAGAGCTAAAGTGTGGTTGCGGACTCTCGAGTGGGTACCTTCCCAAAGAACAGGTCATTTAGCCATGTTGGTTCTCGCAGAGGGGTGCCTATGATGATGTTTTTATTCTTTACATGTCATTCTTAGCCTACAATTTAATTTGTCCAATTGTAAAAGGCTATGTATGAACCTTGTGAGCATCCAGACAGTAATATCATTCTAGCATAATGGTTAAGTTTTGCATCTCAAGCTTCTGCAGGCCATGGTTCTCGAAGGCAGCTTCAGAAAAAAATTGTTCTTATATAATTTTTTCAGTTTTATAATGTTGCCCAGAGAGGGTGCAATACATGTTCCATTCTGATTTATAATGTTGCAGTAAATAAATGTGTTTCATGTTAAACTGTTTTTCAATTCTGCAACGACGGTGCAATACATGTCCCATCTTGTTTAATAATATTGAAATAAATAACTGTTTTTCCCATTTAATCCATATTACAAAATGCAAAGCTCTTGCAGGTTCATTCCAATTGCAACCTCTCACGCCAAAACATCCTTGAGCCAAGAGGTCCCTGAGTCCAACTGGCTGCATCTAACTGAGCACGCCCAAATGGGACCTGCAATAAAACGGTCATGCCATGATGTGTGCGCCTAACTGGCCATGCCGAAATGCCCTGTCCCATGCTCCAAGCCCCTTGTTTTATGGCTGGTCTAAAACCATATATGACATTGGTGATATCATATTTCATGTCCTGGGCGTTAGTCTTAGTGCACAGTGGTGGCTCGAGTTATGGTTGTTTAGCTTACCATGACTGGCGAATTTCTGAGGATTTTCGGTTTTACTTGTAACGATAAAGTCTTTTTAAGAAACCTTTTTCAGTGAATTTCTTTGGTTTTTACCAGTACACCCTTAATTTCCTACAACTTACTATCTTACTTACCCCAATATAGCAACATTGTTGTCCTATTTACACAATTTCACCTTAAACCCCTGCCGTTCCCCACCTGCAAGCATAATTTTTAACACTTCTATACATTATTTGCAACTTTTTCTGTGTTTGTCTATGTCGGCAAATGTCTGAATCCATTGCTGACTTTTCAGGTAGTGTAAAGTGACCATGCACTCATGCGCAGCAAGATGACATGTTCGTGGATAGTTCAGAACTTTCTTTTCTGCAGATCTAGCAACTTTCAACCTCAAAACCTCAAAATGTACCCTTGCACAGCTCACAAACCTATGCTTGCTAGTTATCCATTAACAATCTAGCACAGAGAACATACTTGGAAAAATATTAGCAAAACGGCTATTTATCTTAAGAATTGCATCATCTTTAACCATCCCTCCTCCCCAAGAGCCACCACCACCATCACCACCAGCTGGAGGACCTACATAACAAAAAAAACCAAAAAGTAGTACTACCAAAGACAATGAAGAGGACCAGGAAGACGGGGGACAGGAAAAGCCTACCTCTAGCACCCAGAGAGAATCATGGGTGTGGCAGTTCTTTACCACTGTTGGGAATGTACCAACGTCTAAAGCTACCAAAGCAAAATGCACTTTGTGCAATGTTGTACTCAGTCATGGACTACCTGGACAGTAGTCCTATGGGACCACCAGCATGTGCCACCACACATAATCCAACCAGTGTACTGCTCTCAGAAAGGTTGTTTGTTTGTTAACGAGTAGTAGACCGTCTTCCTCCACCTCATCTTCCTGTGGGGGGAGCAATTTCGAAGTGCTTTTGCAGCTGTAATCAAGGAACATGAGAAACACTGCCCCTGCCTTACATGTAACACACGCGCAACATCTTCCCCTATCCACCTTCTCCTCCATATTAGTAGTTGGTGCATCTTCCCTCATTTCCCTCCCCACCTTACTTTCTCACATCTCCTACAATAAAAGATTCCTTTAGGAACCACCTTTCACAGTAAAAAAATAGAACTTAAAAAATAATCGTAGATATTCCATCTACTTTACATTTCTAAATAAAGTAGATAGACTCAATAAGATTCTCCAACGATTCAATTAGCATTTTGTGTTATGCTGGCAGGAATAATGTGGCGTTCTTCCCCCATTCCAGTGGCTGGAATGGGGGATAATGGCTCAGCAGCCCAGGTTATCGGCCCAAGAAAACAAGGGCGGATAACAATGGTTCTAGGCCGTTATCCCCTATTCCAGCACCTGCAATATGGGATGAAGTCCATTAGCACCCCGGATTGCCAAAACGGTAACCCAGGATGCTCACAAAAAGGATTTTCCTTCCTACAGTGGGTCGCGCAGCGTCCCACTATAGGAAGGAAAATACTTTCCCAAGATGTCTGCCATCAGAAGGGAAGGCGGGTCTCTGTACGGAGCCCGTCTTCCCTTTCCATTGCAGCCTAGAGGAGGCTAAGAGAAGGAGTGAATGTGGCAGCCTCATTCGCCACCACCAAATAAGGTAAGCAGGGGGTGGGGTTGAAAAAAAAGAAAAATGGGATGGAGGGTGGGGGGAAGATGGTGGTGGGAGAGCCGGCCATCAGGCTGCTTGGAACGCGGGCTTGTTCCAGCTTTTCAAGCCTGCGTTTCTAGCCACCTGATTGGTTGCCCCCCCTGCCCCCAGTGTGCTAATGGCCAATTGTATGCTAGAGAAAAATATAAAAGGACAAAACAATTTTCTGTCCCAGATAATTTTCTCTAGCAAACAATAAGGACCATAATCGATGAACCTTTATAATTATCCAATGTCTCCACAGTCCCCTTTCCAGACCATGGATCATATAAAGACCCGGATGGCATGTGCATACCATTGAACAGGGCAGCCCTTCTACCCTTTTTAATTTTATATTTCGAACTCTCCCTCAATGCCTGCTTTCAGACAGTCACACATCCATCCACCAATCACTTCCAATAACTGTCAATATAACCCATGACCATACTAAGCTTCCACACACCAACTGCCACTTAACAATCTTCAACAAATCTTTTGCATCTGCATTTCCCTTACTTATACAAAAGTTGTACACAGTGCTCCTATAAATGCACATATGCATTGTGCAGTGAGAGAAGTGCATATCTAGAAGGGGCAGTACGAATGGGAAAGTGCTCATGAGAACCCAGGAGGGAAATGCCAAGGCATGCCAAGGTGGGATGCCACTGGGTAACTACTGCAGCAGAGGAGTCCCAAGAGTGGGATGCATCTTAACCGTAATATGCTTTTAACAATGTTTTTTATGTCAATTGAAAAGGTTTTTCTAAGTGAAAATATTTCATGGTGTTATTTCACTGTATATACATCATTAATAATTCCTCTTTTCATATATATGAAAGAACTATAAACCTCCTTTAAGAAAGATATTTTTTGTAACACATACGTATGTCTGTCATTATCAGCAGTGCATTCAGGGGAATGAAATCATTGTTCAATTGCCTACGACATAGGGCAACACCATGACCCCAGCCAAACCAAACCAACCACCCTTATTATTCATTGCACCTACCCTGCATCCTAGCTCAGTGTCGACTATACCCTAATAATGCAACCAACGGCCAGTGCTCATGACTTTCAGCCATGACCAGTCTCCAAATCCATGGGGCATAGGCTTCCCCCATGCCACACTCTCCAATAAGCAGTACACATTTGCGTTTACCGAGGGGAAAACCCACTAACCACACACTAAATGTATATCACTAGTTTGTCTACTTACATTGTTACACTTTTGAAAAATAAAAAAACAAGACATATTTCCAAAAACATGTTTTCAGGTCCTTGCTAATGCTTGTCGGGCAAGTTTGTTGTAATTTAGTCCACCACTTCTGGCTGTAACCGCAAGCAGAATACCACTTCGGCCATGCTGCATGCCCCAATAACCAAATTACAGTACATATTTCTCCTTGCTAATGGTCAGGCGCTTTGCCCAGACACCAATGTTATACCACTGTGTTATGTACTTACATTTTACACTTTAAAAAAAAATAAAACACATTACATATTTGCAAAACCATGCTTTCAAGTTCTTGCTGACCCTCCTCGTGCATATTGCTGCAATCTCATACAGCACTTCAACCTGTAACCACAAGCACATTTATTTTCCCCAGTCAAACCTATCCAATTTTTAAGAATTTTACCACATAGCCGGTACCTGTTGGCCAGGCCCATTTTAACCCTATTGCTGGTCCCTCGTGGTCTTGGCCAGTAGCCATATTGTCCAGGTCACGGCCTTAGTTACATGCCCCAGACAATATGTCCACTGTCCATGGCCATAGGCTATACCTCAGTCACCAAAAGTATATTACTATGTTTTGTACCTATATTATGACATTTAAAAAAAAATAAAACACAGACACATTTGCAAAACAATGTTTTCAGATCCTTGACAATGCTTCTTACACAGGTTTGCTGCAAATCTGCCCATGTTTTATTTTTTCACAAGTGTCAAAATGTACACACATACAATAGTCATATAATTTAGCACAGGCATTCAAGGTCGGGTCTATAATCTTTCTGAAAACATTTGCTCACATTCATAAAATGGCAACAAAGTTATAAGCCATTTAAATATGTTGAGATCCCCCCTTTATTGTGCCTCCTCTTGACTAAATCCCACCAAACTTTGCAAAGACATTCATATCTAGGTATCCACTCATATTGCAAACTGATGTGCAGATTTGTCAAATTGTACCACATTTATAAGCCTTTCAAATATTTTGGGACCCCCCCTTAATTGTGTTCCCTCTTGACAGAGCAGCACCACACTTTGGAGAACTGTCGGGGGTGAAGTCTAGAATAAAATTCCAAATTTTCATGCAGTTTCATTGAGTGGTGCCAAAGAAATAAGCCATCCAAAATCTGATTTTCACCAACCTTGTAATGCACCAGCAAGCATAGATGTCCCAAACATCTTTCATGTCCTTGAACATCACAGGACTTCCCCAGACTGTTTGCGTACATCGGAGAAAGAAACATGGCTAGTTTATGGCTTTTATAGCCATATTCCATCCCATTCTCATCAATCCATACTTCCCCAGAGATTGTTTCATTAGTTTGACAAGTGTAATGTTGTGTTTTTTAATATGTTTTACAAGATGTTTCCGGACAAAGGCACTGTCTGCAAATCCAAGTTGGTGAGTAGTTCCAAAAATCTGACGCACCTCATGTTTTTTTATTGACCAAAAAGCAAGAGCGTCTGTTGTCCTCAGACATGACGCCGTACTTTGGACTAATCGGAGGCCCGTAGCTGGACCGAACAGGGAAGTATGTCTGCGGACCGAATCCAGATATCACTAATTCTTTCTAACCTACTTTTTGGTCATTTTAAAAACAACTACTGGATGGATTTACACCAAATGCACAAAAGCACACTTTCGGGACCACGCCACCACTCCTGCCACAAATGTGGTGAAAATCAATCCAGCAGTTTGGGAAGTTAGCATGAGCAATTTTAAAAACACACATTTTCAGACCACCCCCCCCCCCTATTCCTTTGTTCCCCCTGCACGAAACTTCACCAAAGTTCGCAAAATCAATCTGACGTGGCCATATACTTTGTTTGCAAAGTTTCATGAGGATTCATCAAGGAGAGGGAGGGCAAAGTTATAGCCGCCCTAAAAGTATATATATATATATATATATATAATTTTGTTATTGAAATTCTTATGGCTAAAAAATAAGCCTTTTGCATACATATCACTACACTAATAACAATATCTATATTCAAGGAAAAACTTAAATTGCATGGACGTTATGGTGAGAACTTAAAGCAACAAAACCCCTGAAATTCAGCTAAATCCACTTAAACTTTGCACCCCCTGTTACGCAGCCTATGACCACAATGATGACATCACAGATCACATCACTGATGACATAACTAATCACATGTTGTAGGAGAACACTGATAACATCAAAATTGCATCAGTGATGACATCACTGGTGACAATAGTAATTACATCAATAATGGCATTAGACATAACATTATTAATATGTTAGCTCATAAACACTTTTTTTTTTTTAAACAACAATTTAGGCCATGAACTTGGCCGTAACACAGGTTGTGGTCTCTGGCCATCAATAATCGGTTAGTGGTCATTTAGTGTCGCAAAATACTAATGTGCATGTTTTAAAGCCCTGCCTAGTGCCCTGTCACTGTTTTAAAATATAGTGTGCAAAGTTGAAAACTGTAGTCAGTGGCCATAGCTAGTGGCCATTAATATGGTAGAATATACAGTCAGCACCACCAAAATCCGTGGCCACTGGCTAGTACAGTGTTGAAGACCATGGCTAATGGCTGATTAGTGTATATAGCATACAGAGGGAACGGCCAAAGGCCATAGGTAGGGGCTGGTTGGTGTTGTACGTGGTCACATCCGTCCGTATGTTAGTATTTTAAAATATATAGTGGACATGGCCAAAATATGTACAAACTGCTCATGGTGAAAGGCCACGGCTAGTGAGGCCCAGTGATATATTAGAATGTATAGTGGGCACAGGCACAGATTGTGGCCACTGGCCAGTATTGTGCTAAACCCATGGCTAGTGGCTGATTAGTGTCTATAATATACAGTGGACACAACTGAAAGCTGCAGCCACTGGTGAAGGCCGAAGTCTATGGTTGGTGGCCTGTTATGTTTTAAAATAAACAATGCACATGGGTGAAGACTGTGACCAGCGTCCATGACTGAAGGCCATGATTAGTACCCATTAATGTGTTAAAATAAATTTGGCCATGCACACTGACAATGGCTGAATGCCATCCTCAATGCCAGTTACTGTTGTAATGTATTAAGTGATAGTGATGTAATCAGTGATGTGATCTGTGATGTCATCATTGTGATCATAGGCTGTGCAGCAGGTGGTGCAAAGTTAAGGTGGCTTTTGCTGAATTTCAGGGGTTTTGTTGTGTTACGTTCTCATTTTAACATCCATGCAACTAATATATATATATTTTTTTTAATTTCAAGGGTTTTGCTATTCCATACATAATTGGCATTAATAATACAGACAATTTGGCTAATGAAAAGAATGTTTCATGTGTAAAAAGTAAAATAAAAATAAACTGTGCAATCACATTCCCCCAAATAAACCTGTTCTTAAAAACTTTGTTTGCATATTTACTTAACTTTTTAAATTGTTTACTTGTATATATACTGTTGATGAATAGAAAGTTATAAAAGTGTTACAGTAACTCTATTCAAAGACTATACACAATGGGCCTTATCATGAGTCAGGCGGAGTGGTAAAATGTGGTGGTAACGCTATTACCGCTGCATTTAACGCTATGCCCAATCCTGAGTTGGGTGGAAAGTGGGAGTTTACCTCTAGCTTTTTGCTGGAGGTAGAAATTACCTGTTTCAGCCTGTTTTTGGCACTATAAGCCCAGCTCTCTTTGTTGAAATATAAAACCAAAGCTCCAAGAGACTTCTTTTGTGTCACCTTTAATATTGAACTTGGGGAAGGGTATTCTGATCTTTACAAAAGAGTGGAACTTTATCACTTATTGTACATTGGGGAAGAGCATCCTGACCTTTACAAAAAGGTGGAACTTTACCACTTCAAGTTCAAGAGAAGGTAAACTGAACATTGTAAAATACTTATTGACATTTGGGGAAAAAAAGCTGAACAATAAGCTGGAGTTGATAATAGCTCTGAATCTTTAAGTTTGGAACACTGTCTAGTTTATGGTTGACATCCCAACACATTCATTTGTGTTAGTTGTAAGGGCAAGAATAGGATTTGGATACAGACAAACTTTTCAGTTGAACATATTGACACAGACTTTCCTTAGTTTCCTTAGGTAGGGAAATCCCACCTTAGCATAGAGCAAGATAGGTTTATTCCATCCTGATATTTTGATCAATAAAAGCTTTGGTTATACTTTGAATCTGTTGTCTGTGCCTCCTCCCATGATGCCAATCTCACATTAGCCAGCCTCCTTTTTGCCCCAAAAGATTTAGTTGTATCTTTACCCTCCATGGTATACAATGGGCATCTAAGCCATTCCTCATTAGGTAAGCCAAGTTGTAATTGTGTACGATAGCCCATAGCATAACATTAATTTGCAAAGGAAATGAGTCTTTCCACAAATATACGGCTAAGAAATTTGATGAGCACCCAATTAGATTGACTACAAAAAGTAGGTAATTCCACTCATTCGATGTCATGATACACAATTCCTCAATTTGTTGGACGAGTAACATCAAATTTCCTCTATTTAGAAATAGACTGTTACTAGTGAGTACAGTGTGAAGACCACGTGAATAGTATGAAGGAATATTTTGTGGCTTCTCACATTGTTGATTAAGAGGTTTCATGATATTCCAGGGAGGACACAGGCTGAGTTTCAAGGGTGGCTGATGTATTAGTATGCACATGCGCCATCCGCTGTTCAACGGCCGGGTTAGCCATAACCCTTATGTGCACATTCCCTGCCACAGACTGGAGGGATTCAGAATCTGTGTGTTGCCGACATTGTACAACTATGTCTATTTTTGACTGGAACACTTGAGAATCCTGGTATTTATCTCTCAATTTAGATTCTGTCTTGCCGTTCATTGATGACAAATCTACATGGGTCTCTTCAGGAAATTGCAGTCATTTGTCAAGTGTGCCACACTGGCACTTAGTTTGCTCAACTATGCTAACTTTCCATGCATGGTAAACAACTATGTTGTAAATGTTGGTTGATTTTTTTTATTACATTTGACTTTGCTGCCAATGAGCCTGCACTCCTCGGTGGACTCTCTTGGCATTCATTTTTCCTAATTATCTGAGGATTAGCTTTGTTTTTCCTCTTTTTCCGTTTCTGTGGCTGCTTTACCTGGCCACGTAATAATGGCACGTTCACTGTGGGAAATTCAGGAGAAACCTGTTCAAGAAAATCCCTCCTTTGATTTATATACAAGAACAGAATTGAATTATCTGAAATTGCGAGTGGTGTATTTATCATGCTAGATTCAATCAATGTATAGTCATCCGCATATTTTTTACCTCCGCCTCCACTAGCTCTCTCATCCGGCCCTTTCCCACAGCACTATTGGACAATATCACGCCCATTACCCTGGTCAACATACTCTTTATTGATCTGTGTTCATTGGCTAGGGTCGAGCATAACATCAATTCCATAGTTACAGCTATGGTATTCTGGCTTTGCATTAAGTTAGAGTGATTAAAATTAGAAACCTCTTGAGTTGTATTATCTGAGGTGTCCGGAGTTACAGACATGTTTGGCAGATGCATAGCCAGGATTGTCTAACAAGTGGGGCCTGAAGGTAATGTACTTGGGCCCACAGAAGTGACATTAATATCTGTAAGTGACCACACAGTGCTTCTGAGTGGGTATTTACAGATGTTGGGTGGGCCTTGCCTGCTCAGGCCTTACCCTGCCTATGCATCTGGCTAGGAGGCAGTGATGCAGGATCCTCATCACAGGGCACTGCTAATGATTGGCGTCTCAAGTTAAGCACCATATTAAATAGGGAATTGTTATTATCAATATTAGGCATGGAATGAGGGTAACTGGCAACTAAAGATGGACCAGATAGTCATATTGTCGATAATATAGGGAAAACGTTGGTAATCCTTTCTCTTTCCAACGGTAATCTTGCAGCTAAGCTTCTTAACCCGGTGCTGTTCAAACCTTCATTTTGTAAATGTCCTCAGGAATTACTGTTGAAACACTCAGTGGAAAACCTCTTTAATGGAGGGGAGCTTGCCCCTCCTTCTGTGTGCAATATTAGCTCACAAGAGAAGGTATCGGCCGTGGCAGGAAACTGATCCTTCATCACCTTTGTGCATTGAGATTTGGGAATATGTTGACTTCTTTTGTCAGTGGTCAGGTGCCATTCCGCCTGACTAAGCAAGGGGTAGAATCGAGGAGGCTGAGGCTTGGGAGCGTTCCTCTTATGTCGAAGACCTTGCATTTTAGGCATTATAACAACAATATAAGTGCAAAATGAGTGGTTTACTTACAGTAGCTCTTCAGGACAAACAATACGAAAATCATACACTTCCGCAAAGCCATTGTCCTAGGTTGGTGGCTCACCACAGCACCAGCTCGGACCGCTCAGTATCACCGCAAACCAAGGAAATGGTGTTTAAATGTTAGTCCCAGAAGTGTCCATCAAATAGCTCCTCCCACACATTGCAGCCACTGTAAAATTACTCCAATGTATATAGGTCTGGCACACACTGCAGGCCACTGAGTAGCACCACTCCTCACGGGAATGGTGTTTAAATGTAAGTCCTGGAAGTCTCTGGCAAATAGCTCCTCCCACACTTTGCAGCCACTGTAAAAATACTCCAGTTGCTATAGGGACCTGCACACACTGCAGACCACTCAGTAGCCATGTATAGTGGCTCCAGAAGAAACATATCGAGGGAACATGTAGAGTGGGCATGGTAGAGGGCCATGGATACTGGCCCAGTAGTGTTATAAAATATATAGGCCCTCATTACGACCCTGGCGGAAAGTGACTGACCGGTCCGCCACAGCGTAAATAGCGTTTCCGCCATTGCACGAAGTAGCAAAGTGCGGCCCATTCCGACCCATCGGGCACGAGCACCACGGCATGGCGGAAGTGCAAAGTCCGCGATGGCGGAAATGACCCCAAAACGGCCCACACCGCCGCCATACGGCGCCCTAGGTGCAATACCGCCACCCATCTCAGCGGACACCGCAGTGAGCGCCAACCGGAAAGTACGGTGACCGTAAATATACGGAAACGGAAGTAAAAACATGGGCCCGGAACGGGAAACATCCCGCCGTACACCTATAAAACCACAAAATCCACACAACCACTAAAAACACTACCCTGAGACACACCCCAACCCGTCATCCACCCTAGCGAAACCAAGAAAAATGGGAAAAGTAGCGAAGAAAGCGTGCGACCGCAAGCGGCAGGTCCACTTCTCCCATGAGGAACTCACCGTGCTAACAGAGACCCTCCAGGAGAATGCTGCCGTCGTCTTCTCCACGCAAATGACCAGGACGGCACTTGCGAACAAGAAGGCCATATGGGCCCTGGTGGCACAGCGTGTAAGTGCGGTGGGGACCGCACCCCGCAACCCACAGCAATGCAGAAAGCGATGGGACGACCTGCGGATACGTGTCCGTAGCATACTTTCTGCCAACCGCAACATTGCCACAGCCACCGGGGGAGGTCCTGAATCACCCATCAAGTTGACCCCCTGGGAAGAAATCTGTGCCTCCACCATTGGAATGGAGAGCATAGAGGGAGTCGGAGGGATGGAGAAAGGAGTGCAGACATCCGAAGAATCAGGTAGGTGGCCCAAATAAAACAATGCTAAATCCACAATTTCCAATCATGTGAAGTACCATGTGTCCCCATAGTGCAACAGAAACACATGTCCAGGAGAACGTCCACACACATTGGCCTGATAGCGCACTTTAAAACTCACAATAAATACATAAATAATTAAAAACCCCTAAAACACCCACTACACGTGCAGCAGGCACACCCTAACTGCAGGCTGCCAAACACTGCACCCTCACTCCACACACAAATGAAAGCACCTCCAAGGCCCCGACCCAAATCACCCTCAGGTACCACCCCAATGCATGTGATACAATGCCATTCCAATTCCCACAGACCCATTATTAACCCTCGCCCTCCTTTACTCCACCACAGGGTCCGATCCAAACGACGAGCATCAGGACACCCCTACCAGCACACCTGCAAAGAGGGCCAAGACCAACGGCCAAAGACCCTCCACCTCAGCTGCATGGATCAAGACACGGCAGCAGCACAAATCAGGTGGCAGCACAGAGGAGGGAACATCAACAGGCACCCCAGCAGCCAGCATGCCCACAACACCACCACCACAGGTCCCCCCAATGGATGCCACAGAAGGCACTGCCTCTGGTGGCAGCAGCACCATAGGTGACACCCCATTGATGGCAGCATGCTCCGACACAGAAAACGGGGATGTCGAAGTCAGATCCATCCATGACCTGTCCCAATCCCCCTGTCTGTCCCATCCCGTACACCATGAGGATACCACGCAGGGGCACCCACAAGACGACGACTGGCCATCCCCCACAAGCCCTGTGGCAAGGCAACATGAGGTCACCAGCCCCTCTGTGACACCACCGCAAATGGCCATGGCCCAGCAGAGGCAACAGTCCCTCGACCAGTTAATCGTGCAACAGCAGCAACTGGCCACGCTCCTCAAGGACCATGCTGATGAATGTGGGGGCACTAAGGCAGACATAGAAACATCAACTGAGACACTTAGGGCAGAAATGGAGAGAAGTACAGAGACACTAAGGGCACAAATGGAGAGTAGCACCGAGAGCCTGAGAGTACAAATGGAGAGTAGCACCGAGAGCCTGAGAGTCCAAATGGAGAGTAGCACCGAGAGCCGGAGAGTCCAAATGGAGAGAAGCACCGAGAGCCTGAGGGGGGAACTGCATGCGACGTCCAAAGACGTATGTGCCGAACTTGCCGCAGTGCGCCGTGTGCTCACTGAGCTCTCACAAACCCTTAGGGACATGCATGGACTTGAGCAGGCAGAGACATCATCCGTTGCAAGTTCCGTCCAGGGCAGCCCCCAACGTAGATCTGGGAGGAACCTGCGCTCCACAGGCAGGGGTGCCCCTGATACCCGCAGAGGGGGCTTGCAATAGCGACTGCCCACTGACGATGAGCATCTTTGGACACTGGTGTTCGGGGGGGAGGTAGGAGGGTGGAGGGGGTGTTTTGGGCTCACTTGGGTTGCGGGTCGATAGGGTGTTCAACATGATATCACATATGCCATAAACAATGCACGATCAACCAATGAGATGTGTGGACAATGATCTTTGTGTACTAGGCCATCATAGGCGTACAGTCCATATTGTGCATGTACCAGACACACACAGTGCCACGAGTACCGTGTCCATGTATCAGCCACCAGGCGTGAGTGCTAGAAGCATGCATCAATGAGATGCTGACGAATGTCACGGCCCTCCGGTGCCTCGCAGACTCCTTGAGGTGCTGCCACATCCCCACCCTCATCATGACCATCTTCAGGTGCTTGCAGTTCTGCGTCAGGGGGCATGGGCACATTTCTACGTACGCACATGTTGTGGAGCATGACACATGCCATCACCATCTTTGCAACCTTCTCATGGCGGTACAGGAGTGCCCCGCCAGACCTGCTGAGGCACCGGAAACGAGTCTTCAGTAGGCCGAATGCCTGTTCAATGACTACACGGGTACGTGAGTGGGCATGGTTGTAGTCCTCCTCATGCTGGTCCCGTGGGTTCCGGACTGGTGTGAGGAGCCATCTCTTCAGTGGATATCCAGCATCACCTGTATGTGGACGATAAACGTATGATGTGGAATGCCATTGCTACGTACGCACACCCCCCCCCCCCCCTTCCTGCCAGGTCATTGCCGAATCACATACCCCACATCATCATGCATGAAATGAGACTCACCGAGTAGCCAGGATCTGTTCCCTGCGTGTCGCTCCATGTAGCGTGGTATTGTAGAGTTCCTCAAGACCATAGAATCATGGGCTGATCCAGGGAATCGGGCACAACAATGTGTAATGATCCTGTTGGAGTCACACACCATTTGTACATTCAGGGAATGGAATTGTTTTCGGTTGCGGTACTGGGCCTCCATGGCATGTGGGACGACCAATTCCACATGGGTGCAGTCGATGGCACCAATGCAACCCGGTATGCCGGCAAGTGCATGGAATCCCACTTTTGTGTTGGTAATTTCCTGCTCCGAGCGTGGTAGAGAGATGTAGTCGTGTGCGTGCTGCAGGAGGGCATCGAGCACTTGCAATAGTGTCCGTGAGAACAGTGGCTGAGAAATGCCATGCAACTGTCCGACTGTGTGCTGGTAGGTGCCTGTGGCCAGGAAGTGGAGTACAGACACCACCTTCAGTAGGGGTGGGATGGCGGTTGGGCTATCTATCATGCTGACAAGGTCAGCCTGTGTCATGTCCACAATGGCGGCTATGGTGTCCCGGTCCAAACGGTAGAGGGTGTGGATCTGCTCAGCAGTGAGGTTGAACGGATGTGCTCGGAGGCGTGGGATTGCGGGCTGCCTGCGTGGTGGTAGTGGCTGTGCTGGCGGCCCTTGCTGGCCCTGCCTTGGCCTCCTCCTCCTCCTGCGTCTCCTCCGTGCGGCCGGTTGTAGTTGGTGTTCGTCTTCTTCTTGGAGTTGGAGTACTTGCAGTGCTATCAGGTCCCCCAGGGCCAACATCGCGAGTCCTGCCGGTAGCATTTCGGAGTGGGTGTGGTTGTGGGAGGAGACTGGGTGTGCAATTTATGTGTTTTCAGGCTGTATGGCCTCCACCTGTGGTGATTCATTCCACCTGTGCAAGCTGCTCTCCCCTTTGGCCGAGCACGTCCCGCACACAACGCTGCAATTCGAGTAATGGCATCTTGCTATTGCAATCATGTATTTGTACCCGATGGCCGTGTAACATTGGTTGATATGTACATTCGGCTATGGTCCCATTGTTTCACATACAATCTTTGCAGTCGCGAACAGACTTGTGAAGGGTCAGTGGAACGTAGTACTCGAGTAACGGTGGGCCCTCATGCATCACTGTACCGAGTTGCACCGACGGGCGGGGCGTCCCATTTGTGGGTGAAGGCAGTTGCCATTTTCACACACAGCCGCACTAGATGGATTAATTTGTGATTTCAAACGGCCACAGATGCCTTTTCGACGTGATGTTGCAAATGAGGAATTCGAAGGGCGGCGCTTTCGGTTTTCAGCTAGCGGCGAGGAGATGCCCACAGGTCTGACTGCAAATATAACGTTCTATTGTTCAATGTCCTTGAGACAGGGGCCATGGCGAGGATGCAATGATTGATATGAATACTTTGGGATGCGCAATAGCGACGTGGGCGATGAGGCCGGACGTTCCCAAATACATGTTACTTCACAACACTGGAATTACGGGCTGGGGCACTGTGGATTTTGCAGGCTGCATAACGCACAGACTCAATGGATATTTCTAATGTTATGTGAGTAAATATTCAGGCGTTTTTATACCGGGATGAGGGAATGATGAATGGATGCATGGGCAGATGATTTGATACAGAGTTTGCCATGTACAGGGCTTCTTGGAATCTGTCCGCCTCCCCTGCGCTATGTGATGCAGGGCTGCCATAGTGGGACCATCGTCTATCTGGCCTTGTTGAGCCCTCCCTGTCTCGACGCGCCTTCGGACACTTGTGTCCATGCACGTTAACATTCCCATCTGATGGATTCTGTTTTCACAGACGCATGCACAGGTACACTCGTTTGTGATGGTGTTTACACCTCGATATAGATGGTTATGAGTCGCAAGTGGTTTTGGGGTGGTGATGATCCTTTGGAGTGGGCTAGCATGCATATGGCTGTGGATTTAGTGTGATCATTGAAGTGAGTTGTTCGAATGTAGTTCTGATGGCCATTCTGTTCTTTTTCTTTTCTTTTGGTTGACAGGTATCTCCTCCCCTTTTGCCACTGCCATCTGTATGCCACTCCTGCAGATGGCTTTTACTCCCGACACCTGCTGCTTCGTGTTAATCAGTGGAGCAGCATTACGATCTTATGGGACGATCGCCAATGGGCCACATGCCCTTACGCAGTACTAGTGGCTCGGAGCAACATTTCGGCCTTTCAGCTGGACTAGTGCCTCCCCATTGGGACGGCCCTGCGGTTCTGTGCGCTTCCATGTTGCCTTTTCGTACGTGAATGTGGCTCTGTGTACCATGATGGAACAGGGCGTCACACAAGTAGTAGCTGGTCATTTCTTGCGGATGCAGCCCACAATGGTGAAATGTGTTTTGGAGTTCATGGCCTAATGGCTGTATGGATAGTTAATCTGCCACTCAAGAATTGCGCCACACTTGTTAGTTCAATATTTTCAAAAGAACATTTCTTTTTATTCCTTATTTGCCCTTTGAATTCTTGTTAACACGTGTTTCGGCTACTCAAGAGCCTTTCTCAAAACAAAACAGGGCTTTATTTGGTACATATCTTATTCTATTAGCACAATTATTATGTAATGTTCAAAACATTTTTATATTCAAAAAGGTTTAGGTAAGAAAAAAGGTAACGAAGAAAAGAAAGAGATAGGAAAAAGGGGGGTTATGCAATATTAAGTCACATGTATTTTGAAAAATAAATAAAAATAATAAATAATTCACAAATACAATACATCGCAATACAAATAATTACATCAAAATGTGCATCCAAATCATAATAAATACAAAACAATATAAGTGATAAAAGAACAATAAAAGATAAAAAATATAATAATGGATAATAAGTAAAATAACAAACAGAGAAACAAAAAAATATATTGTTTAAAATAATTCCTCATACATACATCCACATTTTATATTTAAGGTTTCAATATTAAACACAAATTCTCATTTGTATTATTTCTATAATGATTCTATCATGTATTACAGTCTACAGTATCGTTCCCTCTAATGGGTTGCAGTAAATCTACATTCGACACACAGTAATAAATTCATGTTTGAGCGCAATACATAGAGCAGTAGAAATCTCTTACCCGTTAATTCCATAAGTCCCGGGTAAATCCCTATAGTGAAAATAATGCAGAAAGAAATATTTCCAATCCAATTGTTATTCGCACACAGGAATTAAATCTATTAATTCTCCAAAGGTTTTGGTTAGACTCAACCTTTCGTATGGCCATAAATTCTAACCTTCCACTTAAAAGTCCATCACATCTACCTCGCCACTCCACACCTTAATTTATCAACAATTTCGGTTTGTCTTATTTAGTTTCACAGTCTCCCCGTTAGCAAAAAGGCCCCGGTCTGAATAAACTCCCATATGGGCATTTGGATCGCCCGACTGCGGGCGTGCAAAAACGTCTCTTTTCCCTTTCGTTCGGGGACCCACCCCTGATGGCTTACCTGCAGCTTGGTAACAATCCGTCTCCGCGCGTCGGCCTCGAACAGAAATGAGCCGCCGCGGGGATCCACCATGTAATGTATAGCATCACCAAAGTTACGCGAATCCTCCTTCTTCTCTTTCTAGCATCGTTTTACAGAGCGGCCATATTGGAAAGGTTAAGAATGCACATATCACCCATTCACTTAATCATTATTTGTATCATGATGGTGTGTCATATTCCCCATCTCCCATTCACATATTGTAATAAATGAATATATTTCTGAACGGACATCTACCCTTTATTATAGGCCAATTTGGAAGTATATATTTGATACAAATTTTTGTTAGCCCCTAGAAATTAAATTCTTATTATTAGCCAAACGGTGTTCCTACTCGGTTTGTGTCGAATGTGATTAGCCATTAACCACCCTTGCATAACATTATTTCTCAATTAATCTTGATACAAATAAATGTTATTGAAAGGACTCGGCATTACAAACTACCTTTGCATATCAAATTGTTTATCATTTTTGTACATTTTCCATATAAAATCAAGGTTTCAAACCATAAAGAATAACATCCATTTCAATATCCATTTGCTTCCTTCCACCAGAAATAAAATACCATGCCCTAACAGTGTCCTTTCATTTCATGACATGTATGAGCATTATCATGGTCTTAATATGTTATCAATGTACTCAGAAATTCTCTCCGTTAGCCATCCAATACCACTAAGTATTGGCCTACCTTCAGGAATCTTGTCAAACAGTTTATGTATTTTAGGTAAAAAATACATGGTTGGGATCACTGGAGTTTTATTTGCTAATGCCGATTTTTCATCATCCGTAATCAGACCTTTCCTATGCCATTCATGTATCTGTTCCTCCACTCGAGTTATAATGTCCACTGTGGGATTGCCTGATAGTTTCAGGTAACAGTTTGGTATTGTTAAGTGATTCTGCGCCATAATGATGTAATCCTCTCTATTCATCAATACAATATTCCCGCCTTTATCGGCCTCCTTTATAACAATTTTATTGTCATTCTCCAAATCCTTCAATGCTTGCCTTTCCCCCTTTGTTAGGTTCTGTTTGTCCACGTTCATTCTGATTTCATCATACATATTGTATATATCACGTGATGTTGCTTTGTAGAATACTTCAGTCATATTTTCATTTGAGAGTTGCGGTGAAAATTTGGATTTAGGTTTAAGTTCCTTCTCTATAAGACAACTCGGTCTGATTTTCAAGTCATAAAGAGTATTGTGAATTCCACTGTCTTCTCCATCTCCCAATGTTTTTAGAATATGAATGTTCTCAATATCCTCCATGGTAAAGTCCGATTTTATCAGTTCTTGCTCGGTCCGTGTAGAGCCACTCTTGTGTGCAGTTGCAAAAAACTTTTTTAATCTAAGTTTTCTTACAAATTTAAATAGATCTATCTGAGTATTGATAAGATCCAATTTACAGGTCGGAGCAAATGATAGTCCTTTATTCAATACAGTTCTCTCATCATCCGTTAGGATATGTCCTGATAGGTTCAACACTAAGTCAATTATTGTTTTTTCCTGGTTGCATCCCGGGCGGCCGCCCGCGTTAGGCGACGAAAATCTTCCAGCACATCTGGGTTGCCTGTGTCTACAGCCCCCCCTCCTTCCTCTCCTCCTTGGGTAGTAGTACTCTTGGGTTGTGCATTTGGTAGTTGAAAACGGACCTGTTTTTGGTTTCCGACTCTTGTTCCTTTCTTATATCTTCTTATTTGATTCAGAAAACCCGCATGTTGTTGATTTTTATGATTAGTTTTATCTTGACGTGGTTCCTCTCCCTCTGCTCCTTCCTTCTCTGATTCTGAATCCACCTCTGAGCTGCCAGAGGATGTATTCGGTGTACTGGCCTTAGATAGCGGTTTTGTAAATTTATCAAATTTCTCCTGAAAAGTATATACACGATCCTCGTTATAATCCCTTTCATCCCTGAAAAATTTCCGCAATTTTCTTAGTTTGATTTCATCCTGATAGATTTTTAATATTTCATACATTTTTTTGTAGTTTTTTTCCTTAGTTGCTTCAAGCGCTTGGGTTTCGGCAATTTCTTTGGTGATTATGTCAATCTGTTCCGTTGCTCGTACGTGTTCTCTTTCTGCATGTTGGATTAAGATCCTAATCATATTATCCGAACTGGCATTCAAATTTTGTTCCCATTCCTCTGCCAGATCTCGATCTTCATCCTTGGCTAAGTCTGGAAATATAAGTATTCTTAAGCCTCTTGGTATTTGTTTCTTACTCATATAATTTTTCAATGATATCAATTCCCAATACTTATCTATTTCTTTTCTAGATGTTCGTTCGAGTTTAATGAATTTGTATCGTAGATCTTCCGTTCTCTTTATACCAGGGTTAGAGAAACCATGTTCCATACTGCCTTTTGGAGTAAATAATTTACTTGCATCCTCCTCACGATTCAACATATATTCCGCCATTTATTCTTAGTGTCCTTGGGTCTGCAAACTGTTGTGCCTGTATTTTGAAACAGATTGGTGTTTTGGGATATGTGTCGGTACAACTTCTCCTGTTTGCGACCAAGATGGGTTTGATTTGGCCTCTCAGCCGTGTCGCATCCTATGTGGCATTCGTTGGAGGAACCAATCCCCTACCTCCTTGGTTACTAATATGAATAGTTAATCTGCCACTCAAGAATTGCGCCACACTTGTTAGTTCAATATTTTCAAAAGAACATTTCTTTTTATTCCTTATTTGCCCTTTGAATTCTTGTTAACACGTGTTTCGGCTACTCAAGAGCCTTTCTCAAAACAAAACAGGGCTTTATTTGGTACATATCTTATTCTATTAGCACAATTATTATGTAATGTTCAAAACATTTTTATATTCAAAAAGGTTTAGGTAAGAAAAAAGGTAACGAAGAAAAGAAAGAGATAGGAAAAAGGGGGGTTATGCAATATTAAGTCACATGTATTTTGAAAAATAAATAAAAATAATAAATAATTCACAAATACAATACATCGCAATACAAATAATTACATCAAAATGTGCATCCAAATCATAATAAATACAAAACAATATAAGTGATAAAAGAACAATAAAAGATAAAAAATATAATAATGGATAATAAGTAAAATAACAAACAGAGAAACAAAAAAATATATTGTTTAAAATAATTCCTCATACATACATCCACATTTTATATTTAAGGTTTCAATATTAAACACAAATTCTCATTTGTATTATTTCTATAATGATTCTATCATGTATTACAGTCTACAGTATCGTTCCCTCTAATGGGTTGCAGTAAATCTACATTCGACACACAGTAATAAATTCATGTTTGAGCGCAATACATAGAGCAGTAGAAATCTCTTACCCGTTAATTCCATAAGTCCCGGGTAAATCCCTATAGTGAAAATAATGGCTGTATGGGCTTGGTGATTTTGTTGTGCATTAAATTTCTATTCTGATTTGGCCCGTGTAGCGTTCTTCTTTGCAAGTGATGTGGCATATTCCTATTTGGGGAGCGATGTATTGTGAGGAGATCTGCATTGGGTTCCAGCTTCGGAGTTTAGTTGCGTGGTACTGTGCTGGGCGCGTTTGCCTACGAAGCCCAGTGAGGTCAGGGATGGGGGCTGCCAATATGACTGTTTGAATGTTGTCATGCTCAGGGGCGGGGGATTGGGTTTTGTGTAACAGATGCCGGTCAGCCAGGTGGACTGGTGGAATGATGTGATTTTCGGAATATTGCTGGTCACAGGTGCCTGTGTTTGCGTGCGTTTCTTGGTGGGGGACTGTGGTCATGTCCATTGGGATGGCTTCTGTATTCGTGCCATCTGTGCCCTGCAGCTCCCATTGGCCCCTCTTGTGATTCTTTTGTTCGTTGGCATGCATGGGTGACTTGTACATTTCACTGGTTGCATTGTGACTTCATTGCACCTACGGGGAGTTGTACTTTGTGGACAGGGAGCGGTGTACAGGCACTCAGTGGGGCCGTTTACGGTTGATTCGCGATGCCGTACTTCTCGCCATGGCGGAATGGTACTTTCCGCCGTGCTTGATGGCGTTAGGTACATGTCCGCTAGGGTCGGAATTCGCATACCGTTGCGCCATGGTGGTATTTACGGTTTGGCATGGCGCGCGCGCGCGTACTTGGTGCAGTTAGCGTTGGCGTTCACTACGGTGTCGCTAATGGCATCGTACTTTGCGGTGACGGGTCATAGTCGCACCGAGCGCTATTCGATGGCGGTATTGCATTTCCGCCATCGTTTTTCGATTTCCGCCAGGGTCGTAATGAGGGCCATAGTGTTTAAAAAAACAACATACCTCCTCTGTACCACAAAATTCCGTTCCACGCTTGTAATGGAAAATAAATGGCCCTTTATAGTGCTTGAAATGAATAGGTTCCCCCTGATTGGCTAGAGAGTTCTCATACTTGCTATCGGCACATTCCAAGGCAGGGATGCTTTGTACTCCTTAATTCATAGAGAAAGTCTTTAAATGGGGCCACCACCATCTTGGATCCCCTTGTACTGTGTGTTTGCTGCTGGCACAGAAGGCACTGTTAGTTTGTTCCGCTACCTCGGACTGAGGAGTTTCCCGTTCTCTTAATTAGATTTTGTTGTCCTCCTGTGTCAAACAGTTCAGGGTATGTATTAAGCATTGCTCCTGTCGGGCGGGGGTGGGGGGTTGGAGAAATTATTTATCCTTTATTTGTGCAGTGCTGATATCCTGTTCCCCGCTTTTAATGGAGGCTACAGAATATCTCTCTTCCTCCCCAGTGTGCATTGTCTCCAAACCTCGTCATGGTCTTTCTCCCTCCTACCTCTAAACTTTCATATCTTTATATCCCAACCCCCATTCTTTGTGCTCTCAGTCTTTTTCTTCTTCTTCCCGTACCCAAGCCTCCCTAAGCCCCTTTCTGTTTTCACTCTTTTGCCCTGCTTGTTTCAAAGTATTGGAATTCCTCGCCTCTTTCAATTCAGGCTTCTTCTACCCTACCCGTTTTATGCTCAACTTTAAATGTTTCTTTGTTCTTCACCTTCTTAATGCCAATGTGTGATTTATTGTCATTTTGTATTTTTACTCATGATTTTGTATCACATGTTCCCTTTACGCTTAGGCGTAAGCAGTTCATAAATAAAAACATACACACATAAATCTGGCCCAAGGAGGGCTTTTCTAGCCTTGTTCCTGGCCAAGGCGTCCTGACTGGGTCTTCTGTATGGTCCATCCCCTCTTGGGTCCAAAATTCTATTCCCCAGATCCAGTTTGGTTGGTGGTTTTGTTCATGAAGGCAATTATGAGAGCTGCAGGTTTTTCTGGTTTCTTTATCTCAAAGGGATTGGTCAAAGGGCAGACATATGCTGTTGTGGACCCAGAGTTACGATACCAAGGTCAACGTGGCGAAGTCAATGTGGTCACTTCGGCACACACATATTCTAGAACATAATACTATGCATAGTATATCCAAAGTTAAATAAATTACTTGATATATGATAAGTTTTTTACACTGCGCTTCTACACAAGTGTTTCTAGGCGCAACAAGACAAGGATGGGAGGACAGAAGGAGGACAAAACAATGATCTTACTAGGCCGTGTGTCATCCAGATCGCAAAAGTGCGTGGGGGGATCAAGGGGGAGAAGTGCCAGGGCTCATTGTCACTCTTGGTATGGCACATGTGTTAAGCCAATCGGCTCCCACTTGAGATTCTTCTTATGGGTGGAAAGAGAATCCATATTGGCCTTATTGAGATAAAGATTCAAAACAAGGTGGTGGTGTGGGAGTGCCCTGTTACAATGCATATAGTAGGCCTTCTTTCCATAGGCAGGCTTGGTTTAGTACTACCACTGTAAATCAAATGCCTCGGCCATCTGGTTTACTTTTGAAAGAGAACTAGCTGCCCTTTTTCAAACCAATCTATTATAAACATGTCTAGTTGGCCTGGAATAATGAAGTCACTTTTTATCAATATTACACAAACAAATTCTTGAAACATGTGAACGACAGGATAACTACGGTGACTATTAAGTATAATAGATTGTGCTTTATTATTTCACAACCAATAATATGAAAGAAATGGTTTGACGAGGGATTAAATATGTGAATCAACTCCCGGGAGGATAGCTCAGCAGCAAAGTGCTCACCTTGGAAGCAAGACAACACGGAGCAACACAGGTTCTGTCCCCGGGTCCACGTTTAGAAACCTCTGGGTATTAAGCACGTTATAAATAACCTATCATATCATAAGTGTAGTAGAGTGACAGATGTGTGTCCTTTCGTAATACAAAGTCTACTTATTACCTCTACTCAGGTAATTTCCTGCATGGTTTGCAAATTTGCCAAAGACCATCGACCAACATTAGGTGGCATCAAAACTTGGGACGCTAATTGATTGAAGCGACACAGCACCTCCCTGTTTGATAGCACTACACAATCCATACATCTCTTATTTCACAGATGCTTGATTACTTCTGTGAGTCTTCACGCATGTCCTCTTGAAGATTTCAACTGCTCACACAAGAAAGATAAAGGCTTCACCTTAATCTTCTGTTTCAATTGCTGCTTGTAACACATTTCTGGAATATTAATGGTGTAAAGTATGCAATGTTTGGGGTGCTTGCACTAGTTGTTTTCCCCCCATGGATATCATCAAGTGAAACCTACTATGAACTCATCCGCGACAAGGGAATAATTAAAACTTCTCAAGCCCTACTTCGGCAAGTGATCATCGTATAGGCCTGATGGCTACTGCTGCCTTTCTGCGTTCCTCATGGAAAAGGAAATACTCCTCAGGTTGCAAGTGGCACTTCAGGTGGCATCAGCTCTGCTTATCCGTGAAATAGAATCAACAACCTCCAAATTGCTGCACTAATATTACAAATACGCCCCAATATGGACGGCAATTGGGTTTTATCTCATACAACCTCAGATCTCAGCAGTGTACGCACCCTTAAGAGACACTTGACGAGTGATTTTCTTTCTCCGCTCAAGTTGTGACCTCATTGTGAACGCAATCACCACGCTCATTGCAATCTCTGCTCTCCTCATGATTGGCGTACACGCTAGCTAGCAGTGTATAACATTTTACTGGAATATGCTTTTGTGAAGCCTTTTTAAGATGTCAACTCTCTACCATCTTGTAATATGGTAAATATAACCTTTATAATGTCTCCACCTTGATGAAGAGACCTTAATTCTCTGCTATCTGTAATTATACATACAATAAGGCATTCAGCATTGTGTTCTGGGCTAGCATGGTAATGGCATGCTAGACAGAGCCTAGCTCAGCTCAAACGATGCAAGGGTCTCGGTGACGGCTTGGGCCACTACCAACCAAGCCACATCGGAACACAGAGTGTTGCGCTATCAGCACACTGCTGAATGTGCCAGCTGCTAGGAGTGTATTCTTTATGTTTCTTGTGATGGATGAGCACACGCTGGGGGGGTACCCGTTCATCAAATGGATGATTAGCACTTTTAAATATGTCCGACATGGATACGCGAGAGGAGCTTGGGAGTGATTCCCGTCTTGCGTTGCATAGCAGCCTCATGAGATGGGGTGAGGGAGGTGCAAAAAAAGAGATGGGAGCCCCAGCCATTAAGAAAGTGAGAATAGGTGGGTGGAGTAGTGGGCAGAGGTGTGTAGGGGCAAGAAGACTGGTGGAAGCACAGGCAGCGGGTACAGGACACATTAGCCCGGCCTGCAGTGGGGAAGCAAGAAATCATCTGCCGTGGAAGGCAGGCTTATACCAGCTGATCCCGCCCGGTGGGTCAGACTCTATTTCCTCAGGATCTCTACAAAATGATACTGTTTCCTGAGGCCCCTAAACTGTCTTTTCCACCTTTTTCCTTCTCTCTGTCTTTCCCACTGGAGTTTACAACATTCAATGTTCTGATGAATGCTCCTATGTCTGTTACGGGATGCATTTACTACAATTTCCTGCTGGCATAAATCTAACAGATTCCGAAATCATCTGCCTCTTTGTAGCACCTAAATAAAGCAGGCACAGTCCATAGGAATCCATTATGAATGGCTCCTACAAGAATACATTGTGACAGGCACTTACAAAAGTTATTTAAGTCTTTTTTTGCACTTTGTAGTGCAAATGTGGAAAATTGCACAGAGGAGACTTTGTTGCATGCAAGTGCAAATGTACCAGGTCCCCTCCGTTCAACCGGCATTTACAGGCCGATTCATGGAATTAATGTGCGCCGAAAACCTCTGTGCAAGCGCGCAAAAGCGTGTGAATCGCAGCGCAAGTGCAAAAATCACAGCACAAGTGTGCGAAAGCCGCGCACATCGATTCATGGATGTCCGTGCGTGTCTAAATCCTGGGATGTGCGCTAAAATCCTGTGTGGCGCACGCGGGCGCACACGTCATCAAACGGCGTGCGCTACGCGCACAGCGAAAGTGCACATAATGCAGCGCACACAACAAAAGTGGGCGGAACACGGGCCGTAACATACGGAATGGGGAACAACGCGTGAAAATGTGGGCGTTACGGGGGAAGTACAGGAGTTAAATGCGTGGAACGCCCACACATGCGCCTACAACACGTATTCATGGAATCGAACAGGGGAAACGCGCGCTCAAAAAGGAGGCGCTATTCCGGAAACACGTACGCCAGCAGGAAGCAGGCGTACGCGGCCCTGCGCAGCATAAAAGTGCGCGCAAACAACAAACAAGCTCAGATGCTAAGATGAATATACCATTCCTCGCAGAAGTGGTCGTGGGACACCGCAGGAGGAGGAGGATAGTCAGGCCCAGAATTTTTACACCCAGGACCAGCCTTTTTGGGATGCCTGATGACCAGGTGTATGGGAGGTACAGGCTTCCACCTCACATAATACTCGATCTGGTGAGTGAGTGGGAGGATGACCTCACATCACCCACCCTGTGCTCCCAAGCACTGAGCCCCTTGGAAAAGGTGCTCAATGTACTGCACTTCTTGGCCACTGGTTCATTTCAGTGGACAAATGCCATAGTGGGGGGTGTCACAGGCCACGCAGTCACGCTGCCTACACCAAGTGTTGGCCATCATGACTGCACGCTCTTCAGTCCGCAGGCACATATACCTGCCCAGAACACCTGCAGAAAGGCAGGCTGCTGTCCAGGATTTTTACAGGGTGGCACACTTCCCCAAAGTGCTAGGTGCCATTGATTGCACCCATGTGGCTCTACGTCCTCCCAGGGCAACTGAGCACATCTATAGAAACCGCAAGCACTGGCATTCCATCAATGTGCAGGTAGTGTGTGATGCCAAGGGAATCATCACCTCAGTATATGCCAACTATCCAGGGTCCACCCATGACAGTTTCATTTACAGAATGTCACCCCTAAACCGGGACCTAGAAGCTGGGCGGCATGGCGATACATGGCTGCTTGGTGAGTATAAATGCCTCTGCACATGCATGCATGTCAGATACTGAGTAACGTCACAACCTCACTAATGATACCCATCATCACCTCCCCAGGGGACAGTGACTACCCTCTGAGCACCCACATGATGACGCCAATTCGAAACCACACCACCCGAGATAAGATACAACACAGCCCATATTGCAACACGGGGCACAGTGGAGTGCACATTCAGAGTGCTCAAGCCACGCTTTCGCTCCCTTGACCGCTCTGGTGGGCAGCTGCTATACTCGCCCCCAGTAGTGTGCAGGATCATAGTGGCAGCATGTGTCCTGCACAACGTTGCAACCCGCCGAGGCCTGCCGGTGTACATGGTGGTGCCCCCACATCCCCAACCACATGCACGCCCGCTGCTCATGGGAGGGGAAATGCACGTGGTGAGGCAGCCCATACGCAGCTGGTGGCTAATTACTTCACCGAAAATCACACCTCTGCGGAGTGCACACAGCCCTGGCACATACCAGCTGACAATCAATGATGATGACATAAGGGACAGTCAACTGTCACAACCATACCAGCCTGAGATTGGTCACCTGGAAGTGTTATATTGTGTGCATCCCTACCTACCGAAAGACAACCAATGCTGTGTCACAAAAAGACACACATTTATGCTGCATGAATGACTACCCGCTTGCAAAATACAACATGAAAACAGCGCCATGTCACCCAACCCCTCCCCATCTCCGCTACCCAACACACCATGGCATGTCATGCAATGTGAAAGCAAACAAAGGAATGCACAACACATGACACAAGTGTCACAAAGTGCACTGTCATAAATGGAAACAGGCCACAGACAATATGCTCCCAGTAATCAATAACAAACATGACCAAATACTTACCAGCAACACAATACAGCAACACAGGATGAAACATTGCCAAAAGAATGACAGTACAAAATCAAAGTAGTGCAAGTCTTACAACCTGAATAAGCCAGCACATCGACCCCTTCCAACTGCAGAGTGTTGCTGTCAGTCAAATGTGTCAGTGTACTGCATACAACATGAACTGCATCTGCAAAGGAGACGGCCTTGTGAAGACATGAAAAAGGTACCTGTGAATAAGGAGGAAGACATGGATGCACAAGCACATATCAATACACGATGCAGTGTTCAATACAACAACAATTCCCACTAGGGATGTGCACACAGTTTTGACTACAGACTGCCCACACAGCTCATGGCAGCCCAAAGTCACTGTGTAAGTCACTGTCACTTGGTCACACCCTTTGCAAGCCCATGGAAAGGGAAGCCTGAGGGGTGTGTGTGTCAGGAACCCAAGCATCTAACCCAAAGACAGGAAAAGCCTGCATGTGCCCAGCTAGAATACACAGTGGATGCCCACAGGAGCCACACAAGGCAACACACTGTAAAAAAAAAATCAAAAAAAAAATCGCCCTTTGGGGGCCGGGAGGGGAGGCCACCCAGGGGGTTCGAGGACAGGGTGCACACCAACACCCACCTGTGTGGATGTTGCAAAAAAAAAATACCTCCATGGACTCATGGTCTGCACGGCTACGCTAATGTGGGAGAACTGCTGCTGTTGCTCTCTTCACCCTCTGCTGCTGCATCAGAAGGTGGTGGTGCTATGGGAGGCAGCCCACGCAAAGCCCTGGTATGGTCCTCCATGGCAGCAAGCATGCGGGTGTTGAAGGTCTGATTTTGGAGGATGATAGTGCAGAAATCCCCATGCAGCACCTCACGGGTTGCCTGTATTTCTGCACGCATGGCCTCGCGTGATGCCCGGATCTCCTCCCGAGTTGCCTACAGCTCAGCTGAGAGCAAACGTGTGAGCTGCTCCAGCTGCTGTTCTGACCTTAAATTTCGGGAAGCCTTAAGTTCACTTAGAGTCTGCCTGAGGAACTGGAGTTCTAACCTCAGGGCTTCCCTGTGGCCCTGTGACTCTACAGAAATGGCTTCCCGCAGAGTCTTCAGTGCCGCCCGTCGGTCCCTATTGGACGCCAACATGTCTTCCCTGTGTGATTGGCAAATGGAGTCTGTTGCCTGCTGTTGTTGCTCCATCTGCCTTTCAGGGGGGAGAATGGAAGTGGCCACCCTCTCCATTGCCTGAGCCATCATTTCAACCAATGTCCCTGTTGTGCTGCTATACCGTACATGGACTTTTCCCATACAGTATTGCCTGGTAGCGTATGGCCACCACGTCGGCGGGCACCACACCTGTTTGGGGCAAGGCGATCTGCACCTTGCTGTGCTGGCACTGCCTGAGGCTGCAGGACTGCATTCCCCCTCTGATCTGCTGGCCCAGGAACAGGATCAGATATTGTGGAGTGTGACCCTGCATCCGTAACCGCCAAAGGCAAACTTACCAACACTGACATCCCCATAGAGGGTTCTACCCCTGGTGCAGGTGGGTTGGACAGAACAGAATCCCTGCCAGAAACACTCACCTGTGACAGCACTTAAGTCTCATCATTCGATTCAGCACCTGAATCATAGAGGGCTGGGGAGGTGCAACCAGAGACACCCCTGGACAGTATGGTCTGCAGTAATATTGGGTTTTCACCCACCACCACACCACATCCTCCACTGGTGGCCGGTCGTGCCTGAGATTTCTCCTGGGTCTGCACCATCTCCTCCACCTCAACAGCATCAAGTGTGTCATCACCTGCAAAAACATGAAAGACAACAAATGGAAACAGGCATGCGCACCATAGCACACACATAAGCCTGACAAGCCAGAGATCCAGTACATGAATCACACATGTCCCACATGACTATAACCCTGGCATGCATGCACTGTCAATGAATTGGAAGGGGAGGCAAAAAGCAGACACTGAGGACACCAAGATGGAAAAGCAACACATTTTCTGCATGCTGGGTAGCACTGGCATCACACATTAGCCTGTGAGTGGCATGTCCAATACACATACATGACACATGCCAGCACATAGATGCCATGTAGCATAGCCATGGTACATTTGACAAGTACAGCCATATGTGAGTGAATGAGTACTGTCACCCATCCATGTGAGATGGACATGATGAGATGAAAAATGCAAAATAGTGTGTCAAAATATGCATGTGCCACACACTGCAACACATCCAGTGTACAATGATACAGTGATGGCATGCAGATGGATACATCAATGGTTGGTCACTTCAACATGACACGAAAAGACTATCATGTTCCACATTCAAACAGGCCCCAAAAATGTTGTGAGCAGGCCCTTACTCAATCAGCCTGATTGGTCTAATCATTCCCATAACAAGGTAATAAATGTTGCCCAATATGGGGTGTAATCAATGACAGAAGCATGTCATGTATGTGGCATTAGGGCTTAAAAATGTGTTTGAAAAATGGGAGAATTGAAACAATTAGGCTGATTGAACACTGAAAAATTCAGAACAATGTTGTTGCAAGATGACAGTTCAAGGGCAACTGCAGTAATGTTGCGCTAATTGGCTACTGTGGTCAGAAGGGATACTGTCATACCCAAATCCAAGGCCGCTGAATATTTTAGAGGAAGCACATGGGTGACCCATTCCACTCACGACTACACACGCTCACATGGCACTCAATCTGAACATGTCACCCATGCAACATACACATGGATTACACACACATGCATGGGCACTCACCGGACAATGCTTCGTAATCTGGTAGGTTTCCCACACATTGGATCTGTTCCTCTGTGATGAAGGTTCCAGCAACAGACTCGTGTTCAGTGAGTTGGTTGTCCTCTGGTGGAGACCCACCGCCAGTCACCAGAGTAGAGGCATGATTGGAAGCCAGCTTGTTCTTTGCTCTGCGTTTCAGGTCATTCCACTCCTTGTAGCAATCATCAGCTGTGCACCTCACAAATCAAAGGGCACTAATGTGGTCCGCGATGGTCTGCCAGTGTGCCCTACATTGACCAAGTGTGGTCTTGCACCCTGCAGTCACCACCATTTCGCGGCTATGTGCCGACACATAGGCCACAAGTGTATCAAGTTCGGCGTCATTAAAGCTAGGCTTCCTTGACATGCCGGAGTGTGTAGCTGTGTCTGGGGTCTCAGCCTGTAGTGCCAGAGCACTCTTCTTCTTCTTCTTTAAAGGTGGTGCAAATCCTGAGTGGCTTAGGCCGCTCTGGTCAGTAGGGGCAGAAGCGCAGGTGGACTGGGTAACAGAAGCCTGTAAAGGCACAATGACCATAGGTCTTGGTGCAGGCATTGGCTGCAGGATGATGTTAGCAGGGCCAACGTTGGTTTGTTGAGACCTGGACCAACACTGTCCCAGCTGGGAGACTCGGAGCTGGGGTGGATTGAGCTGCAGCTGCCCCTGCAGCCTCCCCACCCTGGCTACTTGGGGCAGCAGATGACATTGCTGCCCCAGATCCACATGGCCTGGCGACAGCAACTTTCACCGCCACACGTGGCTTAAACTTGCGGACTTGGAAGTCAGCCTGGGAGTCATCCTGTGCCGGTTCAGGTGCCAAAATGGGCCTGTCCAACAAGGGCTGAGCTGGGATGGTGTCAGATATGTTTCCCACAACCATTGGGGGGGGCATGGGTGTCCCCGATTGGTCCTCCACACACCCTGCAAATCCTGGCCACGTCCCCTACCGCGCCCACCATGCCCACCTTTTGGAGGACTGCCACCTTTGCCTTCCTTACTGCTTGGTCGCCTCCCAACCATGGCACTGATGTCGTTGTGCGTATGGGAGTTGCAGTAAACAATTGTCCTGGGCAATTGGGGTGAATGGGGTAGGGTACTAGATGGATTTCGTACCCTAGTGCTCTGGCAAAGCTGTATGTGACCCCTGGGGGAAGATGACGGGTCACGCAACACACAGGCACCCCAAAAACAAAAGCACACATGCACGCAACCCCTGGTAGACCAGGTAAGTGGAAAAATAAACATGCACTACGCAGTGGCACCCAGCAACACAAAAATAAGCGTACGCGTGTTACACGCAGCCTACAATGACCTCTGAAGGGGTACGTGACACACAGGGGCAACCGCAGTTGGAAAATACATGCGCGACTCACCATCTGCCTTGAAAAAGAACATGAAAAAGACGCGCGTGTGCGCTTTGGCAAAACCCCCGTCAAAAGAAGAAAAGAACGCAGTCTGAGGAAAGAGTGAGTACGAACTGGAAACGTTGTGAAGTAATCGCGTGTGAACCGACAAGAAGTACAAGATGCATCCGCTCGCTCTCCACAAAAAGCACGTACAAGGAAATAGCATGATATTCGTACCTTTTAAGCCAGCCCACACGTGAAACGTCACTTACGCGCTTACGCGCTAAGGCCCTTTCCTCCTATAGCACGGTGACGTGCAGTTTTCTCACGTGCTGATTCACTATGCACCCGTGTTGTGGGCAACGCCTGCATGTGTAACATCATTGACGCGCTTACACGCTAAGGGCCTTTCCGCGGATTTCACACTGACGTGCAATTTTTTCATGTGCCAAATCACTCTGTATCAAGCTGGCCATGCGAATACACATGGAAGACCACGCTCCTGCCCAAAAGGCCATTTTCCTGCCCCCAAGAGCCCCGAGCACGCTCCCACCAGCCATCTGCTGCTGCCTGCCTGCTGCCCACGTGCCCTGCTATTTTGTGCCTGCACGTCAGCCATCTGCAGGGGTCCAGTTGCTGTGTCCACACCTGCTGGAACAGAAGACTCCCGACTGGGATACCATCGCTCCACAGCCCAGCCCCAGGACCCAGTTGCCCACCCACGCCTGCCTCGGTGGTCGCCATTTCGGGGCAAACACCATCTGAGACCACTGGCGATCCCCAGTCAGAGAGGCAGAGGGCCACCAGCTTCAGTGAGAAGGAAGTTGGTGTCCTGGTGGAGCATGTCCTGGGGCATTATGATGCCCTCTTCGGGACATCACGCACCAACAAGGAAGGACGGTCGAGGATTCGGGAGGACGCAGTGGTTGCCATCAACAAGGAGGAGGTGGCAACCAGCGACATCAAGCACGTCAAGAAGCGCTGGGAGGACTTGAGGTCCAGGACCCTCTACAAGGCCCGGCGCCTCGCGGAGGGGGGCAGGGGCAGCATGAGCAACATCCAGATGAGGGTCCTGGAACACGTAGCCCCAGCGCTCCATGCCCAGATCCTTCAGAGGCAGACCCGTCTGGAGTTGAGCAGTAAGTGGCCAAGCATTGCTGTGTGAGACAGGGCATGTTGCAGTGTGATGGTAGTCTGATACTTGCCTGTATGTGTGACATAGGCCATGTATGGATGTGTGTGTGCAGGGACATCATGGTCATGCATGTCAGACCAGTATTGTGTGAACCACATGGATGGTGCATGTGTTCCAATGCAACATGGGGAGCTGTATGCGGAATGCACACATGAAAGCAGGCCAGTCTCTGTTCTTTGACATGGAGGGGGGGGGAGTGAGGGATGGGTGCTGCTGTCATGTACATGTATGGTGCACATGTGTGTGTGTCTGAGAAGTGTGTGTGTGTGACTTTGAAATGCCATGGATGCATGTCACATGTCCGTGATGATGTGTAGATTCACTCATGCAGTGCCGTCACCGTTGTATCCACTGTGTCTATCCACTGTGTCTGTGGTGTACAAGCCATGATGCATGACCCTTCGGTGATGTGTGTGCATGGGATCAGTGTGAGCCATGATGCATGTGAGTTTGAAGGCAACATTTTGGTTACCAGAGGACCTTGTACATGGATGCTGATGTTGATTGTAGGCGCCGAGACTGTTTCTGCATGTGTGTTGCGTGCATTCACCCATGTGTTGTGGAGGGACAGGATGGAAGTGACATTTGACAGTGCCACTCATGTGTTATTGCTTCCTGTCTAGGAGAATATTGTACTGTACCCTGATGCTTGTGTTCTATGTCTCCCTCTACGCAGCATCAAGTGAAGAAGAGGGCGGAGACGGCGCTGTGGAGCAAAGCGGCGGGGATGCCTCCACCGGGCGGCGACGCAAGGCCCAGCCACCCTTCCAGGAATTGCCAACATCTGGGAGCGAGGGGCTCGTGCGCTTCTGCCACTATGGCTGTAGCGGAAGGGCCGGGTGAGCCCCCACATGGGCTTGCAATGGCGGAAGACGGTGTGGAGACATCCAGGTTGGTGGTCTCCACAGAGGAGGAGGAGCCCGCTACTGAGCAGCACATGGGGCCTGGTGGGGGTAGTACCACTGGTGCAAGTGGTGCAGTCCAGGGGCAAGGCCAGAAGGCAGCACAGGTCACCGCGGAGCGGCCTGTGCATGTAGCTGTCCTTGACCCGGTGACTGCACCACCATGCACCAGCAGGGATGCCCCGTCCCAGGCCCGTCCGCAGGTAGGGGGGAGTGCCACATCATCTGCCTCGCCACTACTTGCGGACGAGGGGTCCCACGACTGTATGGGCTCCATCCTGGTTGGTGTTGCGTTGCGCACACGTGACATTCGTGATGACGTGCGTGCTTCCTGGGTGGAGCACGCACACCATCACAAACAGCAGAGTCGCGACGTGGCACTGTTGGGAGGGGCCCTGGTCGGTGGGTCCCTACATGTGTCGCGCACTCTGGTGGACCTCTACTCCTCTGTGGAGACTATGCGCCAGTCGTTCTCTCTGCTGTCTTCTGGCCCAGATTCCACCAGGGCCCCCTGTGGACCTGGCCTGACCAACACAGCCAGCTTGGTGGAGATCCCATCCCTGCCACAGTCGGGAGCAAGCAATCCAGCAGGGGTTGACACCCCAACAACTGGAGTCCAGCAGATGGGGGATGTGCAGGCATCAGACAGGGCACATGGACAGCAGCAACAGCAGCAGGCTCTAGGTGGGAGCAATGATGGCTCGGGGCCATCAACATCAGAGGGCAGGAGAACCCTGGAATGGGAGTGAACTCCATGTGGCTGCGGTTGGGCCAGCACATAGATGTGGAGCGGCGGCGGGCGGAAGAGGCGCGGCTCACCATGGTCAGGGCAGAGTTCTCCATGCGTCGGGTGTTAAGGCGGACAGAGTGCCTCGAGGCAACTTGCAGGGAGTTGGAACAGGCCATGAGTGCATCCCTGCGAGACCTTGGGTCCAGGGCAGAGGCCCGCCTCTGGGACATCGACATGGAGTTCGATGATGCCCTGGCCCGGGAAATCACAGAGTGAACCGCAGGACTTGCCCGCCGCCATTGTATAGAGTTAGATAGTGTTAGGTTTCCTTTGTTTTTCTTTTAATTTGGAGTTAATGGACATTGCTCCACTTTGTGTGTATATAGTTTTTTCATCATAGGACTTTTTTGTAGGTTTCCTTTTGTTTGTGCATCATGGACCATTTGGACTTACATTGTATATAGTTGCAGACTTGTACATACTTTCTTTTTCTATATTCCCATAGATCAATGTTTTTATTTGGATTATGTTTTTATTATGGACATTGGCAATGGACCACTTTTTTATTCTACGTGATCATTTCTTTTTTTTAACTTCATTGGATTTACAATATGTTTTTTCTACATTGGTCATTGTACATTGATTTTCATTTAACTATTCCTCCAAGTCAGTTCTTTATGTTTTTAATACATTTTATTACTTCAGAATTGGTGTTGTGTTCTGTAATTGGTTTTGTGCATGTCTCATTGAACATTTCCTCAGTCACGTGTTGCCACTGTGTGGCTACGTTGTGCATTCCTGCATGGGGGGCATGGTGGTTCATTTCAACTATCATGACATAGGTAATTTGGGAGTGGGTTCTGTGGATGGTTGCATGCTTGGATTGGGGGGCAAGGGGGATTAGAGTTGGCTTTAGGGACATGTGTCTTTTTTGTTAGGACATGTTGTTTGTTGGGACATGAGTCGGGGCCTGCTGGCAGGTGCCCATCACTGCTGGGTGGGTGGGGGTGCTGGGGGACATGAGTCGGGGCCTGCTGGCAGGTGCCCATCACTGCTGGGTGAGTGGGGGTGCTGGGGGACATGAGTCGGGGCCTGAGGCTCACTGCTGGGGGGTGGGGGTGCTAGGGGACATGAGTCGGGGCCTGCTGGCAGGTGCCCATCACTGCTGGGTTGGTGGGGGTGCAGGGGGACATGAGTCAGAGCCTGAGGCTCACCGCTGGGGGGTGGGGGTGCTGGGGGACATGAGTCAGGGCCTGAGGCTCACTGCTGGGGGGTGGGGATGCTGGGGGACATGAGTCGGGGCCTGAGGCTCACTGCTGGGGGGTGGAGGTCAATGTTCCCTCTAATTATTTTTCTCTATGTGCGGAACTGATTTGCTGTTGGGCACACATTATTTTCCATATGCGCAAATGACTAATGAGGTAAGCAACTTTGTGAGCATGTGTATTTAGTGAACTACCATGGCAGAAGAGTTTGGAAAGGAATTTCCTCTTCCCATCAACTGCAATTCTTAACAAATCTTACAACACTTTTTCCAAACACATAGGCTAAAATAGAATATGTCATATGTGATTAAATAGAAAACTCATCAACCAGTCCAAGATCTGCCACAGTACCTTGGAAACATTTTATGCCACTGCAAAATCACCCATATGTATTACAAAACACAAATCTCTCTTGTCATAAACTGATGTGGCTGTCAAGAAATCCAGCCACAATACACCATTTGTTGATGGATTAATGGCAATTAAAGCAATGTGTCAAAAAACATGCTGATAGAGTTCAAGTACCACTCTAATGAAGTAATTCAAGGGCCAGGCGAACATGCTTCTAATAATTTGTGTAAGGATGTTAATTGCATCAGAATAACTGCATTTCAGAATATGATGATCAAATATTCCTGAGACTCTGCTTACTATCCACATTACGTTGTCCTTTGGGTAGTGATAGCACCAGCCTTACAGCTGAGAGACATATACACCATCTAATTTTACTCCCTAAAAATAATAATGTGCCCAACAAAAACGAGAAACAATTAACATTTTGTTGTTTCAACCCACAAAGCTCCACTGATATCTTTTTGAATTAGTAGCCAGTAGAATAGTTGCATAGGAAGGAACTCTAATAGTAATACCTGATCTTAAGAGGAATTTTAAGGGGAAGAACATCTTTTAATAAACAGAAAGTTTCCCTATTGACAAAGCTAATGACTTTTTTACACTCTGAAAAATCAAAAAATCGTTTGATTCCATGTAGGGAGCAATCTGATTAGAGCCTTGCTTGTTACGCTGACATAGAAAGTGAAATTACCGGGAACATAATGTAGTCTATAGTTTTGCCCACCCTTCCGCACCAGAGCCTAGACAAATTAAACAATAGCTTTATTGAGGTTTATTATGGATCCATGTGTGAGAAAATCACATATATATGACTTTTAAGTTAATGGCATCAAATCTCAATAGATACAACAGATTGAGCCCCTTCTTCTGTAACTATGGATCCCTCGTCTGTAAATCTTTGTTATAAGTTAAATAAGATGCAAAAAGATGCTAGAGACGACGCAAAGCACATGGTTATATTGAAAAGCCCTCAGCAGCTGAGCATAGAAAGAAAAATAAAGTGCTGATGTCTAGACAGGTACTAGATTTCCGATCCTTTAGCAAACAAGCAGCACATTTTCTTCAGTGTACTGCCAAAATGTCCGACTTGGTTTTTCAAATTTGCTGCTTTGTTCATCACCCACAAGGAGTGATGACATGTGCTCTTCCACCCATACCCTTCCCTGGCCCTTGTGGTAGCCTCCAATACTAGTTGTTAGAACACTGTAAAAAGTGAGGGATTGTAACAGTAAACACTCACTGGGATATTTGCAGACCCACAATACTTTGCAAGCAAGGCATATTTAATGCCTGAACATATGTGCATTTTAAGAATGTTATGACTCTGCATGTACGCAGTTCTTTTGCAGTGCATACAAGATTGTTTGCACCATACCCCACCTTTATATGATTGTGTAGGATTACACAGAGCTTAGTGAAACTGTTTTTTCATAGCAGCAAGTTACCATATAGAGTGTGACGGTCTATGCCCAAAGGAACTCTGAACACTTGGAAAATTGGCAGATTGTGTGAAAAGCATTCTCCTGTCTGAATATCCAGTTCCCTGATACTATGGACGAGTAATCCCAGGCATAATCCGTAGCCATTATGCCTTGTAGGCAATATCAAATAAAAAAATGAAAACTGGCAATATCAAAGTAAATGATATTGCAATGTTGCTCTCCACTTATAGGGTAATGATAGTAATGCTAAAGTAGGAGATACTGATCATCACATTAGTCTCCTCAAAATCCTTACAGGGCAAATTCATATTTGAGTTTTATAATGGGTTAATTTGCAAGGGGCCGCTTCAAAGCACTTGTGTGACATATGTACAAAGAAGAGGAAGTATGGGCTAAGGTTGCACAACCAGGTAGCCCGCTTACTTACAGTCAGTATCCAATAGTTTAGCTGGTAGTTCTATTGTATCGTGTGGGAGACGCTTTTGGTAAGGCAAAATGAGGAACAGAAATTCTGGCATGTGAACGTTATTCATATTACAACAAACATAAAGCAAGTGGCTATAGGTAGACGTCTGCTAACCTTTTGAAGAGCTAAGAGAGGAGGAGTCAAGGTTGTCTGGTACTATTTTTATGTGTTCTGGGGCAGAAGTAGGGTCAAAGTGTGGTAGAATGAAGCTTAGGAGCCATGAGTGGGGAGGGAACATTATTTGGTTGATGTGTGCAGGTATATCTTGGTTAGATTCTTCTGTTCATGGAGCCAGTTTTTCATATTTGTTTTTAACCTCTTATGTGCGTATTCTGCTGTTAGGCATATTAGGTGTTTACGGTCATCCTTGCATAGTAGTGTAATGCAAATTAGCAGAATATCAAGACTAGATGCTTATTTTAAGAGAAAGCACATTTCAATTAATTGCTGTGGCTTGTGCCTTATTAAATATTCTTGAATAGTGAGAATTGTCTGTGTGCGCTGCTAAAAATATTCTGAGCGGCACCCAGAAGGAAGCTGGGCAAGCGCACATGCGCACAGCTTAGAGGGAACACTGGTGGGGGTGCTGGGGGACATGAGTCGGGGCCTGCTGGCAGGTGCCCATCACTGGTGGCTGGGTGGGGGTGCTGGGGACATGAGTCGGGGCCTGCTGGCAGGTGCCCATCACTGCTGGGGGTTGGGGGTGCTGGGGGACATGGGTCGGGGCCTGCTGGCAGGTGCCCATCACTGCTGGGGGGTGGGGGTGCTGGGGGACATGGGTTGGGGTGACTAGTGGAAGGTGACATGTGGACTGGCTGGGGGCATGGCCATTGTGGATGGGCTGCCTGCGGGACATGACCAGGGGTGCAGGGTAGTCCCCTGTGGTGTGGGTTGCCTGCAGGGGCCGTGGAGGGGGTAGAGGGCACACCTGGGAGGATCCACACTGCCAATTCACGTGTGGGACTCCCCGCGCACACCACTGGATACATGTACCCTGCTCTGACAGCGAAATCGCGTGTGAATCTTCCCGTGCACCCCAGTAATACACGTACCCTGCTCGCACAGGCCCAATCTTGTGTGAAACTTCCCGCGCACCCCAGTAATACACGTACCCCACTTGCACAAGGCCAATCGTGCGTGAAACTTCCCGCGCACCCCCGAAATACAAGTACCCTGCTCGCACAGGCCCAATCTTGTGTGAAACTTCCCGCGCAGCCCAGTAATACACATACCCCACTCGCACAGGGCCAATCACGTGTGAAACTTCCCGTGCACCCCCAAAATACACGTACCTTGCTCGCACAGGCCCAATCGCATGTGAAACTTCCCACACACCCCAGTAATACACGTACCCCGCTCGCACAGGGCCAATCACGTGTGAAACTTCCCACGCACTCCCGAAATACACATACCCTGCTCGCACAGGCCCAATCGCGTGTGAAACTTCCCACGCACCCCAGTAATACACGTACCCTGCTCGCACAGGCTCAAACGTGTATGAAACTTCCTGCACATCCCAGTAATACACGTACCCCGCTCGCACTGGGCCAATCGCGTGTGAAACTTCCCGTTCACCCCAGAAATACACGTACCCTGCTCGCACAGGCCCAATCGCATGTGAAACTTCCCACGCACCCCAGTAATACACGTACCCCGCTCGCACAGGGCCAATCACGTGTGAAACTTCCCACGCACCCCCGAAATACACATACCCTGCTCGCACAGGCCCAATCGCGTGTGAAACTTCCCACGCACCCCAGTAATACACGTACCCTGCTCGCACAGGCTCAAACGTGTATGAAACTTCCCGCACACCCCAGTAATACACGTACCCCGCTCGCACTGGGCCAATCGTGTGTGAAACTCCCCGCGCAGCGCAGTACGTGTATTCGGAGGGGTGCGCGGGGAGTTTTATTGGTGTTTTCGTCGTTGGGGGCCTGTGCGCCATGTACGGGATTTGTGCACTGTACATGGCGCACGGGGAGGGGTTGGGGGCGTAACTGGCGCTGCTGAAGGGTCTCTGCGCCACTCTGCGCCATGGCTGGTAATGGATGTTAAAATCCATGAATACGCTGTGCACGTAAATGAATTTTGGCACAAGCGGCTGGCGCAGATTGTCACACGCACACACTGTGCACCAGCCGCATAAGCCACTTGTGCGCTGAATTCTATGAATGACACCCTTTATTTTTTAATGCGCTTGCATTGGTATCTATCTATTTGTGCACTGGCCTTAGCTTGCTGTGTCCTAATGTTTCATATTATCAGTTGTGCTATTGCTATTTTCTTTTATCAGTGCTTTAGTATGTTATCTTGTAGGATAATTGCATAATTTCATATTTGGCAGCTTATCATGTACTCTTTGATTGAGTGATAATCTCTGTATTCGTTATTTGAACATTCTCTTTGAATTTATGTTAGAAATAAACCAAATCGCTATCCACTCTAAGATTGAACGTAATGGCTTGAATGGATGCAGGAAGCTATTGTCTCCACTGTTCTCTCCATGTAATGTTTCCTTTGAAACTTAGGGAAATAATGGATTGTATTGACTTTGAAATTCCTTTCTCTGTAAACCTCCTCAATAATTCAATAGAGAGTGAGAGACAAAAGAAACCACCCCATTCAAACGGCTTAACCCGAGCTGCAGATGTGCTTAGCAGACTTAAATGGATTTCTAAGGGTTTCATAGTGCGCATGTAATTCCATCGAAGTGCAGTCTTCTTCTTAAGGGCCTAGAAAGGTTCAGACGTCTTCAGTAGACACATTTTCCCTCATTCCAAGGTTGGTGGTAGTCATGGCGCTTTCAGCGCCATGGCTACCACCAATAATGGGACCATGTCTGCCCTCCTTCAATGGGGATTTACCAGTCCAGTCCGACCTTGGCGGGACCGGTAAGTCCCCATTGAAAAAGCCATTCCCCATTCCAATTTGAGCCTCCATAGGGCTCAATGGGAAGGCGCTAATAACGGTACCGCAAATTGCGGTACCGTCATTAGCTCTGAAGTCCCTTAATGGGCCCCGTCCATAACGCCTGGTAAACCAGACATTGAGGAAGGGACCCGCTAAGGGACCTTGGAATAGGGCGAAAGGTATTACTGGCACCGATGTCCTTAACGGTGGCCGGTATCCCTTTGCGCCCACCTCGTAATGAGGCCCATTATATTGCACCATACAGATCGGTTTCTGGTTTAATTTAAGCAGCAGCACTTCCGACACAGAGGGCCTCATTACGGGGTGGGCGCAAAGGGATAACGGGCACCGTTAAGGACATCGGTGCCAGTAATCCCTTTGCGCCCTCTTCTGTTGTCCCTTAGCAGGTCCCTTCCTTAACACCTGGTTTTACCAGGCGTTATGGACAGGGCCCGTTAAGGGACTTTAGAGCTAATAACAGTATCGCAATTTGCGGTACCGTTATTAGCACCTTTCCCCTTCCCATTGAGCCCTATGGTGGCTCAAATGGGAATGGTGAATTACTTTTTCAATGGGGATTTACTGGTCCCCCCAAGGTCGGACTGGACTGGTAAGTCCCCATTGAACGAGGGTAGACACGGTCCCGTTATTGGTGGCAGTCATGGTGCTAATAGCGCCATAACTACCACCAACCTTGGAATGAGGGCCAATGCAACCCCAGTAGAAACATCCAATTCCCAAACAAGTGCATGGTCTGCTCTTATTCACAAGCAATGCCTCCCATTTCTGCAGATTAATCATGTTACCAGAAAATCGGGAAATGCTTATTTTCCCCACAAAAGGCCACTAAGAGACTTATCTGAGACTGGCAATGTTAACCTATATCATTGGCATATAAGAGAATGTTGGCTTTTCCTTCAGGTCTGCTTACCTCATTGTTTTTGGTATTCGCCTTTTTGTCCAAAAAAAAAGTTCCAGTGCTGACATACATGTGCAACGGGAATGGGGTAAAACCCTGCGAGTTTACCTTCTTGGTGGCAAAGAAATAGTAGCTACACACCCACCGTTAATCCTTGAGTCTTGTTTAGGATACATAAGATTAATGTTATGCAGGAAACCTTATCTGGGTCCAAATCTGTCAAGAGACCATGAAAAGAATTGATAAAGTCGATCCTCTGCGTCTAGTTAAGTGACTACTTCCTGTTCTCTTGGGTCCATTTCCTGATATAGGAAATGCATGAGTATCCCATTGCTGATCGAGAGGTTCTTCACGGTACGAATGCCACCTGTTTATCACGTCTTAGCCATAGTATCACTAACTATGGTTTTGTTGCTGACACTTTCACTAAAATCTCTGTGTCAACATTGATCAGAGAGGTGGGGGAAAAGCCTCAACAGAAAAGAGGTTACCTACCCAGTTTTTGTTGACTTTACAGAGTTCATGTTCATATAATCCCTCCCTTGATGTGCCCATCTCCTCCTCTTCTTCATAACTTTGGCTGGTAGCAGAATCCCTAGGTCATCCTAAAACATTAACACTTGTCCTGAATTTCATCATCTTTGGATATTTGTGAGGAATTTGGCCATCCGAATCGTGGGTGTGCGCTCACCTGGACTTTTTAAACATTTTATATGAAATTGAATGATGGCAGATCAACCTCTGGAAAATGTGTGAGGCTAATCTGCACACATTTTCCTATGCTCACCGCATGACAAACACATAGACACGTTTACTTTGGGTGGACACAGTCTGCAAGCACAGTCCTCCCTGCTATATTTAGTTGGGATCTGACAGGTGGAGGACACAATACATATAAGAGGGGGAAGGCCAAAACCTTTGTCCTGCCATGGCCAGTCTAATTATCTATCAAAGGATCCATGGATCCTCCCTGTCCATTTGTGTACCCTCTGCAGATGGTGACAGCAATCAACATAATTAACATACTAATAGAGTATACTTCAAACAGACCCACATTGAGTCTGGCTGCAGAGGCTAAAACAAAGGAGACAGGAAATCCCCAACATCCTTTGATATGCACTGTGTAACCTGAAGCCAGCTCCCGCCTCTCAGGATCAAGGGCAGTGACTTTCTGGGATATGGGCGACGGGTTGCTGCCAACCCGTAACACCATTTCTGCCCCCGGGATATCACAAGTTGCGACAGAACTGTAACTCCCCATTGCTGTGGAGTCCCATAGGAATATATGGAAATGCGGACACTGAAGCACCAGCACCGTTAGTAATGGTGCCGGTGCTCTGTGAGAATCCTGCCTATGGGTCTGACTTCTACGTGCTACCGGCACCCTTTTTCCCAGACCGTCAAACTCATAATGAGGCCCTATGCATTTACAATAGTCATCCCAGCAGGGGGACCCCATTCAGAAGGTACGAATATGTGGTTTGTCGGAGACCAAAAGTCTGGTATCGCCACAGCTTCAAGGGAGACCTGCTGCTTTAATCAGGAACCACAGAGAGCTCAATTAACCAGAGAGACCATTTAATCCACAACAGACAGGAAGATGGGTGGGACTTAGTATTACATGTTTTCACTCCTTTACCATTTTTATTGCAAAGCACTCCGGTTATGACCTCATGCATACAGGAGATTGTTGGTGGGAATCCAGGATTGGTTCATTAAGGTAAGTTTAGCCTCCACCAATCACTGTGGCATATTTGGCTTTAAAAGTTGGTCAAGCCCCTCTTTTGGCAGATCATCTGAAGACTTTACAAGGAGTAAGAAAAGAACTCATTTGGACCCTGCCTAAATGTACAGTCTGCCTTAGCGCTTCTGCCAGTGAAGGAAGGCCAGGATTTCCAAAGAGGGAAACAGGATCCATCCCCTAAACATCTCCCAGGGAACAGATGGAGATACTGAATCCAGAGGACCCTCCAGCAGCTCCAGAGCTGGTACCCAGACAGCACACAGCATGCCCTGCTAGGCTCTGCAATCAGGCTTCCTAGGTAAGAAATGCCACAGAGTCTCTGAACCAAACCAAGGACAAGGCTGTTGCCTGCAACACATTCCTCAGTTTTGTGATGTCCGCCTTAAAAAAAGACACAAGCCCAGTGAAGAAGCTAGGAGGACTGCATCGACAATGATCAACCAGCGTCTGCCTTAAAGGACATTTTCGAGCCAGTCGAGCCCCTCGAGCTGCAACTGACGGCACCAGTGAGTCTTGTCACACCACACTCACTAAGGTCATCCGAGACGCCTTGCCCAGTGCTTCAGACCCCCCCAACCAGCACTTAGACAACAATTACTGACCCTGAGCCACCATGTAGGCCAGCCTGCAGCCGTCCGTCCAGCCTTGCTTGCCGAAGTGCCTGCTGCCTGATACCCGGAGCTGTCTCCCAACTTGAACTTTGTCGCAGGAGCTGCAAAGCACCCTGAAACAACTCGACCCTGTCGAGCACGAAGAACTTCTACAAGCACAAGGTACATTGTGGTCTGTCGCCCTGGTCCTTCCCCAAAGGCCCATAGTGACATTTTATGACCCATTGCTCCCTTTGTGTTGAAATCAAGTATCCTTGAACTATTGCGATTAATTACTTTACCGACTACCCTCTGTATCAAGAGTACATCCCTTTTCCTTCTTGAAACTGTCTGTCCTCTGCATTCCTTTACAGGGTGGGTTGTATTTTGTAGTGTGCTAGAACTGCCTGTTGTGGTAATAATAAAGTAGATATGTTTATACAACATTGACTGGACAGTCCCTGTTATCATTGGGTAATAATTGTATTTTCACTGTGTTGCAACTAACCAACGATCCACGACCTTACGGAGATAAGCCTGCCGTTCCATCCATGTTACCAAAATTGGACAAGGAGGTTTATAATCTGCTTGTGTTTCCAATCTGTTTAGATCCCTTCTAGTGTACTAGAGATGTGAGTGTGATTTATTGGCTTAGAAACTTATTTTCACCCATGGACCACTCGAGCCTCGGAAGTTGATTTGTCACAATATTTACTCGTTTTTAATTCCTTGATTGACTCTTCTGTTTCATTTGAAGAAATGCCATCTCCCCAAATGATGCTATGATCTAGTGCTATGTCGATAAAACAAAGCTTTTTTGTCACTCCACACTCTGCTTAGGGACTGTATAGAGAAAAGTAGTAAGATCAGAACTCTTGCGCTTCTTCTGTTGAGTTTGAGATTACCTTCCAATTGATATGCTGCACTTCCCATTCGGGAGGCCAACTGTTTCAGGTGAGCATGCAACGGCCACCCTGCACTAAAAAGATAGATCTAAACTGTGGAAGGAGAATTAAAATTACTTAGTGTAGGAAGTTCAAGCTTAGCTGCTGTTAGTTCCTGTGGCCTGGCTGTCTCCAGATTCTTCAGATATAATGTCATGAGTAAATCAACCTTTTCTTGTAAATCCTAATAGACAATGACCTAACACTAGAACAGCAAGTAAATATGATTATTAGAAAATGCATCTTTCATCTACACACAATCAAAGAGTTTCTACCATTCCTCTCCTGCACGCACAAAACACTGACCATGCACTGGCCATCATCTCTCTCACCATGTACAGGACAGACTACACTGAAACACATACCTCAGTATGCCAGACTATTTACTGAAGAAACTGCAATGAATGCTGAACACAGCTGTGCGACTTCTCAAACTGTCACGAAGGGAACACATCACTCCAGCACTAAGGATACCACATTGGCGCCCAGTCAAAAAACAAATCGCCTTCAAAATAATGTGCATAAAACACAGAGCAATCCACAGGCTGGGAGCGGAATTCATACAAAAGAAAATCACCATCTACCAGTCCACTAGAACACTCAGACCCAGTGACATCTGCTTAGAACCTAAAACATACATGAAGAAAATACTTGGTGTGTCAGCATTCTCCTGCTTAGCATTAAAACTTTGGAACTCCCTCCCCAGAAAAATACAAACTATAAGGATCATCTATAATTCAGCAAACTTCTAAAAACCTGACTCTTCAACTCCGAATGGGATGAATATGACTAAACAACACCCACGCAACATTAAATCAATGCTCAACTGAGAAGGAGTGGGGTGTACATACGCCGGACCGGAGTATAATGCAGAGAAGAAGAGAGGCGTCTGAATGGGAGGGATGGTTTTGAGACCTAGGGTGTACCCGTGGCCACAGAGGATCAAATGGGAAACAGGGGAGGGAGATGGGTCTGACTTAATTGGACCACTGTTAGAGGGCCTTAGATGGAAACATGGGAGAGAGAGGTTACCCATTCTTGTACAGATGGACCACAGGTCACATGGAACACATGCCTGCCGAAGGAACCCGTGGTAATTGCTGCACAACAAAATATACTAAAGGGGAAGGGATATGGGCAGCATCTATTCTGAACGCTGGGGGTAGAAAAGGTACTGCCACTAAACCCTACTAAAAACCCACACTTCAGCACACACCATATGGGTGGGAATTGCAGCACACCAGAATGTACGACAGGGGAAGGGAAATGGGCCAAAGTAAGTCAGAGCAAAGTGGGTAGGAAAGGGTACTGCCACTAACCAGCCCTTCTAAAAAACTCACCCTTCTGAATACACCTCTCAAACTCTGAAATAAACACAATCATACCTCTACAGCACAACAATCCGCACGCACTTCACTACAACACAAGAATGAAAAAAAACACACACAGCCTCGTCCAACAACACATGGTGGCTACCAATCAAAAAACATACCTATGCTGAGTGAACGCTGTCAACCGAACTGAAGCTGACAACAGTGCATCACAGCTCTCTTGCTCCTTTCTCCCGCTCAGTCCTACTAACTTTCCCCTCTTCCCCCTTGCTTCACAGATCTTCCAGAGTGCCAAGAAATCCCACAGTGTCAACAGTGCATGGTATAAGAACCTTTAACATAACATAACAGAAATATCCTTGCACACGCCTTACCCACCATTTTTTGATTGATGCTTTCTGACTCAAAATTCTGCTCAAATAAGCCTGGCCTAAATTCCATAGCTCCCTCTCTGGTGCTTTCTTATCCATTAGATTCAGAATCAGACAGACAGAAGGACACCACCTTTGTGATCTAGGACTACCTTTTTCAATTCCTACCTGCATTCCCACTCATGCATGGACAGATCTCGTAACTTTACAAAAGAGGCATGCTCATGCCACATATTAATCTATTTTAGACATGGCCCCATAAACACAAGACACAAAATATACTCTGGGCCTCATTACGAGATGTGCGCTAAAAACGGGGTCATTACCGGCATGGCGGAAGTAGCGGGTCTGTGCTCATTTGATGCCGCTAATAGCGGCTAATTATGAGTGCGCAAGCACGCAAGAACCCCCATGCCGGTAATGGCCATACCGCCATGACACTAAAGGCCCTCCCACCCCCCGATAGCAGCATCACGGGACCCGCCGATACCGCCTCCGCTCAGGAGGCACCCCTTAATGCAGACCTGGTAATAACACCATGGACCCGGAAGTAACGTCATCGCATCGGAACAGGAAATGCGCCGGCGGCCATCTTTAAAAATACAATCCATTGCAATCCTCCCAAACCACCAGTGTTGCATAGGCGAGTCCAGGGCCATTGAAAAGAACATGTCTAAGGCAACCCGAAAAACCAACCCCTGCCTGCGCAAGAAGTGTTTCTCAGATGAGGAATTGAACTTGTTGGCAGACACCCTTGCTGCCCATGCTGATGAGATCAACACCCATAACCTCAAAAAGGAGGCGCAGCAGAGGAAGAAGGAGGTATGGGAGGAGGTAGCCCGCAAGGTGTCTGCAGTCAGCAACACCCCACGGACAGTCAAAGGGCCTCATTAAGAGTAGGGTGGTAAGGGATACCGGGCACCGTTAAGGAGACTGGTGCCGGTAATCCCTTACCGCCCTACTACAAGTTCCCTTAGCGGGTCCCTCCTTCAACACCTGGTTTTACCAGGCGTTATGGACGGGACCCGCTAAGGGACTTCAGAGCTAATAATGGTACCGCAAATTGCGGTACCGTTATTAGCTACTTCCCCATTCCCATTGAGCCCTATGCGGGCTCAAATGGGAATGGGGAATGATTTTTCAATGGGGACTTACCTGTCCCGCAAAGGTCGGACTACACCGGTCAGTCCCCATTGAACGAGGCTGGTGCCGGTACTGTTATTGGAGGCAGTCCACTCATCGCCCATTCCTACCCCGGTGGAGTATGCACCCCCCCACATCACAACCCCGATGCACTGCCATGGGCCAGTCAGGCAACTCACCAAGCAGCCAGGCATGTCGTCCTGCATGTCGCTTCATGTGACGGGGTAGCGTGGAGTTACGCAGCACCATGGAATCATGTGTCGATCCGGGATATTGGGCACAACAATGAGTGATGATCTTGCTGGAGTCACATATCAACTGCACATTGATGGTGTGGTATTGCTTGCGATTGCGGTACACCGCCTCTATGGCATGAGGGACTACCAATTCGACATAAGTGCAGTTGAGGGCACCAACGTAATTGGGCATGCCTGCCAGTGCATGGAAGCCTACTTTGGTGTCGGCAATCTCCTGGGCAGTCAGTGGTAGGGATATGTGGGTGCTAGCTTCAGGAGGGCATCCAGCACTTTGGTCAGCATGCGTGAAAAGAGTGGTTATGATATACCATGCAGCTGGCCCACTCTGTGCTGGTAGGTGCCTGTGGCCAGGAAGTGGAGCACAGACACCACCTTCAGTAGCGGGGGGTGGCAGTGCGTATTTCAATTAGGCTGACGATGTCGTCATGTATCATGTCCACAATGGTGGTGGTGGTGTCCCGGTCCAACCGGTACAGGGTGTGGATCTGCTCAGGAGTTAGATTGAATGGACTGGGTCTGATGTGAGGGATTGGTGGCTGCCTAGGAGGTACTACTGGCTGCACTGGTGGTAATTGCAGGGCCTGTCTCACCCTCCTTCTCCTCCTGCATCTCCTGTCTGCTGCCTGTTGTTGTGGCTGTAGTTGTTGTTGTAGTTGCTGTTGTTGCTGTAGTTGTAGCAGTACAGGCATGTCCTCGAGCCCCATGATTGCAACAGCTAGTGGTATCATTTTGGTGTGGGAGGGGTTGTGGTGTGTGGGTGTACTCCTTTTATACTGGGACAGGCTCCATTGACTCCACCTGTGGTGATTGTGTGCACCTGTGGCAGTTGCCTTCACTGCAGGTTGCTATTTACGGGTGGTCCGCGATGCCTGTATGGCCGCCGTCGTGCAGGCCCTATTTTCCACCTTCGGGATGCCGGTAAGTGCATGCCCAAATAACTTGTGATGTCCACCTATTACCGGCATCCCGGTATTTCCTCCGCAAAGGGGCGCGTGTACGCACGCAAGCCGGTATGAGGGGGCACGGTACGGACATTGGCGTTATTGGCGGGTTGTCGGGTCATAATGGCCCGGACCCGTTAACAGTGCCGGTAATACCATTCCGCCTTCCTATTTTCATTACCTCCATTCTCGTAATGAAGCCCTCTCTGTCCTTATGGTTTACTTCACACCTCAGTCAGTCCATGGTTTGCACCAACCTGCTTCTACATTATGAATTTATTACAGCACCCAAGACCGGAAGGTGTCACGTGGCTAGCACAGTTGCAGAAGACATGCATCATAACAGAAGTCAAAAAGTCAATGATAGTACAAACTCAGGCAGGGACGCAATTTCACCAAAATGCCAGGGGTAGCATAAGTGACATCACATGACCCTTGAAATATGATGAAATCACAGGAAGGGACGTCATTTGACCACACCCAGGCGTGACATCACAGGAAATTATGGAACATGACCTTTCACCCCTTGACAAAACAGGAAGTGGGATCGCAAAGCATTGTTGCTAAGTAAACTTTGAAAAATATTCTTACAATATCACTGTAATGTGAAATACATTTCATACAAGAATGGATGACCATATGTATCATTACTATAAGTGTGTATAGGCCCATATTACTGTGAACGCAAGCAGACGTCCAAGGCCAAATGATATTGATGTGTTATTACATAGTACTTTTGATAAGCACTTCAAAAAGAACAAATACACATACAATATCACTTCAACCTGTGTTTGTACTCATTTATCAACCTCAGAAGGATTAAAGGTTGAGTTGGCCTTGCAGGGATTCAAACCTGCAACCTGCAGATCACACACACATCACAGCAGTGAGCACTCAACCCACTGAGTTATCTTGCCATCCATAGCTATTTTACTCGCTATAGTAAAATGAGCGATTACATGTTTGAATGTCCTCAAAGTCAAAAAGCATATTACATGATTTAGTGGATATCAATAAACTGGTTAGTGAGATTGCACCTCAGGCTGGTATATCAGCAGGTCTGCTGCAAAGTTTGCCTTATGTCAAACCGGCGTGGATCTACTTTTCAGGCTTCAGAGGTTGGCAAAATACATACCATTGGGAGAGTTCATAACTGTGTATTAAAGAATTTAGAATAGCGCAGGTAAAGCAGCGCACTCATACGGCACCCCATACTCTGGGCACTCGTTACCTCATACATGTAAACCTCCTGAACAGCATGACATGGGGGTCATTCCGAGTTTGGAGGCAGCCTCCAAACCTGGGTCCGGGTCCAGTGTCTCTGAATGGGGACTTACCGGGTCATTCCAACCTTGGAGGACCCAATAAGTCCCCATTCAGAAAACCATTCCCCATTCCCATTTGAGCCCCCATATGGCTCAATGGGAATGGGGAAGGAGCTAATAACGTGCCTGCAGTTAGCTCCAAGGTCCCTTAACGGTCCCGCTAAGAGCGGCTGGTCAAACCTTACCGGTGCTGTTAACCCCCTACCGCCATACTCAGAATGAGTGCCATAAACATAAGAACGATGGACACATTGGGCCTCATTCCGACCCTGGCACAAAGGGATGCCGGGCACCGTTAAGGACAACGGTGCCGGTAATCCCTTTGCGCCCTATTCCGAGGTCCCTTTATGGTTCCCGCTATGGGCGCCTGGTTTTACTAGGCGGCTATAGCGGGAGCCGCAAAGGGACCAGGGAGCAAATAACAGTACCACAAATTGCGGCACCGTTATTAGCTCCTTCCCCATTCCCATTGAGCCCTCTGGGGGCTCAAATGGGAATGGGGATTGCCTTTTTCAATGGGGACTTACCGGTCCCGCAAAGGTCGGACTAGACCGGTAAGTCCCCATTGAACATCGGAGTCGGAACCAGTTTTGGAGGCAGCCATGGCACAGATAGCGCCATGGTTACCTCCAGACTCGGAATGAGGCCCATTACAACAAAGCATTAATTGTGGCACAATTAAATCAAGGTCCACTTTATGTGCTATGATCAAATATTTCTTCACTGTACACAAGCTTTTCGGCACCAGGATTTTGTCAAGTGACAGAGGACACTGAGATGGATTGTCTTGTGATGATCGGTCTGAGAAAATGGCAAAAAAAAAATTACTATAACTGCAACTTGTGAAAATGCAAAATGGGCCTCATTACGACCCTAGCGCTGCCATAATGAAGGGTGCTGGTACGGGACCGGCACCGTTCATTATGGGATGCCTTATTATGAGGTCTCCTAGTGGGACCCACACAGAACGTGTGGTCAGATCAGACGTCTTTAGCGGGACCCGCAAGGTGACCAGGGAGGTAATAACGGGCCTGTTATTAACAGGCCCGTTATAAACTCCCTCCCCATTCCCATTGAGCCCTATGGGGGCTCAAATGGGAATGGAGATGGGTTTTTTCAGTGAGGAATTACCGGGTCCTCCAATGTTGGAATGGCCCAGTAATTCCCCATTGAAGGAACCCGGAGCTGGAACCCGGTATCGAGGCAGCCATGCCCTTATTAAGGGCATGGCTACCTCCATACTCGTAATGAGGCCCACAGTCCGAAATGGATACTTAGGACCTCATTCCGAGTTTGGAGGTAGCCATGGTGCTATTAGCACAATGGCTTCCCCCTTACCACATACCAGGTCCGGGTTCCCTGAATGGAGACTTACCGGGTCATTCCAACCTTGGAGGACCCGGTATTTCCCCATTCAGAGAAGCCATCCCCATTCTCATTCAAGCCCCCATAGGGCTCAATGGAAACGGGGAGGGACCTAATAATGGGCCCGTTAATAGCTCCCTGGTCCTTTAGCGGCTCCTTCTAAGGGCGGAATGCAGTGGCAAGGGGTTAACGGTACTGGCATCCTTACTGGCGCCGTTAACTCTTTATCGCCGCACTCGGAATGAGGCCCTTAATCTACTCTAAGGGCCTCATTATAACCCTGGCTCCCGAAAAGAAGGGGGCCGGTATGGGACCGGCCCCCTTCATTACAGGAGCACCGATTACGAGGTTCCCTTGTGGGACCCGGATCAGATGTCTGGCAAAACCAGGCGTCTTTTCCGGGTCCCGCGAGGGGAAGAGGGAGGTAATAACGGGCCAGTTGAAATGTGCCCATTATTACCTCCCTCTCCATTCCCACTGAGCCCTATGGAGGCTCAAATGGGAATGGGGAATGGTTCCTTCAAGGAGGAATTACCAGGTCCTCCTATGTCAGAATGACCCGGTAAGTCCCCATTGGAGGAACCCGGTAATGGAGCCCAGTTTGGAGGCAGCCATGGTGCTAATAGCACTTTGTATTCGAAACCTTTGTATGTAGAAACATTTTTTCGAAAATATAACTGCATACCATTTAAGAACAGACTAAGGGCCTCATCACGAGTTGGGCGGTAATGCTGGTGCTATTACGGCTGTTGCTTTTAGCCCTACCGCCAAACCCCCGGCGCTATTAGTGCCGGATCACAGGTTTGGCGGAACGGTTAGTGCCCATTCTCCATTGGGCCCAATGGGGAAAATTCACACTATTACCGACGGCAGATTTCCCACCGGCGGTAATAGCGCTGAAATAATCGGCAAATTTGCCGTAGATTTCCCCCCCCCAGCTCAGAGCTGGGAGCAAATCCACCAAGGCCATGAACTGGCGGACCCTTAAATGCAGTGGTAATAGTGCTACCGCCACATTTAAGGGTTACCGCCAGACTCATGACAAGGCCGTAAATAAGTGACTTGCCGCCTGAAGAGTGCTTGAGATAAACCTTTAATGAGTTTAGCAATTATAGTATAGAATTCCAGAGAGACAAATTATTTGTTATTTCTATTCTTTCTTATTTAGGTTCAATGCTCAAAGTGTTGCACTTATGGAACGCCGTGTTTTTTTTTCAGAGGACTGAAAAAGAATGCCAGCCACTCCAAAAAGGAAAGAGCCATATTGCGCTGGCCACAGCCCAGGAGCTTCCATTAAAAAAAAGAAAAAAAAAGAAACTTTGTTATTGTAAAAAGAATATTAGGAGTAGCAAGGGAGGCCACAAAGGTAGCAAGGGAGACCTCAGTGGTCGCAGGTGCGACCCCTGGCATCCCCTTAAATGACACCCCTGAACTTAGGCAGCCTTTTAAGAGTCGGTTGCTGCTTAGTTGTACTGGATGAAGGGCCAGGTGTTTAGTAGCTTTTTAAAGGTTGGGAGGGAAGGCTTGTTTCTTTTCCTCTTTCGCTCTCATATCTTCTATCCTAGACTTGTCCAAAAAGGAGTGCCAAAATGTGTGTTAAGAATGTTCACGCAAAACCTATTAGGTAGGTTAGAAACCATATATTGTCTACACTCTAGGCTTAGACAGATTACCGAGCACAGCGAGTAGAGCACTCGCTTTCACATCTGTTCAGAGCCTGCTGACGCAGGTTCCAATCCCGGCAGGGTCACACTCAGCCTTTCATCCTTCTGAGGTTGATAAATGAGCACTACAGACATGGGTAATAATAAGCAGCGCTCAGATACCTGAGGGTTTGTAGCGCTATATAAATGCTAAATTATTATTATTATTATTATTATTATTATTATTATTATTATTATTATTATTATTATTATTATTATTATTATTATTATTATTATCCAGCATATTCAGATGAATTAGAATCATTCTCCCTTCCACATCTCCCCAGACACCTCAATAAACAAGGATTGCTGTATGAAAATTGTGTGTGACTGTACTTATTATGCATTTATGCTGTAGAATTGATGCATGAGTGCCATACCCTACAACTGTGATACACATTCCCCACATTATTCATTTTTAATTTCTCAGCCTCCTCCATTTGAAAGTGCTTGGACTAGAGTAGCACTAATGTGGCTTCTTTCTGCTAAGTGCACCGTGAGGTTACGCTTAGCTCAGCTCATTACGCAGCTCAGCTCATTAAGCAGCTCATCAATCAAAGCAATGGGCCATTTAACACGCCCATTGTACACTGAGCATCCTGCTCCTTGCTCCCAATGAGCCTCAGGCAGCTAGCTGTGACGCAACCATAAATCAGTAGCTTTGCAACACGAAATCCGTAGGCGGCAGGACTGTTTGAAATGATGTAGCCTGTCGCATGAATCGGTAGGGTTTGTGACAGGGGCGGCAGTACCAGGAGATAGAGGATGACATACGCATACATATAGCTGTGCAACCGACAGAGGTCCCGTGCCACGACTAATTAAAAGTGAATGAGAAGATGCAGAAATGAGTACGGACACTTCCATTGCGATTCGACATACACTGGGCAGGTGCACTCTCAGTAGGAAACCTCAATTCTGCTTACCTGCAGGCATCTCGGGCAGCACTGTGTGCTACAGAGTCATAATGCAATTACAGCACCAAAGCAACCACTAGGCACACAATGACAGTTTACATGTACACGTTCAATTTGTAAGAAACATCACCAGTATTAGGACAGAGTAGAGGTTGTACTAATTGTTTAGCAATTGTTCCATTTTTACATACAGGCTGTGTACATTGCTTCTTACAGCATCTCATTGATTTTGTGTGGCTATATGCTGTTGCGGAAGAAGTGCCACTTCTGATGCATTCCTTCAATATAAAGTATGTCCTGTTACACACAAACATATGTGTGAAGTGTACATAAAGCAATACATATTAACTACATTACTTTTTAGACTGTGCTGCTTGCCAATGCAGTTACTATCATTACTCATTTAGTGAAGAGGGACTTTCTCTTCTAGCCCTTCTAGGATGCTTGGCATTGTTGCGTAAATATACAAATCCCATGGTTTGCTATTGTAGGAGAGACTTCAGTGTAGTTACCACGTTGCAGTTACATTCTCTTCTCAATACTTTGCATTCCTTACTCTGGTATTTCCTTCTCGTTTCCATGTACAGCAGCAGTGTGGTAATATTGTTGGACGCACATGTCACTTCGTGTACTGGTGCATTCCATTATGGTGCATACTCTATGCATTTGGTCTGTTTGTTTCACTAGTACAGAGTTTGCACACTTAACTTACTTCATTCTATTTGCTATTTGTAGATGTTTATTCACGTTGGTGAATAGTAACAGTATGTAGGAGAACTCATGCAGTTTGAATGCTAGCCGCTATATGCGCACAGACGTACAGTTTGTGGTTACTGTGCTCATCGGTATGGAGATATCAATTTCGTATGTTTTATTGTACATCTACACAAACTAATGGCTTCCTGGTAAAATTCTATGAAATTCTGTGAAAAATCCAAGTTAATGGTTAAGTTGTGCTACTAAAAACCTATCACTTTCACTGAAAAATCAATACTGAAGGAACTTTCTGGATCCACTGCCCTACTAAAAACCTATCAAATAAACCGTCAAAAAAAACATTGTCAAAGGGACAGTATGGTTTAGTTGCACTTCTAAAAAACCAATGAAATTAACTTGAAAAATGTTGCTACAGGGACATTCTGGTTACAGGTAAAAATCCCCTAGAAATTCTACAGTTATGGTAAGGTACGCAACTATAACTTGCGCTACCACTGTGCACTGCAAGCACTAACACCCATGACCTCAAAGATGACATCACAAATGTCATTTATGATATCACTGATGCCATCACATGTGCCTTTAGTTTGAATAACAAGGATCCACAAGGGATTGTTAATATAATGTTGCCACAAAACCATCAGAGGTCATTGAGAGAACTATCATGAGATACATAATTCAATGTAAAATCCATTGCTGTAAACACCATTGCACTACAGACTTCTTTCCAGTAAAGCAACCACCTCATGCAGAAACGTAGGCATTTTCTGCAGCATGCACCATAGAGGTCCAATATTCATAGTTTTGCCATGTTACATAGTACAATGCTGAATGCTTTATTGTCAGAGTTTTGTGTACTGTGAAACATGTAATAAGTACCTAATACCCCCTCTCTTACTACATATTTGTACTACTACACACAAACCATAAAGAGAGCACAACGCACACAAATATGCCCACATATCGGGAATGTAAAGTAAGCAAAAAGCAGCAGTATTACCAGAAAGTTGCATAACCTAACTGATTATATTCATGCACAGACATGTTTGCTCTGTTTCAGGCCTGCTTCTTCCCCTATGTACATGTATCACATGATGCGACTTAACCTTTCAGAAAAGAGTGTAAGGAAATATGAGAAGGGTAAGGTCTACAAATATATTACCTTTTGAATGTTCACTTCCTGCCTGTCAGTGAATAAAACCACCTGCCCTACACATGTCAGTGAACAAAAAAAGAGCGAGCGATTCATGTGATGGCCTCAGTGATGTCATCAATGACATTTGTAATGTCATCTTTGAGGACATGGTTGTTAGTCCTTGCAGTGCACAGTGGTAGTGCAAGTTATGGTTGCGTACCTTATCATACTGGTGAATTTCTGGGGGTTTTGGTTTTACCTGTAACTATAACGTCCTTGTAGCAAAGTTTTCCATTGAATTTAATTGTTTTTTTAGTAGTGCAACTTAACCATAACGTCCCTTTAACACATTTTTTTGTTGGTTTATATATATTACATGGCCTGTGGTAGTAGCCATGTTGTTAAGGTTAAGTTGCTAAACCCATAGGAAGAGCACTTTTTGGGCAGCTTATAACTTCGCTCCACTTGGATGAATCCTCGACAAACTTTGGAAAAACAGTATATGGCCCACTCTGAATTGTTTTGCAAAGTTTGGTGCGGTTTGGTCAAGGGGGGCAAAATTATATGTGGGGTCCAAAAATTTATTTTTTTCCCATAGACACAACGGTAAAACACTCTGCTCATGCCTACAGCTCAAAACGCTGGAGGGATTTTCACCAAATTTGCAGCAGGAGTGGTGGCTTGGTCCTGAAAGCATGCATTTGTTAATTTGGTGTAAATCCGTCCAGTAGTTTTGGGGATTTTTTTAAACAACCAAAACGTAAGGCAAAACATTTAGTGATATCTATATCCGGTCCGTGGACTCACTTCCCTCTTCGGTCCGTGGGTTGGCCTCTGATTGGCCCAGAAAAATGTGCTGACTTTTGCATGGTCTGCGGACATCTGGAAGCAGCCACTGATTGGGTGGTGAGAAAACGTGAAATGGTTCAATTTCTGTGAAATGGCCGCCATGTAGGATTTGCAGACTTTTTTGGGGTATGCGGACAGCGCGGCAAAAACATTAAAAAAAGCAACATTGCACTTGTAAAACTCAACAAACAATCTCTGGGAAGGTGGAGGGATGGGGATGGGGTGGAATATGGCCATAAGAGAAGCCAAAAAACGGGTTGTTTCACCTCAGACAGTCTGCGTACACTCCAGATGTCCTGCAACAGTCCTGTGGTGTCCACGGACACTCCAGATGTCCTAGGACATCTGTACCTATTTCTGCATAACAGGGTTGGGGAAAAGCAGTTTTTGGATGGCTTATAACTTTAGCGCCACTCAATGAAACTGCATGCAATTTTGCAATTTTATTCTAGACCAAATCCTGAATGGGTTTGCAAAGTTTTGTGGGATTCTGTCAAGAGTCGGCAAAATTAGAGGGGGGATCCAAAAATATTGTAAAGGCATATAAATGTGATGTCATTTGACAAATCTGCACAACATTTGGCAAAACGATTTTTGATCTATATTTAAATGGTTTTCTAAAGTTGGTGGGATTTTCTCAAGCGGGGCAAAATTAGAGGGTGGTCTCAACATTTTTAGATGGCTTATAACTTTGTTGCTATTTGACGAATGTGGACAAAAGTTTTGAGAAAGATTATAGACCCAACCTTCAATATTTGTGTAAAGACAGAATGAATTTTATCAAGTGGGGGCTAAGTTATATGACTATTGTATGTAAATACATTTTGACACTTTTGAAAAAATAAAACATGTGCGGATTTCGAGCAAACTCGTGAGGAGCATTGGCAAGGACATTAAAGCATGGTTTTGCAAATGTTCCTGTGTTTTATTTTTTGACAAGTGTCATAATGTAGGTACACAAAATAGTCATATACCTTTGGTGACTGAGGTATAGCCTGTGGCCATGGGATGTAGCCAGATTGTCTTGGTCATGGCATAAGATCATGACGCGGACAATCTGGCTACTGGCCATGACCGTGAGGGATGTAAATGGTGTTAAAGTGGCCTTGTCCACCTGGTACCGGCTGTGTGGTAAAGTTATTCAAAAGTAGGATATGTTTGAAAGGGAAAAAAATGTGCTTGTAGTAATATGGTCATAGGGTTCTGCAGGCTGCCATAGAAAGCGACGAGGGGCTCTGTACGGAGCCCGCCTTCTCTTTCCATGGTGGCCATCTTGGAAAATCCTTCCTTCCTACTGTAGGAAGAGAAATCTATTTTTTAGCACCCCTGCTTCCCGCTTTTGAAACCAGGGTTGCTAATGGCCTTTATCCCCCATTACAGGGGCTGCAATGGAAGATAATGGTCCAGAGTCCTCGTTATTTAATTATTTATTTATTTATGTATTTATTTATAACACACTAAAGCCTGCAGACATCAGGGCACACACAGACACACTTTGCTTGGGCCGATAACTTGGGCTGCCGGCCTGTTATCCCATGTTGCGGACAGAAAATTGTGTTAAAGTGGCCATATCCACCTGGGACCGACTATGTGGTAAAGTTATTCAAAAGTGGGATAGGTTTGAAAGGGAAAAAAAATTGCTCATGGTAATATTGTCATAGGGTTCTGCAGGCTGCCATAGAAAGGGAAGAGGGGATGGTGGCAATCTTGGAAAAGGATTGTCCAAGGCGTCCCGCTGTAGGAAGGAAAATCCTTCCTTCGTACAGCGGGATGCCGCAGGCATCCCGCTGTAGGAAGAATTTTTTTTAGCACCCCTGGTTCCTGCTTTGGGCATTTCACTCTGGTATCTTAAGCCTTGGGTACACTCCCAAAAGTGGTAAAGAACTGCCACAGCCATGATTCTCTCTGATTGCTAGAGGTAGGCACATCCTCTACCTCATCTTCTTGATCCTCTTCATTGTCTTTGGAAGTACTGCGCTTTTTCTGTTGTGTAGGTCCTCCAGCTGGTGGTGGTGGTGGCTCTAGGGGAGGAGGGTGGGCAATATCTGATGCCATTTTTAAGAGAAATAGCAGTTTTACTAATATTCTTCCAAGTATGTGCTTTGCACTAGATTGTTAATGGATAATGAGTAAGTATAGGTTTAGGAGCTGTGCAAGGGTATATTTTGAGCTTGAAAGTTCCTAGATCAGTCAAAAAATGCAGTTCCACACAGTCTTTCAGGCATGGACATGATTCTGAAGTACGGACGCCTTCATAGACACGTCATCATGCTGCGTATGAGCGCATGGTCACGTGGCACTACCCGGAAGGTCTGTGATGATATCAGATGTTTGTAAATGTCAGCAGATGCAAAAACAGTGGAGAAAGATGCAAAAACTGTATAGAAGAGTTAAAAATTATGCTAGAAGGTGGGAAATGGCAGAGATTTAAGGTGAAACATTGTAAATTGGACAGAAGTGTTGCTATATTTGGGTAAGTATGATATTAGTAAGTTGTAGGAAAACAGCATGCACTGGTAAAAACCTATGAAATTCAGTACAAAACCCTTTTTAAAGGGACGTTATGATTAAGTTGCACAGATAAAAACCTATGAAATTCAATGAAAAATCGTTGTTAAAGGAACGTTATGGTTACAAGTAAAACTGTAAAACCTCAGAAATTCACATTTGTGATGTCATCTTTGATGTCCTGGGTGTTAGTCTTAGTGGTGCACGGTGGTGGCGCGAGTTATGGTTGCTTAGCTTACCATAACTCGCAAATTTCTGAGGTTTTCAGTTTTACTTGTAACCATAACGTCCCTTTAACAAAGTTTTTTCTTTGAATATATATATATATATATAAATATATATATATATATATATATATACACACACACACACACACACACAATTGGTTATTTATAACACACTAAATACCAAAAGATTTCTAAGCACGGACCTGTGGATCGAACATGGGTTGCTCTGTGTTGTCTTGCTTCTCAAAACGAGCGTGTTACACCTGAGCTATCCTCCCAGACGATGGTGCTAGAGCAAAGCACAGCACAGAGAGTTTTGGTACAAGGACCTAGGCCCGAGGCCCAGATCAGCGTGAGCCGGGGGACTGAAGGAGAGGAGACATACAGCAGCAGAGGACAGGAGGGGAGTGAAGAGTATTCAGAGCTGAGGGTAGAGGGAGGTGCTGATGACTTGAAGAGTGGACGAGCAGCACCGACCAGGGGAACGAAGATTCCGCCTATTCAGGGTGCACTTCAGTTACCTGAATTTAATCGAATGCTTGTGCATTGGCTTTACACAGTTAATGCTCTTTGAATTTGTCCACACTGCATTTTGTATGCTGTTTCCTCATATTGAACTTGTGTATGGTTCATGTTCTGTTGCAATCATTTATAATGGTTTATGTGATGTTGGTTGTGCTTCCGAGTTCCCTAGTTAGAAGCAAAGGACATGAGGAACAGAGAGCTCATGTGATGTATCGAGGATCACAAATAGGGCCTCATTATGAGTCGGGCGGTGGGGATACCGGGCACCGGTAAGGAGACCGGTGCTGGTAATCCCCTACCGCCCTATTCCGAGGTCATTTGGCGGGGACTGTAAGGAACGTGTGTTCCTTATGGGTCCCGCTAAGGGACGAGGGTGCAAATAACGGGCTTGCCATTCGCGAGCCCGTTATTTGTGCCCTCACCATTCCCATTGAGCCCTATTGGGCCTCAAATGGGAATGGGGAATGGTTGGTGTAATGGGGACTTACTTCTCCCGCCAGGTCAGACTAGACGGGTAAATCCCCATTGCACCACACCAGACTCGGTCCCGTTATTGGTGGCAAATAGCGCCATGACTACCACCAATCTCGTAATGAGGCCCATAGTGTCGTATTGAGATTCTGAGAATAAATCTGAAGTAACTGTGCTATGTGATGCAAATCATTATTGTGCTAAATTGTGTTTCTGTGTTTCATGCAGCAGTCATGAAATATTGCACTGGGCAATATGTCACCTGTTGAAGGCAATTTTAATCAAAGTGCATTTTTCAATTGTCATGTCCTCTGTGTATTAATATGTATTAGTGAACAGATGGACAGGAAAGTGAGCTCGCTACTAGGAGCAGATATGTAAGTGCAAGATTGGAAAAGAAGTGGTAGAGCACAGCAATCAGCTGCATGTGAATGGACAATACAGAAACAAATCTTCCCTGCTACTAGGCACCTGCACCGGTATTCTTTGTGTCGAATGACAGACAGGATAGATGGAGCAAGTTTTTCCATTCTTCTTTGTCACCCTTTTGTTGGTTGATTTTTACTGCAGATAGCTTGACACCAAGAACGGGGAGGGATGGAAGAAGAGTGTTTACAGGGCATGTATTTTATGGTGGTTTTCAGGTAGGATAATTGAAAAGGTGCCCAGTGATAAAGTTGCCTGGGAATCGGCCGGCCTGGGGGCGACATTTCCCAGAACATGCACATTCAGTAAAATCAAACCGTTTCCCCAAATATTCTAGGATTTAGTTTATAATATAAAATTATACACCTCCTAGAATATTTTGGAAAAATATTTTTGGGGTCTTGAAAAAAAAGTCACCCACCTGGAAGCTTTTTCCAGGCGACATTATCACATGGAAACATTGGAACGTGTTCCTGTGTGATGCCGCTCTGATTCTGACTTCATTTCTGGGGTCATTTCTCCATTTGGAGTAAGCTATAGTCACTGTACCACAACAGCCATTAGAGTCCTTTTTCTGGGGTGGTTTTCCCTTATGCAGATTCAGGTGGGCATGTTTGCGCTCTTATCTTTGCCCTCGTTTTGGGCTGACTTTATTTGGTTTGGCAGCAGGGCTTACTATGTCATTATGCCATTCTATTCCATTTCTTTTACCTCCATGATGTTCATTGGCCTTGGCTCAAAGGTCAGGGATTTCTTCCCTTCCGGATGTGTGCATTTAAGTAACACAGTGGTGTCTCCAACTGTCAGGTCATGGTTCTTCAATCCTCTCTACACATTCTCTTGTTGCTTCATTATCCTCGATCCTCAGCAGTTGTCTGGTCGTCAATGGTGCCTGGAACATGATCCTCTGTGTCCGGTATCAGCCCAGTTGAACAATAAGTACCTTAGTATGGTATACTCGCAGGAATTGCTAGAGGAATTGGTAAAGTGCCCTTCAGGGGCATGAACCCTGCCCAAGAGCAATGCAAAACACTTTGTCTATTGTCATTAATCTCTCCGCCTCTCCTTTGGCTCTTGGCTACACCGGTATCACCTTCCTGTGATGGATCCCACTCTCTTTCATAAACGCTGCAAAACCCTCCCCTTTGAATGGTGGTCCATTGTCCGAGCACATCTCCTTGGGCAAGCCATGCGACACAAAAATGTTCTCCAGCACTGGCACCACATTAGTCAGTGCAGTAGATTGTATACATTCTACCTCAGGGTACCTAGACCACTGATCTACAGCCACCAAAAACTGAATGTCATGTCCAATGGATCCAAAATCTATGTGCACCACTTCCCACGGCTTTGAACTGCAGGGCAGATACTCAATCTGGGGCTCTCTCTTTAGTGGGGCGGAGGCTTGACACCATCAGCACCCCTTCACAAATACATCCACCCTTTCTTCCATGGCCAGGAACCACACGTTTACTTTACTTCAATAATTTATAAAGTGTTCCCGACTATATTAGCTTCAGGCCCCACTTGTTAGACATTCCTGGCTACGCCTCTGAGTCCCGCTGCTTAAGTTTATGAGCTACTACAATCAGAGATTACCAGGGGTTTGGACCCTCCACCGTCTCAATCATGCCCAGTTGGACAAGGTTGTCCAGATCCTTTTCCACTAGACCTCTCAGATGAAACAGTATTCTCTGATGTGTCAATGCTACTGGCTGCACAGATTCATGAATGTGTAATCTGATGGGATCACCATTCAGCTTTCCAATCCCCTCAAACACTGATGCAAATCACTCCACCAGCATCTGGACATGCACTTGGAAACCTCAAATGCAAGCTTCACAATTCCTAGGGCTTCTGCAGCCAGGCACCCCAACAGCGTTTCAATACTGACTCTGGTGACAACAAATTTTGGCTGCAATTTGTTTTCATCATGCATCACGTCCGACATAAATGTACATTCCAGTGGGACAGGTACCTTGCCCCCAAATATGAATATCAGTCAGTCAGTAAGCATACTTTTATTTGACATATAAAAATCTTCAAGTCAATACATAAAAACATTATCCATAACACAATAAAAATGCATCTCATAAAATCATCATGATCGACTAGGTCAATTGTCAGTTCAATTTTGGCTACAGCATAAAACATATGTATTAACAAACTTAAAATATATCCCAGTGAGGAGAGCCTAACTCGCAGCCTCTATGCTTTCCCGTAAATTCAATTATATTAAAGGCGCAGTTTAATTAACTTCCTCTTTAACAGCCAAGATCTGTAAGTGTATCTGGCCACTGTAAAGACTACAGTTTGCTGAGTGCTTTGTCTTAGCAATCTCATTTCTGATATATTGTCTCTCAGTCCGGCTTCTCTGAACACAGGTTTTAAATACACTTTCCTCAGATGTTCAGTTTACTTACAAACCAACATAAAGTGAGTCATTGTTTCTACTACACCCCCCCCCACATAGGGCACACTTAAACAAATTCAATTCTTTTCATTTGGTCGTAAAAATTGCCACTTGAAGGATCCCTTGTCGCACTTGCATATAGACTTTTCTCATGGGGGGGTGAATAGAATCTTGATAAGATTTCCTACCGGGGGAGAGGAGCTCGTAGTAAGCTGGACTCTGTCTTAACTTCATGCACTAGTCACCAACAGATCCCTTGCTTTTTCCTTTGCACGTAGCTTGTGCTCCTTTCTAAAACCCGGCAGCTGGATTTGGGGGTTCTCCAATAAGTTAACACCATCTAGTTCCCAGATCGGCTTCTTTACATGACAGACCCACTGTAGGGATTTCCCTCCCTCCAAGGACATCACATGGATCAGCGCTTCTCTATTTTAGAGTGAAAACCCAAAGCTACTTAAGATGCATAAGTAAGGGGGGATTCTGGGAGTTTCTCTCTACCGGCCTAAATCTTGGGTTTGAGTCTCAACCAGATTCTTTAGCTCACCATCCCTTTCACAGAAGAGAAATGTCCACTACATATCAGTCCTTGTCCCGCCCAAGGGCAGTCCAGCACCGAAATGCCAGTCAATTCTCTTCTGAACAATGTGAATATCTTCACCCTGGATGTGCTGAGACTCGGGGTCTCCCTTAGTGATTCATATTGTGAGTGAGCCATCCCATTGACAGATGCCCCAGTATCAATTAGCACCGAGACTTCCTCTCCATGCACAGTCACCACACACCTCGGCTGGCATTTGTTTTTCTTGTTCAGTTGTTTCACACTTGAGATAAAGAAGGCGTTTTATTTGTCCTCCTCATCCTCTCCTTGGTACTTGTCCTGATCTGCCATTGGGTCAAGCTTTGCCACTTTGGGAGGTGGTCTTGTGGTTGGTGGGCGTGGCCTGGCAGGACCACGGGAGATGGGGGTCACCCTGGAAGTGCAGCACAGTCTGATTCATTGCTCCACACCTCCCACCCATATGTCCCTTCGCAGGACAGGTCACCACATGCGGTAGGTCATATCCACATTGCGGACATATCAAAGCCGTCACAGGCTCCTTTTCCTTCTTCATCCACATTGGATTCTTAGCCGGGTTCCAGGCCTGCTGTCTATTCACCACATAGGCATGCTCCAGTTTTAGGGATTTAATTGCTGCCTCCATCTTCGAGGCTCTCTGGAGTCCCATTTTGGTGGACGCACAGCACAGAATCAGCTGTTGACAGAGAACTTCCTCCTCATTGTCCCATGCACACAACACCACCAGGTGCTGTAGTCACCCATGAAAAGCGTTGAGGGATTCATATTGTTTCTGCTTAGGTGAGCACATGTTGATTTGCTCATAGTCCATGTTCACCATAGGCGAATTATGAAAATTCTGTGCACCATCATCACCAAAACGTGAGAGGGGCCTGAGAAAAGTGAGTCCTGAGATCAATAATAATTCAATTTCATTGGAAGAAATTGAGGAGAGGTATTATGGTCCCATTACTGTGGAAGAAAAGTGCAATACATTTGCAATGTTTGACACAGGTGCACAGGCCATGATTATGTCCAAAGAGTTGGTAAAAACTATCAATGAAGGGAGACCCCCACAAGATCAGATCAGTGTGACCCCAAATGATGGTCGGGTACATCATTTTAAAGGCAAGGAGGTGCCTATCGAAGGTGTCACTGAGGTTGACATAAAGAAGGGAAAACACAGAATGAGACAGGAAGTATTGATCACAACTATCAGTGAAATTCCATTCCTGATGGAAACAGATTGCCTGAAAAGGTTGTCGCCCCTCATTGATGAAGTGCATGGTGTCCTGTGGCCTCTGACAAAGAAACCATTAAGGTCTAAGAAAATAAAGTCACAAAAAAGCAGTGTAAACGAATGCCATACTGTTGCTAAATCAAATGATGCAGTGGAGGTATATCTTCAAAATGGCTGTGTGCCTAGTGTCACTGCCATCTTGATGTGTCATGGTGAAAACCAAAGTGAAAAAGAGAAACAATCCATGCAGATTTATTTGGATCCTAGGAAAAAATGGCAAACTGAAATAGATGAAAATACATTGCGCTTTTACCTTAAGGAGGAGAAGTGCAAGCAGAATACTATCCCTGAGGCAACCACAGAAAAACATATCACAACCCTTGCTGAAATACACATGGAAGATGAGCAGCCATGGATCCATATTGGTATAAATTACCATTCTGAAATGGTAGAAGCTATGTTAGCATTTAAACAGGAAAGGAGATTTATTAATGAGAAATTAGTTCAGAGAATAATGGGAAGGGAGGAGATCCCAAAATTCAGAATTAAAAGTCAATATATTTCTGGGTTGGACAATCCAGACTTTGAAAATATAATTGCAGGAAGGTTCATGCTAAAGATTACCATTGGTCAGAAAACCATATACCACAATGTGTGGATAGTGAGTGGGACACAAAGTGATTTTTATTTGGGAAAATGACATTATGCACAGAATGTGTATGGTGTTGGATTTCCATAACCAAAAAGTGTGGTCCCGACTAGGAGGACCTGCATCTGAATTTGAAGAAAAAAGAAAGGCTTGCCATTGTGTGCAATTGGTGCCATATGCAATTGAGTTACAGGTGAAAAAGGAGGTTACCATGCCTGCATTCACCAGACAGGTCACTATAACATTAAAGCATAGAAATAGACAGCAGTTGAAGGATTCTGATGCATTTGTGAACTTAAATGAATCCATGAAGTAGCACGGGCTGCAATGTGAATATACACCATTGGTGGAGATTGGGGATGGGCCAATCAAAATCATGGTGCATAATAAAGGATGTCAAGACATTTATTTGGAGGAAAATTCTGTGTTAGGAATGGCAATACAAAAATCACATTACACTGCAGATTTCAGCAATACAGTGATTGGGAACATCCCTGAGAGATACGTAGATGTACAGGGTATGTTGCCAGAGTCAATGGACTCCCAGCCTAAAGGCAAATTCAAAATTCAATATGTGTATCCTTATGATTCCAATGAGACGGTGTGCTGTCACCTGGAGAATTGCATATTGTTTGATTTAAATGAAGGTGAAACAGAAAATCAGCCTATTGAAGTGGAGGCTAATATTCCAAAATATTTGAATGTGGCAACTCTGCAGAGAGAAACAGCCACACAGTTAGATGAAAGCACAGAGATTCCTTCATTCGAGGATTTTCCAGAATTTTCAAAAATGGTAGAGGAGCAGATTTTGTCAGCAAATGTATGTGATGGTGAAGGGGACAGGAATTAATTGAGACAAATATTTATGGAATTTAAGGAGGTTTTCGTGCACCAATATCGGTTGCCACTGGCATGCTTGTAGTCACTGGCAGAGGTAATTAAGAATTTGGAATCCAGAGAAATTATCGACCTAGTCATAGTACCTCAAACACCCCCATTTTAGGTGTATTGAAGCCATATGGTCAATGGCGTGCGTGTGCAGACTTGAAAGAACTAAATAAAAGGGTGCCAGTGTCTAGATGGCCACTTCCATTTATCGATCAAGGCCTCGCTTAGGTTCATGGATCAAAAGTATTTACCATATTAGACCTTACATCTGGGTACTGGTGTGTGCCATTGGCTGAGGATATTCAAAATGTATTTGCATTCTCATTTGATAAAACGCAATACGCTTGGTCCAGAACCACCATTTGGGTGTGTTAATAGTGGGAGTTCTAATAGGCAGATGCAGCTTTTTAACTGTCTGCCCTTTTTGTTGAAAATGTTATAATTATGTATTCTAGCAGCCAGTGAAAATTAGTAATATCTAAATGTAAACCATGTCTAGTTATGATATGGTGGATGGTGAGGCCACACAATAATACAACCACCAACATTGGATGTCATATTATTGTAAGCTTGATGAGCAGTGACTAACTAATTACAGGGCTGCGTGTGTATTAGCTATCGGGCCAGTATGTACCAACTCCAACCACCATTTGGGTCCAAGCCCAGGAATCCTCTCTTTAATCCTACTGAGGGGGGTCAACACTTTCCTCCAGGGAACAGGAACCTTCCCTGGAAAATCCCCTAGGCCCTAGACATTCAAAGACATGCGCTGTCATGACAATGGCCATCACACGCCATGGTGCTGATTTGTGGATGAATTGTGATGTTGGCAGACAGAGGAAGGGGTGGAGTTACAGTTTAGACCACAGAGGGGGCTCTCCATTTTGGCTTTTGTTAGGGCTACCATACTTCATTTCTCCTCCCCATTTCCTGCAGACAAGCTATTCTGAGTATGACATCAGCAGGTAAGGGAAATGTGTTGCAGCAGTCAAGAGTGGACTGCTAACAACAGACTTGTTGTGGAGCAATGTATTTAACATTTATAATAGACCAATCTATTTCAGCATATACACATGTGAAAGCTTTGCATTGGTTGAATCATCCTTTGGACTTCAAGACAAGAAGGATTCACCTGGAAATATGTTGGGATACATCCCATTCCAGAATCATCCACATTGAAAGACATGGTGCTCCAAATGTGGTAGTTGCCTAACAGAGACCAAGAGGGCTGATAGGAAAACTATCCTGTTGAAGTGGCAGAATACACAAAGGTGTGTCTCCGAGGGTAACACTTCATCAGAGTGTGTCTAGAATGCTGCAAACTTGCAGCAACTGTAGATTTCCCAGAAACAACCCTGTACTCTGTGACTGGTGCTCCATGCTCAGAAAGCATCCTTTTAAAGTCTAGGAAGCCTTGCTGTTGGCCCAAAGATGTATTCCTGAATGTGCACCAGGGATTTTGGGTCTTAATGTCCGACATTATGCTACTGAGGCAAACCTAACACCTTTGTCCCTCTTGTGTCTGGTCTCCGGCTATCTCAGGTCATCTGGGCAAGAGATCATGAGCAATCCCTGATGACCTGACAATGAATGAGCACTATGATGGCAGCAGACTTGTAAGCATCCTTCTCCCAGGATTATCCACAGTGAACATGTCCATCTGTCTCTTGGTGCTGCCCCTGGCATGTTGAATTAAAGATGAAAACTTACACATGCATGGTACGCCAGGACTTCTGAGTCATGAAGTCTCATTGAATCATAGCAATTCAAACAGCATTATCAATACCTTCCTTCAGTGCCTATTAGCTCAGTTCCTCAGGTGATCTGGATAGGAGATTTGCAGAACTCCCTGGCAAAGAAAGAGCTTGTAGGACACCACGATGGCAGCTGTGTATTGCTTTATTAAAAACAGTGTGGTGGGCACTTAATGCAAATCTGTAAACATTAAACACTCTCCATTGTAGATAATACTGTTAATATCTGGAGGTGTGTTTTGATAAAATCTCTGGCATGTACATTGGGCACTGTCTGCATGTCTTAACAATTGCAGAAGATTCACCAGCATTCATTTTCAAGGAGCTAGGGCACAGGGGTGAACAACCTCTTTATCCTTTGCATAGCATTGACAGAACAAAGAACAGGTGTTTTTCATGGAGTAGGCAAGGTCACCCAGTAGATTCCATGCTGCCGGGGGAGCAGGGATGGGTTGGACATCACAATAGCTTGTGGTCTTGGGTGGATGCCATCATGGTGGTGATGTTGCGGATAGGGACTCATGGGGAGCTTCACCTGGGGCAGTTAAGGTTATTGCCACATCAGTTGACTATGATGTTGAATGTGGGATGTATTGACCCACTCCGCTATGCTATGCGGCATCAACCAGCCAGTTATTTTGAAAGAAATGGCAACAATTGCAGCAAAACTCTTGTGCACACCAAAAACCTACAAAAACCTACTAAAACTGTGTGCTTCAGCACACAAAAAGAGGGATGCACAACCTGCCACCCATTGTGCATGTGCGTTGGAATAGAGCACACCCTACAGAAATGTGCCAGCGGGCTTCATGACCAGCAAACAGAGTGCAGAGAGAGAAGCCCCAAAATGTGCCTACAAATGACATCTGCTTTGTTGATAAAAACTTCAAAATGCCTATAACACAACACTTCTCAACATTAAAAATCTTGCCTGGTGCTAAAATGTATGTATCTAATGAAACATTGTAAACATACAAAGTCCTGAAGTGAAGAGCAAAACATCCTCCAGACAAACTGGTTTGTCTGAAAACTGGCAGCCTCTGCCAAAATCTGGGCGCAATACTCGGGGCTGTCTGAATGACAGCTGTCAGGTGAGTACTGATGAAACTTTAATGTGACCGAAAACTAAAAGTCTGCTGGATTAGCAAACATAAAAAGGATTGTTGCCAAAAAGGAATCCAGATTTTAGTTGTGTTTTTTTTTCCCACAGATTTTAAGACCCAGAAAGAAATGTATTTATGTTTGATGCAACACATTTGGTTTTTGCTGGATTTAAGAAGCTAATTAGCTTTGCTGAGCTGCAAGAACTGGAAAAGCAGGTTTCTCCCAGAAGGAGGGCCTTCCTCTCAGCAGAAACTCATGGGGAGGTGCCAATTGCTGGTTAGCCCAGACTTGTGTCTATAGAAAGAAAAGGAACAGTGACTGAGCTTCAGCCCAGAAAATTGGAGATGTGAAGGTGGTTGTAAATGCCTCCTGGAAGGAACAAACCAGGAGGGGGATGCCCCTGGACTGCAGGGAGACAAAAAGGGGTGGAGCATCTGTTGCTAAACATGGTCAAAGAACAATTCTTAAAAGACTCATAACTTGTCATTCAAAAGGGTGAAAAATATAAAAAGGACAGAGTTGTTATTTTAATTTTTGTCTGCACGTGTGAAGAGGCGGTAGAACTGTGTGACATGTTCTGGACAGGAATGGCAATATATGTGGTTTATGCAAAATGTATTAATTTTAGAATTGTGAAAATTTACCTGCATATCCCTTTGCTAAACACGCACCTTTGTGGAAAGTTGCATAAAATTTGGAAATTGTGTTCATAGCGAAAAGGACAAAATTCAGTAAAAATTTGAGACAAGATTCCACCGCTGCAGGGTTTTGAGGAATAGCTGCTACATAAAATAGGGCATCTTTGTGTGTGATTTGTATAAAGGTGACCAATGTAGAAATGTAGATTTAATGTAAAATCAGATTTGGAGACCAGTGGCTAAAGCGAGGTTTCTCAGAATTGTAAAGCAAACCATAAAATGTGACATCATCCGACCTTGATCCAATCACTCAAATTGCAAGGTGGAGATGAAGTGTGGTCCTATCCCAGCTCACAGGGGCAAACTTAGCTAAGCCGGCCCATGCACCCCCTTTGTGATGTCATTTTATAGCATAAATAGAGACAGCTGACAACACATAGAGACTCACTGATCCAGCCACTTTCCTGATTCCGGCAAAGCACTCTGATTTAGCATTCCACATCCAGCTTTCATATTCTTCCAGATCCAGAGGCCAAAACTCTTGCCAGCAATAGAGAACTATTGATTTCCAGCAAGGCCCAAATCCTCAAATTTATTCTCTCTACCCAGTAAAGCGCTGGGCGGTGTGAGAAGGCCTTTTGAACCAATATCCTGAAATTCTCTGGCTTGCCACCACTAGGCTTACCTGAGGAACTCGCTATCCAGTGGATTAAAATACCGACAGACTAGAAGGGCAGATCCTATGCAAATCCGGCGACCGGCCTAGCTGATCCAGTACCGTGCCTAATGTGCTGTCTTCCCTAGACCAGACCCAATTCAATGACCAGAGCTGATGATCCCATTTAAAAACTTATCCTGTGAGTATTAACTGTGTCCCATAGTATAATTGCATTGTCTTATCCCTATCTCAAACCCATCCTATCTTTCATTCAAAGCCAGTATTGTTAGGAGTATCTTTGCATTGTCTTCTCCCTATCTCAAACCCATCCTATCTTTCATTCAGAACCAGTATTGTTAGGAGTATCTTTGCATTGTCTTCTCCCTATCTCATACCCATCCTATCTTTCATTCAGAACCAGTATTGTTAGAACCATCTTTGCGCTGACTCTTTTCTCATCTGAAGAAGTTGAGTTTCCTCAGTAGGCGGGTTACACTGATTACGTAACTGTAAGATTCCTCTGTGGTATTCACTTTTTCATAGTCATCGTCTAGTGTAAGCAAACTCATTTGTCATTTTAAAAGTGCATTCCTGTTTTCCAGTCTCGCGCCTATCTCGCAAAAATGACTCTTACTAAAACCTCTATAACTCCTTCAGTTTTTGTGATAGAAAATGCATTTCAAAACAGTGTGATGCTCCCGTTATAGTGAAAATCGTGCAAGGAAAAGTTTGCCGCGATTTTAAAAATCTGAAAGATTTACACGTGTAAAATAGTTTTAGACTGCTTCCAACTTGGACTTTAAGATTTCAAATGTTTTCTTTGGACTAAATCATTGCTTGTGATTGTGTACAACTGTTCAAAGGGACTCCCATAGGAATTTATAACAATTTACGTATTTTTGACCACATATGGTGTTTTTGCCCAGTCAATTCTAAAGACAATTTTAAAGCCATCTTGACAGCTGAAAAGTCAACTCCGTTTGTCTCTTGTGTTTGAAGGGGGAAAGGGGAGATTGAGATTCTGTTTGATTTGTGCTATTCCTGAATACCTGCTCTCTCCTCCCATCTCTTTACATTGCCTATTGGTGACTGAGGGGTGTTGTAGGGGGAACCTCTAACCATAGTGCGATCTGATCTGAACCAACACAAAAGTATTATTTTCTGTGTTGCATCTGTTTTGCTCATTACTTGTTGCTAGTGTATTAAAGATATTCTTCAGTGTTCTGTCACCCCATTGGTGATTGTTGTTTACCCATTCAAATATATTGGGCCTCATTACACGGTAGGCGGTAGCCATGGTGCTATTAGCGCCATGGCTACCCCCTTACCGCATTCCGGGTCTGTGTTCCCGGAATGGGGACTTAACAGATCATTCCGACCCTGGCGGGATCGGTAAGTCCCCATTCCAGGAACCATTCCCCATTCCCATTTGAGCCCCCATAGGGCTCAATGGGAATAGGGAAGGAGCTAATAATGGGCCAGCTATTAGCGGGCCCGTTATTAGCTCTGAAGTCCCGCAACGGGTCCCTTCCTTAATGCCTGGTAAAACCAGGCGTTAAGGAAAGGACCCGCTAAGGGACCTCGTAGTAGGGCGGTAAGGGATTACCGACAATGGTGCCTTTACCAGTGCCAGTAATCCCTTACCGCATACCGTGTAATGAGGGCCATTGTGATTAAATTTGAAATACATAAATAAATATTTACGTTTGCAAACCAGCTTGATTCCTGGTTCAGTGTGACCTGGGGGTGGGGGGGAATTCCAGGAGAAGGGTGTGATATGAGTGGTATATCGTTCAGAATATTGAACTTATAGACAAAAATAAATAAGGGTTTCAGTTGTCCACTACATGCTGGGCTTTGACTTGGGTGTGTGCCAGATTGAAATCACTTACAGCTTGGGGGCCCCTCGCGGGTTCCTGAATTAGACATACCACTCATGACAGTCTAACACAGCGTGCTAGCTGACGGGGTACATACACCTTGTTGGGTTACTATATTGTGCTACACTGTAAAAGCACCCCTCAAAAGAAATACTCAAAGGAGTTGGACCTGTTTGCAAAAGTAAAGTAACCCTGCGATAAGCAGAAGGGAATTAATATTTCCGGAATAGCGACCCCAGTGGAAATGAATATTGCAAGGGAACAATCACTGCACAAATTGTTTGTCAGGGGTGAATGGCTAGAACAGGACGAACAGGTATGGCTGCAGGGAATTAAACAAGAAATCACTGAAATCAACCTTAATATCTGGCAGGACAAGGGGCCATTACATCAAGCACTCAGTGAGTTGTATATGACCCCTAAAATAAAAGAGGAGCAATGCACAATTTCCAAAATAGCGGCCTACCTGTACCTCCACATAGGAGTCATACAGGAAAAGAATGCAGACCATGTAGATTTCACAAAAGAGGGAAGGGGAATCCCTGCAGAAAATCCAGAGCAATCTGGACTCTGCAGAGCAAAGGCTCCAGGATAGCAATGAATCTGAAGCATAGGCTAGGCAGTATGCCACCAAACTCCAAGAAGATCTGGCTATCTTACTGCAAAAGAATGCAGAGAAAGATACACAGGGGCATACACTGCAAAAAGAGTGTCAGAAAAGGTTGGAATCCCTACAACAGAGTCAACAAAAGCTGGTGCAGTAATTAACTTTTAACAGTGTCTGTGCACAACAGTTCAACATCTTTCAAGACCAGATAGACAAATTAAAAGAGGAAAATAATAAATTGATTATCAAAGACCTAGTATCCCAAACAGAGTTTGATGAGGAGCGCCGGAAAGCTGGGGCACTTAAAAAGCAGAGGGATGACCTGGCTGCACAGAGGGCCACTCTAGGTCAGGAGAGGGAAGCTTAGGAAAGGAAGTCAAGCATTTAAAAACCAAGCAAGAAGAAAACCAACTGGCCCTTCAGGAACTTGGTGAAATAAAAATGGATTACAAAAAGCTACTAGAGCACACCAGGCGGGTGGAGAATGCCTTGGAAAAGAATATTCAGACCAGTAGTGACCAAACTCAGGAGGTGAGTCTCCTGCAGCAAAAATTGGCCTAATACTCCCATTCAGGCAGGAAGCACAGAGAGACAATGAGGCTCTCTGTGAAAAGAATGACAGGCTCCACCAACAGATAGCCACGCAAGAACAACTCACAGAGACCAGTAAGGCCTTAATAGAGGAGCAAAAAGGTCAGATATTGGCATGTCATCAGGAAATAGTGGCTGAAAGAGATGAGGTAAGATGGGAAAGAGAAACCCTTAAGCATAACCTCAGGAACCCTGGCCTCAGGGACTTTAATTCCTTCAGTTCCATGGACTCTGCCACCCTCATGTCCCCTGGCACATATGAGCCAAGGGCCACAGGGATGGCAAACTTTAACACAAGGGGAAATATGGGACTGACAGGTCAGCACCTCCCAGAAATGGATGGGCGGGCATCTATGTACAGGTTCCCAAATACTAGGGCCGGCCTCTTTGATCAGGGAGATTTCACTGAGGGGAGAAGCAGAGAACTGGATCCTCTGAAATATCACCTACCTAGAGATCAATCCGTCAAATTTGGTGGGGAATTCCATGAGAGTAGGCCCACAAAGAACATTTTAAAAACCTCTTCCCAGCTAGGACAGTGGGGGGGGGAGGGGTACTCAGCCAATCCTGGGAGCAAGGGAGAGTCAGAAGACTCTTCTGAGCGCCACAGGTCTCAGGAGACTAGGCCCCCACTTTCTGCCAGCCATTACCAAGCCCGCAGAATCAGGGAGAGCCTAGAGGAACAGACAGTCACTTCAGGTAGCAGTGCCTCTGAGTCAGAGGATGAGTCGACCAGGGTGACCAGAACTAAAAAGGCCAACAAGGTTAAGAGAACTTTACTGAAAGATCCCCTGGAGCAAAGCAAGGCTATTAGGTGCGTCATCACACCCTACCATAAAAATGCCAAATATTCAGTTTTGGGGCACCTTGAGCTGTTTGAGCAAATGATGGCGACTTTCCACCAGAAGGACAGCCAAAGCTGTATTCAGTATATCAAGTGGACATTTTCACCTGAATTCTCCAGCTTCTTTGCGGGGTTGGAGGATCAGAACCATTCAAGATGTTCCTCCTATAGGGCGGCCATCTTAAAGCATGTTTCAATTCATAGAAACCCTCAAGAGGCCCGCAAGGCAGCGTACAACCTGCAATGTGGGGAAGACCAGGCCCCACAAGAATTTGTTCAAGCGCTGAAACGTGCCTTTGTGCAAACCACCAGGAGGGGGTGCGCACTGACAGTAGGGAATTTGTCCATACCTTCTTTCATGCCCTCCCTAAATACATTATGACCCAGCTGGTGAGGGACTTTCATGAGAAAAGATCACTAGACTGGGTAATTGGACAAACAACATGCACCTACGAAGTGCAGAAGCCACTAGAAAGTAAAAGAGCTAACAAAAGCACAAAACCAACCAACACCCCTGTTGCTGCTAAGGTGGCGGAGGTGAAGGTTGCCCCCATTTTAGATCGGGAGATGGGGGGCCTAAAAACTTCCCGCACAGAATCCTACTAACTCAAGACCCAGAAGGCCCTTGGGCCAATCCCAAACTGGGAGTCAGGGAGAAAGCCCCACAAATGGGACCCCTAACTCTCCGGACTACAGCAGCCCCTGTTACAAGGGCAACAGACCCATCCTGGGCTTTGTGTGGACCCCTCCAGCCCAAGGGAGGGGATCCAACCAGGAAGCTGCCAACCCAGGAAACTTCCCTCCTCACTTTCCCCAGGAGGGCAGCAATCCCCCAAATGCCTGGTTGAATTTCTTTTCCCGGTACCCGGCAAACCTCAACCCCCAAAACAGCCCTTCTTTCTTTCCCCACTTTCCTGAGCCCAGACAGCCCAATCCAGGAGAGTGGAGGCCAAGGGTATAGGGATACCAAAAATAAAGAGCCTAAAAAGGCACATTTTGTGGAGGAGGTGCAAATCTTCCAATTTGAAGGTGAGGGGTCCTCAGAGGATTCTGGGAAAAGGATCTTCTCCTTCAGGGGTGGGGGAACTCTTCCCAAAGAAAAATGGGTCCCAAGAGATCCTGATCAAGACTGGGTAGATGTGGGTACCGAGTTAAAACCGCCCATCATCAAACCCCAGAATGACCAGCAAGCAAATCACCTTGGTCAAACCAATTCTGGTGACTGCCTCCAAAAAGGGGCGGGGGCAGGACAGAATCAGGACCAGGGGAGCCCAAAACGTCCCCCATATCCAACTGCCACCTTTTTCTTACAGGTTCCCAAGATCCCAAACAAAATCCTGCCCACATCACCCCTTTGTCAGAATCCAAAGCAAAGAAATTAACCTACCAATTGGCCAGAAATAAGCATTATCTTTGCCCCTTTGAGGAAAAGGAGGAAAGATTTATGCCCCGATCCAAATACAGGGGCAATGTGCATTTTTGGCACTGGTGAACACTGGATCCCAAGCCACCCTTCTGTCAAAAAGGGACTTTGATCCGCTGAATTCGGGAAGGGGAGAGAAATACCAAATCCCTCTCACCCTTCTTCCTGGACAACTTCAGAACTTTGATGGGATGGAAATTCCTGTCGAGGGGACTGCAGATTTAGACATTAAAATTGTGCGACACAAGGTGAAGCACCTGGTCATAGTTGTGACTCCAGAGGGCACACCATGTTTACTGGGGAATGACAACCTGCGCATATTGTCTCCCCTCATAGATTGTGTGAACAAGGTCCTCTGGACCCAAACTAACCGACCAATAAAATTGAAACATGCCACATGGTTGAACAGAAACCTGACCAAATTGAATTCCATTTCCAAAATAACCGAATCCCTGACGTAACAGTAATTGCAGTAGGACAACAAACTGGTGATGGGGAGTCCTCTCTATTTCTGAAAATAAACCTTCCCTCCAGATTGAGGTGGCATTCCACACTGGAAGGGAACACTCTGAAATTCTATACAAATTCACAATCAGAAAATCCGACTCTTATAGTCCAAAATGATGAGAAATCAGCTCAAAGCTTGGCTGACATTCAGAAAATTGGAGAACAGTTGTTCATCCCTATTCGGCTAAATGAAGGGAAGTACTCTGTTCTCGCCCGAGTATGTGTGAGCAATGGTAAGGGCTTCATCAGTGAGGCCATGTTCCGCAAACTCACAAAAGATCCAGCCATTACCACATTTAAACTGTTAGACAAATGGGAAATGGGCCTGGAAACACCCAATTCAAACATCTTCTGCCGAGTAGGTGTATGCTCAAAATGTCCATAGGTAACAAGAGCATAGTCCATAATTGTTGGGTCGTGTGAGATGTCCCTGCTGCATTTTTTTTATGCAGTGACTTCTCAATCGCTTTGCCATTAGTTTGGACCCAATAAACTTCAAAGCATGGTCCTGATTAGCAGGTAATCCCATGGACTTTGGTGACCCAGAGAAAGCATTTTGGTCAGCTCAACTGCTGCCATATGCAGTTGAAATTTAGATTGGAGAGGAAGTCACCATCCCAGAAAGAACCCGACAATTCTCACTTGAAGTAAAGATTAAAAGAGGACAGAAACTGAAAAATCCTGACGCCTATGTTCATCTCAATGCTTATTTCCAACAACAAGGGTTTGTGGTAAACCCAACACCACTAGTCAATATAGAATATGACACCATTCCAATAGAGGTGGATAACAGTGACCTAAAGAGTATCACTCTGGGCGCAGGCACCATTATTGGAATGGCGGTTGATGACCGATATTTTTCCATAGATTTAGGTAACGAACTGTTAGGACTAATCCCCAAGGACTGTTTTGACAGTGATAGCGACAACGACACAACACCACACTGGATCTTGGGGGGAATTTGCTGGTGTTCTCTTCCTGTCCTTATGGTAAGGAAGATGTGACCTGTGATTTCAGGAGGGATGATGTGATCTTTCAAGTCCACAAGGACTGCCTTCCCCACCAGAAGCCATCAGTCCAAATCAGTACTTTGACCAGGGCCAAACAAAAGGCCAGTCGAGACTCTGTGATGACCTAAGGGAGCTCATCAAACCGGTCCATATTTCCCGATGGCCTCTTCCCTACATTAACCAAAGGCTGGCCCAGATCCAGGGGTCAAAGGTATACACTGCCATTGACCTGACCAATGGGTACTGGACTGTACCTGTCAGTAGGGAGGACCAATACAAGCTGGCCTTTACCTTCGAGGGGCAGCAGTACACTTGGACCCGGACTCCCTTCGGATACATCAACTCCGGCAATTAATTTAACATCTTTCTGCATAAGGCCATGCCCGACTTGGGCGAAAGGGGTAACCTGGCCTATGTAGATGATGTTCTGATCAAGAGCTCAACTGTGGAGGAACACATTGCGGAGATCCATTATGTTCTGACTCATTTGAGGGTTGCAGAAGCAAAACTATCTTTCCAAAATGCACAGTGGTGCAGGACCCATGTCAACTTCTTGGGGCATGAGATAACTCCTGAAGGTCTCTGTCCCAAGGAAAAGAAAGTACAAGCATTCCAGAAAATAAAAGACCCCACATCTCTGCGGGAACTAAGGAGCCTCCTTGGACTGACCATTACAGTAGAAAGTTCATTGAGGATTACGCAGAGATCACGAGACCCCTGATCCATCTGTTGAAGGGTGGGTCAAGTGGCAGTGGGGTCCAGAACAAGCCGAGCCAGTAAGACAACTCAAATGAAGCCTCTCACAAGCGCCTTGCCTAGCTTATCCTGTCAAAAACAAGGAGTTCTTCTTGGAGACAGGGTTCTCAAATACATGCTTGACTGCAGTATTATATCAGAAGCATGACAAGGGCCCTCATTCCGAGTGGGGCAGTAAGGGATACCGGGCACCGGTAAGGAGACCGGTGCTGGTAATCCCTTACCTCCCTACTACGAGGGCCCTTAGCGGGTCCCTTCCTTAATGCCTGGTCTGACCAGGTGTTAAGGACGGGACCCTTTAAGGGACCTGGGCACAAATAACGGGCTTGGCATACGTCGGCCCGTTATTTGCGCCCTCCCCATTCCCATTGAGCCCTATGGGGGCTCAAATGTGAATGGGGAATGGTTTGGTAAATGGGGACTTATCGGTCCCTCCAAGGTTGGAATGGACCGGTAAGTCCCCATTGAACCAAACCAGAGTCAGTACCGGTATGGGAGGCAGTCATGGCGCAAATAGCGCCATGACTAACACCATACTCGGAATGAGGGCCAAGATCAATTAAGTCATCTCCTATGCGAGTAAGACTTTATCCTCTGTGGAGGAAAAATTCACTCCTGGCAATGGTGTGGGCATTGAAGAATTACCACCTGTTCATCCAGGGGGAACAAACGCATAATAGTGGAGACTCCACACCAACCGTTGCAATATCTTCAAAGTGACAGAATCCAGGCCAGAAATGTGAATAATTTCCAAATTACTTCCTGGATTCTGTCAATGCAAGGCTTTCCTGTGGAGGTCAGATATAGCCAAAACAAGAAGAGTCCCCTCGCGCAAGGTCCGGCTGACTTGCATGATTGTGCCAGAGAAAACTCGAGGACGAAAGTCTAAAAATCAAGGACAACATGGAGGCATACCTTAATTCCCCACCCAAAGTCTATGAAGAAGACAAGTGTGAGGGAATGCCCACTGTCTATGCGGATGGGTGCTCCTACCATGTTCACAGTAACGGGGAAAAGGAACTTGCGGACGGTGTGGGAAAAGCATGGGTGAATGATACCCCAGAACCCTCCGCTGGGTACAAAATTGGTCCCCGAAGTAGTCAAATGGCAGAGCTGATGGCTGTGCATCAGGCCATCCTCACTGCTGTCCAACACCAACTCCACAGACTGGTCATAATCACTGATTCAGATTATGTACGGAACGGGTTTGTGGATCACCTGGTTAACTGGAAAACCAGAGGCATGTTATGTGCTAATAATAAACCTTTAAAACACGGAAAATGAATACAAAATATTGATGATCTGGTCACCTCGAATGGGATGACCATCTACTGGAAAAAGATCAAGGGACATTTTAAAGTAGAGGGACCAGACAAAACTGGGAATGACCTAGCTGATCAGCTGGCCAAAACCAGAGCCATCCAAGGGGATCCACTTAAGATTGAGTCGCTGGTGCGGGAAATCCAGGTCACTGCTATCACTAGGTCCCACACAAATGCTCACAATGAACTCTCAACTGCACAATGGAGTAAGGAGATCCCAGATGCTGATTTGATTACGGCTCAAAAAGGGGATCCAATAATTGGTAAGTTTTATCAACACATTGAGGACCCTGAGAACTTTCCCTTGACGGATAACGATTAGATTGGGAAAGAGGACCTCAGAGTGTTGATGAAATGTCCAAAAATGTTCCGAATTCAAGAAGGTTTGTTGGTGAGGAAATCCATATTTGACCATGACCAGTGGGTGGTCCCTACCTCATTCCGGAGCCTAATGCTAAATCACGCCCATGATGCGGCCACAGCCGGTCATCAGGGGTTTCATATGACATTAGAAATCTTGCGAGAGGTTGCATACTGGCCACACCAGGGGCTGGACCTCGACCAATACTTGAAGGAGTGTCTTGTGTGTGCAAAATTTCAGACAACATCACTCAAACACCGTGCTCTCCTCCAAAAGAGGGGGATGACACTGCCTTGGTCAGATTTATAAGTCGATTTTATCGGGCCCGTGATTCGCTCCTCTAGGGGGAACAAGAACATATTGACTGTAACATGCTTGTTCACTAAATGGGTGGAATGTCTCCTGACCCCAAATTGCAAGGCAGAAACAGCAGCTACCCTGATGATCAATCACATCTTCTCGTGTTTTGCACTACCCCAAAGGATTGAGTCAGACCGAGGTAGCCACTTCACTAGCGAAGTGATGACAAAGATGTGGGAGATACTTGGGGTCAAAAGGAAACTACACATTGCCTACCAATGTCCTCTAGTGATGGAGTTGTGAGGTACAATAAAACTATTGTGAGCATATTAAAAAAGTTTGTGGCAGATTCTGGGCCAAGTTGGGACATTCGATAACACCTTGTCCTGATGGCCATCAGATCTACCCCTTCTTCTGCAACAAAAATGGCTTCATTTGAGCTGATGACTGGACAAAGGATGGTGCTACCCCAGCATCTGCTCTACAGAACCCAAGAGCAGACCTTGATAAATGCCTCCACAACTCATGAGTATATTGAAAATCTGATAAAACACCCTCAACATGCTTTTGCCTATGCTCAGCGGAATCTAGAGAGATCTGCAGACAGTATGAAGACCCACTATGATCTCAAGACAACTAAATAGGAATACCAAGTAGGGAACCGGGTCTACTTGTACAATTTCCAAAGGAACCAAGCCAAAGAGTGAAAATTCCTCCCACCTTGGCGGGGTCCTTTTGAAATTGTGGACAGAATCTCACCAGTCGCCTACAGAATCTGTATCCCCAAGGACAGTTTGGCAGAAGGGGAAGACAAGTGGGCCCACATAAATCCAGCTGAAGAGTTGCCATCCCAGGCATACCTTGTGGCAAGTAGAGGAGTCAACCCGAAACCCAGAGGGGGAAAATCCGGAAACATAGAAGAATCACTAAATGTTCACCGTGTATGTGCAAGCAGGGTGTTAAAACCATCAGTAAACATAGATGGGGAATCATGCCAATTATAACCAATGCAAGTGTCTTTCCCACTGCTAACATCCCCAGATGACGTGTGGACACAGTAGTGGGAAAATATCCATGACCATGTTATGTTCCATCTTCTAGCATCTGGACTAAGAATTACCCAAAGGATTACCAGCCAGGACCACTCGGGGACTGGGAGGAAAGACCCAAGGAGCCCGGAGTGCCGCTCCATACTCTCAACCAGAACCAACAATATGCCCAACCAGAACCAGCAATACTCCTGACCGGAACCGGCGAGGAGAGCGGGTCACCTCCAGCACTGAAGGGAGAAGCGACTGAAGTTCTCCACACAGACAGAAAAAGAACATCCCAATCTCACGACTTCTCCTTGACGGGAGGTAAAAACCAAGTCGGGAGGGGGGCTTCTGTGTGATCTATGCATCACCCTGCCAGTTATGGTGAAAGAAACGGCAACAATGGTGACAAAACCCTTGTGCGTGCCAAAAACCTACAAAAACCTACAAAAAATGTGTGCTTCAGCACACAAAAAGAGGGATGCACAACCTGCCACACATGGTGCATGTGCGGTGGAATAGAGCACACCTTGCAGAAGCCAGTGGGCTTCATGACCAGCAGAGTGCAGAGACAGAAGCAGCACTTTGCAAGTGAAACCCCAAAATGTGCCTACAAATGACATCTGCTTTGTTGCTAAAAACTCCAAAATGCCTATAACACAACACTTCTCAACATTCAGAATTGTGCCTGGTGCTAAATTGCATGTATCTAATGAAGCATTGTGAACATTCAAAGTCCTGATGTGAAGAGCAAAACATTCTTCAGACAAACTGAATTGTCTGATAACTGACAGCCTCTGCTAACTGACAGCCTCTGCTAAAATCTGGGCCCAGAACCCGGTACAGGTGAGTACTGATGAAACTTTAATGTGACCTAAAACAAACATTCTGCTGGATTAGCAAACAGAAACAGGATTGTTGCCAGAAAGGAATACACATTTTAGTTGTGTGTTTTCCCACAGATGTTAAGGCCAAGAAAGAAATGTATTTATGTTTGATGCAACAAATTTGGTTTTTGTTGGATTAAAGAAGTTAATTAGCTTGGCTGAGCTGCAAGAACTGGAAAAGCGGGTTTCTCCCAGAAGGAGGGCCTTCCTCTCGGCAGAAACTCACGGGGAGGTTCTAATTGCTGGTTAGTCCAGACTCTTTTCTATAGAAAGAGAAAGAACAATGATTGAGCTTCAGACAAGGAAACTGTAGGTGTAGTGGTGGTCGTAAATGCCTCCTGGAAGGAACAAACAAGGAGGGGGATGCCCCTGCACTGCAGGGAGACAAAAAGGGGCAGACCATCTGTTGCTAAACATGAACAAAAACAATTCTTAAAAGACTCATAACTTGTCATTCAAAAGGGTGAAAAATATAAAAAGGACAGAGTTGTTAATTTAATTTTTGCCTGCACGTGTGAAGAGGCAGTAGAACTGTGTGACATGTTCTGGACAAGAATGGCAATATATGTGGTTTTATGCAAAATATATTAATGTTAGAATTGTGAAAATGTACATGCACATCCCTATGTTAAACACGCACCTTTGTGGAAAGTTGCATACAATTTGGAAATTGTGTTCATAGCAAAAATGACAAAATTCTGTAGAAAGTTGAGACAGGAGAAGGGTGTGATATGAGTAGTATATTGTTCAGAGCATTGAACTTATAGACAAAAATAAATAAGGGTTTCAGTTTTGCACTACATTCTGGGCTTTGACTTGGGTGAGTGCCAGATTGAAATCACTTACATGAAGACAGGGCTTCTAAGTATGATTTTTATCTGGCTGTTCTATTCGGATAGACACACCTCTCAGTTAATGCTTCAGTGTTTTCTTTAAAATTAATAATTGTCCTCGTTGTGTTTACAGCTGTTTTAACATCAGTGCTCTCCATGTTCTAGGAGTAGGGGTTGCTTACAATGCTGGGGCATGTGTCTTTTAAATGTCTCACTCTGTAAGCCTCCTCAGATGGGCATATTTGAAGTCGAGTTGCCCTACAACTTCGGTGTCCAAAGGACATGCCCACCTGTGCTACCACCACCTCTTCTCTACTGTGTGTGTGGGCTCTTCTTCTTCCCCGGGATTGCCAAACCTAATGTTCTTAACACGCACCCCTTGCTCCTTTACTACTTAGCCCATGGGATCCTCACATCACCACAAAAATTCCTATCAGATGGCTTGGTACAGAACCTCTAAGGCATGCAATGATTTCAGCTCGACCAAGTGTGTCTGCCTCCTAGAATCTGTGAAGCTGAAGAAAAAGATGTGTGCATGTTTTTGTTCTTCCATTTAAATGCATTCACGTACATTTGCACCACTCTGAGCATTACAAAAATACACATCACAATGGCACAATACTGAATAATGTCATGTAATGCACAGGCATGACTGAGACCTGTAGATGTATGCATGTAGATGGGGATATCTATCCTCTCTCTATCTCTCTCTCTATCTCTCTCTCTCTCTCTCTCTCTTTCTCTCTCTCTCTCTCTCTCTTTCTCTCTCCCTCTCTCTCTCTCTCTCTCTCTCTGTCTCTCTCTCTCTCTCTGCCTCTCCTCCCCCAATCCCTCAAACTCCCCAGAATACACTTTATCCAAGTTATATTCATTGGTTTATTTACATTCACGTGTTGTCCACTGTCTCCCAGAAAGCCCCCAGAATGCAGTCTTAATGAGGGTCGGACTGGGACATAAAATTGTCTTAATCCCAAAGGAAAAGTGGTACAGAGTCACAAATGGCTATTCATTCCTGTTGTGACACTGTTTGAATAGTACACAAGGGGGAGTTTAGTTTTGTAATAAAATGTGATGCAAATTGTGCATTTTAATGAATATTTATTCAGCAACACTGGTCAAAGCTATTAGCCACATGGTGAAGTCAGTCATCAAACTGACCCACATTGGCCATAACATTGGTCCACTTTGACCCAGAAAAACTGTCCCACGCCAGCATTTTGTGTTTATGGTTTGGCCATGGGCCTATTGACCTATAGGTCAGTCCGAACCTGGTCTTAATCTCACTTAACGTTATGAGCGTAATTTTATTTAGTAAAATGTCTCTTCTTGATTTCTTGGCACTTAGGGATCTGTTCCCTAGGATTCAGCATCTTAACCGCAGCATCTTCTCTATTCTTCTCTTACATTCCATGAGAATACAGTGCCTCACACGTCTTTGCTTTCTTGATGATCTGCGAGTGTCTTCCTGAATTTGGCATCGCAACCTTGTTCTTGCTCTCTTTACATTCATGCACTCCACAGTGTCTCATAGTTCTTTCCTAAAGCTCCAGTGATTGGCTAGGACTTGACTCTCTTTCTCAGACTGCAGTGTTTCACCCCCTCACAGTTGTGTTCTGCATCTTCTCTCTGTGGCATAAACTTCCAGGCAGGTGTCCAGGGCAGGATATTAGATGATGCCCCAGTTGGGTGGGATTTCATGGGATGTGAGCTTTACTCAGGTCCCTACTTCCCGTACTTGGGGTCAGCCAGCAACTGTCATTCTCTGTCCCCCTTTCTCTAAATCGTGGGTTTGTGATCTATCTCTTGCACCTCAACACCAGGGTAATCGATGCAGTGCTTCACAGGTTTCCCCCCAGGATCTGTGGACCTCCTCACAGTCCTCAATTTCCTGAGATCCCTGCCAGTGTAGGTTCTCTCTTCTATTGGAAAGGTTGGTCTCAGGAATGGTCTGCTTCTTGTGGTCTGGTTTAAAGGTGCCTGGGCCCTCGGTTCTCCACGGTACACCTGTATCTCCCGCTCACATTTGAGCCAAATGCAGGACTACTCTCTTTCGAGCTGGGGTTCAGTGGCACATACTCTGACATCCCACAGCTCGGTTATTAACCTCTCTTGTTTAACTTGTGCTGATCCACCAACACACCTCCTAATCTCTTCCTCTCCTCACCGACAAAGCAAAGCTTCCGGCAGTGTGGTGAGGCATGCCTTCCTTCATGAAAAGGTAGGAAACCTTCCCACCTCAGAAGTCTGTGGTCTATCGGAAATCTCCTTGCATGGGCTCAGGCACACACATAAACCCACCCACACACACACACTCATACACACAAACACACACAAACTCACACTCTTAGTCCATTAGGAATCATTAGGAAGCCAAAATAATTTGATGATTGTACAGAGTGAAGTACTGCTGTGAGAAAGAGCAGAAAGTCAATAGGCAAAACGACCAGTAGTAGAATTATGCTATAAATTGTTATATTCTTTTTAAGTCTGAGAAGAATCAGAGGACCAATAAGCAATTGTATTTGTAAAAATCCCAATCTGTCCACAGAGAGTGCAAGGAGGGACTCCAGTTGATATGCATTTGAGAAGAAAAGCACATTCAGTGTAGATATCTTATTCCTGAGGCCGTATAATGCTCATTTTTGGAACACAGTGGAATCCATGGCCCAGGAAAATACGATTGGAAGTGATAGCACTTTCATAAATCAATCCAACATGATGCAAAACATAAACATTGGGAAATCTCGAGTAGTGAGAAGACTCACCTTCGACCACCTTTTTTCTATGAAAAGAAGTATCGGTGTAGCACATGAGGAGAAGAGAAACCAGCTGAGAGGGGCTGGCGCATTTTAAGTAGGACCAATGACCTTTACAGAACAATACAGTTTGACCAAACAAAAGGGGCACTACCTTTGCAAAATATGTGTAATTTGCAGACAAGCTGAGTAGACGGATAAAGTAGATTTAGGTTCCCAAAGCCCCTAGAAATTACACCAACGCGCCAAATACAATACACAATTGCAATGTGGCAGAAACACGGAAAGGACCACTAAGACGAGACAACGGAGTTGCCTTAACAAACGAGCATTCACTGGACAACGCGTACAACACTTTATAGAGAAAAAGAATGAAACATACGTTTTGAATACGTTATTTTACACAAAATCCAGGGTCTGTTAAAATAGGCAACAGAGAAAAGATTATTATAGTCGGTTGAATAACATAAGATCCAGTTAGAACGAAAGATGTATTGTACTACCATTTACAAGAAGTCGTTGTGCCTGATTTGCAAAAGCGCTCTACAAGCGCACAATCCATGGGAGCAGGCTTTGCAAAGTAGCCCCATTAACTTTGAGGAGACACTTTTTTTGGGTTAAATAAAAAGTTGTTACCCAAGAAGAAGGAATGGCGTGACACTCTCCTGCAGACCCCGAAGTGACTAGAATTCGAAGCACAAATCCCAGAAGGTACTGAAGAACAAGTGACAGTGAGATGAAAAAAACCCCAGTCTACTTAGAAACATACATGGACTTATTCAGAACAGCGGCCAATAAATGATTAAGATGTGTAGTTCTAGTGAGGAAAATAAACATACACATTGCAATAATGCTGGAAACCATTGTAGTGCACAATGAACGCACATTCTGATGCCTTTAAAGTTATAGATCTTCGCCTGGAAAGTGCGCCTATTATAAGGTTGGGGAATAATATTTTGGAAAAAGTACATTATTTTACTGGTGCGATAGTACACACATTTACATCCGTTTTTAAATGAGAGTCACCTATAATGGTACAATGTAAAGATAGCAATTGTAATCTGCCTTAGGGATTTCCCAGTAACTGGGAGGGGGCTTCATCACACCCACCATCTGCACACATGTAAAGCCATATTGGCGTATTTAAAGTCCTGCATGCAGTATCTAAGAAAATATATCAAGAATCCATGTGAGCATTTATTAAAATGCCTGCGGCTGTTTTATTTGGAAGCATAAGTAGGTTTTTTGCCGCATTAAGGTTGTAGTGTCCACCAGTGACCAGTCTCCTATACAATGATGAAGGCACTAGGATGATGTTGTATTTTGATTGTCACGCGCCTCTTCTGCTGTCAGCCCTGGGACTGGATTCCCCGTTGCTACATTACTGCATAAACACTGAATAATGGATGCGCATTCTGCTCGAAATGACATCCTTATTGTTCAATAAATACAATAAATGTAAAATAAGGCGCATCTGATTCTTCGACTGTTAGTGGCACGCAGACTGAGCATGAGAGAGAGGAAGAGGGAGGCCTTGGGGGCGGGGTCACAGAGCTACTTGCAGTCTGTACACAGAAAGGAGTTCAGGAAAATAGCTTTTTAGAAACAGATTTCTTGATTTGTTTTCCATTTTTTTGTAGCCATGTTGAAAATGTTTGGCTAGGCTCTTGGATGAAAAGTAGGGACTGGTCTAGAGAGCAAGGGGTGCCCTGTCTGCGCTCTTTTTCTGCTGGGGCATTGTCTGCCAGAGATTCGAGCAGGCCATCTGGATCAGGTGCATTGTGGTGTTCTGCTGGGGCATTCTCTACCAGGGATTTGAGCAGGCCATCTGGATAAGGTGCATTGTGGATAAGCTGCATTGTGGTGTTCTGCTGGGGCATTCTCTGCCATGGATTCGAGCAGGCCATTTGGATCAGGTGCATTGTGGTGTTCTGCTGGGGCATTCTCTGCCAGAGATTCGAGCAGGCCATCAGGAGAAGGTGCATTGTGGTGTTCTGCTGGGACATTCTCTGCCAGGGATTCGAGCAGGCCATCTGGAGCAGGTGCATTGTGGTGTTCTGCTCGGACATTCCCTGCCAGAGATTTGAGCAGGCCATCTGGATCACGCGCATTGTGGTGTTCTTCTAGGGCATTCCGTGCATTGTGGTGTTCTCCTGGGGCATTCTCTACCAGGGATTCGAGCAGGCCATCTGGAACAGGCGCATTGTGGTGTTCTGCTGGGGCATTGTCTAACAGGGTTTCGAGCAGGCCATCTGGATCAGGTGCATTGTGGTGATCTGCTGGGGCATTCTCTGCCATAGATTTGAGCAGGTCACAGGGAGCAGGTGCATTGTGGTATTCTGCTTGGGCATTCTCTGCCAGGGATTCGAGATTGCCATCTGGATCAGGTGTATTCTGGTGTTCTGCTGGGGCATTTTCTACCAGGGATTTGAGCAGGCCATCTAGAAAAAGTGCATTGTGGATAAGGTGCATTGTGGTGTTCTCCTGGGGCATTCTCTGCCAGGGATTCAAGCAGGCCATCTGGATCAGGCGTATAGTGGTGTTCTGATGGGGCATTCTCTGCCAGAGATTCGGGCAGGCCATCTGAATCAAGCACATTGTGGTGTTCTGCTGGGGCATTCTCTGCCAGAGATTCGAGCAGGTCACAGGGAGCAGGTGCATTGTGGTGTTCTGCTGGAGCATTCTCTACCAGGGACGCCAGCAGGCCATCTGGATCAGGTGCATTGTGGTGTTCTGCTGGGGCATTCTCTGCCAGGGATTCAAGCAGGCCATCTGGATCAGGCGTATTGTGGTGTTCTGCTGGGGCATTCTCTGCCAGAGATTCGGGCAGGCCATCTGGATCAAGCACATTGTGGTGTTCTGCTGGGGCATTCTCTGCCAGTGATTTGAGCAGGCCATCTGGAGCAGGTGCATTGTGGTGTTCTGCTGGGGCATTCTCTACCAGGGATTCGAGCAGGCCATCTGGAACAGGCGCATTGTGGTGTTCTGCTGGGGCATTCCGTGCATTGTGGTGTTCTGCTGGGGCATTGTCTACCAGGGAATCGAGCAGGGCATCTGGAACAGGTGCATTGTGGCGCTCTGCTGGGGCATTCTCTACCATAGATTTGAGCAGGACACAGGGAGCAGGTGCATTGTGGTGTTCCGCTGGGGCATTCTCTACTAGGGATTCGAGCAGGCGATCTGGATCAGGTGCATTGTGGTGTTCTGCTGGGGCATTCTCTGCCAGGGATTCGAGCAGGTCACAGGGAGCAGGTGCATTGTGGTGTTCTGCTTGGGCATTCTCTGCCAGGTATTCGAGCAGGTCACAGGGCGCAGGTGCTTTGTGGTGTTCTGCTTGGGCATTCTCTACCAGGGATTTGAGCAGGCCATCTGGATCAGGCGCATTGTGGTGTTCTGCTGGGGCATTCTCTACCAGGGATTTGAGCAGGCCATCTGGATCAGGTGCATTGTGATGTTCTGCTGGGGCATTCTCTGCCAGGGATTTGAGCAGGCCATCTGGATCAGGCGCATTGTGGTGTTCTGCTGGGGCATTCTCTGCCAGGGATTCGAGCAGGCCATCTGGAGCAGGTGCATTGTGGTGTTCTGCTGGGGAATTTTCTGCCAGAGATCGAGCAGGTCACAGAGAGCAGGTGCGTTGTGGTGTTCTGCTGGAGCATTCTCTACCAGGGATTCGAGGAGGCCATCTGGATCAGGTGCATTGTGGTGTTCTGCTGGGGCATTGTCTACCAGGTATTCGAGCAGGCCATCTTGATGGGTGCATTGTGGTGTTCTGCTGGGGCATTCTCTACAAGGGATTCGAGCAGGCAATCTGGATCAGGTGTATTGTGGTGTTCTGCTGGGGAATTCTCTGCCAGGGATTTGAGCAGGTCACAGGGAGCAGGTGCATTGTGGTGTTCTTTTTGGGCATGCTCTGCCAGGTATTCAAGCAGGTCACAGGGCCCAGTGCTTTGTGGTGTTCTGCTTGGGCATTCTCTACCAGGGATTTCAGCAGGCCATCTGGATCAGGCGCATTGTGGTGTTCTGCTGGGGCATTCTCTACCAGGGATTTGAGCAGGCCATCTGGATCAGGCGCATTGTGGTGTTCTGCTGGGGTATTCTCTGCCAGGTATTTGAGCAGGCCATCTGGATCAGGCGCATTGTGGTGTTCTGCTGGGGCATTCTCTGCCAGGGATTCGAGCAGGCCACTGGGGCAGGTGCATTGTGGTGTTCTGCTGGGGCATTTTCTGCCAGAGATCGAGCAGGTCACAGAGAGCAGGTGCATTGTGGTGTTCTGCTGGGGCATTCTCTACCAGGGATTCGAGGAGGTCACATGGAGCAGGTGCATTGTGGTGTTATGCTGGCGCATTCTCTGACAGAGATTCGAGCAGGTCACAGGGAGCAGGCGCATTGTGGTGTTCTGCTTGGGCATTCTCTGCCAGGGATTTGAGCAGGCCATCTGGATCAAGTGCATTGTGGTGTTCTGCTGGGGCATTCTCTACCAGGGATTTGAGCAGGCCATCTGGATCAGGCACATTGTGGTATTCTGCTGGGGCATTCTCTGCCAGGGATTGGAGCAGGCCGTCTTGATCAGGTGCATTGTGGTGTTATGCTGGCGCATTCTCTGACAGAGATTCGAGCAGGTCACAGGGAGCAGGCGCATTGTGGTGCAGGGCAGTAGCCCTGATGGAAAAGCTAAGGCTTGGGTCTTCTGGACCGAGGTCAACACCTGGTACGTATTTACAGAGGGATTTCTTTGCAAACACATTGTGGTTTTAAGACCTCATGGGATATAGTCTTTTTTTTTTTGGAGTGTAAAGTATAGTTTTATTACAATCTGATTGTAGCAGACGGTATTAACTGAGTAAAGGATCTATCCTGCTCTCAGTGCACCATTCAGCTTTCCTTCCAACCGTAGCACAGTATTTCTCTGGGAGGCCTGCAAGTCTCAACTCGTCTAGCTTTTTCTTCTTGAGTTCATCATCCAGACGTGTACTACGCTGGCGGGCTTCCTCATCCAGCCGCTTGCATTCCTCAAAAAAAGCAGTGCGTTCATTGGCACGTTTCTGTTCGCTTTCGCGCACCTGTTTCCTCAGTTCGCTGGGATCCTTCATCAACTTTGTGGACTTTTCTCCGATCTCCTTTCGCTCTGTGTTAATCAAATCCTGCTGGATCCTGAGAACTCGTTCGAATTCAACTCTGTCTCTGTGGGCCTGCATGGCTGCATAGTGTTCTCTCTGTGCCACTTGCTCCTGCCGGGCATGCTTCATAATTGCTTCAGTTTCTGCTTTCTTCAGGGCCTCCTCTTTTTCTTTCTGTGGCCAGGCTCCTTCTGCTGCTTCCTGGTTCTGTTTGGCTCTCAAAGCATCCTGTGCTGCCTGGTGGTCCTGGGACTTTTCTTGCAGCGCCCTCAGACGAGCCACTTCTTTCTCCTCCTTCCTGATCTTCGCCTGCTCAGCTTCATATTCCGCTTCTCTACCAATCATGAGGGCGATAAGGCTGGGACTTGTGCCAACGAGGATGGCTGGACAGGTTAATGACATCAGCTTGGGATACATCCAGTGGCTGCACATTAGGACGAGGTCACTTCCGAAAGAATGTCCAATCCGGTGAATCAAGAGGAGGCGCATGAAAGAGTGACAGCCCTCCTTTACGCAAGGATGCTGGGCAGGTGCAAGGGTGGAGCCTAAGACCTTGGAAATGTGCTAGAAACCGAAGACCTACGTAATGTAATGAAAAAATGGTCTTATATCGCACCCTTTTATCATTTTTGATGGCCTAGCCATGGGCTAGAAACACCCTAGCTACAACCTCCCTAAACACAAATGATAGATTATTTGATATGTATGTATGTATGTATGTATGTATTTATTTATTTATTTATTTATTTATTTGTTTATTTATTATATGTTACCACATGCCCATGGGCGCTCAGGGCGCACAATCAAAATAGACACGTTGATAACATAGAGTTAACAAAGTGGCAACGCCAGGGATATTTTACTCCATGCAGTGCTTAGACGTATGAAGAGAACCTCTATGTAGAAAGGAAGAACACGTATGGAATGAAAGCAGTGGTTCCAGACAGACAAGAGATCAGCGATAGGGGGCGTAGTAGAAGGGCACACTTCAAGGTGAACATCATCTGTTGCTGGGCTAGATTGCAGCATGAAATCACAGTGGATGGGCTAGTGCCGTAGTCTGCAACCTATGGCTCTGCAGAAGTTTTGGACTTCGACTCCCATGACCCTTCACTGATGACAATAATGGCTAAGGATGATGGCAGCTGTAGTTCAACATATCAGGCTGCCTACCCCTGTGACTTGATAGCACCAGGGGGCAACACTGTGACAGGCCCAATGTGGTATGGATGTTCCATCACTAAGAGGGTCATGCTCTGTCCCGCCAGATTGCACAGCTATAGGTTTGGCGCAGATGTCATTTGTATGCACTGGGTCTGGGTTATGTTCAGTACAGTAGAAGGTAACCAAAACTATAAAACGGTAACCAGCCCTACCACACAGTATGTACGGCTCAGCCTGTTCATGTCCTTGAAACACCCCTAACACAGGGTACTGTTACCACTGGCAGAACATCGTCCACTGCGAGACCGTCTGTCATCTTCACAATGTTGCCATTGCCCCATAACAGGTTTTGGAATGGTACCTCTGTGCTTAACGGGCAATGAGGAACACGTGTATTATTGTAATAAGAAGCTGACATGCATGATGCCCCAAGGGCTTCTAATAAACCTTGTTAAACCAAGATTTATTATGGATCCATGGTGCAAGTGGATTCATTGCTAGAACAAACAGTGATGATGACAGAGGGCACCCTTGGAACGTTCCACATCCAAATTCAAAGTAGTGTAAACCAATGTCATTAGTGAAGACAGAGGCAGTAGGTGGCAGGTAGAATGTATGAATGTAAACCAGGAACAGCTAGCCAACCCCAATTTTCGCCATCACACAAAATAGATAAGAGGTTTGTTTTTGTTTAATCATTCTTCTGCTTCCAATGTTATCAGGGTTTAAAGCGGTGCTGGTTTATTGCATCAGTGTTCGCATTTTATACACTGGAAATCTACCTTTCCAGGCTGGCTTAGTTTGACTGGACCCGTTTTGACCAGTTTTGAAAGATTTGTAAGTAACTATCTTCTCGGCAGACCATTTGCCACCAGGATCTTCTCATTGATTTTCTTCACCAGTCATTGAAGGCTACGCCAGCTGTGACGATGGCCCTGGCAGACTGGTGACAGTGCCAATTCGGCAAAAGTGTTAATGCAAGCTGCTGCCCCTTTTTTACATGTGGTTCCTGCGCCTGTTCACAATTCTTTTGGTGAATTGACTTCCCTGTTCCACTGGAAGTTCCCTGCTGCAACTCCTGATTCTTATCTGACAGAAAGAAATAATTATATGTAGACTATTTACGTTCAGTTTGCTTTTACCATCTTAGCCGAAGGTTGACCAGAATGTTGATCCAGATGAAAACAAAGAGTTGATACCTTGAGTAGGTTAACAAAGTCATTTATTTTGCATATGTGTGAGCTTTCATTGAGTGTCTCCACTTCCTCCAGCAGATATGAAACATAACATCTGAAACACATCACAGCATTACAATGCATTGTTTACTATCTAGTACATTTTAGAGTTAAAGTTAGATAAAAGAGTTTACTGTTAGTTTAGTGATTACAGTTTGGATTTCAGTTTTAAGAGTTTTGAGTTAGATTAAAGTTTTAAGAGTTTATTGTTTAACAGGAAGTTACAAGTTAAAAGAGAGACAGATTTCAAAGTTAAATCACTCTCACTTACTGCCTTCTACTGCTGTTGCATCTTATCTCTGAATTTCAAAGCACTCCCAGGCTTATAAGGGAAACACATTTTTCCAAAAATGATAAACTTGTTTGAGGTTGCATTTGACACCATTTCTCAAATCCATCCAAGAGACCACCCTCTCCAACAATTATCACCCTCAACTTCACACTCAGAACCCTCACAATCATCTCCTTGATATTGTCAAGGATAGACTGGGAATGACCAAACGTCTCCCCAAAAAACTACAACACACCCAAAATACTGCAGCAAGACTGCAACTGAGACTAAATAGAAGAGACCACATCACAGAGGCCCTAAGACTTTCACACCCGCTACCAGTAAAGAAACATATCAACCTCAAAGCCCTCAACAGTGCCCATATATCACTACACAGACAAGGAACCAAATTCACCCAAACAAAAGTCATCCAATATCAGCCAAGGAGAGACTTAAGATCCAGCAACGACCTCCACATAGAAACAAGACGCTATGAGAAAAGAACATTTGGAGAAACTGCCTTTTCCCATCTTATAATCAAACTATGGAACTCGATCACAAAGGAAATAAGAATGACCGAAGACCAGCTCACTTTCAGGAAACATCTAAAAATCTGTCTTTTCAACTTGCCGAGATAAACACGGACCAGCCATTTAACAACCATCCCATAAACAGACATCCAACCCATACAATCCCTGCTCCTACTAACCATAGACTCGAAACATGGAAAACAAGGGATGCATTGAGATTGGAAAACAATAAGATAACTACAAATAACTAGAGATCATCCAAAACCCACTTACCACTTCTTCTCCCCCACACAGCCCACATTCATCACCTACAACACACGTTCAGAAGGCTAGTGAAATGAACCCACAAAAACACGCAAACCGCACATCACTAACCAAGCTACAATTCCTTTCACCTCAGACAACAAACAAGTCAAACATCGCCTTTCCCAGCAAAACAAGCCCAGTGCACAAAACAAAGAACATCCATAAAGATCGCATGCACAGACACCAGTTGCTCCTGGTTCTGCACTCATCAACAGATGAGCACAACTATCCAACCCTCTCCTCCTCACTAACCAACCCTATCCACATCATTACAGAGCCTCGTAAGCACTTGGAGTCCATGGAAAAGGCAGCGGTGAGCAGTATATATCAAATTAACATAGCATAGCATAACTATTGCATTGGAGTACAGCTGGAGGGAGGTGACATTTGAGGCGGGACAGACCGCGTGTGGGTGTTGTTTGGTTATTCTCTCATCTAGTGAGTGCCAATGGCCATGCACATCCCTACGGCCATTTCCACTCACTACCTAACCCTACCCACCCAAAACACTTTCTTTGGATCTCTTTGAGCTCACTCTACCAAGCAGTAACATCTAACGTCAGCCTGCCAGTGTTACTTCCAAGGAGTCTGCTGAGAGATAATGGCTTAGCTCACGCTGTACATGCAGTACTAGTGTAACAGAAAATCTCTTCAACAAGTGTGCCTTTGACTACTAGATTTATATCTGTTTCTTGCACTGACATCTTGTTAATAAACAATGGCAAATAAAATCAACAGTTTGGCATGTGTATAGCTATTAGATGGGCATTTACCAGACACTTTTAAACATAGCCTCCCGCCGCTGCCAATAACTCTTTTCTCTCACTCACTGCCAGGATGCTGCTCCTCTGCTTCCTGCAGCTACAGCACCCCCTGTAGGCCAAGGTGTGGAACCTTTTGGTACTCTGCACTTCACCTTTTACCTTTTCTATGCCTCCTTTCAGGGATGCACCCTCACTCTGATGCCGAAGTCCTAGTGCAGCCCCAAGACATGGAGACTTGTGACTGTCTGTTGATAACAGGTGAAAAGCAATTTTGGGGTATGTGAGAGGTGTTTTTGGGTTTGTTGAATGCAGCAAGGTTGATCCCTATGGGGATCCAGCAGTAATTCTGGTGCCTTCCATGACCGCCTGACGAAAGCATTACAAGCGCCTTCTTGCCCTGCCCAAGTCGGCTCTGCCCTGTTGAGCAGAATTCCCAGCAGGCCACTGAGCAGAGCACATGAGCATGTTAGAGTGAGCTTTGAGGCATCACTCAGCCTTCCAACCAGCATGCTAAGCAAGACAAAATGGGTGACAGCAGCCCTACAATACAAGAAGCTGTTTCTCTGATGAAAGGTTCTTGCCTCCGATAACATTTAGCTGTATTATATGGTAATTGACTGGAATTTCCAGACTGCCCCTTCCCACTCATCTGGCAACTTACAGATCCTTGTTTTGTTGTACATGGGCTACAATGTATTGATGTGTGAGTGAGTGAGAAAGATAGAGAGGGAGAGATAGAGAGAGAGAGAGAGAGAGATATGATATATGTTATTTATAACATGCTTAATACCCAGAGGTTTCTAAGTGTGGACCCGGGGATCAAACCTGTGGTGCTCTGTGTCATCTTGTTTCCAAGGCAAGCATGTTGCCCCTGAGCTATCCTCCTGAGACAATCCTCACATGCACATGTTGCCTCATGTGAGGCATGCCTTGCCAATACAGTTAACATATGAACAAGTGAACTTCTGGGAGTTCTGCTCTGGCAATGCTGTTGGCACACATACATGTGGCAATCGGTGAGGCCTGCTTTGCCAAAGCTTTTAACAGATGCACATTTGTCCTGTGCTACCAATACACAAGACGGTATGCTGCAACAGCAATACTGAGTCTAGAGAGCTGCTCAATCTCTGTTGCATATAAAGATATATCATTCCCTGTGCGCATATGCTGCATGTAGCACTTGGCCCCATAGCATACAGCGGAGGCCCACAAAAAATGTGGTCCAGCCTACACATAGTCTCTACTATATGTATGTACATTGCATGTAATGTGTAGCAGACCCGCCTCCACTGTAGACAGTCACCCTTGGGGTTCCAACGCTGTTAATTTCCGCTAAATTTGCTTTAAAGTGCTCTGCCCCATAGCGCAAAAAGTCCCATGAACAAATTTGGTTGAGGAGTCACAGTTTCAATATATTTAATATACTCCTTGCCTCTTCTCCAGAGGCATATCTAGGGACGGCCTGCGGGGGCTATACCCTCAGATCTTTTAGTTGTAGCTCCAGATAGAAGCCCAGGAGCTACAACCGAAAGGCTAGCTAGCCCAGAGTCCCAACAGTCCTGACAATCCTGACATTAGCATAGCCCCAGATCATTTACAAGCCTAAGATATATGATGCTACCCACACTTGACATTAGGCACATGCATAAGTGGGAAATATAATTTGTGGAGTTTAGAAAACTGAAGCATTCTTAGGACATTTTTAAGGAAACAGTAAAGTGCCAACTGGAAACATACATGCATGATCAAAGAACAGCCATCAACCTTTTTAAGGATGGAAATAGTTTTTTATTTTTTATTGCATTCTAGTTCATTCAACTTTTCACAAATTGCATTCAAAACATCACAGATAAAATTAAAAGAACCTTCATTGATCCTAAAACCCCAACTAAAACATATGGGGCAGCACCCTCCTGCTTCCACATCAGAATAAATCTCAATTTTCTTCCAAATAAGACTGAAAAACACAATACAGGTGTGATCGTTTCCACTCCTTAATCTATCCCACTGACCCTCGTCACGTAGATTCTGTCACCATCCATTGGCTAGACTGGCCTTCATTCTTAAGGCCCCACATGCCCCTATGAGGCTCAATGGGAATGGGGAGTGAGCTAACAATGGGCCTGTTAATAATGGGCCTGTTGTTAGCTCCCTGGTCTGACCAGACGTCCAGAGCAGGTCCCGCAAGGAAACCTCGTAATAGGGCAGAATGGGTTTAACGGCGCCGACACCTTTACCGGCGCTGTTAAACCCATTCTGCCCACCTCCTAATCTTTAAGAAGTCACAGATCAGATACCTTCCCAGAAATTCCCATATATATATGTTGAACCCCTTTGTTGAACATAGTGCACACACGCTGCATCACTATTCCTTGTTCCCAGGTTCACCAGTGCCTGCTCCGCTCCTTGCTCGACAATGATAACTTTCAGCACTCGTTTATAGTGCCAGAGATTCGCCCAAAACATCAACCAGGGGTATCCTTAGCCATTTCCCTGCTACTTTGCATATTCTAGCCAGATTGCTGGCGGCATATATGCATCCAGGGTTATGTTTATTAGTGTACCCACTGGTGCAATAACCATTTTCTAATAGAAAGTTAGGCATCCCAAGGCCATCTTCTGGTCAACAGACAGAATATTTTCAAAAGCAGTTGGTAGTCGTAATAAGCTCTTGACCAAACCTCGTTCCAGCTTAGCCAGTTCCATGGTCTTAGATAATGCCCATGATTCCAGTCCATATATCATCATTGGAACCACCTTGGCTTGATACAAATGAGAACAGAGCCCACCGAATGGCCTCCACCGTATGTAAAAGGGAAATTAACTGAGGCCCCTGGTCCCCATCCTCCATGAAGCCCCAGGCATCCATGAACACTTCATTGATCCAGACAGAAAGCAAACAGAAAATCAGATGCATTGGGGTTTTCAGCAGTCTTTATTGGCTGTAATAACAAGGCACACTCAAGGATATGTTTTCCTTAACCTTCTTTATACTCTTTTTTGGATGATGCAACATTTCCTCTGACGCATTAAACTGATAAGCTTATTTTAGTCTTGGCTGGACACAACTATGACAGTGCTCAACACTTGCCAAAATCATTTCCATGCAACAGCTAAGTCAGTTAGAGCTCTAGTCGGTTGGAGAAATATATATACTCTATTATATGGAGGCAAAATAATACAGCTGGTCTCTCAGAATAGTCTGCATGATGCATGCTGTGCCCTCTTCAAATAAGAACATAGATACATGTATCTAAGCTTTCCTTACTTATCTGGCTTAATCACAATCTTGTCTGGCTTTCCTGCCAATTTTAATTTTTAACCTTACAAACCTAATGACCTCACTGCGAGATGCTGCCAAAGACTGTCACCAAAGTATCAGCCTCTGTTGCTTGTCTGAAAACTCTGGTCATAGGCCATAGCTCCTCACACCTGGTTTAGGCCTGGAAACCATTTTGCACTTGAGTTATCCATTTTGAAATATATGTTTGTCTGACACTATTTATTCTTCAGGGAGCTATTATTTATTTAATTAAGCATCTCTCGGCCTCATTACGACTTTGGAGGTAGCCATGATTCAATTAGCACCATGGCTGCCTCCAAAATTGTGTCCGGGTCCGGGTTCCATGAATGTGGAAATACCGGGCGATTCCGACATGGGATCGCCCGGTATTTCCTCCTTCAGGGAACCTGGGCCCGCTCCTTCCCTGTTCCCTTTCGAGCCCCCATAGGGGTTAATGGTAATGGGGAGGGAAAAACCAGACGTCCAGAGCGGGTCCTGCGAGGGGACCTCATACTAGTGCGGAGTGGGTTTAACGGAACCGGCACCATTACCGGCGCTGTTAAACCCATTCCGCACTAGTCGTAATGAGGCCCTCTCACTTTGTATATGTGTGCACTTATGGAGTCAGTGTAACATTAAAAGTACTCTTCATTTCCTGGCCCATCCCAGTCTAAATATGTGCAGTTCCATGTTCACTTTTTACATTTAATAAAGGCACTCTAATCCTAATTTCTGCAATAATGGATGGGAGAGTGAACTTATTTGATCTGCCTACCATGTTATCTATATTTAGTTGAGGGGGAGGGGTGGGTACCTCCTATACAGAATGTACCTCCCCAGAGTAACATGACTCTTTATTTTCACATGATCCATCTAGGCCATAAAGTTCAGCCTAGAGTCAAGATGGATCCCCCGATATTTATAGAACTTTACCACCTCCAGTTTCACAACTGCCAATTCCCAGAACACTTTGATCTTTCGCTTCTTCCTCAGTGGATCAAAGACCATAATCCTGGTCTTAGAGATGTTAATAATCAGAGAATTCTCATCTGCATAGTTATTACGTTTATTCAAGGAAGTTTGTAACCCTCCCGGGGTCAAGTCCAGAATGGCCAAATCATCTGCGGAGCCTAGTCATTGAAGCTGTTTTGTGCCAAGCTTAGGTGGAATCGCAGTTGGATGATATTGTTTTTTGTTTTCTGTATGATCCACTGTGAAGTCTTCAGTGAGTGCTCAATTATATTTTGAGGATTCAAAGCAAACACGATTTTCAGGTAGTATAATTGGTTCAAACACCCCCTTTTAATATACATACGAGTCATGGTACTGTAATGTTCAACAATTGAGAATTTGAGAATTGTATCTGTATACCAGCTGGACCCATTATACTGTATTATGGGGTACATTATCCACCCAGCAGCATTCCCCTCGATCACCAATCTGCACTTAAGCAGTTACCAGCAGAATGGCGGTGCTGGCTCCTTTGAGCGCCATTCCCTTGCATCAAAACTGCGTTTGCAGCTACAAAAATGATGGATGCGCTGTCTTTGCCAATCACCTATTGGCCAAAATGGAACAGGCAACACACAGAGAAAGATTGCCAGTGTGCTTCCTTATGTGCAGCAAAGAAGAGAATTGAAAAGCAGCACTTCTTTGCTGCTAGGTCAAAATTTCCCACAGAAAAAGTCAATATTTGGCATTAAAATGATGGAGCCTGATGGCCTTTTTCATCTGTTCAACAATACCCAGTTCTGATCCGGTGAGACCCAGCTATGCCCAGCCATATTCAGGTTGTGCTCCAGCAAAAGAAAGCTTTTCCCAATGAATGACAGGCTGTGTCAGGCAAAATCTTTGAAATCACAAACAACTTTACTCCAAGTCGTACGGGAAAACGGCTTCACTTTGCAACAAAATATCACAGCTAAACTCTCAGAAGAAGCCCTATTCCTCTGTGCTATGTTAGTGTCAGTGGACCTTTGCCGTGAACAGATTGCGGTGTAAGAGAAACTGACTAGGGATGCAAACAATGTTTAGAATATAAATGGAAGAGAAAACCGCATTGGGAGGTGACAGAAAAAGTAAAATTCACCACGTGTAAAAAGGTTTGCTTTTGTAAAACAAGAAAAATTTCTGTTTTAAAAGTGTAATGTTGAATAAGGCCCTGTTCTTGCCTAGAAATGTAAGGGTTTGTTTCAAAACATATATGGGATGTTTTATTTTAACAGACTTGCTTCTGAATCATAAAAAATAAACAAGTAAATAAATAAGTGCATTTACTGTGGAAGACACAGAACAGGTTTTCCTGCTTGGATTCAAAGAACATTTGCTTGCTGGGAATAGGATTTGCCTTCCCCCAAAAGGGCCAGCCCCTTGAAAACTATGAATGGACCAAGAGAAAGCATCTCACACGCTTGTCAGACTTTGTGCCTGGGTTTGTGCCTGGTACAATAGAGTTCCAGGACACTTAGGTGTGAAATTGAAAATAACACCTCTGCTCAATTTCAACTGGGGGGCTTCAGAGCCAACTCCAGAGCAGCCTTGCAGATTATGCCCTTATTTGGGAGACAATGCTGGCCATCTGACTCAAGAGACTATTTTAATTAATAAACTTTAATGCTGTGTTTTTCTGCAACCAGACAATGTAGTAATGCAAGAGTTTTACAGTTTAAATGCAATTTTTGTGGCTTTAAATTAAGATGTGGTAGCCTTCATTCCTTCATTAGAATGTTGGGGGTGGAAATGACAGACAATTGTATATTCTGAGGAAATTACATATAAGGTGCCACTTTGAAATTCAATACTAACATGCCTTATGATAATATGTACACATGTATAAAGTTAGAGAATTGTAGGTGAACTATTTCCCACCAAAAAGTGTGAAAGATTATTATAAGCATGAAACAATGTCGTACAAACCTGGGAGTTGGACTGCCATGCTCTTTGTGGACTATGTCATTTGCCTATGTGATTTGCAAAAGTGCCACAACTGTAAAAATGTGTGATTTATGGCATAACTGATTTTTGGCAAAAATGACTGGGGGATGGCTAAACACACCCCATAAAACTCAGTCCCCTCCTCCAGCCCAATCTGCTTTCAGGGAGGATGCGACATGACATAGGCTGATCTATCCGATTCTTAGGGATGGGTCTAGCTTAATTCTGCACCACATTAAATCCTGTGATGTCACCCGCCTTATAAATGGGGGAAGCTCACAGAGCCAGGACACACACTCTTCTGAATTTTCCAGCTTTTGCGTATCCAGACTTTCCATATTCACCCTGCAGATTCCAGATCCACTGCCAGGCCAGAGCATAGCTGACCCTATCCAGGCAGAACTACCCTCCAGAACTAAACCTCATACCAAGATCCCACTAACTCAGGGAGAAAGGTGGAAAAGCTGTTGTAACCTTTTTGGAGAGTATCCTATGACCAGACCGGCTTTTTGCCGCACTACCTGCATGCTGGTGTGCCGTGACCAGACAGGCCCAGCTGTCTTCTTCTAAGAGAGTCCCACCATGGTGCTGTGACCAGATCCCTTGAGTCCAGAAACCCGGTTGGCTGTCCCACATCACAAACTCCAGTGCTGATTGTGAGTATCTCCCCATCCCATAACAACACATAGCCTACCCTATCTTGATACCTTGTCTTGGTTCCACCTTCTAAGTAATCCCATCCATACCCTGATAACTTGTCTAAGATAGTCTGAATCCTCTGTGTAGCCTGTTTCTTAATTTCATGTGGTGGTGCCATTCTTTCCCATCTCTTTAGTCCATTGCACAAGTCCTTAGTCATACTTGGAGTAAATGAATTAAATTTCACATAAGGAGACACATGGCATGAAGGGGGTTAAGCAGGGGTGGACTGGCCTATAGGGTACTCTGGAGATTTTCCAGTAGGCCTCTGCACCCTGGGCCTCTTTTGGATGGTATTTCCACATTTCTCCATAGGAAAAGGGGTTGGGCTTGTTGAAAATGTGTAATATAGGGCCACTTTGAAAATTATATCCAGGGCCTCTTTTGGTTCCCAGTCCATCCCTGGGGTTAAGATAGCCACTTAACCTGTTTCATGGGCAGCATTATCTTCTTGATAATCTAGTTACAAAGATATAGTTGTAGTAGCAATTGTCCTTGCTTTCCAAACCAATTTTCTCTGTTAACTGCTTTTATTTTCCCAAAACCGAATCTCCTTTCACATTGGAAATCACATCCAGTTATTCAGTTAGAGTCCCTCTTTCACTTTCCTATTATCCCAGTGATGTGCATCTGTCACCCAGGCTAAAAATCACATTCCGATTCTGTCTATTTCACCCGTTTTATTTATTCCAAACCGTTTGACCTTTAAAACTGTAAAAAGAGGAAAATGCACCTTTCCAACGTGTGATTTTGGCTGCACTGGGCCTCATTACGAGTTTGGAGGGAGTCATGCCGTTTTTAGCGGCATGGCTACCCCCAAACCGGGTACCGGGTCCGGGTCCTGCAAAAGGGAACTTACCGGGCCATTCTGACCTTGGAGGGCCTGGTAATTCCCTTTCACGGGACCCGGACCCGGGACATCCCCATTCCCATTTAAGTCCCCATAGAGCTCAATGGGAATGGGGAGGATGCTAACAATGGGCCCATTAATGACGGGCCCGTTGTTAGCATCCTGGTCTGCTAGCCAGTCGCAATCTGCACATATGGTCTGCCAGGCGTCAAGAGCGGGACCCGCTGCAGACCTCGTAATGTGGTGGCCTGGAATGAACGGTGCCGGTCCCTTACCGGCACTGTTCATTCCACGGCCGCCTTCCGTGTAATGAGGCCCACTGTGTTCTTACTTTCAAGTTCATTTTTTAACTGTATTCACTTTGTTGATACCTTGCCTTGTAGTTGCTAGCGTTTTTCCATCATGATACTGCTAGAACTCATATTTATCTAATTTATTCAACCGCACAAGTAAATTAATTATTTACCAATTCCGAGTGTTATTTATGCAATAGCAAAGGTTTTCAAACGCGATTTTGCCTCCCATTTTGTGAGGGAAGGTTGGATATTAATTCTGTTTGCTGCCTGGTATCACTGACTCCTTGCTGCTCCTTTCTATCCAGACCTTATAGAGGACCCAAGGACCAGGCTGCAGGGTATACAACTATGTTTGTTATTTTATGTTTGTTAATTTGTGGTGTTCGTACAAGCATTCAAAAATAAATATTGTCTGTGTGTTTAGAGAGTGAAAAGATTAATGGTTTTAATCTGAGCTAGGCCCTTTCAAAGAAGGAAACACATTTTGAGAAAAATGGTGTGTATTGAAAAAATATTTCACTCTTTGTGACATTTTAACATTTTATGATATTGTTTGCTAATGATCACTTCCAGGATATATTGTAGTTAGTGAGAACATCATATTAAATAACCATTAAAATGTTTATCTTGTTGAAGATTATCATAATATAAGAGAAGATGAAAAATGCAAATAGCCCAAATGAGGGATCCTGGCTGTTTTACACAAAGTCATAGAGCATTTTATGGAATATAAGAATGACCACAGATTTTTATATTTCACAAATATGTTTGTGATAAAAGGGGTTATTTGATTGAACCTCTAAGTGATAATGCATACCATGTGTGATACTCATTTATATTTTTCTAATACTCACCCTAACATTAATCTGTTTTCAATCATCAACCCTATTAACTCATTCAGAAAATCTCAGGATGTTCATATGTTCATGTGTGGATAACATGGCTGTAATATCTGTTACTCCATTTGGAGCCTCAGAACTTTAGAAAAAGGGAAGCCAGGCTGTGCATACCTTTCCTTTGAACTATATGTTTTTAAGTGTGCATTATCAGCCAATGCATAACCGAATGGCAGGGCTTAATAAATAAAAGCGGACATATAACTATGTGGAGGGGGAAAGAACAGAAAGCAGAAGATAGCAATATTATTGACCGCAGTAAAGAGAGAATTAACTTTCTTTGGATACTTCTATGTCAATCTACTTTGCCATGTGTTTCACCTGTTGTCAACCAACAGTTAATGCATACATGATGATACGACTCTCAGTTTAATATTTTCTGTAACACCCAAATGTATTGCTGAATACACTTCAAAGCTCCTCCTGTGTTTGTCTCTAAACAGAAGTATTTGCGTTTTGCTCTGAACAGAAGAATCCAGTTGCAACCTATTCTTTGACTTCTACATTGCAAGCATAGCTGCATGGGGTGTCAGATTTATGAAACAGATACAATGTTAAAATTACATGAGGTGCAATGCAATCTTTACAACTCACAGTATCTCTCCATATACAGATACAAGAGTTAATTACCTTATCCTCGATTGAAAATTGTAAACCTATCTGTAGATATATTGACAAAGAACACAAACACACACCAAAATATATTCAAACAATAGCCTTTCTTATTTAAAACTGAGTAGAGACCCTATTCTAATTGCTATTCACATGGTAAACACTTTCTCCAACATAAACCTTGAAAACGATGTGGTGATCTTTTTTTCTCCTACCATAGATTTTATTCAACACTTGTTATATGGTACACAATGATCAACAAAGAGGGCAACTATGGTACTACAGGATGTACATCGGAGGAACTAATATACAAGAAAATGCGTCTCCCAGAGACGCAGTGCAATACACTGAGCACTCCAGAGTTGTCATCCGGATGGAGAACCATCGTGACCAATCTCTCTTGTTTCACTCATCTGCAGTTAGTCAAAAGGCACGCTTATTGCAAGACAGCATGTTTTGGATTATGCATAACCAATACAAATACAAGCAAATGTTTGTGTGCATATACATCCTGATATGCACTAAAAATAATTGCTCGTATAATGCAAAATATATTTAGAAACAGTCTTTCTTGGAAAGCCCTTCCCTTTACCTGATATGTAATTTGGGTTAACCCCGACTATGCACTGAGAAATATCAGAGATACCATTGATATTTACAAATTGACTGTATGGTAATTAACCCTATGAATGTACCCATAGACCTTCTATATCAGCCACTGTACAACAGACCAGACCTCAACAGACCGTGGACAGACCACATGGTTTCTGACCTTTAGAACCCAATTCTTTCTTTTCAGAATTGAGATTTTCCGTGTTGTATTCATGTTCCCTCCGTAGTCCCAAAGGAATGGCAGTTCTATAAACTGATCCCCCGCGAAGCTACATGATTGCATATTGTGTTGTATCCTTCTTTCCCGAGACTGCATTAGCACATCCAAATGCCACATGGAACACCTGATACAGAACTTCTAAACTCTTGAGTGTGCACTTTTCTGGGTTCTATGACATTCACCTATTGATTCACCAATTTTGTGCACTACATTTTACTCACCTAAATTACATTTTATTAACCTAAAATGGGCAATCCATCAGTTTTTCACATGCAATAGTGTACGATTTTTAATGTAAATACTTTATTTTCCTGTACACTAAATACTTTCATTTTTAGCAGATTTCATTCAAGTGAATGTGTTTAGGTGAGTTATAGTCAGTGATTTCAATTTGGCAAATTAAAAGATAATGATTGTCTGCACTGGATTATGTGGACTCTCAATAGTGGTTTCCATGGCCACCACTGACGGTAAGATATCTCAGCAGGTTCAGATCTCGCTGCTGCGATCTGCAGGTCACAAGTTTGAATCCCGGCAAGGCCAACTCAGACATTCATCCTTTCGAGGTCGATAAATAAGTACTGACTTTGATCAGGTCATACTTGTATACACATATGTTCTATGTGGAGCGGTTTGGCGAAAGGGCTATATATCTTACCATTATCACTACAACCATCCTGAATTTCTTTTTCCCTCTCATATCCCACATCGGATTTATCCTCACCCTTCCACAGTACTGACATCCATTTGTACCTTAAGGTTCATCTGCAAATCACTGATAACAAAACCTCGAAGCAATTAATCTTAGGACCGAATTGTGAGGAAAACCACTAGTTATTGCTTTTAATCAGGCCTTACTTAATTTTCTTCCTCCATTAGCTGCTGATGAAAAGCCCCTTGGTTTAAAATGTGTTGTTCTGTTTGCAAACGTTTAAAATGCATGTAGACTACATCGTTCAATATACTAAAAATGAATGCGGAAATAAATTATTGATCACATGCATTGCCCCGCCTACCCGTTTGTGAAAATATCCTACAGTGTGTTCTCCTGTTCTCAGCATTGTGGATATGTGACCACTCCAAGTTATTGAATGTTTCTAGGAAGTGATGCAATTGACCCCCTTGCAGGCCCTATACAGAGGCCCTTGGATTGGACAACGGCCTCTCTATGTCTCTGTGTGGGGAGAATTTCAAGAAACCCTCACCACATTGTTAATGTTAATGTTAAAGGATATTTGTACTGCGCACTATCACCACCGGAGTGGTCCCATGGCACTCTGGTGGTTCTGAAAGAAAAGGGGAGTGGGGTTGGGTTAGTGGGATGAGCTGGAGAAGTGCAAGAGAGCAGTGATGTGCTGTTGGCGGCCTCAGCCTGGAGTTCCGTTGGCTGGGCTTGGGGTGTTATACTGCCGGAAGACATTGTGCGCTGTTGTGCGGGTCTATGTGTGCTTTGTTTTGTTGTTGCATTGTGGTGAAGTTTGTGCGGGTTGCTGCATTGTAAGTTTGTGGTTGTGTTTGGTTTGAATTTGAGAGGTGTATGCAGAGGGTGAAGTTGTTAGTGGGTTGGTTAGTTGGCATTCCTGTCTTGAAGTGAGGCGCTAGATTTCTGTATTTCTAATCAGGTGGGGTGTGTGGGTGTCTCCATGTCTATGTCCAGCTCAGGGGCTTTACGACACTCACGGTCGATTTCCAATATGGCTTCCATTCATATGCATAACCTTGCTCAGGTTGGTGCAACTGGCTGCCTACGTGGCCCCTGTCTGTATGCGGGGTGGGCAGGCATTTGTGCGTCCCTTGCATTCTAGCCCAGGAGGCATTCCTAATCTAGTAGGAGGGTGGCATCTGTAAGCCTGGGTTTGCTCCCTTCATGTGTTGAGGTTTGCTAGGCCTGTATCTTCTTATTTTGTTGCTCATGCATGTTACCGCTTAAACCCCTTTGGTGTGTTGCAAGGCTAGCACTTGCACTTATGTCCAGAGGCGGCATCTGCCTACATTCACAACTCTCATTGGTATCCACAGCTTAATTAGTGTGGCAAGTGCTGATGTTTACCCAACTTTACACAGGTATGATCTATACTAGCATCTATCGAGTGGGTGAAGGTTTTTCGCTGGGAGTTGGCTAGGGACACTGTATTTAGTCCGGGTGTCGCCTCTCTTGTTGCAGTAAGAGTTTCTTTATTTGGTTCTAGATGTTGTCATTGTGGTCCTAGGTTTGTTCGTTGGGAGTTGTCTATGGACGCTGGATTCTGTCCTTATGGGTGTTGTTTGTGTCTTCTTAGACATGGTGTTGTCTCTCTTATTGTAGTAAGAGTTTCTTTATTCTGTTTTAGATGTTGTTATTGTCATCCTAGGTTAGTCATCCTTTTCATTGTGTTTCTCGTTTGGTGGCTTTTGCTTTTCAGTTTGCATCTGTAATGTTGAAGAGCCAGGTTTTTATTAATTTTCTGAATTGTAAGTGGTCTTTGGTGTTTCTTATTTCTTTCGGGATGTTGTTCCAGGTGTTTGCTGCTAAGTGGGAGAAGGAGGAGCCTCCACGTTTTTTTAAGGTATTGTTTTTCTTCCAGACGGATTTCATTGCTTGATCTGAGGGGTCTCGTTGGCTTGTAGATTGTTAATTTCGTTTGCAAGAATTCAGCTCCTTGTCCGCTGATTGCCCTGTGTGTTATGCCATTGTTTTGAAAGTGATGCGATGTTTGACTGGGAGCCAGTGCAGTGTTTGTAGAGCTGGAGTGATGTGGTCTCTTCTGGATATTTTGAGGAGGAGTCTGGCTGGTGCATTTTGGATATGTTGTAGTTTCTTCAGGAGGTATTCTGGTATCCCAAAATAGAGGCTGTTTGCATAGTCAATTCTTGACATGATTAGGGCGATGATTGTGAGTGTTTTGTGGGTGAAGGAGAGGAAAGGTAAGATTCTTCTTGCTGTGTGAAGGAGGAAGAAGCATTTCTTGATTATTGCATTTATTTGTGGTTCTAAGGTTAGGGTTTTGTCCATCCGGACTCACAGATTTTTTACTACCTTAGATGGAATTGGTATGGTTCCCATTTCCGTTGGCCATGGAATATAGGTGTTCTCTTGATTTTTGGATATAATCATGATTTCTGTCTTTCCTGGATTGATTTTCAAGCTGTTGGTGTTCATCCAATTAAAGACTTCTTTTAGAAACTCGATTAGGGTTGAGTGATCAGCTTGATTGTCTTCGATTTTGTAGATGAGTTGGGTGTCATCTGCGTAGTTGTAGCATGTAATGTATTTTTTTAAGATTCTGATTAGTGCAGTTTGGTAGATATTGAAGTACAGTGGTGATAGTGAGGACAGAGTACTGCTGTGTCTGTTATGCCTATGTCTTCTAGTCTTTTGGTTAGGGTGTCAAGACTAACTGTGTCAAAGGCTGTGGAGATGTCAAGCGGAATCAGGGCCGAGGTTGTGTCGGAGTCAGCGTTTGTTTTTAGGTCATCCCAGATGGACAGTAGTGCTGTTTCTGTTCCTCTTCCGGGTCTGAAGCCGACTTGTGCTTGGTCCAACAGGTGGTGTTTTTCTAATTGTTCTTGGGTTAATTTGTAGACATAGGTTTGCAGGAGTTTTGCTGGGTAGGGAATGTTTGAGATTGGCCTTTAGTTGGAGAGGTCTTCTACATCGCCACTTGTGTTTTTTAAGAGTGGTTTGATAGATGCTGATTTTAATTTTTTTGGTACAGTTCCTGTTGCTAGTGAGAGATTTAGGAGTGTTCTGTAATATTCTGATGGTGGTCCTTGTGCAAGGATTTATTTGTAGATGTCAGGTGGGCATAATTCCATGGGTGAACCTGATTTCTTGCTGTGTTTCACCAGCAAGACGAAAGCCTCTGCCGATATTTGGGGAAAGTTTTGGAGTTTGTGTTGTGGTTCTGTGTTAGGTTCGGTTTGTTGGATGCTATGGTTGGTTGGTCTGTTTTGTATGATTTGTCGGATGTCGTTGATTTTGTTCTTGAAGTAGTCTGCCAGGTCATTGCAAAGTTTCTCTGAGGGGATTGGGTTGTTGTCTCAGCCTGGTGGGTTTCTTATTTCTATGATGATGTTGAACATTTCTTTTTGTGAGTTTGTCACATAGGTGATTCTGTCTTCATAATGCCTTCTCTTCGCCTTTTGTATTTCATTCTTGTATGCTTGTATTTGTTTCTAGAACCGTTTTTTCTTCCCTGGGTTGTATTATTTCGTCCATTCCAGCTCCATTTTCTTGTAGTTCTTTTTCATGGTGCTTAGTAGCAGTGTGAACCATTTTGCAATTGCTCTTTTTTTGATGGGGTGAATGGTTTTTCCGGGCAATCTTGTACAGTGGGGTGTTGCTGCATTTTGTGTTACACCTCTTTCCATATGATTTTCTGCAGCAATCCTGATGCTGTAAATGGGAACTGCCTAAACAGTTTGCGAAAGCCAATCCTGCCAATCAATGATCCTGATGGCAGTGCTGGCAGCAAGCAATATACACACTTTAATAGATGTTCTGCAAGTCCTACTTGCCTTCCCATCTTCCGTTTCATTATTACAGAGTATTAATTTCTCATGCCAAAGTTTTTGATGTCTTCAAGTTCTGTGTCTTCACACGTTCTGCAGTGGTTGAACAGAGAGTGCTTGGTGCACTCACGATGCGAAGAATAGCACTGCTTATTTTAGACATCACAGAGATCGAAATGAAGACGCAGTAAGCAGGGGTGGACAGGGAGCCAAGTTCTAAGGGGAAACATATTAGCAGTATGTATGTCGTTTATTGCAAAAAAAAATATTAAGGACTGGAGATAAGTGACAGTTATAATTAGGACATTCGCAGACAATAATTAATGTTGGTCTTATTTTAGGAAGGCATTTGGCAGAGATTCTAATTGACTCCTTTATCTACCTATTAATTAAATTCTGGTACCGGGAAGAAAGTTGAACTCGGCTGAGCATGAGGTTACTTTCTACTAAAACAGCTCTGGCAATAGGTTTTTGGATCGATTAGATGTAAATCTGTTTCTGAGCATGTATTCTTCCCTACAGCCATGTTATCTGCAGTGTCAGATTAGTGTTGGCCAATCCATGATTTAAGGTAGAAGGCACGCCCTCCAGCCCCTACTATGCAGGGGCTGACAGGAAAGGGTGGAGGATCTGTGTAATAGGTCAGGCAGGTATTACCACCTACACTTTATGCCAGTGTCGTTCCCCTTGGCAGAATAATGCCTTCCTCTGCATTTTCGTGGCAATGGAGCGATTCTGTATTCACCAGTGTGTCTCTCCGGCTCCACGTCCATTTAGGTGCTCCTTATCCCTGAACACCATGTACTCAGTTCCCAAGACCACCGAATTCCCAGTGCTGCTTTCTCCTCTGGCTCCCTCTGCAGCCTCCTGATGGCCATATCCCTGTGGGCCAAGCAGATATGGACTCTCGTGGCACACACTATCGGCATTCCTGTCACAGAGAGGTGCTTTCCTTGCGGCATTGAGAGTGACATGATGAAATGCATTGGGCAATGCAATGTGCATGCGCTGTGGGTGGATAGCTCGCATGTTACGCACGGGCCTCTGTTATGTGGTAAGTCTACACTTCAAACGTTACGTCATGTAGTAGGAGTGGACTCATTCCACCATCGACCAAGGTCCATTGATCGAGTACCATTACAATGGATACAAATAACTGCTGTTGCAGCACTTAGAGAAGGGATGAATCCGGACAAAATTATATATTGTTATATAATATAGTGTTATAGAAATGTGATATTATTATTATTAGTAATAGTAGTAGTAGTAGTAGTAGTAGTAGTAGTAGTAGTAGTAGTAGTAGTAGTATAACCCTTGTTATTATCATTATTATTATCATCATTATGGCATTGAGATTACATGGCACAATTAGTGGGAAAATGGACCCGAACATAGGCAAAAAGAAGCAAGAGTGAAAAAAGTGGAGATGTTGGGGCTTTGGCAGAGTGAAATGGGAAATTGCTGGTGTAGTGGGGTTTAAGGAAATATGAGTGTTATGGGGCAGTTCTTTAGGCATTGAAACATGCTATGGGGGTGGTTTGAGGTAAATCTAGGGACTTGGGACAGTTATTTGGTCAATGGAATTTTACAAATGTAATTTCTTGGGAAAATGGAACATAACATGAGGTGGCTCTGGGCAATGTGAGTGTCATAGGGCAATTTGAAATGTAAAAATACATGACATGGAGCAGTTCTGGGGGCCATTAACGTGCCATTGGCCAGTACGGCGCAGGTGGGGGGCATTAGATCATTCTTTAAAAATGTGAGTACCAGGGGCAATTTAGAGGGCAGTGGTATTTGGTAAATGTCAGTAGGAAGGGCAGTGTGTTGCTGTCAGGAATTGCCATTTTTGCAACTATGCAAAAGCTCTGAGTTTGTATTTTAAAATAATATGATGTGGTAGTTCATCTCAGAAACAGTGGTCTACTGAAGAGATCATCCTTTTAGAATGCTCCATGCCTGAAGCAGAGTGGCACATGTGCCCCGCTGCATCAGTCACCTGTTCTGCTGCTCCTCCTCTCTAGTGACTCAGAGCAGGTTCAGAGTTCACAAGCAGAGGCTTTGCTGGAGGGGGCTGAGGGAGCTATAGCCCCAGGTCTTGAAGCTCAGGGGCTACAACCAAAAGACTAGCTAGGTCCGAGTACCGCCAGTCCTGACATTACCGTAGTCCCCAAACCTTTTCAGACCTATCAACACCCATGGTCACAAGTAGTTTGAAAGCTGATGTAACAGCAACGTCACTGCAGACAGTCTGGTGTCAGGATGATCTGGAAATATAAGCCATACCTGAGATTTGGTAAGGTGGCTGGTAGTTCACATAATTATAAAAGCCTCATCTGATTTGTAATATATACACATCACCACTGTGAGCCCAGGCCAGCCAGAGAAGGGTTATGTTTATTCTAGTCACACTGACTGGCTTTCATCTCTGCTACATTATCCACAGTGCTTGCATCATCTTCATACTGCATGTCCTGTGTTCTTCCCAGGGGGGTGTGTTTTTATTAGTGTTTTATAGTACAGGTATTGCATATCTGTATATAAAATGCTTAGGTAGGTTTCTGTACTCAGCTGAGGCAATTTCTCAGTGTTAGGTTGTCCGCTGCTGTCCAAATGGCAAAGTGCACCTCTGTGTGCCCTTCCACTTCAACAACAGCTATCATTTTAACCAAACAGAATGAGCACAGTTCTACACGTTCACCATCATCTTCCACTATAGCAAACATTTGGACACATTTTTAGTTACTTCTTACCACCCCTACTTCTCTTCACACCTGGCACGGCAGTTCCAGTGTCAATGGACAGTTAATTACAGGCTCAAGGTTGCAGTCTGTAAAGAGCAAAATGTTGTAGAACGAATGCCTCCTCACTAGCTGAAACTGAAAGTAGCGGTTGTAATTATGCTATGGCACAATCTTATGTCATCGTAGGGGCTCTGCAATGGAATAAGGTTGACGATTACACCTTTACAAAGACACATCATAGAGGCCTGTGTAATCGGTGGAACTTAGACACTGTTCTTATACAGTGCAAACCTCTCATTACATCTGATACAAATATGCCTTTCAAATTCAAAAGAAGTGTTGCCTATATGTTTAGCCTTTTCAATGACGATAAACAAGTAACAGAGACCAACGCACCATTCCAGGAAGTGATCTGTGGTTATTCTGATATTTAAGAAGGGGGACAGAAGTGACCCTATGAATTACTGACCTTTAAGATCTGCTAGAATGGCGCATGTTACACCGGGAACGGCTAGTGGTTTGTATGAATTAAGTACGTGTGGATTTCTATAGAAGCCTGATTGGACATTCCTTTTTTTAAGCTGTTATACTGTTGTTGTTTGGGTTACTCATGGTATCACCTTCTCACCCCTCTTAAAAGTATAGCCTGCTCTCTATCCACATTACTTGAAAAAGGGAGAGGAGGTAGATCTCTTATCTGGGCCCTTTTCACCTTTATGAGCGGGATCGTTTTTGCTTTATAGATGTGTGATGGCTGAGTAGGCGATTTAGCAACTACTCAACTCATTCTTGTACTTCTGCAGGGCAGCAGTCATTGTATCAGAGTTAGCTGAGGCAATTCATAGAACAAAAGAACGTGGCATCGGACAGTGTTATTGGCATTGACATTGAAAAATCAGAGGGCAATCAGTTGTGACATGGGAAGGTTGTTGTCACAATGCACCATGATATGGATCAATTTCATGGGTCAATGGGATGGGACAGTTATTGCATCCATGAGAATGACATGGGACTGGACCTGGGGTTACAAGGGTGACACGTGGCATTTTAGGAGACAACACGACATGGCTTGTAGCAGTTCTTGGGGCAATGGGCAGTTATTTGAGCGCGGAATGTTACACACTACAATTCATGGGGCAATAAAACATGATAGGGGGAGGTCTGTGGCAATTTGAGTGCCCTGCTGCAAAGCAGAATGTGGATGGATATGGCATGGAGCAGTTCTGGGGGCACAATTGAAATTAGCCAATATAGCCAATATAGAGGGCCAATACAACTTTACATGGGACATTTTATAGAACATATGAGTGCCATTGTGCAATTTAGAGGGCAATGGGCTATGCTATGCAGGGTCATGGGGGCTACGAGTGACATATGGGAATTCATAAGGTAAATGGATGTGGCATTGGGCAGTGTCATGGGAATGAATGACATAGGACAATCAGGGGGTAAGCAGGTGGGACATGGGACATTTCTGACACAATTAGACATTCAAAGGGGCAGTTCAGTCGACAAGAAGAGTGATATGGGGCAGTACATGGGTCAATGGGACCTTATATGGGGAAGTTCTTGGGACAATGAAAGGTGGACGGGGCAGGACGTGTGGTATTAAAAGTAAATGGGGCAGCTCTTGGGGCAATAGGACATAACATAGGGGAGTTGCCTAGGAAAATGACGGTATGGGGTCGATGACATCTGTCATTAGGCAGTTCTTGTATCAGAAGTACTAGTTGTAAAACCTTTATTCGACATCAGCCATCAGGTACCAAATACAACAATTCCAACAGACAAAAAATACAAAAATAAATAATGAAAATCCATAAAAGCACAGTGGTACAACACATTCTCCCCATCATCATTCTAAGGCATAAAACATATCTTATTAATTAAGACGGATGTCATAAAATGGCAATGCATATAGGACACAGTAGGTCAAATTTAGTGCATGTCAGTTAAGAATCTGTTCCTCTTTAACAATGTCACATAAATTTACTTCGAGACTAAAAATACACATTCAAATTGTCTGATGATTTACAAAATTGCATGGCCTCCTTGGTCGTTGAGATTTCGAACATTATAACAATGGTTTTATCAGTGACATGGGACAGTTCCTGTGTAATGAGTGTCATATTGCAGTTCCTGAGGCGGAGCACATGACATGGGGCAATTCACACACAATGGGCCTCATTCCGAGTTGGGCAGTAGCTATGGTGCTATTAGCACCATGGCTGCCTCCCGAACTGGGTCCGGGTCCGGTCTGGTTGGATTGGGACTTACTGGGTCATTCCGACCCTGGAGGACCCGGTAAGTCCCGATTCAACTAACCATTCCCCATTCCCATTTGAGCCCCCATAGGGCTCAATGGGAATTGGGAAGGCACTAATAACGGGCCCGCGAATAGCAGGCCTGTTATTAGAGCCCTGGTCCCTTAGCGGAACCCATAAAGGACGTGTCGTCAGACCACACATTCTTTGCGGCTCCCGCTAAGGGACCTCGGAATTGGGTGGTAAGGGATTTACGGCACCGGTCTCCTTACCGTTAACCCTTACCGCCCAACTTGGAATGAGGCCCAATGATAGCATCCTGGGTCCGTTAGTGTGGCAATGAGACGTGGAGTCTCATTCCGAGTAGGGCGTTAAGGGTTAACGGTCACCGGTAACGAGACCGGTGCGTTATACCCTTACCGCCCTATTACGAGTTCCCTTTGCGGGTCCTTCCTTAATGCCTGCTTTTAACAGGTGTTAAGGACGGGACCCGCAAAGGGACACCGGGGTCAATAACGGTACCGTAATTTACGGTACCGTTATTGCCACCTTCCCCCTTCCCATTGAGCCCTTTGGGAATGGGGAATGGCCCTGGTGAATGGGGAATTACCGGTCCGTCCAACCTCGGAATGGACCGGTAATTACTCCATTCACCAGGCCGGAGTTTGGACGAGTTTGGAGGCAGCCATGCCGCAAATAGCGGCGTGGTTACCTCCAAACTCGGAATGAAGCCCATGGCATGGGAATATTTCTGGCCAACAGAAAGTAATGTGGACTAGTTCTTTGAACAATGTGATGTGACATGGGACAATTATTGGGGCAATGGGATGTGACATGGGCCAGTCCATTCTTTGGGCCACTAGAGTAATTTTTTATAGTTCTTGGGTCAATGAGATGCGACATGGGACAGTTCTTGGGTCAATGATAATGTGGCCCTATTTTGACCAATGAGAGTTAGGTGATGCAGTTCTTGTGTCAAGGTAAATTTCATGGGGAAATATGGGCGGCATAGGGTAGTTCTTGTTGAAATGGGATATGACACGAGGCTGTTATTGAGGCAATAAGAATGGCATGTAGCAGTGCTTGTGGCATTGGGATGTGATATAGGAAAATGAGAGTGATGTGGGGTAGCTCTTGAGTCAATACGGAGGTTTGTAACATACAGAAGTTCATGTGGCAAAACGATTGATATGGTCAGTGCATGGGTCAATGGGATGTGTCACATGACAGTTCTTGTTACAATGGCTGTGGCATATGACACTTCTCATGCAAAGATGGTGTCCAGGGTCAGTTCTTGAGCCAATGGAGCATGGTGTTGGCAGTGCTGAGGCAATGGGATAAGATATAAGGTAGATCTTGTGGAGGTGGTATAAGGCATGGGATAAGTATTACAGTAAAGAAAGTGACATGGTACTGTTGTTCAAGTAATGGGGTGTGCCATGGGGTGGTCTTAGGGAAATGAGAGTGACATTGAGGGCCCGATTCATGGGGTGCGGAACCGCACAATTGTCTGTGCAGAAAAAGAGGGTACTTGCACACGCAAGCACACGTGGTACTTTTCTGGACTTACATGGAGTTCAGGCTGGCTTGGCATGTCTGTGCGAGCCGTCGAGGGCCTTGCGCGATACTCCAAGTAGAACATGAGCGTGGCTTGCAGAGAGTGCTGGGAATGGGGCGGAACACGAAAAATGGGGAAGTACTTGTGAAAAAGTGGTAATTTCGAGAGATGGCCTGCAGGCAGTTCCTCGCACTCCCATAATTACACGGCATGGATACAATCGCACAACGTCTCGGCTGGGAAATGACAACGCAAGTCCTTCATAGATCCGCGACCCGAAGGCAGGTGTAGGTACACTTCCGTGCAGGTGGGGTTCCATTGTATTGCAATTCACTTAGAGACTACAAACCCCATATATCCTGCAGGGTCACGTGATTAATATCACATGACTATTTAAGGAACCACGCGCTAGCGAATCACTTTCCACTGACTGGAACCGGGAAAGCAGCACTGACGGCCTGCGCACGCATTAGCAGAGGTAAGACTCGAGCACATCACATTAGCATTCTTACGCATGACATTCAGAGAGTATCAACTGCTGACACATTTTAGCATTTTTTAGAAAGATAAGACGCTAAACCTAAGGCTGAACTACCATAGACACGGACAGAACATTGGCTGCATGCACGAGAAGTAAATCAGGAACAAGTGAGTGTATTTAATATATTTTGAGTTGATTAATTAGAAAATGATTGAGTGACATAAACTCATAATATCCTTACTTCTATAGGGCATGATCGTCTAAAACGACATGATATATGAACATCAAAGACCCTTGAATACATACTGCAACAGTGCACAGGTATTCCAATATTTGAAGCGATTGAATACCAGAATCAGCATTGATCAACTAAATACTAATATTACATGTTAATATTGTCCACAGAATTTCGAAGAACAACAATACAAGATGATGTTCCCTGAATCCCACAACCAATTGACCTTCTTTGAGGATACACAAGATATTTTGTTTGAAAATGCAATTGTACTTGAACTAAATACAAAGTGTACAATAGACACTTATTCAAATTGATGTAAACACATTAATATTTGTTTAGAAAATTGTTGTTGAAAATAATTTGTTTAAAACATTGTTGATTGCTCCTGAAGAAGAGAGATCTACTCTCGAAACGCGTAGAGCACATTTAAGTCAATACTAGCGAGTGAAGTGAACTCTTATTATTTGACTTTTAATTTAATTTACAGAATTAAAGTATTCTAAAATATTGGCAAACTGAAAACACTCTTCATTCTCTAAAAAATGTCATCATAACTGTATTTGTTCATATAGAGATATAATTAGTTTAAATCATTTAAATTGTCTAAATATTGTTTGGAATTTATTTCCAATACCAATTGGTGTACAGGGGACGGGAGTTCCTATTGATAATAGGAACTTTGTTTTTCTTACTTGATATATGTGACTTCTTCATACCAGAGTCATTCTTTTTCTCCCCGAGCACCCTTTGAAATTGATAAGTCGTGAGAGCTATTGTAGCTCAAGAATTTGGAAAACTAATCAATCTGTTCTTTACTTATTTACATAACAAAGGTGTGCAATCTCTTTCTGTAAGTATATCCCTTATTGCCACCTACACACCAAATGCCTGGTTTTTCATCCTCAACAATCACTGTTATTTTCTCCAGACATCTAGAGGTGACACACGCTTTCAAAAGTCACATGCATGTCTGTGTCTTGCAGTCACCCGAGCTGCTTTCTCTGTCACTCCAGAATTCCCTCTATCTCAGCTCATACAAGATGGAAAGTGTGTTTTCACCCACTTGAAATCATTGACTGCACCTGACAGCATTGCATAACCTATCCCTACCATACATTTATTTCTCTGGTTGAGTGCCTGTGATTTCTGTCACTACTCTTCTCTCTGATCATCTAGTCAATTCTGTCTCCACTCGTGTTTCTTAACCCTTCCCTAAATGTCCTAAGCAAGCCTCCAGCAACAACCCCCTGCTACATAGATATATACCTAACACTTAAAATCGATCTACAACCATAGGTGCCTCTTTATGGTTGATGTGATGAAACTCAGATGAATGTCATAAAAAGTTTGAACAAAGTTCGAAAGCTTTAAACTTCAGGTGAACCGAGGTTCTAGCGAATATGTTCGCCCATTCCTAGTCTAGAATGTCCTCATTGTAGAACCGGCCACACATCTCAATAGATTTCCAATCTAATGCCAGAAGTGTTTTCCCATTATTTAATAATTAGATTGAACTATTTGGCCAAAGCTAATAAAAGGGCAATACAAGGGGGAGGGACACATCCCCTTAAAAGGGCAACACACATAGGAGGGTTCACTCACTACACAACACACTTATTTATTTTGTGTTTGATATTGCACCCTATACAAAACCCTAGTTTAAAGTTCCGCATGTTTGTATGCAAATTACACAGAATGAAAGGCAATCATGCCAGTTCTAATGTCTTAAACATAATCAATAGCAAAAGCAAATATTGTATTCTTGTCAAACGCAACAATAGCATTTGTGCTTGTGCTTCGGGGTTTAATGTTATATTAATAACGAGGCACGGAAAAACGACAACTCACATACATTTTCTATTGGGCAAACATATGTCTATGGCAAAGGTTGTTCTACATATTTCATTCACGCTGTCTCTCTTTTGCGATAACTTTTAATGTCAAGCTATTAAAAGTGATGGCTGGTGGGAGGTCAGCTTTGCAGTTGCTCATTAAAAGTAATGCTTTGTCAGTGGCCAAATAAGTTGAACATGTGAAATGTTATCTCGAGGAAATGGCATTCATCTGACCAGATATATCTCAGAATGATTTAGGCAAATTGTGTATGGGGTGTCTCCCCGCTTCTTAACCCCTTAACTGCCAGGCTATTATGCAAATCTATGCAAAAGGACAAGCATGCTCGTCATGAGTAAAGAAAGTGGCACGCATGAGATGAGTAATACTTTCCCATATTAAAGGCAGTCATTAAAAAGACCATGATGTGCTTCTGTTCCAGGGGAAATCTGTTCCCTTCTTAGAAGTGATCACCTTCAGCAAATTATCAAACTCCACTGGGGACCAGGAGGACTAGAAAAGCGGGGTGGGGGGATGAAACGGATGAGTGGGGGGACTTAGGATAGTATGGACCCAAAAAAGAGGCAGCAATTTGACTCTTTCAGGAGAAGTCTGCTGCTCCTTATTCAAAAAGAGTTGCACATTGCATACTGGCATAAAGTGCTCTCTTTCCAGGTGCTCGAGGACATTGAAATAATGTCTGTCAGAGCAGGTGGGAGAACATGTACAGGATTGGGAAATAATGAGCAAAGTAAAAAGGGTGTTTAAATAACATCTGCAGAGGAAATGGGGTTTGGAATTCATTCAGGTCCGGGATTTTGGGACCCCCAAGCGCAGAGTAGAAAAAGCAGAGGGGGTTTTGTTCCATTTTAAGAGGACTTTCAATGGTCCAATGTAGCAATTTCACTACATGATCTGGCAGAATATGGTGCATGCACTTTGGTCATGGAACAGCAGATTATGTTGGTATCTGGTGGCTAGCAGATCTGGCAAACAGCAGTTGATGATTCAGCTGTCCAGATTAGGGCGGGTACATGGCAAGGGTTCCTACAAAATCGATATGTTACAAATATTATAAACTGGGAGGGTGGTCCTCAGCTTTATTTACCCCCTTAAAGAAGCTTGATGGAAGTGGAAATAGCAGGCTTAACGTATAGATTGAACAATAATAAAACCCTAGAACCATATGCACTGTTAGTTTTCATATTGACAAAGCATCTGGATTGCTAGCAGCTATTTGAACCACTCTGTATAAATAAATAGTAAAAGCAGGTTTGATTCCAAGATTGTGCAAAGAAGCCATAATAATCACACTTTACAAACCGGGGTATAAATCAGTCCTGGATCATGAAGACTTATATCTGTTCTTCTTATAATGCAATTAATACCAGTGAGTGGTTTCTATGCACGGCATCGGGATTTCAACCTGTGTTTCGCTCTGTTGTCTTGCATTCAACGCAAGCGTGTTGCTCCTGAGCTATCCTTCATCTCCTTAGGCATTATTTCCCTGCTGGATGCAACCATGAAAATAATTTTAAAATGGCTGTTGAGGATCATACAGGAATGGATTGAGTCTGAGGATTGTCTCCCGATCTACCAGGATGGTTTCAGAGCGAGAGTAGGGATCACAGATCAAGGCTCCCCCCTACAATTCCTATCAGTTCAGTTCATGGAAGTTTATTCAGAACTTAAAGTCCTACCAAACACACAAGGTTAAAATCAACAATATACAGACAATTCCTATCATTAGAACGCGGCGTGGCAAAATATCAATAAAATAAACGTACCGATTGGTGCGTTTCGGGGCCTTACCTGATGATAATCCCAACGAGGTTGCGGCGTGCATCTCACACCGGTCCCGACCATAATTTCCATGGAAAGGGAGAAGGGACTACCTCTAGTCCTTTCTCCTTGTTCCATTCATTTCAATGCTCGCTATGGCAAGGGAGATGGGGCTACGTGTAGTCCCTTCTACCGATCCTCGGTGGCCATTTTCTTTTTCTCGAGTCGAGAAACTGTTGCAGTGCCGTTTTGCATCTGATTAAGGAGTCGCATGGTGACACCTGGGTGAGAGTACGGTGTGGTGCAGAAGGGTAATTGACAGAGGAAATAGCTACCACCAATGGTATTCACCAGGGATGTGTCGTGGTTCCCTTTCTTTTTTTAATGCATGGACTTCCAGAGGGTCTGCTGGGGGCACACAGTGTTGCCCTGAAAGGAAAAGCACTTCCCGTTCTGTTCCTAATATACTCGGGCTACACCGTCATTTCAGTTCAAACAGCAATCAGACTGCAAAGAATGTTGCATAGACCAGTCATGTACTGCCAAGAGAACTAAATGAGAATTTGCAAAAAGAAAACTACTGCTGTTTTCAAATAGCAGGACATATTTGGTTTAGCGAAGGATAAATTACAGTATGGGAAGTCGCATAGATCTTTAGATTTAGATTTTTCAGTTAGTCTGAGATGAAAGTATTGTCTCAATGCAGTACTATTCCAAACTAAAGTTGTTTTGCATGGTTTGTGTCCATTTTATAACTTCTGCAGAGCCTCAGGTTCACACCACTGAGGCAAACATATATCGCAAAAATGACAGCAGTCATGTTGTATAAATGTGTAATATGGTTTGCCACAGCTTGAGTGGAAACCTAATGATTTACCGCAAACACAACATCGTGCATAGGATGGACATGCTGGTGTCCATGAGAATTCCGATGTTCTAACACCTTTGTGAGGACTACCATATGCTTATCTGGTACTAGCGCCGAATTATGACACCAGTCGTATGTAACATTTGTATCACTATTTCGTCGAATACCACACACATAATCTCTAACGGGGTCAAGTTACATACTTGGGACCCTAGTGACGGCAGACGTATGCCTTATCTAAAAACGTTCGACTTTTCGGCTGATGGTCCCCTGCCCACAAAGATGAATCACTAGCCCTATGGTGAAGCTGGTTTGGCGGATTGACACCCCTGTGCCCTCACTAACATTGTTAAGTGCTACCATTGAGTACCACGTATCTGGACAGAATAATATTTATTGCTCACAACAAACGACAGAGATGCTCCTGCTTATAACTAAACCCCTGAAGAATTTCCCTCTAATGATATATAATGATGTGTACATGGGAAAGAAACATGTCAGGTCAGTTCAGCTTTATTAATATTGCTCCTCATTTTGTATTATATATTTACTCAGATGTTCTACTGTATCTGTGTTGTGTGATTGTAAAGTCTTGCGTTTCATGCTCTTTCAATTAATTTTGAGCACAATGGGCCTCATTACGAGGTGGGTGGTAAGGGTTAACGGGTACCGGTAAGGAGACCGGTGCCGGTAAACCCTTACCACCCTATTCCGAGGTCCCTTAGGGGGTCCCACTATGGGCACCTGGTTTTAGCAGGCGCCCTTAGCGGGAGCCCGTAAGGGACCAGGGAGCTAATAACGGGTCCGCTATTAGCTGGCCCGTTATTAGCTCCATCCCCATTCCCATTGAGTCCTGTGAGGGCTCGAATGGGAATGGTGAATGGTTCTCGGAATGGGGATTTACCGGGTCCTCCAAGGTCGGAATGACCCGGTAAGTCCCTATTTCGACAACCCGGACCTGGAATGAGGTAAGGGGGTAGCCATGGACTAATTGCACCATGGCTACCGCCTACCTCGTAATGAGGCCCATTGTGCTCAAAATTAATCGAAAGAGCATGAAACGCAAGACTTTACAATCACACAACACAGATGTGTGTTTTGATTGCTTGTTCCTTGTTAAGTGGTGTGTCTGTTGTCACCACATCAGTGTGAGGTATTTTCTACCCAGTGCGACCTACCCCTGTTAATGTGGTTCTTAATATCTGATACTATTTTTAATGATGATTGAATATTCTTTCGAATTAAAATACAATATTACTATCCTTACAGAGTGACCATTGAATTGTTAGCCGCTGCTCTGATTTTGCTCAGCAAACGGGTTTTCTCTGCAATTTGGATGAACTATAGCAACCGGTCTCTGTGTATTGTCGGAGTAGATATTTGAACATCTTTGAGAGGATATCTTGGAGAACGGTACATAGGCTTCCCTCTTTAACACCACTAGCAGCATTAAGATTAAAATTAGGATCAAGTACTTTTTGCCATAACTCTGTGACAGTGAAGGCTTCTTTTTCTAGAAAATTGTTGGAATTGGCTGACCACCTGTAGCTAAGAAGTCTCTTAATTCCCTTTTAGGTTCCCCCAGAAATGAGTTCATGTAGCTATGTAGTGATGTAGCTATGTGGTGATGTAGCTATGTGGTGATGTAGCTATGTGGTGGCGTCTCCCTCGGATGTGTCGGGTGAGGCAGGGCTCCAGCCGTGGGAACTAGCTGGTGAAAAGTGCAATGGAATAAACAGCAATATATCGATATTGCTTTACTAAGAGAAAATTGGGGGAACATCAGCAGCCTGAAATCTTTTTTTAATTTTGAGTATTCCAGGGTATCATTCCTATTTTGACTTCCTGACTATCAGGGAGGCTGCAGGATGCCTTTTAAAGGCAAGATTCGATCAATTGAAAGTAAAAGCTGTAATAGGAAGTTGAGACGAATTTCCTTGGGACAAAAGAAAATGCCAGTGTAACAATTATTGTTTGTAAACAGAGTATGGCCCCGATTCACAGAGCGTTTTCCAATGGGGGTTTGCCATTATAAAACGCTTCTGTGAATTAGGCCCTATGGTTTTTCTGCCCTAGTCATTTTTCAGGCAAAGTAAGGATTTTGAAACCCATCTGCAAAGATAATGGAGTGACACCCTGCCGTGTGGCTGAGCCTTTCCTGTTACGTGGAGCCAATGTTCAGGCTACATTTCTTCTTCTTCTCTGTTTAAAGGAAGTAGTCCAAATAAGTCATACTATTTAAAGTTCTATGAATATTTTAATTGACCAGTGAATGAATCTTGGTGGGCAACTGTTTAGTTTTAGAAACGATTGATATTGTGGATCAGCAGATGATAGTGTTCATGCAGGTATGTTTATGTAAATTATGTCAAAGTGTTTTATTTTCTGTTACTGAAAAGAAGGAAACACACTGATAGTTCCCCTGTAAACTCTTGCTGTGATTTCAAATTTTGAGGAAAGGGTGGTTCTCATGTCTTTGCTCAGTTCAGTTCAGTGTGTTTCGGGAAAACACATTCCATAAAACCTCAAATTGTAATAAAATGTACAGAATAAATACAATCCACCAGCACATCATATACTATGTAAAAAGACAAAGAGCAAAATGTATGTTCATCAATAACAAAAATACATACATGAAAATCATTCAGCCTTATATGAGGAATGTCCACCTTCTGTTCCATGCTCGGGCTAGGAACCCTGTTGCCACAGATTGGCAAATTTCCCTATGCGTTGACTTGCTCAGATTTAAAGCTTCAATTAAGGTGCACATTTAAAGTGATTAAATAATGGTCAGTTCCATCAAAGATCATTTAAAATGGTCACTAAAATATGAAATGGTACACAACCCCAGTAGGATGCTGACACATCGGGGATGATTCAATATTTGAGTCCTTCCATGTAACCATACAGTTCATTAAAGAATGAATTCCCAATCAGAATTTGACAAATACATTCCTCTCAGTCTGTTTTGTTAACCAATTAAGATAATGTTCATAGCCCAAGTGTAACATAATTGTGACCTCACATATTGTTTGACTAATGGTTTCTCATGAGTTCTATTCATGAGATCCACATATCTTCGCTCTTTTAAAGGTATAGCTGTGTGTGTGTTCACTCTGCAAGTGTCCCTGGATTCAGAGGGGGCACGAGTGAAGATGGAGGTTCAGGCTGGGAGTGCGATCGAGGAACAGGCTGGTCCAATAGTCATATTTAAGATGTGGGGGTGTCCAAGCATTGGCCCCAGATCCTGAGTAGCTGCAGGCCTAGGAAGGTGCAGCCCCCATCCCGTGTGGATACATGGTAAGCAATATAGGTGACAGAACTTGAAGGCCACGCCACCTAAGATAGGAGTTTTAGATGACCATGCCTACTTCAGAAATTGAAACATAAAACAAAATGGGAGCAGTGTCGTTGGGAAGCCTACACGCACCACATTCCTTATGAATCATGGATGCATTCTACAGTGGTCTAAGCGCATCCCCCACGTACACACCCACAAACGTCATGTTCTGCAGGCACCTGTTCAATGTACTACTTTGCACAATCAGTGGTAATCTTATGTAAATTGACTCTGAGCTAAAATACGTTTTTTTTTTGTTCTACTTGTGCGAACAGCTGTAAAGGCGTGTTTGTGGATCAGGCCCACTGTGTCTTTCTAAAATACAGAATTGTGCATCCATGAGTGTGTCCATATGCAATTCTTTCATATTTTACACATGCCTTCACTTAGCATTGGTGTGGAATTTGTCAATGAAGTGTGTGTCTGATGGTGCCCCGGAAGGACTATGGGAGGTAGTGAAAGAAATCAGTCATGTCAATAACTCCTGTCCAAGCACGTGGCGATATCAAGACCTATGCGAGGAAGAAGGAGAGAGATAATGATGTGTTATTTATATAGCCTTAATCCAAAGCGCTTTAGAGAGCACATAGTTTACATACAATATCACCCAACCGAAATTCGGAAGGATGAAAGGCTGATTTGGCCTTGCTGGGATTCAAACCTGCGACCTGCAGCTCACACTCAGATCGCAGCAGTGAGCGCTCAACCCGCTGAGCTATCTTACTGGCATATGTGTGTGCCACCAACACCCTCCAGAATGCTATGTTGCCCTTGATCCCCCAGGCTCTCAATTCCTCAAGCCCAACTGCAAAGAACCTTCTGTTATTTCCTGTCGTTCAAAAACAACGAAAGAAGAGAGAACGTTTAATAAACAATAGAGTAGAAATTAATGGTTGTATGTTGTATGGCTATTCAACACTAAGGAGCCATAACGAGCGAAAAGGATGTCTGTCCAGGAATACCGCCAGAAGTAAATAACCCTTTTGCTTGCAATATTCTTGAAAATCGGCTCAGCTCAGAATTTCCAGCAATCTTAGTACTAATGCGCTCGTATTCATCGAGTTTCACTGGCTGGATTCCAGAAATGCCACTAGCTTATCTTTTACAACATTTTTAATTGATTTTCAGCATCATACGAATGCCCATTTAATCATAACACAGCTCTTCTAACCACAGGCCCGTTTTGGAACACTTTTGTACCGTAACATCATTCAGAAATACTACAAAAGCATTTGACAGAGTTTCAGACTAGGCGTTAAAATCCAACATTGGCAAAGCCAATAGGTTCTGACAGTCATAATGCAAATGCAGACTCAAATGCTCCAGCAATGCTCCCAAGGGCATATGGTATGGCATAGCCCCACTTGTACAGCTTTCAGCCTTGTATGCCATGTGCAACCTCACATGCCTCACTAACACCATGTTGATGTGTTCTCTGCAACGTTCAACCATTGAAGCTGCATGAGTGTGTGTTCCATGTCTGTGATCAAGTGAGATGTTCTGGAACATACGAGAGAAGGATCCTGATTGGGGGAGACACAACACTCCTCGCACATATCAACTGGAAAAAGAGCTGAGAGCAAGTTTGCAGCTGGAGCAGAGCGTAGCAGGAGGAAGATGTTGGGTATTGATGGGCAACAAGCCCATAACCATGTGTGAGGAGAAGAGAAGGGAGATCAAAGAAGAGAGGTAACGTGCGACCGCACAGAGACAAAAAGAGGGTCAGGGTTGCAGGAGAACTGCCAAAGTTTCAGTGGCCATTCCTAGCTGAGCAAGTGGAGAGAGGGTAGAAGGCCATGAACAGGCATAGGCGGAGAAGCAGCAGAGGAGAAAGAGAAGCACAGGGCCACATCCATCTTCAACCTGCCGCATATGGAGGGGAGAACTAGGAACATGCTGGTAATCATGAAGGAAAGACCATGACCAAAGAGTGGTAAACATACATATCAAGGGAGGCACATGGAGGCCGGAAGGGAGAACCCGAAACACAATTACTGCTATTGAAATTTGAGATACTGAAAATTGAGAAGAACAAGCTTCCCACTGGTAATGCATTGAGAGCAAATTACTACATGCAGGAACTTGTGGGAATAGCTCCTGAAACCATTGATGAATGAGACCGGGAGATAAAAGTGTTGCATGATGCAATTTATAGGAACAGGTTCTAAAGCTGTTGAAAGACTGAACAGTTAGAGGAAAGTACTGCATATTGGAATATGTGGGGATTTATGTTAGAGGCACTGGGAAACTTAACACTAAGAACGAATAGTAGACAAATGGTCAAAAAACATCCTGCTCCAAAAATGTAAGAATTTAAAAATAGTAGTGTTTTTATTTGAGTTGATCGGTCAGCCTGACACGTGTTTCGAGCCAGAAATGGCTTTTCATGAGGCTTAATACAGAGGTTGGAATCGCAAACCGTAGGGGCGTAAATTGCAATGCAAACCGTAGGGGCATAAATTACCAATGCAAACACTTATGCTTCACAGATGCAGCCGAGGCTGGGCGCTGGACAGAAAGCAACAGAATTCGGTCATTTTTGGCTCGAAACTCGTGTCAGGCTGACCGATCAACTAAAATAAATACACTACTTTATTTAAATTCTTGCATTTTTGGCGCAGTGTGTTTTGGGACCATTTGTCTATTCTTCTTGACCGTGGTAGTGTACTGGCAGTTCACCCACACCTCCTTGACAGCCGCTTCCTCTTTGCTATTTGCAAGCCTCTGTACAAGCGCTGTGGATAATTTTGGCTTTCACTGCCCTCTATTTCCCTAAGAACGAATAGTGCTGAATACTGGAACTTGTAGGAAAGATGTCCAGAGCCACCGAGAAACTGGCCATTGAGAGGATAGCGCTTCAGGTTGAAACTGGCAGGAAATGTCGCTAGAACTGTTAAACGACCACACATTGAAAAGGTGAGACTGGCGAGAAAGTGATGCCGGTTGGAAGCTGATGGAAGTGTTCATAGAGAATTTTAGGAATCAATTTAAATGACAAATGTCGCCTGCTGGCACTTGAAGCCTCCGATTCCCCATCAATGCAACTATATTCCTGGGACTTCGCCATATGGAATACATCCCCTGGCGCGTGCAGCTGATGTCAGCAGCAGGTTCAGATGCTCCAATGCTTTCATCAAATGCCTGGTGACGTCACTATATGCAACCGATACCTTCACTTGTGAAGATGCTGCGTTTTAATACCAAATGCAGTCCCCCAATTAGCATCATATGCCCTTTAAGCTGCGTCTTGGGAGGATAGCTCAGGGGCAATGTGGTCGCCTTTGAAGCAAGAGGACACAGAGCAACACAGGTTTGATCCCGGGTCCGTGCTTAGAAACCTCTGGGTATTAAGTGCGTTATAAATAACCAATCATATCATAAGCGAGCACTAGACGTGTTGGTGCAAAAAACACATTTCATTTATTAATTGCTGTATTTTGGTGTGATGTTGCAAATGGTTTCATGCAGGCCTATCTCAAAAAGAAATCTACAAGAAAAAGAGCCAGAAAACAGACGAGGAGATCTGTATTCAAACAATCCCCTACGTGTTTCACACACAAGATCTTGTGCAAAGTGTAAACCACCACAAGGTATAAGTCCGGCCAACACAAAAAGAGAAACAAGCATTGGCAATGACAATAGTTTTGGCTTTTGTATAGGCATGGCAAAGGCAAAGGCACTTGCCAGGCAATGCGTACTTGTATAACCTGCCCATTGATGGTAGCAGGTGCTAACTGGTGTGAGTACCTGGGCATCTAGTAGTGCCTGGTAAATGCCTAATACTTATACACAAGCCAAAATGGTTGACTTTGCCAGTGCTTGTTTCCAACAGGACTTCAGTGAAGGACACACAGAGTGTTTATAAATTGGGGGGCTGAAAGCAGTCATTTTTATTACACCAGTAGCGGATTTACAACTCCAATTAACTAATCAACTCTCAGAAGACTGCTTTGAAAAAAACACTGGAAGGCTCTTCCAGTGCAATGTTTGATGGTGAGGATTGATTAAAGCAAGCTCAAAGAGTTCCCATGAGGAGGTGTTTTGGGTGGGAAAGGGCAGGAACTTGTTGGGAATGGCCATAGGGATTAGCATGGCCATGGGTAGTCAATGGGCAGGCCAATAACCAAACAACACCCAAAAGCTGGGTATCCCTCCTCATATGCCAGTTCCCCCTATGTGTACTCTAATGCAATAGTTCTGGCTTGTAAACCTATATTAGAAAGACCGTGTGTGATGGGCACAGGAAAAGAGGTTTGCCAACAAAAGTAAACAGACCGAGTGGAGGAAAAACCCAGGGGTGTGGTCCCTTAGAGGGATAAAATATAGGCATGAAATAAATTCAATGGTAACACAAGATAACACCATGGATATACGTGGGTTGCATAAAATGAAAGTTAAATTACATGAATTAAGTTAAATACAGTCCCCCTGTCCATATAGTCCAAATGTTAGCAGGGTAGGGTATTCCCAAGACTGTTGAGTAAGGAGCCGGTTTATCCACTTAAGTAACATAAACAAACAAGTGAAAGTCCCAAATCAAGGTGATACAAGGGAGTCAGGTGGGAAATCAACATGGTTCATAGGGAACGGGTAAGGAGATGGGGGCGGGGGGCAGGAGAAAGGGCTGAGAGTCGCCGAGAGCCGGTCTGTTCAAATAAGGAATGTCTTAAGTGTCATATCTATGTGTTAAGACCTCTTTTCAGGCAGCCTAGTTTCAAAATCCATCTTGAGTGTGTCTCCCTCTCAGATGTGCTCATTTAAAAAGCAAATCACAATATGTTTGAAACATTAACAACTTCATTGCCTCTTCAGCATGTACTCATCAACCATTACATTATTTAAGTGCATGCGCCTTTCCGTCTTCATTTGGGAACTACACATTGGTGACTCATGACATGATTGCAGGATTTTACTACGAACCCGGATCCCAGCTGAATAAAAACAAACAACAAGAAAAAGATGTTGTTCTGTACTATATACTGCTGCAAAAGAGAGCCTCTAACAGGCATTTAGCATATTAGCTCGTTATGTTGCGGAGAGTTTGCTCTTCAACATAATCCAATCATGTACAATTCCTTGAGTCTTTATCAAAGATGTTAATTCTTGTCTTAAGTTTTGATCAAATTCTGCATCTCTATAGTATCCGATTACTGATAATGAGTAAATAGGCTCTTAGTAATATATAGTATACTATACAAAGTCCTTCATGTTACCTGTTTCTGTTCACTTTATTTTCCTGCAAAAGTATATATATTGGCAGGTAAAAGTCTGCAGACCCAATTCAAGTCTTAGCATTGGACACTGTGTCCAGTGAGGTAGTGCAAAAGCCCTCCTCCAAAGTTTGTCTTCAGTTCTTTTTGATTTGCTGTCACCATCAGGAGCGAACCCTCTGCTCCATAACACACTGTTTGCTCAATCTTCCCTGCTAAGCTTCCAGGAAAGGCTTCAAGGTAAAAGCACCAAATTCAAATCCCCTCTGAAATGCCACCAGCTCTGTGTCAATAGGTGTCACTTCCAGTCCCCCTCACCCATGCCACCAGCCCATTTTGGCATCATGCCAGATTCCAGGATATTGAATATCTATAGGAACTCCTAATTATCACCTACTGAGTCCTTGATTATTTGTAGCAGTCATCCTAAATGTAACAATTTGAGTTATGGGAATGCCAGAATTTCATAAGCAAAGTAGAAGCTTGAGCTTAGATTGTGCTATCCCCCAATATTAACATACAGCAATGGATATCATGTCTAATGATAAAACGAAGAAACAACAAGCAGGCTAGCAGATAATCCCATTTTACCAATGGACAAATAGGTGAAGCCCTTGCACCACAAGGGGGGAATCCCGATGTAACTAGCCAATGGTTTGAGTGAGACGGTGATCGCTCTGGCAGATATCTGCAGGAAAGTATCCCAACTGGAAGGATGCATGTATGAAGTAGAGAACAAGACTGCAGGTCTTTCCAGGCAGGTAGCTGGAAGCTTCATGGACTACAATGAAACATGAGAGGAGATAGACAAGTTACAGGCGTGCAACTCTCATCTGCAGGACAGGTTTACTCATCGACCCATATGGCATTGATGTTGCCCAGAGTGCTGGTAAAGTGAAGGAAAATACCCTGAGGACTATCAGGGAAAAAGGAAGAAAAGTGTGGAAAGGCTACTTGTCTTTGTGACTTCCCAAAAGATGTAGTAGAGAAGATTAACGCATTTGCTGGATCTAAATCATTGGCCAAAGAAACATTAAGGTCCTGCACTCCAAGCCTGTACTCCTGAAAATATTTCAGCTAGATGAGTGCTAGATGAGCGTTTTGCACTGCTGGCATCAAGTGGGCAGTTCTATGTCTGTAGAGAGCGTGCCCAGGCACTAAGTAGTAGTTGGGAGTGTTGGCATACTGGCAGAGTGCAAGGCTTGCACCTGACATGTTGGTAGCGTCTGTATGCTCATGCCACAAGTCTTTATATGCTCAAATCATCTTTCTTAGGGCTTCACCAGTGTGCTTATCTGCAAACCTGATGTCGGCCTCCCCTGGCCGTACTCAGCACAAGAGACATACAGCTAAATAGACAGAACCTCAGGATGAGGCATTCCTCTGCCGGTGGGGCAGATGAGATGTGTGGGACAGGATGATGGTAAGGATCACACTTCCGTTGTGTTGTGTTGTGTTGTGTGGTGTTGTGTTGGAGAGCAACATATGTATAATGTATGGGCCATTCATTGAGACTTAACATATTAAGTATGTTTGAGGGTAGCCTTTCAAAATCCTGAATGGCAAATGCCTAGGGAGGGATTTGTTGCTAATTGACATCGTGAAACAAATGGTGGATGAATAGCGTTATCCATTAAGTAGGAGGAGGTCTACTGGGTCTCAAGACGTATGCCCCATATTATCATTTTTAACTGACTGTCTGGTCTTACACTTATGGTGCATTTGACTTTGCTTGGCCAGAACATTGCTCAATGCCCATGTCTTTTCAGGTGCATGGAGGGTCATTTGAGTGGTGAAGAGATGTGGGGCACAGTGGGAGAGGTGGGCTGCCAGGCCTTTCACATCTACATTGGTAATTTTGACCACCTATTTTCACACAGTGCATCGAGGGGGAGACACGAGACAAAACACGTGTTGGTTCTAAACTAAGGATTTCATTAGTAGTACCAGAAATAACATGATTTGGACAAGACAGGTGGATGTGATAACTCAGAGTGAAAAGGAGTGTCATTACAGAAACTAAGATAAATCAACTTGCTTCAGTGGGCATCCCTTCCTGTATCCTCTTGGGTGATCAAATCGAAACACCCTTGATTATAGAAGCCCTCTGCACATGAGAATAGGGAGGTGTAGATTCCAAATGGGCTATGACCTTAGCCGTACTCTAGTCTGCCTAATACGTTGTCAGCTTGCTGAATTATGATGTAGATAGCTTGAAATGCTATGTTATGTTATTTGTATAGTGCCTACTGCCATTGGTATGGGCGCAAAGCATTGTGGTGGATGCATACTCTTTGCAAGACCGTAGTCTGAGCAGCCATGTAAGTGAAAGAAGTGGTACAATATGGGCGTACATGTATTGCCAAATATGTGATAAGCAGAGAATTACTAGGTTTAAAACAACCATTTTTAGTCATGCAGCGCATATTGCAAAGGCATAAGGAAGCGTGCTGCGTCAGTGGCTATGTGACAGCTGGACCGACGTGGGATTTAGCTGTAATCTATGGGTTGCAGCATGACAGAGTGCAAGGTTGATGTAAGAAGCCTGTCAATCCCTAAAACAACTGTCTACAGGGGAAGGCACTGCTGTACACTCTATGCAGGACACCCACCACGATGGCTAACATGCAGTCAATCATACACAACTGCAAGATAAGATCCAGATACCACCAGCCTATGCCCTCTTGTCTGTACCATTTTCTGTTGAGTAAATAATACAAAGTTGGCATCAAGCATGTTGGTGATAATGCATAGTCAGCTATGGAAAATCGATCTTGCCGTCTGTGCCATTGCCAGTCTCCTGGAGTCCCCGGTTCGCCAGAGAGAAACCACACGCTAATCCCCCTGCAATCTCCCATCTGCCTGAGTCCCCTGGGTGTCTGATTCTCTGCATGGGAGAGTTCTGACTACCTAGCCCCTACTGCTTGGTAAGGTAGGGGAACCTGATGCAGAGGCTGAGCACCTATGGGTGTAAATTAAGGAGTGGTGAGTAACGGAAGGCTTCAAAGTTCTTGTGGGAAAGAGAAGCCTATGTTTAGGAGAGCCTACATTGTAAAATACCAGAAAGAGTGGTCTTCGTAAGGTGCTACAAAAGCTTGAGTTAAGAGACCCTAGAGTCGTTTTTATTCAGCTAACAGTTGGGCTGTGGGAGGTGCTGGAGAGAGTTATGCTGGGAAAGCCTGATTCAATTCAATTAATTCACTGGCTCTTGTCGATCGGCATGTCTGAAAATAGTAGGTAAGAAGACTGATGGATGGGTTGTGTTGGTTGTGTGAGGGGGTGGGAATGGGGTGCTGAGAATTTGTGGGGTGGATGAGCTCATGATGGGGTTGTTTGTTGTGCTGGTGCAAGTGGTTCATATTAGGAATGCAAAGGTGCGAGAAGGAAGGATGATGATAAGGTTGTGAAGGAGGGAATGGGGTGCTGAGATTTAGTAGGGTGGATTATGTATGCAGGGGTGCTGAGGGAAGAGCCAGGATTACAATGCTTTTCTTAATGTGGGGTGGTCCTCTATGCAACGGATGGTTACAGGGACAGAGTTCCAAATTGTGGAAGGAGGTGCCCCCATACGAGGTATTTGGTCACTGGAATTATGAGTAGACATACTGAGCCAATCTGGGGTTTTTGTTCGGTATGTGACGAGTACATCTTTGCTCAGGTATTCAGGTCCTTTGTTGTAGATAGAACGCTTGATGATTAATATGCACCAACTTGAAGGAAACTCGCTGACGGAAGTCAGTGGAGAACTCGGAGAGTGGGAGAGATGTGTTCTCTAAGAGATAAAGCTATGTCAAAAGAAATGTGAAATCGTTATAAAAAACAATGTAAATTAAATTGGTCATTAATACCTCCCAGTATTACAGTATTTAGTCTGTATATCAACACTATGCGTATGAGCTTAGCAGCCTAAATCTGAATACTGAATAAATATTACACACACGCTTCCTGTCTTCTGGTGGATACAGATGACTGTGTGCATGTCATATGAACATATCAGAGTAATATTCCCTATGTTATCAAAGTATTATAGACATGGATGCCTTTTTTTAAACACAATAATGTTAATGTTATTCTGCAAAGTGGCTACTCATGTTAATTCTTTGCCCAACCCGTTATCCGTTATTCATTAGAGAGTGTGAATATTAGGTACTAGAACAAATAGTATAGAACAAGCATCCACAATGCTGCTTGGTTTGAACAGTTGCATTGTGTCCATCACAGTGATATATACATAGGCACATTCACGTTTTAAGCCTCATGTTGATTTGTCATAATAACATGTGTGTATCATTTTACTGCATCTCAGTTTGAATCATCAGTGGTTACTATATTTTGATAAATTATCCTCGCTTTCCCTATCCTCCCAATTTTGATCCTCTCCATTTCCCTTTCCAATCCCATTACCTAGCCTACCCCACCAACCTCTTCCCGCCACTTCCTTTTCTCCTTCTCTTCCTTTCACTTCTTATTCAGTCGATTTTTTATATGCATTTTCTAGTATTTGTTTTCTTTTTCATTACTTTTCAGTGATTATTTGAAATTCCCCTTTTTTCCTTTTTATTTTTTCTCTTTTCGTTTACAGTTTTTTCCAAGCTTTTTTAAATGTATAGCCAGCCTTATTGATGACATCATCAAAGAAGTGATGAAGTCATCATGCAGCTACGTTCACGTGGTATTCTCTGCAATGCTGTTCACTGCTTTTTATTAAAGTCGACCGATCCAAGATCTCCTCTTCTCTAATCATTGGCATTTGAACTGGCAGCTATACTGCCCCATTCTTTTTAGTAAGTGTGCACCTATATTTGGACACATACAATGTGATATTATTACCTTTGGGGTACAGTCCAGTCTTATCTGACAATGAGAAAAGCATGAATCCCGTAAATTGGCTCCAGTTACTTTGAATTGGAGTGTTCAGATTGTGCAGCAACAATATTGGCATCCCGATCTACAGCCAAAGCAGCAGAGACCTCAACATAAGTGCTGTACATATAGGGCTGAAGCATGTAAGCTTGAGGTGCCATACCCGTATGTGTATGGCTGAAGCATGTAAGCTTTGTTCAGTTGAGATGGCGTACATTCATCAACTTCCACGGGAAATTAAGTTTCTGTAATTATCATGAGAAATTTGCCACGATGTGACGGACAACGTCATGGTGGACACTGTTGAAGAGACATGCACCGTTTCCTGTCATCCGAATTGCTACAAAAGCACTGTACTTTGTCACCTCCATGACTTCAAAAGTGAGTGACGCTGATATCAGCTAGAATTCTGATAGTGTGGAAAGTTTAGGAACAATGAAGTGCTGAATGTTTCATGAACTGCTGAACTTCAGGAACAATTAACATAGAACTATAGCATGACTATGGCGCGAAGAGCCATACGGCAGGGGTTAGCATTGCAGACCATCTAAAAATATAATCTGAAAAAGAATATTTTATACTTTCTACATTGTCTACACCATGGAACCTACCCACATGCCAAATTCCAAGGTTGTAGCATGTTGGGAAGTATGCTGAACATTTTAAACACACACACACACACAGAAACACACATATCCAAGCATTGCAGACCGCTTAAAAAAGAATTGTAACATTTATATTTTATACTTTTTAGATGGTCTTTACCATGGAACCTACCAATATGCCAAATGTCAGGTTTGTTCTGTGTTGGGGAGTATGGTGAACATTTTGACCGGACACACACATATTCCCAAATTCCAAGCATTGCATAGCACAAAAATTAGAAACATTTATATTTTATACTGTTTACATTGTCTACACTATGGAACACACCCACGTGTCAGATTTCAGGTCTGTAGCATGTTGGCAAGTATGCTGACCATTTCGAACAGACCCCCACACACACATCTGCAAATATCTTTTTTAATATATATAGAGATTCTATTTTCCATTGTTTTATTTAGCTTTTTATTTTAAAGTGACAATTTCTTTTGTTGCAACTAGACTATCTATTTTCTTAGCACATTTAACTACCAACAATTAATCTACCTGGCACAGCTTCTAACCAGGTAGGATATTTCTTGCTTCCTTTCCATGATAATTACCATCAATACTCGCTGTACCAAGATATATGATGTAAACATAATCAACTATAGAACATGTTTTTTTATTGTTTACAGACATTGCCCTAATAAAGGACCCAAAAGGTGTGCCCTCAATCTGTAAACTGTGTGCTGCTTTGAGAAATAGCGAAATCTCTAAAAACAATCAATGGTGTATCTCTGTGCAAATAAGGCCCACCGCCAGTGATCATAACCATTTTCTTCTGTTCTCTCAAGGTTGTGGCAAATAAACTGTTTGTGTTTGGACGGATGATCAATCAAGCATCACAAAAAAAAAATTTTATTGTGTTTCCTTGCAGAGAAAATGAAATCTTTCAAAATTATCTCAACACAAAAATGACAATAATATTCTGTTAAGCATTGTCTTAAATTACCTTTCCAATGTTCATGACTATAATATAAAATACGCAACATCCATTGATTTATTGTTTCAAAGTCCACAAAGCCCTGATGCTCTAATGAAAGTAAAATGTCCAGCACTCAAACAGAAACAGGGCCTCATCACAAGTCCGGAAACACCGGGGGATTACAACCCTGGCGTTCCCAGAAGTCAGGTGCCGGTAATTGTCAATCCCCATTCCCATTTGAGTCCCTTTAATAATGGTGCCGGTGCTTCCGTGAAACTCTGTGGGCAGATGCCATTCTGCCGCCAGGTCTGACCATGGCAGGCCGGACAGCACCCACCCACAGAGTCGTACTGTGCCGGTCCGGTAACAACGGTGCCGGTAAGCTTACCGACACCGTTGTTACCGGACCGGCATAGTTAGAATGAGGCCCACAGACACCTTAAATATTCCTTCTTTCTGTTTCTCCACATACATATATTAAATGCACCAACCAAAAAAGCCACACGCAGAAAAGTAAGTTACATGCTACAGCTCTCAAACAGCAACAGACACCGGTCCACAGACCCTCCACTTTCTCTGAAACATTCCCAGTGACAGTTGAAGAGTTCCAGCAGCTTTATTATACACAGAAAGGCAAATATTCTTTCTCAAACTTGTTTACTCTAATATTTTAAAAGTTTGGTAAATTCGGTGGAAACAATGTGGCCAATTCAGGATTCGCTACAGCATTGTTGGCCAAAAAAGAAAGCTCAAGACAATTACAACTTGTTGAGAAATTCCAGCTGAATTCCTGTCCCTTCATCCCAGGTAGTAAGGTAAGAGGAATATATTGGCACATTGTAACTACTTGCTCAACCTCTCTAAATAGATCCTTTTATACAATGGTGGCACCATTAATGCCCATTTATATGTGTATGACTTTAAAGACAAATACTAAACCATGCGCAGCATAAAAGCGTAAGCTGCATCACAACAGAACCAAGTTACAATATGTGAAACTGAAAACATTTGGAATGTGTTTTCAATAAAAGATGTACGATGGAATGAATCAATAGGTGCAAAACAAAAGAGGTGTTGCTGGAAGGTTTAGAAATACTCCTAACCTCTGTCTTTGCTCTGGGCAACCCTCCAGACCATCGTTCTACAGCCTGCCAAGCCATTACAGAAGGGGAAAGGCATGCATGCATCCATAGGTGGCCAGCAGGTCACTGTCTATCAAATAAAGTGCATCAGTCCATTATGTATCAACTGGCTGAGCTATTTACTCCTTATCTGCATGGATTAAAAGTAAAAAAAGGCCACAAAAGCTAGGAGTGTGCAACCATAATAAAAAGTAACAAAAACACAAGTGCACAAACATAAAGATGGGTACACGTGATTACATACCTCACGAGGACCATACTAATGATCCTACTATCCATGTGTTCCCCAAATTTGGTCTCAGTGGAGGGGCATATGTACTCATGGTATGCAAAATTAATACAAAAATGCATATAAACATATATAACAATGACCACAATTTTCGGACTTAGCGTTTCTTGGGGTATTTGCTTCAGTGTCGTTTTGTTGACATTTTGCATTCCCCTTTTTGTTTTCCTTGGTACTGCGATGGGGGATAACAGCAGCATTTATTCCCAAACTTTTTTAGCCATTTTCTACATACATTTAAGAACATGTTCCACAGTAGTAGCCGACTTAATCCAAACCCTGTTTTCTTCAACAATTAAGAGAAATTGGACTGCTTCCAAATGAGTGTTAAGACGTCTCCTTCTCAGCATTGGAATGAATAATTGGCTTATCAATTGCAAACCCTAAAGTAAACGGCTATGTGCCTGATTGTTCTTCTTGTTCCTTTTGCATGGAAAGCATTGATAACATTTTGGAGATTGGACAAACAAAGCTACAAGGGACTGGGGGCCATGAGAGGCTGGATGAGTGACAACTGTCTTAAACTTAACAGGGATAAGACTGAGGTTCTGGTGGTAGTTGTATCTTTTGAAGTGTGTTCTTGGTCTTCTTTCTGGACTGGTTCACTGGGTGTCTTTCCTATTCCAGTGACAGTAGTGAAAAATCATGGTGTCTATCTCTTTTCTTCTCTTTCTATCGCCCATGGGGGGAACACAGTTTGCAGGACAGGACATGTCCTGTTGAAGGTCCTTCGTAAGATCTTGCCTTTTCTGCCTGCACACCTGCATTCAGCAGTGGTTGCCTCTCTTATCACCATCCACCTTACTGTAAGGCTTTGTAATTAGCCCAGCCCATCGGCCTGATTCATCGCCTTCAGCTGTTGTAGAATTTTGCGGCCAGGGTGGCCACTGCCACCCCTTATGGTTCCCATATTAGCCCGGTTCTGAGATCTTTTCACTGGCTCCCGGTGAAAAGGAAAGTGATCTTCAAGTCTCTATGGCTGGCCCACCAGGCCTACTATCAGGTGGGTGCTGTCTTTCTGCAGGAGAAATGTGCGCCTTATATTCCAGCTAGAGAGCTTTGCTCCAGCAGCGGGTGTCTGCTCGTGGTTCCTAAGTTTTGTTTCCATAGGGTGGGAGGCCACGCTTTTTCGGTGGCTTTAAGAAAGCTCTGGAATGATCTCCCAGCCTGTCTGAGGCATACTGAGCACAATCTGCAGTTTCGCCATCACCTTAAAGCGCTACCATTCTAGAATACTGGTTGATTTAGATGTTCTGTTTTTTATCCTCACGCCAAGATGCCTTTCAGGTGTCTTTCACCCTCCCTCCCCCTTAGTCGCCTGTTGCCTTTTTGTCGACCCTCCCTCCCCCTTAGTCGCCAGTTGCCATGTTGTTCCCCCTCCCTCTCCCTTAGTCGCCCGTTGCCATGTTGTTCCCCCCTCCCTCCTTCTTAGTCGCCTGTTGCCATGTTGTCCCCCCTCGCTCCCCTTTAGTCGCCCGTTGCCTTTTGTCCCCCCTCCCTCCCCTTAGTCGCCCGTTCGTCTTGTGTCCCCCTTCCCTCCCCCTTAGTCGCCTGTTGGTCTTGTGTTCCCCCCCCATGATCGCCCTACTATATGCCTCATCCTCTGTCTCACCCTGCACCCTCTAACCAAGCCGCCCACCTGACCTTCACACCTGAAGAAACCGACTGTAAGATGTAATATGCATCATGTTTTGTATGCTGCCCCCTGCAATATGGGCAAGGCATCATCCTCTTCTGCCACTGATCTTGACTCTTGTCTTCATGCACTTATGTAACCAAGCTAAGCATTCTCAACAGTGCCACGATGCCCGAGGGCGGTTGTGCGCTTTATAAATGAAAATAAATAAATAAAATAAACGTGCATGCTATAAATGCATATAACATAACATAGCAGGATAGGGACGTCTGGTTGACCCTAACTTGAGTAATAGCACACGTGCAGCACTAAATGGGATTGCATGAGCATAACAAGGAATTGGATGCCCCTATGCCTTTGTTCCATACTTTGTTTACTGGCATTTATAGTTGTGCATATTAGGTGCTGCAAGAGCACGACCTAATTGCCAACACTATTACATTGGAGCACAGCTAGGAGGGAGAAAGGATATGAAGAGGGTCACAAAGTTTGTAGATGTTGTTTGGTTATTTACACACCCATCAAGTGCCCATGTCCATTCTAATGTATATGGGCATAGTACCCAACTTCCTGCCCCTCACCACCCAAACACATCCTCCTGGGATCTGTCAGAGAGCTAGACCTAGCAATACATAACATCAAACTTTGTGACCAAACTTTGTATTTCAAAACAGTCTTCTGAGTGTCAATGGCTTAATTAGAGCTGTAAATAGGCTATTGGTGTAATACAAATGTCTTAAGCTGGTGTGCTGTCATCTACATGATGTTTATGCTGTATGTGTGTCCTTCACTGAGGTCCTTTTAAAACAAGCATTGGTAAAGCCAACAGTGTTGGCTTGCATATGGGTATTAGATAGGCATTTGCCAAACACTGTATGCCCAGATATTCACACCATTTTGTATCTGCTATCATTAATGGCAAGTCAGTACCATTACTGCAGTGCTGGCAAATATCTATACCATGCCCAGACAAAATCGCAAACTGTTAGCTTTGTCAATGCTTGTTGTTAACGATGTAAACCCCTATCTTTCCTAGGCTGTATCTGTAATGAAGCAAGATTTCAGGTATCCTTTTGTTGGGCCAGGAACAGCCAGTGGGCCTCATTACGAGTCGGGCGGTACAGGGTTAACGGCACCGGTAAAGGTGCCGGTGCCGTCAACCCTGTACCGCCCGCTTCCGAGTTCCCCTCGTGGGACCCGCTCTGCATGTCTGGTCTCACCAGACGTGCAGAGCGGGTCCCGCGAGGGGAAGAGGGAGCAAACAACGGGCCATCTCGTAATGGCCCGTTGTTTGCTCCCTCTCCCATTCCCATCCAGCCCTATGGGGGCTGAAATGGGAATGGGGAAGGACCGTGTCCGGGTCTTCCGGGGGAGGAATTACTGGCCTTCCGACCTCAGCATGGCCCGGTAAGTCCTCATTCCGAGGACCCGGACCCGGGCGCGATTTCGGCGGCAGCCATGCTGCCAATAGCGGCATGGCTACCGCCAAACTCGTAATGAGGTCCAATGAATTGACAAACCATTCTTCATTTTTCAGGGCATATACATTAATTTTGATTAGGGACATCCTAGGGATTGTAAATGCATGTAGTGGCCAGATGAGCTAACATTTGCACCAGTGCTAAAATATTGAGCAAATGTTTATATGATACGGTATTTAGCAAACAGATTTTGTCACAATCCGTATTATGCAAAAAGTTTGCACTATTGCAAAAAATGAATCAGACCGTATCTTTTCCTATTTATGCTGCATAATAAAATTGAAAATGTGTTTACTACATTTCTTTTCATGTTGTGTAACAAACAAAATAAATAAAACAGTCTGCTTTTGCTGTAATAACTCACGTTTCTATAATACAGATTAGGGATAAACCTGTTCGCTCCATTTCACATTATCAAAGCAGCAAGAGTGGTGGTAATTCATTTGCAGCATTTTTCTTTGCACAAGGGCAACGTTTTGATAATCTGGTTGCATGTGTCAGACTCATTCCTGCATCACTGTCCTTAGTATGAAATCCCCTGTTGTTCGCCAACACTTAAACCAGTATATTATGAGCTTAATTTCCACATGACCTCTAATACAGTACTTTCCTAGCTCCTTGTGAGTAACTTCTTAGGTAGTCACATTGCTAATACAAAGGAGCCCTAAAAGATAGTTGTTTGTACTTGTATCGAGATTAGTACCTACCTGGCCCCGGAGTGTGACTCCACACACAATACTGGCATCAGTGATTGTGCATGGTTAGCCTGATTTGCATGTTGCACTGAACACCCTAATATGTGGCAATGAAAGCTCAATAATGACCCACTTGACTGGCTCATGTAGCTCTTGGACATTCAGAGATAGGGGCTCATGTATAGAGTGAACTTCCACACTTTAACATCATTTTGTGTTTAAGTTATTACCAGACGTTTCCTAATCTCATTTTTCAACACGTTCTATTACTGTCCACAAAAAACTATCGTTAATTTTTATTATAACGCGTTACATAATTTCCCAGAATTTATAATCATATTCAAGCTTCACAAACTTTAGCTACTCGCTAATTTATTTTCAGGTTTTAGCATAGATCGCTGAGTTTGTGGTTATATCTAAATTATTCCTCATTCAGGGAGTCATTTGTATAAGAAATCTGAATTGCATGCATGGTACTGCCAGCGTTAGCCCGTACATGCTGTTGGACCCCCGCATGCAATGTTAGAGATCCACAAACAGGAGTGGAAAAGGAAAGAGTAAAAACAATCTGCTCACTTTAGCGAAACGTTGCCTACAAATGCGCGTTGCAGGTGGTGTTTACTAACGTATTCCCATGCAATCTGCCTGGCGTTGAGCTTTCACAAACCCGAGGCAAATTGCACAGAAATCTATCAGTTGTACGCCTACACGAGAAGTTCACGCATGCGTACAGCGAGACGCACTGACAAGATGGTGGAGGACTGCACTGTGCAGTTCATATCTGCTCTCTGTGCCGCTCCTCTGTCTAACTGCAGCTCCAAAATTAGGCGGAATGTTAAATGGAAGCGTATAATCATTACCCTTTGCTTGTATGCCTTTAATTTATGTACCACCCCATTCAAAATGAGTTTGTGTAGCTTACCTCTTAAGTGTCATCCTCGCACAGGCGCCGCACCAAATAATACTTTACCGAAGCAAGCGTTTTCATCTAAGATTCAATCCCTTTATTTGAACAAGATGACTTTATCAGGTCCGACTAAAGGGCAACAAACGTTCTAAATAAAGCGCACAGAGGCCATTTAACACACAAAATAGAGTTAATGAGCAACATGAATGGTGTATTCAGACTCCGAGCAAATACTATCACACTAACCAACAAATCAGTCCCACACAGATCAACTACTAGATATCTAGTATGTCTGTTCCAGTCCAGTTACTAAACAAGTCTTTTGAGGGATGTACCTAAATTGGGCAGTCTCCCTCTTATCTGACACTTAGCCTTATTTTATAAAATAATTACAGCCGCAGCAGCATCTGTATCTATTATATAGTGTAATAGTGACCCAGTGGAAATCCTGGCAAGGGGATATCCCAAAACAATTCCATTGCATCTGAATCCTCGCCCACTCCTCTAGCAGGAAATAGCTGGCACTTAGGTCACCATAATATCAAGCACAACTTGCTGGTAAGAAATTGCAATATAATTTCGAAACTCTTCAAAACAATCACAGCTGGGACTCATCGCTACATGGACTGGAGTAACATGTATATTATTATTAACCTAAATCCTATCAATTTTTTACATGTTATTCTTTGCAAGAATTTCACATGTAGAACATGGTTGTTCTCAGTATTAGCATGCATCCTTATTAGCCTCTAGTATTTATTGTAGAAACAAAGAAACATTGATATCAATTAACACACATCCTTCTAAATCCCAATGTTCCTGTAGAATTATTATCACAAATGTTGAAATGAGGTTGCGTTTTCACCAAAGCCCATTCCAATGGCGGTAAATTAACTTGGAACATATCTTGACTAAAATTAATTGTTCCTAAAAATAAATGACAAAGGGCCTCATTTCGAGTTTGGAGCAGCCATGCCCTTAATAAGGGCATGGCTGCCTCCAAACTCGGGTCCGGGTTCCCTGATTGGGGAAATACCGGTTCATTCCGACCTTGGAGGGCCCGGTATTTCCCCATTCAGGGAACCTGGACCTGGTCCATCCCCATTCCCATTTGAGCCTCCATAGGGCTAAATGGGAATGGGGAGCATGCTAACAGCGGGCCCGTTAATGACGGGCCCGTTGTTAGCATGCTGGGCTGCTCGCGGGACCCGCTAAGGATGCCCGGTAAAACCAGGCATCCTTAGCGGGTCCCGCAAGCAGACCTCGTAATAGGGCAGTAAGGGGTTAACGGCTCTGGCGCCCTTACCGCCAACCTCATAATGAGGCCCAAAATCTTCCACTAAACCTCATTGTCCATAGTATGTTGGTGAAAATGACCATACTCTCAAATTTGTTGTATGTGTTCCATGTATTGCTCTGCTATTCACTGCACCACCAGTTCCTTGAAGGAATGAATATTTCATTTATGTATTTATTTATTTATTTATTTATTGTTGTTTATAGTTCATACAGAACTTTTACAACAATCCATACATTCACATAGAAATAGACACATACTTTATCAACAACATTTTGCAATTCAACATAATACTTACATTATACACACCATTGATTATAACAGAATAAATTCATCATTTAAAAGTAAAATGAATTATTTCATTTCTAAAATACTTCCTATTATCATACTAGTTCTCCCAGAGAACAAAACACCTGATGTCTTCACTTCATAGCACCAACCGCAATATTCAGCAATCGATACTACCCATCTATCTTCCACAAATCAAATTCGTATGAGTAGATGGAATTACAGGCATTGATATTAATTAGTGTTAGTTATACAATGTGTACAGCAACCGAGTTTTCAAACAGCTATAACGGAATTAATGAGAAGTGTGGCTGTTTTCCATACACAATACAAAGCTATAACCAGAATTTCAGATGAGGTGTTTAAACATAAATGCCAAAAATGTGTGGATGTGATGTGCTCATGATTATGCATATATCAGCCATACATAGATCTATACGGATTTATGAGATTAGGGCATGCAGTCATGATTGATTCAAGGTTGCTGTCAATTTTGCATATGCAACAATCCTTTGTGTAGGAGCCAGCTGTCATTGGGTACCACAAGTGGCTCTCACTGGCAGTTGATTAAGTTGCATACACAACCTGAATTGACGTACAGCAGGAGACAGGCACCTTATCAAATATTGTTGAGGACAGCAATACAAATAGGTAATACCTTCCAAGTAAACATAATTATGTAGTTTGCCCATATGTTCTAAATTGTCGTTCCAGTCTGTCAATCGAGCTTTATGTACGAAAGCTTTTTTGATACTAGCATAACTCCCGCATTTAGAACGCTCATGTGACCAATTCAGGATCCAATATGATTTCATGCAAAGCTGGTCTTATTCCTTCAAGATCTTACCATGCTCGAAGTCAAAGATTCCTTTTCCCAAGATCCTTAACATATAACTAGATTGATGACAATTAGCTTTCAGCAGGTCTCTTTGATACTGTACAATTACTTAAATGGAAGTTAGTCCACATTCCACTCTGATGTACTGAATGGGGCATGATGGAGGAAGATTAAGTGTTGACCGCCAAAAGTAGCCTTCCACTTTGTCTAACCAGGATAATTTATTAAGAGTAAGGGCTTCAAGGCCTTACACAAGCACTATTATAAACCATTGCCTGTAAAGCAGCATGATGCCTTTATAGGTGTATCCAGCGTGGTGTAACAAGGGAGAGAAAGAGTCAAAAACTACCAATATTCAGAGACGCAAAGGAGCTAGGTATGGGATGCAGCATGGACTAGGTTTAGCAACTACTAGCCATAGATCAGGTCACAAAGGGAGGATTATGAATCCATAGAGAAAAGTCTTTAATTAAGATTAGACAAACATCTAAAAAATGTAGGCCTATACCTCAACATGAGGCCTTAAAAACATAAACATAAACATAAACCAAGAGGAGAAAGGATACAGTTACACAATTAGCTATGCATTCTTGTGAGGGTTAGTAGCCAAATTATTTGTGCATTTTCATGTACTAGTCAGCAGTATTTGTACGCAATTGTTGTCGACACAATTAACAGTGGGTGTTTCTGGTTCAGAACAAGAGTAGCCAACAGATGTAGCTGGATGAAAGCCAGTTGTCTGACGGGAGCCGATATGAATGTTAAAGGGGTTGGTGTTATCGTAGCTTGAATTCATTTCAAAAGAATCCATAAAAAGATTTGCTACGTCGGGGTGAATGTTGCTCCCATGCTGGTCCCATGGCATTGGTGATAAAAGGTCTTTTCAAAGAAGAAATAGTTCTCTGTTAAGGCAATTCTGGTGCACTCCGGTAGGAATGCTGTAGGTGGCACCAGTTCAGGTCTTTTGTCCAGGTACATGGCTAGTACCTCTATGCATTCACGTTGGGGGATACTGGTATAGAGCGATTACACATCAAGGATGACTTAAAAGTCATCTTTATTGATCGTCATTGTACTTAATTTCTTGATTGTCGAAGTGGTGTCTTGAACATACGATCGCATTTGGCTAATGAAAGGTCGGAGAAAATGATCTATGAAGATAGACAAAGGTTCAATTACAGACCCAATTCCTGCCACTATAGGTCTTCCGGGAGGTGTTAGTGTATTCTTATGTACTTTCGGCAGGAGAAAAAATCCTTGAAAAAATTGTTGTTTCAGGCCTTGGTTGGAGGTAGATGGTGCTGAATTGGTGGAATCCAAGTCGCTGCTACTGGAACTATTGAAAAATGTTACAAATGTTTTCTGGATTCTGTTTGTTTTGTTGTGCATTTTGATTGAGTTGGTTGTAGAAACCAGGCACTAGGTACGGGTAGGTTTTTTCTTCTTTATAGTTTTTGATATCGTTTTGTAGTCTCCATAGTTTTTTGTCTATGGTGAACTTTTGAAATTTCATTATTTCTTCGTTGATTTTTCCAAGTTGTGCCTTAATGTCTGGAATCACGTTCTCATTTTTGATTTTTTCTTCCAGGGCATGCAGTTCCTCTTTCTGGGTTTTTATTTCCTCTTCCGCAGTCTCTATCACAAGGATGACCAGTCGCATGAGCACTTGTTCCCACACCGCTGAATTTGTTCATGAACCTAGGGTTTTCCAAGAAGACGCGTGGTATGTTTTTAACCTGAAGGCCTTCGGTAATCACACCGGCTTTAAGATATTCCAGCATTAGTTGCCCGTGTGATTCTGTTCTTACGAGTTTCTTTTTCTTCGCGAATAGGGTGTCGAGATCATTTGAGGCCGGATTCTGGGCCGGAGCTGTCGTTGGTGTATTAATTTCAAACACAGGTGGTGTATCTAGTCATTTGTTTTTATAAATCATCAGAGAAGCTGACGATGTTCACGGTCTCCATTAAATTGAGGAGTTGATCATGCTCAACAACCAAAGGGTTGTCCGAGAAGCAAGGAATAAAAGGGGCAAAAAGGAACAGCGTGATGTAACACAAGCATACAAACTAAATTAGTATAATGTCTAGCACGCTGGGTTTTCCTCCCTATTAGAGTTGTATATCCTGATTTACTATCAATCTCGACCCCAAGATATTTATACCTAACGGTATAGTCAATAACACCCCAACTAATTCTCATTTCTGGTCTATTGACTTGTCTGGCTGATACAAGCATGGTTTTGGTCTTACCAAGGTTGATGGTCATGTCCTGTTCACAGGTACACCGACCAAGTTCTTCAAGTATTGTTTTCATGCCCATGATTGTATGATCTAGTATCACCAGATCATCAGCGTATAATAGCGCCAAGAACTTAGTAGCTTTAAATCTGATGGGAAAATGGGCATGCTTTTCAAGGCGCCGTAATAAGTCAGCAATATACAGATTAAATAGTAGAGCCGCCAATAGGCAGCCCTGTATAACGCTCTTGTTAAGTTGGATAAAACCAGTTAGTCTACCGTTATTATCAAGACGAACACGGGCCATGTTATTTTGATGTAACTTAATCAGTATTTCGACTAACCAAGATGGGCATCCAGGATGGGACAGGATCTCCCACAAAATATTGCGGTTGACCCTGTCGAATGCTGAGCTAAAGTCAACGAAGGTGACATACACTGATGGACTGTCGTGTCATTTAGCCCTAGTCATGATTGAGTCCAATATTCTGATATTGTTGATGGTACTGGACCCGGCACGAAACCCAGACTGTAATGGGTGGAGAATGTTATTAGAATCAACCGAACTCTGCAAGTGGTCAAGTACGATTGCAGAAAATATCTTGCTTGTGGTATCAAGCAGAAATAGAATTCTGTAATTACCAGGCATAGTTCTAGTGCCTGCTTTATAAACTGGAATAAGAATAGAAGAGGTCCAGGAGTTAGCGATTCTTTTTTACCTGACACACTATTTTGAATAGGGTCATTGTTTGTTTGTTTGTTTGTTTATTATTTGTAATGCGCCGGAATACCCTAGGGTAACAGGGCGCAGCAGATAAAGGAATTTGCGAAGCTTAGTTGCAGACAATAAAATATATACATGGCATACACACAGTAATAATGGAAGAAAAGCAGGAATATATACATATATACAGTTAACAATTGTGTGTCCGGTATGTCCAAGTGACAAGAGGGAGGAGTATATCCTAGCTCAGTTTATTTAGACAGCGGCTGTCTTCAGCCAAGACATCATCTTGGAACAGAAATTTTGGTAGGGTAAGTCCATTCTAAGAGTGGGTGGTAGGGAGTTCCATAGTTTAGCCGCTTTCACTGGGAAGCTGTTGCCTCCTATGGTAGAGCGTTTGTAGATAGGGATGGAGAGGCAGTCTCTATATGCTGTCCTTGTCGGTCTCAAGGATGTCTGTCTGTGAAATCTGTCGATCAGGTAGATAGGGGCCGCGTTATTGAGGGACTTGTGGGTGAGTGAAGCAGTTTTTAGGGAGATTTTGTCTGTGATAGGGGTCCAGTTGTTCTGCTGGCTGTGTGCTGTGATGTGGTCTCTTCTGGAGATGCCCAGTGCCGCTCTGAGTGCATTATTCTGGAGGATTTGTAGTTTGCTGGTGGTGGCTTTGGATGACCCAAGATAAAGTGCGTTACAGTAGTCTAAGCGGGATAGTATGAGGGCTCTGGCCAGGGTCAGGCAGCTGGTATCGGATAGAAAAAGTTTGGCTGCACGGATCAATTTACACATGTGAGCCTTGGAGGAGGCTAGTGAGTTCACCTGTCTGTTGAAGGAGAAGTTGGAATCAAGGTAGAAGCCCAATGTGTTGACTTTGTGTCCCACTTTGATCGTGTTACCATCGATCATGAAGGATGTGTAGGCTGGGCTTAATTTTTTTAGGCTGGCAGTGGTGCCCAAGGTGATAAGTTCAGTTTTATCATCATTCAGGCATAGTCCATGAGTGGCCATCCATGCCTGGATGATGATGTAAACCCTATTCACCAAGGCCAAATCCTTTCCATAATCTCCAGAAAGCGGAAGGAGGATCTGGGTATCATCTGCATAGTTAGTGTAGGTCAGGGGTCTGCAACCTGTGGCTCTCCAGATGTTTCGGACTACAACTCCCATGATCTCCTGACATTGACTATGCTGTACAGGCCGGATGGGAATGGTAGTCCAAATGCAACCTGTGGCTCTCCAGATGTTTCGGACTACAACTCCCATGATCTCCTGACATTGACTATGCTGTACAGGCCGGATGGGAATGGTAGTCCAAACACATCTGGGAGCCAAAGGTTGCAGACCCCTGGTGTAGGTGATACTGAGATGATCCAGATCATCAAGAAGGGGCTTGGTAAATATGTTATATAGTGTAGGGGAGACAGAGGAGCCCCGTGGTACGCCACAGGTGATGGGTATGGGGTCTGCAGCATCTGTGGGTGAAAAAACCCTCATGGTTCTGCCATCGAGGAAAGATTTAATCCATGTAATGACCTCAGGGGAGAAGTGGGCGACCGTGTGTAGGTAAGTGCATAGGACCGAGTGGTCGACCAGGTCGAATGCTGCAGAGAGGTTGAGGAGGAGGAGTAAGGCTGCTTGGCCATTGTCTCTGAGCAGGTCGATCTGTGTTTTAAGTTCGATAAGAGCTGTCTCAGTCCCATGTTGGGGTCGGAAGCCTGATTGTCTGGCTCCTAGCAGGTGGTGTTCTTCCAGGTGCTTCTGTATTTGAACATAGGCGACCTTGTCCAGGATTTTCAGGAGGAATGGTACAGTTGTTATGGGTCTGTAATTGGTAGGGGTAGCTGGGTCAAGTGTAGGTTTTTTTAGTAGTGGTAGTACCCAGGATTGTTTTAGATTGATTGGAATGGTTCCAGTGGAGAAGGAGGCATTGATTGGCTTTGTGATAAATGGGGATAGGTCGCGGGCAGCGTCTTTTATAAGCTGTGCTGGACATAGGTCTCCCTGGCAATTAGAGGGCTTCAAGGACAAGATGATTTTTTCAACTTCGAGTTGGTGAAATTGAATCGGGTATATTCGCTTGTAGTCTGCTTCTCGGGTAGCTTGGACAAGGCAGGGTTGTTCAGGGATGCTTTTTTACAAGATATTTTATTTTGTGAAGAATAGCGATTTTGTTGGCATTTTGGATTTCGGTGCACCAGTTCTTGTCTTTAATGCAGGTGTCTGGTGGTGCTATGGGGGTTTCTACTTCTTTCAGAATAGAGAATAGTTACTTCGTGTTTGAGCTGGCTTGGGAGATACAGGAGTCAAAGGAGGTACGTTTTGCTAGGAAGATTTATTTTTTATACAGGGACGCTAGTTTGGTGAGTTTGCTTTTATTAGCTACTGATGGGTCTTTTTTCCAGGTGGTTTCGCAGTTTCTTTTTTGCTGTCTTAAGTTTTTGAGGAATGGTGTTTACCATTTATTCAAGTGCGTTTTGGGCTTGCTTGGCCTGAGTTTCAGAGGGGCGATTAAATCAAGGGAAGTGGACATAATTTTATTGTATTCCTCAACCAGGGTCTCAGGATCCAGGTTGTCAGGGAGTGTGTTTAGTGTGGGGAGTAGGTTGGGAATAAGTCTCTCCACCGTGAGACCGTTAGTATCAGTGACCAACTTAAAGGATTGTACTTAACCACTGCAGATGCAAGGCCATTGGGGCCAGGTGCTTTGGAGTTATTGAGCTTGCATATTATATTGATGATGGATTGTCTGCTAAGTATCAGAGGCCAAGCCACTATAAAGCACGTTTTTTTTTCTTCTATTATTCGGTTGTCATACATATTAGCAGTAATATAGGTGGCCCAAGTGTGTTCGCCAATTGCATTCAGCGGCTGAGGCAGGTGAGGCTAGCTTTATTTAACACCTTCCATATGGCTCTGGTAGTACCCTTTTGGATGGTTGCAATCAAACCTTGCCACTGGAAATTGATTTTTCAAAATGGTGGCGCTTACACCATCCTCTGTACCTGGTTTTTAATTGTTTACAGATACTAATATACTCACTACATGATAGAGGGGATCTCTTCAAATGCCTACGGTCACAGTGATATAATTGTCTTCTAGTAACCACTTCTTTGTCATATGAAATCATATGTCTCTTATTTATGGCAACAATGGGAATACAACGAACAGAGGCAACTTCCCCAGTCCAACAGCTGATAAGAGCCTCAATTGCATCACCGTCCAAGAGATGAGTGACACGATGGAGATGGTGAAGAGACCGCTGCAATCTCTTAGACATTTTCATGATGTGATTTGATTCCACCTTATTCTACACCCATTGTTTGACACTTCATATTAGTGGGACCACATATTATTGTGTCAGCAGGTCTCAGATTGAGTCGGGCTACAACCATAGAATGATCACTAAAGGGCAGTGGCACTACTTCAAAATCACTTACATAACTAAGTGCTGTAGTATTCCCACATATGTAATCAAGGGTAGCAGTTTTACAACCATTAGACGAGGTACTTGGGCCAGGACTATCACTAGTAGTTGTTCTTCCATTTATTGGCCATTGGTCCCAGTCATATAGTAAATTGCTCCACACTCTACCCCTCGCATCACGCTTATGTTTAACCATAATATTGGTTGCTAGGATATTGAGAAATTCAGCTTTCATGGTGGAAATTCCACAGTGGGCATTAAGATCACTACCCAAAATTACCACCTCGTTACCATGAATCGCCCCCCAATTTGAGAGTATGATATCTGATTGATTGTGTATGTGCACCATACACTCTTAGGTAGGTGGACCATATATATTTACAATTAATACATTAAGGATGGGCAGTCCTTCTTTACCTTTGATTTCAACTGCCATAATATTCTCATTCTCTAATGTATCAGATAGTTCACTAGACCAGAAATCATGGCTAATACCTATTAGTTGGCTGCCCTACGGGCGTCCTTTCTCACCCTTTTTTGCATGATGTTGGTATATGCAATGGGAGTCCACATGAAAATTGGACATTAGCCAAGTTTCTTGTAGTAAAAATATGGAGTGTTTGATGATGCTGTCTAACAATCCCCCTTGGCAGAGAAAATGAGTGTGTCTTCGATTGTTCCATGATATGAGAGTAATAACTCATGGTTGATTCACTTCCAGTTGACCCAACAGATTTTGGAGCCATTTCCAACCGACTTAATTTTCGGCTGAGCTTTTCGACTGACCAGAAAAGATCTTTCCAGATTTTGTTTTACATGTGCTACACTGGTCGCAGGCTTGTGCATACGTGCTAGTAGGAATTGGAATGTCAAGATCATATCCCATGAAGTTAAATTAGTCCACTTGAGACCGAATAATTGATGCAGTTGCTGGGAGGACACAGTGAACTAGAGAAATTGCCCTGAATTGGCGTTTGAGGGGTTGCACAAAATCAAAGTTGCACGATTTGAAAATGCGCAAAGCAGGGATTTTAGCCCAACAGTAGAGGTCTGTTGAAGGACTTCCTTGAAAGCATTTCTGTGTGTTCGCTGAATGTGACCACTCTGTTGTCCTTAATCATAGTGTTGGTAATTCCATCTTTTTCTAAATGTCAGTTGGTCTTCACAGTATGTTGTCTCCCTCTCATGTTGTGAATAATTGTTTCACCAGCTTCTGACAAGGAATCATGCACAGGGTTGTGTTTAATAGGAACCATAGGAGACCTCATATTGGCATTGTTATGCCAACCAGCTCGTTAGGGTTCCTAATTTATCTGAGGCTGTCTTTTTTTCTATTAACCCGTTTCCTAAGGTGTTTGGCTTTAGCTTTGATGGCAACAAGTGAGGTAACGGTGGAGTTCAAAGGTAAGCTATGATCGTTGTTATCATCATCACTACCAGCAGAAGCCACTGGAGATGGTGATCTCTGCTTATGTTTTTTTCGCTTGTTTTCTCCATTCTTTATGGGTTAAATAGCTTGGTGGTGATTCAGTGATATTGTATGAATTAGCAGCTTCAACAGCTTCAACTGAATGAATAGAGGCACTAGGTTCATGTATTATTTCCCTGTGACTATTGTTAGTACTTTCAACAGGGCTAGACGAATGTGCACGATCTTTCGCTTGTAAAAGGGAGTTCAGAACTTGACCATTTTTCACATTTTAATAATATGTTTGGTCTGTGAGTTTAATCCGAATTTTCAAGGCAAAATGTAACAGTCCATAGAAGGAAATGGCAGAGGTTCAGGGAGAGTGTTCTCTTTAGGCACAGTTTTAGAGTGGGGAATATTAGACTCATTATGGTCAGATATATTGATCACCTCAGATGACGCCGGTATGTCAGGTGTCTGATAGCTGGGTAGACTTAATAGCAGAAGCAAAAAGGGGGTGCAGGATATGCGTGAAGATGGATCCACTATATGACATGATGCTTGAGGTGTATGAATAGTAGCTTTATCAAGCATGTGGTCAGCCATTGCAACATCGGCTTCGGTGGGTGCTCGGTTTGTCCCACACTGGCGAAAGCACAGCTCCAACAAGGAGTTGTCATAAATTGCATCATAAGAAGGGTGGGGGGGGATGCTTTCACTCATGCCACCAGTGGGTGGATGAATTTCGGCCATAGTGATACTGCCAATACAAACAGTTTGGCAAGCCTTTGTTTGGGGATCATTGGTGGTTTTAAAGAAGTCTGTAATAGGGGCAGAGCTACAGGTGTATTAGATTTACCAGCCTGGATCTTAATTGATTTGGTATCAGGGGGTGAGACATTTACCATATCACAGTCTTTACTATTCAAAGATGTACGCTCCTCGCGTTGATAACCAGATGCTTTTCCATATGGTTTATTTCCTACGTTTATAGTGTTTACTCTTAGTGGTTGCCTTGCTCGGCATTGTTTACGGGTGTGCTGGCTTTCTCTTACCTCAGGAACGTAATGTGAGGTATCCATGGGGTAAACCAGTAGATGGAATAACGCACAGTGACCGCCTGCCACACGCTCAACACTGCCAAACACACTCTTCCATCACACTCCACTACTATACTACGTGTAGCGGCTATGGTGAAATAGGGGCGGTGTCAAAATTCAGCAGTGGCCAAGGTAGAAAGACTTCCTCCAAAATGCAGCAACGGAACGATCAACCGCCAAACACCCATACCAATGAATTTCATCATTGCCGGTTTTATAGAGGGTGACAAGAAGCCACACAGAACTCTCAAATTGATTAATCTTCCAACTAGCTGTGGTTGATGACCACTGGCTGGTTATTGTTTCTCTTATTGGGTAGCAATGGGATCAGATTGACCATGATGTGAACTCTAATACCTGGTCAGTTGGCAATCAAATAATATTTCCCCAGGATCAAAAGTCAAGAGACAATGTCTTCAAATTTCAGAACACTATAATGTTCACACTGGTTAAACCTAATACACTTCTAGCAATATTTTACTTATGAGTCAATACACAAGAATTCAAAATCTCCAAAGTGTCCAGAAATTACCATTATATCTGTTCACTCACTGATCTCTATAATCACCTAACAAAATGAGAAATGGAGCATATTCGTAATCAAGTTGCAGTAGAATACATCTCTAAGGGTTTGTATTAAGACATACACAGAAAGGGGAAGACATTTCACTAAAACGTTTGGTAACGTCTCTTCTTTGTGGATAACTGTATTTTGAGGGAAACTCTTTGATCCTCAAAGAACCAAGATATGTAAACAAAAGTAATAACAGCTATAAAGTGTAATAATCATATGATGTCATACATTTTGACACAGCAGAATGTTCAATGTCACAATTTCAGTACTGGCTGCTATAAATGAATGGTAGAAATCTGAGATGCAGCGATCATACCCCATAAATTCAAAAGAAAATAAACAATTTCAGGTACATAGCTGAGAGACACATTATCCATCTGAGCTGAATGCATTAAATGGTTGGAATTGCTTCATCAAATACAGTTGTGTATAACACATGGAGTTGAATGATTTTCTCTTTTATTTAAATTCTTTTAATATTGTATGGGAAGATTGTTTTTATTGTGTTTTGGTTTCACATACAATGGTACACAGATATATACAATTAAAACTCAGTATAGTGACAATTCCACACATAATAACATTGACATTAATATAAAAATATCATCAATACAATAACATATTGGGGGCTACAAAAGTTAATTAATATTTTCTGTCTTATTAGGTAAACCTTTCAACTCAATTGCATTTTAATCAATCCTGTAAAATCAAGAGGAGGTCTGTTAATGAAGATATGTCACCCAACTGCGCAGACATTTCTGGAAAAAAAGCAATCAGGGTGATGATCAAGGACAATTGTTTGCCATTCATCAATAATACCCATACATTATCTGAAATCACAGTGGATGGTGAGAGACTAAATCACACAAAAAACAATGTAAACAAAATAAAACTCCTCCAGAACAAAATACAAAACCATTGCAAGGCCCTCCCTAACCTAAAAACCAACCACCCCAGGCAAGACAAGTGTAACAAATTTATCCACGAGCAATTTGCATTCAGAAATGTCACTGAACATGAGGTCCTTAACCTTATCAAAAAGCTCAAACCATCTCTATGCAAAGCAGACATCTGCCCTCCTCAAATCATCAAGGAATGCGCTAATGACCTAGCTCCCCTGATTACTGCCTTCATTAACGCATCATTCCAAACAGGAACTGTCCCAAATAATCTCAAAGAAGCCTGGGTGCGGCCACTTTTAAAAAAAGCTACACTTGACCCAGCACAACCCAACAACTACAGACCGATCACGACAGTCCCATTCCTCCTGAAAATTCTAGACAAAGCAGGTCACAACCAGATCCAATAATACATTGAAGCTAATTCCATACTAGGCAAAAGGCAATCTGGCTTCCGGGCCGGCCATGGAACAAAATCTGCCTTATTAGACCTAAAAAAAAAATCACACAAATCTTGGGCAAAGGCAAACCGACCCGGCTCCTCCTTCTCGATCTATCAGCGGCTTTTGATTTGGTGGATCACCAAACACTTACCAAACACCTCACTCATGCAGCCCATTTCTCCAAACAAGCAGCATCATGGATCACCTCCTTCCTCGAAGGAAGGGCCATGAAGGTCTACTCCAACACAGCAAATGCAGACCCTACCACTATAAACTGTGGTGTCCCCCAAGGATCTTGCACAGCCCCTACCCTCTATACCTCTTCACTAAACCCCTTTCCGACTTACTTGACTCCATCGGTGTGGCATACACTAACTACGCAGACGACACTCAAGTACTCATACTCCTAACTGGACTCTACCACAAAGACGCCACCATCCTCAACAACATCTATGCCACAATCCAAGCATGGATGGCAATCAACGGCCTATGTCTCAATGGAGACAAGACGGAAATTCTCATTCTTGGACTAAAAAACACTGTAACGAAGTTAAGCCCCCAATAGGCCAACTTCAACATAGACAGCTCAACCATATTGGTATCACCATCCGTCAAGACCTTAGGTGTTTACATTGACGGTAACCAATCAATGAACAAACAAGTCAGCGCCATAGCCTCTGCATCAGCTTTCAGAACCAAACTCATCAATGCCATCAAACCATACCTATCCGCCCCCAACCAAGTGGCCATAGCAAGAGCAACCATAGGCGCTAAACTCGATTACTGTAATGCTCTCCTAGCTGGCACCTCCGCCAAAAACATCCACAGACTACAAATCACAAAAAATAACGCTCTCAGAGCCGCCTTGAGCATCCCCAGAAGGGACCATATATCCCATGCCAGACGCACAGCACGGTGGCTTCAGGTCAAAGATCGAATCACGCTGAAAATCCTCACCATCACACACAGATGTATCAACAACACTGCTCCCACTTACCATCTGAAGCAATATCTAGAACCACTTCCACCCGACCTACTAGATCTCAGTATACCAACCAGCTACACATTCCTCGCATCAAGAGAGCCACTGCTGGAGGCCTAGGCTTTTCATAAATTGCACCACAACTCTGGAACTCTCTCCCGTCCACCCTTAGAGCTGAAACATCCATCTCGGCCTTCCGCAACAACCTAAAGTCCACACTCCTCAATTAGTACCATGACTGCCTCTCCCTCCTTGACATGTATATTGTAAAATAACCAGAAATGTAAATAATTTAACTATTGCACCTTGTATATATCTTGCTCATGACTATGTAACTAAGACTATACTGTAACAAGTGCCACGATGTCCCCGGACTGATGTGCGCTATATAAATGTTAAAAAAAAAAAACAAAAACAAAAAAGTGTGTCTCTGTAATAAGAAAGTACAATTTAAAATTAATTGTCAAAGGGGTTCCATCTCTTCTGATTTACAAAGTCAACATTTCCAATTTTCTTGTTAGAGACCAATTTCTGGACCAATCAATGCCAATGCGTATAGGCAATTCAGTCTATATTTTAAAAAACAGGTTCTGTGGGAGCAAGAAGGTGACTTAGACACATATACCAACTTAGTGTGGAATCCAATTGACATATTCAAATACTCTCTATAAAGCTTTAGATTCCTTAAGCGATATACATTGTCTATGTTGTCCCACTCTTTTAGTTTCTTTTATATTGTTTCATTGTCAGTGCCTGGATCAATAATCATCTCAACCAGAAAGCATTCACAAGTACTCATAACATTCTTATGGAGGTATCAGAATGTGCTCATTATACATCTTTCAATATTGAAAATAATTATGTTCAAGTATCCGGCCTAATTTTAAAATATAGGCACAGTGTGTTCCGATTGTAGGTGAAGTACCATGATTCCAACCCTAGTTCTGAATGAATCACCCCCAGGTGTTGACGGTAGTAGTCCCAGAACTGAGTGACAAATTTCCCCCTCATATACATTCAGCCCTTTCTGAATCTTAACTGATAGTAGCTTGAATCCAAATGAATCCAAACATAATAGTTGGAGTAACCTTTGCCTTATAAAATTGTAATAAAGTGTTTAGGGAATCAATTATTATATTAATATTATACGATTTTTAGAGGCAAATATAAATCACAGGTATGCAAGGTAATACACCTCATCAATTCTATACATATTAATATACCATTAGAAATGTTTTAAATTCACCCATTTATTATTGATCAACATCCAGGACTTTTTGGAATTAATCACTACATTTTTCTCTGTAGTGGATGTCCCGACTTGATCTAATCCCTTTGTAATCCGATGGCTGTGATATCAAATAACATCAGGTCATCCACATATGCTAACCACCCTACTTCTGGTTATCCTAATCGTAATGGAAGACAAGATGCCTCCTGTAGCGTTTTGGGAAGATCCAAAATATATAAATTAACAAGGGTGGGAGCCGACACACAGCCTTATTTTAATCCAGTCTCTAACCAGATTAACCTTGAAAGCATACCATCATAATGTAAATGCACCCTCAGAGTATTATTTGAATAAAACAACAATAGCATGTTCAGGAGACCTGGCGGTATTCCCCACTTAGATAGTGTATCCCATAGACGTCCCCTATCTACTCAGTCAAAGGCTGCTGACATGTCCAAACTTGACATATAGAGAGACTTCGCCTTTTTGTGGGTAGCCTTACTTTGGCATAGTGTAAAAGTCAGTCCATTGAGGGTTTTACCCATACACTTCTAAATCCTGTTTGATAGATACTAAGCCTCTTTGTCCTATCCATCCACCTCACAAGATAATTTGATATGAAACCTGCTAGAAATTGGCCTATAGGTACAGGAGATAATCTGCTCCCCTTTTCATAGATGGGTACAAGCAATGATCTATGCCAGGAATTTGGGATTATTAGATTGTGTGCTAGTTGGCTAAAAAATAACTGATAGAATATTTGTCCAAAAATATGTATTTCCGTTCAAATCCCTGTTGGACACCCTGTATAGCCCACAGCCTCTGAGTTATTTAATTTCCCCAGGGCTATAACCAAATCTTCAAGATCTAAATTCAGAGACAACTCAACTGTGTCCTACAAAATACTAATATATTTACCAAAACAATTGTATTCTGCAAAACAATTTGCTTGGCAAGTCTTAACAGGGATTTGAAAGGAAATACATATTTTTGGACAAATATTCTATTAGTTCTTTTTTAGCCAACTAGCACACAATCTAGTAATCACAAATTCCTGGCCTAGATCATTGCTTGTACCCATCTATAAAAAGGGGAGCAGATTATCTCCCTGTACCTATAGGCCAATTTCGTTCATTTATTTTACAAGTAAGATTCAAATCCCTGTTGGACACCCCGTATAGCCCACAGGCTCTGAGTTGTTTAATTTCCCCAGGGATATAACCAAATCTTCAAGATCTAAATTCAGAGACAACTCAACTGTGTCCCACAAAATACTAATCTATTTACCAAAACAATTGTATTCTGCAATACAATTTGCTTGGCAAGTCTTTTGATATATATTGTGGCCATTTTAAAGTCACCAGACATCCCCATTATCATTACTGACTAAGGGTTTCATCATGTTTGATTGGCTTATATAAAGTTTTGTATTTTATGCAATCTATACCAATTGTTATACTGTTGTTTGACTCTCCTGCACTCCTGTACTCTTTCCTCTGCCCCAACATTATATTTCCTAATGTTCTCCTAACTTCCAAGCACATTGCTATTTTATGGTCTATCAACAGAATATCAAATTAATAAATGTGGTTCTCAACAAAGGGCCCTTTCCCCCAGCATTTCGATGAGAAGGAGTGAACTAACCACTTATCTAAGGTAACAGAAAAGCCTTCAGGTGAGCATTATTTCACATTTTTCTTGTTGTGCCCAATTGTTCCAACTACTATATTCCCTTAAATTGAAGCCCTGCAGATCTGCACACACTTATGCAATGCTGTTACTTTTATTACTTACTATAGGATTTCTCTATAAAAAAAAATGTGTTTCTGTTCCTCCACAACAGTAGCTTAAACCGTAAAACCAACATTGCATGGTCACTGTTGGCACTACAAGAGACAGCAATGGAAGCAATATTCTTGAACATAGAATTAGTTAAAAAGATTAAATCTAGAGTTGAACTAGATAGTGGGCCACACAACGTAGGTTGACATAGACTGTCACCAGGATCATTCCCATTAATCCTGTAAAAATCCCTTTTCTTCTTAAATCTAGGCCACACCAAACCTCTTCCAGACTTATTTTCAGTGGTGGCTGCTACTAAAACCCAACGTTAGCTCTTTCTCGTGATCCTGTCATCCCTCCAACAAAGGCAGTGGTGTTGGTTGCATGATTAACTAAGACACACCACTGTCCAACCTTCCTCTCTCTGATTTCACTCCCTACCACTTTGAACATTACTCAGTCCAAATACTCACTCCCATCCCTCTTAATATTCTGAGATATTAACCTCCAGCAGAATGCATAATATTGCCTCTGTTCACAACTTGCCCTCTTTCATAGGGGATCCAGTTGTGAACTGCTATGAATGAGAAAAATACAATTATCTTTGGATGCCAAGTGGGTATGACGGATGGTGACTAACATGGAATGGGGGTTGTTAGGTCTTGCCTGTGTTTGGTGCATACTGCATTGCCTATGAGACCAGCCTGCTGTTTTAAAAGCATTCTGTAGTTCTCTGAAAGGCCCAATACCCCCATAGAAAACTCTTCTTTCCCATTAATCATTTTGATTCCCATCAACCTAAATGCTCAGTGATGGCTATTACTGAAATGTGGATTCCCCTCAAACTGACTTTGCTTCTTTCCCTCAATCTCTTCATCCCTCTATAAAAGGCAATGGTGTTGGTCTCATGATTAGGATGGACACACCAATGGCATCCCTTCTCCTGTTTGATTTTCCTCCCTCCTCCTTTCAATGTAACTTGGTCCGAATCCTAATTCCTACCCCTCTTTCTATCCTCTGCATCTGCCAACGACCAGACACCCTCAACCTCTTCATCTCTGATCTTGACCTCTTTCTCTCCCTTACATTCCCACCTGATGTCAATGCCATCATAACGGATAACCTCAATCTCCCCAATCTGTCTAAGACACAGCAGCTCCAACCTGACTCTACTCTCTCTTACATATCAGTAAGCAGCCCACATAACCTTTGAACCCATAACAAAGGTATCTGTCTAAATATTGTATTTCCATTTTCTAACCTTTTCGCTGCTGCTCCCACAGCTGACCACTCTCTCGTTAACTTCAACATCTCTAAAGCTCCCCACTTTCCTAACCCCTCCATCATCTTTGGGCAAATAAAAAAATTCAACCCCATCTCCATTCACTAAGTCAGCTTCTCTGTTTAAGCTCGCTCTCTCCACTTGATCATTCCATTAATATTGTATTTACTGAATTCAATTATGCACTGTAAAACTCCTTTAATGATCACTATTCTGCCTGTACCTTCACCCCTTCCCACCTGTGTTTTCAACAAGGGATCCCCCCCAGACAGCCAGCAACTGGGAAGAACTGTGCATTGCTGCTTACATTATGGGCATGAATAATGATGCCCCACTCTAATAGCTGCCTCCAAGGTGGTCATATTGACCCTAGTAACAGCTCTTAACTGAGCCAGATTGTTCTATTACAATAATCGTGTTCCCTGTCCCGGCCCACACCCTCATAATATATCAATGACACTCAAGACCATGTTCCTCCACTTTCTCTGCCAAGCAGTTTGCCTCCTATCTCGCCACTAAAATTACCAAAACAAAAGACATCCTATCCACCTTTCTTAATCTTCTACTCCATCCTTCATTCTCCTCTTCTTCCACTTTTACATACTCTCCTATCTATCCAGCTTCTCGCCAACCTCCCAGTGAGCTTCTATCTATCCAACTCTCCTTCACCCATCCAATTGACCCCTTTGCACTGCACATTTTAAGGAATTTAGACATATGACTGATGCCCACCTCTCTGCCTTATCCTGCCTCTCTCTCTCAATGGTTATCTATTCACAGCCTTCTACAAAACAGTCACAATCTTACGTCCCTAAAAGAAACCAATTGATGACACCAACACCAAGTCATTCTATAGACCTATCTCTTTTCATCCCTGTCAGGGTTGTCATCAACCGCATAGTCAATTATATTGATGTAAACTCACTTGCTGTTCCCCCTCCCACCTGGATTCTGGTCCACAAAGTCCACTCAGACTATTCCAATCTGCTTTTTCGATTCTCTTGCCACTTTTCATCACCCTCATCTCTCTTACCTTCTCATTATCTCAACCTTTCAATTGCATTCAACACTTTGCATCAACTCTCCTTCCTTCAAACTCTGTCCCTCATTGTCCTCCTATCTCTCTGATTTCTCCTTCTCCCTCTCATGGGATTCCCACATCCCCACACAACACCCCTTCACATCGATGTGCCTCAAGAATCCGTCCTAGGCCCTCTGTAAATCAGCATATAAATTAATGTCATTCTTTGGATTAATGATCAACACTTTACTGATGATGTTGAGAACAGTTTTTTCATCCCCACCTTCACCCCTAAAATTTCTCAGAACATAACTAACTGCCTCACCATACACCGCAACTCTGTGGCTCAACTCCTCAAAGACATAAGTCATCTTTCCCCCTGCTTCCAATTCCAGCAACCTGAAACTCTCCACATGTTATCATAGGCTCTGTCACCAGAGCCAGACTCAACTGCCTGTAGAGATATATGGTATATATTCATGTAAATAACAACATGTGTACAGATAGCAGTGTTTCCAAGGGAAGCAAAATGGGTGTTTCATTGGCAGTTGTTTTTTTTTTAAAGCAGCCACTACAGAATGCATGTGAAGGGCAATGTGTTCATTGGCAGTGTTTTAAAATGTCAGTATGTCTTTAGTAGCAGCCAGCAAATAACTAAAATGAGTGCTCATTTTAAGAAACACAACAAGATATGCAGTCATTTTAAATTGCAAATGGGGGCAAATGGGGATAATCTAGGGACACAGGTCAGCAGGTCAATGGGATTAGCCTGAAGGTAGAGAAGAGATGGGACATTACAATGGGCAGGTGAAATGCCACATTAGGTTTGCATAAAAAGACAGAATGCAGAAAAAGACAGGTTTTCAATGTTCATATAAACAAATTAAGTATTTCTATCTGTGACAAACTGCATTGTGGAAATAACCTATATAACAGAATATACTAACCAAAAGCCCAGTAACCAACTAATTGTCCCAATTAACATGGTAATGCAGTCGGTAAACACAGATGGAAATTGGTTGGTTTTAGTGTTCCTCTATGGAGGAGAAAAATATGCACAGTACAAAAATAGATGAATAGCTGCTTCTTGTGCCACTGAAGCTTTCATTGTTCTCGCAGTAAATGATTTGTTACATGCAGGTCCTTGTAATGTGATCGGTAGAAGCCATCGAGGTGGCAGGCACGTCAGGGAAGGCTGAGCTACCTTGGATGGACTGACAGAAAAAGTTTAGGCAGTTGAGTAAAGGGGAGGATTTAGTAATTCTGGGATCCTGCTTCCTGCTGGTGCCTTGATAAGGCGCTGGGTGCTGCGCTGCTGGGCTGCCATCCGAAGATAGTTCTGGGGGAGGTGATGCCTGGCTTTGAAGCATTCCCGAGGCAGTGCAAAGGCTGTGCTACTCCCTCGTAGATAGCCACAGCAGGAAGAGATAAACCAGACAAAATACAGGAGCTTCGCAGATTATTGTAAGTGCTGTGACAACTGAGGAGAATGTGGGATGTGTACATTTCGTTTCAGTCAGCACAGGTTATTTTATTTTAAAAACAAAACTTGGTGTTTACATTTCGCACGTCCTAAATGATGATAGTGTAAAATGACAGGTTAACAAATGATAGCAATGCTATGCAATATCTGTTTTGGATTTTCTCTTAGGAGCTTCAGCAGAACTAACGTGGGTAAGATTTGTGGGGAAAGTGTTATTCTTGATTCGATTACATTTTTATTGTAAATCACATAATGCTTAACAGAATCATAAACCTTTTGGATTAGTTTAGTGTAAGGATTTTTCGTTTATGTCTCCAAAGCTTCATATTTCAACTGGGGAAAATAATTAGAAAGCGCTCTGGTGTTCATATCACAGTGGTAGAAATATTATAGTGCCAGCGGTAAAATCACGGAAAAGCGGAAATATATACATAGGCAAGCTAGAGAGTTTTGATGTTGGTATGAATGTGCTTCTCTGCATGCTGAAGTGAAAGCAGTGTCCTCCAAGGCACATAGGTTGCATGAGCTACATGCAATAAGTGGCATTCTGTATAATCTTACTGGGTTCCCTAAAAGTGTGCCAAGTCCAAAGTTTATCTACCGTCAGCCAAAGGTGGGTCATAATTATAAAGAGGGAAAGTGTGACTTATTATGGGGCAGTATTATAGAAGATATGCTTACCTCTAAAATTACCAGCAAAACAAGATACCACTAAAATTAAAATTACCACCAAAATAAGATTGTACCAAAATAGGGTAATACTGAACTACCACCAATGGTAAGGCCAAATTACCACCAAAATACCAAGATACTAAAATACTGCTAAATCAGGAATTAGCCCCAAAGACAAACTCTCCTACATAATATGGTGCATTGGCCGTGTGGGATCAGACTGTGACCCAACTACTGGGTGTGGCAAGTGTGTTCCACACTGCTATCTGTGCATAAAGAGAACTAATTTTGTGAGGTTAGCATAGCGCTGTAAATTGAATTTTATTATGTTGCAAATTGAAACTACCTTTCCTGAGCTGGAAAAACATCTAGTAAAAAATTATATCCGCATGGGGTATGGTCGTCGGACAATGCTACACAATGGTGCAACCACATTAGTGGGGAAGTGCAGAAAGAACAACTGGACAGCATTTTTGAAGAGGGCAGCATAATTCAGGTCTGTTTTCTGAGGTTATTTAGAGCAATTGACAAAAATTCTGAAAGAGACTACTTGGTAGGGCTTTGTGCCAAGATCTGGTTCATTTTAAATAAATCTCTACAAATACAGCAAAATGATGATGGGGTGATTAGCAGATTACAAATCAAATTAGAAGGGGCTAATGAGCAGGAGAAAAAGTTCAGATCAGAACTCGAGTTATGTCAAAAAGAAATGCAGTCAAAATGCAACAAATTCGACACCCAACTGTCTCAGAGAAGAAAACAATTCGAAGACAGTGAGCAAGAACTGAAACACCTGCAAGGGTTAGTAAACGACATTAGACAAGACAAAGAAGAGGTCATCTTAGAGATGCACACTCTAAAGAAAGATAATATAGAGAAAGATGGTGAGCTCCAAGCTATTGAACAAGAAATAGCTCAAATGTTCCAAGAGAGGGACAAAAGGAACAAAGAATTTGATCAATGCCAAATGAAAATGAGTCAGATGCAGGATGTGATTAATAACATGGCAAAGAGAATACTTACCTATGTCAGGAAGCAGACCAGCTCCATAAAAAGTGCAAAGATTTGGAACAGCAAATATGTCATTTTAAATCTCAGGAAAAACAACAAGGCACCACATTGAATGGAATTGAGGTCAGCCCCATTTCTATGAGAGGGAATAATGGCCCTATGGCTATACAGGTTACTGGGCCTGGTTGTAACGCAATTGGAGGGTTTGACTTGCCCACTAGTGGTTGCCACCAACCCCACCCACCTGAAAAGAGGAATGAACAACAGAATAATGCAACTCCAAATATAGCGCCAAGTAGCCCTATTAAAATAATGAAATCAATCAAGGCCCTAATTAAGCCATTCAGAAAGGGAGGTGATTGCTGTATAGAGGATCATCTGGAAGCGGTGCATGATATATTTAAGGCCCTAAAAATACCCAAGGAACTATACAGACAATACTTTCACTTAACTCTGGATGCGGCCACAGCGAGCATTATCAGAGGTTTGAATGAACAGGAAAACATGTCCTGGGCAGAATTTGAAAGCGAGGTTAGGCACAATTTTTCTCCATATCAATCACTGCAGGATGCAAAGAAAGCTGCATATACAATGACAGCTCGGGCAAATGTTTCACCTAGACAATTTCTCCAAGAGTTGATAAGAGCATTCTCTCATTTTGATGTATCCTTTAGTCCCAACTCCACTGAGTTTAAGAATGCTTATTTCTATGGTATACAAAAAGATATTATATCACAGTTAATTTGTGAGTTTGATTGTGAGAAAACCCTTGAATGGATTGTGTATACTTAACTATATGAGGTGCTCTATTGCCAGAGTGGAAAGGGAGATAAAATGAAAGAAACAAGATCAACATCTAAAGAATCCTCAGCAACAGTAATGGAGAGAAGATCTGCTAAATTGTCACTCGAATCAGCTCAAACTCCAGGCAGAAATAATATGACCTCCGATCAGAGGGGTGCACTACAGAGGCCACCATCCCAGGCACTGATGTTTCAGTCACATGATCCAAACAATAGGGAGAGTTACATTAGCCCTAGGTACATGGGAGAAAGACCCAGAGTGGGATACCGGCCTGATATGAATAACAATCAGAGACAAAATCAGGATCAAAGTAATAATAGTCCCTACCAGACATTGGGGACACAGAGCAGATTTGACCCCAATACTATGGTGTATGGCAGCAAGGACAGACCACGATATGTGGATAGTTTCATTGAAAATGGAAATCAGCATAGGGGACAGTTCCCACAAAATGAAAGACAAAATATGAACATCAATACATCAATCACCACCACCAATGGATCACAACCAAAGAATGATTCCACCACGTTCACCACCCTCCATGAATCAAGAATTCAGAAACAATTCAAATAGAAATCAATCTCCGGAGAGATACCAGAACCAGATTTAATCAGGGTGAAAGTAACCAGTACCGGTCTAGGCTGCAAAGAGAAGATTCTAGAGAAATTGATAGATTTCAATGTCTTGATGCCCAAGTAAAAATGTTGTCTGAACAGATAGGGAAACTCTGTGCAGTTCAAAAACAGTCATCAAATGAAGGGGCGGAAGGTCACAGAGGCGATCTGGTGGCTTCTGAAAACAGGTGACTAAATGCTAATGTCACCTGCAATGAAAAAAATGCAGAACCCCATAAACCAATTTTGTTTAACGGTCCTGAATTGCTTGCTGATTTAAACATGAAGATGTCCGCATGTGAGAATGAGGCAGGAATTGCAACCACACATAAAAATGAAGTTTTGTTTAATCTAGCATTCAATCAGACTGTTGAAATATGTACAAATGAAAAAAGAAAGGAGAAAATAAATGTGAAATTCCAAAAGAGCAAAGAGACAAATTCAAAAAAGATCTCATATGCCTTGATAAAACCACTGATGGAGAAGTAGGTTTGGCTGTTGAAACATTCTCCCAAAATACTCAAAACATACTCAATACACATATAAAATACAAACAGGAAAAATTAATACTAAAAAGGAGGGTACAGTCCAGTCACCTGAAGAGTTCTTTGAGCCACATATATTTCAATCAAGAGACTAAAAAGGATGATGCTGTGCCAGATGCAAATAGATGCTCAGGGTCAGAAAATGACAAGTTACCATGTGATGTTTATGAGCATGTTCAGTTGAAGCACTGCAGTGTGAAAATGGTCGCCGAACAGACCAAGATTGTGGTCTCTGACAAAGAAACCATTAAGTCCTAAGAAAATAAAGTTACAAAACAGCAGTGTAATCGAATGCCATACTGTTGCCAAATCAAATGATGCGGTGTAGGTATATCTTCAAAATGGCTGTGTACCTAGTGTCACCGTTACCCTGATGTGTCAGGGTGAAAAGCAAAGTGAAAAGGAAAAACAATCCATGCAGATTTATTTGGATCCTAGGAAAAAATGGCAAACTGAAATGGATGAAAATACATTGCACTTTTACCTAAAGGAGGAGAAGTGCAAGCAGAATACTATCCCTGAGGAAACCACAGAAAAACATATCACAACCCTTGCTGAAATACCCATGGAAGATAAGAAGCCATGGATCCATGTTGGTGTAAATGGCCATTCTGAAATGATAAAAGCCATGTTAGCGCTTGAACAAGAAAAGAGTTTTATTAATGAGAAATTACGTGAGAGAATAATGGAAATGGAGGAGATCCCAAAATTCAGAATTAAAAACCAATATATTTCTGGGTTGGACAATCCAGACTTTGAAAATAGAATTGCAGGAAGGTGCAAAGATTACCATTGGTCAGAAAACCGTGTACCACAATATGTGGATGGTGAGTGGAACACAAAGTGATTTTTATTTGGGAAATTACATTATGCACAGAATGTTGATGGTGTAGGATTTTCTTAACCAAAAAGTGTGGCCCCGACTAGGAGGACCTGCACCTGAATTTGAAGATAAAAGACAGGCTTATCATTGTGCGCAGTTGGTGCCATATTCAATTGAGCGACAGGTGAAGGAGGATATTACCATTCCTGCATTCACTAGACAGGTTGCGATAACATTAAAGCGTAAAAGTGGACAACAGATGAAGGATTCTGATGCCTTTGTATGCATAAGTGTATCCATGAAACAGCAAGGGCTGGACTGTGAATATACCCCATTGGTAGATATTGGGGAAGGGTCAATCAAAATTGTGGTGGATAATAAAGGGTGTCAAGACATTTATTTAGAGGAAAGTTTTATGTTAGGAATGGCAATACAAAAATCACATTACACTGCAGATTTCAGCAATACAATAATTAGGAACATCCCTAAAAGGTAAATGGATGCACAGGGCGTGTTGCCAGAGTCAATGGACTCCCAACCTAAAGGGATATTCAAAGTTCAGTCTGTGTATCCATATAATTCTAATGATACAGTATGCTGCCACCAGGAGAATTGCATATTGTTTGATTTAAATGAAGGTGAAACAGAAAATCAGCCTATTGACGTGGAGGCTGATGTTCCAAAATATTTAAAAGTGGCAACTCTGCAACGAGATACTGCTACACAGTTAGAAGAGAGCACAGAGGTTCCTCCATTAGAGAATATTCCAGAATTTTCAAAAATGGTAGAGGAGCGGATTCTATCAGCAGATGCATGTGATAGTGAAGAGGACAGGAATGAATTGAGAAAGATATTTATGGAATTTAAGGAGGTTTTTGCCAAGGATGTATATGATTATGGTTTAACTGATTTGCATGTTGCCACATAACCAGAGGGATGTGGTAGAAATCTGGTGTTTCTACGCCAATATCGGTTGCCACTGGCATGCTTGGAATCACTGGCAGAGATAATTAAGAATTTAGAATCCAGAGGAATTATCAGACTGATTCATAGTACCTCAAACACCCCCATTTTAGGGGTATTGAAGCCAAATGGTCAATGGTGCTTGTGTGCAGAATTGAGAGAACTAAATAAAAGGGTGCCAGTGTCTATATGGCCACTTCCATTTATTGATCAAGGCCTCGCTCAGGTTCATGGATCGAAAGTATTTCCACATTGGACCTTACATCTGGGTACTGGTGTGTGCCATTGGCTGAGGATATTCAAAATGTATTTGCATTCTCATTTGATAAACGCAATACGCTCGGTCAAGAGCACCATTTGGGTATGTCAACAGTGGGAGCGAATTTGGCATATTTTTGAGAAAAGCACTGCCAGATGCGGCAGAAAGAGGGACCATAGTTTATGTAGATGATGTCCTGATAAAAAATGAAAGCCTAAGAAGTCATTTTGATGAAATTAGACATGTGCTTAGCCAATTGCAGAAGGCGGTGCTAAGGTATCCTTGCAGAAGGCTCAATGGTGCAAAAAGAGAGTGTATTTCTTAGGCCATGAAGTAACAGAACATGGGTTAAATCCACAAAAGAAAAAGGTGGAAGCGATACAGAAATGGAAAAATCCTAAAAATATGAAAGGATTAAAAAGTCTATTGGGCATGACAGGATATAAAGGGAAATGTATTGAAAATTACGCTGAAATCACTCAACCCTTGACTACATTGTTGAAGCAGAATGTAACCTGGAAATGGGAAAAAGAGCAATCTGAGGCAGTTGATAAATTGAAAGAATGTCTGATGAAGGCGCCATTCTTGGCCTATCCCATAAAGAATCAAGACTTCTTTGTAGAAAGAGGATTCACTGTACAGTGTATGTCAGCTGTGTTATATCAAAAGCATGATTCAAATCATAAAGCTATCGCCTATGCGAGCAAGGCGTTATCTCAGGTTGAAACTAAATTCAATGACTGTGAAAAGGCTCTCCTGACCACTGTCTGGGCGTTACAGCACTTTCGTCCCATTATTCAGGGAGAGAAGGTGATAATTTAAATGAATCATCAACCGTTCTAATTTTTACTAAGTAAAAGGATTAGATCAGGTAACCTAGCGCAGTCCAGAATTACTTCCTGGACATTGGCAATACAGGGATTCCCTGTGGAGGTAAGATAAGGACAGAACAAAAAGAGCCTGATTGCTCAAGGGATAGCAGATCTGCTTGACTGTGCAGCTGAATGTACTTCAGATGAAATTGAGGTAGAACCCGGTTTGGATGAATTTGAACAATCACCACACAAAGCTTTTAATGAAAATGTATGCAAAGATGTGCCAACCGTGTATGTAGATGGGTGTGCTTATCATATTGAAAATGATAGTGATAAACTGATGGTGGCAGGGATAGGAAATGTCTGGAGAAAATGTGAAGGCATTCCTGATACAGGGATGAGAATTGGAGCCAGGAGTAGCCAAATAGCAGAGTTAGCTGCCATTTATAAAGCAGTTGCTAACGCAATTGAAAACACATTCAAAGTAATTGTTCTGGTAACTGATTCTGATTATGCCCGAAACAGCTTTGTAGAATATTTGCCTGGCTGGAAAATGAGAGGCATGCTCACATATAACAAAAAGCCCTTTAAACATGGGAAAATGATTCAAGCTATAGGTACATTGGTGTCAGAGAATGATGTAATAATACAGTGGAGGCAAATTTGGGAACATTTAAGGGCACCAGGTGAGGATAAGGAGGGAAATGGTAAAGCAGATCAATTGAACAAGATCGGGGCTGTCATGGGAGAATTGTTGTCCATTGAACTCCTAATTGGTGAAATACAGGTGGATGCAGTTACACGCTCCAAATCTCTGAAAGAAGGTGTACAAGCTGTAGTGCAGTCGAGTTATGATACACCAGATCAGGATCTGGTTAAGGCACAAAAAGAAGACCCAGTATTGGGCGTTTATAATAATCATTTGCTAGAGCCCAATCAAAATCCCTTGACTGAAAACGATTGCAAAGAAAAGGAGGAGCTGAGAGTGTTATTAAAGAACAAAACAAAATGTAATTACCGGATGGTCTGATGATTAGGGAGTCTACAGGGCAAATACAGTGGGAAGTGCCTCTTTCATTCAGAGGGGTGATGTACACCATGCGCATGATGCAATAACTGCAGGACGCAGGGGTTCCCAAAAAACTTTAGAGATTCTGAAGGACTATGCTTACTGGCCACATATGTTCCAGGATGTGGAATTAAACACTAGAGGGTGTCTGGTATGTGCACAATTTAAACCTGCTTTGCCAATGCATAGGGCTCCATTAATGAAAAGGGGTTTGACTCTTCCATGGTCAGATTTTTTATATAGCGCCTTAATCCAAAGCGCTTTACAATTTAACAATAATAAAACATCAAAAATAGAAGCAATAACAGTGTATATGAATAAAACCAGAAAAACAGCATGTGGAATAATACGCATTTGAGAAGGAAGAGAAAAGGAGGGGGGGAAGGAAAAAGGGAGAGGGAGAAGGGAGTAAAGGGAGTATTAGGGGAGACAGGGAAAGATAAAGGAACAAGGAAGAGGGTATTGGGAGGAGAAGGAGAGGTGAAGGGAACCCCCCTCATAGCAGTAGGGCAAGGTAGGTGTTTTATTATTTTTAAATAAATACCCTTGAATCTGTCACACATCAGTCCGACTCTTTCTTCTGGTTCGCCACACCACTTTAAAATAATATGTGCTCGAAATGACAATGACACGTTCTTCAATAAATACAAATAAATGCAGATGTTTAATGGTCAATGTTACTTTGACCAATGCAATCAGGTTTAGGAAGACTTGAATGGACAGACGAACTGCAATGCTGGCGTTTTGCACTATGCCGTACTTAAAGTCCGGAAAGTCAGCATTGGAATCACCCTGCCTCTGTTCACTGTGCTTCCAAAACACCCCTAGTTTGACAGTGTAAATAGAATTCTATGCAATGCAACACAGCAAAATACAGCAAAGGAATGCTATTACACAACTTATTTAGATCCATCCCAATAAGCAAGATGATCTGGAATTGAGCTGTTTTGGCATAGAGCCTTTCATATGGCCGACTTGAGCTAGCCTGCTTATTAGCATTGATAAAATGTGAAATTTAACAACTTAATAGTTTGGACGTCATCATCCTTGGAAGAATAATGACTCACAGGGATTCAAACTGAGGACCTATGTACAGTGGCATAGACAGTGTGCTGCCCAAGGATCCTACCTGGCGCAACAGTTAACGTTGCACATGGTGCGCATTCACTTCACTTTGTGAAACTGCTCAGTGTGTGCTTCAAGCACTGCAGCAGTTGTGGAAAGTGTTCTTTTATGCAAGCATATGAGGCCACAGTGCTCACCTTCCTGACAGATTCCAGAGGATCTCGCCACTCAGGCAATCAGCTCAAATGATGCTTCCTCTATTCTATGCCCTCCTTCTCCACCTGACCTATCCTTTCCTTCACTTCTCTCATTCTCTCCAAACCTGTGTAATCTAGAAGTCATCTTTAACTCTTTTCTCTCCTTCTCCAGATACATTTACAACACTGCCCATATTTATTACTTTCATCTTTAGAATATCCACACCACTCATTCTTTTTGTTTCCTTTCATGTTATGAAACTACTTATTACCTCTCAAATTCTTTCATGTCTTAATTAGTGTTCAGTCCTTTGTGTTCTCTTTATCACCTTGTTCTTCCATTACTCTCTGTCTTCCCTTCTTCTGTCTTCTTTATTTTGACTCTCGTCTTCTTTTTCACTTTCTTTGTATTGTCTATAAATGTATCCATGGACTCCCAAGACAAATGTGTGTCTCTTATTAATTTATACTCTCCCACTCATCTTCATTCCTCCAAATCTCTTCTCCACCTTTTGATCCCTACGCCTCCCTGTGCCTCCTCTCCTGCTTGCTTACTCTCCCCATTATCAACCAAACATTGAAACTTTCGTCCCTCACCCTTTGCTCTTCTACTGCTCCACATATCTTCCATACCTTCCTTAAAAATACTTGACACTCTGCTCTTTTACACAAATATGTATGTTGGATGTCCTATATCCGAGTGCTTTATACCACCTGTTCATTTAATGTTTGTACTATTTGTATTAATGCCTGTTCAGCACTTTGGTGAAATTGCTATAACATGTAAATTAATACCAAAGACTAATATTACATTAAAGTACTTAGGATATGCGCTCTTGTCAGCAGCTCAAATGGAGGTTGTAGTGTGGCAGCCAGATGGGTCCAATAACCCCACAGCAGTGCTAGTAGACCCTCGCGAAAATCAATAATGAGAGTGCCTGAATTATAGCAAACACAAGCTTATTTCAAAAGCAAAATAACGGCGGTTAGAGTCAGTCATTTTCTTGAGACTGAAAAAGCTGAGAAATCACACTGGCCACATCAGACAGTAGTATTTGAAGACAAAAACCACCAAATTACAATAAAATTGCATACAATCTAAACATTATTTGGAACTGCATTCTAAGCATCCACACCTATATAAAACTAAGCCAGCAGAAATTGCCACGTTCTTATTGATATAATATGATACTTTATTTATAAAGCACCTATACACGATGTGTTTCAAAGTGCTTCAAGGCAAGGGAGGAAACAAGGGAAAATACAATGACATTCTTACAGGCCATGAACAGTAAGGATGTGAAATTAACTATCATACTCGGCCTGACGACATTTCAGATAGTGCAAGAGCTAAGCCATAGATAAGGAAGGGAGGGGAAAAGTGGGAAAGAAATTGAAACAGACAGGTGACAACCGCACTAGGCCTGACGACATTTCTGGTAGAGCCGTAAAAAAACAAAAGGTGACAGAGAGGGGTGCAGAAATGGAGTGGAGGAACAAACAAGCGACTAGCGTACGAGGCCTGGCAACATTTCAGATAATACTGGAGGGGGGGGGGAACAAGTAAGGGGAGGGGGGAGGAGACAGACGAGGTTGCTATCATACTAGGTCCAAGGACAATTCTGTTAGAGTAAGTGCATAAAAGAAAGTAAGGAGAGAAGAGGAGGAGATAGGAAACAGTAGAAAGGGAGAGGAGATTAGAGTGTTTAAGTGCGAACAATTGTTTAGTACATTTCCCTTCTCTGGTTGCTTAGTACCATTCCCACATTTGAATTGGTTAATTAAACAGCAGGTTATATGTGGATGTGCATCCCCCGTGCTGGTGACCTAATCATTCACAGTCAGTAAGGAGAAGGAAACCTGCCATCCCCAGCAATTAACTAAATACAAGGCCATTCTCCTCCGTGAGACAAGATAGCTTGGCTTCCAATGCAACTCCCAGCATCTGCATCTCTCCCACATGAAAGCCTGTCCTTGTTACTATTGCGTACTTGGCTGGCTATGGCAAGGACGAAAACCATAATTGCAAAGTGTGTTTGACTCCCTCAGGAAACATTTCATGAGAAAGTGTACCAGAAACCTAACTCTTTAGAATAATATCTACTATTTGTGCTGCCAGTTTACCCAGCCATGAACTCGGCAGGCCAGAGTCTCTAATGGATGTGGTAGAAGCAAAGCATAATCTACCACAGCAGAGACAATAAAACAAAATGGCTGAACAGTCAGTGTCCTACATCTCACTACAATGGTTAATATTTGTGCTGCTAACTTACTCCACCACGTACTTGGCAGTCCAGTGACTCTCTAGAATGCAGAAATAAGGCCTAATTCAGCAAAATGGCAAAAACATTTATGTTAATAGTGGTCCCTAAGTTTATATTTTCTCTTATGTTTTGGACATTGTAACCCTGGATTAACATGCTCATGTGCCCCAGAGACACACAGCTGCCGGCCAGCCCCGTGCTGCATGTCTAGGCACACACACACCTCCTCTGTTTCTAGTCTTCACCTATATGCGTGATGATCTTGTGAAAGAGATCATTAAATAATCCCATGTCTCTTTTTCTTGTATCATACTTTAGCAACTTAAGTAGTCATTGTTAGGTATGAATTGATGTAGTAACACTGTGTGAGACTACACAACACTTATCTGATTGGTATTAGGTAACCCACCTTTTGGTATATGTCTTTACTACATAGGTTGGTAGTGTGACTGAGCAGCCAGGCCTATCTCAAGAGGGGTAAAAGTGAGCTGTAGCAATGAACTTTGCAAATACAAGTAGCCAAGTAACACTTATACTGAAGGGTTCAGTTATAAATATTTATTTATTTAACATCAATTTTTAAACAAGCATTCTTTAATAAGGGCACGGTATGTAACAATCAAATATATTTTAAAATACTTTTCCAGAATCAGCACAAGTTTAGTCTTTAGAGATGCTATTTACACACTTCCTACACCCAGACGTGACTTCATTCAAAAGGACAGTAATGGTATTTAGATATCACTAGTTGTACTTTGCAGATTTTGAGGTTGCATAAAGGAAAGGTTAAAGGAAGAAAAAGGTTAAAACACATTCTCACGGCATGTATAATCTTCCAATGAAGTCTACACAAGCCTTTCCCGGCAATAATAGTCTACAAGAAGTGACCACTTGCGAGGGGCAAAAATATCTAAGTCAATGGACTAGAAGAGTCTGCAGGGAGCCAGGACAGCCAAAGTCAATTGGCACACAGCCTATGGTGCAGAGTCACTTCTTAGAAACAAAAAGTCTTACACAATGTTAGAGAGTTTTGCAGAAATCACTTGTAGGGTCACAAGCTGTTAAACCTGTGAAAAGCAGAGTTGGAAGCAACTCTAGGGTAAGCCAATGCAAGTTTGAACTGAGAAGAGCACAGCTCAAAAAGACACTGAGGTAAGTACCCAAAGTCTAAACAGGGATCACTCGAGGACCGATTTGTACGAGAACAGGCAAAGATGCTTGGGATTTAACTCGTGACATGACACATGAGACAGAGACAGATACGTGGACAAGTAACATTAGCCCTGATTTGAAAAAGACGAAGAAACCGTCGAAACACATGTTATCACAAAGGGCACCGTTTTTCTTCAATAAGTAAAAACTAAGAATAATAATAAAAATTCCCTAAGTTACACTCAAAAACTGAGAATAAAAGGGTCATGTGCCTCTTTTCTCAGAAAAACGTGCGAGCATGGGTTATATGTCCAAGTAACTGCCAAGTTTTCTTTTCAAAGTCTAAACAGTACCTCTGGTTTGAAGAAGAGTGGTCCAGCTGGATTCTGTCCTTTTGTAGCAATGCAGATCCTGCGTTCCTGAGCCTCAGTCGTGGGGACAAGAGGGAAGACTTCTGGAGAACTCCTTTGGCAGCAATTTGGAGGTTGTCAGCAGTGATGGGCTCTTTTCGGATCAGCAGCACTTTGCGGTTTCAGCGCTCGATAAACAGCACCACCGCGGATCTTGTATACCGGTTGGGCTTCCTTCACTCCTTGGTTCTGCACTCTGGTGAGGGGACTCGATCTCTGGTCGCCCTGCTGCTGGAGGGTCCTTAGGAGACTCCTGGAGATTTTGGCCAGATTGAAGACGTTGCACTCGACTACGGATTTCTCAACCACTGGCACTCAGTTCTTACAGCAGCGAAGAAGTACAGCCAATCAGGGAGGATTGTCCAGTTGTCAGGATCCGAGTCTTCGGATTCGTGACTCACCTGTTTGTTTCTTGTTGTTCTTTTTCTGGTGTTTACAGGCTTCTTTTTCTTGAAGGTGCGGTTCTTGTAGAGGTACGGTCTTGTTTCTGCTGAAGCCAGTCTGCTGGAAGGTAGCTCCTGCCTTCGGGAAATCCGAGAATTCGGAAGGAGTTCAGAGTTCCTGAAGGATAGCCAAATTTGCATTCTATATGTCAAGTGGACATTTTCCCCTGAATACTCCAGCTTCTTTGCGGGGCTGGAGGATCAGAACCACTCAAGATGGTCCACCTATAGGGTGGTCATCTTAAAGCATTTCTCTATACATACAACTATGGCCTACAATCTGCAATGTGGGGAAGATCAGGCCCCACAGGAATGTGTACAAGAGTTGGAACGTGCCTTTGCGCAGACCACCAGGAGAGTGCGCACAGACAGTAGGGAGTTCATCAATACCTTCTTTCATGCACTCCCTAAATACATCATTACCCAGCTGGTGAGGGATTTTCATAAGAAGAGACCACTATACTGGGTCATTGAACAGGCAACTCACATTTATGAAGTGCAGAAACCGGTAGAAAATAAAAGTATCAATAAAAACCCCAAACCAACCAACACCCCTGCTGCTGCTAAGGTGGTGGAGGTGAACGTTACCCCCATTCTAGAGCTGGAGATGGGGGGGGCCTAAAAACATTCCTGTGCAAAATCCTCCTAACCAGAGACCCAGAAGGCCCTCGGGCCAATCCCAAACAGGGAGTCAGGGAGGTAACCCCACAAATGGGACCCCTAACTCCCCTGACTATATCAGCCCCTGTTACAAGGGCAGCAGACCCATCCTGGGCTATGTGTGGACTCCCCCAGCCCAAGAGGGGGGTCCAACCAAGCAGCTGCCAACCCAGGAAACTTCGCTCCTAACTTCCCCCAGGAGGGCAGTAATCCCCCAAATGCCGGGTTGAGTTTCTTTCCCCAGTACCCGCCAAACATCAACCCCCAAAACAACCCTGCTTTCCTTCCTCACTTTCCAGAGCCCAGACAACCCAATCCAGGAGAGGTGAGGCCAAAAGTGGAGGGGTGCCAGAACTATCCGAACCAAGGTTATTATGGGAGAAGGGACAGTTACCCTTCCAGTGATCAAACTAGGATAGACCAGAGAACCCTTTACCAGCCAGAGCGGGTGCCCCAACTGAAGCGCCAGGTCCAGAACCCTAAGATGAACATGGCGGCCCAGAACCCCTCAAATCAAGAGTCTGGTACGCCAGAGCAATGACGGGGAGAGAACCCCGACAACTCACCGGTTCCCAGGGAGGAGGCACAGGGGGAATGGGGGTGTAAAGCCTTAGAGGAAGCTTCCTTCCCCACTTGTGAACAGCCCCTGGAAACCCAGGAACCAGAACCAAAACCTCCTGCCCCCGAAAATCTGCAACCTAAGGAACAGAGGGTAGGTAGGAGAAATAAAGGGCCTAAAAAGACCCATTTTGTGGAGGAGGTCAGAATCTTCCAATTTGAATGAGAGGGGTCTTCAGAGGATTCTGGGAAAATGATCTTCTCCTTCAGGGGTAGGGGAACTCCACCCAAAGAAAAATGGTTCCTGAGAGATCCTAATTCAGACTGGGTAGATGTGGGGACTGCGTTAAAGCCGCCCAGCGTTGAACCCCAGAATGACCAGCCAGAAAATCACCTGGCCCAAACCAATTCTGGTGACTGCCTCAAAAAAGGGGGGTGGGGAGGCAGCCCAGAATCAGAACCAGGTGAGTCCAAAACTCCGCCAATATCCAACTGTCACCTTTTTCTTACAGGTTCCCAAAATCCCAAACAAAATCCTGCCCAAATTACCCCTCTGTCAGAATCCAGAGCAAAGAAATTAACCCACCAATTGGCCCAAATTTCACATTATCTTTGCCCCCTTGGGAAAAGGGGGGAACATTTTATGCCCTTGTCCAAATACAGGGGCAATGCACATTTTTGGCACTGGTGGACACTGGATCCCAAGCCACCCTTCTGTCAAAAGGGGCCTTTGATCAGCCGAATTCGGGAAGTAGGGAGAAATACCAAATCCCTCTCACCACTCTTCCTGGACAACTTCAGAACTTCGATGGGAAGGAAATTCCTGTTGAGGGGACTGCAGATTTAGACATTAAAATTGGGCGACACAAGGTGAAACACCCGGTCATAGTTGTGACTCCAGAGGGTACACCATATTTACTAGGGAATGACGTCCTGCGTAGATTTTCGCCCCTTATAGATTGTGTAAACAAGGTCCTCTTTACCCAGACTAACCAACCAATAAAATTAAAACATAGTGTCAACCATGTTAGTTTAAATGGCACATCCCACATGGTTGAACAAAAACCTGACCAAATTGAATTCCATTTCCAAAACCACCAAATCCCTGACGTGACAGTAATTGCAGTAGGACAACAAACTGGTGATGGGAAGTCCTCTCTATTTCTGAAAATCAACCTTCCTTCCAGTCTCAAGTGGCATTCCACACTGGAAGGCAATACTCTGAAATTCTATACAAATTCACAATCAGAAAACATCACTGCTATAGATCAAAATGATGAGAAACCAGCTCAAAGCTTGGCTGAAATTCTGAAAATTGGAAAACAGTTGTTCATCCCCGTTCAGTTAAATGGGGGGAAGGACTCTGTTCTAGCCCGAGTGTGCGTGAACAACAGTAATAGCTTCATCAGCAAGGCCATGTTCCAGAAACTCCCAAAAGATCCAGCCATTCCCACATTTAAATTGATAAACAAATGGGAAATTGACCTGGAAACACTCAATTCCAAACATCTCCGGCCTAGCAGATGTATGCTCACCATTTCCATAGGCAACAATAGCATAGTCCATAATTGTTGGGTTGTGCGAGATGTCCCTGCTGCATTTTATTTAGGCAGTGAAATTCTCAATCGCTTTGCAATTAGTTTGGACCTAATAAATTTCAAAGCCTGGTCCCAATTAGCGGGTAATCCCATGGACTTTGATGACCCAGAGAAAGCATTTTGGTCAGCTCAATTGCTGCCATATGCTGTTGAAATTCAGATTGGAGAGGAAGTCACCATCCCAGAATGGGCCCGACAATTTGCACTTAAAGTAAAAATTAAAAGAGGACAGAAACTGAAAAATCATGACGCATATGTTCACCTCAATGCCCATTTCCAACAGCAAGGGTTGGGGTTAAACCCCACACCAATAGTCAATACAGAACACAACATAATTCCAATAGTGGTGGATAACAGCGACCTCAGGAGTACCACTCTGGGTTTAGGCACCATTATTGGAATGGCGGTTAATGACCAACATTTATCAATAGATTTAGGTAATGAACTGGTAGGATCAATCCCCAATGACTGTTTTGACAGTGATAGTGACAATGATGCAACACCAGACAGGATCTTCACCCGGCATGGGGGGAATTTCCTGGTGTACTCTTCCTGCCCTTATGGTAAGGAAGAGGTGACCTGTGACTTCAGGAGGGATGAGGTGATTTTTCAAGTCCACCAGGGCTGCCTTCCCCACCTGAAGCCATCAGTCTAAGTCAGTACTGTAACCAGGGACTGCTCCACCCAGCTGGAGGAGGCCGCTGGGATAGCCAAATGAGAAGTCTTTCATGGCTTCCGGCAGATGGTTGAAGAGAGAGTCAACCTAGCTGATGTCTTTGAGGTTCTGCAGCAAAAGCAAAATTTGAAATAAGTTTTCTAAGATTTTCAACATCTGTTTGCGGTGGACTCATATGACTGTGGTCGCACCGACTTCCACACAACAACAATCCGATGGACCCTGGCATGACTCCAGCGTTTGTGAAGCAATATTGCTTGCCTCTCGCATCAATGGAGTCATAATTAAGAACCTTGAGTCCCATGGGATAATTTGTCCAGTCCAAAGCACATTCAATAATCCGGTGCAGGGATTTTGAAACCAAACGGCCAGTGGAGACTCTGTGCTGACATAAGGGAGTGTTGGGTGTTCTGACCCACGTTTGGACTATTATGCTACAACATTTGGTGCTGTGGGCTTAGGAAATCCAAGATGGCCGAAAAAACCCACATGTGCGCCAGAATCTATGAAAACCGTGCTGTTTGTGCGCACACCAAAATGGTCGCCTGACTTTCCACCCCCCGGTGCGGGTGTGCTGGGTCAGAAGAGCCATGAGTGAAATGGGGTGCCAAAGAGAAAAACAGCAGTGCCTGTTCACTAGAAAGCACTTTAAAAATCACCCTTTGTTTCTCTGAAGGCAAGCTCAGAATGCCCATTTCAAACATTGCAGAATATCCAACAATCTCACTGAACACCAGCAGACATTGGACAGAATAAAGTCTTGTGGGCATACAAAATCTGGAAAGAGGATGAGCCTAAAATAATGTTCATAGCAAAACCGGCTGAGCTGTGGATTTCAGCAGTTTAAGTAAATTTGGACTGAAAGACACTAAAAATCTAAATGTTTAAAAGAAATGAGTGACCTACTTTTGAGTGTCACATAGGTTTCAATTGTTTAAATGTCATAGTTTTAAACTTAGAATCAGCATTTTAGCTGCATGTGTAAACATTGTTAGTTTATTTGAATGCAGAAAACTGGGTAACTAGAAGTGACATTAGCTGGGGCCTGGCTTAAGGAACTGAATTCTGCCTGACATCTACCCCCACATGAGTTAAAACCTGCTCAGCCACTCTTCCCCTTGCCAAAAGGAGTTGTCACCTCTCTGATTAGATTAGGGGTGGAACAGCTACAGGGAGTTGAACAAAGGCCTGTCCTGGGCCCAGGCAGATGGTTTATTAGGCTAGTCGTAAATGGCTTCCTTTTGAACAATGGGCCTTCCAGGGCCCAGGCAGATGGTTTATTAGGGGGACCGTAAAATAGCTTCCTCTTGGCAGAAGCTGGGAGGGGCAGGGTCTCTGAGCTTGGCAGAAACTGGATAAACTGGTTTCTACACCATGTGACCTGGGAAACCACACCCCTTTGGGGCCAGAACATAAATCTAAAAAGATGGATCATTCATAGAGCGGACTTGTGAACATTTTATAAGCGATATCATTATTCTTGTGATTTTTCTGTGCACATTTGAAGACGTGTTAGGACCCGGTGGTATGTTCAGGGGGGTTTTTAGCGGAAAAGAGGATATTACTCTAAATGTATGTATGTTAAAAAATCTGACACTCCACCACCTAATGCCCACATGCTTTGCGAACATTTGTGTAAATGCGGGGACAAATCCAATATTGGTAACCCGACCAAAAAGTGAAATATGTTGCCATTTTTGAACCCAAGCCCCCAGGAAGAGCAGAGTTTGAACAGGGTATACCTCATGTGATATGTGATGGGTGCATGCAATTTCAAACCATTGTGTATCTATGAAATATGTCTTTAGGTCAAATATAGATTGTGTGTAATTTGACAGGGGAGTGTCCTTTCTGCAAGCCATTAAATGACATCGCTCTGACACTCCACTTCTTTTCCCCAATCAAGAGAGAAAGGAAAGCTTGACCAATGGGCAGTTGAGAGAGGGGCTGGCTAGTGATGCTGCACACACACCCACTTTCAAAAGACATAAAAAGAGCCACTGGAAGCTAGAGAGGAGATTCTATTCCACCTGCTGCGGGACGCTCTGCCGGGAAAATCCATACTTTACCTCCATCAACCTCCAGAGAGCCAACATAGAGACTTCAATCTATCCACCTTCAGAGACCAAGACTTTACTTCAGAATTTGTAGCAGAGAGGTCAACTACAAGCTAAATCCCTCTTTAGCAGGCCTCAAATCATTGCCACTATTCACAGCCAGGCGAGCTGTTTGAATTCTTTGCAAGAACTCTTGCCATTTGCCAGAGAGCAGTGTTGTATCCAGAGAGAGACCAGCTGAACCGGAGACTGCTGTATCCGGACCCACAGACCTGATCAGAACCAGAGACCCAGACCAGCAGAGTAGAGCTGACCCAGACGCTGTGCGCAGAAACCGCCCGTGGCGAGTGAAGAAAACCGGTTGACCAGATCCGTGGCGATGCCTATTTCTAAATATTTCTAAATATATTGTGAGTACCTAGCAGAACTGTGCAGAACCAATCTCTTAGTTAAAATAATATAATTCAATCTATTTTAATCTAACCAGAACTGCCTCCTAACTGTCACCTGTCATTTGCAAAGCTGTCACTTGTCATTTTCTAGCTGCAAGCTGTAACCTGTCTCTTTGAACTTTTAAAATTTCAAATCCGAAAAACTACCTTTATTTAATCGTCCGTATCTCTGGAACCGTTTGGTTTAACTTTCCTCTGAAAGCTTACAATCTCAGCTTTTCAACAAGCCTAGAACCGACTTCCTACTCCTCATACTTTTGCCGTAATCACGATTCTCGCACTCGCGAATTTTACCGCGATTTGCAATTTGGTTAAAAATCCAGCCACGTGTGAAAACAGCAGCTTCGTTGCTTTCCTTTGCCAAAAATTCGTTTAACCTGCTAGTTACTCCTAGATCCTTGCTAAAGTGAGCCTGAACTCATCCCAAGTATATTTCTGGAAAGAGGATGAGCCTAAAATAATATTCATAGCAAAATTGGCTGAGCTGTGGATTTCAGCAGTTTAAGTAACTTTGGACTGAAAGACACTAAAAATCTAAATGTTTAAAAGAAATGAGTGACCTACTTTTGAGTGTCACATAGGTTTCAATTGTTTAAATGTCATAGTTTTAAACTTAGAATCAGCATTCTAGCTGCATGTGTAAACATTGTTAGTTTATTTGAATGCAGAAAACTGGGTAACTAGAAGTGACATTAGCTGGGGCCTGGCTTAAGGAACTGAATTCTGCCAGACATCTACCCCCACAGGAGTTAAAACCTGCTCAGCCACTCTTCCCCTTGCCAAAAGGAGTTGTCACCTCTCTGATTAGATTAGGGGGGGAGCAGCTACAGGGAGTTGAACAAAGGCCTGTCCTGGGCCCAGGCAGATGGTTTATTAGGGTAGTCGTAAATGGCTTCCTTTTGAAAAATGGGCCTTCCAGGGCCCAGGCAGATGGTTTATTAGGGGGACCGTAAAACAGCTTCCTCTTGGCAGAAGCTGGGAGGGGCAGGGTCTCTGAGCTTGGCAGAAACTGGATAAACTAGTTTCTACACCATGTGACCTGGGAAACCACACCCCTTTGGGGCCAGAACATAAATCTAAAAAGATGGATCATTCATAGAGCGGACTTGTGAAAATTTTATAAGTGATATCATTATTCTTGTGATTTTTCTGTGCACATTTGAAGACGTGTTAGGACCCGGTGGTATGTTCAGGGGGGTTTTTAGCGGAAAAGAGGATATTACTCTAAATGTATGTATGTTAAAAAATCTGACACTCCACCACCTAATGCCCACATGCTTTGCGAACATTTGTGTAAATGCGGGGACAAATCCAATATTGGTAACCCGACCAAAAAGTGAAATATGTTGCCATTTTTGAACCCAAGCCCCCAGGAAGAGCAGAGTTTGAACAGGGTATACCTCATGTGATATGTGATGGGTGCATGTAATTTCAAACCATTGTGTATCTATGAAATATGTCTTTAGGTTAAATATAGATTGTGTGTAATTTGACAGGGGAGTGTCCTTTCTGCAAGCCATTAAATGACATCGCTCTGACCCTCCACTTCTTTTCCCCAATCAAGAGAGAAAGGAAAGCTTGACCAATGGGCAGTTGAGAGAGGGGCTGGCTAGTGATGCTGCACACACACCCACTTTCAAAAGACATAAAAAGAGCCACTGGAAGCTAGAGAGGAGATTCTATTCCACCTGCTGCGGGACGCTCTGCCGGGAAAATCCATACTTTACCTCCATCAACCTCGAGAGAGCCAACATAGAGACTTCAATCGATCCACCTTCAGAGACCAAGACTTTACTTCAGAATTTGTAGCAGAGAGGTCATCTACAAGCTAAATCCCTCTTTAGCAGGCCTCAAATCATTGCCACTATTCACAGCCAGGCGAGCTGTTTGAATTCTTTGCAAGAACTCTTGCCATTTGCCAGAGAGCAGTGTTGTATCCAGAGAGAGACCAGCTGAACTGGAGACCGCTGTATCCGGACCCACAGACCTGATCAGAACCAGAGACCCAGACCAGACCAGCAGAGTAGAGCTGACCCAGACGCTGTGCGCAGAAACCGTCCGTGGCGAGTGAAGAAAACCTGTTGACCAGAGGCCTATTTCTAAATATATTGTGAGTACCTAGCAGAACTGTGCAGAACCAATCTCTTAGTTAAAATAATATAATTCAATCTATTTTAATCTAACCAGAACTGCCTCCTAACTGTCACCTGTCATTTGCAAAGCTGTCACTTGTCATTTTATAGCTGCAAGGTGTAACCTGTCGCTTTGAACTTTTAAAATTTCAAATCCGAAAAAACTACCTTTATTTAATCGTCTGTATCTCTGGAACCTTTTGGGCTAGGAACTTGGTTTAACTTTCCTCTGAAAGCTTAGAATCTCAGCTTTTCAACAAGCCTAGAACCTATTCCTCATACTTTTGCCGTAATCACGATTCTCGCACTCGCGAATTTTAGCGCGATTTGCAATTTGGTTAAAAATCCAGCCACGTGTGAAAACAGCAGCTTCGTTGCTTTCCTTTGCCAAAAATTCGTTTAACCTACTAGTTACTCCTAGATCCTTGCTAAAGTGAGCCTGAACTCATCCCAAGTATATTTCACTCACCCTGAACCTCCTAAAGGGAATTAAAACCATTTTCAGCATATTTCTCACTGCATTGTCACCATATTCAAAGCATTTTGCCTGTGTTTCAAAACTCCTATCTGTTGTATAAGCTGCTGGGGGGGAATTGAACTGAATTCTATTTGATTGCATTCCTAAGAACTGTATCATCTTCATCACCTTACAGTGCATAAAAGGGGGGGTGAATTGTCCAAGAAAGTAATTACATTGTCTTTTGCTGAAATCCTATCAAGTTATTTTCTGTACTGCATTTCATTCCACATTGCATCCATTTGAAACCATAAAAGTATTGTTGCTATCGTATCCATCCTATAACCACTCATTGATTATAAAGAAGTGTGCTAGTGCCGGACTATCCATTATTGATTACTGCTCAGATTAAGTGTGATATTCAATTATTAAATTATTATAAAGTGTGATATATATATATATATATAGTTTAAATTATCAAATAAACCGTTTAAACTTGCAAAACAGAACTACTTCGTGGCTCAGTGGGTTCAGGGGGATTCCAAGAGAGGGGTGTTATATAGGGGTAGTCATCCAGAATGCATGAACTGGACGTAAAGATATATCTATAAGGGTTTCCATTCAGTATCCCAGACTAGGCATTGACTTAGCTGTAGTGTTGAATTGAATCCTCTTACAGGAGCTCAACAAATGGGTCCATACTTCCCGATGGCCTCTTCCCTACATTGACTAAGGGCTGGCCCAGATCCAGGGATCAAAGGTACACACTGACATTGACCTGATGTTACGCTCACCTGGACCCCACAGGGGTGTCGATCGGACCGGACAGCTGCGGTCTCCGTCAACGTGTTGCGTAGTGCAGAGATGACTGTCTGGACTGGCCCGCCTAGTCTTGTCTGCTGGACCCGAAGAAGTATTTTCCTGCAAGTGGAGACAGGGATTAGCCATCTGTGGGTTTTAGTGATGGCCTCCCAACTGTTCTCGCTCTCCCCCACTAATCACCTCTGATATCCCCTTAGTAACCTCACCTTATGTTTGTAAAAGATGAGCTCTCCATCCTGCGTGTCTTGCAGGGGCACGTAGATACCAGTTACTTCACTGGTTTGAAGGCGTTGGGAGAGTTCCGGTAAACATTGACTCTGAAGTCCCAGGCGGGATTGGTAAGTATCAAGTTCAAAGAGTTCAATGTGCCCGATGTTCACTCTTGTCCCCTTCCTTCCTTAAGTTGCAACTGCGTTTGTGAGAAGAAGGTCTCGTAGCTGCTGCTGGCGTTCAGGTAAGAGTCTGTGTTACACAACGCTGTCCGGTAACTATTGCATGCATTAACGTGTTGTTTTTCTCCCTCTTTACAGATGCGGCATATGAAGATATGGAGAATAATACCGCCGGTGGTAAATCAGGTAAGTCTATGGTGGTAAGAGGTATTTGTTGATTCCCTTGGCTCACCTTGTTATTCTTGTGCCCCTAGGTGCTGGAGTACGGCGAAGAAATGATGGAGACAGTGCCGGATCGAAAGATGCTGTGAGAACTGGTGAGTATGGCGCCGTGCTGGAGCTGGCGAAGCGACGCATGCAGGACTGATGTACTTTCCAGGTCGGGAGATGAAATGGATCCGGAATCAGGTGAGGAATTTGAAATAAGTTTGTTTTCTAACCTTGTCCTTTTCTTCCTCTTTATTCTAGGAGCTCCGGATTCGAGGCGGGTGTGGCAGAAGACTGGATGCTGGCTGCAGGCACGCGGGCGTGGCAGAAGACTGGATGCTGGCTGCAGGCACTGTGAGAGTCACGCTGCTGGATGCAGAATAACAAGAAGCATGTGCTGCTGTTCGGGTGTGGTTTAAATAGCCTCCAAAGTAGTCCCAGGAAAGAAGTTCCCCAGGACCACACCCGAGTAAAAAATAGTCCCTGTAGTAAAATAGTCCCATCCAGGCCTCACATTGGCTTGGATTTATTTGCAGCATGGTCTGCATGAGGTAAGTAATGTCTATGAGCCTGGCGCCTATGGCGCCAGGACTGATTTTTATTATGAGCCTGTTGCCTACGGCGCCAGGACTGAACCCAGACAGCCCCTAGCTGGGGCTGCTGGGGTTTTTGTAAATGTCTGGATGCCTGCTCCCGGGGCTGATGGGCTTGATCCGGATGCCCGGGGGTAGGCATCATGACAGCATCCTCTCCCAAAGCCCCTCCTAAAGTTGTTCTTCCCCTTGGCCCTGGTTTGTCTGGGAAGTTCTTATGGAATTTCTTCACCAACCGAGGTGCATTAACGTGGTGACTAGGCCCCCATGACCTTTCCTGCGGTCCGTAACCTTCCCAGTCGATTAAATAAAAAAGTCTTGATTTAACCAATTTAGAGTCCAGGATATTCTTTAACTCAAATTCAGGTTCTCCATCTATTAGGATGGGGTCAGGTGCTTTGGCAAGTCTTGTCCCAGGTTGAACTGGTTTCAGAAGTGAAACATGAAAGACAAGATGGATCCGCATATTAGAGGGTAATTCCAACTTGACGGCCACCGGTTTGATAATGGCCTTAATAGTGTAAGGTCCCAAATACCTAGGATTAAAAGTCTGAGTTCCTTTTAGAGGTATGTGTTTTGTAGCTAGCCAAACTTGATCCCCAATCTGATATCGTGGAGCATCGCTTCTATGTTGATCAGCATTTTTCTTATATTTCTCTTTCGCTTGTTTCAAATGTTCTGTTGCCTCCTTAAAGGCTTGTGTAATAGTAGAGTGTAAATGACTAACTGCAAGCATTTCTAAGTGCTGAGGCGAATCGAGTTCTGAGGTTCGAGGGTGATGTCCATATATGGTATAGAAGGGGCTTTGTCCGGTTCCCGAATGTACTGAGTTATTGTATGCATATTTGGAAATCCATAAAATATCCTTCCAATTGCTTTCGGTCTGGTGCAGCATGCAACGTAGGTACTGTTCAAGGGTCTGGTTGGTCCTCTCCGTCTGACCATCGGTCTGGGGATGGTGGCTGGTTGATAACCTCACGTAGATTTGCCCCAATTGACAACATCTCTTCCAAAATTGTGAAATGAATTGACTGCCTCGGTCAGAGACCAATAAGGAAGGAAATCCGTGTATTCAAACAATGTTTTTGAGGAACTCATTGGCCAAAATTGAAGCGGAAGGTAATCCTTTTAAAGGAATAAAGTGGGCCATCTTGGAAAAAAGATCCACAATAACTAGGATGGTGTTAAATCCATTACATGGAGGTAGATCTGTAATAAATTCTAAAGACAAGGTGTGCCATGGTGTAGGTGGAATATCCAAAGGTTGTAAAAGGCCAGCTGTTTTTTTCTTCTGGCTTTTGTTTTGGGCGCAAATGCCACAAGACATCACAAATGACTTTACGTCTTCGCCAAGTGGGCCACCAGAACTGTCTCTTAATTTTCGCTTCAGTTTTTGCGATACTGGGTGCCCTTCCATCAGGGTGTCATGGTAATTGGAGATGACTAGTTCTTGTATTTCCTTGTGTGGTACAAATAGTCGTCCTTGATAGTAAGGTAGGTCATTGACGACTGAGTAGTCTGTGTCTTTCTTTACCCAGTCCTGCAGGGTTGCTGGATCGAAGAGTTGTTGGATTTTTGAATGAATATCTTCTAGTGTCTGTTGAGTAGTTATGCCAAGAATTCTTTGCTCAGGAATTATTGGCACCGGTTCCGGGTTTGAATATGCTTCTCCCATCCCTATTTGGGATAAGGCTTCTGCTTTGCCATTTTTGCGGCCTGGTCGATAAGTGATCACAAAATCGAATTCAGCAAAGAACAATGCCCATCGAAGTTGTCGCGATGATTGGGCTTTGGCTGTTTTTAAATACTGCAGGTTCCGGTGATCAGTGATTACGGTAATGGTATGCCTGGCACCAAGAAGGTAGTGCCGCCAAGCCTTAAAGGCAGATTTGATAGCTAATAGCTCTTTATCGGTAATCGCATAGTTTAACTCAGGTGCTGAGAACTTTCTGGACCAAAACGATACTGGGTGAAGTTGACTGGTTTCAGGATCCTTCTGGGACAGGACAGCTCCCATGGCAAAACTGGATGCATCAGTTTCTACTATGTATGGAAGCTCAGGACGTGGATGCTTTAAGACAGGTGCTGATGTGAATTTCGCTTTCAGCTCTTGAAAGGCCTTTTCAGCCTCTTCGGTCCACAAGAAGCGTTTGTTTTTTTGCAAAAGTGCTGTAATGGGGTGTACAACATGGGAGAAGTCCGGAATGAATCTGCGGTAGAAATGAGCAAATCCGAGCATGCTTTGTACCCCTTTGACTGAACTGGGTGATGGCCACTTGAGAATTGCGTCCACCTTTCGAGAGTCCATTCAGACTCCCTTTGGAGTCAGGATAAATCCAAGAAATTCAACTTCCGTAGCATGAAAAAAACATTTTTCCAATTTTGCATATAACTTGTGCTGGCATAGTTTCTCAAGGACTGCATGCACGTGCTTTACATGGTCTGATTCTGAGGAGGAGTACACTAGAATATCATCTATGTATACGATGACACAGACGTCAATGAGTTCACGAAGGACATCGTTCACAAAATACTGGAAGGCTGCTGGTGCATTGCACAACCCGAAGGGCATCACCTGATATTCGAATAATCTGTACTTGGTGCGAAAGGCAGTCTTCCATTTGTCGCCTTTCTTGACACGTACCAGATGATATGCCTCTCGGAGATCTAACTTAGTGTAGATACAAGCATGCTTTACTTGGTCTAGTAATTCGGGGATCAGAGGCAATGGGTATCGTTTTTTACCGTAATCTGATTTAATGTGCGGTAATCTATGCACGTTCTAAGGTCACCTTCCTTTTTTGGCACGAAGAGTAAAGCTGAGGATGCAGGAGACTTGGAAGGACGAATAAAGCCATTAGCAAGGTATTGGTCCAAGTATTGCCGTAGGTGAAGATTTTCAGGTTCCGTGAGGGCGTAGATTCTACTGCATGGGGGTTGTGCATCGGGTAGGAGGTCGATTTGACAATCGTATGATCTGTGAAGAGGTAATGTATTGGCCTGCTCTTTTTGAAAAACATCCTGAAATTCTTGGTATTCCTGAGGTAACTGCACGATTGCGTTAACGACTGTAGCCAGGTCTTTGTTCAAAGTTTTTCCAGGTAACAGGTGTGTGCACAATCCGGTAAGGTTATTCTCTTCTCTCGCCATTCTATACAAGGATTATGTGTTTCCAACCATGGCATCCCCAGTATTATCTGGAACTGTGGGGCTTTGATTAGATCAAACACAATAGTCTCTCGATGCCCATCTTGACTCAACAGTGTCATCTCTGTAGTGGAATGAGTTACAGGCCCTGAGGCAATCTCAGTTCCATCAACTGTGGTGATGACATCCGAAGTGGTCTTTTTGCAAAGAGGTAGATTCATCCTTGACACCAATTCGTGGTCCATATAGTTTCCTACGGCCCTGCTATCTATGTATGCCCTTACTGCGTGCATACGTGATGGCTGCCTGGGATCAAGTAGGACCATTGGGATGATCAGATGCAAGGTCTGAGTGTCCTTCTTTAAGCTTGGCAAGCGGACCTCTACGCTTGTCGGGCGTGGTCGTTTCCCGAATCAGGCTCTATTTGGCTTTTATCAGCAACTCCTACCACCTTCTTGTGTGATTTTGTAGGGCAATCCCGTAGAAAATGTCCTGAGGTTCCACAGTACAGACACAACTGCATCTGTCGTCTTCTTTCTCTTTCCTTTTGAGTTAAGGGTCCTTTAACCCCCCTGATCTGCATAGGTTCAGATGCATCTGTTCCTTTGGGGGCAACGTTGGGTTTAACCAATACCCGATTATCGAACTTAGCTCGATCAGTCTTTCGGTTCTGAAGTCGGTGGTCTAGCTGGACCACTAAGTTTATAAATTCTGTGCAATCCTGAGGTGGGTTCACAACTTGAGCCAAGACGTCTTTGAGTTCTCCCCGAAGTCCACGATGAAACAATGTAAGTCCTTTTTCCTCCGGCCACCCGGTTTCCACCACCAACCTATTGAAGGTTGCAATATAGGTTAGCAGATCCTGGTTACCCTGTCGTAAGGATAAAGGTTCATTGTCTAGGGCTTGACCCTGTAAGTGTCTGGCGAATAGTTTTTCCATGCTCCTTTGAAAATCCTGAAAATCCTGGAGAAGAGGATCATCCTGGTTGACTAACGGAATGGACCAATCCGCTGCGCTGCCACGAAGACATGACAATACAAAGGCTACTTTGGCTTGGTCATTTGGAAAGGCTCCTGGTCTGCATAAAAAGTGCAAGCGGCATTGGTTCATAAACACGGCAAACCTTTTGGGGTCCCCAGCAAAGCGTTCGGGTGGAGCTAACGGAATATTTCCTGGTAAAACCACTTGCACAGGATTGCTTGATGAAACGGGGGTTGGTTTTCCCCCATATCCAGGTAGGGGCATTTGCCCAGCTTGGTTTTGCAGTAGTTGCCTAGCCAGATCATCAGTGCGCTCCTTTGAGACAATCAGTTCTCTCCTGAGGGCATTAATCTCTTGGTGAGCGGCATGTACTTCTGCCCTAAATTCCCCCAATAATTGGGCCAGTTGGTCGGTTTCCGAGGTTTCCATAACACCCGGGTGGGTATTTTTAGAAAGGCTTCGTGTTCTGTTACGCTCACCTGGACCCCACAGGGGTGTCGATCGGACCCGGACAGCTGCGGTCTCCGTCAACGTGATGCGTAGTGCAGAGATGACTGTCTGGACTGGCCCGCCTAGTCTTGTCTGCTGGACCCGAAGAAGTATTTTCCTGCAAGTGGAGACAGGGATTAGCCACCTGTGGGTTTTAGTGATGGCCTCCCAACTGTTCTCGCTCTCCCCGACTAATCACCTCCGATATCCCCTTAGTAACCTCACCTTATGTTTGTAAAAGATGAGCTCTCCATCCTGCGTGTCTTGCAGGGGTGCGTAGATACCAGTTACTTCACTGGTTTGAAGGCGTTGGGAGAGTTCCGGTAAACATTGACTCTGAAGTCCCAGGCGGGATTGGTAAGTATCAAGTTCAAAGAGTTCAATGTGCCCGATGTTCACTCTTGTCCCCTTCCTTCCTTAAATTGCAACTGAGTTTGTGAGAAGAAGGTCTCGTTGCTGCTGCTGGCGTTCAGGTAAGAGTCTGTGTTACCCAACGCTGTCCGGTAACTATTGCATGCGTTAACGTGTTGTTTTTCTCCCTCTTTACAGATGCGGCATATGAAGATATGGAGAATAATACCGCCGGTGGTAAATCAGGTAAGTCTATGGTGGTAAGAGGTATTTGTTGATTCCTTTGGCTCACCTTGTTATTCTTGTGCCGCTAGGTGCCGGAGTACGGCAAAGAAATGATGGAGACAGTGCCGGATCGAAAGATGCTGTGAGAACTGGTGAATATGGCGCCGTGCTGGAGCTGGCAAAGCGACGCGTGCAGGACTGATGTACTTTCCAGGTCAGGAGATGAAATGGATCCGGAATCAGGTGAGGAATTTGAAATAAGTTTGTTTTCTAACCTTGTCCTTTTCTTCCTCTTTATTCTAGGAGCTCCGGATTCGAGGCGGGCGTGGCAGAAGACTGGATGCTGGCTGCAGGCACGCCGGCGTGGCAGAAGACTGGATGCTGGCTGCAGGCACGGTGAGAGTCACACTGCTGGATGCAGAATAACACGAAGCACGTGCTGCTGTTCGGGCGTGGTTTAAATAGCCTTCAAAGTAGTCCCAGGAAAGAAGTTCCCCAGGACCACACCCGAGTAAAAAATAGTCCCTGTAGTAAAATAGTCCCATCCAGGCCTCACGTTGGCTTGGATTTATTTGCAGCATGGTCTGCATGAGGTAAGTAATGTCTATGAGCCTGGCGCCTATGGCGCCAGGACTGATTTTTATTATGAGCCTGGTGCCTACAGCGCCAGGACTGAACCCAGACAGCCCCTAGCTGGGGCTGCTGGGGTTTTTGTAAATGTGTGGATGCCTGCTCCCGGGGCTGATGGGCTTGATTCGGATGCCCGGGGTTAGGCATCATGACACCTGACCAATGGGTACTGGACTGTACCTGTCAGTAGGGAGGACCAATACAAGCTGGCCTTTACCTTCGGGGGCAGCAGTACACTTGGACCCGGACTCCCTTCGGATACATCAACTCCAGCAATGAATTTAATATTTTCCTGCATAAGGCCATTCCCAACTTGGGTGAAAGGGATGACCTGGCCTATGCAGATGATGTTCTAATCAAAAGCTCAACTGTGGAGGAACAAGTAGCAGAGATCCGTTATGTTCTGACACAGTTGAGGGCTGCTGGAGCAAAACTCTCTTTCCAAAAGGCACAGTGGTGCAGGACCCGTGTAAATTTCTTGGGACATGAGATAACTCCTGAGGTTCTCTGTCCCCAGGAAAGGAAAGTAGAAGTGCTTCAGAAGCTAAAAGACCTCACAACTCTGCGGGAGCTAAGGAGCCTCCTTGGTCTGACTAATTACAGCAGAAAGTTCATTGAGGACTATGCAGAGATCCCAAGACCCCTGATCCATCTGTTGAAGGGGGGGATCAAGTGGGAGTGGGGTCCGGAACAAGCCGAGGCAGTAAGGCAACTCAAAAGAAGCCCCTCACAAGCACCTCACCTAGATTACCCTGTCAAAAACAAGGAGTTCTTCTTGGAGACAGGGTTCTCAAATACATGGTTGACTGCAGTATTATACCAAAAGCATGGTAAGGTCAATAAAGTAATCTCCTATGCAAGTAAGTATCCCCTGTGGAGGAAAAAGTTTACGATTCTGAGTAGGCACTCCTAGCAATAGTATGGGCATTGAAAAATTACCGCCCGTTTATCCAAGGAGACCACATCATAGTGGAGACTCCACACCAGCCCCTGCAATATCTTCAAAGTGACAGAGTCCGGGCCGTGAGTAATTCCCAAATTACTTTGTGGATTCTGTCAATGCAAGGCTTTTCGGTGGAGGTCAGATATGGCCAAAACAAGAAGATTCCCCTCCCGCAAGGTCTGGCTGACTTGCATGATTGTGCCAGAGAAAACTGTCTCGAGGACGAAAGTCTTAAAATCAAGGACAACAGCCAGACACCGCGGCGGGGCAAGGGCGCGGTGTTTGGCGCCGTCCCCGGAGGGACTCTTCTTGCTTCCTGGTTTGGCCACGCCCCCCCTGATATTTCAGCGCCTTCCTCACCCCGCAGCGGTGAAGCCCGCGGCGGGGCAAGGGCGCGGTGTTTGGCGCCGTCCCCGGAGGGACTCTTCTTGCTTCCTGGTTTGGCCACGCCCCCCCTGATATTTCAGCGCCTTCCTCACCCCGCAGCGGTGAAGCCCGCGGCGGGGCAAGGGCGCGGTGTTTGGCGCCGTCCCCGGAGGGACTCTTCTTGCTTCCTGGTTTGGCCACGCCCCCCCTGATATTTCAGCGCCTTCCTCACCCCGCAGCGGTGAAGCCCGCGGCGGGGCAAGGGCGCGGTGTTTGGCGCCGCGTGGTGTTCGGCGCAGCTGGTGTTGAAGCAGGAAGACTCGCGGACTGGTATTGGACACTGAATTTGGAGGCGAGCAACGGGAGGTAGAGGTAGACGGAGGCAGAGGCGTGAGGTGTGTGGTGGGCCCCCTAAAGACATCTGGAAACAGAAGCCTCACAGGATCCAATCATGGAGCAGCCGTCTTCTGACCCCTTATCCCTGTTCCCCTCGCCACTCTTTTGTCCACCAGTCCCTTGCCCTGCCCCCCTCCTGCAGAAATCCCAGCGCAAGACTCTGGTGCTAAGGAGACAGCGCCCTCAGGGGGTGCCTCCTCTACCCACCACCACCATAGCCACTACTACTACTACAGGCACTACTATGGGGCCACACACCGGTCTGTTTGCCACTAAGTCCACTGTCACTCAGTCTCCGTTTTGGCCCGCCACATCAGCAGGGACACATTACCTGCCCCCAATACCGGCCCAGCAGCACCTGGGGAGCCAAGGTACTCAGCATAACCTTCAGGATGGTCGGTCCAACCTCTCTCGGGTCGCCAGCATAGTTGCTGGCGGTAAATCGGAATCAAGTCCTTCCTTTATTCAAAGCTTGGTTCCGGCCCTGGCCACAACCCTCGACAACCTTCTCGATGGTACCCCTTCAGCTATTGTGACTTCTGCACTGGTTGTGGGGGACAGTTTGTCACTAAGTGCCCAAAGTGCTCTAAGCACCCCCTTAAGCTCCCATGACAGCTCGTGGAGTGATGTACCCTCGTCTACCAGTTATGGGTCTAGCCCCTCCCCCCTCTGTTTGACCCCGCCTCGGATGATCGAGGCCATCAATCAACTCTCTGATGTCTGCAACCCTGAGTGCTATTCGACCTCCAAATGATCTCCAGAGGAGGCGCCCCGTGATAGGGGGTGCGGGTGTGGGTGTAATAAAGTTCTGGCGGAGCTTGCCAGCATTAAGGCTCTGTTACAAACTTTGCTCGCGGGCCAATGGAAGGGAGGTGGAACTGTCCAGGTAGAGGAGCCCAAGGCCACCACTTCAGCTGCTGCAGGGCACAAGTTCTTATCCCTGGAAAATTCTCTGGAATGTACACCGGTACTGGTCCCCCTGATATTGCCTGCTGCCAAAGGGTCTGATGTTCACCGAAACCTGGCACAAGGGGATTCGCCCGTTAATAACTGCCTCTGCGACCCCCTTGCCACTATCAGAGAGAATAGCAGGGTCCCTGATCCGAGCCCAATGTCTTTGTCATCGGTGGTGCCGGCCTCTTTCTCCATGGGCCCCGATTGCACTGAGTCGAAAGCCCTGGGTCCGCAGAAGTCTGGGTACCAGCACAAGCTACTGAAACAAGGAAAGTTCCAACACCCTACAGTCTTCCTTCAGGGGGTGCCCAAACTGGCAGTAAATAAAACAGAGCCCAAGGATGCCCTACTCAATAAATGTCTATTTTGGATGAAAACCTCTGGAGGCTGCCCGTTTGTCCATAGAGAAGCTCTGGCGGGGTGCCGTAGAATTCCCAGTGTGGGCAAGAATAACCTGGACTGCATCAAATTGACATTTTGGGATCGCAGCACAGTAAACAGGGTTCTGGGAAGCTGTGGGCGGGCGGGCCAATCATCCAAGAGTGGGATCTCAATCAGCATGCTCCCTTTTCCCAGCTCTGTTGTTCCACCCAGATCTGCGGTTGTAAATTCGGGGGTCCTCTCTAGTAACTGTCCCCTCACAGGGGAAAATTTGACAACCTTGGGCCCAAGATGCCTTGGGAATTGGTTGAAGCAAGGGGTTGGTGGGACCTGACTACCGGCCCAAAGAACTGTTTAGGGTCTCCCAGGAAGGGGATGGCTTGTTTGAATTGCCCTGATGTCTTTCTTATACTTTCTGTGGACTTTTTGTAATTTTGCACCAGAATTGTATTTTTGTTTTAGAAATGTCTTGCAGGATGTACTTTGATGGTCCTTTCGGGCCGAATAAAGTTGTTTGACTGACTGACAAAATCAAGGACAACATGGAGGCATACCTTAATTCCCCACACAAGGTCTATGAAGAAGACAAGTGTGAAGGAATGCCCACTGTCTATGTGGATGGGTGCTCCTACATGTTGACAATAACGGGGAAAAATAACTTGTGGCTTGCGTGGGGAATGCATGGGTGAATGATGCCCCAGAACCCTCCACTGGGTACAAAATCGGTCCCCGTAGTAGTCAAGTGGCAGAGCTGATGGCTGCGCATCAAGCCATCCTCACTGCTGTCCAACACCAACTCCACAAACTGGTCATAATCACTGATTCAGATTATGTACAGAATGGGTTTATGGAGCACCTGGTTAATTGGTAGACCAGAGGCATGCTATGTGCTAACAATAAACCACTAAAACATGGAAAATGAATGCAAAATATTGATGATCTGGTCACCTTGAATGGGATGACCATCTACTGGAAAAAGATCAAGGGTCATTCTAAAGTAGAGGGACCAGACAAAACTGGAAATTACCTAGCTGATCAGCTGGCGAAAACCAGAGCCATCCAAGGGGATCTAATAAAGATCGAGCCCCTGTTGGGGGAAATACAGGTCAATGCTATCACTAGGTCCCAGACAAATGCTCACAATCAACTCTCAACTGCCCAATGGAGTAAGGTGACCCCAGATGCTGATTTGATTATGGCTCAAAAAGGGGATCCAATAATTGGTAGGTTTTATCAACACATTGAGGACCCTGAGAACTTTCCCCTGACGGATACCGATTGCATTGGGAAAGAGAACCTCAGAGTGTTGATGAAATGTCCATAAATGTTCCGAATCCAAAACGGTTTGTTGGTGAGAAGGTCCATATCTGGCTATGACCAGTAGGTGGTCCCCACCTCATTCTGAAGCCTGATGCTAAGTCACGCCCAGGATGCGGCCACAGCCAGTCATCAAAGGTTCATACAACATTAGAAATCTTACGAGAGGTTGCATACTGGCCACACATGGGGAAGGACCTCGACCAATACTTGAAGGTGTGTCTTGTGTGTGCACAATTTCAGCCAACATCACTCACAAACTGTGCTCCCCTCCAAAAGAGGGGGATGACACTGCCTTGGTCAGATTTGCAAGTTGATTTTATCGGGCCCGTGATTCGCTCCTCTAGGGGGAAGAAGTACATGTTGACGGTAACATGCTTGTTTACTAAATGGGTGGAATGTCTCCCTGCCCAAAATTGCAAGGCAGAAACAGCAGCCGCCTTAGATGATCAATCACATCTTCTTGCGTTTTGGACTACCCCATAGGATTGAGTCAGACCGAGGAAGTCACTTCACTAGCAAAGTGATGACACAGATGTGGGAGATACTTGAGGTAAAAAGGAAACTACACATTCCCTACAAGCAGTCCTCTAGTGGTGGAATTGAGGGGTACAATAAAACCATTGTGAGAATATTAAACAAAGTTTCAGGCAGATTCGGGGCCAAGTTGGGCATCAGATCTACCCCTTCTTCCGCAACAAAAATGTCTCCATTTGAGCTGATGACTGGACGAAGGATGGTGCTACCCCAGCATCTGCTCTACAGAACCCAAGAACTGACCTTGGTAAATGCCTCCACAACTCATGAGTATGTTAAGAATCTGAGAAAATACCTTCAACATGCTTTTGCCTATGCTCAGCGGAATCTAGAAAGATTTGCAGACAGTATGAAGACCCACTATGACCTTAAAACAACTTAAAAAAGAATATCAAGTAGGAGGCCGGGTCTACTTGTACAATTTCCAAAAGAACCAAGCCAAAGAGCGCAAATTCCTCCCAACTTGGCGGGGTCCTTTTGACATTGTGGGCAGAATCTCACCAGGACCTACAGAATCTGCAACCCCAAAGGCAGTTTGACAGAAGGGGAAGACAAGTGGGTCCACATAAACCAGCTAAAGAGTTGCCACCCCAGGCATACTTTGTGACAGATGGAAGGGCTTACCAGAAACCTAGAGGGGGAAAATGCGGACAGCTAGAAAAATTATTAAATATTTGTTGATTGGACCTGTAAAAATGGGTAAATGACCACTGAAGACAGATAGGGAATTTGGCCAATTGTTAAGGAATGCAAGTGTCTTTCCCACTGCTGACATCCCCCGAAGATGTGTGGACACAGTAGTGGGAACATTTCCATAACAATGCTATGTTCTGTTTTATATCATTTGAGCTAAGAATCATCCCAAGAATCACCAAGGAGGACAACTCGAAAACCGGGAGGAAAAACCCAAGGAATCTGGAGTATTGTCCCTTCCCAACCCGAACCGGCGAGGAGAGTGTGTCACCTCAATCACTGATGGAAGAAGCAACTGAATTTCTCCTTATGGACAGAAAAGAACATCCCAATCACCCGACTCCCTCTCGACTGGAAGTCAAAATGAAGTCATGAGGGGGGATTTATGGGATGTATTGACCCACTCTGCTATACTCTACGGCATTGCTCTGCTATCTATGGTGCAAGAAACAGCAAAAATGGTGGCAAAACATTTTTGCGCACCAAAACCTCCAAAACCGCATTTTTCAACACACAAAAAGATGGCTGCACAACCTGCCAACCATGGTGCATGTGTGGTGGAAAAGAGCACACGTCGCAGAAAAAGGGCCAGTGGACTCCATGACAAATAAACATAGAGTGCAGCGGGAGCAGCAAAAATTTGCAAGTAAAACATCAAAATCTGCCTGTAAATGACATTTACTTTGCTGCTAAAACTCCAAAATGCCTGTACACAACAGTTCTCAACACTCGAAATCGTGCTTGGTGCTAAAATTCATCTAACCTAAGGAAGCACTGTGAATGTACAAAGTCCTGAAATGAATGTTAAGAGCAAAACATTTTTCAGCAAAACTGGATTGCATGTGAATTACAGTTCCAGTCAAAAATCTGAGTGCAGCACACTGGGCTACCTGTGAAAGACAGTTCCTGTCAAATGGGCTCTCCTTATTAAGCTTTAAAGTTATTTAAACTAAAAGTCTGCCAGATTAGCAAATATAAAAGGATTGTTGTTGAAAGAAACACAGACTTCAGTTGTTTTTGATCCCACGGGTTTAAATCTAAGAAAGTAATTTAGCCATGTCATTTGAAGCAACAAGTTTGTTTTATGCTGGAGTTCAAGTCAAGAAATTAAGAATAAATTAGCCTGGCTGGGCTGCAAGAAGTGGTGGAAAAACAGGTTTTCCCCAAGGGGAGGGCATTCGTCTCTGCAGATACTCACTGACATATGATAATTGTGGTGTAGGACAGACTTTTGTCTGCAGCCAGAGACTGAACAATGGCAGATTCTCCAGGCCAGGAAATGGACGTGTGAAGAGGTTGTAAACTTGGCTTGCAGAAGGTTCCCAAAGGTGGGGGCTACTCCTTGAGCTCCAGGGAGAGACAAAAGGCGGACCATTTGCTGCTAAGAACATGTAATGAACAATTTTTAGAGACTCATAACTTGTTATCAGAAATCGTGAAAAATATCAAAAGGGCAGATTTGTTAGTCTAATTTTTGGCACTACATTTCAAAATGTGGTGGAACTGTGTAGCATATTCTGAACAGGAATGGTGATATATGTGATTTTATGGGAACTGTATTTATGGTAGAATTGTTAAACTTTACACACACAACCCTATGGTAAACACACATATTTGTGGAAATTTGGAGAAAAGGTGGAAATTGTTTTCATGAATAAATTGACAAAATGCTGCAAAAAGGCGAAACAAGATCTCACAGCTGTGGGATTTTGATGAACAAATAATACATAAAATATGGAATCCTTGTGTGTGATTTTTGTAGAGGTTACAAGTGTATAAATATGCATTTAGGACAAAATTTGATTTTGATACTAGTGTCTAGGGGAGGTTTCTAAGGATTGTAAAAACCAAACCATAAACTTGACATCACCAGTGTTTGAGCCAATCACTCAGATGCAAGGCAGAGATGAGGCTCTGACTCCAATCCCATTCCACAGAGGCGAGTTTAGTTAAGCCGACCCATACACCCATTCTTTTGATGTCATTTGAAAGGATAAATAGAGACAGCTGACAACACATAGACACACTCATTCTTCTGATTCGAGCAAAGCACTCTGATCCAGCATTCAACATCCAGCATTCAACATCCTTCCAGATCCAGATGCCAAGGACCAGGCCAAGCAGTAGCTAAACCATTTTCAGCAAGGCCTCAATCCTCAAGCTAATTCTTACAACCCAGTGAAGCGTTGTGGTGTGAGAAAGCATCATGAAAATAGCATCCTGAAACTATTTGGCTTGCTACCACAAAAGCTTTCCTGATGAACTCACCATCCCGCTGATTTGAAATACCCAGAAAAAAGAAGGGCAGATCCAGTGCAGTTCAGGTGACTGGCCTAGCTGATCCAGTCCCGTGCCTGATGTGCTGTCTTTACTTGATAGCCAATCCATTGACCAGAACCGTGACTGTCCAAAAATCTAAATCCCAGTGGATTGTGAGTATTAACAGGACGATAGAGAACTATTGTATGCATTGCTTATCTTGTTCCACTCTAATCTCTGAACTATCCCAACTTTCATAGCAGTAACAGTGTCAGAATCTTTAGCGCTATCTTATTCTGTCTAGTTGCTAAAGGGCCATTTTCATAGTCATCTTTATTTGTGTAACTCTGATCCATTAATCCCACTTTGAGTGTTTGGACTGGTGCCACCGGGAAGGTGATGGGGATCTGTTACTGAAGTCATGAATCAGTCTCAGAGCTTACTTCGTCCCGATTTGGTTGCCTAGCCTGAATGCTCTAGCCTTGAGTAAAAGCATAAGCCATATTTTCTGATTCTAAACTGAAGTCTGTGTCCAAATTTGTGTCTTTATTTTCGAAAAACACCTCTCACTAAAACTCTATAACTCCCTAAGTTGTTAAGATAGAAACGAAATTTCAACTTCCATTTGTACCCAACATCCTCAGCTACATTCACAACTCAGGATCGCATTGCGAAACAGTACAGTTGACCCATTTTTATTAAAAATCACATAAGTAAAAGTTTGCCGCAAATTGACATTTGGAAAAGTTTTACACGTGTGAATTACATTTAAATTATTTCCCACTTGGCCTTTGAGATCCCAACTGTTTCCTTTTGATTATATCATTGCTTGTGTTTGCTTGCATGTGTTCAAAGCGGCTCCCATAGGAATGTATAATAATTTAAGCATTTTTGAACATATTTTGTGTTTCTGCTCAGCCAATTTCAAAGCCATATTGACAGTTGAAAAGTCAAATCCGTATTTCTCTTCTGTTTAAAGGGGGAAGGTGGGAGTGAAATTTGGTTTGGTTTGTTTTATTCCTGAGTACCTGCTCTCTCCTCACATCAATTTAAATTGCCTATTGGTGGTTTAAGGGGTGTTGCAAAGGGGAACCCTTAACCATAGTGCTATCTGTTCCAAACCAACTCAGAAGTATTCTTTTCTTTGCTGCATTCTTTTTGTGTTGATTACTTCATTCCTAGTGCATTAAATATATTATTCATTGTTCTTGTCTCCCTATTCGTGATTGTTGTTACCTATTAAAAATATATTGTGATTTTAAATTCTAAATAAATAAACAAATAATTACCTTTAAAACTAGCCTGATTCCTGGTTCAGTGTAACCTGGGGGTTATGTTTAGGAGTGTGTGATATGAGTGGTATATCATTCAGAATATTGAACTTATAGATCAAAATAAATAAGGATTTCATGCTGGGCGAGACTTGGGTGTGTGCCTGATTGAAATCACTTACATTATAAAAGAAGATTGTTTTCGTAATAGTGAAGATCACGATGCAAGTGGGAGCTTCATGGAATTATGTCTTGTAATAAGCTTCTGAAAATGATGCGATGCCTATGAAAGCTGAAACGTGTTCCTGATCTGTGATGGTGTACAAATAAACTAATTCATTTTTAATTGTCTTGTGGTTTCGAAATACATTGAAGTGTTTCCTTCCTTCCATGATGAAGAGGTCGATTGGAAGTTTTAAAAGGGAAGCATTTGCTATCTAGATCCTAATGCTTTCCAGGGAGTTATCAGTATTGAAAGGATAACCACAAGGTTTTGCAGCCAATGTTATGATTGTGTCATCGTGCCTCGCTGAGATCAGGTGTGGACCATCCACCATCCCTCCCTGGAAGTGGTCTTCCTCCTTTCCAGTTAGCAGGGGGGACCTTCTACTTGGAGATGGAGGAAGCAGTACCAGGGGGACCTTCTGCTCAGAGATGGAGGAGGCAGTACAAGCTCTGGAGGATGAGAGGTTTTATGAGAACCTCAGAACATATCTGTGCTGAGTGTTCCTTACTTTTACTCTCCGTGTGTGCCTCCTGTCTTATTCTGGCACTGATGCGGAACTATACAATCACTGAATACGAATGAAATTTTATCAACCAGGTTCTCCCAGATTGCAGGCACCCATATGTAGCTCCACATTTTTTCACATCCCCGTGGTATTAGATGCCATACCTCTGTAATACCTGACTCTTGTTAAGGTACAGGCCGCTGCAGCACCTCTGCCAAGACCAGACATCCTCTGCATGTAGGTGATTTACAGACGGACACATCCTAGAAGATGGGTGCCTTCCATTCAAAAGCCAACTCTCTTCTAAGTGACTAGGGGAACTTGTCTGAGGACTGTGCAACCTGGAGACCCACTCAAGGTCAATTTGACAAGATACAGAACAGAGCCGCCTCCTGCTCCATCTTCCCAAATCCTAGGTAATTGCCTCCAGCCACGATGTCGGACAAACTGATGATTACCTTTTGGATGGCCAGGTCGACTCCTGCACTTGGTTTATCACATTCCTGAATGGGACAATGTCCCACCTTCTGTGGTGGAGGGAATGAAACAGCAGTATACGATTACAGGCTCCTCTTCAAGTTTTTAGCTTGAGGACTTTCAGTGGGCACGTCCTCTTATAGCAACTGGAGACTGTCTTGCATCACCAGACTGCATGGTGGAGTTGATGGGGGTCTCTCCCAAGCCCATAATTCACAGGTGCCTCAGGATATGCACCATTGCATCTGCATGTCCATTTGCCTTCCTCCCTATTGATCTGATATCAAACCAGCTGTGTTCACCAATATGTGGTTCCCTCGGTGCTTGAGGGGGGTGTTATCATCTAGTGCGACTTGGAATGAGCTAAGGATTGAGGACCAATACTAAGCAAGCACATTTGAGGGTTATTTAAAGGAATATTTACTTGTTAATGGATCATCATGGAGTGGTGGAGGCGGCTGTGTCAGGTGGAAACTGTTGTCATTGTTGCACACTGGGGATCATCAACCTTCCCCTTACCTACATCTCAGAAACCGATCTGGACTGTGGGTTCATTGAACTTTGTGGTGTCAGGTCTGGTTTCTCCTTGAGTGAGTAATGCCGTGGAAGGGTCACTTTCTGAATGTTTTTTTTCTCTGAACCATCTCATCCCATCATCATAGCAGCATTTTTTTTTTCAAACAACCTAGGTGGGAGACAGTGTTTCTGGGAAAGCGTGTCCACGAGGTTTGAGGAGTTTAGCCTGGTATTCCTGAGGTCTCCTGCTGAAGGTATTGGGTAGCCATTCATCATGCCCTGTTGGTTGTATGCTCCCTAGTAATATTCAGGGCTGCAAGTGTCAAGACCAATCAGGACATTGGAGCTCATTTTGGTCCTAATCATAATTTGAGGGTGAGGACTTGGCACATTTGCACTCAGATATAGCCAGGTCCCAAAACCTTTGTCATTTGCACAACATAATACAAATGGAATACAAATGTGCAGGGTGAAATGCAGAATACACATGTGTTTTCCCTGCACTTCTGCACTGCGCTGTGCAAAGTGAGTAAACACTGTCTGGCATGCTTACATGCCAGGCAGCATTTACTTGTAATTGTGAACACTGCTTACCATGTGCACATGGTAAGTAGCATTCACAATTAAAATTAAACACTGCCCGACATGTGCATGTCAAGCAGCATTTAACTTTAATTGTGAACACTGCTTAACAGGCGTGCATGGTAAGCAGCATTCACAAGAGACCCCTATGGGGTCCACCTTATTTATGCTTGTGCATAAAGCCGGCACACCTCATAGAGATCTCTAGCATCTGTGCTGGCATGAAACTCCATGTGGCTGCAAATACTACAACATTATTATGGTGGAGAGAAAAGAAATTGTCAGAAATTGACCTTGCGTTATGCCCCTCCTCTGCACCATAAAAATGATAAAACATGGGGCGTGATGTTAATAGAAGGAGTTAAAGCCTTCCTCAAGGCTTTTACTTTTCCAATAACGTTACACCACTATGGAAAATTAGCTTCTTAGCCTCCTGCCTGCTGGTGCAGATCCTGTTTCCTTGGTAATGGTCTGGAGGACAAACTGGCTGTTTTTGTAGGAATGCCAGGTGGCATAGTCATTAAGGGAGGTGAACATCTGGAATCAGGACAGCATGTGCCCCTCTCTCCATAGTGTTTCAGGGCCCTAGGAGGTCTTCCACTCTACGTGCTTGTGTATATGGTTGGCTGCTTTGATTGCTTAGTTAGAATGATACGTCTACTGTCTTTACATTACAGTCCTTTGGCTATAGCCCAATTTTACAGGGGCATGGGTCTGGCCCTATCCACTTTAGGCCTCAGTAGGCAGCTGGCTGGGCCTTTAGGAATCTGAATTGAGCCTTTTCTAGGTTTGTGACTAGCCACTTATCTCACCCCAGCCCTTGATCCCTAGAGGTCCGCTGGTCTATCTGTGTTGCTCAGGTTTGTGCTGCATCCCGCCTCTGGGCCTCATCTTCCAATGATTTAAAACTTTTCCTTTAAGCCTGTTTGCTGGAGATGAGTTATCCCACCCGGGGCTTGGAATAATTGGAAAGTTTCTGCAAAAAGCCAGCAGTCCTGTGATTTTTATGTGATGTTGCGACCCTCTGAACCCAGGTGTAACACTTCTGTTTTCCTAAAAGGGGGTGCAACCATGCCATTTGTTTTGGGTTGCTCTCGGAAATCAGAAAGGGGCTTTCACTCTTGGGTGCTCAGGGTGTTCTTATCCTTTATCTTAGCAGGATCCCATCTTCACAAATGAGCAGCATCCTTGTTATCACCTAGTAGGGAGATGTCAAGGGATGTGAGGGCACATCTGGCTCTATCAATGGTTGTCTCACGGGTGCCTTCTCCAGAGCTTACGCTCCAATGGGGTTGACAGCCCTCCCACAATTCTGTGTCATCAGTGTAGTGGTCCAGATTTTAGGTGGAGGCCTAAAGGCACTTCTCTTTAGATTTCATAAGTGTTGCCCTTGGCTAACTGTGTCCATCTAGGTTTCTTTCCTACCTCTCCTTCCTGGACAGGCCATTCATGTCATTGCTTCTACTACCATTCTCTGTGTCCCTCTTTAGGTGGCTGCATAATGCTTTTGTGGTGCAAAGGGTGCACTGAGTCGAGAAGGGCATTTGTGTCATTCAAAGCTAATTGGTACACTTCGCAAGTATGGACTGAGATGACGAAGGGAGGATGTGGTTGTAATGCTCGGATTACATACCTACACCTACTCTTCCTCATCAGAGACATCTCCCTGTCTTGGTCTGCTGATCAACCGTGCTCCTTAGGTCCTGAACAAGGAGGATTGGGGTAGGTTGACTGTTTTATTCCCTGGGGAGCAGGGTGGGGAATGTCAAAATAAATAATTAGGAGATTAACAAACATAGAAAAAAGGTTGTGAAAGGGATACTCCCTTCATAGGTATGGAACATGATGAGGAAGAGTAAGTCCATCTGTAATAAAGATTACGAGTAATAAGAGCATTCTCTCTTGAACATGAGATGGACCATACACATGCTGCACTTGTATGACCTTGTTTAAAACAACTGCTGTTCTATTGCTTCTCATGCATTTTTTATTTTAATATTTTTGAACTCTTTTCATTTGGACGTTCTATTGTGGAGGGGGCTGTGCACAGCTTTGTGAGTGATGAAGACCTGGGAGGTTGGCAGTCTTCAGAAATACAGAAAAGTATCAGTAGTCCAGTTTTGCAAAGTTTTGCAAAGCAACCCTAATGGGAGCATCTTTTGCCATCCATCTAACATAGAGGAAATGCAAGTACACAGTTTGAGAGTACCCAGCCATCACCATACATTTACAGGATGGGGTAATGGATCTCAAAGATAGAACATTCAGGGTGCATGTGTAACATCTCAAGCCCATAAGTGTCACAGGCACATGTTTCCAGCACACACCGTATGGCACTGAAGCTTGCACTCCATGACAAACATCCCCATCGTCCTTACCAACAGCAGCACCATCATATGTAGCTGAATAATATTTAACTCCAGGTCCAGCACTACTGACAGAGCTACCAGCACGAGCAATGCTGCTGCAGGAACTGGTGAATCCCTCCTAGTCAGAGATAGTAGACAGAGCCTTGGAGGCGAGGGCATGGTGGGGAGAGACAACATGAAAAAGGTAGGTAAACGCTAGAAGGAGATTGTGTTTGTGTGACTCAATGATTCACACAACTACAAAGAAATCCATCTGTTGACCGTCATTTCATCTCCTGTATTGACCCAGGCCTCCACTCACCCAGCTGTCCACTTACTCATCGAGAAAGATACACATCCACTATGACAAAACCCCAAGCTGGAGACTAAGGTAACCAAGTGATTCTGGAGCAATGACCCACTCCATGAAACACGCCAGAGAGAAGGTACAACCAGACTCCTCAACCCATCACAAGTCAGCATGTAAAGCTTGAAGTCAGAACCACATAGAACCGTTAGGGCCCAGGAAACCTTAAATATGTAAAGCCAAGTAGACTGGGTAGGTAAAGGAAAACATTATCTGGTTTGAAATGGACAGACAGTACAGTGTACTTAGCACTGTCCACAGCATTTCACTTTTGTCCTGGGAGAAGTACAGCGAGTCCTATAACCCACTGGTTCCAGGAAGAGAAGCTGCCACCAAGCTACGGACCCTTAAAAGCTCTATCAGGTACAGAGCATACCTTGCCAGCTCCTTCCAAGACCCCCGATAGTCACCTGGAGCCAAAGGATGCTGTTTGTATGAGAACCTGGGTCTCCCCATGGTACAAATACAAATGTTCAATTGGTGGTTAAAATCTGAATGAAACAACATTGTCAAAAGCACAAACAGTTGGAGCCAAAGACATGGGGCCTCATTACACGGTAGGCGGTAGGGATTTACTGTTACCGGTAAGGGATTACCGGTATCGGTAAATCCCCTCCCCAATTACGACCCGGACATACCGCAATTAGCGGCACCGCTAAGTACGGTGGCACTATTAGCGGCAAGTCCGTGAGCGCGTGCCCCCTCAGTCCGGAAATAGCGGCATAGCGCTAATATCACGCCATCACGAGCCATGCGAACATGGCAATACCGGCATGTAGTAGACCCAAAAACCCCTTACCGGCAAGGCGCTAATACAGGCATCGCGAACCACACGTTAAAAGAGCACAGCAGTGTTCCTACCTGCCACAGGTTGACAAAATCAGCACAGGTGGAGGCAATGGAGACTGGCAGCACAAAAGAGCACACCACACCCCTTCCCACACCCATTCCCACACCAAGATGGATGCAATACTAGCAGCATTACATGGGCTAGAGGACATGATTGCAGTGCAGCAACTACAACAACAGGCAGCACAGAGGAGACGCAGGAGGAGGAGGAGGAGGAGGGCAAGACAGGCGCAGCAAGCACCACCAGTGCACCTAGTGATACCACAGAGGCAGCCACCAATTCCCAGGATCAGAGCCAGTCCAGTCAACCTAACCCCTGAGCAGATACACACCCTGTACCGTCTGGACCGGGATACCATCACCACCATTGTAGACATGATATACAACGACATCGTGAGTCTCATTGACATCCGTACTGCCATCCCCCCTCTACTGAAGGTGGTAACTGTGCTCCACTTCTTGGCCACAGGCACCTACCAGCATACGGTAGGTCAGATGCATGGCATATCACAACCAGTATTCTCACGCACACTGAACCAGGTGCTCGATGCCCTCCTGAAGCACACAAGTCAACACATATACATGCCACGGACTGCCCAGGAGATCTCCAACACCAAAGTTGGCTTCCATTCACTGGCAGGCATCCCAAGTTGCATCGGGGCCATCGACTGTACCCATGTAGAACTGGTGGTCCCACATGCCAATGAGGTAGTGTACCGTAACAGAAAGCAATACCACTCCATCAACGTCCAAATGGTATGTGACTCCAATAAGATCATCACACATTGCTGTGCCCGATATCCCGGTTCAACCCATGATGCAATGGTCCTGCGGAACTCGACAATACCACGATACATGGAGCGACATGCTGGACAACGTTCGTGGCTACTTGGTGAGTAGCAGGCCAACCACATGGCAGTGTGATGTGATTGTGAGTGGGGGGGTAGATGCATACTCCAACTGGGCGTGATTGGGGGGGGGGGCGGGGAGATGCATACTCCAACTGGGCATGATTGGGGGGGGAGATGCATACTCCAACTGGGCGTGATTGGGGGGGGAGAGATGTATACTCCAACTGGGCGTGATTGGGGGGGGATGCATACTCCAACTGGGTGTGATTGGGGGGGAGATGCATACTCCAACTGGGCGTGATTGGGGGGGGAGATGCATACTCCAACTGGGCGTGATTGGGGGGATGCATACTCCAACTGGGCGTGATTGGGGGGGGATGCATACTCCAACTGGGCGTGATTGGGGGGGGAGATGCATACTCCAACTGGGCGTGATTGGGGGGGGGGAGATGCATACTCCAACTGGGCGTGATTGGGGGGGGATGCATACTCCAACTGGGCGTGATTGGGGGGGGGGAGATGCATACTCCAACTGGGCGTGATTGGGGGGGGGGAGATGCATACTCCAACTGGGCGTGAACTGGCGTCAGGAGAAGAATGGACATACATATTTGCATCACTGTACAGTGAGGCAGCCCACAATGGACCAGACACAAAACCACATGCTAGAAGTGAGTGCCACGACAAACATATCTATCCATTACGCCAAACAGGCCATTCCAAACAACATGCACACCGCACAACACACCATTCCCCCCATTACACAAATCAGCAACATGCATATAAAAATCACATCTGAAATGTATGCTGAACAACATCAGAAATTATCCGCGCACATGAGTGCATACAAATGGATCTCCTGTAGCCATTGTAGTGAGCCACACCCGTACCCCACCACTGAATTGCCATTGAACAGCATGGGGACATCAACTAAGGAATGGCAGTGTAGTAGCAGTGTGGCACTAACGTTGCCAGGGCCAGGAAACACAAATTACTTAAACTCAGGCGGGACATGGCAATCCCTGACGTATGCATGCATGGTGCATGTCCACTCGCAAGGACCACCTCACCTTCCCACATTGCAGTTACCCTGATTGCCATGCGTGCTTGGATCAGTGGATGTCGTTGAAAATGCTATGTTTGTTTGTGTGATATGTGCAGGCTCCACTTTATGTAGACACTTACACATACCCATTGTTGCACCCATGCAGGTGATGCAGGTTATCCCCTGAAGAGGTGGCTCCTTACCCCTGTGCGGAACCCACAGAACAGGCACGAAGAGGACTACAATTATGCACACACCCGTACCCGCGTGGTGATCGAGCAGACATTCGGCCTATTGAAGGAACGCTTCCGGTGCCTCAGCAGGTCGGGCGGGGGACTCCTGTACGGGCATGAGAAGGTGGCCAAGATCACCATGGCATGTGTCATGCTGCACAATATGTGTATCAGACGGAATGTGCCAATGCCCCCTGACATTGAACTGCAACCACCGTCTGAGGATGATGATGGGGATGAGGATGGAGGAGAGGGGGCTGCAGGTCATGCAGGTGGCGATGCCCATGAGGGACGTGCTGTGCGGCAGCACCTGATAGACCATTGTTTCTGATGCACATGGATTAGGAGGGTGCAATTGATGTGGAGCTCAGGGCACGGGGTGTATGGAGGATATTAACACAGTGCACCCTTCAACAATAAAGCACACATACACAATAATCAATGTCCAGTCATGTGATTATCCATGCCATTACGTGTGTATTGAGCATTATGTCATTCAAACGTGCATGTTCCCTCCACCCCAAACACCCTCACCCCCCTGCCCCCACAACTCCACCAAACACCCTCACCCCCATTCCCCCACAACTCCACCAAACACCCTCACCCCCCTGCCCCCACAACTCCACCAAACACCCTCACCCCCCTGCCCCCACAACTCCACCAAACACCCTCACCCCCCTCCCCCCACAACTCCACCAAACATGGTGTGCACATCAGTGCTGCATTAGTCTCCAAGTGTCAACAGTGACAGGCTGGCCCTACTTCCCTTCTCCACCACCACCATTGGGGGGTTGTGAGTCTGACCGCCGCAAGGACCGGCTGGACCTGCGCAGGATGGTTGTTTGGTCAGAGCTAGTAGACGAGGGGGTGGCTGGTTGATCTGCTCCCTGTGTGTGGCGCATGCTCTCCATCGCCTCAGCAATGCGCGTTAGGACCTGCCTCACAGCGGCCATCTCGTCACATAGGCGCGTCGTGTTGCTGTCCAAGGCAGCTTTCATGTCCCTTGATAACCCCCGGATCTCCTCCCTGGTCGAGGCAGCCTCGCTCACTTGCCGGGCAACCAGGGCATTGAGCTCCTCCTGGCGCTGTCGTATCAGGCTCATGCTGTCGTCTGCGGCCCTGCCCCTGTTACTCCTCGGCGCAGCTTGATGCATGTGGCCGACATCAGGTGAGCTTGCCACGGGACTGAATGACCCATCCATTGAATCTCTGGCATGCACCTCATGGATGCTGCCATTGGATGTGTTGCATGGGCTGTGGTGTGGGGACAGCTGGGTGCTGGGTGTACGCTGCCCTTCCGGTGTCAGACATGGGTCGTCCACATCACTAATGGGTGCCGTGGCTGCTGCTTCCCCGACGGAGCTATTGGCTGCGGACGGCGTGCCTTCTGGCACTGGCTCCTGAGTGGTGGGGGTGGGTGGTGTGGGTGCTTCCACAGTGTCGGATGGCATTTCGACCCTTGGTGTGGTTGGTGCGTGTGTGGCTTGTGAACCCTGGGCCACTCCAGATTTCCCAGTGCCCCTCGTTGTACTGGGCCTGGTGCCTGCATCCTTTCCCTTGGCCTGCTTTTTGGGTGGTGGGGCCTGCGTTGCAGAGTCCAGCTCCTCACTGTCAGAATGTGACCCTGTGGGGGAGCAAGACAGGGATAGCATCAGTGATGGGTCAACGTGCATCATGCATATGTTGTTGTTGCTGCAGTCCTTTGGATTTGGACATCTAGTTTGGACATGCAGGTTGTTGGCCAGATGGGTGGGTCATCCGGACATGAGTCAGGGTGACACGTGTGTGAGGTGCTGCATGCATGTGGCTGTGTGGGAATATGCACGGCATATATGCAGGGTTGTGTACATGTGTGTGTGATGACCCCATCCATTAGCTAATTCCCATTTCACATTTGGGGTAGGAACTCATGCTTTGCATTGCAGTGTTTTGCGTGGACACTCACCTCCGTCTGACGTTGTTGCCACACCGCACTCCATTCGGCCCACTCCCTCGATGGATTCGATGCCAATGGTGCTGGCACATGTCTCCTCCCACTCCTGCATCTTCATCGGGGATCCTCCTCCGCCTCCTGTGCCCATGGCCAGATTCCTGTTGGCCGATAATATGCTGCGTACACGGAGGCGCAGATCATCCCACCGCTTGCGCACGTCCTTTACGGTGCGGGGGTGGAGCCCACCGCACTGACTTTCTGCGCCACCTCAGCCCAGATCTCCTTTTTTCTCAGGAGTGCAGGGCGCCTCATGTCGCTAGCAAACACTACGTCTGCATTTGCAGCCAGGGTGTCTGCCAGCATTTTCAATTCGTTGTTTGAAAAGCGTTCTTTGCGCTGGCGCGCATCAGCTTTCTTTAGGGCCTTGGGCATTGTTTGTTATTGTGGGAAGTGGTATTGCCAGTTGTGGTGTTGCTGCAGGTCCTGAGTGCAGGGGATGGCAATGGATTGTGTTTTTAAAGAGGGCCGCCGGGCTCTTTCCCGTTCCTGTGCGATGACGCTATTCCCGGTTCCGGTGTTTTACGGTGACCGCTAATAGCAGTGACCGCTAATAGCGGTGACCGCTAATAGCATGCAGCATGAGGGCGGAGGTGCTATCAGCACTTTGGTCGGAGCCGGAAAGGTGCTTTTGCGCCAGGGCGGTAGGGTCATTTACCGGCATGGCCCTATGCACGTGTCCGCTTACTCGTAATGGAACACTATTAGCGGTCTCCTGCGAGGGCGGACACGCTAATAGCGCCATGCCGGTAATTCGCATTTTTTACCGCCTACCGTGTAATGAGGCCCATGGTTTGTTTCCTGTTGTGGTACCTGTGTTTTTTTAACAAGTCCCCATGAATAGTCTGACGGACATCTTGAAGATGTGTTCCAGTGGATTTAATGCATGTGCCGTTGCAGCTTCTAGTGAGTTTACCTAGCTCAGTACTATAAAACCAACTTTTTAAGATGGAGCTGTGTGCGACAGTGACTCAGCAGACAAAATGGCGATATCAACAGAGCAAGGCAGTCAGTGAACTTGGTTGAAAAAGGTTTTCAAGATGGGGCCTCGTGGCTTAATACTTTGGGGTGTGGACATGAGTAATTGTTTACAAATATAAACTGAAGCAGGTGGGGATTTTATAGTCTTATAACAAGTCAGATGATCCAAGGATCTCATAGAACAAAGCCCCAGATTAATGGAATCCAGTCATTAACTTCTGGGCAGATTCTTGGACACTTAAAAGGTGGAAGAATTTCTGAAAGACTGCACGAGTTAGGAGATGGACGTTTAGAGAAGTGGGATGTTCAATAAGTGGAGATTGTGAGACGGTGTAGGAAGAAAGCTAAAGTAAGAGAAATGGAAACCAGAGTGAGGAGGAAGTGGATGGTGACAGTAGTGGAGAGGAGGCAGAGGGAATATAGAGATGTAAAGAGGAGTTATGAAAGAGAGGAGAAGAGAATAATTGAGGAGGTGGTGGAGAATAGGAACATAGCACGGGTGGAGATTCAGGTGAGCTACCAGAGGAATGAGGAGGAAATCACAACTACAGAGGTTTTGGAGGAAAAGATGGAAGGAAGAGAGCCCACAGTAGTACAAAGGAGAACAGAGGACCAGATGATAGAAAGGTAGGGCGGGGGAGGAACAGACCATGGTGAAGCCTCAATGAATAAAGCAGGCAGATAGGATAGGAGAGAAAGAACAACAGATCCAAGAAGGATGAGAGATTTAAGAAGGAGGTTCCCAGAAGAAGGGCCAACCCGCTGACAAAGTGGTGTGACCTACGAGACTGTGGCGTGTCTGTGACCAGCAATGGCGTTTTCCAGCCCGATAGCCCTACATCCCCACTGTAACCAATGGCAAGTTCCTAAGGAGTTTAATGTCTTTTCTAGATGAATGAAGGCAGGACCCAATCCTTTGTAGTACTATTTTAGCACAATTTTATGTAATACAACGAAAGTAAAAGGTTTTCCACATTTCAAACTGTTCCAATATATTGCTTTGCTCACAGCACATTTGTTAACCTGAAGTACGTTAATCTGATCAATAAACGTCTTAATCTGAATCTGAATTAAACTGCAGGAAATACCTCCACATCATGTCTCAGAACTCCCTTATCAAGAGATCTATGAGATCAAAACAAGCACAAAATGCAAAGTCAAATAACAGTTTCCTGTCTGCCATCATGAGATGTACAAAGCTTTGTATAATGAAAGCAAGCCACTTCCTATTCCTAAAATGTTACCACACCTCATGAATCCCACCACCTACTGGTGCTCAATTCACATTAAAATGTCCAAACTTTCCTGTCCAAAAAGAGAGCAGTTCATTGCTCAGGCAAAGCTTCCCCAGCTGCTCCGCAGACATACTGATGAGTGCCAGACTGTCAAGCAGGGGAGTCTGCACCTCATGGTATGCTGTTAGAGAACACGCTTCTGCAGCCACCGTCCAATTTCATGTAACCCAGAGGGCATTTGGGCCTCTGAATATTAAACCCAAAACAGTTCCATTTTGTTAGTTGCCCGGTGCGACTACCACCTCTGCGTAGTTGAGGAATCACCTTACGGGTTCAGAACTGAACCCAATCCATGGCATCTGTCACCAGTTTAAAATGCCTTGCCAATGTGGATGTTCCCATGTTCATTGAATGTCTGACGTGCGTTCATTGAGGCTCTTTCTCATCATTCATGGGGTCTCTCCACCGGACAATGTTCTCAAGGGCACTGAGTCACACGCACTACATACACAATGAGTACTTGGCGTTAAATAAAGCTTCGGGCGTCTAGCTCGCAGTTTTCAGAGGATGGCATTCACTGCCTTTAATTAAATTATTACAATGACAGCAATTCAGGCACTGAAAAGGGCATGTTTGGGAAATAATTGCAGGCATGGAGGATGAGTCATGTTTTTGTATCATAAAATCACTTAAAATGCCTGTTTTTGTGTACACATAATGGAAGGGCCTTACTGACAGGGCTGGACTGGCCTACAGGGAATTCTGGAGATTTACCGGTAACCCTCTGCACACTGGGCTGCTTTTGTGTTGTCATTTAAAAATGTTGTCATAGGAAAAGGGTTGGGCTTGCTCAAAATGTACACATGAGGCCACTTTATGATTTCCAGGACCTCTTTTGGTTCCCAGTCCACCCCTGCACACAGATGTGTGCCATCACTTGAAACACGTGTGTACAGGCGCGTTATAAATGCCATATCATATCATATCATGTCCGTGTCTATTTTCAATAATTCCCAGTTTTTGTTTTTCCGTTCAGAATTGCATTTTTGATCTTTCCACATAGAGGTTTGTATGTTAACTGTCACATTATCCTTCCCAGCAGTGTCTCGCTTGTCAGGTCCAGCATGTCTTGTCTTCAAACGGCAGTGCCTCCGTCCAAAACCTTCTTTAACATATTTCCGTTATAGCATAGCCTCTTCACACAACTGCAAAATGGCAATGCTGAAATCCGATTAAGTAAATGATAAGAATAATCATTATTGTTATATAATTATATAGCGTGAAACTAGCTGAGAAACAATGGTATTGAACATGTTACAAGACATAAACATCAGTAATAATTATAGTAGTACAACAAAAGACGGGGGTGTTCACAAGATAGCTGGAATCTAGGTGGCCATCCGCTCTGGGTTAGAATCCGAGGGAAGAAGGATAGCTCAGGGGCAACGCGTTTGTCTTGGATGCAAGGCAACGTGGCACAACACAGGTTTGAATCTCAACCCTGTGCTTAGAAACCACTCGCTGGTATTAAGCACATTATAAATGAACAATAAAGCCCAACAAAAAAATGAGACGTTGTGGTTCGATGTTTTTCAAAATAATTTAGAGGCCAGTCTGTTGTCTTTGCAGTACACCAAAGAAGCACATATTTAATTGTTCAAGTGAAGACGAGAGGTTACACGGTATTTTAGTATCACATTAATTCAGTTGAGGAGCAAATACTTTAAAGAAATGTTCCCTGCTCATCCAATCAACACATCTTTCATGTCTCTATTAGTAAATACCATGTGTTTATATATTTCGTTTAAAAAACATGCAAGATGTACAAGGCTAGGTGCACAATTTGTGCCAATTTACTCGGTACTAATCATTCTTGGCAAAAATTATGTGTTTTCAATATGATATTCAGCTGCATAATCAAACACCTGTGGTTACTTCTGCCTGTTGATTGTTTTCCAAAAAACAACTGAATTGTCTAATACATCCATTAACATCAGACTTGTAAACAACTTGACAGGGATGGGGGATCAAAACAAAGAACAAAAGAAAGTGACCCAAGCCAACACGATGGATCTGAGGTAATTCATTTATTTGCCTGACCAATTAACAACTCATAATGAATAGTTTTGGAGAAGGGGTTGTTGGTCATTCCAACTCCATTGTATAGCCCATTTCGAGCATTATGAGAATAGCACTCAATGTTTAGAACTCTACATTTTGAGATTTATTCCAACAGAACCTATCGCTATTGCTGAAGAGACGCAATTCAAAGAAAAGTCTCCTAAGAGCTCATTCTGCAAGACATCCAAAACTCTGCATTCACAATAATTATCAATTTTGTTATGATACATGTACAACCACTGCTGTGTAATGAGAATCAGACTACACCTAATCAAAGGGGGAACAACCATCCATATGGCACTAGAAATTGATAGTTGGATCATCATTTGAAAAGCCGAGAAAAGTGGTGGCAAAATCTGTAATAAAAAAATATTGTCTGCACAAGGTGCACACCCAATTAGAGGTGACTGATACAGATGACATCAGGAAAGTCAAAAGAGCTGTATTTTCAAAATGATTAGAATTGGGACAAATGTAAAAATTAATAATATTTAAGTGTTCAGTATCCAAGAGCTTCCATTGTATATGCATAAAGACATAAGGATTCCAAGTAGGAAAATCATTGGGTGTCAAAAGGGTAATTAAATTTGAACCATGATCGGTTTATGTGGCTTATTCTTTAGAACTGATACCCTCCCGCTGTTTATCTATCCGTCAATCTCCTCCCAAATACCCTTGAACTTTCTCTGCTCTCTGCAATGCTCAATCACTATGATGAAAAATCTCCTATCTCACTGATCACTTTGATTCCCATCAACCTAACCTCTCAGTGATGGCGGCTACTGAAACCTGAATTTCTCTTAATCCCCTCATCTCTCCAAAAAGGCAGCTGTGTTCTTTGCATTTAGATAAGATGCCTCACTGTCTGATCTTCAACTCTCTAATTTTCCTCCCAACTCCTTTGAACATAACTTAGTCCAATCCATCCCTCTTACTATCCTGAGATGTTAACCTCCCGCAGAGTGCATAATAATGTCTCAGGTCACACCTTTCCCCATTTCGTAGGGGATTGTAGAGGAGCAGGTGGATACCTTCTCCCTGGTCTCTGCCCTCTTGGCACCATCCCATTAGAATGACAGATGAAGAGCCACAATTGGGAACATGTGAATGAATCCTTGCAATATTACTGTACCACCTCGAATATATGAGAGATGATATGCACTCAGGCAACCATTTAGAGTGTACCCACAAATTGACATAGTTAGGAATGCTACCAAGAAGAATCCCCTTTGCCGAGCTGCCGAAATGCATCCACGAACAGAATGGATGTATGTTAAAACAAAGTCTGATGACAGCAAAGGAAGGTAATAAAGAAGATATAATAACCTATGCTGAAACAATATGAAAATAGTCAAGAATGACGATGTAACTGAAGCACAAATAGAAACATGTACCCAATGATACAGCGATCATGAACACAAAGAAGAACGAAGTCACTCACTGGTCTATAACTGCATATACACTGAAATGCAAGGTAGAAAGAACATATAGAAGATTGTTTATAGAGGTATATATTCAACATTTATGAGGACCATTAGAAGAAGATGGATGATGACATATGTCAATCAAATCAGTTACCTCAAAAATACGAGTGCAGGATCACGAAGTGAAAAGACGATGAAGAGGCTATTATTCCCTTGCAAAATAAAGGAGTACATTGGCCTGGCACCGAGGATGCTGTTTCGAGATATGAAGGCAAAGTATGAAGGTCCAACGAGCAGATCACATGCGTAGGACATATTTCTCAAGATTAGCAGAAACAAGAGCATCTACAGGTGCCAAGTATTGGACAATTAAAAGTGTATAAAGTTTATACGGCATAAGGTGAGCAAGTCTGTAAAAGCCAAGAGGAGAAACTGCACCCAGTATAATAATCAAATAGTGTTAAATACACTGTTGAATTTGACAAATTTGTGATAAAGGGCTTGCAAACAAGGGCTATTCATTAGGCTTGAAACTAAGATAATGGTGTGCCTTAACACCCTTGAATGTCCCATGACAGTGCAAATTGGAAAAGTCAATCATCAAACAGAGTACAACGGCACGAGCCCTACCGATGAGAAAGGATAGAGTAATTGGGAGAACAAGGCGAGAGCTGACGTATCTCAAAGCACCTGGGTTACGTTTCATTGTATGTGCTGCTTGCGGGCCGAATGTCCAAGGTTGGATTTGGGTTGCCAACCGATCAGAAAAGCCTGCCATGCACTTTTACATACAATGTTGCAAATTACTATTCCACTGCCATATTCTCTGCTCTAATCATTATACTACATATGTAGAAGTAGCTCTGGGCATGTCCTACAGACAAGGGGCCCTCAATGAGAGACTAACACTCATGCATTCTATATGTAGACATGTTCCCCTAATCCAATCCCACCCCTCGATATTTTTTTGAAATATGCCACGTAGAATGACATCATAGATGACACATCTAGCATTATATAAACTAAGTATAATCAAGAAAATATGGACATTGTTTTGATGAATGATGATTAACCCTGCTTTCCCTTCATTGAGATAAAAGCAGTATTTTACCAACTTCTTTGAGTCTGTCTGATTATTTGGAAATTTGTATTGGTAATTCCATCTAGCACAAAGGCACATCAAGGTGCTAGAGCACATTTTGGTAGCTGCGCGGATGCTTTAGGTCTAATAGACCTACAGCCCAGACCCAGAATCCCAGACTTTCAACAGCTACCGTCACGAGCCAGATGGTCGTGGAGTTTCCTGCGAAGAGCAGCATGTAAAGAATAACGTGATAAACATACAGTTGGCAGGTCTCCTTTTGATGAAATTCCTGTCCGGTCTTCGCCGCTGCCCCAGGGACAAAAGGCAAACTGGTCGATTGTGGGAGAGTCCATGCCAAGGGACTCGAGGAGATTGACAGATGTAAGTAGACCATTGTCGCTGGTAAAAATATAGAGGGGGGAGGGACTGTGATTGTTTCATGTTGTATATATAAGAGACATAAAGAGTAACTGGATTGTGGGGATAATAAAAGGAAGAGAGATAAGAATACCTTGAATTCATGGGCCCGAGAGGGATGGAAAAGTCAAACGCTATAACTCCATATAGGAAAGGATTCCTAAAGACAGAGGCAATTAGAAGAGGGTGCATCAAACTCCCAGATGGAGTAACAAAAAGAGAGGCGTTACATCCACTAAGACAGTAAAGGAAAACATACGTAATAGGTATCTATAAATATATGTATTGAAAGTGCACATATCTAAGGGATATAATCTGTTTGTATAAAGGGTAACATGTTTAAAACGAATGACAAAAATAAGAAATGATAGCACAAATAAATAAATAGTTAAATACATAACGATTTTTCATTACATTTTTTGGATAAAGGATTGAGGTCAATCAAATAGCCAGAATTATATGAAACCATGTAAAAAGAATTAACAGAAAGAGTAAATGAAGGAGCAAGAACAACAGTGTTGATAGATTTTTTTTAAATGGTATACAAAAGGTATGGAACATTTTCTGATTTATTTGGGAACATGAGCGAAGATCGATGCTGCCAGCTCGAATATATAAAAATGATACGTTTAATAAACTTAGAAGGAAGAGAAAAAAATTGGGTAAGTATTGACTGTCTGAATTGACACCTCTCGCACATTTATGCAGAACATTACCAAGATATTCAGCCAAAAATAGGCAGTATCATTCCGAATGGATTACGAACAGTTAGACATTTATGCCCTGGCCTCCAGGAGGTTTGTTGTCTAATATGGTATTACTTAATCTGGCAACATATGTACATGTCACACTTTAGGGAAAGAAGCTGGAAAAAGGAGTGGCACTACTAGAGCTTTGGAAAATGTGCCAGAATGAGAAGGAAGACTCAGTCTATAGGGAGTGTATGCTTAATCAGCATAAAGGGGAAGACATAATGTTGTCAGATCCTCTTTTTCATCCCGAGAAACAAGATGTAGAGGATACAGAGAAGGGATTTTACCCTCTAAAAGAATTGAAAGCAGCAGCGGGGTAGGTTGATGCACCATATAAAACCCTGCATAAACCAGCAAAGAGACTGAGTAAAAGAGTAAAAGCAGAGAACACAAATATATACAGACATGTGATGAGAATAAACAGTGTGGTGAGAAAACGGATAGACAGAATAAACAGATAGAGAAAGAGGAAGAGGCAGAGAAACAAAACATAATAAAAGATACAGCTGAAGGTACAACAATAGTACAGTACGAATGGGTGGGTAGACAAATATTGCTTACACTAGTTGATAAAGGTATTGATTGAGTTCGAGAAAGAAGAAAGGGAAGAGCGAGATAAGAAAGAGAAGGAGAAGGAAGAAGAGAGATTAACAAAGAAAGGGACAAAGAATGTAAACAAAGGGAAGAACGAAGAAAATATAAGGCAAGAAGAGAAAAAGAAACAATATAAGAAGAGAAATGAGAAGAAGCAGAAGCAAAAAGAATGAAAGTACGTAGGCAAGAGGCGAGAGGGAGAGGGAAATGAAGATAAGAGGGAAAGAAATGAGCACAAGTATGATGAGATTGAATATCTATGCCATAGAAGCATGAAACCAGTAGAAATGCTTGAGTGAACCGAAGAAGCTAGAGGGTCACAACCGTCTCGTGGCGGGTTGCAAGGATTATTAGAAATACCAACATGGAGAGAAGAAGATAAATAGACTATAGGAACAATGAGGATTGGGACATTATATGGACAAGTGATGGATAAGGAAGGAAATTTAACCCAAGAGGGTGAACAAGGAGCCTCCTATAAAGAAAAAGGTGGGAGCTTAGATGACATCAGAACAGTCGATCACAGAACATTATCTTTAAGTAGGTTAGATCTTGATGATGTGGAAGAGGACATTAGTCATACGAGTTGGGGCGTAATTATGTCAGTCGAAGAAAGGAAACACAACGAGAGGATGCAAAAAGCTGGTGCATATGGGTTTTCAAGAGAATCAAGCATAGACAAAAAGGTAAAATGGTCAGATTTATAGGTCTCTATAGGATGAACACCAGAACCAATACCAGATACTGAGAGACCGCAAGCACAAGCACACGGTACACGGGATGTATCCCCACTGTATGTGAGCAGACTAAGGGCATTGCCAGGAAGAAAACAAGCAGGTGATGATAATGCTGCCTGGAGAACAAGGAATGTGGGTAGGTATGACCAATGAGCAGGGTTTTCACAGTTCCCACTATTAGAGAAAGGAGGGGGTCGACCACAATATATACCATGGCCTCAGATGGATAAGGATCCTTTAAAGTGCACACTGCTGAGTTTATCTTCTGTTGCAGAAAAATTGATCAAATAATTAAAGAAAAGGATGTCAGGAATGACGTTAGCTAAAGGTGATATAAAATGCCTATTATCAGCTATCCTGGGGGAGAGAGCTGAAGACATTTGGAAAAGAGTAGGGTATCCAAAAGTAACTGCACAAAACACAATGCACGATGGAATGCCATTCAATAATGGTAGAGCAGACATATGGCGAGTGCTTGGAGTACAATATCCAGATACATTGGGTATTGGGTTGATAATAACTAGGAAGATGAGGGAGGAAGAAGACCCCATTGATTTTTTTCAAGATTATCAGGACAGAGGGAGTTCAGAGATGCATGAACCGTGGGATAAAATGGTAGCATTATTTTATTACATATTATGTCAAGGGCTGCCAGAGACAGTACAATGGCAGGTAAAGAAAAAGGTGGGAATGGAAGCAAATCCATGGCCAGAGATAGAATTGGCAATCGTGCATTATTGCAGAATGATACAAGAAAAAGACAATAAAAAGGCTGAGGATAGAAAGCAAGAAGTGGCAAAGTTGATGCAGAAGAAATTAGCTAAATTCATCATAGAGGGAGCGGTGTTGACATGTAATGAGCGAAGCAAGGCACAATTAGTGCAGTTACCACAGCAAAATAATACAGCCAAAGCCCAAGACCAGAATGGGTATAATTGTATGCCAAGAGGCAGACAGAATGGGCTAGAGGAGGAGGACGGTGAGGATTTGAAAACCGTCAAGGAAGGGGAGGATCTAATGGTGGACAGCCACTGCTATGATGGAATTGTGGAAAAATAGGACACATGGCTAGAGCATATACAAACAGAGGAGGCATGCAACAACAGAATTGGCAATCTCCAAGAGGGAGGGTGGGTTATTCTCCACAATACAATACAGATCCAATAGAATATTATGCCCAAGATGACATGCAAAACCAGGCATATGCACCACAACCACAGCAGTTTCAGCAAGTGCCATTAGAGACACAATTGCATCAAACTACTGCAATTCCAACAAGCACCAATGCAGACACAGTCATTGCAGGAGCAGCAACAGCAAGCACCTATGCAAATGCAACAGGCACCCACTCAACAAGTACAATACATTCCAATGCAACAGACAGGTGCATCGCAATGGCAAATGGACACAGAAGTTACACCAATAGTAAGACCCAAATTAGGGAGTGTGACTGTAGTGGGAGGGAATCCTATCACAGGCAAGGGCATGCATTTAAACCCACAATAGGACAGCCCATGGGACGACCTGAAGTGTTCAGTACTATCTGTAACACCAGACCCCCAAGAGGAATCAAAGGTCAAGGTGACGATAGGAGGTAAAACGTTTTAATTTCTTGTAGACACTGGAGCGACTGTGTCCAAGAGGGAAAATATCCAATGTCAGGCATTGGCTTGAATACTCAGGGATTTTCTGGGGTGACGAATTTAGTTCCATTTACAGATGAATTACCCATTTCTATTGGAGACCACAACATGTCTATGCCATTGCTATACTGTAAACAGACACCGGTAAACATACTAGGACATGACAAAGCTTAACATGAAGATATATTTTACTGACAAATGCATAGTGTGTTCAAACCCGGGAATACATTAAATGAATTAAGGGAATGTAAGGGAATTTATATTAGTCTTTACAGGAAAGAAAACCTTACAGGGAGTCCCTCTAAACGAGGAGGTATTTTATATGGAGTGACTGTTTTATTATCATGGTTACCTAAATAGGCAGATACATTATTAAGGATATCTGATACATTTTTGTTCAAGCCAGAAAATCCTATGGATGATGTGGAAGGGCAAGTTGCTTTGGAATTAGAAGCAGCACTGCTAATGAAGATAGGGTGATGCTTCATGGGGCAGATGATGAGGGAAGGGGATGGAGAACGGTGATAGCCCTCAATGAAGTATATAGACTGATGGACTTGACAGATGAAGAACTGTTTAGGGATGACTACACAGATGATGAGTTAGTATTCTTTATAAGTCTCACTTATTGGATTAAAGTTGAGACCATAGAGATAGCACAGAGAATGTTGTTTTTTCAGGAAGACTTGGAAAAAGTGCCAGGTATTTGTTGCACCACAAGTCCATATGACATGGGCCTATTGAAAGGAGTGGGAGTAGTGAAAATTAAGCTTAAACCAGGTGCTGTTTTTCCACATGCAAAAAGTATCCGATGTCCTACGAAGCGGATGAGAGGATATTCAAAACTACATCTGCTGCAATGAAACAAGGCATTGTAGTACCATCGGATTCTCCATGTAACACGGCTGTACCCTGTCAAAATATCAATGGGGGGGTCGTGGAGATTTATACAGGATCTTTGCCCCTAAACAATGTAGTCAAAGCTGATTTTCCTTTAGTTCCAAACCCTCTGACAATATTGTCCAATATTCCGTCAAATGCCAGATATTTTACTGTTATCGAGTTAAAAAATGCATTTTTCTCAATTCCCCTACATGAAGACTCACAGGATTTGACTTTGTTCTCATATAAAACAATTCACCTGAAACATACTCATTTGCCCCAGAGGTACTGTGAGTCCCCTTCAATTTTTAATAGAGTCCTTCGGATGGACTTGGGAAATGGTCAGCTCCAAAGCCCCATAATTCAATTTGTGGATGACATTTTAGTGTGCAGTGAGACACAAGAAATAAGTAGAGAAGACTGTGAAATGTATGATGATACTCACAGAGAAAAGGTATAAAGAAGACAAAGAAATATTACAATATTGTCAAGAAGTATTATATATAGGACAGTTAATCTCGAATGAAGGAAGGAAAGTGACACCTGAAAGAGCAGAAGCCATTATGAGAACTGTACAGCCAAAAACAGTGAGACAAATTCAGAAATTCTTAGGTTTATGCAATTCTTGCATGGCCTGGGCCTTTGGCTACAGTACATGTATTCAACCACTTTTAAAAGCACTTAAAGAAGCACAGGTGGTTATAACTAAGTTCTTCTACAACTCTACAAGTGTTCATAACCTCTGCAATACATTTCATATAATTGTCAGGATGCTTCTTCTTGGGTGGTTGTTTTCCTCTTGACAACCACCCCTCTACTACTGTTACCTTGGGAACAGACTCCTTTGTTCCACAATATGCTATGACTTCACCAAACTTCAATGTAACATCCACTGACAGTATTATACATAACCACAGTTCTGGTATTTCTACTTCAACTTTGTTCTTTAGGATTGTTAGGCATTATAGACAAGACTATGCAACCTATACAGGTAGGCAAGGCACTCTTCTTTCCTATGCTCCAAGAAAAGGGCAGCCTCTTTGACTCTTCTGTCTGTCTTACTGCCACCAGTATAAACTGCCTCTGCCCCAACACTGACTCTCTATTAACTTGAAAGGTCTCAGCATTAAAGATGATTTTTTCAATCTTCTCACAAGAACCCAGCTCCCTTCTCCACTGTCATTCACACCTTCTTGGTTCCAGTAGGTACCTTGAAGTTGTATTGCCACACTTCCAACTTCAGGTAACCATGTCATACTTGCATCAGAGGACATTGAATGTTTAGCAACTTCAAAGCTCAGGGGGCTAGATTTAAACAAAGTTTACTTCATTATAGAACAGGATTGCCCCTTGGCTTGGGTAATGCTTGTTCTTTTTGGTAATACATCAACTTCTTGTTGTAAAGAATACTTGTTCTTAAAGTTACACAGCTTAGATTTCAAAGTAGAAAATGATTTAGCTAGATCTTAAATAATTGCAATTGTCCGTATTCCTAATTCCAGTCAGGAATCATAATTGGCCACAAGCAACTTCTCTTTTATGTTGTAAATACTTGTAACAATTGTGAAAAGTCAATGTTAGGGTTTTGGAGTGATTTAGAAAGTGTTGCCCTTTTTTTGAGACATGTGACCACTCTGGCAACATTAACAGCTTGACAATGGGAAAATAAATGCTTGTCTTCATACGCGAGCACTCTGATTAGTACGATAAGTGCATGTGATACATTTCCATTGTCAGCAAGACTCTTCAAAATAACAAACAGTTTATACTCGCTTCTATTTGCACGCAAGTCAGTTTAGAGCTGGTTACAGTTAAGGGTAAACACCAAGCTTCACTCACCGACCCCCGGAACACGTTAGTTGCTGCCTGCTTCACCTTTCCAACTTCTTCTTCTTCTTCTATGGCTAAGGGCACACTTGGGACCCACACCCACAGCATGGGTGTCCCAGGTCAGACCACACCAACTGGAGTCTCATGCTGCAGTCCTCTGTCCCTCGTCTTGCTTATTGCTATGGTCCTTGGGTTTCAGCACAGTCGCAGCTCTGCAACTACAGTCACTAGTCACACCTGAGAAAACCTTAGCTCTCAGCATGTCTCTCTAAGTTCAGCCACAGCAAGACAGGGTTTGTGAACACAGGACCCTCTCATAACTTGCAGGTGAAATCTGCTTTCTAAATGTCCGGCATCCCTTAAGTGAACACACTTCCTCATAAACTTCCTCATGAACTGCAAACCCTTTGTTCTTCTGCTACTTTGCCAGCCGTTCATCTCCTGCTCCAGCTCCTTCTCCAGCTCCCTCCTGCTTCCCTCTCCTGCTGCAGACTTTTATTCCTCTCAGGTGGGGCAATTTGTTTCAGGTTCAGGCCATTACTATCAATGGCCTGACCTTTGCAAAGGCTGTTAGCCCTAATTGCCTGTCCTCCACTTCTGCATACCTCTTCAGCTCTCTTCTTCATCTCAGTCCCTATGGGATTCTGGGACATGTAATTCATGTTCTCAAAGTTAGGTTTTCCTACATCTGGTATATTGTTGAGGGTAGATTTCATTCCCTTAATAATTTTAACATAGTGGCTGTAGGTTTTAACTTTACTCAAAGAAGATGTTGTAGAGAAGGCAACACTTTCACTATTCCTTTCAGTGTACCCTTCGTATTGAGGAAGAATTTTGTGTTTAGGGATCAAAAAGATTTGCTCTTTTAATATAGTAGGTTTGGATATTACAACCTTAGGTGTTGCCACTTTAGATTTAACTGGAGGTTGAGAGATGTTAAAATGATAATAAGTCATAATCTCTTCTGGCATAGGGTTAAGAATATCCCCTTAAGAGGAAAAATACTGTGTCTCATCCCACGAAATCTCATCCCTACTCTGAGCACTGTCTCCACTCAGGTGATCATCCCGCAGTACACCACTCCCAGGGTTGGGATCAGGAAGCATCTACCCTCCCCTTGCCACATGTGAGGAGACGTTAGACAGAGTGTCAGGGAGGGGTCCGCAGGATTCTTCATAACACACTTATGTGAATATTCATTGAGGATGGTACTTGCATGGGAAATTGAAATGGTGAAAAGAATTATGGAGTACAGGATAGCTTCACATTCCCTAACAAGTACATATCTTCTTGAGGTTCGGAGGGACAGAAAATCTAACGCTGAAATGTGTCTGAAATAGATTAAACGAGCAAAAGATGCTAAACGGTATAATAGTGAACTTAGGCAGAAAGTGTAGGCAGCTCAATTGCAGTTAAATTTGAGATATGACAGTAATTTCTGTTGTAGAGAAAATTATCTGATGATGGGTGATGCTATGAAGGTCATGTTGCCTGAAGGTTGAACTGTGTTCTCCAAAATGTTTAAGGGTGTGGATGTTGGGGAACACATTGTGGAACTCAACCATCGCATGAAATAAGTCCCAGGTGATGAAGATTCCTTGATTTCTTGTTTCTGGTTAAAATGGGGAGATGTGTGAAGTTGCTTTCCCTGCATTGTTTTTATAGCCTCTCAAATGTTTCAGGCTTCCTTTGCTAGACCTATTAGCAGAACTCTATCATCTCAGAAATTGTTCCATGAGGGCGCTAGAGGGCCATCCAAGATGGCCGCTTAGGTCAGAGCTCCCTCGTAGCCCCGCATCAATCCTTGAAAATCCTGCGGATCCTGGTGTTGCTGAGCACCAGTCTGCCTATGCATGAATTACTGATGTCCCCAGCTATGTCATCCCGAAGTTTTGTGTAAAATCGGAGCTCCCAGCCCGAGATTCAGCCTGTGAGGCCCGGCAGCCGAAATTCGCAGGGCCAGCCCACACGGCTCCACGCATCCAGAGCTGAGCTCCTTCACTGCAGAGCCCGACGCGCCCCCCGTGCCACCCCTGAGGCGGGGCCCAGTGTACTGGCGGGGAGATGGCAGCGGTTCGGGGAGCGCTCGCCGAACAACGGAGGGTCGGCGGGAGATCCTGACCCTCTCCCTCCCCCCGCTTGGAGCCATTGTTAGAGTGGAGGTGACCGCCGTAAGACGCCAGGGCCACCCGTTGCAATCGGCGGCGGTGACCGCGGCCTGTGGCGCAATCTGTTCGGCCAGCACTCCCCTCCCGCACCCTGTATCTGCTCCAGCAGCTCCGGCATCTGGATTCCCAGCCGAGGGCCGTGGAGTGACAGACCCCGGACGAAGGCCAGCGGCCCAGCAAGAATCCCCGCACCCACTCAGAGGCGGCGAGTGATCACGGAGCTACAGCAACACGGTGGATGAGCGGGAGGCTCCCCCGACGGCGTCCACGTTCACGGGGCCGGCAGACGCCCAGAGGAGTCGTTCCGAGGGTGCCGGGAGGTAAGGAGTGGTGGGGAGACCGCGCTGTTCCCCAGGCCTCCTGATTCAGTAATAGCTGGCGGAAAACCTCTGTAAACAACTTTGACACGTACCAACGAAGCTCCTTAACAGTCACCTCCTGCCACTAAGAAGCCCGCAAGGCGGGTAACACTCTTCCTACGCCAGTCTTCCGTTGAATCCCACCAAGAGGGCTGCGCTACCAGTGGGGAGCTCGGCGCACAACGAAAACCGCCCTCCCGCCCCGCATTTCTGATGAAGCACCCCACACGACGAGCTGCGGCCACCCCGGTCCGGGGGTGAGTCCCGGGGGGGTTCGAGGCACAACTAGACCACCTGCAACCCATTTCCGACGCTTCCATTCTCACAGCCACGATGGGGAAAAACGATAAATCTCAGAGGAAGCTAAACTTTGAGAGTGGCCTGACCCCCAGAGCCCCTCACCACCCAGAAGACCAAGCTTCATCGTCTGTATGCTCACACCAGGATGTAGTGGCTGAGAACCCCTTTGAAATCAAAGAAATCCTTCTCGACTTAAAAGCTGGCATTGGCAGCCTGAGTAACAAAATGGACGGCCTCGCGTCCAAAGTAGATCTCCTGCAACATCGTATGGACTCCCACGCCGAACGCCTAAACGAGATGGAGCAGAGGGTGTCAAATCTCGATGACAGTTCAGCAACTCTAACTAATAGAGTCTCACAGCTTGAATCGCAAATGAAACTAACCGCTGCCAAGTGCGAGGACCTGGAAGGTCGGTCGAGGAGGAATAATCTACGGATAGTTGGAGTGAGAGAACATCAAACGCAGGAGAAAATGGAAGACTTCGTAGAAGCCCTATGCACCACTCTATTCGGCCGCGAAGCCCTATCCCACCTATTCATAATCGAGAGAGCCCACAGGATCCCCGCGACAAGACCTGCTCCAGGTGCCCCTCCCAGGCCAATAATAGTGAGACTGCTGAACTACAGAGATCGCGACTCCCTGCTCCGCCTCGCCAGAGAAAAGGGTGAATTTAGCCACGAGGGGGACAAAATCCATTTTTACCCTGATTTCTCCCCAGCAGTGCAGTCACAAAGGAAAACTTTAGCTAGCGTGAAACAGAGACTCCGTAATAGTCAACTGCCATATTCAATGCTTTATCCAGCACGCTTAAGAGTCCAGCACGAGGGAAAGGTCCAATTTTTCCAAACCCCAGATGAAGCAAATTTATTCCTGGACCATCTAGGTCTCCCGGATCAGAACCAGGCTCGCCCCAGACCGCAAAGAGATGGAATCCCCAGGAATCCTCCTTAAACGGTTTGACATGGCTGGATACAAGACCCGGCACAGCAGCGTTGAGTAAGCCAGATCATTTACAGCAGCACAAGTCGGGGCTGGGACACTTGGTAAACCCCAGGTGCCCCCAGCACAGCTACTGTTAAGTTACTGTTAGCCTAAGTTGAGGTTGTCCGACGAGGTGTGGATCTCACGCCTCGGCATGGTGACTTCATGGGCCTTTTTGGTTTGGGGTTGGGAAATTCTGAACCTCCCGGTGAGCATGTTCGGGGTTGCCCACCCTCGGGAGAGTTACGTCTTGGGCATGTTGGGGACTGCCCGAAGTTTGAATATTACAAAGTTAATGGGAAAGTTCAGCGCCACCAGATCCCGAACGTCCTGCTCACCGCCTGCCCCCTGCTCGCTGCCAAACACACCATCGGATCGAGACTCCCATCCCTTGCACGGGGTCCCAGTCTGTAGCTCTGACTCAACCAGACCACGGCCGCCTGCTGAATCAGAAATGCAGTCCGAAATAAAAGCAAAGTTGCCCCGTTCAATGTTTTTAAACTGGAATATAAGAGGCGGTAACATCCCGGCTAAATCTAGAAAAATTCTGCACTATCTCAGACGTCACGAAGTGGACGTGGCCTTGATTCAAGAGACGCACTTTACTCCGGGGAGAGACAACCAGTGGGCCAAAAGCTGGGGCTGCCACAGATACTTTTCATCCTACTCCATGTACTCGAGAGGAGTCGCGATCCTCATACACAGGCGCCTCAGTTTCCGGCTACTACACACGGCTAAGGACGATGAAGGCAGAGCACTACTGGTGAGTGGCATTGTTGCAGGTCAGAAAGTGACCTTTGTCAATTCATATGCTCCGCATGTGGATGGCCCTGAAAACTTCGGCTGGGTGTTGACGCAGCTCTCCGCGCTCAACCCGGTCATGGACAGATCATCGGCCGCACAACAACCATCCTCCAAAGCTGGTCTCCAGATAAAAGAAATTTGCAAAGCGTTTGATTTACAGGACACTTGGCGAGTCTCCAATGGGGAAATGCGCGAGTACACCTTTCATTCTGCAGTCCACAATACAAGCTCCCGAATCGACTACTTTTTTACCTCAACAAACAGCCCCCTGGCGTGTGGCCGGTGCCACATCCACCCGAGAACACTCTCAGACCACTCGCCAATCTTCCTTATGCTCAAGCCAGCTACCCCCACTCTGCTGCTACAACGTTGGCGCTTCAAACAGGGATCACTGCGGGATGAGATCTTTGCCTCCGAATTAAGAGAGGAGATTGACGTGTTTTTAGAAGCCAACCTGGGTTCGGTCCCCTCGGCAAGCATAATTTGGGAATCCTTTAAATGTTTTATCAGAGGAGTCTGCCTCGCCAAAGAAAATGGCATTCTCAAGCTCATTAGAGGCGAGCTTTCAAACAGCGAAAATAAATTAAAACAGCTTGTATCCCAGAACGCGAACAAAGACAACCCGGAATCTGCAGCGGCTTTGATGACGGAATTACAGAAATTCAACGACGCAGCGGAACGTGAGGTTAAATTTCTACACCGCACCAGCCAAATCCGCCAATACGGCCAGGAACCAGGAGCTTTACTGGCATATCTAATTAAGGCCGACAATAACAGTCCCTAATCGAAAGGATCAGAACTAGGCAAAGGGAAGAGGTCCACACTGATGAAAAGATAGCAGAGGAATTCAGTCTATTCTACCAAGATCTTTACAGTGCCAAGCTTCCGAAAGACTCGAACCTCCCCCTGGAATACCTGGAAGATACAGAACTGTACTGGGTCGAACATCAATTGTGTGAACCCCTAAACGAACTAATCTTACAGGAAGAGATTAAAGCAGCCATAAAGACCCTACCACCCTCCAAAGCACCAGGCCCTGACAGCCTAACGGGAGAATTTTATAAGGCCTTTGCAGAACCTCTGGCTCCGTTACTGGCAGCAGTGTACGAGGAAGCGCTAGAGCTTGGGACCCTCCCTCACTCCTCTTGTGAGGCCAATGTCATTCTTTTACACAAATCAGGAAAACCACCAGACAAATGCGCCTCGTATCGCCCGATCTCCCTGCTTAATCTGGACAACAAAATTCTTGCCAAGATCCTGGCGAATAGACTGATGCCCCTGATGCCTGCCCTGGTGCTGGAAGACCAGGCAGGTTTCATACCTGGCCGCAATACGACCTTCGGCATCCGAAGAATGTTTGGAATCATCGAGGCATTAGACCCTACAGGCCAGGCAATCGCGGTCCTGCTTGATGCAGAAAAAGCATTTGACTCGGTGGAGTGGCCGTTTATGTTCATGGTTCTCACCAAAATGGGGCTGGAGGCCCGCTTTATCAAACTTGTCTCTCTCCTGTACACTAATCCACAAGCTAATATCATAGTGGGCAAGGCAAAATTAGCATCAATAAACCTGCAGCGTGGTACGAGACAAGGATCTCCCCTGTCAGCACTAATATTTGCTCTGGTGATGGAGCCACTAGCCTCCAATCTGCGGGAACTATGCCAAAAAATGGGTCTCATCATCGGCCCACACAAACTCATCGTATCCTTATACGCTGACGACGTGGCACTATTCATAAGGGACCCAGAAGTTAACCTAAACCCGGTCATGCGGGAAGTCATCCGATTCGGGGCGGCTTCCGGATTGAAAACCAATCACTCAAAATCAGTCGTCTTCCCACTGACCCGAGACACGAAACAATTCACCGACGACTTCGGACTCAAGTGGAGAACCTCTGGAGTTCGCTATCTGGGAGTCCAGCTGTCGCTAGACCCACAAGAGGTGTTCCGGGATAACTATGAGGAGGTGTTCAAGTCCCTACAGGACAAGGTCACGCGCTGGAAGACGCTCCCACTGACACTCTGGGGCAGAACCTCCTTAGTCAAAATGGTAGTGTTGCCAAAATTACTGTACCTCTTCAACAATATCCCGCTGCTACTACCACAATCCTTCTTGAAAAGGCTGAAAAGCTTGGTCCTGGATTAACTGTGGGCTGGTAGACCAGCCAGAGTGGCGTACACAACATTGACGCTCCCCGTGTCCAGTGGTGGTCTAGCCCTCCCCGACATGGAAAAATATTTTTGGGCAGCTCAGGCACAGTACCTCAGCCACTGGTATGCAACGCAAACGATTCGCCCTCATGTACAGGTGGAAAGGGCCTTGGCAGCTCCCAACTTCCTGACTGCAGTGGTTTTCGGCCAACTTCCCGTTCCCAACCGCACAATGAACGTGATGCTCACAACATACAAGGTCTGGAAGTCACTAGCAAATAAGCTGGGGGTGCAGATAAGGTACTCCCCCCTCTTGCCGGTCAAGTTTATTCCTGGAATCCCCCTAACATCAGAGAAAGTGTTTCACCAGCGGGTCGACAAGCTACACATACAATCCCTTGGAGACCTATTCAACGAGAAGGGCTTCCTGACTCCTGACCAAGCCAAACAGAAAGGGGGCAACACAGCACTGGACGTGTTCCTCTACTTCCGAACTCGATACACTATGCAGACCCACCTGCCTGGTTTCCCGAGTCAACCACCGACCTGGCAGTTACTGCACGATGTCATTCAAGCACAGGGGGAAGGCAGGCTAGTGTCGCAAATTTACAAAGCACTAACCACTGGAACACCCCCCCGTCAACACTGGAGCGAAAACTAGATGGGAACGAGCGCTGAGTGCAAGTATATCAGAGGTTGATTGGGGCTATATTCTGAATCAGACCCAGAAAATTGCACTTAACTCCCGGCTCAAACGTATCCATTTTAATTTCTTCCACCAAACTTATTATACACCTGAAAAAGCTAATAAACACCATCCCGACATCCAGGCCGAATACAAGAGATGTGGAACTCTATTAGCGAGCTTCATACACTTGGCATGGAAATGCCCTGAAGTAGCCCCACTCTGGAACCGAGTGTTAGACATGACAACGGCAATCATGGGAGAAGCAATACAACCGAGATGCACGGCAGCTTTGCTGGGAATGACAAGATTGCTATCCACGCCGTCGAGGAGACTGGCCGGAGTTCTACTGACACTAGCTCGCAGGAGAGTTGCCATGGCATGGGGCCGCGGCCCCCCGCCTTCCTACACCGCTTGGCGGAAAGATTTACTCTACTACCAGGACATAGAAGAGGATTTCATAAAACTCCTCCCTCTTCACGTGCGACCGCCCGACATATGGGGTCCGCTGATATCTTTCCTGATGAGTGAAGCTGACACCTCCTCGGAGGGATCTGTGGACTCAAGGAACACACCCTGATACAGTCTTAACCCAGGCCGACAATAATTGCTACAGAGTCGTTGGGGGGCAGAAAGGATGCACAATAGGGACTATACGGAGGAGCGGCGAGGGTTGGGGGAGGGTCTCGGGGGGGCGGTTTGGGCTCTAGTTGACGGCGCAAAGTTTAAAATCCACCCTAATGTGGGTGTGTATTTGTATGGTGTGCTGAAATATCAAAAATAAAGGTTTTTTAAAAAAAAAAGAAATTGTTCCATCTGAAATTTTGCCATGGAATATTTTGGATTGATTTGGTGTTTTGAGCCAGAGTACTCGTTTTGACAGGCTGCCAGTTGGTGCTTTAGCAATAATAATACCTGTTGTGCCAGGCTGAATTGGCTTTAGCCAGGCTCTGGTGCCATACCAGCCAGTACAGCATTCCACTGTGGGTATTGTTGCTGTTAACACGCCCAGGGTTTAGCCCTCCTGTGAGTTAATACTCTTTTCTGTAACAAAAATAGACCTGTGAGGCACGGCCCGGTCTGCAGTTATAGAAATGGAATACAGAGTCAAGGTTGAGGCTTCTTCCATTTCTATGACTGAGAAAGTGTCATCCAGAAAGAACCAGAAGAGAAGGACCAAAGAAGAAGTAAAGGGAGCAGAATTGGGGGAGTGAAAATGAGGGGTCAAGGAAGGTGTGGGGCAATGCAGGTGAGGAAGGATGCTGGGGGCAGTGAGCATGGTAGACTCAGGTAAAATGTGACAGCCTCAGGAAGGATCACATGCTTATACTGTTAGATTCAGCCCATGTTCCTCACATCCTGTTTGGGTGGTGCCTTCTCCCTGGGTGTTAATTGTGCTAAGACCTTAATTTAAAATGAATCATACAAACTCCAGCCTTGACAAAGTGTGCTGTGATTATCGTTTGTTTTATTTAGCACGCAAAGGTAGACATACAATGCTTACATCATAACATCGAGTGACCTGGGTCCCAGGGAGGTACATGCATATTTGGCAAAATTGATAGCCAACTTATCCCACCTTCATCTCTCTTCCTGTGAGGAACCTGAGGGAGTCTCACTTCTTTTCCCCCCGGATCATCCTACGAGGTGACCAGGGAAATGTAATTTTTTTTGGATCCCGACCCTGGGGTGAATATGCAAGGAATTATCACCTGGTTGAAGGAAACTTGAGGAGTGGGGAGAGGATGTCCTTAGGTGAGACACGGCATCCCCCATTCTCTTTTCAGAATGAATCCTCTATGTTTCAAGCCTTTGTAGGCTACTGTCAGCCCTTTTCCTTTTCTTCCCTCCCAAAAATACTACCTCAACACTGGGATGAAGAAGAGACCAACTAGGAGGACATATCCTCACTTGGATCAGACAAATACATATCAGTCGTACATTGTTAATGTAGACTCACATCGGTCAGGTACCAAGATGAGGATTCGACAATACAGAGTTATACACACTTCCTTTAATTCAGATTTCCCCAAACACCACTCTGGTACTGAGACGAAGAAGATGAGGGCTATGGAGGATTCCACGTGGAACAGCCAAGCATGTTCAGCTAATAGGTTTCTCCATGATCAGGGAACTTAACTTAATGACCCACACCTGCAGTCACTTAACAATCCCCATGGGTATAGAAATGCTGGCCGCACAGCACAAAGAGGAGAAAACTGGCTGCAAAACAGAAACTGGCTGGAGACCAGAACCGACTGGCAAGGAGCAGGCTGGATATAGAAAGGAGTGGGAGACACCAGAGCCGGAAGCCATGTCAAGAAGGATAGAGAGAGAGAGAGAGAGAGACACCGAGGCTGGCCACAAGAGGGTCTGCAAATCCTGCTGCCCTCCTGGTTGGATGAACGCAGCAGAAGCTATGTGACACCAAAACATTCCACTGACCGCGGTACTCCAGGAGAGTGAAAGGTGCTCTTTGTGACTACCAGGAGAGAGAGTGGTGCTAATAGAAGCTGGAAAGTAGAGCGAGGGGTGGAAAGAAACCAAAGGGAGCTGCTGTATGCAACCAGTGAGTGGAAAAGGGAAACACTCATACCGGGGTGCTTCGGGAACTTGAAACAAACACTTTTGAAGGCTGAATTAGCTGAAAATTCTTATAAGCACCTTTGAAGCCCGGAACAAGTGGTTTTGAATATTAAATGAAATGAAAGTTGTTATAAGCACTTTCGTATGTTGAAACAAGTTCTTTTGAATATTGAATGAACTGAAAGTTGTTATAAAAAACATTTGAATGCCAAAACAAATACTTTTGAATACCAAATGAACTGACAGAAACTGTAAGCACTTTTGAATGCAGCACAGAGCAAAAGCAAATTATGAGCACTTGTGAATGGAATGAAAGGAAGGTGGTGCAAGTAGCAGATACCACAGAATTAATTGTTTGAGGAAAAAAGTGTTGGCAAAGCCAAGAGAATACCAAAAAGTGTATGAGATGAGACCTAAGTATTGGTCAAAGCTAAATGAGTTCAAGGAACTGCAGGCTAAGAGTAAACCTGTATTGGCAAGAGCCAGACGAATACAGAAGTGTGTAACAAAGTGCATGGCGGCCAACCAAGCGACAGGAAAGTGTTAGAAGAGTGCGTCACTGACAAAGCTAAACAAGTTCAAGGAACGGCAGGCTAAGAGGAAACCTGAATCGGCTAGAGCCAGAAGAATATCAAAAGTGTAACAAAGTGCATAGGGTTATCGGTGGCGTGACCTGTAACGGGCGGACCGTGTGGTCTGATAACTGCACCTAGACCGAGTGCCTCCTTTATGTAAAGAGCCAATGAAAGTAAACCTAAAGAAGCTTGCTTTTTGCAACAGCCGCTTATGTGATGGTAAAGTCAAGAAACAGAACTACCTATGTGAACCAGTGAAAAGTACTAATGACAAAAGAGCTGGGAAGTGTCCCGAGGAATTGTGTTGTTTTGAAAGGCTGGAAGATTTGAACTCTTGAGGAAGGGAACACCAATACCTTGTGAACTGTTTTGAGCTTGGGGAAGGGGAAGCTGATTACAAGCCAATATTCTAAGAAGCTCAGAACTTTATGTTGAACACTTCATTTTGATGCTGACATCCTTACACATTGTATTCAGTTAGCTGTTAGGGAAAGTATACGTTTTGGACATAGACAGTCTATTCTTACTTTTCTTTAGGTAGGGAATTCCCACCTCAGCATAGGGCAAGTTAGGCCTTACTCCCTGCTGACTTTTAGGTTAATAAAAGATTAACAACCAATTTTGAATCTGTTGTCTGTGTCTCCTTCATTATGCCCTCATACACCCCATAGTCAGGTTCCCGGGCCGCTGACTTGGAGGAACTCATGATTTGTTCGACCAAATTTCCTTAGGGTGGCAGATATTGGGTAACAAAGTTATATAGGACTCCTCTTTATCATTTGCCAATAGTACATTAGATTGCCACATTTCTAATGAAGGGTGCAGTTTCTGTGTCCACCTCAACAATAAGCATCACTTTGCTAGAAGCATCCACAGGTTCAGATCCTATGCGTGACAATCGCTATTTTCCCAGTGACCCCAAGGATGCAGACCTGAGGGGATGCAATGACCTGTTCCTTCACAATTTCTGACATAACCAGACATACATGTATCCAGTACGACATTATCACAGATCACGCCCACAACATATGCAACAAATCAGCATTCTCGGAACCACACCAGGAGCACGTGCCCTCACAATCTGCATGGAATATTTTAAGTCTGGATGGCATATAATACAGCCTATTCATATTTCTTAAATGTATAAGACAGAATTTGCAGTTGATTGAGATCTAGTTGGTTAGCCTGCAGACCGCTTCCCATTGCGCATCTGTGAAATATGTAGGTCCCGACCCTATTTAGACCCAGCCACAGACACAGCAGGAGTTGAACTTCGCTGCTCTGGCCCATATATTATGGAAATGAATGTTCTACAATTTGAACTGTTCACTCTATATGTCATACACACATTTGGGGGGCCAAGGTGATTTGCATACGGCTATAGTACAACATCTGCATCATTTTGACCCCCACCATTTCCTTAACAACTTACCAATCCACAAAAGCACAGTGACAGAACACATCCCCAGCGTATTTATTTGGGCTGCCTGTCATGCCACCCCGATAGCCCAGTCCATCGTAGGGGACAAAAAAGTCCCGTCCCTCACAGCAGCACATCTTTGTTTTATCAGGACAAAGTCCCCAACCAGGTGGAGGAGTCTCCCCCATGCTTTCAACATTGCACCAACCGGATCAAGTAGATTGTCAGGTCTGGAGACACCACCTAAACCATATCAACGATGATCTGCCCACCACTAACTGCTCCAGCTTGACATGTGGGGGACAGGCCTCAGGCTTGCACCAAAATATTGCAGAGTTTATGGCAGCAATGCTGCCAGCTTTGAAAGGCAGTGCCAGAGTTGTCCACTGCATTCTAACCTGACCCCGTCCCCAAACAATCTATGTGCATATCTTTTTAAGTACCGTAAAAATGGCTTTTCCCAGCCACCATAGAATGTTTTGGAACATGTATAATACCTTAGGTAGCACCACCATCTTAATGAGCGAGAGCCTCAACATCAATAACATGGCCATCCGGTCCCAAAGTGACAGTTTAGCCAGCAGGTGGGACATACATCCCTAATAGCTCTTATCAAACACTTGAACATTTGAGCGGGATATCAGGAGGCCCCGGTACTTGAGCTTGTCCACCGTAAAGCGGAATCCCCCCTTTTGTGCTGATTCCACCATCCCATCTTTCAGCAGGAATATTTCAGACTTGGTTCAGTTGAGTTGAAGACCAAAGTATTTACCTAAGTTAATCACTTCTCTTATAATCAGGTCCATGTTTCTATCTGGGCCCTGAATGTATAAAAGGAATGTTGTTAGCGTATAGTAAAATCAGTACCAAAGCACCTCCCAGTTTAACATATCACTAAACTTGTCCCAAATTAGATATGCCAGCAGCTCTGTCACCCTAGCAAATAGCAGCGGGATAGAGAGCAACCCTGCCAATTCCCCCCGCTAGTTGAAACACTGGGGACAACCACCCGTTTGTCCGTACCCTTCAAATGTGTTTGTATTCAGCAGCCAAACCCATGAGATGTAATTCAGGCCAAAGCCATAGTTCTCCATCACTTTAAAGAGAAAAGGCCATGAGACTGTATCAAATGGTTTCTGCATGTCCAATGATATTGCCACCGCCTGAATCTCTTATTCCACACAAGATATAACATTGAGCAATCTGCACAAATTCAAGGCGGTCGAGCGACCTGGTGTGAAGCTGGATTGATCCGGGTGCATCACTTAAGACATCATAGGCAGCAGACGGGCTGCTATTGCCTTTGCAAAAATTACCAAATGTATAAATGAAAGTGGCCAGTAAGAGTTGCATTCCACTTCTGGCTTGCCAGGCTTTAGCAGTAGTATTATTGGACCCCCTTCACCTGCAACTCTTTTCACAGCTGTAATAGAAATCGGTACACTATCTTACGATACTCCCTATAAAATGTAGCTACCAAACCATCTGACCCAGGTGCCTTGCCTCCCGGCATGATTTGTGTGGCCGCCTCGATTTACTCCAGCATCAGTGGAGTTTCCAGGGACTTTTGTACATCTGTAGAAAATAACCTGTAGATACTGAGCAATATCCAATTGTGAGGCAACATTGGCTAGTTGGTACAGGTTGGAATAGAATACGTAAAATACTCTTTTTATGTCCTCATTTGTATGAGCCACATTTCCCACTACTTATTTAGTATGGGATAAATTCTCATTCCCTCATTCTGGCCTAACCAACCTGGCCAGTACATAGCCCGGCATGTCAGCATCCCCGTGCCTGCTTGTCGTCTTTACTTTATCCAGGAAATTCAATTCCCTCTGAGCATCCTTACAAATTTGTTTAAATCAGTTTTAATGTTGACCTGCAATTATGGGGACAGCCACTGTGCTTTCGTAGGCTGAAGGCTCTTCATCCTCAACTCAGTCATGCAAGTATCGTTTCTTTGAGTTTTTAATGCCGAAATTCTGCGGCCATGGCAATTCCCTTCACATATACCTTGAACGTCTGCGAGGCAACAGTGTCGACCAATCCCACGTTGTTTTCAAAATATGAAGTGGCTGGATCATATAAATTGCCAAGTCCAGCAAGGCAGCCGCTTTGAATCCCCACAGTGACCTCTGCCCACCAGTCCCGGCTCAACACCAGGTTCACGGGGGAATGGTCAAAAAACAATCTGGGTAGGATAGTTCAACTGGAGATAAAGTTGAAAGCCTGGCTGACACTAAGCACACATTTATTCTGGAGTGCATATCGTGGACTGAAGAGTAGAAAGTGTATTCCCTTTTACCCTCGTGCAGCACCCACCACACATCCAGCAAACCTAGTGTGTCCATATTAGAGCTAATAGTACTTGCAGAGTTGGTGAGTGACCTATGCGTCATCCCTGTCAGATCTTTAGTTATATCTAATGTCATCTTTAGCATGCCTCCCCACATCATCTCCGGCATTGGGTACGATGAGCATGCCAGAAAAATCCGATCATAAATCTCTGGGTCATCGAATGTTTGGTCTGTACAAATGAGCCAATAGTACCTCCCTCCTGTTTCGAAATCCCTTGTACTATTTCAAAGTGGCCTTCTAGATCAGTGTTTGAATCCCGCAACACAAATTGCTGTGACTGATGGATCAGGGTCAGAACCCATCAGGCTTGGAACAAATAGGACATGTAATAACGGCGTCCACCCCAAGACCCTGCAAACACTCGGGCCTGCTGTTCCTATGTGTGCATCTCCTGCAAAACTGATATCTTTGCCGTGTGCCTGTTCGCATAAGTCACTATCTTATGGGCCTTTAGAGAATTGCACTAGCCCCTGACTTTCCAGCTAAGAAATGCAACATCCTGTCCCCGCTCATGTGACTGCATCATTGGTCCCAACTACAATCTTCACATATGCTTGCCCATATGTCACCTACATCAAACTCATACCTTGTAACTACAAAGTGCAATTTTCATTTTTCACCCCAACCATAACCCTTTTCCCCACCCCCACCATTACTACTTACCCAAATGCTGCAATTTATAATACCCACAGTAACCGAACATACCCAAAACAAATCATTTTAATTTGCATAGGGGCTAGCTGGTCCAGTGCTTGCTGAAATGTAACAAAAGTATTTGAAAGAAACAAGTGTCTCAGTAGCATCTTCTCACTGTTACATGCTCTAATGTGGACAAACCAAAATCATTCAACTCAATCAAGCTTTTACTACCGAGACGAGGAGACTGCAGGTGTAGCAGCTCTAAGTACCGGATCCTGGATTCAATGAATGAGGTTGCTTTGTCTGGCACCATGAAGAAGTATTCTTGTCATCGTGTTGGACTCTGGGGAAGACCATTGCATAACATATCGGGAGGATAGCTCAGGGGCAACACGCTTGCCTTGAAAGCAATATGACGTGGAGCAACACAGGCTCGATCGCCGTCAGTGCTTAGAAACCCGTGGTTATTAAATGCGTTAAAAAAAACCCAATTATTATATAATATATTATATTTGACTTCCACTTAGAAGCTTTTTCACCCCCATAAACATGCGCCTTTCTTGCAGGATCACCATGGAGAAGTACGGGGAGAGGTCTATATTATGTGACTCAAGCCGTAACTCCTTCCGCTCTCTGGCATATTTGAGCAGACAGTAGGTCTATGGCCCTCATTACGACCCAGGCGGTAAGTTACCGCCTGGGTCGTACCCTTACCACCATGGCGTAAACTACGTTTACGCCATGGTGGTTGGCGGATTTACCGCCCCATTCCAAGGTGAGTGGGGCGGTAAATCCCCATTTCCCATTTTACCCTTCCCCATTCCCATTTTCGCCCCATAGGGCATAATGGGAATGGGGAAAGGCGATAATTACGGCACTGTAAATTACGGTGCCGTAATTATCGCCAAGGTCCCTTTGCGGCATGGATTTTAACGGCTGCAAAAAAGCAGCCGTTAAAAGTCATCCCGCAAAGGGAACCTTGTAATCAGGCGTTAAGGGTCGGCGCCGTTTACGGCGCCGTAAACCCCTTAACGCCTGAGTCAGAATGAGGGCCTATGTGCCTGTAACTTAGCACTGTTGCTATGATTGGGTGCGGGTACTCCCCTGGTTTAGGATTCGCTGATAAAGCACAATCTGCTCTTTCAATGGTGAAGTGTGGTGACAGCGCTGGATTGTCCAACAGCTTGTGAAGGAGCTTCTACACCGCCTGCTCCATGTTGCCATGTAGTGCCTCGTCCGGGACCCAGATACTGCAAGTATTATTCCTGCGTGACCTAGACTCTAAATTTTCATGTTTTACCTTAACCACCTTCATATCCTTGACCAGAGTGGCGACTGTATTTAGCAGCCCGTGGGTAGTATCTTCTGCAGTGCTGATCCTGTCTTCAACCTCATTTTTAATTTTCCTTTTCCAGCTTGGCACAGATGATGGTAACATTAAAATGATCAAAGTTAGGTGTAAAGGTGCACTCTTGCGAATTCAAATAGGGTAAATCTATCAATTCCTATAAACAATATTTCTTTCAATGTACCTTTTTCCGGTGCTCCATACTGAATCTGTACTACCAGATCAAGTTATGAGGCAAAAATAGGCACCCCGTACTAATAGTAATACAAATGAGAACTTGGACTGGAAGTTAAGTTGCTATCTCTAATACAAATGAGACATGTTTGTATGTTTGACCCAGGGACTTAGGATACTCAAATGTGTATGTAAGAACCTATGGGGTATTGGTAGTTAAACAATATGCCTTGAAGAATACACTGTTCGGTAGATATGAGAAATGTGTACTGCATTTTAGGTTTGCTAAGAAATTGTCCACGGAATATGTAAGTAAATGATGATATTCTAAGGTATGCATGTATTTCGTGATTATTATACTTGATCACAAGTCCATTATAACTACAGCGCAAAAAACAAATTATGTACCCATGCAAATGTTTTGGCTTAATTGATATATGTGGTGACAACTATGGCAAATCACTTACATATATGTATGAAAATGAATTTGATTAAGCATACGCACACAATTCGATATGCTAATTAACATCTGAAAATAAGAACAGTAATTAGGCGTTCACATCCGATGAGAGAAACAATCATAGACGTACGTCACAACTCTTAAGTAAATAGTCATGAATTGGTAGAGCCAGGACATATAGATAACTTATTTTTAGTGAATAAAATACTTCCCAATCAGTTGGAAACAACATAAGAGGCAGTTATATACATCCAAGAGGGCGGCTGCAACTGCCTAAGAAAAAGGGTAAACAGAATCTTGCTAGGTCTGTTGATGGAGGCACTACTTAATAACACGTGAATATACAAACTCTTCCAGTGTAAGGAGAAAAAAAGACAGCAGCGCGTTCAAAGTAGATTGAACAGCTTTGTGTATTACGCGCCAAGGTGCATGTGAGAATATACGCACAGTGCCGGTCGCGATAAGAAAGTGGAAGAGGAGTGCCCAGAGCGAGTCACAAAGCCATGGGCGCCCGAAATGAAATGATTGTAATACTAAAATGTCTGCCACCAAAATGAAATGAAGGCAAGGGACCAACTGTGCGGGCATTTAGAAAGCGAAGCACGTATCATGCATGGTCAGATAAGAACTTTAAGCATATTACTTTTGCTTATGATAGATGGAGTTTGAAAATATAGAGGAGACGAATACGTTGTAAAGAAAAAGAAAACAACTGCAAGTTGTTAAAGAGCCATGTGTAGATTGAGCTATTACCTGAAGGGCTACTGAAACGAAACAGGTATGACTATATGAGTATCGTAGTGAACTATAAAATGTGAACAATCTTATATGAGTATCATAGTGAACTTTAAAATGTGAACAATCTTAATTGCAAACTAATATGAGATTTGCGAATCTCATTACAGGAACACTTTCTCAAATTGCCCAGTGAAGAAGAACTGGCACGTCCCGTACCAATCCAGTCTCAACAACTGATACAAGTGAGTACACTTGTTAAAAATAAGTGAATTGAGTAACAACTTAAGTAGTAGGAGTTTGTAGTGGGACACAGCCCATCTTTTTGCGACTGATCCCACACAAACTGCATTTCCGAGAGGATAAAAATATCATGTTTGCAATAAGAACACATTTCTGTATAGATTCCTCGAATGAAACAGAGGAAGGGAAGAATTAGTGGCCAAAATCTAGCTACAGTTCAGTGCAGATTTGTTGTTTACTTATTTTCGGTAATTTTAAGAAAGTAAAAGATTCACATTAAAAATACAGAATTCATATTTATTATTCGTTTTGTTTAAATTTACAGAATTCCAATATCCGGATAATTCTTACCTGAAGAAGGGCGAAATGACGCCCGAAACGCGTAGTAAATGTAAATGATAGGAGTATAATATCCATCAGCCTATCAGAATATCAGGATATTTTTGTGTTGAAAAAGGGAAATATTGTGAATAATAGTTAGATTGTGAAAACAAAACAAAAGTTGTTATCTAATTGTGATGTAAAGGAATATACCCAGATTGTTTTGGAAGAATACCTTGAATTTGAAACAAAAAATCACATAAAGAAATGTACATGTGATACTGTGTTCAGAAGTTTATGGGCCTCATTACACGGTAGGCGGAGGACCAAGGTGCTATCAGCACCTTGGTCCATGCCGGTAAAATACCGGCACCGCCTTGGAGGAAAGGGGAATTACCGCCCTATTCCAAGGTTGGCGGGGCGGCAATTCCCCCTTCCCCATTCCCATTTTTGCCCCTTAGGGCATAATGGGAATGGGGAAGGCGCTAATTACGGTGCCGCAAATTGCGGTACCGTAATTAGCACCCTGGTCCCTTTGCGGGTTGGTTTTTAACGCCTGCACAGCAGCCGTTAAAGTACCAACCCGCAAAGGGACCTCGTAGTAAGGCAGTAAGGGTTTACCGGTACCAGTGACCTTACCGGTACCGGTAAACCCTTACCGCTGTCCGTGTAATGAGGTCCTATGTCTATAACTTGTGAGTTATTGTGTGTGCCCCTATTTGTATCCTGTCTAGTACGGGGTGCCTATTTTTGCAACATTAAAATGATGTCATCCAGTTTCTTGTTCAATGCATCAAACCCCGTTTGCATTGAGTCCAGAACATGTTGCATAATCAGTTGATATGTTGCAGGCAGAGTCGGATGATGTGCTTGGCTGGAGGCACCTAGGGGCTGCAAGTAATTTCCCTTACCAGTTGCCTTGGCATAACGGTCCATGCTGCCCACCTTCTTTCCTGCTCGCTTTGTCATCACCACCTGACGTAATTCCAGTGGCCAGGATAGTTTATGGGTAGCTGCTTATCAGGCACAGGGTTTCCTTCAGATCACCTGACAATTCCCCAGGGAGGCCGCAAGGCACCCTCACACTAGTAAATGACAGGCGATGGACTCAACTGTTCCTCGAGCACAGGAAATTGCAATGTTCACTCCTATGCCACTCAGCATGTGTTCTGTTCCACACTGCGGCCAGATCTCACCTCCTGGGATGACACACCCAGGAAGCTGATGCCACTATGAGCTCACCATCTCCTCTAGCACCACAGGCTCCAATCTCTCACCACCACAGTGATCTGATGTGCAGTCCGGCCCACACTATAGCCCACCATCATATCAAAGACCGCCACTCCCAGGGAGAACCACCAACGAGGAGCCAACACACCTACGAGTGTCTGGCCTCACCATGGCCACGCTTGCATTCATTTGCAGAGGTTGCAAGCCACTGCTCTGGATCGGCATCGGCCACTCCGCCGTGCCACAAACAATGCATCTAGGATCCAGCCCCCAACCAAATATTACCGATCCCGTTCCAGATCTCTCCACACTTTAGAAGTGCCGCTGCTCGGTGCCTTGCCAAATTTCTGTCGCCACTGCACCGCGCTCGGGAGAATGCCGTCATCTTTCACGGCTGCTCCACAGCACCCCATCACAGTGTGCTGTCTTAAAGGATAAGACCCTGCAACATCTTTCTCTACTATTGATATCTTAGAAACATTAGCAGACCTCTGCTTTAACTGCACCATTACAGGTATTTTGCAAAATGTAAGGACACCAATGAGCCCTCAAATAAGGGTGCAGCCATTACTGAGATCCAGTAGTCATCTGGCTTGGATGGGATACTGTGTTCAAAGCATCATTACTATTGCAACAGCCACATTCACACCTTTTAACTTTCAACAAGCATCCAGAACAGTTAATCTTTTCATCAAATTTGAAAGATTCAATCGAGGACAATGATTCATGAATATTAATTTCCAATGCAAGACCTTTAGCATATGAGTCGACGGGGCACGCTAACATTATCAGCGCCTTGGTACCAGATATTATAATAACTCATTTCAGTGAAGAAACACACACATTACAGCGCTAGGCTATGTTTAAACCCTCTATAGCTTTGATGATTGCTGGTACTTAAAGAGGTTCTGTACCTTGGTAGAGCAATATCACATTTTCAAAGCTCATGATTACCAACCCCTTCAGCAAGACTCTCAATGTTTTTTTTGTTGTTGTTGTTGTTTTTTATTGTATCCCCGGAGTTGATCCTTGCTTAGTTTCATGGAAACAGACTTCAGGACAATCACGTATCTACTCACACCATTGGTTGGGCCTTTCATGCAAGACTTTGCACTAAAATCAGGATTACTGGATACGTATTTAGTCATGCTTAAATCTGCTACCATTAAAGAGATCTCAGCCACAATAATTCGAGCTTCAAGTTGTCTAGCAGTTTACTTTAAAAAGTAAATGGTCAGTGGGACCCACAAATACCTTTTTATAGGGATCTGATATACCTCCATGTCTTCATTGACATGTGTTTTATATAAACACTGAAAAACATGCTGTAAAGTACCAAAAAAGCAGTCGTCACATGTATACCCTTGCAATACTGGGTACAATGGGCAATGGGTGGTAAGCAAGTTCAATGTATGTGCTCCTACAGATAACAGGACAGAATGCTGGGAAATAGATGCATCATGACATTCGCCATGGTTAGAATATGTGTGTGATTGTCCATCTAAGGAGAGATGAAGACACCCAATACGTCTGTGTAGCTCTTTAAATGAACGGAGGCTTGTTCTTAGTACTCACCTGATGCTGTAGTCCCCTTGAAGCCATTACAACTATTAACCACTGCTCGATGGTGCAAATACCTGAGCAAAGGCTAATGTAGATTAAAAATCACCCACAGGGAGTTATACGGGCATTTAATTCCCATGGTGCAAATTATGGGGTTACTGGGTCCAATTCCCCCCAAGTCATCTCTACAGCCCCAAACGTTCCTCCCATTTAATTCTCCGGGGTGATACCTTGCACACATGTGCTGTTGCAGGAGGCATCTGGACAGATGTTAAAACACAGCATCTTGTATTCTTAAGAATACTCAAGTAGCCATTACACACTACGGGGCAAATACTGTGAAATTCTTCGGCAAGCGGCTGCTGTATAAACCTTTCTGAAACAGCTGCTGTATAAACTTTTCTGAAACAGCTGCTGTATAAATCTTTCTGAAACAGCTCTGGCGAGAGTAGCACCCCATGGTCTGCACTAAAGAAATACAGCAGCACATTGATAGAGTGATGAATCCGGATTCTGCGGGAACCCACGAGATGGGGCAGCGGGGCTCAGCGGCTTGTCGGGCAGCCTTCTTGCTGCGTCATCTGAGCTGCTGCCAGATTGCCTTTGACTGACCTTGACAACGCGCTGCAATGCTCCGCTCTGTAAACTGTTTTTAAATGCAGATTAATTATGCAGCCTGAATGAATCCCCTTATAAGTGCTCGGCTCCTCCCACGCCGTTCCAAATAGTTTTTTTTTTAAAATGATGGCACTGCCTCCAACTGTCTTTGGTCTACCTGCCCTTTGCTCGGCAAGGTTCCTTTAACAGTCCCAGGTCCTAAAAGGCGGAAGTGTTCTGCCCTGCTACACAAGTAAATGTTTGGATGCCCATGACTGCTCTTTGCAAAGCTTTGCTCTGCAGGGCATTTTTAAGTATGCATTCCTTCAACAGCTTGCAGGGCCTTCATGGATGCAAACCTATTTTTGACATTTCGAATGTGTTATCAGTCCTCAATAGTTTCCTTAATATAGGAAATGAGTATGGTAGTCGCAGGTCCAATACAGTTGTTGCTAGGCAATGGACCTCCTTACAGTTTTGGCCATGAACTTGCAGTAAAGCTTGCAATTTACCACCAAAATCACTAACTGTTACAGCCACTCAGTCCTGTGAATTTACCACGGGACTACAAATGCTGACACCGGTGTAAGTGTCCATCGGACTACATCAGGAATTTATCAGAATGACATTGACGACTCCTTCCATTTTGGCCGTATGGCCGATAATTTACCATCAGTTTATTTCCAAAGGGTACATCCCCCGCCTTACTACTGAAACTCGTACTATCGTGGTGCAGTAAAGTGCTGGTAAAGTGGTGGTTATGAAACGGTCACTTTTTGCCACACTGTCATACTCATTATGAAGCCCAATGTCTGAACCGGTAATGAGAGGAGATGGCAGCCATAAGGGATGAAGGTTCAGCAGAGGCTTTGGGCTGCCTGTAATTATAAATGGTCTTTTATAACACAATGAATACCAGCGAGTGATTTCTAAGCACATGATTGGAATTCAAACCTTTGTTACGCTGCGTTGTCCTGCTTCCAGGATGAAGGCGTGTCTCCTGAGCTATCCTTCCTCCCCCGTAGATGGATGAGGTGATAGTGCAAGTGGTAGCATAGCTGGAGATGGTAGAGCAACGGGCGGAGAAGAGAGAGAGAGATGCTCCTCCAACAGATGTCACAGAAGGAAAATGCATCAGAGGCCTGTGCACCTGTGGATGCTCTTGCAGAAGGGCAAAAGCAGGCACAGTCATGGGCATCACTTGAAAAAGATCCAGGCAGTGCAAGTGACATCGTTTTCATGTAGTTCCATATAACATAGGTACCTTTTACGTTGTTTTCGGGCCTTTGATCAGACAGATGGGGACATTGAATAAAATGGCTGTGCAATCCAACTAGTCCAACCAAAGGACTATGGGCCTCATTACCCGGTAGGCGGTGAGCCATGGCGCTATTAGCGCCATGGCTCATGCCGGTAAAATACCGGCACCGCCTTGGCGGAAAGGGGATTTACCGCCCCATTCCAAGGTTGGAGGGGCGGTAAATCCCCTTTTCGCCATTGCCATTCCCCATTCCCATTTCTGCCCCATAGGGCTCTATGGGAATGTGGAAGGCGCTAATTACGGCACCGCAATTTTGCAGTGCCGTAATTAGCTCTGAGGTCCCTTAGCGGGTTGGATTTTAACACCTGCAAAAAGCAGGCGTTAAATCCCCCAACCCGCAAAGGGACCTCGTAGTAAGGCGGTAGGGATTTACCGGTACCGGTAAATCCCTACCGCCATCCGTGTAATGAGGCCCTATGTATCGTTTTACCCTGTTCCAAAAACAAGCTAGTGTGCATTATTTAAGCCAAAAGACCATTGTGCTCCAAAAAGGAAGACAACGATTCACATTTCCCCATTAAACCTTTTACATTTCTGGTCAGGCTGGGAAAATCATGGAACTACAACCAGTAACATATAACATCATCAAGTCTTTCCATTAAACAATATAGTTGACTATACCCAATCGTCAGATAGGGCACGAATAGAAGACAACACCTTCATCACGGAAAGGCTTCAGAGCACAGGTGTCCTTCTTTATCAGATTAGGGAATACTCTGACTTCACAATCATCAGCCCACTCACTGTCTAGGTGACCAGTGTCTGCCCCATATGGTTACAGAGTGCATGCACACTCTGAGTCCTCCCATCAAAGAGATAATTAACACCTCATTTGGAATTACCACAATCCCAACTGCATTAAAGCAAATGTGGGTAACCACTCTTATTAAGTATCTTACCATGGCCCGGAAATGTGTTCACATTATCATCCAATTTCTAACATGTCGTTTCTCCTATAAATCCTGGATGAAGTTGCGACTAATCAACTGCAACTGCATCTAGAGAAACATGAGCTAATGAGAGATTGCCAACATGTGCTTCGCCAAAAGAGTGGGACTGAATGTTCCCTCTTAAACATCAAAGGAACATCTTCTCCAATAACAGATCAGGTCGATAATGGCCTCCTTATGCTCCTAGATCTCTCAGCAGCACTTGACACCTTCGGCCATGCTCTGCCAGTGAATTACGTGGGTGGCTAGGGTGTTGAGGCGTGCATTCACATGGATTGCATCTTTCCTTGAAAAGGGAAGCACCAGGGTAAAAACAACTGAACCTTTTGAACATTCACCAGAAGTTTTGAACTGCTGATTGCCACAGAGGTCATGTGTATCGCTGCTTCTTTTTAAAGTGTTCAGAAAATCCCCACATGATGTCCTGAAAAACCTGGGCGCCATCTTTCGAATTATGAGGACAACGTTTGCATTGTTTTCTGTTTAGATGGAGACTGCAAATCTAAAACCTTCTGTACATGCCATATCTTTGGTGAAGAGGAAGGTGGATGCACAATAGTTGCCTCAGGTAACCAAAGATAACTATGTAACCTGAGATTACAATAGCAGACATTTCTATTCGTGTACACTAAAAGCAAAAACATTAGTGGTTTTCTGGACTCGGATCTATCTATAGACGAACAGGGCAACTCCATCATGAGCAATGCCAAGTAGCAGCTCATGCTGCTGTGACAAGTGGGGCCTGTTTTTATACGAAACTCTCTATGCAACCATTGTCTGGTGATAAGATCTGCTCAGGGATCTTATGAGACAGGAGCCACTCTGCAGGTAAGACCTTCAATTAAGTTCAAGGTACATGTACAGGATAACAGGAATGAGGGAAGGTGCGTCACATAGAGGGAGAACATCCACCAGCCCCCTTACTCTGGGGCAGGCTCTCTTCAACTGGCACAACAGGAACCTAGGGAAGGGAACATGGCAGGCGCTCACCAACATTCCACGCATACTGCATTCACTCAGGGAGACCAAGACATAACACATCTTCCCCCTTTAAAATACAAAAGGAAATGAGGTGAAAAGGAGCAAAAGCACAGCATCTGAACAAATGACCTGATGTCATCATACCACCAAACTCTAAATCACCAGTCTAGCTATTTCACAGGAAACAAGGAGCACACGCCCACCAGACAACATGCCCTCCGAACTACCTCAAAATATGCAACCTGCCCAAACAAGCTAACAGTTTAAGTGCAAGCATTCGAGACCTGCAGCTGGACACACCACAATGGGGACCAGTCCCAATTCCAACTCTCACAACCGACCAGGTCCATGAATCCCAACAGGCACCTTTTCATGTCAATTGGCACTACGAGTGCTGTAAGACCTTGGGCAATTGTTTTCCAATAAAGTAACACTTCGCTCAAACTTCACTCAGACTTAGTTGAGCCTGACATACTACCTTAACTGGTGACATTATTCTAAGTGCAGAGCCACAACAAACAAGGTTCCTACTATCTTCTTCTATTTCATAACACGGATCACGAGGAGCATGGTCCCCCAGGAACCCAGTTACTGGCAGCAGTACACAAACAGCTTATAGTGCAAGATCAGCACAGAGATCCATTTTTCCTTCAATGCTCTCACCTTTTCCTTCATTACCAATCACAACACCATCTCATCACACAATCAATCCACCAAAGTACACTGCACAACCACAGTCACCTCTCAAACACAGCCTCCAAAAATAAGCAACATGCAAACACCAACACCAACACCTCCCACAACCACAAGACAACAGGAACCCATGAACACCAATGATACGACAGACTGCCCTCCTTTAAGGCTACCGGGCGTCCCAACCGGTGTATCAGATGAAACATTGATTCCCCCCAATATACCGGCTGGATGTCCAACACCCACAAAACATAGGCAGCGGTACTAGACCCCTCCCTATGGTGCTGGGTGTCCCACACCATGGGTGCCCCGTGGCCAGGTCTTGCTCCCAAGCGGACCTGCACCACACAACAAACAGACAGGTCAAGCATCATAGAGGACACTGCCTTGCAACACACATAACATAAGGATTGGGTCACCACGATCCCAGGCCCGTAGTTCGCTACGCCAGCGGGCGAGGTTCACAAAACAATGCATAAAACAAACAGGCCTCGCCACACAAGCGTATGCAAATGGAGCATTAACAGGCATGGTAAACGCGAGCTATTCTATCTCTAATCAAGTCCAATAACCAGTTGCCATGAAAGTCCATAACACCCTTGGTGCTGTGGAGGCAAACATTTTGTTGCATAAAACATACATTACACATAATTTGCCACAACGAATGCATCTTTGATGTCAATAACACCTTAAGCAAATGTAATAAACAAAGGCCACGACAAATGTTCACCAAGCTCATATTCCACAATCAACTGACATCACATCCAAACTTAACACAGCCAAACCAAAATCAAGCTATGAGCCACCAAATACAGAACCGCACCAATTTCAATACATGCAGGAACTAAACAATTTAAAGGGCTAACACATGACAAAAATGGCAGTGTGAAAAACAACTGCTGATCGATTTCAAATGGTGAATCACACTTGAATCAACAGCGTCTCTAGGTATTTTTACTTTTGGCGTTGGCAGCAGAGCGTCAAAAAAATGGAAATGACAATTCCACAAACACAAGAAGAGAACGGCAAAAAGTAAACACGTAGGCCATTACTAAGCATGACACAACTTCTTAGACAGGAATCTGTCCTGACCAGCGTGATCTTTCCTTCTTCCAAAGACACGGAAATATCGGCCATGCAGCCCACAGTACCTTTGGTTGGATGTACAATGTGAAGAAACAAAACTCCTTTTCACGGCTGGAGTACTGCGAGATACAGCTTTTTTCCACTAACTCTCGGAAGAGTACAAGAAGCAATCGTTCTGTTGCTACGCAAGGTCTGCTGAGTATATCACTCTTCAGGCCTAGGGTAGGAGCTCCTCCACACTGGAGCTCCTGGAGCAGCCGCCCCTCTCCCTCCAAAAGCCATGTGTTCTGCAGGAGAAGCTAGGATTCCCACACAAAGCTACGTGCGGCGCAGGAGCAGGTAGGAATTCCACACAAGGCCTCCTTAGCCTGCCTCACCAAGAATCTGTGTGCTCCCATTTTGCAGACCCACTACTGGGGCTGCTCTACCTGGCCTGAGACCAACCTTCATCCCACGTGGCTCTGTGGATCTTTTGCCAGAAGTATTAAGGACCCTTAGATGGCCGCCGCCATGAGCGTTGTAATTTCTTTACACCTGGTCGCCTAGCAACCAGCTACGACCAAGCTCCTATAGGCTAGGAGGGAAGTTGGAAGGCAGAAGCCGCCCACTGACGCCTCAGGCCCCCCTAGCACAAGGCCCTCCCTGTCTGTGCCCACATCATCACTCTAAAGGCCTAGGGTAGGAGCCCTACCACACTGGAGCTGCTGGAGCAGCCTCCCCTTTCCCTCCGGAATCTGCATCTGCTGAAGGAGCAGCTAGGATTCCCACACAAAGCTGCATGCGCTGCAGGAGCAGCTAGGAATTCCATACTAGGCCTCCCAAGCCCGCCTCACCAAGAATCTGCGTGTTCCACTTTTGCGGACCCACTACTGCCAAGGTCTACCTGGCCTGAGAGCAACCTTCATCCTACGTGGATCCGTGACTCTGCGGATCTTTTGCCAGAAGTATTAAGGACCCTATGCCATGAGCGCTGTATTTTGTTTACACCTGGTCGCCTAGCAACCAGCTACGGCCATGCTCCTATAGGCTAGGAGGGATGCCGGAAGGTGGAAGCCGCTCCCCACCACCTAATGCTCCGCTAGCACAAGGCCCTCCCTATCTATGCCCAGATCATGACTCTCCAGGCCTAGGGTAGGAGCCCCTCCACACCAGAGCTGCTGAAGCAGCCTCCCCTCTCCCTCCCAAAGCCGCTTGAGCTGCAGCAGTAGCTTGGATTCCCACACAAAGCTACATGCACTGTAGGAGCTGCTAGGAATTCCACACAAGGCCGCTTGAGCCTGCATCACCAATAATCTGCATGTTCCACTTTTGCAGACCCAGAGACTAACCTTCATCCCACGTGGAGCCATGACTGCGTGGCTCTTTTGCCAGAAGTATTAAGGACCCTAAGGTGGCCTCCGTCATGAGCTTCCTATTTTGTTTACACCTGGTCGCCTAGCAACCTGCTACGACCACACTCCTATAGGCTAGCGGGAAGCTGGAAGGCGGATGCCAGCCCCCCCACACCTAAGCCCCCCCCAGCACATGGCCCTCCCTGTCTGTGCCTTATCCACTAAGTATAAACCTCTCCTTACCTCTGACTCTAGCGGGATCTGCGTGAAATGACCGAGTCCAAAAGTCAGAGTCCCAAACGTTCATTTTTTTTTATTTCCCATTTGCCTGCATGTATATATGTGGGGGGAGACCCCACCAGCCCCCCACCTTATCCATTTACATTTTTATTAACTCCTCCACCCCTTGCCAAACCTATCATTCAAACTGACGCCAGGTAATATAGAAATAATTTAGTTACAGCAAATCTCACCTCTGGCGCACCCACCATCAAAGGAGCACTTATAAAGACCAGATCTCTTACCTCTCATGCGCTAGACATCTCGGATCTTATAGCTTCTAAACATCTCGACTTTCTGGCATTAACTGAAACCTCGCTACAGCCAGCTTCAGGCCCTTCTCTGTCCCTAGCAATCTAGGAAGACTACACTGTTATCAGAGCAGATAGAGATTCTAGAAGAAGCGGTGGCTTGGCTTTCATTGCGAAAACTCAACTTGGCCTCAGAGCACTCACCAAAGAATGCTTCCCCTCTGGTGAGCTTCTTTCAGTTAAAATTCCATTGTCAGCCTCTCTGACCCTTCTGGTTCATCTCATTTCCCGGGACCTATATCTTCCTTCGAGGAAGACATTACATTCCTCCTCACGCGTAACACTAAATTGAGCTCCCAAAATGTAATACTGGGTGACACCAATGCAATCGCAGTTCAGAATACTATCTCCCAGCTAGGCTTCGAATACTGTGTCAGCGGCCCAACTCACAGCAAAGGAAGAATTCTGGACTGGCTAGTAGACCTCAACTGCTTGACCTCTATGCTTGACAATCCTCTGTGCCCATGGTCTGACCACCACTGCATTTCCTTCTTCATACAGATCAGCCTTAGCCCTACGCCAAAATCCATCCTTGCACCGCAGATCTCAACAAGAAACAACAGCAACATCACTGCGGATAATCTCCCCCCCCCACTAGAGCCGATTACTAATCCATCTAGAAGCCTTCACAAGGACCCCTCACTATTCGTGAACTTGTACAGCCATACCTTACTTCAGGCATTAAATAAAATTGCCCCATTAAAACTAAGAAAAGCTAAACCAATACCCCACCTAAACAAGTGGTTCACTGCCGACTTAAAAGACCTGCGCAATACTCAAAGAACCACCGAAAATAACTTGAAAAAAACACCCTCTGCCTTTAACAAAGTAAAATTTACAACGGCTACCTCCAACTACAAAGTAGCCATATTAAACACTAAAAAGGAGACTTATAACGCAAGAATTCAAAATGCCAAATAAGGTTCAAAAGAGCTCTTCACTCTCCTCAGGGAATTGGAGACTCCAGTTCCACCTACAGAACAGTGCACCAAAGACGCCTCCTGGTGTGCCAAGATCCAAAAAGCCCTTCTAGACAAAACAGCTCTGCTGCAAACCAAAATAGAAGCTAAATAGCACAGTCTGACGCTGAGCACTAACCTCAACCACTCACAGCCCATACAGTGATTCCAATGGGCACCTGTCACTACTCAAGAGGTAGAAAACATCATAGCCAGTTTAGAACTTTCTAGGTGTCAAGGGGATATTTGCCCAGTGAAGGCTATAAAGGAAGGGGCCAAGGACCTTATGCCCTTCATCACCTCCTTGATCAATTCTTCATTAGAATCAGACATAGTACTGCATAATCTTAAGGAGGCGTGGGTCATGCCCCTTCTCAGAAAACCTAATTTAGATCCAAACATCCCTACTAACTATAGACCCATAACCACAGTCCTGTTCCTCTTGAAAATCATTAATAGAGTGGCCTACCTCCAGATACAAAAGCACCTAGAAGACAGCAACCTCCTAGGCTTGCAACAATCCTGTTTCAGACCTAGACATGGTACTGAACAGTTTTCCCTGATTTAAAAATCCAAATGGTTGAGTTAAAGTATAAAGCAACATCGCCACCCTACTGCTGCTCAACCTCTCAGCAGCTTTCGATCTGCTCCACCACCAGATCCTCACCAAGCACCTAACCACATCGGCCACTTTCTCCACTAGTGCCGCCACTTGTATTCAATCCTTTCAAGCCAACAGGACCATGAGGGTCTTCTCTCCTATATCTTCTGCCGATCTAGTTCCAATCTCCTGCGGAGTCCCTCAAGGCTCCTGCGTCTCTACTACCTTATACAATATATTTACGAAGCTTCTGTTCGACCACCTCGATGGCTTGGGTGTCACCTACACTAACTACGCGGATGACATCCAAGTCCTTATCACTCTGACAGGCTGCTATGACAAACACTCAGAAATCTTAAACGTCATCTATCTTCAGATCCAGGCGTGGATGGCCACATATGGCCTATGCTTAAATGATGATATGACAGAGCTTCTTATCATAGGCTCTCTCTCACAACTAAATAAGCTAGACTCACTCTACAAATATTTCAACATTGTTGGAAAACTCATCAAGGTCTCTAGTGAGGTCAAAACACGGGGTATCTACTTACACTCTACCCTCTCTCTTTCTAGGCAAGTCAATGCAACCACTTCAACAACAGCATATACCACCAAGCTAATCAATGCTTCTACCTCTCCACCAAGAGCTGCATCATGCTTGTTAGAGCCTGGATATTATCCAGGCTTGACTATTGCAACACACTATATCTAGTCACCAACAAAGTAAATCTCAACAAACTTCAAGTGCTTCAGAATAACCCGCTAAGATCAGCCTTAAACATCCATAGATCTAGCCATGTCTCAGCAATCGGTGGGACATACACATTGTGAGACATAATTGCATTGTGTAATCACTCAAGTGTTTGGTCAATACAGCCCCAAAATATCTAGGTGACAAATTCACCAGGAGCCAATCCACCAAACCGACCAGATCCAACTACTTACATCGCTTGAACATTCCCCATTACAAACTACAAAAAGCAGGTGGATACAGCTTCCCCGCCCTAGCGGCCAAGCTATGGAACTCCTTGGCCAACACTCTCAGAGCAGAACCAGCCTTCTGGTCCTTCAGAAACACTGTAAAAGACTTGCTCCTCACTCGGCACAACTAACCCTCTTTCCTTGACACTCAGTGCTAATTGTTCAAAGCCTTGTCCTTCTCCTGTAACTTTGTTCAGACTTGCTTTGTAACACAAGTCGAAAAAATTAAAGAGAAGAATCCGATAAATTGTGCCAAACCTTGTTTTAATCAAAGGAGAACAGAAGGTGCTTTCAGATATTGGTCTCTTCTCCAAATCTCAAATCAGAAGTCCCTCATATAATCTCTTAAATCAAAAAGTCCCTTGACACGTGTTTCTCCACCTATTAGTTCTGGTGGTTCATCAGGAGGGTTATGTCTTAACTTTGATTTCTTGCCTAAAATAAAATGTAATAATTGTACTTATTGTTTGTATTATGTGCACTGAAAAGGATATGCCATACATTGCTTCACGTTCCCGATTCAACTTCCTCACAATATAATGGGATAGAATACTTACAGAATTGACACTCTTTGAAATACCAGATTAATTTGTCTACACCAGGTAGATTTTGAAGCTTTCTTGATGGTGTCTATCATTATATTTCTGCAAAGTGCATTGCTAAAGATACATATAATAACAACACTGCTTGTAATTAACTGATGTGAGTCCCATATTACAATTATCTTGCATTGGCAACTATATATACAGCTAGACCTTGATTCCCAGCTTAACTGGTGATATTTCGAGTTTCGCGTAGGTTTCCCATGTATTAGTAATCCTCGCGGCATGCTAACCACTGGGGACTCAAAATGGCTGAATATTTATAGCAACGCGGTGACGTGATCACGCTCACTGCGCGCAATCGCGTCATCGTGTCGCCACCATCTTGCTTTGGGTTTGGTTACATTACCCGAACACAAAAGATATACTTGATTTCGTGACACTATTAATGACATCCTAGCTTCAATCCAAATTGGATACAGACATTGATTAAATCTGTATTTCTGCATTGTTTTAGCTTTGATATATATAGTACCAAATTAAATAGCTGCCCTTTAGTCTGGAGCTCATGCATGGCACCGCCTCCCAGTGTTTTTGGTTACAGCTTGGCATGTGTAATGCTCTATATTGTGTATTTGTACTGATATTAAAATTAAAATCTAGATGTAATCAACATACTATTCAAACAATCTCTTCATAATGTGGTGTTTGAAACAATAAAGGATAAAAAAACAACATTTTAGAAAAAAAATGAAATTCAGGTAGAACAAGCTTGTTACATTACACTTTGCTAATTACACAAAAGTTCTAAAGAAGGTTATGCATCTCTGTATCTTTGTTTAAACCTGAGTAGCAAGCATCCAAAAGGCATATCCAAAAAGCCTCACTGGATCTCAAAATCTTTTCTTTGTTGCCTCCTCTTGGTGGCATACACATTTTTTCGATCCCAAAGAATTTGATATCGTCCATTGATTCTTTCTGGAGTTCCTGTTGGAAATGAAAGCCCAAGGGGAATCTAATGTCCTTATTCCTGATTTTTCTTAAATGATCTAATATTCTCAATTTCAGAGGTCAAATGGTACGGCCAATATATATTTTTTTGCAGATACATTGAATACTGTATTCAACATATTTTGTGTTGCAATTTATGAATCCCAAAATGTTCCTGATTGATCCATTTGGAATTTGAATGTCTGTTTTACCATTAATTGAATGAGGACACGTTTTGCATTTACTACATCTGTAATTTCCTACTAATGATTTCATATTCCACATTTGTGGGAGACCAGTTTCTTTGGTTTTGTTTACAAAGTATGAAGGGCTCAGTAGGTCTTTTAAGTTTTTAGATTTTCGAAAGGTTATGCTCGCTGTATCATCCAGATATGATACAATATCTTCATCCAATTTTAGGATATGCCAATTCTTTGATAATATTGATCTGATTGTCTTTGCATTTGAGCTCTATGAAGTTATGAATCTGAGTTTGTCCGGATTGGTTGTGAGAGCAGATTTGGGTTTATTGGTGAGCAGTTCTGCTCTCATCCTTAATTTTGTTTTCTGGTCAATCTTCATGAGATGCTGGCTATCGTACCCTCTTAATTTGAATTTGTTAATTGAATTCCTTGCATGTTTGTCATATTCTTGGTGTTCTGTACAGTTTCTTTTGATCTGCAGTAGTTCTCCATGTGGGACATTAAGAATCACATGGTCCGGATGATTGCTTTTTGCATGCAGGATGGTATTACCTGCAGTTGGTTTGACAAAAAGGGTTATACGTATGGTGTTGTTTTTGATGTATATTTCTAAATCCAGGAAGTGAATTGAGGTTGTACTTTCTTGAAGAGTGAAGTGTAGATTGTACTCATTGATATTCAGATAGTTATGATATTCTTGTAGTTCTTTGAGGTCTCCATTCCAGATTATTAGTACATCATCAATGTAACAGCCCCAATAGATGATACACTTATCTGTAGTGAAAGCAGCATGTTGCCAAGCAAATGCTATTTCAAAGTGGCCCATATAAAGATTTGAATGTGGGGGCGTACTTCGCACCCATGGCCGTGCTCTGTTTTTGTCTGTAGAGTTGACTGTTGAAAATGAATATGTTGTTATGACGTGTGAAGTCCAGCACTTGTAATAGCATTTCATTTTGTTCATAATAAGAGATCTTGTTTTCAAAAAGTAATTTATAGTTTCAATGCCTTTAGTTTGTAGGATTCTCATGTAGAGTGAAGAAACGTCCATTATTACTAATCTGTGGTGTTCCTCCCGTATTACTGACTCTAACTGCTGTATGACATTTTTGGTATCTCTTATATCGGATGATAGTCCTGATACCAAAGGTTGTTGGTTTTTGTTAATATATTAACACAAGTCAACTGCTATATAACTCTGCATCTGTAACTGTTCGTAACTTAACTCTGTAACATTGTATTCAAGTCATAGCGCCTAGATACCTCTGGGTTAAGCGCGCTCTACAAATAAATAAACTAAACTAAACTAAACTATAACACTCTCGCCTCCTGCGGCTCCATTCCTGCTCTCCGTACTTCCCACTCCACTGTACTCAAAACCAACGTGAGGATGCAGCAAGGTTCTTTTCTTGCCAATATCAACATCCTTCATGACGCACCAACCTTAACGTTCTCCTACATCATCATTTACTATGAAACCTTCAAGGCAAGCATATCTTCTGCAGGTGCAGAAGCCCAACGGACACCCTCACCCCAGAGCGGTGCCTGCTGCTTCAAATTGCCCATTGCCAGCACAACAGAACAACACAGCCGGTAAGTGCTGCATTTCACATGAACCTCCTCAGTGATCCCAGCAGCAGCTGCACGTCGGTTTTAAAAATGCAGACAGGTGATTTCCTTCTGACCCACATCCTTATGTAGTGCTGAGGAACTCCTCTTGCTAGCACCCTGACTCCTGTGACTAGCACACTGACTCTGGGTCCTTTCACTCCAGTCACATGGCAGTGTGAACGGTACCATTTGTAGAGACGGACAGCATCTGGGTTCTTCCTTAATCTCTATTACAGACCTCATGAGCTGCCTCACTGGTCTCTTCCAGTATTTAACACCCCCCTCAGGATCTCTCCCAGGCCTTTTCTGGCCACTAGATAAATGTCTCTCCCAGGCTGTGTGAAGCCACCAAAATATGCCATGAGGTACAGGACGGCCAAACATAAGATGTTCAGGTGTCCTGTCACAGATGGCGGCTTTCTCTCCCAGGCTGGAACAGCCACCAGATTTTTGTCCTGCTGAAAGAGAACGGCCCCAATATGCTTACATGGCCCACTTGTGGCCCGTTACAGCCTTGTAGATGCACTTAGCTGCCCCCAGTTTGCCAGTTGCTCTTCCGCCAGAGCCACCTCACTTTGGAGTTCGGGGAGCCGGTGGATGTCTCATCTTCCTCTGGGTTACAGCACTGTACCTCTGCTCTGCGCTGTCTGCTGCTTGCTCTTAAGCTCCATTTTATTCTTCACTTTAGGACAGGTTCATGGGTTCTTCAAGTTCCTTGTCACCATAAATAAGATCTGACAGAGAATACAGGAGCCACTCTGCAGATAAAACGGTTACTTAAATTCAATGTACATGTGCAGGATAACAGGAATTAGGGAAGGTAAGTCACACAGAGGGAGAACATCCAACAGCCCCCTTAATCTGGGCAAGGCTCTCTTGAACTGACACAACAGGAATCTAGGGAAGGGAACATGCAGAGCACTCACCAACATTCCATGCATACTGCATTCACTCAGGGAGACCAAGACATAGCATCTGGGCTATTTTAAGGGCAGGGCTTGATTATTGCAACACCCTTTACATGACAAATCATCACATAACATCCATAGGTAAAATAAAATACACCTGCAAGGATGGATTCCAATACACCCAGAATGGGACATGTTTCACCTGTGTTTCGGAGACTACACTGGCTCGCTGCAAAGTCGAGGCTCTACTTCAAACAACCATCTGTCACAAAGCTCTCCGCAGTGCATCCTCAGTATACATGAAAAACCTCATCAAATCAAGGTCTTACACCTGCACAAAAAGAACCAGAATATGGTATGCTGTACCATTTAATCAGTGGCTAAGGCTGTTGTTCAATTTCCTTTGTTCTGATGGCCAAAAACTGTAACTCTCTTCCAGAAGAATTGTGATGTTATGAAGATGTATCTGAATTTCACACCAAAAATCAAAACATATTTATTCAAAAGCTATGATCCTCTTTTTATGTTTGTTGCCTACAGCATCTAGATACCTTTTGGCGGTGCTTAATTTGTGCTAGTGTTTGCCGGTGTTCAGCCGCGGCACTTAATTTGGAGACAGGGCTGAGCACCAGCTCTTCTTCTTTGGGCAGTTTAGGTATTCAAGTAAATCCTGTGATGACAGATATACAGCTAGCAAAGCACTGAAAATTCCCAGGCACTCTACTCCTCCAGAAGAAATGACCACACCTCCATACTGCATGGGGGTTCCCCCTTCCCCTCACCATTAGCAGATCCCGCACCCATTCACCTGTCTGGGCTTGCTGAATTTAGTTGCAGCACAGTCCAGCCCAGGACATTCAGAAACATTGTATTGAATTGTACTTGTTTGATACAATGTGACACGTGATGTGATTAGGCAGAGCGAAGAAGAAGAATTACCCTGCCCCTTACAAATATTAACCAATCAGGTAACAGCATTCACAAAAGTTGAGCTAAAACGTCCGGCAGCTAATCAAATCGAAAATGAAACTTTTCCCCAACATCCTTCCTACTCCTGTGAGTGACTGCTCAGCCATGTGGAGCTAAGTAGGGAAATACTGGGCTAAGGTGTCTCCTTTAGGGCTTTGATTTCCCCATTTTACCTGGCCTGCTGCCACAATCACTGGATACTACTACTACCAAGCCTCATCTCGATGAGAGAGGGATGAGGAGGTGAGTGCTCCTTAACTGGTATGTTTAGTGTTGTTGTGTAGAAACCCTTTATACAGAACACGTAGTTGATGAAAATAGACCAGCTGCATGATGTTTTCAAGTATTCATGCAGGCATATGAATTTCCTTTCCATCCTGTTTACTGCAGCCCGAGAGCATCTGTTTTACTGCGGTCATCAGCGATGATCTTTGAAACAAATATCTGATTTGTGGTTGAGGGGAATGGGAGAGTGGGGGGCAGGTCTCTCACCTCAGTTGGTGCCTCCCTTTGGAACAGCCTCCCTGCCCCTCACAGACTTGAGCCGGACCTCCTTAAGTTCCAGAAATTGCTCAAAACTCTGCTTGTCCCTACCTCTTTCCCACTTTCCCCTCCCTGCTAATCACGCCATTGCCGCTGAGACCAGTGGCCTGTTCCTCATGAATCTCACAGCATACCAGGCCCTTCTACCCAGTTGATATCAGCAACTCCCACCTCTGAACTGCCCCTGCGGGCTCCTGCTTGGCGGCTCTACATCCCACCCTTGGGAGTCTCTCGCACTAGCACTTAGTCTGAGGCTTCCTCCTTGAGTCCCCTTGTCACTTCCCTCCCGGCACCTCTACCAGCATTTGTCCATTCCTTGCGCCCCCACCCATCTCTATCTCCTGCACTTCTCCTCACTGCACTTGCACGTCCAAATACCACACGGCCTAGTAGGACCACGACTGTATATTAACTGTTCGCCAATGTTTTTTCTCTCCTCTAAACTCTTCCCATTTAGCCTTGTGGCACTTTGAAACACAATTCTGTTGTGTAAGCACCTAGCAAATGCGAAAATAAAATACAATAAATGCAATTAAATTAAATATATGGGTCCTGACCTTCTTTGCTGATGTCCAAGCAGTCATGTATTGTTGCTTTTGTGTACCTGTGAAGCGATGAAGACAGTGCCTTTTACTGCTCTCAGCTCACACCTCTGAGGGGGAAAGCTGGGAAGGAATAATATATAATAAATGTGTGTGGGATTTAAAATAGTTTAAGTGAATAACCAGCATTTTCTGGGATCTTGGTCATGGTTATGGGGAGCATTAAAAAAGGGAACTTTCTTCTACCAAACACTGGGGCCTGCTTCAATGGACCATGCATATACCCTAACTAGGCTATGTATTGTCCATTGAATGCCAGCGTCTGGCAAACCCCTGTCAAGGGGGGAAGGGCACTACCTACCAAGGACAACCCGTTCCCTGTCCAATCCTGCAGAAGTGCATACTGGAAGGGCAACATTATGTGAGGCCGGTGGTGCACGCCTGCCTCCGGCTTGTTTTTCAGAGATTCTTTCATGAGGTGTGGTTAGCAACAGTGGCAGATTGAAGTACTCCATAGGGTGGTGTGATTTATTTCGGCTACTGTTCGCTGTCCTGCTCTGACGTGTTTGAATGATGAACACAACTTAACTTTTACATTAGCATGATGCGTGTGCAAGTGACTCACAAGCGCCTGTTATCTTCCTAAGGTGCTTAATCAATGGATTTGGTGCCTCCTTGACACAGCTGGAAACTACCCAGGGCACATTGATCACAAAACATAAATAGCACTTCATGATATTGTCTAGGGCGCTGCAGGAGCAAGCCGCCTGCTGACTGACTGTTGCTGACAACGAAGGTCTGAATGCTGTGCTGCTGTCTGTGTTCCCTGTTGTCCAGGAAGTCAGTGTGTGTTCACAACATCTGTAGCTTTGCAACTTTTTGGGGGGAATACTACACATTGATCACATGCATGAACTACATTTCAAGTCCGCATTGACACGCCTCAGTTCTGCTTTTGGGATCAGAAGATCTCTTAGCACTTGTTATAGAAATCAATGTTCCTTTTTCAGAGCACAGTTTCACATGTTACAACAGATCTTTCCTCTCTCTGGGGTTGATGAGCGTAAGTGCATGGTTCCACTAACGTCTGATAATGCACAATTTGTGAATAAGAACAGATGAGACCAACATTAAAATATTAATCCATTAAAAAAATAAGACAAAAGCGGAGCAGGGTGATATGGTACACCATTGTTTGCAATTTCGGTAAATAAAACTAGGCAATACTAATTCTATATTAAATTATGAATGTTAATAAGACTGTTTTAATATGCAATGAAATTCTCGCCTGCAGAAGACAAACTGCTCAGAAAACATGGCATTATTGTCCAAGAGCACAGGCCTGCAACGCAGTGCAGCCCACGCTCTTCTCTTGGTTGTTCCCACTCGATAAGCGTTGAATTGCTTTAAAGACATTCTGTTCAGAGGATGGCTGGAACATTTTTTTGCTTTCCATTTAGCCTCTCCTTTGTTGATAGGCTCGCTCATTCTCCTGCACATCCATTCGCATAGTTTGTTGGAGCTAGTCAAGCTGTCTGAGGGAGTGGGGACATTGAATAGGGAGCCTATGCGATCACTGTGGCCTTGGCACAGGGCGCGGCGGAGCTCTGACTCCAGGCTTTGGAGTTGTCACAATAGACTGGGCAGGAAAGGAGCAGCTGGGCATCTGTCACTTTAACACATTGCAAAAAAATCATAAAATTGCATGGCGCACACCCTCTCACCCTGATTCATGGAATTATTTGCACGTAAAATGCAAATGTGCGTGCCATTCTTCCCAAAAATCCCCATACCTCAAACAGGGATTTTCAGGCAGAACGGCGCGCAAATGTGCGTTTTACGCACAAATAATTCCATGAATCACATGTACGTGCATACAGGTCCAATTTAATCAATTTTAATCAATTGCACTGCAAACTGCAAAACAAGCATATAAATGCTGGCCTAATAACCTTTACGCCTTGGTTTTTGCACTTCACAGTGGAAATAGAGTAACAGTGTCTGGCATTTGTTCATGGCAGGCAGTATTTACAACAGATTCCTATGGAATCTGTCTGCGTTTTGCTGGTGTAAAAAGCAGGTGCATTTCATAGGGATCGACTGGTTTTATGCCAGCATGAAAATGTCATGACGGTTTAAAACCTAGTTATTTTTGGAGGTGCAGCGGACTGGAAAAGCACCCCCCTTCCAGGCCCTCCCTCCACCTTTAAAAACCATAAAAATGCAACAGAGAATAAATAATATTGTTAAGACTGGCATGAAACACTATCTAATTTAGATTGACTGCAGTGTGTACCTCAGGAAGAGAAGAGTAAAAATGCTCTTTTTTTAATAGACGCATAATGTAGTTCAAGGATCATCTTTCAGTCTGTACATTGTGTAATATTGTTAATGACTCAGTATGTAACAGGCTTAGGGGGCGTTGGATTGTGCAATATTTTAAAAATGAGAAGAATGACTCCCTTTGCGGGTGGGATCAAGCTTGATTTGCAGATGGTCTTTCCCCTTTCTGTAATGGCTAGGCAGGTGAAGAACGATGGTCTGGAGGGTTGTCCAGAATGATGCCAGAGGTTAACATTTATTCTAAACCTTCCAGCCATCACCTCCTCTGTGGTGCTGAATGTGAGTGAGCCTTTAGAACAGAGTGCCTTGTGGTACACTGCACTGCACAGCATGGAAAGAAATGCATGATGTTAGAATCATTGTAAACACGGTATGTCTTTCACTGTCATCAGCTTGTGGTGTCACAATGTGCATTATTTTGAACTGGTCAACCTCTGTACAATACCTCCAAGCCTGTCAATGGCTTTGAATGTCCTCCTTTATTGATATTTCTATGCAACTTACACTTAAAGTTCCTACCATCTCCCATACTCATTAGCAGATCATTCCTTTCATCAATAGTGATGGCACTGTATGTGGTGATGAAGAGGAGTATATCCTCCCCCTCTTTGGTCAGAGACAGGTGAAAATGTCATTTAGGACATGTGCCCCGCCTTCCTATCTAACATTATAAAAGTAAGAACCATTGTTCTACCAATACTCAACAGAAAAACATATTAGAATAAGGCCAATAATAATAATAAAATAATCCATTTATTTCAAAATGAGTATATATGGCTACAGGCCTCAAATCCCCATGAAGATTTAAACTCTTGAATAAATAAAATAATATATGGCCATCTGCAGCTCAGAAAGTTTGTGCTTGGGCAGAAACCAATATGCAGTGATTCAGCAGTTTAAGAATATACCATTTTTAACAGTGGTGTTCAAAGGATTTTTATAAATAAAATGTGGTAGTAGGCTGAAGCAGATACGCTAGATGAGATGACCTTGGACAGAGTGTGCTAGAAGTCTGAAGCAAATGTGTCACACTAAGAACTGCTATTTTCTAGTTTTAAAGTTGCGAAAACCTGTATTGTGATTTTGAAAATGTGGAAAACACCTAGTCATGCTAATTAGCACAATATGAGGTCATTGAATTATTGTGCAATGATTTATTTTCTATAAAAGTGTGTTCTAAATGGACAAGCTCTGAGTCCTTGCCATTCTAACAGAAACCTGTGGCGTAATGTAACTGCTCCCAGCTGGATGAAGAAAAATACAACTATTTGCTGTCTGCACAATTCCGTCTCTGAAAGTGCTTTCATTGAGGTATGACTAAGAAGACACCACTTTAACAGTGGTGTGAATGGGGCTGGCAGTGTATTATTTGGTGGTGGGAAAGGGCAGTGACAACAACTGATAATAGGCAGACACAAGGATGGCACAGTGAGGCACCCACAGTGATAGTTGGCTGCACTCACAATGATAGAATGTGGCAGTCTCAATAAGCAATTTGAGCCTTTGCACTTATTATTTTTACAAATTAAGCACTGCCATTCAGCCACAGTGACACAACAAATACAAATATGTGGGATAATGGCATCTATAAACAGTCTGATAACCCTATTCAGATGAGTAAATAGAACTATGGCACACAAGCAGAACATTTCTGGGGTGACTGCATGGCCTGGGGTAGCACAGTGATTGGCTACTGGTAAGAGGGTTGCAGTAGAGGTCGCCTGTGTTCAACACAGTCATATGCATGGCACTGCATCATGTGGCAGTGTAAAAATGTTTTAACAAATGTGGTTTCAGATTTTCCCCGATGTACAGTTTTATTGCACATAGTGCATGTGGTGAAATACGTCTATTGCTTTTACTGTAGTCTGAGAAACATCCAGACTGAGGACTTTGTGGAGCAACAGAACATGTCCGCCTTTGGCCACAAAGATACTGCGAATGGTAGCATAGTTGGTGCTTTGGCTGCCACACTGTGAGGTTTTGCACTTTCAGATCTGTCAGGCTGTCTTTAAAAGATTGCGTACAAAGGGGAAAGAATAGCCTGGTGCTTCCCATCTAGCTCTCTAACCCCAGCGCTATCTTCCCTGTCCTCCAATTCTTCCATAGAATTGTTTCCAAAACCATGAGATGAGGCATTGTCTCAACCCTATTCTCCCCCTCTGAGATTCCCCCCTCACCTCGTCCCCTATCCCTCCCAGCTCGCCCCCCTGCACCATACTTGTAACAGTTGGGTGTGTCCAGGGCTTTAAGTGGGGTAAGAAATCGAGGGGGGGCCCTCATTTGGGGGCGTGGATTGTGGGGGCGTGGCCTAAAACGTACGCAAATCGTAAGGTATGCACACACATATATATGCATGTTATATATCTGTGTGCGTACCTTACTATGGTTTGTGTACTTTGCAAGCCATCTTTTCTAAACATAGAAATTTCTATGTTTAGAAAAGATGGCTTGCAAAGAACACAAACTATAGTAAGGTACGCACACAGATATATAACATGCATATATATGTGTGTGTGCATACCTTACGGTTTGCCTACTTTTCAGGCCATTTTTTAAAAAAAACATTTCGGTTTTTATAAAAGATGGCTTTGAAAGTACACAATTCAAGCCATCTTTTATAAAGCTTTGACTACGGACAAAATTGTCCGTCGGCAAAGCTTTATAAAAGATGGCTTGAATTGTGTACTTTTCAAGCCATCTTTCATAAACCTCGAAAAATATCAAGGAATCCCCAGGTTCGCCGAGGGTTAAAGACGCCTCGGCGACCTGGGGAAACAAAGGGACAGTAACTGCCTCTGGTGACCCCTCGCGCGAGAGGTCACCAGAGGCAGTTACTATGATTTACAGAAGTGGCAGCCAGGCACAGCATTGCTGTGGCTGGCTGCCACTTCTGTCAGATCGCCTGACTTCATGGCAGGCGCATATCCCGTCGCGGCTGCTGCCGCGGCGGGATAATGCATCCCGCCAATGTTGCGTGTGGTGGGACGGGGGCCCCGGCAGGGCCCCGGCTCAGTCCCACTTTTTGGAGACTGCCGGGGCCCGGCCCCGGCAGGCCCCGGCCCACTTAAAGCCCTGGGTGTGTCCCCTTTACACTGCTCTCCTGTGCTTCCCAGCTAAGCCTGTGCCTTATAAATCCCATACATACCTGAATAGATACATCATCTTCCTCAAACTCATCATCAGTGCATGTGCGTGGTGGAAATCATACAATCTCTCCATGTTGCACCTCTGTAATTCCTATCCCCTTCTGACTCAGAGATAGTGTGCTAATACACGTCCACGTGCCCCCCCCCCACTTCTTTTAGGTGCTGTGGACACGTTTTCACTCAAAATGTTCACTTCTCCATGGCCATACGAAGAAAACATAATCACAGGCACACTGTTTACAAAAAATAATTCAAAGATGTTTTATCTGAAAGTTTGCAAGGTGTGGCAAAGAGTTTGTCTGGACACTATAAAATAGTGCTGTGATTTACAGCTAGCCAATATCATCTCTTTCTACATGGCAAGAATGATTCAGCTTTTTCTCTACAACTAGTATTTAGGTGCCTACTAAAGGACAGTACAATTACTTTCAGCCAGTCAACGCCCTCTCAGGCCTCAAAAGAATTTTAAGATTTGTTATTCTCAACTTTGCTAGCAATGAGTATTTGGTCTGGCCACTAAAGGATGCCACACAGCCACTTAATGTAACCTAACCTTCTGCCTCCCTCCATGAAATTAAGTGGTTTCCTTCTTTCATTGACAAAAAAGTCACATTTATTTATTTCATGCAAGATGGCCAGGGGAGTAAATAGAGTCAGTGGGATTGAGAAAAATGTGTTCTATCCTCTATTAATTACCTAAGTGAAGCCTATTGGTTCAACTGCTCTACCAGCCATCTGCCTCTGGCTAACAAGAATGATGCCAACTATTGAAATTGAACTGACAAAAACACTTCACCCAAACCACTGCTAATGTTCAGAGAAATTACATTTGTGAAAAACGTCTACTAGGCAGGAATTTGGTATGTGTACAAAATGTTTCACACAGGCTTATTGGACACACTGGATGAACATTTCAACTTATAATGCCACCTTCTTATAATGTGATCCCGTCCGAAATGAAACGCTATTTATATAATATACAACCAATATCTAAATAGTAGACCTAATGTGTCAACTAGTGTATTCAATCATACACTCGCTAACAGAAATGTGTATATTATTAGCTTAGTGCTGCCTATGGTTACTGCAGAAATGCGAACGTCTAATGGTAGCCATTAAGAAACACATGCTATGTAGGGCCTTTCTCTCCCTCTTTAACAAACTCAAACATGCATGACTTGGCTCTGCAAAGCTGAATCGTGTGGAGCGAGAGCCCCCCCACCCCCATCAATTAATGGTGACAGCGACCAGGAGGAGCGCCTCATCTCTACTGGCATTGCTTTAGTTCATCAAATGAACCAACTACTTACTAAATTAATTATGCACAACACAGGTCTAAAGCACAATGTTAACATGTATAGCTATGATATTTTAATGTGTAAATTAAGTGTTCATACACGAAGGAAGGAAATGATTAATAGAATAGGTCCCTCTGCCACAATCGGTCAACGATTCAGCAAGCTATGCAGAAGGCTTGATACTCTGGAATTCTGGAACCGATTTAAAGATTGTGGGAGCGCACATCCACTCCATCGTTTTATGTTTCCATTGATGTATGTTAAATTCCTTTTAGGATTTGTTTGCACGTTGACCTAGAGCCAAATATATATCAACACATTATCACTATGAGACCACAATCCTTTAACACTATTGGCCTCATTACGGGTATATTTACCGGCAGCTGACTTCCTGGTGCCACCGGGAGATTACAACTCCGGCGGACCGGAAAGTCAGCTGCTAGTAAAATGTAAGTCCCCATTCCCATAGAGTCCGATATGACTCTATGGGAGTGGGGAAACGGAAGCACCAGCACCGTTTTGACAGTGCCGGTGCTTCCGTGACCGGTCTGCCTTCCGTGGCCGCTGTGTCCGGCAGGGTCAGACCTGTCGGGCACGGCATCTCCAGCAGGCAGACCTGTAATATGCCGGTCCAGAAACAATGGCACCGGTTAGCTTACCGGCACCCTTGATTCCAGTCTGGCAAGGTCGGAATGAGGCCCATATGTGTGCAATAATATGAGATGTCCAGCAAATAGGACTGCTTGCAAAACAAAATGATGGCTCTGCGTTTAGGTACTGGGGACTGGGTAGCAGTGTGGGACTCAAATATGAAACAACAGACAGTCGTTATGTGTGGGAATGCTGCTGGATGCAAATGTATGTGGTGCTGTAGATGGGAGTGGGTCAACAAGTAGCCCATGGTCACTGCTGAGCCTGGATGTTTCCAGAATGTGCTTGGCATGTGATCCGGTTTGACAGGCGCACCATGAAGTAAAGACAGATGCCCCATAGGGATAAAAGGCACAGCACAAGAGCACACTCAAAGCAAGGCCGAATGCTCGAGGAAGTAGCCATTCAATGATGGCAGTTCAAACGTAGGAGAAAGGCACCGACATCTGATAGGACGTCAAGGAGGGAGTTGCCATTGCTCTTTTCAAGCCAGACCCACAAAGCCTCTGATGAAAGCAACATAAGACTGGGACTCGGAGCTGGCAAATGTTGTAACGGATGGAACCCTCGCGCACTGATAGCCAGGGCGGTGAGATGTGGTTGCCATTGTAGTACCGTCCTTGACTGTAACGGCAAAAAAAATGCCAGAGTTCAGCACAGCCAGTCAGTCGGAAGCACCTGATTGTCACACAGACTGTGTTAAATTCAAGGTTGCAGTGGCAACATTAAGAAGATAGATTGACAAGAGTTCTTTTGAGAACAAACTTGGTACCAGAGTCAGAGTGGTCCAGCGCCACATGGATGCTCAGTCGAAGATCTCAGGCTGGTATCCCCCTCTGAGCAAAGTGTGTTGAACATTGTGACTTATCTAAAGAAAACTACAACTACCAAGTGGCCATAGGGAAGGCTGATATAAGATGTTAAGGTGGTCATACAAGGGTCAAGCCAAATCCTTTGGACAGTCGAAAATCCTTGACACATTGCAGAACGTTGGATATTGTGAAACAGGCGTTTGAGACAGGCTGAGGGGAACGTCGTGCAAACTGTGATTGAGTGAAGCCTGCCCTTGCGGTTGGCTAACAGAGTGACCAAGCGAGACAAGATTGTCCCCCGGAAGTCTCTGTTTAAATTGGCAAGTGCTCTTTTTGGTCTGAGCCCGACTGAGGGAGGCTGTCAACTGAGAGAAGCATCGGAGCCCAGCTGAAGGGGATCCAAGGGTGAAGGGTTAAACCTAAAGGTTAAACAGAAGGAACTTTTGTTTTGTTGTTTTGGCATTTCAGGCAAGAGACTATGCATGACAGGAAACTTGGGCAGAGAAGGCCCTGATACTGAGAAAAGGAACTGTAAGCTTGTGCTGGAGAAGCCCAGGCGTGTGCTGTGCTCGAGAATCCCGTCTTGTCCCATGCTAAAACATGGGGAAGGGAGACCCCGGCTGTAATATCCTGACTTATCATTTTGTGAACACTTCTTTCTTTTCTTGTGGACATTATCCCACGCTCTTCTGTAGCATGGAGGTAAGGATTTTCAATATTTTCTTTTTTAGTATAGGCCCTTTCTATTTGACTATACTCCACTAGGGCTGTATTATTATTATTTGATGGTTGTAGCTTGCTCCCATCTTAGATTTAGGTTTAGATTAGGCGTTTATCTCACCCATTTTACAGTTTAATAAAGACCCTTGAACTGTCATCACTTGTGTCTGTCTTACTTTGCTGCCATGCCTTTCTTATAGTTCCCAGTAATTCAAAGTATGGAATATCACTCACAAATTTTAAAAAATCTGGCTCCAGGATTTTGTATGGTTTAACATTTCCGACTGTGGATTCTAAATGTCTTGCTTCAAGGAAGAAGAAGGGAGCTCAATAACAAATCCTTAACAATGAAATGACGAATGGAGGAACCAAAATTCCATTACAACTTTGTCTTCAATTCCACAGTGGAGGGTGGTTGCCAAGTGGGACATAGCTCTTGCAACTTGTAGCACCTACATTGATCTAGAGTTCATATTTGTAGCTTTTACAAAAGAAACTGTTAAATATTTGATGACAGCCATGATTTTTGCAAGGCACACCATGGTAGAACAGTGTGGCTAGATATTGTGGAAAAAGACTAGCTCACACTACCCTAAAACAGGCCATTTGGCACCTCATATCATGTTGTTCAGTTCAAACATTATTGTGCTTGACAGAGTGTTTTGTAGTGTGTGAGGTGAAAATGGGGATCTTCAAAATGATGACAATTGATTTAGAGAAGCCAGTGAGAAGCCTCACATGTCTCTGAATGGAGAAAGTCCAACTCGCTTCCAGTTCCATTGTGCTTTTTCTAGGCTCTGTACTTTATTAGTGAGAACCCATAATTGGAGAATGGAAAAGTGCTAATAATTGCTTGGAGTTTGTAAGAGCTTTGACTGTTGAAGAGTGTTTGGAGATGGGATTGTTTTTCTTGCATTCCTGTGTCTCTACCAAATAACATATCATGCAGCCTAGACATCTATTTAGGACCATCTGAAAATAACATGAAGCACAATAATACTACATAGTATTTTACAGGCACTTTCTCAAACACAACACTCCTTTCTCTTAGTTACTATCTATACCTTGTTCACTAATTTGACATATCTTTCCCTTTTTATCTTTTCAAATCTCTTTTTAATATCTTCACACTATTTACACCTCTACACCTACTATCGTAATTCTATTTAATATACAAGCGCTTTACTTTTTCACTCTCTGCTAGTCTGAATTCACTCTAGTCTTTTCACTCCACCCATTTAGACATTAGACAAACCACTGTCAGCATGCACCGGTTTCCCCTTGCTGACCTCCTCACAGGCCCTACATAATCGTCTTGTAAATCAGACCATGGGAGTGTCAAACCCCTTTTCATTAATGGTACTCTATAAGCTGGTAATGCAGGCTGAAATTGTGCACACACAAAACAATCTGGTGTAGAGCTCAACATCTTGAGACATGTGTGGCCACATATTTCCTATTCCTGCTACAAGTTGTTTTTTTTCTGTATAATTTCTACATGGTATGCATATCCATCTACATATACAGTTGGTAAACCTTACATATTTATTTGTTGAAGGCCTTGTATGGGGACTACTCAACTTCACTCAAACTTGTCTCTAGCTTTATGTCACCAGGGACACAGACAGCTGCACAATCATGCAACCCTGCTAGTCCTTGAGCAAATGGGCTCTTTTTATTTTGTCCATATCTCACTTCTACTGGAAATCAGTGAAGTGTTAATGTCCAGGAAATTATTCTTGACTGGGCCAAATTCCCTGATCTGATTCTCTTACTTTGCAAAAATTGCAGAGGCTGGTGATTTGTTTCTACAATCACCCGCTCCCCTTGAATTATGGCACAGAAATGTTGTAATGCCTGGACAGTGTTCAGAAGCTCTCTTTCATATTCACTAAATTTGGTCTCTACCTGTGACAATGCTTTGCTAGAATATGCAATGTTTTTGTTATTTGTGTCGTGTTTTTGATATAACACTGCTGACATACATTGATCTATGAATCCTATTTTTACAAAGAAATTCAGTTTTTTCATTAGATATGTCAAACATGATGCTTTCATTAGACACCCTTTTAGCATGTCCACTGCCTCAACTTTGTTCCTTTTCTAATTTCCAGGGTAGACCCTGCTTCAGTAATCCTGTCAAAGGTTGTCTAATCTCTGCATACGTTTCAATAAATGTTCTGTCATTTCAAACAAACTCTTTAAACTTTTCAAATTAGTGGGATTCTTTAGTTTATGAATCACTTTCACTTTTTTCTTTTGTGGGTTTAACCAATGCTGTGTCAATTCATGACCTACGAAGTTTACCCCTTTTTCTGCACCACTGTGCTTTCTCTAAATATACTTTTGACCCAGCCTTCTGTAGCTGACTGAGCACATGTCTAATCTCATTTAAGTGGCTTTTCAGATCTTCATTTTTTATTAGCACATCATCCACATAGACTATTGTCCCTCTTTCCGTAGCATCCGGAAGTGCCTTGTTCAGGAATATCCAAACTCCCTCTCACTATTGACATTTCCAAAAGGGTTTCGGGACCATGCATATTGTTATTTTTCAAATGAAAATGCAAATAAACTTTGAATATCTTCAGCCAGTGGCACACACCAGTATCCCGTTGTAAGGTCTAATGAGGTAAACACCTTTGACCCCTGAACTTGTGCAAGATCCTGATCAATAAATGGAAGAGGCCACCTTGAAACAGGTACCTTTTAAAAAAATGCTCATAGATCTGCGTACAAGCACCATTGGCCATTGGGTTTAGCACACCTAATGCAGGAGTATTTGATGTACTATTAATAGGCCTAATGATTCCTCTAGATTCCGAATGTTTGATTATTTCAGCTAGTGATTCCAAACATGCCAGGGGTACCCTTGTCGCACAAATAATGGCTCCCTACCATGTCCTTCTGGTAGTGTAGCCACATGTAAATCTGTCAGCCCACATTCATATGCATCTTTGGCAAAAAGCTGTTTGAACACCATGAATATCTACCTCAATTGGTCTTTTTCTTCTTCATTTGTGCAAGCATCTGCAGCTTGAATCTGCTCCTCTACCATTTTAGAAAACTCTGAAAAATTGTCCAAAGAAGGAACCTCTGTACTTTCCTCTAATTGTGTGGCACTGTCTCTCTGTAGAGTCGCTACACTGCTATATTTTGGAATATTGATCTCCATTTCAATATGCTCTTTTTCTCTTTTAGTTTCACCTAATTCAAATAGGATACAATCATCCTGATGACAGCATACTATTTCACCTGGCACATAAGATACAGACTGAACTTTAAAGATTAATTTAGGCTTCACTCCAATGACTCTGGTAATTCACCCTGTACAGTCCCATAGCGTTCACGGATGTTCCAATCACTGGGTTACTGAAATCAGCAGTGTAGTAAGATTTCTGTATTGCCATTCCAAATACTGAATTTTCTTCCAAATGAATGTCTTGATACCCTTTATTGTCCACCAGTATCTGAATAGGTCCAATCCCAATCTCTGTCAGTGGTGTATATTCACATTCTAACCCTTGCAGCTTTATGGCTTCATTTAGGCATACCAATGCATCAGAATATTTCATCTGTTGTCCCTTCCTGTATTTTAATGCTACTGTAAATTGCCTGGTAAATGCGGGAATAGTAACATCCTTTTTCACCTGAAGCTCAATTGCATATGGCGTCATTTGATCACAATGATAAGCTTGTCTTGTGTTTTCAAATTCAGGTGTGCTCCACCCAACCTGGACCAAACATTTTGATTTAGAAAGTCTAATACTATACGCATTCTGTGCATGATGTAATTTTCCAAATAAAATCTGTGTTGTGTCCCGCTCACGATCCACACATTGTCTCAGTGGCTTTTTAGCTAAGGACAACAATACTCCATTCAGGCTACCAATAAAGGGCAATAACCTCTTCAGGAAATTCCTCCCTGTTAGAAAGGGTATTTCATTAATGGATGTGACCAACATTTCCTGTCTCATCAGATGCTTCCCTATCTTTGTGATAACCTCAGTGACAGCTTCGATAGGTATTTCTTCCCCAAAGAAATTGTGCATAGGGCCTTCATTTTTCCTCACCTTTACATGCTTTTGTAGGGATCTCCCTTCCTTGATACTTTTCACCAGTTCTTTTGATATTATGTTACATGGGCACCTGTGTTAATAATTGCAAATGCATTACATTTTTCTTCAAAATTGATAGGAGCATAGTACCTATCTTCAACCTCTTCTAGTACACATAACAAGTGTGAATTTTTGCTAATTTCAGGGCTCACTTTTCTAAGCTCTTTTTTACTTTTTGCTAGGCAAATGGGCATATGAAGTGACATTGTGCCCTCCTTTTTGCCCACCTCATTTTGAATTTCTTTGTCAATTCTCCTGGACTCAGAACCCATTTGGAGTGTAGCCACTGACTTCCCTTCTAATAATAATAATAATAATAATAATAATAATAATTTAGCATTTTTATAGCACTACGAACCCTCAGGTATCTGAGCACTGCTTATTATTACCCACTGTGTGTGGTGCGTCTGACTTGGGACTACTAGTGTTCACACTCCAATTCCTCATTGTGCCTTTCCCATTGTCCTGGTCCTCTCTGCTTACTTCCACATTGCACCCTATTAACTGGGTATTTTCACAAGTGTCACATGACAGCATGTCAGTTTCTGTTGTGTGACATGTATCTACATTTTGTATGGAGGCTGTCATTTCTGTCCCCTGAAATATCTGTGACTCAAAATACTCCTCGGGTGACTGACTTTCACCCGCCTTTTGGGCAATTGTTTCCTCTGTGTAGGAATCAACAGTATTTTGATTATCAATTAAGGATAATCTTTCTGTTGATCATAATTCTTGGTTTTCTGGTTTATTTTCACAATGGATTTTTTTGTTTAAATCTGCTTCTCTGTACTTTGGGTTTTTCTTGTTCATTTTCCCATTCCAGTTCTTCATCTTCACATACCTGAATGGCCTGGTTCAACTCTCAATTGAACCACACTCACTTTTTTTGTGTGTTGAAATTCCCTGCCTCACTTTCATTTGTTTGTTTTGTCTACAAATCAGCACACAATTTAGTACTTTTATTCAAGGGTGATTCACAGGCATCTACGTGTAGGGGTGATTAGCTAGTCACTTGTTGTCACTACCACAAGATCACTCATATGGCCTGCTGCACCTTCACTTGGTTGTTGTTTTTGGACTGCACATCATTTTCCTATTTGTTCAGTCAACATTTTGACTTGGGCCTCTAAGCATTGAAACATGTCCATGTCTCTGTACTCCTGTGGTGTGGCCTGGTAACGATTAAACTCACCCTGATTAGGCCTGTTCCGATATGTCTCAAGAGATTTATTACTATTTATGCTACCTCTGAATTCACGTGACGCAGGAGGTGGAGAACGTGGAGTGTAAATCCTTTGAACATGGTCAATCATTGGTGGTGACTGATTATATTGGTGAGGGACATAATTCATATTTTGTCTTTCATTTGGTGAGACAATTCCCTATGCTGGTTTCCATTTTCAATGACTGTATCCACATATCTTGGTCTTTCTTGGTAGCCATATACCTTTGTATTAGGGTCAAATCTACTCTGGGTCCCTAGTGTCTGGTATGGGTCATTGTACATTTGATTTTGATTAATGAAATCCCACTCTGTGAGAACTACCAAGATATCTAAGACTATTGTAAGTATTATTTCTGGGATCAATAGATTGGAATATAGGAGTTTGGGGTGATGTCCTCTGTGGAAGTATGACCCTTTGATTAGGTGTCAAGTCATTCATTGCTTGAGTTTGGGCTGATTCTAGCAGCATCTTTACAGATTTTACCTCCAAAAACGCTGGTGTGGATTCATTAGACTTTGTTTGCCTCTTTATTCTTAGGCCCCTCCTCTTTCTGACCAAATATCACTTCATACAGTTTGCCCCCCTGATCTATTATCCATTCTTGGGGTTTTGCCCAGTCAAATTCACAAATTAACTGGGAGACAATTTATTTTTGGAGCCCATAAAAGTATGAAGTTTTAAATTCTACAGAATTAGGGTTAAAGGTCATGTCAAAGCATGAAAAAGCTCTTTTTATGTTTTGAAAGAATTGGCAAGGTGACTTATTCTCCTTATTTTGCAGTCATAGTATAAGCGTCTCACTTGGCATCCTGTTTAGACTGGTAAGGTGAGAATTGATGTCTAATTTCCTTCTCAAAGTCTTCCCATGCCAAATTTGCCTGTTCCTTGAAACCACAAATGATACCAGCAGATGCTGCATCTAGGGTGAGGTGAATTTACTGTCTATAATGTTCCCTAGGCATTTGAAGGGCTTTGAATATATCATGAACAGTCTCTAAATGATCTTCCATGCAACAATTGCCTCCCTTTTTGAATGGTACGATGTCCTTTCATTGCAGGATGTTTTTTCGCTGGGTTTTATGGTGTGTTTTTTTTTTAAACCCATCAAATTGTTTAGGGGGTTAGTAAATTATTTATATGGGGTGTGGGTGTTTGGGACTAAATACAAATTAAAGGAAATTGGGGCGCTCTGGGGGGGAACCTTCCAAAAAATGTGTAAAAAAAATGTGATGGGTTTTTTCATAAACAAAATCGCAGTAAAAAACCCTGCGAAACAACATCCCGCGATGAAATGACATGGAAACTTTTGAATGGTTTAATCAAAGTCTTGATGAATGTTATATTTTTTAGAGACCTACATGGTGCATTCTGGTATGTGTCATTTTGTTGCTCATTCATATTTTCTTGTGGGCAAGAATGTATGTGAATATTTGCAGGTCATTCAGACCCTAACATTGGGTGATAACCAGGTCTGGCCATGTGGACAACTGTCGGTACATTTCCTTGGCTAGGGCTGTGATTGAGTTCAGTTCCAGTAAATGTAGTACCTTGTCGCTTTTCCTAAGATTTGAGATTAAATATTTGCTGTTCCAGGTTCTTGCACTGTCCATGAAGCTGTTCTGCTTCATGACAGAAAGCAGAATTCTCCTCCCTGACCTTATTGATTATTGCATGCAATTCATTGATTTTTTCTGACAATGATTTAGTGCATTGGCTTTTTTTTTTCATTTTCTTCCAGTAATTTAAATATCTCATGTCCTTCTTTATCTTTCACCCTGCCATGTTCTCTAAGGGTTTTCATTGCAGAAACTGCAACATCTTTCCTTATATCATCCAATAATACTTTTAAATGGCTACATTCGTGCTCCCTCTCAATATGTTGTTTCTCTCTCTGAGCCAATTGAGTAGCAAGATTGGTACATTTGGCTTGCAATTCCATGTCTACCTCCTTCCACTTTAATTCTGCTTTTAATTGCTACACCTGATCACATTCATTGTCCGAACTGCATTGTAATTTGCTAATGACTTCACTGACTTTCTCTTGCATCTTTATGGATCTGTGTAGCAGAAACCAAAGATTTGGGCAGTTTTATGATGCAGTTCTTCTCCTACGTGCATACTGTCACCCAGAATAACCTAAGGAGACACACCTACACAATGCTTCCTTCATGGAAAATACCTTCAAATGTCTCTCTTTCTACCTGTTTTTTCATATTGTCACATTTTCCGATGACCAATTTGCGTGGGCATAAAGCTTTGCCTCGATGTAATCAGACAATTCAGAAAAGCCTGAATCTAGGACATAGCGGCACTATTGCCAATGATACTATGAGAGTCAAGTGAGCACACAATACTGCACTACCTAACAGTACTAATTCAATTAATGAGTGCACAATATGGTTATGCTTTAGGATGCAAGGGCACGCCCAGTAATTATATTAAAGTTTCCCAGCCAGCACACCAAATATGTAGGACATTTTTTGGGTTATATTTAGAATCCTGTGGTATTTTGGGGTATGGGATTGGTATGTTATTGTTTATTTATTTAGCGCCTATACACAGGCAAGTGTTTCAAAGTGCTCAAAGCGCATTTGGTATGGTGGTATTTTGTGGTATTTCTTGCCAATATATTGTGGTAAACTTATTGGGGTATTTTTTATGGTTGTGAGACTAATTTCAGAATACTGCCTAATAAGTATTTCACCAGGGTTACTAACAGTAAACAGATACGGCACATAGTACATTCTGAATAATTGGTATGCAGTAATAAAATCATGGCAAAGATTTCGCCTTTACAAAAAATTAGTAAAAATGCTGTGGTTTGACCCGGTAAAGGTGTACCCCGTTATACCATTTAAGGGGAGCGGATGTTGCGGGGGCGTCCCATGCTTCCCTTAAATGGTATAAATGGTCTAGAGGTTCCGGGGGTGTCCCCCGCCTGCTTTACATGGATTGCAGTGGCAAAACCACAGCCTTTTTGCCGTGATTTTTTGTGTAAATGGCAATTTTTGCTGCGATTTTGACACATGGAACTGAATAATTGGCTTATGATCCCCTGTGATATTTTAGCTGCAATATCACTCTTATGCCCTTTTGGCTGTGTTAAACATTAAACGTGCAAATGAAATACAAAACATTAATTTAGCCTCTCAATGGAAAACAATTTACTGTGACTAAATTTTCTTTGAGATATCTTACTGCACGTTTTATCTCTCTATCCATGCCAAATCAATAAGACTGACTGCAGAAGCAATACAATGAAACTAAATTACCTTTTTGAATTATTGTTCTTTATCATAAACTAAACTATGTGAGTTACACAAAATGACATGTGCGCCCTCATTGTAAATTCAACATAAGCATGGTTTTATCTGTGATGAAGTGCAGAGCCCTGCCTGTTGTCGTCCTTGACTTCGCAAAAAAGTTGGCAGAATAAATACACTGTGACTTGCAGCAAAACTTAGAGCAATATAAACAGTTTTAGTTCTCACTGGTGTGGGTTTGTTTGAGGTGGATCTTTCTGTGACTTGGAATCAATTAAATTAGAATGTGCTTATATTCAGAGTTGGGTATCTTGTCGCATTGTGTGCAGGCTTTGAGTAGACCCACTATTCTCTTTGATATGAAAGAAAATAAATTGCCACCACACAAGTTGTGCCAGATATGACCATTTAATCTTTGATATGTCCTATGGTTAACATGTGTTTCGGCACCTGGCCTTTCTAAAAAACGGACATTTACCGAAAGCTTTACAAGATGTAAGATCTTGAGTCTCACACCCTTGGCCCTAGTTAGAATTCAAACCTTCAGTAAAATGTGAATGATGAAAAGAGGAGTCTATTTTCCTACACAACGTAGGCCTGTGTGGATGATCCAAACCCTTGTGCGTAATATACTGGATGTGCATACTTTAAGCCAGGTTCTGCCACACTGAATGATGGGACATATACACACTTTCTGCCAGCATAATGTTCCGTTGGGGAATTTGGAGCACAAAACAATAGAGGATGCCATGGGGAGGTGTACATTTCATCACTATACTCCCCTCTTGCAGTTGTTTGGGAAAGAGGGAAATTGGAAAGCTATCAGGCAGTGACTGTTTTCAGGAGGCAAAGGCATAAAAAAGTGCAGGACTGGGTGTACATTGTTTGCTGCGCCATTGGGAACCAAGCTGCACCTCACTGAGGAGGCCCAACAAGGCCGAAACGTGCCTGGGGTTGCTTGTGTTTCCGTGCAGAGGGGACCTGGCATAGCAGTTCGGGCTGGGCTGCTACCATTGGTGGCAGTACGTGACTGATTTGCATATGGCTGGACCCTTTTGCAATGGTGCAGACGGGCTAAAAAACGGTGGTGTGGAAGGTTGCCCAGAGCAATGCCTGTGGTTCAGATTCATTCAAAACCTTCCACCCATCACTTTTGTGCTTACTGTTTGTCTCACTATGTGAGAGAGGGTATGCCCAGACGTGGGTCCCTTGTTCGCTGCGCCATTGGGAACCAAGCTGCACCTCACTGAGGAGGCCCAACAAGGCCGAAACATGTCTGGGGTTGCTTGTGTTTCCGTGCAGAGGGGACCTAGCATAGCAGTTCGGGCTGGGCTGCTACCATTGGTGGCAGTACCTGACTGCTTTGCATATGGCTGGACCCTTTTGCAATGGTGCAGACGGCCTAAAAAACGGTGGTGTGGAAGGTTGCCCAGAGCAATGCCAGTGGTTCAGATTCATTCAAAACCTTCCACCCATCACTTTTGTGCTTACTATTTGTCTCACTATGTGAGAGAGGGTATGCCCAGACGTGGGTCCCTTGTTTGCTGCACCATTGGGAACCAAGCTGCACCTCACTGAGGAGGCCCAACAAGGCCGAAATATGTCTGGGGTTGCTTGTGTTTCCGTGCAGAGGGGGCCTGGCATAGCAGTTCGGGCTGGGCTGCTACCATTGGTGGCAGTACCTGACTGATTTGCATATGGCTGGACCCTTTTGCATCGGTGCAGACGGGCTAAAAAACGGTGGTGTGGAAGGTTGCCCAGAGCAATGCCAGTGGTTCAGATTCATTCAAAACCTTCCACCCATCACTTTTGTGCTTATTGTTTGTCTCACTATGTGAGAGAGGGTATGCCCAGACGTGGGTCCCTTGTTCGCTGCGCCATTGGGAACCAAGCTGCACCTCACTGAGGAGGCCCAACAAGGCCGAAACATGTCTGGGGTTGCTTGTGTTTCCGTGCAGAGGGGACCTGGCATAGCAGTTCGGGCTGGGCTGCTACCATTGGTGGCAGTACCTGACTGATTTGCATATGGCTGGACCCTTTTGCATCGGTGCAGACGGGCTAAAAAACGGTGGTGTGGAAGGTTGCCCAGAGCAATGCCAGTGGTTCAGATTCATTCAAAACCTTCCACCCATCACTTTTGTGCTTACTGTTTGTCTCACTATGTGAGAGAGGGTATGCCCAGACGTGGGTCCCTTGTTCGCTGCGCCATTGGGAACCAAGCTGCACCTCACTGAGGAGGCCCAACAAGGCCGAAACATCTCTGGGGTTGCTTGTGTTTCCGTGCAGAGGGGACCTGGCATAGCAGTTCGGGCTGGGCTGCTACCATTGGTGGCAGTACCTGACTGATTTGCATATGGCTGGACCCTTTTGCAATGGTGCAGATGGGCTAAAAAACGGTGGTGTGGAAGGTTGCCCAGAGCAATGCCAGTGGTTCAGATTCATTCAAAACCTTCCACCCATCACTTTTGTGCTTACTGTTTGTCTCACTATGTGAGAGAGGGTATGCCCAGACATGGGTCCCTTGTTCGCTGGGCCATTGGGAACCAAGCTGCACCTCACTGAGGAGGCCCAACAAGGCCGAAACGTGTCTGGGGTTGCTTGTGTTTCCGTGCAGAGGGGACCTGGCATAGCAGTTCGGGCTGGGCTGCTACCATTGGTGGCAGTACCTGACTGATTTGCATATGGCTGGACCCTTTTGCATCAGTGCAGACGGGCTAAAAAACAGTGGTGTGGAAGGTTGCCCAGATCAATGCCAGTGGTTCAGATTCATTCAAAACCTTCCACCCATCACTTTTGTGCTTACTGTTTGTCTCACTATGTGAGAGAGGGTATGCCCAGACGTGGGTCCCTTGTTCGCTGCGCCATTGGGAACCAAGCTGCACCTCACTGAGGAGGCCCAACAAGGCCGAAACATGGCTGGGGTTGCTTGTGTTTCCGTGCAGAGGGGACCTGGCATAGCAGTTCGGGCTGGGCTGCTACCATTGGTGGCAGTACCTGACTGATTTGCATATGGCTGGACCCTTTTGCAATGGTGCAGATGGGCTAAAAAACGGTGGTGTGGAAGGTTGCCCAGAGCAATGCCAGTGGTTCAGATTCATTCAAAACCTTCCACCCACCACTTTTGTGCTTACTGTTTGTCTCCCTATGTGAGAGAGGGTATGCCCAGACGTGGGTCCCTTGTTCACTGCGCCATTGGGAACCAAGCTGCACCTCACTGAGGAGGCCCAACAAGGCCGAAACATGTCTGGGGTTGCTTGTGTTTCCGTGCAGAGGGGACCTGGCATAGCAGTTCGGGCTGGGCTGCTACCATTGGTGGCAGTACCTGACTGATTTGCATATGGCTGGACCCTTTTGCAATGGTGCAGACGGGCTAAAAAACGGTGGTGTGGAAGGTTGCCCAGAGCAATGCCAGTGGTTCAGATTCATTCAAAACCTTCCACCCATCACTTTTGTGCTTACTGTTTGTCTCACTATGTGAGAGAGGGTATGCCCAGACGTGGGTCCCTTGTTCGCTGCGCCATTGGGAACCAAGCTGCACCTCACTGAGGAGGCCCAACAAGGCCGAAACATGTCTGGGGTTGCTTGTGTTTCCGTGCAGAGGGGACCTGGCATAGCAGTTCGGGCTGGGCTGCTACCATTGGTGGCAGTACCTCACTGATTTGCATATGGCTGGACCCTTTTGCAATGGTGCAGACGGGCTAAAAAACGGTGGTGTGGAAGGTTGCCCAGAGCAATGCCAGTGGTTCAGATTCATTCAAAACCTTCCACCCATCACTTTTGTGCTTACAATTGACGGATAGACAAGTGGCTCATCTATGTGAGAAGGCCTGCAACATTACAGTGGTTAAACAGCTCCCTCTGTTGGGAAGACTTCCAACATTGCTTGAGTTGCCGTATCCTCTGGCAATGACGCAAAAGTAGTCGTGTGCTCTGGTGAACCCTAATCAAAAGGAGCAGTCCCATTCTCTGGAAAAGCCGGAAGACCCGAAGGAGTAATCCTGCCATCTAGAGAAGAATCAAACATTGCAGGATTATTTCCAAACTGGGGTGACTTTCAGGAGACGTTCTGCTCTATACCGAAGCCATTGCCCTCTGTCAAAGCCCCCAAAATTACAGAAGTAGTTCCACTCTGTGCTGAAGTCCCAGTAACTGTAGATTCACCCTCTGGCAATGCCACAAGAACTGAAAAGGTCCCACCCTCTGGTGAAGTTGCTAAACTTGCTGGGGCACTTCTGTTCTGGTTTGAAGCCTCAGACATTGAAGGACTAGTTATGATCTGTAGTGAATCCTGTACTATTGTAAAGGTTGCACTCGTTTGTAAATCTAAAAAATGATAGGAGTATTTTACTTTTCCAGTGAAAGCCCTATGTTTGCATGAGTAGTTCAGTTTTCTGACAATGCATCCAACATGTCAGCAATAGTAGAACTAACCTCCAGAGGGGCCTAGTTCTACTCCGCGATAAAGCATCCAACATTGTAAGAGTCTGGCCTTGAAACAAAGACTCAGGAATTGCATTAGTCGTTACACAGTTGCAAAAGATTAGCAATGGCAGGATTAGTTCTACACCCTAATGAAATATCAATAATGGCACACTACTAAGCCTAAAACATTGTATGAGTATTTGCACCCTCTGGTGAAAACACGAATGCAGAAAAAAGTAGTTGTGCTTTGTTGTTCAGCATCAAACATAGCAGCCGTCTCTCTCTCTGAGGAAGTCTTACAAAATACAGAAGTAGTGCATCTCTCTGGCAAAGAGTTACGAACTGCAGAAGTAGTCACCACCTCTGGCAAAGTCCCACAGTTTGCTGGAGTAGTTCCACTCTGTTGCCATGCCGTAACAATTACAAGTGTACCTTGTCTCTCTGTCAAAGATTTACCAGCTACAGGAGCAATCACTCCGCCATGTATCTTTGTTAAGATGTGCAATACGCCCATAGAAGCACAGAAAAATAAAGTAATTCATGAAATAGTATCAACATCAAAAATGTAATCACACATATATAAAACATACAACCCTTCACTAAGAAGTTTCATGCATTTGGGCCTAATTCTAAAAGTGCAAAACCTGCATGAGTACCTATGATACTTTCAATGTATGTTCTCCAAGAAGAAAAAGAAGAGCTTGCTTATAGCTGTGAATTCATACTTCTCTCAGAATGGGTATTGGCAACATTTTCCGGCATCCTCCATATGTTGGGCAAATTAAAATGAAAGAACCGATATTAAGGCTGCAATGAACATTTTTCTCAAAACTATGGTCAGCGGTACTAGACCACATTACGGTAACACCATTTAAAGGAATCATATTAAAATGTGATTGTGCTATAAGAATTCGTTTTTCTGAGGGGTGAGTGATTCCAATACCTTTCAGCAGAGTTTGGGGCAGAAATACCTTCTAAGCATGTGTTCTTGGTTTATCTAACGTTAGCTTTTCTTTTCGTATTCTGATATTTAGCCAATAAGTCTTGTAATAGCTTCTTGGCTATCAATTTTTCTAAAAGTACTTCATGGTTAGCTGATTGAAGCACGTGCTGTAAACACTGTATCTTCATCGATATGTCCCTTGCAAACACGTCCCTCAAACCCCTTTAATGTTTGCAGATTGATACAAAAAAAAAAGTGCCACGTGGCTCACCTTATAATATTTTTCCAATTTTCCTATGAATTGCATAATTTGAAGCAGAGTTCAGAAGGCAGAATGTAATGCGTGCTTTGTGAAGGCAGGCAACATTTCTGTATCCCCATCTACTTGCTCCAAGGAGTGACACAGCAGTTACATGTACCGCCTAAATTCTGAACATGCGGTTAATTGGCTGGGCATGGTAAGTTTGACATTTGAAGACCCCCCCTCTTAAATGGTTCATCCAACAAGTTTCCTCCTCAAAATACACATCTGGAGATAAAATATTGGTTAGCCATATCCCAGGATAATCAAAGCATTCTGATGTAGGGATCAAATAGCCATGTGTATGAACATGCTGTGCAATGAGCCTCCTTGTGGAAGGGAAGATTTGCACTGCAGAGATGTTTGCATTTCCTCACCTTTCCAGTAATCCTAGGGCAGCCATATCGTTGGTGTAACCTTCAATGAGGACTGAATCATTGGCATACACCAAATATAGATGTTGCATTCTTTCCACTATTGAGAAACAAAGATTAGCATTACACAAAGACCCAAAAAAAAAATGGTAAACGTATTAAAAATCAGAGGTGTCAATGTATGCCCTAGATTCCCCGAAATAACTTAGTTAACCAGCCCTCTGAACCAAATCTTATCACAGCTAGGTTTTAACTTTGCAAAGGGATAACAATGTCTAACAACACTCAATGTTTCAAGTTTAGCCGATTACTCATCTATGTCGACAGAATGAAAGGCTGATTTTAGTTCCATATAGTCTTCATAAAGTGGTTCTGTCTCCTACTGATTTTGCTGTCCGTAGGTACCATTTCACCCCCTGCTGTTCCTCACCTATGCTTCAATAAAAGCCAGAGTCCATCTAAAATGATCTTTACAAAACATTTAGAGATATAATCCAGCAAGAAAATGGACCTAAAAATGGAGGGTTCAACTGTATTCCCTATTTTAAATGTAGGAAAAATTGACCTCTTTCAAGAAGTGCGATAGTGGCTAAGTTTGATGATGAAGAGAGGAGCCCATATTGATGGTACATGTTTGAAGAGATTGCCTGGGAGACCATCTGGGCAGGGCTTTTTGTTCCATTTCACTGAATGCACTGCTTTTATATCTTCAGGTTCCTCAAGAGAACATCTTGTGGAAGATATTGGTTGCCTTGAACTCCCCTCCTCCATCCTCTTTCTTAATTTCTTACTTGTATCCGGTTATAGTGCTGAAAAGGGCAGGTGTCCCTCTTCTGGAGAAGTCAAAAATGTGTAAAGTTCTCCCAATCTCTGGATGAGGCACACATGTTGTGGAGGGTGCTTCCCATTTTTTGCAAAGCCTTACACATATACAGGAGTACATCTACCTTTTAGTCAAGCCTCTATTCTGTGTTCAAGCTTAATACAATGTCAGTAATAATTATACATGTTTGAGTAGTCCTGCTCTGCATTGAGGCCTCAAACGTCAGTAGAAGGTCTGCACCATGCAGGAGCCGAACAAACTGCACAAGTAGTCCTAATCTCATTTGAAATCTAAAATTATGCCATATGATGCAATAGCCCTTTGCATGTTTGGGGTTCTGCTCTCCAATATTGACATAGACATTTAGATCTGTATTTTTTTTAGAAAAACGTGTTTACAACAGTACTTTTCAGATAGAAAGGGCTCATCGATAGAAATAAATGTAAACATTAAAAAGTACTTTTGTATACCCATGTGGCACACCAGCCCCCCTGACATCCTCTCATTTGAGAGTATTTTGATTAAAGATGTTTTAAAAGGGCTCATAGAAAACTAAATATTTCATCAACACCATTAATAAAAAATGAAACACAACCCTTAAGATTTGAGCAATCACAAACACTGATTTATATACATCATGTGTATTTATTTAATGTATTAATCTGGCAAAATAGTGTCAATGAATAATAAAGAATATGAGATAGTTCTAAAAAATGTACAACATAACACACGTTATGCAACCTTAAGAGAAAGTAATACCAATCACGAAAAAACTAAAATATTTTAAGTTACTATTACTACTAAAGAGGATGGATTAATAGCGATGTAGGAATTTCAATTCCTCAGTTGTAAAAAAACAAAAAATCTTAGTGTCAAACATGCTTAAGGACATCAAAGAAGCCACCAGATAGACCAATATTATCTGACAATGCATCTCCTCTCGAGCCGCTCCCTATATATATTGAACTGTTCATCAAGCCCTCAGCACAAACATAATCCCACCTGCAGAGCACAGAGGATAATTGATTGAACCAACACGAATTCTGAGATATGTTCATCAAAAACCTTGATCATTCATAGTAGGCCAACTAAGGAGTGATCAAAAAGAACAATGTCATCAGGATATGCTAAATATCTTATCCTCTGCTGGCCCAACAAAGGAGGAAACAAACATACCTCGCCAAGATCAGAGATGTATGGTTGAAGATACATGGGTCAAGAACACATCTGTGTTTCAACAGGATTTCCCGGCCTCCAGTTTTCCTGAATATATCCCCAGATCTCTTGCGCAATGCCTGCTGCTGAAGGGACAGCAGAATATATCCATTCAAAGATCTCCCCATCTTTTTCCTAAATCCTGTTTGGAATTCTTCCAGTCTTCTAGTAAATCTCACCCACCTCTCTAGCTGTTTGAGGACTACTGATGCAAATAGTTTACTGTTCATATCCAGGAAAGCGATTGGTCTGTAGTTGGCATATTGTATCTGTAACTTTTTTTAAATATAGGCACTATACAAGAAACATGCCAGCAGGGGGGTATTGTATCTGAAGGAGTTATATGTTTGGAAAAGATGGAAAGTAAAGCTGCCCAGGTTTTAGCAGATCTTTTCAGGATGGGATTCATTAGTCCATCCGGCTGAGGTGCCCATGAGTTCTTAGCTTTGTTTATTAGTAATTCAACATGAAGGTAATCAAAGCCAATGAACCCATTTAACCTCCAAACCTGTGGCAGGATTGTTAAATTGGTTGCTGCCCTTTCATAGACAGTGGTCAAGAGTTGAATGCAATTAGCATCTCTGAAATAGGTTTTATTTAAAAGTACACATGATCAGTCAACTCCAAGTGGAAGAAAAACCTGAATTTGAATGATCGATTATACTGTGGAGTCTTCAACATAGTTAAGCTACTTGAAATGACGTGCTAAGTCTTTTGACTAAAGAAGCAGACACGTGGCTTACTGAAAGTAACCCTCAGTTTTCTTTCTTTTTTCCAGTCATTCTTAACAAGGTGACAAAACCAAAAGATTATGAATGTTCCCACATTAACGGCTTCGTGCACGGAAAAGTGCTGCATGTATCGTCAAGCACATGGTTCAGTAAACATCAGTACATTCCCACTACCACTGCAGAAATTGCCTGCTTGCCCTTATAGTTTTTCTTTAAAAACAACATAATATTTGATTAGATAGAGGGAGTTCATCACATTTCCACATATGCCCTCAATTGCCTTATTAAGTTGAATGTAAAGATTCCACAATGTTCCTTCCACAGGTAAGAACTCTCAGAATCCCACTGACTTAACATGTCTTCACCTTACCAATAGCCTAGTTAACTAAACATTAGTCAGTCTATACAGATTACTTTTGCATTTATCAGATTTACAATTCTTTATGTCTGCTTTTGGAACAATGTGCACAATTGAAATAGTGTTCTATTAACATCAGATTATCATGTATTCTAATTATATGATGGGACAAATGCTAAGAGAAGACTGGACCGAAGAGGTACGCCAATAGTTGCAAATCATGTGGTCAAAGTTACTTGACATGGGTGGTTTTAATTGATTCTGGCCACATTTATCAAACATTCTCTATTTAAACATACAAGTATTTGCTTTCTTCTGATGTATTTGTTTATGTTGATGAGTCTAAATATTATAGTGTTGATTTTGGAGAAATACATATTTACAAATTAAGGCCCTCCTTATGAGTTTGGCAGTAGTTCGGTGGTAAATCTACCAATCTACCGCCAAATAGAATCACTGTTACTGCCACTTCATCCTGTGGATTGACTGCAGGATTACAAGTGGTGGTTGGTAATTTAAGTCTTCATTTCTAAGAGTCCATTGAACTCCATGTGTTTTTTGGCAGACCTTTCACCAGCGGAAATTCAGCTCGAGGTATTCTGCCAATTTTTCAGATTTTTCAGTGGTAAAATTGAGGACTTATTTGGCAGAGTGGTAGAAGTGGTGGTAATTCTGTTACACTTAGATTGAGGCACAAAGGACCTCATTACGAGGTGGGTGCAAAGGGATACCGGGCACCGTTAAGGACATCGGTGCCGGTAATCCCTTTGCGCCCTATTCCGAGGTCCCTTAGCGGGTCCCTTCCTTAATGCCTGGTTTTACCAGGCGTTATGGATGGGGGAAGCAAAGGGACTTCAGAGCTAATAACGGTACCGCAATTTGCGGTACCATTATAAGCACCTTCCCATTGAGCCCTATGGGGGCTGAAATGGGAATGGGTAATGGCTTTTTCAATGGGGACTTACCGGTCCCGCAAAGGTCAGAATAGACCGGTAAGTCCCCATTGAACGAGGGCAGACTCGGTACCGGTATTGGAGGTAGTCATGGTGCTAATCCCACACTCCGGGAGGCAATGATAACGGTTTTACTCAAGCCTGGCAAGCCTCCCACCCAATGTGGCTCGTACCGGCCCCTTTCACTAATTAACTGTGATGTCAAATTTATGCCAAACTATTAGCCATGCCACTAGCCCCACTTATCCCTCACATCATTCATCCGGAGCAAGCGGGGTTCGTCCCAGGCCACTCCACCTCCCTGAATCTGAGACGCCTATTTAATGTGATCAGTAGGATCAGCCCAAAAGTGCAGGCAGTGACAGCCACCCTAGATATGCAGAAAGCGTTTGACTCTGTGTCATGGGAATATCCATGTCGAGTCCTGGAGAAATGCAAATTTGGCCCCACCTTCCGGTCCTGGGTTAAACTACTCTACACAAACCCATCGGCTAGAGTCCGCACTGAGGACAGGTGCTCTTCCCCCTTCCAGATAGCCAGAGGAATGCAACAAGGCTGCCCCTTCTCCCCGTTAATATTTGCTATAGCCATGGAACCATTTGCGGACATGGTGCATCAGTCGCACGCTCATAGAAGCTTGCAAACGGCGGGCCAGGCCGATATAGATTCCCTATACGCCGACGACACCCTCTTTTATATCCGCTCCCCAGATGCCAACCTTGCCACGATTCTGGAGGATGTGGTCCATTTTGGACACATATCCAGACTGAAGGTGAACTGCTCTAAATCCTTCCTGTTCCTGCATACTGACTGCACGCAACCCCCCTCTGGCCTAATGGCGTTTACTTGGTCCCAGTCCAAGTTTACTTACCTCGGGGTGGCGGTCTCCTGAGACACTGAGATACTACATGAAGACAACTACCTAAACTACCTCACAAACCTAGCCACTAAAACCACAAGCTGGGCCAAACTCCCTATCTCCCTAGCAGGCCGAATAGGAATACTTAAACTGGTTGTTCTGCCCCAGCTCCTTTACCGCTTCACTAATCTTCCCCTATGGCCGGGTGACAACTTCTTCCAGATGCTACACCACACAATCAATACCTTTCTGTGGCACTCCGGGGCAGTCCGACTCAAACTAACAACGTTAACCACCCCCATGGAATGTGGAGGTTTTGGCACGCCGGACATCCTCAGATACTGGTTTGTTGCACAATCCCAATTCACGTCCCACTGGTTTAACACCGCGGAGCCACCCTCATGTTCGGTTGGAGAGGCTGGCAGTCAGTGACCGTGAAATTTGTTCCCTTATTCTCAAACCTGCCCCGGCGGACCCTAGTTCACCAGATCCAGTCGCTAGTACATCTCTGGCCCTTTCTAAACTTTGGAAGCTGTTAGACGCTCCATTCCCCTTTCATGGGGACCTTCCGCTCTGGAATTTCCTCCCGGATGTTCCACGCGTCTCACAATCCATTGTATCCCGATGGGCCGACGCAGGCTTCTTAGCACTCTGTGATGTTTATGTACAGGGTAACTTCCTCGAATGGTCAGATCTCCCGCCATCCCTTAAACAGAAACCATCGGCTTGGTTACAGTACTCCTCTCTCCGGAAAAATCTCAAAACTAAATATCCTAATTTCCCTACAGTGCCACCTGACGAACCCATAATAGCCAAGCTATGCTACTTCGACTCCTCAAAGGGGAAGGTGTCTAGGCTGTATACCCTGCTACAAAAAAGAGCTGCTCCCTTATTCACTAAGCTGAGGCACAGGTGGGAGGAGGATCTTGGGGTGGAGATAACAGATGTGTGCTGGTCCCGAATGTGTGCACACACCCACGATGTATCCTTCAATTCTCAATTTAAACTAATACAATTCAAGGTGTTGCACAGATATCATCATACTCCGAGCAGGCTAAATCATATGTTTGGTGGCCTTCCCTCCAACTGCCCTAGATGTGGCTCTGTGCAGGCTGCATACATTCATATGATCTGGTCCTGTTCGCATCTTTTGCAATTCTGGACCTAAATATGTTCCACATTATCTGCCGTACTGGACCACGCAATAGACCCTTCTCCATCACGATGCCTTTTCCATGACTTCGCCCAGTTGGGGCGAGATTCTAGAAAGCCAGCTGGACTCTGCATGCTGCTAGCTGTGTGCTGCATTTTGATGAACTGGCTCCAGCCTACAGCACGCACGTATACACAGTGGCTCAGGGCGGTTACTTGGGCGTCAGACACTGAGGAGGCTTGGGGAGCAATGAAACATTCACACTCGAGGCCAAGTGATATTTGGTGGAAATTCCGCAGCTACATGTCCTCTATGGACTCGGACTCGGACACTGAATCCTCCATCCCCGCACTCCCTGCTTCTGTCACCGCCCCATGTGCAATGACTCTTTAATCCTCATGTTGTGGTATTGCCTGGCTCTTGTCCAATTAATTTGTATGAAATGTCCATTAGGCATTGGTATTGTATTCATTATGTAGGATTGTATCTTGCTGTTACACCGTGCGCATCTTCTGCTGTTGTTGTGTGTTGTCAAGTCAAATAAAGAAAGTTTAAAAATAAATAAAAATAAAGGCACAATCTGGACACAATACCAGAACCTAGAGGGAGAAGCTTCATCACAATTACTCTGGCAGGAGGACACCCCAAGGCTGTGAATTAAAAGAGAGCCCAATAGAAAAGAACAGGGAACAGGATTGTCCCCCTAGAATTTGTATTGACACTGTTATGCGGAAACCATTTCCCCATACATTCAAGGTGGAACCACTTTATCTTTTGGACCATTCTTTAATTGGCGATAAAGCACGCAGCAGGAAAGCCACCTAGTACATTATTGGTTTGCGTTGTAGTAGTTTTGGGGTATTTAAGTGTGAGGTTCAGAATAGGTTTTTGGACACAGGACAGTGAACTTTCATTTTGAAATACCGACGACCGTCTCATTATTTTGTTGAGGCAGGGCAACCCCTCATAGAGTTAGGGGTGGTGAGGCATTTTTCCCAACCCCTTTATTATTTAAATAAGCGCATTATCCTCAAAACCATTTCCTGTGTCAGTGTCTTCTTACTCGGACCACTCACAGTAATTTCTGACTCAGTAATTTCTTTTTTCATTAAGTAAGACAGCCATGGTTTACACCGCAGCTGTCACACATGCATTTCCATCCCCCAAAACAAGGATGGACATTTTTGTTTTTCATGCATGAAGATCCGTCTCTGTGAAATGCACTCCAAGCACCCACGTGGTTGATGGGTGGCAGGCATGCATAATTGTTGGGTGCATGTTTCTAACGTTAATTTATGCAAGGGGCTGGACAGCTCATCTTTGCACTAATGTCCACCCGACTCTGAAATGTGCAAGTCATTTGGGGATAAAGTGACTTGGGCATTTCTTGTAATTAGAGCAAACGTCATAAAGCACACTTCACTTTTTTCATTTTTGCTCCTTTTTGAGAATCCGCGCCATAGTGACCTGTTTGCTAAAATACACTAATTGTAAGTTTCAATTGGACTACATAAAGAACACAAGGTATGATAGCAAATTGTATGTGGCTTATTAATAAGTGTTCATAACATTGTTTAAATTATCCCGTTGGTAATTACAATTTACAAATAACATGCTTGAGTTTCTAGCCAGACTCTAGATGAATGTATTTTACCCAACTACCTCATTAGTGAATGCCATCAGTCATGAGACTGGTATGCGCTATCAAGCTCCTCCACCACCAGTCTACCACTGCTTTTGGTGTTGGACGCATCACCTCCCCTTGGCATCCCAGTTACAATCACTCAACCTGTCGCCATTAGAATAATATTAGACAATATGCTATTATCCTCCAAAAAGAAAGGTGTGACCAGTGTTAAATCCAGCAGGTTGAATCAGATGTTGCCCTGAGATGTGTTGTTGGTTCATTTTAATAAATGCCAGTTGCTTGACATGGGCCTCAGTTTGGCGTCTCCTCCATCTTGTATGACCCCCTTCCACACTGGACCCTCGTAAGGGACATCTCAGGCTGCCAATGGTCAATTGGACAACTACATGTGGGCATACAGACCCAGCTGGCATTTGTCAAGGAAGTAGTATACACCACTTATGCCATGACCTGCCCGCTGTACCTTGTTGTAGACCCTGGTTTGTTTATGCATCCCTGAGAGAAGAAGTCAATATCACTTCCCCCGAACCTGGGGCGTTTGTAAACGATAATGGGCTGGTTCTCCCCAATATTAGCTTTGCTTCAGTGTGCTACACAGCGGCTTATTAATGGCTATGGTGACCCGCTCCAGCTGCAATCATTCAACCAAACACCCCATCGGTGCATCCTTGCACATGGGGAGCATGCCTTGCTCTGCCCAGCGTTTTCCTTACCCATTTGCTGCTCTGTTGCATCCACCTTGACTTTAAATTGGTGGTTGAGTAATGATTTCAGGAGTTTTCTTGACGTGCCCTTTTATTGCAACAATATGCAGATCATCCCACAATGTTATACGAGGATTCCTCACCCACTGAGCCACCTCTGATCGCCTTAAAAGTTATGTACAGTTGCTGTGCTGTGAGTTCTAATTCCACAAGGTACACCAGAAGAAGAACTTTTCTAAGTGGCAAAGTGAATATGCTAACAGCATCCCATGCCCAGCAGGAACAGGTTTGTTTGCAGCCACTGCTCTGCTCACTTAGCTGTTAAGCACAAGTCAAATTCCAGTGGGTCAGCACAGTGAGCTTTACCTGTTTTCGTGTTAAGCTGTAACTCAGCTGCAATGTTCCTGATGCATTTCAGGTGCTGTAAGACTGGCTGAAAAGGGAAATTGATTTTCTGTCCCACACCAACCAGGTCGTCTAGTGGATAACAGTGACTGATGAAATGCAGGATCACAAGGTGGCGAATGTGCAAGCGTAATCCAACCGATTTAAAGACCTGGAACAACTTTGGATACACTACCTGCTGCCACAAAGTCCTCTTTTAACTGAAGAGAGGAAAAGTCATCATGCTACTAGCTCCTACTCCTTCCCCCTGAGTCCCACGCCTTGTCGTGTTTGCTGTCAAATCAATCCCCTTTCATCAACAACCTGTTTCTAGAGGAACATTTTTCCAATTTTGTTTGGAAAGTACAGCCTCTGCTCTGGCATTTACTGTTTCGACATCCTATTATACTCAGCTAACCATATCATATATAACCACTTATCGTAGAGGTATGCAACCTTTCACTCTCCCAATGGTTTGGTCTACCACTCCAATCAGCCCTAGCCAGCAAAGTGAATGGAGGGGAATCATGGACATTGTTGTCCAAAACATCCAGAAAGCTGCATGTTGCAGACCCCTTCCCTTTAGTTTCCAAAAACACAGTTGTATCTATTTACATTCCAAAGGTAGTGAAAAGGGGGGAACAAGGAGAGACAGGCATTTCATAGATGAATATGCCAATAACATTAATTCCAAATGGTAACACGTGTTAAATATAGAAAGCGCGTTCCGTGATCTATATTAAATAGGTTGAACAACGTTAGATTCAACATTTGGCAAATTAGTAGCATGCTTTGCCTTCCTCAGGACATGCAGAGGGTTGCAGAGATATTGTGTCCAGCTGTATGTAATTACATGAAATGTGACTTTATCAATACACTGTGAAATTAGACATTTCTAGACTGATGCTTCCAATAAGGCACTAAATATATGTTAAAATATATTATACGTTAAAAGTGTGTTGAAGGTTTAAGATTATCTACAACTGTTTGATTGTGAAGTGTGTATTATAAATGAGTGTGGAAAGTTAGCTTAACTTGAACATACAATAATAAAAATAAAATAAAAACACATGAACACCATTGTAATATCCAACATCCACATTTGACTTGACAAAAATGCAATTCCAAATAAATGATTTAAGGCGTCATTACCAATTTGGTGGTAATGGAAATAAAATGGCAGTAACGGAACTCCCACCTCCTTTACCATTCTTCCAAATTACATGTTCCTAAAACCGGCGGTAACACCACAGGCGGTAATTCTGCGAGCAGAATTAGAGCCAATAAACCAGCGGTAATTATACCACTGTTATTTTTGCAGGCTGACATAGCCCCAAAAATGACAGTAGTAAATTCACTGTGTTACAAGCTGAAGTAATGTCAAAATACCACCAAAAAAGGTGTAATTCCTCTAAAGGCATAATGCAGTTACCTCTACCTAACAGGTGGAGGTAAAAGCAAACAGGTAATGAAAATGAATCCGCACGTGCCTCTTATTGCTACCAAAAGTGTATTTAAGGCTCACACCGTTCTCAAACACACTTTCAAGCAACATGCAGCCACAAGCAGACATGAACTTCGGCATCCTCAACCTACTACTTTTCCTTGAACTCCAGTGGCATGCAAGGCAACAGAACGAAGGATGCAGGCACCACAAAGGTTGAGAAGGCCACCCATACCTAAGGTCCATCCTCCCCTTTGGTCAATGACTGATGAACAATTAATAATACAGTATCGTCCGAACTGCCACACCATAGCAGACCTGCAGACCGTGATTAAGGCAGACCTTCAGTGCAACATATTCATAAGGTCTGCCATCCAACCCCTGCTGAAGTTTGTGTCTGTCTTCCACTTCTATGCCACGGGCACATTCCAAACCCTTCTTGAAATGCTGCATGGTATCCTCCAGCCAACATTATCCAGAATACTGGAGCAAGTGGTGGATGCGCTCATGAGGCGTGCCCATCAGCTTACCTCCCTGCCCCAACACAGGGTCAGGAACATGCTTCAAAGGCGTGGTTCTTTGCCATTGGTAATTTCCCTACTGGCATAGCAGTACTGGTCTGTACATGTGGGGCATTAGTGCCCACAAAAGCAGTTGAGCCTGTATATTGGAACCAGGAACAACATCATTCCTTGAACTTTCAGATGACATGTGATGCCAATCTCACCATCAGCCACTGCTGTGCTCCATGAATAGGTTGCAACCAGATATCATGGTCTTGAGTAACATCACCCGGCCACAGAGGACAACATACATGGGTTTTGGTTAAGCAGTCAAAGTGCCAACGAATTGGCACAGAGGCACACATGGAGACAGGTATGGGAACAAATGTGACCAAACTTTAAGTCCCATAATGTCAAGTCCAAGAGGCATGAAATGTGGCCTATTACCCACCTTCTTCTGGGCGCTGTATAACCTGTGCAAACAGGATAATAGGGTATCCTGGTATGCATTAAAGAAGACACACCCTTCCTTGCATCAATCAAAGTCCCTGTCATATCCTATAAGCCAATCCCAACCAATACATGGGGAATGACCAGAAAATGACCAGGCATTATATTCATTGTATTACCTTTTTGGGTGATGTCCAAACAGACATAAACCAATTAAGGGTGATGAAAGATACACTGCACTCTTCTGTGTAGGTCCATCCAAAGCTACAGACACCCAAAGTGTTCTAAGTGGTGGCATCTACAAAATACATATATCAGCACAACAAGGGCACTGGCAGAGCAGTAGTAGTAATGTGCATTTTGGCAATAGAAAATCAATCACATTTAGAAGTGCCCTTTCTACCTGTTTTAGGTTACTTAGGCTATTTGCAATTACCATTGTTCATGACACCTATGAGGGACCCTGGTACACTGCCGGAGGTAGACTATAATGAGGACCAGAACATGCATTGAAGGCACATTTGGACTGATGAAGGGAAAGTTCATGTGCCTCCACCAGACAAGTGCATCACTCATGTACAGCCCAGTAAAAGCAGGATACATTGTTGTCATATGCACATTGCTCCCAAAAATATATTATACAGTGTCATTTCTCAATGCCAGCAGTGGTCAATGCACCCCCTGGGCCTTCTATGCCTTCAAATTATCTCACTCTTTCTAGGCAACCTTTTATATTACTAGCTTCTCCACAACACTACCACTGTCTCTTCTTTCCTTCTATTCTGTCCTCCACACTATGACTCCCTCCACCACTATACTATTTAGTACTCCCTCCTCCACTGTACTTCTCCCATTCATCACCAACTACTACTCAGACACTCTTCTTTCACTCACACAAACACTTCAAATACACACCCTACAAATCGTTCTACCCTGCTGTGCACAATCACAGAGCAGAAGCCTTGCACTCAATGTCAATGACCAACAACCTACCTTCTCTAGACACTGCTTTCACACTCTGCTTTTCCTTCCTTCTGGTCTCTTTGTCTCCCACCTCTTTCTATTTTGATCTCAATGAGCAACCTGTACCGTTCTACCTTACCCTCTTTAGGCTTCCTCTCCCTCTGACGTAGGCCCCCTTTTCTTGACCTATCTGATCCTGTCTTCCCCAATCTGGAGGAGAACAAATCTGACACAATGTTAAAAAGTGGGCTAAGCCGCACCACCTTTCCCTGCATGGGCCTGATGCAGAATAGTGATGGTGACCCGAATAGTTCAACATCAACTTATTGATGGAGTGTTTTGGTCTAAATTCCCCTGAGGTATGGCAGTTTGTGTTGTGGTCTACACACATTTGTTTAGTACCTGCTGCACTAGAGCATTGGCTGCAGCCCCACATTGTGTGTGATTGTGTCTGGTGAGCGCTGCTCCATATGTGTGTCCCTTTTCCCACTGCCTCTCAGTCTTCCCATTTGCTGTCTGCTTCAAGCATTGCAATCCAGTTGGTAGGAGCCTGGGGAGGTTTGTTTTTAGTCGGCCAGATTTCAATCTCTGGCTCCTTCATGCAGAAAGCATGTGGCACTGCAAGATGGATCTCTCCCACTGCTGGTTCTTGCTGCTTCCCAGGTAAGGTACATTGAATCTAGATAAAAACACGAAGACTCTGGCAAGTAGTTATGCCTAAGTGGCATGGTGTAAGACAACAGTGTATTGCCCATAAATACATGGGCATAGGGGAACTGCCACTGTCCTTCTATGGGGTAGGTCTGACTCTGAATTTCTCATTGGTAGGCCTCCCTCCCCAGCTGAGAGGGGTTCCCATCCCCACTTGAGAAGGCCAGTCTACTGGCCTTGCACACATCTCTGGATGCAAATGGTTAATAGACTCTGATTGAGGCACCTTATCCCCTTCTGCTCCATTTAAAGGACTCTGTGTTTAAGAAGCCCATACAGTTATTTGACATGCTTTGTAACTAAGCTATTTCACCTGCTTTTCTGCACCTACTGTTACTGCCATAAATGCAATGCGCTCCAATATCACACCAGAGGTCAGCACCAAACTAAGAGATCTATTTTGTGTTGAGTAGACTCTAAGAGAAATGAAGCAATTCCTTGTCACTCTCAGGATTTCCTCATACAATCTGCTGTCCACTACCTAGTATTGGAAATGGTCAACCATGACAAATATGCATGAGAGTGAATATGTGGAGTTAGTGAATATGTGGAGTGCTACCTACTTTAGCAGGTGAGGGTACTGTGGTGCATTGTACTAAATACCGTCAGAGGTGGGGGTGTTCAAGCATGTCAGCATCCATATTTTTAGACTAGCTTTGTAGGCACACAGTTTGTGCTTTCTCCCTCCTTTTTCCCATCTGACATATCGCTCTTGTTAATGCAAGTCAATGGGTATATTCCATTCTCACAGTTACCCTCTCAAAGTCTCTCTAAAAATGCTTGAGTGCTTCTAAACCCTAACATTCCTGTACGTTTCATTGTCCACATGAGATTGTCAACTTTCTGACTATAGAAGACAATGAGCAAACCATGGCCTTTCTTAAAATCTCTACTGTTCACTCATTACAGGAGGAAGGTTACAAATGGAGTCATCTACAATGTTTGGTGAACTGTCAGTTGTAATAATCAGACTTTCCAATTTCCATGGGCTAAGAGGGGTTGTGGGGGGTGGGTTGTGCTGTGTTTATGTGAAGTCTTTCTATAGTAAACACAGATGAAAGTGCATGCCAACATCATCCATTTAATTCCAATCTATTAGCTTTAGCCCTGTGACAGTGGCATTCATTACGACTGTGCTGGTCCAGTAACAACGGTGCTGGTAAGCCTACCAACACTGTTGTTACCGGACCTGCACGGTACGACTCTGCGAGGCTGTTATGAGGTTGCTCAATTCAAAGTCAGCTTCAAAGATAATCAATATTTTGATATTTCGATATTCAGTATCACACATGGTGGTTGTGTACTGCATCTTGCTGTTTTGGACACGTACACGGGAAAGTAAAATAAAATCAATGTCAACGTTAGAGACATTCAGTAGTTGATATTTTGATATTTGAGTAATGCTGTAAGTGTAATGGGCTATTGCTACATGTGAGCCCTGTAAGAACAGATTGGGGGGGGGGGGTGCTAGCAAAAGAGAGAGAGAGAGGCAGATGCAAAACCTGTGGTGTTGAAGACAGGTTCCTGAGCGTTGGTCTGATTCAATGTGCTTGATATGATATGGTATGGTATGAACACTTTGGAATATGTTTAGCAAATAGGGAGGACTGATAAATTAAAACACTTTGGAACTTAATTAACCTACTTTTGTGGGGTTCACATATTTTAGATAAAGAGGACAACTTCATTATATCTCAATCAATGTTTTTGTGATGCTCAGTATATGCCTGGGGAGGTTATGGAGGTTGAAAGCATGCCTGTAGTGTAAGGTGTTAGAAGATTTTAGAGGGCAATAGGGTAGTATGGGAGAAAAGGGGAGACGGCAAGAGAGAAGTACATGCAGTGGGGTGAAAAGCATTCAGTGCTGTTCAGAAATTAGAAACAGGCACCATCTGGGGAAATACTTAAGGAGGCATATCAGATGTTCGTGGAAGTATTCATTTGATTTAATTTCAGTTGTATTTAGTATAACCCAAAGAAGTCTGGTTTTCAATAGTCTTCCTTCGGGAGTCATTCGTGGGTCCCTAGTATGTCCATGGCATTTTAGGATGTAACTTCCCTTGGGTTAAACGGCTGCACAAATGGACATGTTTGAGGTTCAGCACTAGTCCTGTGCTAATTTAACTCAACAGGCTTTGATGCTGCTCTCTTGCGGGTGTTCGTACATTAGGCAGGTTTTTAGCTGTTTGATGAAGATCAGGTGATCTGTTTCTGTGTGGCAGTTTTTTCTAGAGAGAGTGGGAGACCTTCATTAAGGGGAAGGCGAAGATGATTCACTGTGCCATTTTCAGTTGAAACTTGCCTATATTACTAATGCATTACAGCTGCACCAAATACCTCTCAATGGTTGATAGTAAGTCAATTTCCTGGTGATGGATCCACAGCCCCTGCCATGGAATGCACAGTGGAGGGTGCATAGAGTTGGAAAGTGAATCTGCCATGTAATTGCATTACTTCAGTGTTAGCAGCATTCTGGCTGCCATGAGCTGGACTCTTTGAAGTCTGTTGAGTAGATATTCTGGAAGTCCAAGAAAGAGACCGTCCAGTCTAGAGAGAATAATAGTTAAAACTGCATTGACCTTTGTGGAAATGTCAGGTAGGGCATGATGCATGTGATAGTATGGAGCTGGAGCAGGTGAAATAAGTTCCTTGTGATGGTTTTTAACCAGAGGTTCCAGTGTAAGATTGCTATCCATTATGGCTCCAGCCTTGCTGTTGGCAAGAGGTGTGAAACCATTTCACCTGTGGGATTGCTGTGGGATTTTGTGGTGTCATGTCTCATATCATAAGCTCTGGTTTTGCTAGGTTGAGTTTGTGCCTGTTTGTGGTCATCCAGAAAGTCACACGTGAAAGGCGTGTATCGAGGTGAGTTTCTTATATGGTAATTTGTGACCTTGTAAATTATTTGCAAGTCCAATGCCTAGTTGAACTATGTGAGCCTGCATGTTTAATGAGTTCCAGCATTGGGACATGACGGTGTTGAAGATTGGTGAGGACATACAGCATATTTAGGGTACTACACATGAAAACATGTAATGGTGTGAGCTGAAAGAGGCTATATGTGTGGTTTCAGTCAGCTCACACGGGAAATAGGTCATCCACAAGAGGACAATTCCTTTCACTCAAAACCCTTAGTATTCTTAGACATGTCTTGGAACTGATAATGTCAAATGCAGAAATGACATGTTCAATAGGATGAGTGCACTTGGTGAGTTGATGTCAATGTTGTTTTTAGGATGTCCCATATAGAGAATAGTGTGGATGCAGCTCTTCTTGGTGGCCTGAACCTGTGTCATGACTCTTGGAGGAAGATTTTTCATATGAATATTTGTGGCTGTTGCTGAATACATTTTGCGAGGAGTTTGCCATTCCAAGGTGTGTTTGAGGGAGGCCATTAGTTTGGATGTGCAGTGGGGTGATTAAGGTGAGGTTTGGAGAAGGCAGTTTTGAAAGTGTGAGCAATTACCTCTTGCTCAATGGAGGCATCCATGGTGGTGAGTAAGGCAGGTGCTGACTTGGGTAGCTTAGTAATACCTTTGTAGATGTGGGTATGGCAACTTTCCTCCAGTGGTCTGATTGGTGTTAGTGGTGCTTTGCTTGGTTGTGCAAGCAGTAGTACATTAGTGAAAATGGTGAACAGGGCTTTACATTACACCAGCAATGTAAATCATGTATTTGTTGCAATGTGTTACTTCTCATTGAAAAGTGTAATTGGAAAAAAAAAACACTATGGTAGTTTTACTAAAGTCAGATAGGGCCAAATATATCTAGTTCCTTTTTTAAAAGGCTCTGTAAAATAAAAGGTCTTTAAACTGTGCATTGTTTGAAAACAGTAGATCTCCTCTCTTAGCACCCAGTAAATTGTAATTAGGCGAGGGAGCAAATGGCAGTGAGTAGAGGGCAGGGTCATCACATAAGCACATTTTGAAGAAGCTTGTGATTCTTGTGTTGTAGTGGAGGTGAGTTCATCTTAAAGTGGAGATTGTTTCTACATACAGTATGGGGTGTCTTCCCAAATGTATCTATAAGCTTAGAGTGACTACATTTTGCGTAGTACATTATGCCACATGCATTCTGAGACATTTAGTCCTCTAACATAAAAAATCTGCTTTATCCAATAAATAATAAACATATGAATACAATATGAACTGTAAGAACAGCATGGCTTAAATACACATAAATAATAATCAAGTAACACAATTGTACACATTAGCCTTGATATTAATTTCCTTCTCCAGAAAATATAATGTATACCAAAACATCTCCAATAAAATGCAGGGGAATCAAAGCAATCAATAAATATAAAAAATATGATGCAGAGTGTAAAGACTGGCGGGTGGTATCTGTACTTCCATATGGTAGGGTAAAGGCACAGAACACCCCAGACAGGGCTCTCAATTTGGTAGCAATGGATGACCAACCTGGTTTAAACTTTCAGAAGGTGATCCATGCTGGTTCTTAAGTACTGTGAATCCCCAAAAAACCCACAAAAGAATGTCCACATACTTCTTTATATAAAATAAGTTTCAGATATATGTATACATTTAAATAATAACAGTTTGTATTTGGAAATATTTATTCAAAGAATGGCAAATATATACACTCTATGTGGTACCACACAATACTTGAATTCAGTAATAGATGCACTAACTGAAAACCGTTTTAAATAGAATGTGCATTTTTAAGTCATAGAATAGGGAAGAAAGGCAGGTTAGTTGTGAACAGTGGCATCATTTTTCTTTAGACTAGATATACAATTATGTGTGAAGATCCCCCCACCTGGGTAACCTGTAATGGAAATATTAGGGAGTAACGTATCTTGTCTTGTAAAGCCCAGTGCAATTCTGTTCAATAACCTTCTGCTTTCTTTAAAAGGTTCTACTACTTCAACGTACCTGAGAGGCCACAGGAGAACAGGATCCAAGACAAATCTGGGAGCCCTGGACAACTCCTGAGGCTAGAAGATGCTCTTCCTTGTCACAGTACCTTTGGTGCCTTGGCAGGCAAAGTGGCAGAATTTTTCAGTTTCACTCGACGATTCTCTCTGAGGATGCCCCCCCCCACCCCTCTTGGAAGAAGGAGCTGCTGGGATGCTGAGTGCAAGAAGAAAAATGGAACCAAAGTCTTTCTGAAGTGCAGCAGTTTTGCTCCTCGTGGTGCTCTCCTTTGGTCGATGATTTCTATGACTGTAGAAGTTCTGTGATGATGAAACTTGCTGATGGCTCCTTAAAGGCTTCACAGAGGAGAGTAAGACCTCTGGTACCCTTCAATGACTTCTGGTGGTGATGGGTGCATAGGTCATCTTTGGTGTTAGTTTTCGGATTTACACAGTTGTCTAACTTTCGGTTCTTTGGTGCTGCAGCCACAGCACAGACATCTGGATGGCTTCTGGCAACCTGGACTCAACCAATGGAGTGAACCTCAGACCCTCACCAAGTCTGGACCGACGGGACGTCTTCGCTTGCTTCTGGTGGTGGGCAACCCATTGACGGACTTTCCTCTGCACTCAGTGACTCTGGACTCTCTCCAGCAGGAAAAAGTGGTCAGTAATAATGGCAAGGATGTCCCTTGAAATGTTGCAGCCTTCGGGTGTCCAGCAGAACTATGCCAGTTCCCGCTGTTGTGGGTGGTAGACAGCAACGGCTTCCAGCAGTCACGAAATGCACCTCTGGACCCTGGGTGACACCAATGGACTTCTTTGTCTTGAGATGTCCAGTCACTCCTCTTCAGGACTCATGAAGACCCCTTCTCCGGACGACAGGCACACAGGACTGGCTCCCAGGGTACTTCTGATGAAGAGCAACAGGTTTCACAATGGCTCCTCATATCATGGGGAGAGGTCTCCTTCGCAGGTCCTCTCTAGATCAATCCTTAGAAGAACACAGCAGCTTTCGGATTACAGTGAAGAAATTGCAGCAGCAGACTTCTCCTCAAGCTGGGCTTCAGTGAACAGCTTCTTGTTAAGCTTCTTGCTAAGCTTCAACTTGAGCTTGTGATAAAATCTGTGAGAGGTCCCCAGATATACACATCTGTTCCCCATTCACTCAGTAAGCCAATCACACAGAAGGGCATTCATGCAGGCAGCAGCCAATTAGGCTCACAGGCATTCAGAACATTCACTCCACCAAGACACCCATAACAAAGAATGTGAATTGGGGTAACCACACAGCCTTTTAGCACACTACACTGCATTCATGTCAGTTTCAGTCAGGGCTGTCTCATTCATTGTGTCACACATACAGAAACCAGACGCCCACAACAGAGAATGTGAGTTCACTCCAGACTTCATTCCTACAGGTCCCACCCCTAGGGTGTACCCACAACATGCAGCCCCTGGGAAGGCTCCAGTCAATCTGACAGCAGGCAGTCCCAGTGCCATATATGGTGTTTCCACTGAACAGCCATTCAGGAGAAAGGGACAGTTAGGGCTTCTCAGGTATTTGGGAAACAAGGTAAAAAGCAATTGAAACCAAGAGCCCACAGAAGCCATCTTGCCTTTGTGTAGGAATCTATTGATTCATATGGCAGGGCCTAGATAGCCCAAAATGTAGGCCACTCAGAGCCACTGCCAAGTCAGAATGTAGGTGCCACGAGCCAGTACCCTGCTCTGTAGTCAACACACAGGTGCCCAAAAACACACATAAGAGTACAAGGGTGTACCCCCACCCATGCGTGCCATAAGGGTATCCCATGGCCGTTGTTCACCAAAAGAAAAAATGAAGAGCTGCACTGCCAGATGTCCAGGCTGGGCCTCAGTGGGAGAAAACATAGAGAGAACACACACAAATAAGTGGTAGGGCAAGGACAGGTGGCCATGTCCCTCCATCAGGCATTTCCAGCCTCACACAGCACATACCAGGTTTGAATCCTGGTCCTTACTCCAACAAAAAAAAACACTATGTAAGAGCCAAAACAATGCTGGTACAAAGAACAATGGGCTCCTGAATGCCTACATTACTTGTTAGCAGTGTTTGAACATATTGATTTCTTTTAATTGGACAATCTCTACACTTCCCAACTCTATGTTGGCTCCAAAGCATTGATGATAATTGTAAAGTACAGCTTTTCTATAGGTTGTTTACCATTTCACCAGTAGGTAGGTCCTTGCCATTCAGCAGGGGAAGAAATATCCACACCTTGATGTGCTGGCCTTGCCCACAGGTATGCTGCAAGTGGCAGTAGAGTATATGAAGGCTTCCTTTCAAGGACATATGCATTCAGGTGCATATCACTCTCTGTAGCCGGAGTTAATGCATGTGGTTGAAAGCCTTTCCTGCGTATCAATGATAGATTGGGTACCAGAGTTCGAACTGGGTGTGAGCCTTTTCTACTGGGAGACCCTCAAATCGTCTGAGTCCATGGATATGATCCACCCCAGAGTTAATTCTTTATATGCAATCATTACATCATACATTTTACTCCTCTGACATGTATTTAGTATGCATTAGTTGTTTTAGATTTGATCTATCCCCTGCATTTTGATATGCTTTGATTTTTAAGAGTGTCTGAAATTAGCACTGGACATAAGTGCTGGCAAATGTGTGCCATGTTTTTGTTGTTATTTGACATTTATTATTTTAATTCATCCCCTGCCATTTATCCAGAATATATTGAATGCATGACACACATGCACTACAAACAGGTTACACAAAAAGAATCTACAGCACACTTCTCTTTGAAATCCTGATACACACCTTGTGGAAAAGAGGTGTTAAGCTCAAGCTGCCTTGCCCTCACTCATATCTGCCCCTGAGCTTTAGTTTTGGGATCATAAAGCCTATAATACTTTCCACTATCGCACAGCAACTGGGTGCCAGGACATACACAGACACACACATAGTTTAACGTTCGGTGTATGCTTTATTTACCGCCAATATATTAATGCAACTTGAAAGCCATTATAGAGTACACCTTCAATATTGCTTTAAGCTGCAGATACAACCCTCTCACTGCACCGTCATCTCCCACCCATTCACATACACCTGACTGAGTGTTGACTTAAGTAAAATCTTCCATAGATGAGCCCCAGCACTTTTGAGCTCAACATACCCGCTTCTTAATGCAAGTCTGCAACTTAACTGTTTCATTGAGTACTGACCATTAACATTTGAAGGCCTAGATATATTCTTCATCTTGTTTCCAAGGAGATTTTTGTTTATATTTTTCATTTTTAAAGCGCTCACACAGCCTGGGGGCATGGAGGCGCTGTTACAGGATTTTATTTTTGTCTTAGTTGCGTATTTATAACACTCTTATTAACCAGAGGTTTCTAAGTGCGGACCCGAGAATCGAACCTGTGTTGCTTTGTGTCCTCTTGTTTCCAAGGCAAGCACGTTGCCGCTGAGCTATCCTCCCTGGACGCATATATAAGCAGATATTGGCGCCGCGGTCAGAATTGCTAAGCAATCCAGCCGCACATGTAATGATGAGCCGCTATTTATCTCTGATCAATTAGGTAGACAACAGCATTCTGCAACCAGCAGAGCCAGAGAAATGCATTCGGATATGACAGCACAGAGATCAGGTCATAGCATAGTTCAGAGCACAACCAAGGACACAATTATGAAAATATTAATGAAGTTTTAAGGAAGCCCAAATGGTCGGAATCAGCCATGCTAATAATAAAAGAAATGAGCACTGCCTTTGCTACCACCAAAACGTAATGTACACGAGAAGGGGGAAGGAAGCCCAGTGAGTCCGAATAAGGCATGGTCTTAATGAAAGAAATTAACACTGTTTTGGTTATTACCCAAATATATTGTACACAGAGAACCACAAAGTGTCAGAATGAGGTCTGGTTATAATGTATGAATGTGACCTGGTTACCACCCAGATATAACTGACTTTGCAGTATTCCACTACTATACCAGAGCACGTCATGCCTCGTAGAGAACATATATGCTGAAGAAAAGGTAGACGTGGGCACCACTGAACAATTTCCTAAAATGTAAATGTTTTTGATTTTTATAGAGTCCTTAATTTCAGGAAATTGTACTAGGAGATATGAGGATAAGCTGCTCCTATGACACAAGGATCGAATGAAAACTCTATCATTAAAAAAAACAAGTGAAACCATCTAATACTGTCTGGTGCTCTCAAATTGCTCATAACATGAGCTATTCATTCGTGGAACAGCAGTTAAATACGCCAGGCGGTTCGCCTCTGTGTATTCAGCTGCTGTTCCATGCCGCTGCAGGTCACCACATTCATTAGCAGGTAAATCGTACAAAGGAAGTTGGAGAATCCTAAGAGAAAGACTCTCTAATTAAGCATGTATAGCCCCGAAGATGGTGTTTAGCACCGAAATGCATTGGCTCATTGTGACATACAGACCAAGGAGTCTTTTTCTGCTATAAATTGCAGCCTCTCCAGGCTGTGCAAATTTGGAATAAAATACTTTCTACAACTTTTTATAAAGGACTATGGGCCTCATTACGACCCAGGCGGTAAGTTACCGCCTGGGCCGTGACTTTACCACCATGGCGTAAACTACGTTTACGCCATGGTGGTAGGCGGACTTACCGCCCCATTCCGAGGTCGGCGGGGCGGTAAGTCCCCAATCCCCATTTACCCTTCCCCATTCCCATTTTTGCCCCATAGGGCATAATGGGAGTGGGGAAGGCGTTAATTACGCCACCGTAAATTACGGTGGCGTAATTAACTCCATGGTCCCTTAGCGCCATGGATTTTAACACCTGCTAAAAGCAGGTGTTAAATCCGCCATGGCGCTAAGGGACCTCGTACTCAGGCGGTAAGGGTTGGCGCTGTTTACGCCGCCGTAAACCCCTTACCGCCTGAGTCGTAATGAGGCCCTATGTCATTAATGGAAAACACAACAGGTTCACATGAAAAGGAAGAATTATATCTGTGAAAGTAGGAAGAAAAATAAAATAACTGAGGTAAAAAGATACAAATGGATAGCTCATGTTTTGAGCAATTTGAGAGCACCAGCCACTACAAGGTAGTTTCACCTGTTTTTTGTTTGTTATAGAGATAACATCTATGCTGGCATTCATTCTATAATCTCACAACAGGATTGCATTTAGCGGTCGCAAGGTTCTCTCATCATCTTGTTGCAGTAGCACATGTATTATCTTGCACAGGTGCCTAAAGTGAAGCACACGCAATAGTGCATGTTTCTGTATTAACTTAACAGTAGCTATGACAAATATACGGACAAGAGACACATTTTGGTAAATGCAATCATGTGTCTTCCCTCCTAAATGTTGGTGCTTGCCATTTATGGGTACCCACCTGCTACAATATACAATAGTCTACACTTTTCCATTCTAATGCTTACATTTCCTATTCTATGGGGGTGCTTTCTCACTAGTGTGGCAATAGATGGTAGGTCATGTGAGGGACATGCCAAAATGAAGGGGCAATTTCTGGAATTTTGTAAGGGCATAACCAGCTTTAAGAAGTTCACCCAGTTTGGCACCCATCTCTAGGCTCACGTGTTTAAGTATTATAGGGCCAGAAGTTATAATAGGTACAGCAGATGAAGTAGCACACAAGTTGCAATGCATAATATATTATTTAAAATGTCATCTACTGATCAGAGTCATTTAAAGGGGTTAAATGGTAGTTGGAGGGGTACACAAAAAACCTACAAATCTGGAGTTAAATTCTTTTGAGTACCATCAGAAAGCCAATCATCCAGCTCTGGGGCGTCAGCCCTGGCCCTACCACACAACTAGGGTAATTTGCATTGCTAGAAATGATGAGTGTTAACATGCCCTCATACATTGCATTAGATGCATGCAACACCCTCACGAGCCCACATTTCTGACATGCTTGCCCTTCCCATCTTGACATCATTTCTCCTCACATATATCAAGGGAACTTCCCTCTTTTTATTAATCCTTAGTGATTTGCCCCATTTCAACCATGTAGTCTAGCAGATTGTGTTCCCTTTGCAGCAGGATTCGAGGAGGATGTGTGTTTGCAGCAGGAGCCAGTGCAGCTTTAAGAGGCCCTGATGATGTGGTCACATTTTTAGAGACCTGGGATGCCAGGGTAGTCACCGGAAGGTTTTCCAAAAGGGCAATGCCACCATCCAGGTGGGAGAGGACCAAGGCTTGTACAGCAGATTTGAAGGTATTTCCTGAGATGAAGGGTTTTAGTTTTTGTAGGAGGTAAAGATGTACTAAGCTGTTTGTGTCTTCCTTGATATGTGCTGTTTGGAGGAAAGGTGTCTGTCAATGTTGCACCGAAAGGACTTGCTGCAGCTGGCCAGCTAGGGTGGAAAGCCCTCGAGGTTTATAGCAGAGAACCAGATCTGGATGTCAGGGTGTTCTGTGTTACTGGTCAGCAGTAGACATTCATTCTTGATGGGTTTGATTATCGAGTGAGCACTCAGCATCCACTACTAGATCAACGTGAGGCAGGCCTTGAACCAATGGATGTCTTAAATGGGGGATATCCGATGGTGGAGCTGTCTTTTAACTATACAGTGTGGATGTAGATGTTATGTGAAGCGAGGAGGGTTTAGAGCAGTTCCGAGTAATGATTGAAGATAATGGGGAAAGGATGGATCCTTGCTGGACTCCACGGGTGATGTGTAGATTTGGTGATCAAGAATAATCTATTTGTGCGAACTGGTGGAGATTAGCAAAGTAAGATTTAAACCAGCTGAGGACACGTTTGCTGATATAGATGGACTGATATAGGTTTTTGGTGAGTTCCGGAGCTCTACTATGTTGAAGGTTGCTGAGAGGTCAAGCAGAACCAAGGAGGCAAGGATGGCCATCATTGAAGATTTTGAGGGAATCATCAGTCACCTTGAACATAGCCATTTCTGTGTTGCATCTGGGTTTGAAACCAGATTTGTACAACTGAAGGTGGTTTTTGGCTTCGATCAGTTGGAGCAGTTGGGTGGTTACTGATGTCTCAAGGATCTTACCTAGGAAGTGAAGATGGGTGATGGGGCGGTAGTTTCTGAGGTTGTCTGAGTCCAGTGTTGGTTTCTTGAGAAGCGGTAAGATTTGTCCAGACTTGAGGGTCGAGTGGAAGATACTTTTAAATGGGGAGTGGTTGTTGATTGTCAGGTAAGAGAGGAATGCTTTAGTTGGCAGAGTTTATAGTATGGACGCAGGGAGAAAGTCATCCACATATGATGTAGCCTTGAGGGATGCCAGGGCATCAGTGACTTATTTCATCGTGAGTAATTTGAAAGTTGTCCAGGTAGTTGTGGTTTTGAAATATTGGATTTGTAGTGTGCTATCAGTTGTAGCATTGGGGACTAAGTGTTGGTGGATCATGCCGATCTTGTTGATAAATAAAGAGTTGATGGTGGTGGATTTTCTGAAGGAGTGTGGTACAGGTGGTTTGGGCAGAGGTTTGATGCAGTGCTTGATGGCTGTGAAGCAAACTCTGCTTTCATTGTTGGCCTTGGCTGTGCTGCTGGGGTAATAGTTGTCCTTGGCAGTGCCGATGAGTCATGTGCGTATAGCACAGATTTCCTTGAGCAGGGCAAGGTCAGATACACTGCAGGATCTTCCCTAACTCTTTAAATATTTTCTCATTGTTTATTTGTGGAAGTTGAATTCTTGAGTATACCAGGGTGTGGTTGGTTTAGGCTTGAGTGTGTTTAGTTTCACTGGAGCATGGTGGTTCATGTTGTTTGTGAGGGATGTCTTGAACACTTGGAGAAGTGAGTCGCTGTCCTCGTTCATCAGAGCTGGATCAGCACATGTGAATTTGTGTTTTGTGAGATCTTCCGTGAGAGCCTCCACTGGGAAGTTCTTGAATGATCTGAATGCTTGTTTGCTGGGTTTCTGATGGGTTTACTGGACTATTGTGGTGAGACTAATGACAAAAGAGATTGCAAGACTATCTGACCAGCTGTGCAGGATTGGAGAGATATGATGAAGGCTAAGAAGGGTGGTGAAACTATGGTCGAGGACTTAAGCTTCCCTGTGAGTTGGGTCTTTCATGTGCTTTGTAAGGTTCAGTGTTGAGTAGGTAGTGGGGATCTTCCTTCATAGACTTGGTTGCTTCATTGGCAGGGATGTTGAAGTCACTGAGAAAGATATTGTTAGCATGCATGAGAGACATGGTTGTGACATGGTTGTGAAATCTTCAATGAAGACAATGGTGGTCTTGGGTGGTCTGCAAATGAGGTGAAAAGTGACTGTGTCACTTGGTAGAGAGAAGGAGGTGGCGAGAAAGTGTTTTGAAAGAGCCTATTGTGGTACATAGTCATTTGGGCTCATAGCCATGATGCCTTGAGAATGATTGCGAGTTCCGCGCCAACATTGTTTGGACGGTCTCATTGTAGAAATCTGTAGCTGCTGGGGAAGATGACATCTAGGATCGGGGTTGGAGCTGAATGTCATCCAGCTCACAGCAATGAAGATGGCATCCAAGTCAAAAGTGGTGATGAGGTCTCTACTATCTGCTGCATGGCTGATTGCTCAGTGGATGTTGGACAGCATTAGTTTTCATGTAGTACTGATGGAGTCTATGGTTACATGGGTGATGTTGCTGTGATGCTGTGTACACAATGTTGCTGGTGAGTGGCATGTTGGCGATGAGTTGTCATGGTAGGAATGGGATGTCGGGATAGAGTGGTGAAATACATAATTGAGGGAACCTATAGGGAGCATAGCTAATGCTAGAGGAGCATGGGTTCTAGTCCTTGGTCCTTATCATCCGAACAGATCCAAACAGAAATTGACATTTTATTTATCTGTCTTTCTTTGTGACACCCAGGTGATAGACGCTCTTCATCTATAAGTTAAGAAACGAAAGAAAGGGGCAAGGCTAAGCAGGCGGGTGTGGCTTAGTACACGTGACCAAGATCCACTTGCACCTGATCACCAATTGCAAAGCACAAAAGGCTGGAGGCTGATTAAGTAGGGAAAAGGGTGGAAAAACAAGAAGGCCCTAAATAAATGACAGTGATTGACAGGTGGGTGGGGCTTAGGTCACATGACTGAAATCCATATACACTGCTCACCAACTGGAAAACAAATGGAAAACTTGTGAAATAGTAACGGTTTCACTACGTTAAGTAAGACATTTAAATGTTTATTATTTTAATATAGTTACTGGCCACAAGATGTATTCATATATGACTACCATAACAATGCGCCTTCAAACACGTGGCCTACATATAAACACAATATACTAAGGAGCACACTTTTTTTCATGATCATACAGAGCCCATGCTTAAACACAAAGCATATCCATAATACACCATATGGAGAAAAAAAACAGGAGACATATTCCTGCTGGCTTATGATGGACTGCAACATCCAATGCCAAATAAGATGCAATGGTACCTGCATGCATATGGCAGGACCAAATGGCAGGTGAAAAAAAAGTTTTGACCTCAAAAACAAATACACCCTGATCAGAACAGAAGCCCTCAAGAAGAGAGTTTTTTGATTTCCGCAAATAATCATTATCACAGATCGCATATCTTATGAAAATATGTCATAAATGTAGCAATTGTGGAAACAATAACATTATTTTAGTCAAGACACATTTTGGATTTACTTGCCAGATCAAGAGAGCTATGGGTGGAGAAAACATTGCTCCATCACACAGAGCAGTTGTTTAAGGACATTGGGACAGAAAGTATTGTCTATGAGCCTCATTACACGGTAGGTGGTAAGGGTTTACCAGTACCGGTAAGGGTACCGGTACCGGTTAACCCTTACCACCTTACTACGAGGTCCCTTTGCGGGACCCGACCTTAACAGCTGGGGTAGACCAGCCGTTAAAGTTGGGACCCGCAAAGGGACCTTGGTGCTAATTACGGTACCGCAATTTGCAGTACCGTAATTAGCTCCTTTCCCATTCCCATTGAGCCCTATGGGGCAAAAATGGGAATATGGAAGGGCCATGGAGAAAGGGGGAATTACCGCCCCACCAACTTTGGAATAGGGTGGTAATTCCCCTTTCCTCCATGGTGGTACCGGTATGGTACCGGCGGCAACCATGGTGCTAATAGCACCATGGTTTACCGCTTTCCGTGTAATGAGGCCCTATCTGTCAAGGTCGTCATCGGGATTTGAGGCAATGCTCAATGAATAACATAATAAAATGCAGATATGTGCTGGAAATGGAGAATCATTATGTTACAGGACATGTTTATGGATTGTGTGAGATTCAACATACAACATGGGTTCAAATAGCTGTAGTGAACGAAACCCAAGCCGAGGCTGAACGCTGATTCCTGCGATACAAGTGCAGAAAGACCTTGATTAATTATCAGCTGAGGATATCAAAATGCAGCCGATTCACGTGCAATCAAGTGTGCAAAATTATGTAGACTAATACTTGTTGAAGCACAGAAAGAAGGACATTTACCTGGGTTCCTACCTACAGAGAGGCATCGAGAAAGTCCATCAACTTCCACCTCCATGTACATGAGATACCTGCAATCACAGCTGTGCTATCTGATGAAAGTGCAACTGGGCATCCTACAATGTCTAATTCAACATTCCTTCTAACAATGCTTACTGGGAGTACAGCTGGGCTGGTGATGGCTGAAGAACCCACAGGAAAACAAGTGTCTGCCATATTGGCCCAAACAGATGCAGCAGTTATCCAAGCTGAAGAACCACAGACATCTGTGTTACTCGCAATGTTTGCTAACTGAGTTTGAAGCGAAGTCCACAGAGATTTTGAGCAATTTCTTGAGCATGACATTCAAAAGTAACTGAAGGTGACAACATCTCTTCATGACACTGAAGTCAAATCAATCATTGCATTCAACTTGATGTGCGTTGATGCAAATCTCTTTGATGACAACAATGAGGACTAAAGAGTGCATACTGAGGATGAGTAAACCCGTGCCACCTTTAAGTCATTAACTGCCTTAACATATGCCATGGAGCTTGTGCCTACTAACTCTGAAATGCTATTGTGGTAAAGCATTAATTGCGGTTTTGACAGGTAGGCTTGGCGATTATCAGCCTTCCGGCCTGAGCCCTGAGCCCTGATAAGCTAAACAGAAGCAAAGGCCTCGTTGATAACAGCCAAGACCTCAATCAAAGCCTCAGTTAATGCAATTAGTACTTAGGCAATTTTGTCCCAGAATGCTAATGCTTTTTTTATTTTATTTAGGAAATCAGCTCGCGCATATTGCGCAATGCTAATTTCCTTTAAAAAACAAGCAACTCAAAATCTCAGAAGGGAGGGGTCTTGTAAAAGGAGAGCTGTATTTTTATTATTCATCTTATCCTGAGCCGTGACTGCACTGCAACAGACAAGAAGACCCTAGAGATGCCAGACATTAGAGTGGGGGCCTATTGCCAGTTGAAGGTAGTTGAGGTAGCTGGATGCCAAGCAGAGAAGCAAAAGATGGGGCAGAAAGAATGGTAATAGTGGGGCTAGGATGATTGCTTAATATTATTGCCTCCTGGCAGAACAAATTCAGATGTGGCGTGGTATTGCCTCCTTCCAGAAAGTAGGAAAATGTGGCAAGGTGTCCTGCTCTGTGATGTAGAAGATGTGTGCTTCTTTCGACTTTATAGTCTCCTAATTGGATGGCGTCACTCCCCACATACTAATATTGGTTATACTTCAAACAAGCGATGCTGATACTGTAACTTGAAACTGTAACTTTGAACTGTGATGCATTAACAATTAAAAGTACTTAATTCACATTTAGAACTATACATTTCCTTTTCTGGTGGCAATACAACAGACATACAATGTGGACACCTAGTAGTAAGCTGAGAAAATGTACTTACATCAAAAAGCTAAGTCAAAAATGAACTTGTGTTAATTTGAAAAAAATGAAAGTATTTAAAACGATTTGCTTACATGGAAAAACATGCATATGTACAGAAAGTGTTTTTGAACTATTTTGCTCATGAGAAGCGCACTTTGGCAAGTACTATGAGACACACTGACAAATGTGAAATGTAGTTTTAAAATGTGTATTCAATGCTTCACGAACCAACATAAACGAGTTTGCACAAAGAACCTCAACCCTGTGGAACTACGAACCTATGAAATCCTACTGCTTGAACTTGAGCAAGAGTTGAAGTGTATTAGGCCTGAAAGGTCTAAGCGGTGAAGGAGACATACTCCTTGGTCAAGGAGATAATGTCACTACATCCGGGTGGCACCGTCTTCGCCCACAGGAGCAGCTCTGATGCCAGGAGTTAGGGGAAGGACTGGACAGTCAAAACCAAGATCCCAATCTAAAGCTCAAGTGGCCCAACCTGAAAAGTGCTGGGGTCAGAGTCGGCGAGCAGAGAGTGATTCACCTCCCCTTCCCTTGGAGTGCCCTGTCCACACAGCGGAAGCATCACCACACACAATGGCGTCCGATAAAGAAGAACTCCTAGATTATCTGAAGGGGGTAGAAGCCAGACTGACAAATTTGTCCCACAACCAACTGGATCAGATGAAGGAGGAACTGAAATCCTCCCTCCAGGAGGTAAGCAGAGAATTGGCGGACTGGGAGGCAGAGTAGATATAGTTGACTAGAACAGCGTCCTCCTGGAACAGCTGGCCAACGCAACAACCAACCTGGAATTGCAAGCAGAAGACCTTGAAAACCGCTCAAGAAGATCTTACATCAGAATCAAAGGCCTCTCCGAAACAATCCAAGACCATGACCATAAGGACATGATGCAACAATGTTTCAGTAGCCTCCTCCAGGAAACACAGCCAGACCAAATTGGCTTTGATCGTATAGAGTTGGCTCAAAACTAAATGACCCGGGAGCAAGACCTAGAGATGTTCTAATTGCAGTAACGTCCTACTGTCAGAAAGAAGACATACTGAGAGCTGCAAGATTCCACAATGACCTCACAATCAATGGATCTCACATTCAACTATACCAAGACATAGCACTGAGTACGCTCCACAAGAGAAGATTGATGCAGCCAATTACAAAAGTACTCCAAGAAAAGCAGATATGATATTGGTGGACGCACCCATTTGTCCTCTCCTTTTCGTGGGAGGGCAAGCAGCAGAAAATCACCACCTGCGAGGAAGGTTGTTCAATACTTCAGCTAGAGGTAGTTCAGGATTATCCGAATGCCCGACTAAGTCCTAATCCCCCAGACACTGTGGGTAAACCGTGGGAATGGTCAATTGAGAAAAAGCATAAGTCAAAGAAAACCGAGAAGTCCAAGGTCCTACAACAGAGCCAGGAATAACAAGAGACGGAAGAACACTAGGAGAACTAACTAACAAGAGAATGTACAAATGTAGAACAATGTTAGCGGACCACAATACATTGAAACATGCAAAACCTACAAAGATGGGAAAGTACAGCACTCCTGGGAAGTGGGGAGAAAGAGAGAGAGTTGGTGGGCTGCGGGAAGGGCAAAGGCATCAAGGGGCACATCGACAGAACAAGCTAGAGACCCAGAGAAGTGAAAAGGCAGTCGTGAAAGTTACTGGAACACCTGAGTCCCAGTTGGTAACAGCGCAACTTCTCCTACACAAAAATGGCTGAGTCAACTATATCTCTGAACGTACAGGGCCTGAACTCGCGATAAAACGACAGGTTATACTAGACAGGCTGAAAACAATGCAGACAGTGATTGGGCTCCTACAGGAGACACACCTCCTTCCTAAAGACGAGAAGAGAATGATGAACCGGAATTTCCCACAACAATTCTTCGCTTCAAGTGGAGGGGGGTAGCTATACTAATCGGGAGGGCGCTAGACTTCAACAAAACGACAAACCCGCAAAGACAAAGAGGGCAGGTACTTGGGGCTCAAAGTGCTGATAAAGGGAAAATTGTACAAAATCATATCTATCTACACCTCAAACAGTCGCCAAGATGTGTTCATAACGGATTTGCTGGACAAACTGGGCAGCTGGTGCGAGGGCCAATTGATAGTGAGTGGCGACTTCAATTGCGTTATGGACCTAATGCTTGACAAAACACTCCCCCCAACAACTACTGATCAGAAAAATAGACAAGCTCTGGGTCAATTCTTCAGAGAATTAGGCGTAATTGAAACTTGGCGATTCTTCCACGGAGACAGGAGAGAGTACACCCACTACTCAGCCGTCCACCTCGGATATTCCAGGATTGACATGATCTTAGTATCCACAACATTAGTCCCGCAAATAACAGAAGTAAAAATACGAGTGGAATATCACTCAGACCACGCACCAGTGTTGGTGGGTTTCGATTGGGGGATGGAAGGGAGCAGAACAAAACCTCCCTGGAGATTAAACAAAATCCTCCTGAAGGACATAGCGTTAAGGGCCCAGATGGAGACCACTGTCAACAACTACTTCAAAGAAAAAAACAACAGGTAAACGGCCTGGGGGGTAATATGGGACGCTGGAAAGACAGTGATCAGGGGAAAATTCATGTCACAGGCTGCAGTATACTAAAGTGAAAAAACATTGGTCACAACCCAACTAGAAAAGGAGGTGAAAGCAGCAGAAGCCCAACACAAAGCCCCTGGCTCAAGGCAATCCCTAAGAGCGCTTCGGAAGATCAGAGCTCAACTGGAGAATCATACGGAGGACTGGATTGCCCAGTCACGGCTACAAACAAAACAATCCTATTATATACATGGGGGTAAGGTGAACCATTTTCTGGCAGCAAAATTGAGAAAACAAAAAACTCGGAACTACATAGCACAACTAAATGATGTCTATGGAAAACCCTGTACAGCAGAACTTGACAAAAAAGAAATAATGAAGCGATTTCATGAGGAACTTTTAAATAACGAGAACCTTGACCAAGAATGCCAACTCACTTATATCCATACTCTCCCGCTGCCCCAAATTGCAGAGAAAGACAGAACCAACCTTGGAAATCCAATCACAGCACAAAAGATCAGCAATGCCATCTCAGCACTACCAGCAAATAAGACTCCAGGTCCAGGTGGCTTTGGCAATGGCTACTACAAGACATTCCGCACACAATTACTTGGCCCGCTGATAAAACTATACAATACAATCAGAGAAGAGAGGAAGGTCACGCTGGATATGGGGAGATGTATAACTATACTACCCCTGAAGGCAGGTAAAGATCCCAGCAACTGTACGAGCTACCATCCCATAGCGTTGCTGAACACTGATGCAAAAATCTATACGAAAATTCTAGCAAACCATCTAATGAAAATTCAGCCGAGCATAATACACGATGACCAAGCGGGGTTCATCACGGATCGGCACACATCAGATAACATCAGAAGGGCAAAAGACGTCATATGGAGTGGCCGCGCTGGACGCCACCCGGGCCTTTGACAGCATGGACTGGTGCTATCTGGAAATAATCTTAGAGCGCTTCGGCTGTGGCCCAGAATTCACCAAGATGGTGCTCGCCAATTACCAACACCCATCAACAAGTTTCAGGATCAATGGACAGAGTACAGAGTTCGTGAAGATCAGAAGGGGCACTTGACAGGGCTGTCCCGTTTCCCTTCTGATTTTTGCGATGGCGATGGAGCCATGTGCAATGCAGTTCCAACATGACGCTCGCATCAGAGGAGTTACAATTGGTCAGGAAACCCACAAAATAGCCCTCTATGTGGACGACATTATGCTCTTCATGGGAGACCTAGAAAATACAATGCCCAGAGCGATGGCTCAGGTGGAGGAATTCAGACAGATCTCGGGGTTCTCTATAAACTTCCCCAAATCAAAAGCTATGAACCTAACAGCAAGGAGAGAAGTGACCAAAACACTGGAGAAGTCATTCCCATTGGGTTGGGTGGAGGGAAAACTGGAATACATAGGAATCCACCTCACTAGAGAACTACACAAGCTATATCAGGCAAACATAGTTTCGCTGTGGAAACAGCTACAGGAAGACATGCGCAGGTGGGAATCTAAGGAGCTGTCCTGGTGGTCCTCCCTCGTCTCCTTTATGTAATAAGTTCACTACCAGTGCCCATACCGCCAGCCAAGGTCAGAGAGTTGCAAAATGTGATATTCAAATTTATAAGGCATAGTAAGAAACCTAGGATCCAGAAACGAATCCTAATGCGCTCCCCCCTCCTGGGTGGCCTGGGAGTTCCAGAAATGGACAGATACATTCTGGCAGCACAACTAGCACCAATGCTGAGGTGGGCAGAACCAGAGAACCATAAAGGGTGGTGCAGAATCGAACAAACAGCCTCATCGATTCCCCGAATAGCCCTGTTGAGCCTGAGAAAAGATAACCGAGAGAGTAGAGGTGCGCTACTGGAAATTATGAAATGGTCACTGCAAAGCTGGGACAAATCCCGGAGAAAGAAACACATTCTGAGTGGAATGGGCCCATATACACTACTGATGCACAACCCAGATTTCAGCGAGGGTATTGGACGGGTTGGTCAGGGGCTGAAACTATCTACCTGAAAGAGATGTACAAAGATGGATACCCATTATGCTTCACAGACTGCCAGCAGAAATTCAGTATAGGAGAAAATGAGTGCTATAGATATGCACAAATAAGGCACTGGATTACCCACCCAACAGTGAAGAGAGCGGGCACGAGAACGCCATCAGGCCTAGAACTGTCACTGCAGGAAGGCAACACAGCGAAGGGGGTCTCCAGAATCTACAGACTGCTCTCCAACGACCAGCCGACCGATAATATCACATACAAAATGAAATGGGAAAGAGACATACAAGAGCCACTAACAGAGGAGGAATGGAACCAACTATGGGCACATGCAAACAGCACTTCCAGATGCACCACAATAAAGGAATCCGCTTGCAAACTATGCTTCAGATGGTATATGTCCCCGAACCGCATTCATAAAATCACAAAGTCATTTTCGCCATACTGCTGGAGGAACTGTGGTGAGAAGGGAGACTTATTCCATATGTGGTGGACATGCCCTAAAGCCGTTGCTTACTGGAAGGAAATACTAAGCCACATAAAGGACATTTCAGGGGTTGAAGTGCCGAGATCCCTGAAGGAAATTCTCTTAGGAGTCCCTATAGAAGGAAAATATGCAATGTCAGGAACGACAGCCAAGCTTATTACTCACCTATTATCAGCAGCAAGAATAACTCTTGCACAAAACTGGAAAAACAAAGAGGGCCCAATCTCAGCATGCTGGTGGATCACGATCTGGGGAGTAATGGCTCTGGAGAAGATATGCGCTATCAGTACTGATAAATATCTAAGATTCTTAACTATCTGGACTCCATTCCATGAGCATGTGCAGGACAGAGAAGCTAATTTCTTCAAACCTCGCCTACTTCGGAACACGCACGTCATCTGAATTCCCCAGACATAAAGACATTGAATCACTAATGTCGGGAAAAGAATCTAAATATTCTGAACTCTAAAGTGTAAAATAGTGTTTAAAGTTGGGGGAAGAGGGATTTACAAGGGACGGGGGATAAAAAGAAAGAGTGAAGGAGGTAAGGGGGGGGGAATTGAAAAACTGAAAATCCTTGAAGGCAATGCGAACTCCTACGATCTAAGGGACATGACCACAAGTGAAAAGCAGAACCTAAAAGATTACTGTTGCCAAATGTTATGTTGAGATTACCTGTATGCCTTTGAACCAAAAATAAGCATGGTTTAAAAAAAAAATGTGTATTCAAATTACATGTGACAAATACACACACATTACCAGTGTATTCCCTAGTGAATATGATGTACAGGAACCACAAAGAACTCATGGTACTATAGCTCGAGTGGTCGAAGTGTATGAAAAGAAGTAGTGGAACTATGTTCGCTGCCTGCCTACCTCCGCTCCCCACAAACCCTGACACCATGCCCCCTTCTACACACAATACATACCTACAAACAAATGCACCTGCTGTTTAAGGGAATGTTCAGTGCAGTGCATTGAAGTGCACATTTCAACTGCTTCCTAAACTTTTATTTCGGTTTCTTTTTAAAATAAAAGTATAGGAAAAGTTAAACTTAATTTAAAAAAGTAGAGGAGCACCGCTTCCAACTGCCCCCGCCCACTTCGACCACTGTATAGCTCTTTTCATTTTCTTAATGGATACCTTTTTGACTAAACAAATCTGAAATGCATGTGTTGGGCATTAGAGAAAATATTATAAAGGTTCAATTGGCACAAATGTATGATTGCCATTTTGTATGTGAAACTGGAAGGTGAAAATACATTGAGCCACATGGATACCTCACATTCCCTAAGCAAAGGCCAAGGTCAACGAGCAGTCACTGTGTTAGGACAAGAACTCTTAAAATCACAACTTTTAGTTCTAACCCATATGCTTTTTATGCCCAGCTGGCATTTTAAGAGCCTACATTTTGTGATTATCACCTTTGTCTGATTTAACATGCTGAGTTTTGCATTTGGTGGTAGCATGTGGGAATGTAGCCATTTGTTTATTGTGCTGCAAAACCAAAGGATCACACTACTTTTGTTAAAGGTATCTTAGTTGAATTCCCCCCCAGCAGCTCCCTTGCAAGGCTGTTATGCTTAACTTCCACACTCTCAGACACTCAGAGCCAGCAGTACGGTAAGTACCTTAGAAAAACTCAGTGATGTCTTCCAATGCTTTTTTTTGCAAATAAGAAGACTATCTTTTAAATATTATATATAATTTGCCTTCAACCCACCACTGCATTTTATCTGCAACTCAGGTTCAAATCTTGGTGTTGGTTTGCATCCCACAAACCATACATTTGTGCCAATTCAACTTTTCGAATATATCAAGACTGTAGAAATATAGCTCATAGAGAAAGGTGAAAGAAAATCCTAATAACTAAATGTGGTAGTATTATCATGCATTCAAAAAGAAAGGAGTTGCATACACAGAAACTACAGTGCTTACATGTGAGGTTTCTAGGCCATGTTTAGAACCTGCATGTCAAGTTTCCATAGCTCGGTGTTGAAGTATAATGCTGGATAAATTACGGCGTCTTGGCTCCATATAATCACATGATGTAAGTGCATACCCACATATACTGAAATACTTATTACACTGCATGTACACGCTGTGGGATGTATTGACCCACTCTGCTATACTATGCAGCATCACTCTGCTAGTTATGGTGCAAGAAACAGCAACAATGGTGGCAAAACTCTTGTGCGCTCCAAAAACCTCCAAAACCGTGTTCTTCAACACACAAAAAGATGGAAGCACAACCTGCCACCCATGGTGCATGTGTGGTGGAATAGAGCACACACTGCAGAAAATGTGCCAGTGGGCTCCATGACAAGCAAACAGAGTGCAGAGGGAAAAGCAGCTCTTTGCAAGTGAAACTCCAAAATTTGCCTGTAAATGACATTTGCTTGGTTGCTAAGAACTCCAAAATGCCTGTACAGAACACTTCTCAACACTCAAAATCTTGCTTGGTGCTAAAATGCAGTTAATCTAATGAAGCATTGTGAATGTACAAGGTCCTAAAATGTGAAGAGCAAAACATTTTCTCAGAAAAACCGAATTGCCTGTGGTTGACAGCACCTGTCAAAATCTGTGTGCAGCACACTGGGCTACCTGTGAATGACAGCCATGTCAGATGGGCTCTCCTGATGAAACTTCAAAGTGATCTAAACTAAAAGTCTGCCAGATTAGCAAACATAAAAGGATTTGTTGCTGAAAAGAATACAGATCTCAGTTGTTTTCGATCCCACAGGTTTAAAGCTAAGAAAGTAACTTACCCACGTCATTTGATGCAACTAGTTTGGTTGGCTGGGCCTACAAGGAGTGGAAAAACAGGTTTCTCCCAAGGGGAGGGAAATCCGCTGAGCAAAAACTCACTGATAGATGATAATTGTGGGTTAGGCCAGACTTTTGTCTACAGCGTGAGAATGAACAATTGCAGATCCTCCAGCCCAGGAAATGGACGTGTGAATAAACTGCTCCTTGAAGGAATTCCCGAAAGAAGGGGGCTACTCCTTGAGCTCCAGGGAGAGACAAAGAACGGACCATTTGCTGCTAAGAATAAATAATGAACAATTTTTAGAGACTCATAACTTGTTATCCAAAGTGGTGAAAAATCTAAAAAAGACAGATTTGTTAGTCTAATTTTTGGCTGTACGTTTGAATAGGCGGCGGAACTGTATAACATATTCTGGACAGGAATGGAAATATATGTGATTTTATTTGAACTGTATTAATGCTAGAATTGTTAAACTTCACACACACATCCCTATGGTAAACACACACATTTGTGGAAATTTGCAGAAAGTTTGGAAAATGTGTTAATGGCGAAATTGACAAAATTCTGCAGAAAGGTGAAACAAGGTCTCTCAGCTGTGGGATTTTGATGAACAGATACTATATAAAATATGGAATCTTTGTGTGTGATTTATGTTGAGGTTACCAATGTATACATAGGTATTTAGGACAAAATGTGATTTTGATACTAGTGGCTTGGGGAGGTTTCCAAGGACTGTAAAAGCCAAAATATGAATGTAACATCATCCGTCCTTGATCCAATCACTCAGATGCAAGGCGGAGGTGAGGTTCTGATCCAATCCCAGTTCACAGGGACAAGCTTAGTTTACACCCATTTTTGTGATGTCATTTGAAAGGATAAATAGAGACAGCTGACAACACATAGGGACTCACTCACTGACTCACAGACTCACTTCCCTGATTCCAGGGAAGCACTTTGTTCCAGCATTCAACATCCAGACTTTAACATCCTTCCAGATCCAGATGCCAAGAAACTTGCCAAGCAGTAGCTGAACCATTTTCAGCAAGGCCTCAACCCTCAAGCTTTTTCTCACAACCCAGTGACGCACTGTGATGAGGGAAATCATCCTGAACTAGCATCCTGAAACTATCCAGCTTGCTACCATAAGGCTTGCCTGATGAACTCACTATCCCTCTGATTGAAATACCCAGATACAAGAAGGGCAGATCCGTGGCAATTCCGGCGACCGGCCTAGCTGATCCACTCCCGCGCCTGATGTGCTGTCCTTCCTTAATAGACCCAATCCATTGACCAGAACCGTGACTGTCCAAAAATCTTAAATCCCAGTGGATTGTGAGTATTAATAGGACACTAGAGAACTATTGTATACCTAGCTTATCTTGTTCTACTCTAATCTCTGAACTATTCCTACTTCCATAAACTGTAACAGTGTCAAAATCTTCAGTGCTATTTTCTTCTGTCTAGTTGTTAAAGCACCATTTTCATTGTCATCTTTATTTGTGTAACTCTGATCCATAAGTCCCACTTTGAGTCTTTGGACTGGTGCCGCCAGGAAAGTGATGAGGATCACTTACTGAAGTCATGAATCAGTCTCAGAACTTACTGTGTCCCAACTTGGTTGCCTAGCCAAACGCTCTAGCCTTGAGTAAAAGCATGAGCCATATTTTCGGATTCCAAACTGAAGTCCTTGTTCAAATTTGTGTCTTTATTTCAAAAAACACCTCTCACTAAAACCTCTGTAACTTCCTCTGTTCTTAAGATAGAAGTGAAATGTCAACTCCCACTTGTACCTACCATCCTTCGCTATCTATACAACCCCATTATTGACCCGTTATATCAAAAATCGCTTAAGTAAAAGTTTGCTGCAAATTTACATTTTGAATGTTTTACACATGTGAATTAGCTTCAAATTATTTCCCACTTTGACTTTGAGATTTCATATGTTTTCTTTTGATTAAATCATAGCTTGTGTTTGCTTGCATCTGTTCAAAATGGCTCCCGTAGAAATGTATAGTAATTTAAGCATTTGTTACCACATTTTGGGTTTTTGCTCAGCCAATTTCAAAGCCAAACTGACAGTTGAAAAGTCAAATACGTTTTCTTTTTCTCTTGTGTTTAAGGGGAGAAAGTGGGAGTGATATTCTGTATGATCTGTGTTATTCCTGAGTACCTGCTCTCTCCGCACATCTATTTAAATTGCCTATTGGTGGGTTGAGGGTTGTTGCAGGGGGAACCTCTAATCATAGTGCTATCTGTTCCAAACCAACCCAAAAGCATTCTTGTCTCTGCTGCTTTTTTTGTGTTCATTACTTGATTCCTAGTGCATTAAAGATATTATTCAGTGTTCTGTCACCTCATTGGTGATTGTTATTACCTATTAAAATATATTGTGATCTAAATTCAAAATACATAAATAAATATTTACCTTGCAAACTAGCCTGATTCCTGGTTCAGTGTGACCGGAGGGTTCTAGGAGAAGGGTGTGATATGAGTGATATATTGTTCAGAATATTGAACTTTTAAATAAGGATTTTAGTTGTGCACTACATGCTGAGCTTTGACTTGGGTGTGTGCCGGATTGAAATCACTTACAGCTTGGGGGCTTGTCATGTGATCCTGAATTAGACATACCACTTGTGACAGTCTAACACAGTGTGCTAGCTGACGGGGTACATACACCTTGTTGGGTTGGCATACTGTGCTACACTGTACAAGCACCCCTCAAAAGAAATACTCAAACGAATTTGGCCTGTTTGCAAAAGTAAAGTAACCCTGAAATAAGTCCGAAGGAAATTAATATTTCCGGAATGGCGACCCCAGTGGAAATGAATATTGCTAGGGAACACCCCTGCACAAATTGTTTGTCAGGGGTGGATGGCCAGAACAAGACGAACAGGTAGGGCTGCAGGGAATAAAACAACAAATCACTAAAATTGACCTGGATACCTGGCAGGACAATGATCCATTATATCAAGTGCTTACACAAATCACTGAAATAGACCTGGATACCTGGCAGGACAATGGTCCATTATATCAAGTGCTTGGCAAGCTGTACATGGCCCCAAAAATAAAAGAGGAACAGTGTAAAATTGCCAAAATAGTGGCCTACCTGTACCTCCACATAGGAGTCATACAGGAAAAGCGCGCAGACAATATAGATTTGACAAAGAGGCAAGGGGAAGCACTACAGAAAATCCAGACTAATCTGGACTCTGCAGAGCAAAGACTCCAGGATAGCAAAGAATCAGAAACAGAGGCTAGGCATTATATTACCAAACTCCACGAAGATCTGGCTCTCTTACAGCAAGAGAATGCAGAACAAAATACCCAAGTAAAGACACTGCAAAAAGAGTGTTAGAAAAGGTTTGACTCTTTACAACAGAGTCAACAAAAGCTGGCGCAACAGTTATATTTTAATAGAGCCTGCGCAGAGCAGGTAGTCACATTATAGAACCACATAGAATCCTTGAAAGAGGAAATTAATAAATTAATTAATAAAGCCATCCACTCCCAAGAGGAATTTGATGAGGAGTGCCAAAAGGCCAGTGCATTTAAAAAACAGAGGGGCGACCTGGCTGCACAGAGGGGCACTCTAACTCAGGAGAGGGACACCTTAGGCCAGGAGGTCACCCAATTAAGAACTAAGTTAGAGGAAAGAAAGCTGGCCTTCAGGAGTTTGGTGAAATCAAAACTGATTATGAAAACCTACTGGAGCACACCAGGCGGGTGGAGGATGCTTTGAAAAATAATACTCAAACCAATAAGGACCAAACTCAGGAGGTGAGTCTCCTGCAACACAAATTGGCCACATATTTCCAATCTAGGCAGTGAGCACAGAGAGACAATGAGGCTCTCTGTGAAAAGAATGACAGGCTCCACAAACAGATAGCCGTGCAAGAACAAATCATAGAGACCAGTAAGGCCTTAATAGAAGATCAAAAGGGTCAGATTTTGGCATGTCATCAGGGAATAGGGGCTGAAAGAGATGAGGTAAAATGGGAAAGAGAAACCCCTGAGCATAACCTCAGGACCCCTGTCATCAGGGACTTTAATCCCTTCAGTCCCATGGACTCTGCCACCCTCATGTCCACTGGCTCATATGAACCAAGGGCCACAGGGATGGTAGACTTCAGCAAAATGGGAAACATGGGACTAACAGATCAGCGCCTCCCAGAAATGGATGAGCGGGCATCTATGTACAGATTCCCAAATATTAGGGCCAGCCTCTCTGATCAGGAAGACTCCAGTGAGGGGAGAATCAGATAACTGGATCCTCAAAATATCACCTACCAAGGGATCAGTCAGTCAAATTTGGTGGGGAATTCCATGAAACTAGGCCCACAAAGAGCATCTTAAAAACCTCTTCCCAGCTAGGGCAGTGGGGGGAGTACACAGCCAATCCTGGGAGCAAGGCAGAGTCAGAAGACTCTTCTGAGCGCCACAGGTCTAAAGAGACTAGACCCCCACATTCTGCAGCACATTCCCAAGCCCGCAGAATCAGGAAGAGCATAGAGGATCAGACAGCCACCTCCTGTAGCAGTGCCACTGAGTCAGAGGATGAGTGGACAAGGGTGACCAAAACTAAAAAGGCCAACAAAATTAAGACGGCCCTACTGAAAGATCTCCTGAGTAAATCAAAGGCATTAGGAGCATCATAACGCACTATCATAAAAATGCCAAGTATTCTGTTTGGGAGCACCTCGAGTTGTATGAGCAAATTATGGATACTTTCCACCTGAAGGATAGCCAAAGTTGCATTCAATATGTCAAGTGGACATTTTCCCCTGAATACTCCAGCTTTTTTGCAGGGCTGGAGGATCAGAACCTCTCAAGATGGTCTACCTATAGGGCGGACATATTAAAGCATTTCTCAATACATAGAAACCCTCAAGAGGCCCGCAAGGTGGCCTACTATCTGCAATGTCGGATAGACCAGGCCCCACGAGAATTTGTACAAGAGCTGAAACGTGCCTTTGCACAGACCCCCAGGAGGGTGCGCACAGACAGTAGGGAGTTCATCAGTACCTTCTTTCATGCACTCCATAAATAAATTATGAACCAGCTGGTGAGGAACTTTCATGAGAAGAGGTCACTAGACTGGGTCATTGAACAAGCAACTCGTAATTATGAAGTGTAGAAACCGGTAGAAAATAAAAGTGTCAATAAAAGCCCAAAACCAACCAAAACCCCTGCTGCTGCTAAGGTGGAGGAGCTGAAGGTTGCCCCCATATTAGATCTGGAGATGGGGGGGCTTAAAAATATTCCTGTTCAAAATCCTCCTAACCAAAGACCCAGAAGGCCATCGGGCCAATCCCAAATAGGTAGTCAGGAGGTAACCCCACAAATGGGACCTCTAACTCCCCTGACTACATCAGCCCCCGTTACAATAGCAGCAGACCCATCCTGGGATATGTGTGGACTCCCCCATTCCAAGGGGGGGATCCAACCAGGTAGCTGCCAATCCAGGAAACTTCCCTCCTAATTTTCCCCAGCAGGGCAGTAATCCCCCAAATGCCGGGTTGAGTTTCTTTCCCCGGTACCCGACAAACATCAACCCCAAAAACAACCCTTCTTTCTTTCCCGACTTTCCTGAGCCCAGACAGCCCAATCTGGGAGACGGGAGGCCAAGGCTGGAGGGGTACCAGAACTATCCAAACCAAGGGTATTATTGGAGAAGGGAAAGTTACCCTTCCCGTGATCAACCTACGATGGACCTGAGAACCCTGTACCAGCCAGAGCGGGTGTCCCAACTGGAGCGCCAGGTCCAGAACTTGGCACAGGATCTCGGTCGCATGTTGAGGGCTCAGCAGAACCCTCAGATGAACATGGCGGCCCAGAACCCATCAAATCAAGGGTCTGCTACTCCAGAGCAATGACGGGGAGAGAACCCCGACAACCCACCGGTTCCCAGGGAGGAGGCACAGGGAGAAGAGGGGTGCAAAGCCTTAGAGGAATCTTCCTTCCCCACTTGTGAAAAGCCCCTGGAAACCAAGGAACTGGAACCCGAATCTCCTGCCCCCGAAAGTCTGCAACCTAAGGAACAGAGGGTGGGTAGGAGAAATAAAGAGCCTAAAAAGACCCATTTTGTGGAGGAGGTAAGAATCTTCCAATTTGAAGAAGAGGGGTTCTCAGAGGATTCTGGGAAAAGGATCTTCTCCTTCAGGGATAGGGGAACTCATCCCAAATAAAAATGGGTCCCGAGAGATCCTGATCAAGACTGGGTAGATGTGGGGACAGAGTTAAAACTGCCCATCATTAAACCCCAGAATGACCAGCCAGAAAATCACATTCCGCAAACCAAAATTGGCCCAAAATGTGCATTATCTTTGCCCCCTTGAGGAAAAGGAGGGACAATTTTATGCCCTGGTCTAAATACATGGGCAATGTATATTTTTGGCACTGGTGGACACTGGATCCCAAGCCACCCTTCTGTCAAAAAGGGCCTTTGATCAGCTGAATTTGGGAAGGGGGGAGAAATACCAAATCCCTCTCACCCCTCTTCCAGGACAACTTCAGAACTTTGATGGGAAGGAAATTCCTGTAGAGGGGACTGTGGATTTAGACCATAAAATTGGGCGTCACAAGGTGAAGCACCCGTTCATAGTTGTGACTACAGAGTGCACACCATGTTTACTAGGGAATGACATCCTGCGTAGATTGTCCCCACCAATAGATTGTGTAAACAAGGTCCTCTAGACCCAGACAAACGACCAATAAAATTAAAACATAGTGTCAACCATGTTAGTTTAAATAACACATGCCACATGGTTGAACAAAAACCTGACCAAATTGAATTCCATTTTCAAAACCACCAAATCCCTGACATGACAGTAATTGCAGTAGAAAAACAAACTGGTGATGGCAAGTCATCTCTATCTCTGAAAATCAACCTTCCTTCCAGTCTCAAGTGGCATTCCACACTGGAAGGGAATACTCTGAAATTCTATACGAATCCACAATCAGAAAATCCCACTGCTATAGTCCAAAATGATGAGAAATCAGCTCAAAGCTTGGCTGAAATTCTGAAAATCGGAGAACAGTTGTTCATCCCCATCCGGTTAAATGGGGGGAAGGACTCTGTTCTCGCCCGAGTGTGCGTAAACAATGGTAAGAGCTTCATCAGCAAGGCCATGTTCCGAAAACTCCCAAAAGATCCAGCCATTCCCATATTTAAATTGATAGACAAATGGGAAATGTACCTGGAAACACCCAATTCCAAACATCTCCTGCCTAGCAGTTATATGCTCTAAATGTCTATAGGCAACAAGAGCATAGTCAATAATTGTTGGGTTGTGCGAGATGTCCCTGCTCCATTTTATTTAGGCAGTGACATTCTCAATCACTTTGGCATTAGTTTGGACCTAATACACTTCAAAGCCCGGTCCCGATTAGCGGGTAATCCCATGGACTTTGATAACCCAGAGAAAGCAATTCGGTCAGCTCAACTGCTGCCATATGCAGTTGAATTTCAGATTGGAGAGGAAGTCACCATCCCAGAACGGACCCGACAATTGTCACTTAAAGTAAAAATTACAAGAGGACAGAAACTGAAGAATCCTGATGCATATGTTCACCTCGATGCCCATTTCCAACAGCAAGGGTTGGGGTTAAACCCAACACCACTAGTCAATACAGAACACAACACCATTCCAATAGAGTTGATAACTGCAACCTTAGGAGTATCACTCTGGGCACAGGCACCATTATTGGAATGGCGGTTGATGACCAACATTTTTCCATAGATTTGGGTAACGAACTGGTAGGACCAATAACCAATGACTGTTTTGACAGTGATAGCGACAATGACACAACACCAGACAGGATCTTCACCCGGCATGGGGGGAATTTCCTGGTGTATTCTCCCTGCCCTTATGGTAAGAAAGAGGTGACCTGTGACTTCAGGGGGGATGAGGTGATCTTTCAAGTCCACCAGGACTGCCTTCTCCACCAGAAGTCATCAGTCCAAGTCAGTACTTTGACCAGGGACTTCTCCACCCAGCTGGAGGAGGCCGCTTAAATAGCCAAACCAGAAGTCTTTCCGGGCTTCATGCAGAGGGTTGAAGAGAGAGACAACCTAGCTGATGCCTGTGAGACTCTGGAGCAAAGGCAAAAATTGAAACAAGTTTTCTTAGATTTTCAAGATCTCTTTGTAGTGGACTCATATGACTGTGGTCGCACCGACATCCACACAACAACAATTCCCACGGACCCTGGCATGACTCCAGTGTTTGTGAAGCAATATCGCTTGCCTCTCGCATCAATGTAGTCCCTTACAGAAATAATTAAGAACCTGGAGTCGCGTGGGATAATTCATCCAGTCCAGAGCACCTTCAATAATCCGGTGCTGGGGATTTTGAAACCAAATGGCCAGTGGAGACTCTGTGCTGAGCTAAGGGAGCTCAACAAACGGGTCCATACTTCCCGATGGCCTCTTCCCTACATTGACCAAGGGCTGACCCAGATCCAGGGGTCAAAGGTATACACTGCCATTGACCTGACCAATGGGTACTGACTGTACCTGTCAGTAGGGAGGACCAATACAAGCTGGCCTTTACCTTTGTGGGGCAGCAGTACAGTTGGACCTGGACTCCCTTCAGATACATCAACTCCGGCAATTAATTTAACATCTTTCTGCATAAGGCCATGCCCGACTTGGGTGAAAGGGTTTAAACTTGCCTATGCAGATGATGTTCCAATCAAAAGCTCAGCTGTGGAGGAAAACATAGCAGTGATCCGTTATGTTCTGACACAGTTGAGGGCTGCCAGAGCAAAAATCACTTTCAAAAAGGCACAGTGGTGCAGGACCTGTGTCAATTTCTTGGGGCATGAGATAACTCCTGAGGGTCTCTGTCCCCAGAAAAAGAAAGTAGAAGCACGACAGAAACTAAAAGACTCCACAACTCTGCGTGAACTAAGGAGCCTCCTTGGACGGACTAATTATAGCAGAAAGTTCATTGAGGACTACGCAGAGATCACCAGACCTCTGATCCATCTGTTGAAGGGGGGTCAAGTGGGAGAGGGGTCCAGAACAAGCCGAGGCAGTAAGACAACTTAAAAGAAGCGTCTCACAAGTGCCTTGCCTAGCTTACCCTGTCAAAAACAAAGAGTTTTTCTTGGAGATAGGGTTCTCAAATACATGCTTGACTGCAGTATTATATCAAAAACATGACAAGGTCAATAAAGTAATCTCCTATGCGAGTAAGACTATCATCTGTGGAGGAAAATTTCAACGATTTTGAGAAGGCACTCCTGGCAACGGGGTTGGCATTGAAGAATTACCGCCCGTTTATCCAGGGGGAACACATCATAGTGGAGACTCCACACCAGCATCTGCAATATCTTCAAAGTGACAGAATCCAGGCCGGAAATGTGAGTAATTCCTGAATTACTTCCTGGATTCTGTCAATGCAGGGCTTTCCTGTGGAGGTCAGATATGGACAAAACAAGAAGAATCCCCTCGCGAAAGTCTGGCTGACTTGCATGATTGTGCAAGAGAAAACTGTCTCGAGGACAAAAGTCTTAAAATCAAGGACAACATGGAGGCATACCTTAATTCTCCACACAAAGTCGATGAAGAAGACAAGTGTGAGGGAATGCCCACTGTCTGTGTGGATGGGTGCTCCTACCATGTTGACGACAATGGGAAAAAGGAACTTGTGGCCGGCATGAGGAATGCATGGGTGAATGATGCCCCAGAACCCTCCGCTGGGTACAAAATCAGTCATCGGAGTAGTCAAGTGGCAGAGCTGATGGCTGTGCATTAAGCCGTCCTCACTGCTGCCCAACACCAACTCCACGAACTGGTCATAATCACTGATTCTGATTATGTATGTAATGGGTTTGTGGAGCACCTGGTTAATTGGAAAACCAGAGGCATGCTATGTGCTAACAATAAACCACTAAAACATGGAAAATTAATACAGAATATTGATGATCTGGCCACCGCGAATGGGATGGCCATCTACTGGAAAAATATTAAGGGTCATTCTAAAATAGAGGGAGCAGACACAACTGGAAATGACCTAGCTGATAAGCTGGCCAAAACCGGAGCCATCCAAGGGGATCTAATTGAGATTGAGTCCCTGTTGGGGGAAATCCAGTTCAGTGCTATCACTAGGTCTCAGACAAATGCTCACAATGAACTCTCAACTGCCCAATGGACTAAGGAGACCCCAGATGCTGATTTGATTACGGCTCAAAAAGGGGATCCAATAATTGGTAAGTTTTATCAACACATTGAGGACCCAGAGAACTTTCCCCTGACGGATACTGATTGCATTGGGAAAGAGGACCTCAGAGTGTTGATGAAATGTCCAAAAATGTTCCTAATCCAAGATGGTTTTTTGGTGAGGAGATCCATATCTGGCCATGGCCAGTGGGTGGTCCCTAAGTCATTCCGAAGCCTTAAGCTAAGTTATGCTCATGATGCAGCCACAGTCGGTGATCGGGGGTTTCGTACGACATACGAAATCTTGCGAGAGGTTGCATACTGGCCACACATGGGGCAGGACCTCGACCAGTACTAGAAGGGGTGTCTTGTGTGTGCACAATTTCAGCCAACATCACTCACACACCATGCTCCCCTCCAAAAGAGGGGGATTACACTGTCTTGATTAGATTTGCAAATCAATTTTATCGGGACCGTGATTCGCTCCTCTAGGGGGAACAAGTACATGTTGACCGTAACATGCTTGTTTACTAAATGGGTGGAATGCCTCCTGGCCCCAAATTGCAAGGCAGAAACAGCAGCTGTCCTGATGATCAATCACATCTTCTCGTGTTTTGGACTACCCCAAAGGATTGAGTCAGACCGAGGTATCCACTTTACTAGCGAAGTGATGACAAAGATGTGGGAGATACTTGGGGTAAAAAGGAAACTACATATTGCCTACCGGTGTCCTCTAGTGGTGGAGTTAAGAGGTACAATAAAACTATTGTGAGCATATTAAAAAAGTTTGTGGCAGATTCTGGGCCAAGTTGGGACATTCGATTACCTCTTGTCCTGATGGCCATCAGATTTACCCCTTCGTCTGCCACAAAAATGTCTCCATTTGAGCTGATGACTGGATGAAAGATGGTGCTACCCCAGCATTGGCTCTACAGAACCCAAGAGCAGACCTTGATAAATGCCTCCACAACTCATGAATGAGTATGTTGAGAATCTGAGAAAACACCTTCAACATGCTTTTGCCTATGCTCAGCAGAATCAAGAAGGATCTGCAGACAGAATGAAGACCCACTATGACTTAAGACAACTAAAAAGGAATATCAAGTAGGAGACCGGGTCTACTTGTACAATTTCCAAAGGAACCAAGCCAAAGAGCTCAAATTCCTCCCAACTTGGCGCTGTTCTTTTGAAATTGTGGACAGAATCTCACCAGTAGCCTACAGAATCTGCATCCGCAAGGGCAGTTTGACAGAAGTGGAAGACAAGTGCGTCCACATAAACCAGCTAAAGAGTTGCCACCCCAGGCATACTTTGCGACAGATAGTAGGGCTTACCAAAAACCCAGAGGGGGAAATTCCGGACACCTAGAAAAACTATTAAATCTTCATTGATTACACCTAAGAAAATGAGTGAAGGATCCCTGAATAATAGATAGGGAATATTGTCAATAGTTAAGGAATGCAAGTGTCTTTCCCACTGCTTTCATCCCCCGAGGATATGTGGACACAGTAGTGGGACAATTTCCATAACCATGCTATGTTCTGTTTTCTAGCATTTGAACTAAAAATCATCTCAAGAATCATCAAGGAGGACCACTCGGGGACCGGGAGGGAAAACCCAAGGAATCCGGAGTATCGTCCCATCCTAACTTGAACCAGCGAGGAGAGCGTGTCGCCTCAATCACTGACGGGAGAAGCAACTGAATTTCTCCACATCGACAGAAAAGAACATTCCAATCTCCTGACTCTCCCTCGACTGGAGGTCAAAACAAACTCAGGAGGGTGGGATTTGTGTGATGTATTGACTCACTCTGCTATACTATGCGGCATCCCTCTGCTAGTTATGGTGCAAAAAACAGCAACAATGGCGGCAAAAGTCTTGTGTGCACCAAAAACCTCCAAAACCACATTCTTCAACACAAAAAGATGGATGCACAACCTGCCACCCATGGTGCATGTGTGGTGGAATAGAGCACACACTGCAGAAAATGTGCAGTCGGCTCCATGACAAGCAAACAGAGTGCAGAGGGAAAAGCAGCACTTTGCAAGTGAAACTCCAGAATTTGCCTGTAAATGACATTTGCTGTGTTGCTAAAAACTCCTAAATGCCTGTACAAAACACTTCTCAACACTAAAAATCTTGCTTGGCACTAAAATTCAGTTAATCTAATGAAGCATTGTGAATGTACAAGGTCCTAAAATGTGAAGAGCAAAACATTTTCCCAGAAAAAACGGATTGCCTGTGGATGACAGCAACTGTCATGATCTGTGTGCAGCACACTTGGCTACCTGTGAATGACCGCCCTGTCAGATGGGCTCTCCTGATGAAACTTTAAAGTGATCTAAATCAAAAGTCTGCTGGATTGGCAAACATAAAAGGATATGTTGCTGAAAAAAATACAGTTCTCAGTGGTTTTTGATCCCACAGGTTTAAAGCTAAGAAAGTAGCTTATCCATGTTATTTGATGCGACTAGTTTGGTTTCTGCTGGATTTTAAGAAATTAAGAATAAATTAGCCTAGCCGAGCCTGCAAGGAGTGGAAAAACAGGTTTCTCCCAAGGGGAGGGAAAGCGCTGTGGTGAAGTCCTTGTTCAAATTTGTGTCTTTATTTCAAAAAACACCTCTCACTAAAACCTCTATAACTCCCTCGTTTTTAAGATAGAAGTGAAATTTCAACTCCCACTTGTACCTAACATCCTTCGCTATCTATACAACCCAGAACCACAGTACTAAACAGTTCGATTGACCCGTTATATTAAAAATTGCATAAGTAAAAGTTTGCCGCAAATTTACATTTTGAAAGTTTTGCATGTGTGAATTAGCTTTAAATTATTTCCCACTGTGACTTTGTGATTTCAAATGTTTTCTTTTGATTAAATCATTGCTTGTGTTTGCTTGCATCTGTTCAATGCGGCTCCCGTAGAAATGTATAATAATTTAAGAATTTTTGACCACATTTGGGGTTTTTGCTCAGCCAATTTCAAAGCCAACCTGACAGTTGAAAAGTCAAATCCGTTTTTCTCTTGTGTTTAAGGGGGGAAAGTGGGAGTGATATTCTGTATGATCTGTGTTATTCCTGAGTACCTGCTCTCACCTCACATCTATTTAAATTGCCTATTGGTGTGTTTAGGGGTGTTGCGGGGGAAACCTCTAACCATACTGCTATCTGTTCCAAACCAACCCAAAAGCATTCTTGTGTGTGCTGCATTCTTTTTGTGTTCATTACTTGATTCCTAGTGCATTAAAGGTATTATTAAGTATTCTGCCACCCCATTGGTGATTGTTATTACCTATTAAAATATATCGTGATTTACATTTTAAATTATTAAAGAAATATTTACATTTGCAAACTAGCCTGATTCCTGGTTCAGTGTGACCGGGGGCGTCTCAGGAGAAGGGTGTGATATGAGTGGTATATCATTCAGAATATTGAACTTATAGATACAAATAAATAAGGGTTTAATTTGCGCACTACATGCTGGGTGAGACTTGGGTGTGTGCCAGATTGAAATCACTTACAGCTTGGGGGCTCGGGATCCTGAATTTGACATACCACTCGTGACAGCATAACAGAGCGTGCTAGCCGGCGGGGTACATACACCTTGTTGGGTTGGCAAACTGTGCTACTCTGTACAAGCACCCCTCAAAAGAAAACCAAATTGGGCCTGTTTGCAAAAGTAAAGTAACCCTGAGATAAGTCAGAAGGAAATTAATATTTCCGGAATGGTGACCCCAGTGGAAATGAATATTGCTAGGGAACACTTCTTGCACAAATTGTTTGTCAGGGTGAATGGCCAGAACAGGACGAACATGGGTGGCTGCAGGGAATAAAACAACAAATCACTGAAATCGACCTGGATACCTGGCAAGACAATGGTCCATTATATCAAGTGCTTGGCAAGCTGTACATGTCCCCACAAATAAAAGAGGAACAGTGTAAAATTTCCAAAATAGCGGCCTACCTGTACCTCCACATAGGAGTCATACAGGAAAAGCATGCAGACAATATAGATTTGACAAAGAGGCAAAGGGAAGCACTACATACAATCCAGACTAATCTGGACTCTGCAGAGCAAAGACTCCAGGATAGCAAAGAATCAGAAACAGAGGCTAGGCAGTACATCACCAAACTCCAAGAATATCTGGCTCTCTTACAGCAAGAGAATGCAGAACAAAATACCCAAGTACAGACACTGCAAAAAGAGTGTTACGAAAGGTTTGACTCTTTACAACAGAGTCAACAAAAGCTGGCGCAACAGTTACATTTTAATAGAGCCTGCGCATCTATTTAAATTGCCTATTGGTGGGTTGAGGGGTGTTGCATAGTGCTATCTGTTCCAAACCAACCCAAAAGGATTATTTTCTGTGCTGCATTCCTTTTGTGTTCATCACTTGATTTCTAGTGCATTAAAGATATTATTCAGTGTTCTGTCACCCCATTGGTGATTGTTATTACCTATTAAACTATATTGTGATATAAATTCTAAATAATTAAATAAATATTTACCTTTGCAAACTAGCCTGATTCCTGGTTCAGTGTGACAGGGGGTTGGGGATTAGAGGGTCTCAGGAGAAGGGTGTGATATGAGTGGTATATCATTCAGAATATTGAACTTATAGATAAAAATAAATAAGGGTTTCATTTGCGCACTACATGCTGGATGAGACTTGGGTGCGTACCAGATTGAAATCACTTACAAGGTGACTACTGGCATTGCACGTACAAATGGTGACTACAATACGACACCAATACATGCAATAATGTACTGTTTGGAAAGAAGCCCATAGAGTTGTTGCTTTGAACATCCCAAAACAGTGCTCTGCGTGGTTAGATTCTTTTGAAAGTTAGAGAGGTCCCTTCTCATGCTCAAATGCGTGACAGTGTGAAGAACATGGTCTTAAGACAACTATGACTGCCTTCACTGTTTGGTGCTATTAAAGAGCAGTATGCATGAGTTAAGGGGCAAGCTCATGTTCTTAACATCATTGAAATGTAAATATGGCAGGACCGAAGTACTGTATTGTATTTGATGTCCGGTATTGTGAATGAACCCAATTGATTACCATTTCTGGCCCTAAAAATAATCGTTTCACATTGTAGGTAAAGTTACAACATGAATCATATCCTTTAACGGTAGAGGGGAAAGAATGAGGTGAAAGTGCACATCCTTTGGTTCTCTGTGAATGCTGACAAGCTGTGTAGTTAAAACTGAATTTGCTACCTCCAGGGGCCCTCGGCCAGACAGAAGTTACAAGTTGAACAAGAAGATGATTCATGGACCTAGTGTCCTCTAACACTGAGTCAAATTGTATTCAAAATAATGAATGTTCATGATACACACACACAGGCACTGATCGGAAGCCCTGACACACTGAAGGAAGCTCTGGGGAGTGGGGACATGGTGGGGGGCGGGGTGATGGAGCTGTTCCAGGAGAGCTGTGTGTCTGCTAGAATGAGCCACCAGTTATCAGGCGCAGTGGCTTGGGGATTTGGCTGAACTGAGTACCAGATGTGCTTTTCTCATTTCCCTTCAATACAATTATGTTAAAGGCTTTTGTGTTGAAAGACACGTAATGTATATGGGTAAATGGAATGACTTTAATGAAAATTTGGCCAATGAAACCCATGATATTAATGTGAGACCGCGGGCCTCATTACGAGTTTGGAGGTAGCCATGCCCTTAATAAGGGCATGGCTACCACCAAACTCGGGTCCGGGTTCCCTGAATGGGGAATAACCAGGCAATTCCGACCTAGGAGGGCCCGGTATTTCCCCATTCAGGGAACCTGGACCCGGTACATCCCCATTCCCATTTGAGCCCCTATAGGGCTCAATGAGGAGCATGCTAACAACGGGCCCGTTAATGACAGGCCCGTTGTTAGAATGCTGGCCCGCTCGCATGACCTGCTAAGGGCGTCTGGTAAAACCAGGCATCCTGAGCGGGTCCTGCGAACGGACCTCGTAATGAGGCAGCATGGGGTTAACGGCACCAGCAGCTCTACTGGTGCCATTAACCCCATACCGCCAGGGTCGTAATGAGGCCCGTAATGTAAAACGTTCCTGTTCAATAAATAGAGAGACATGTTTTTACTTTATTTTTATTTTAGGACTTTGATTCTGGCCTGGAATAACCACCCCTTGATTCGTCACCCATTTTATTGTTGATGGAAGCATAGTTGGTAATGAAGAAGAAATTGTTCTATATACTTCTGCTGGGATGTGATCATCCCAAGAGGTGCATGCTTCAGTCAACACGACTAGAGATATGTCGATGCTTCCAGTGTGGCTATTTGATGTAAGGGTAGTTTCCTTTTTAAGATGGCCTTTAATTATTGGGAAGTGTGCGCCCTATACTGAAAGCTCTCCTTTCTGTACACATGTTGACAACAGTCTTGAAAGCTGTTCTGCATGGATACTGGATCATGGACTGCTGGCCCAGTCACTTTAATCAGGAAATTACATGGACGCTTCTCCTGGGAATACATTTACGGGCTCCCAGTTTCCCAGCTAATGTTCCATTGATTCATACCTTTTGTGCTGCCTGTGACTTGTTTCCATGCTCAGAGTTCAGGCCAAATCCTGCCCTATTTTAGGAGCAGTAACTGAGGCTTGTGGAAATGTTACTATAGTGTTTGTGGCATCTTCGGCGCTCAATCTGTGCCATTCAGCATTCTATCTCTTAGCCTCAGTTCGATAATATTGATTGAGGCCATAAATGCTACTTTATGCAGAAATGAAATGCATCCAATGTCCTATTCAGTAAGCTATTACCATGCAGCAAACATTGATTAGCAAGTATTATATTTTGAATGCCAATTCATTAAGAAGTATGTCATTGGAAGCCCAGGATGGTGGCTTCCTAATTAATGGTGTTGCTTCAACTGCAAACTAAATGCAAGAACACACTGCAAGAACGATTGCCGTTGTTTTAGTTACACAAAGTGCAAATGGGGGATCAAAAGCGCAGCATAATCCATTTGGAATTCAATGGAAGAAAAGAGTGCAATAAAAACTGCAGTCTTTTTTGTTTCTGTTGTTCAGTAACCAGCTACCAACGAACTCTACAAATGCAGCCCCTGTTTCGTGCCTGCAGAGAAGTGTGTTTGCATACTAGTGGGGTCGAGAGACGATCCAAAATAAAGAAAAAATTTCACTTATAAACAGTGATGCAGGTTGGGAGGTATATATTCTGAAAAAAACACAAACATCCCCAGGGTGAATTCCATGAATCGAGAGAACAGTGCATTGTTGTTTTCTACCCTATAAAGTAATTAAAGTCCAGTGCCCGTACCTGTGTATCTCAGAGTTGAAAACTGTGCACGTTATTAAGGTTACACTGTATATACTGTATATTGCTGCAACGTGTAGCTGTCGTATTCAGCCTGTTAACTTTCTATTACATGGCTTTGAACATTATCATATAGGCTTTGCAATGTATGGTGTCTTCTGTATGAATGTTCCTCTGTGAATAGTTCAGTGTTTTCCTTCATTTTAAAAGAGCTGGCTTTAAGGGTAGCAGGGGAGTAAACGTACGTGCAGCTTTACAGTAGTACCTAATAGGTGATGCTTTAGCACCACCTTTAAGCTGCAGCTATTACATTAATGTACAGCTAGGAGGGAGATGACATGCGAAGAGAGCCACATAGCAACCGGGTGTTGTTGTTTCTATTACCCACCCATTCACTGCCCATGGCCATGCCATTCACACTCACTGCCTACCCGTCCCTGCTGAAAGTACTTGCTCCTAGAATCTCTTTCTGATCTCTTTCCTCAGCGGTCTCCCTCTTATGGAATAGCCCCCCCTTCCTCTGTGTCTTGAGCAGGTCCTCCTCAAATTCCAGAGGCTCCTCAAAACGTTCCTTTTCACCCCTTGGACCCCCTCTTGCCTCCCCTGCTAATCTCACAGTCGCTGTGATTGGTGACCAGGGCCCTTATGTATCCTACATGACCTAGTTTCCCACACCCAATCGCCTTCAGCCTCTGCCTACACACAGCACTTGCCTTGGCACTTACCGGCCTTCGCCCCAGTAGGCCTGTACTTACCCATTTATTTTTTATTTTTTACAGATAATAGTTCTCTAGCACCTCCTACTCTGGGCACTTACATCTGCGCTGCTCATTCACCAGCACGGGCATCCCAGCACTTACCGACTCTCCCTCTTTCCCCTCCTTTCTCTGCACTTGCACGCTGTTTTCTATATCATGTTCCCTCCCTGTTGCCTTGTGGGAGCTTTGAAACGCAAATTATGTGTTGTATAAGAATCTAACAAATGTCCAATAAATAAATACATAAATAAATAAATAAATCTCACGGTGCTGGGTCTATCAAGCAAAAACTTAAATCTCTGGCCTGCATGTCTTAATTCTAAGCAGTCTCTTGAGGATTAATGGCATACTTGCACCTGAAAATATGGCACTGGTGTAATAGATATGGCTTTAACAAGTGTCCTCAGCCTCTTGATTTATATCTGTGCTTGCACTGAACTCCTTTTAAAAATAAACATTGACAATTCCAACTATATTGCGGCATGAAATATTTAGTGGCATAAAAAATGCAGGTTTTTCAGCACAAAATTGCATTTATTGTGGCATTTTTGCGGGGCCTCTCAACAGGCAAACAAGCCACAATAAATGTAATTTTGTGCTGCACAACTTGCACTGTTTATGCCACAGAAGATGTCATGGCACAGTATCCTGGAGGGTCTGAGTTTGAGCTTGTGAATAGGTATTACACGGGCAGTGTCCAGTTTCTGCTATAAAGTTTCAAGGAAATTACACCATGTTCCAGCTGTTGGCATTGTGTGGACAGGTAGTACCATTTTAGCAGTGCCTGCCAAAGGCCTATCCTATGCCTACATTAAAGCCCAAGCTACTCGGTCATTTTTTGTTCCTGGTTATTTCTTGATCACCATCGTGATTCTTGAAAACTAAATATAATTATCATTGTTGGTGCAATGTCATTCTGATTCACGAAACTGTGTCTGACTTCTTTGTACCCCATATGCAACAGGTGGGGATCACAATTCAAGTTTCCATCCCCACCGACCATGCACCCCAAACAACCAAGTTCCTCCTATGACCTTTCCTGTTACTGCTTTTATCTGGCACAGGCCTCTTGCATCTCCACCCCCTTTCTAGAATAAAAAGTGTCCAAGTAAATAATCGCATGTTTGTTTCCTACATATGTATTACAGCCATTTAGATTAACAAGCAGCTAATCAAAGCAAGATTTTCCCTGGCAATTATTTTGGGTGTATTCATACGTGCAGCACATAACTTAAACTTGCATAATAATTACAAATACTCAAATTATATTTCGATTGCATGTGATGGCAAACAATTATAGCCACATATGTGAAGTGGATTCTTTAAATTATGTGGAATTTATCTTCATAAGCAACAAACCTTTCTAAGGACACATTGGGCCTCATTACGACCCTGCCGCTCCGGTAACAACGGTGCCAGTAAACTCACTGGCACCGTTGTTACCGGACCAGCAGAGTACAAGTCTGCAAGCCGGATGCCTTTCAGCACGCCAGGTCTGACCTGGCGGGTGGAACGGCACCCGCTCACAGACTTTGGCGGAAGGACCTGCACTGTTGCACACGGTGCCGGTGCTTCCAGCCTCGGGAGTTACTTTTTCCGGCACCTCGCTTCCCAGACCACCCAAAGCTAGGTGTTGGAAAAAACATAACTCTGGCGGCAGAGTTGTAATTAGGCCCATTGTTTACTACACTGTACATTTTGCAAGGCTAACTAGGTTAGTGCCCATGCAGCCTTACAAGACAAGCATCAACAGCAAGCAGCAGCAAAGAGCCAATGCAGCTTGCAAGATGTGCACTCAACTGCTCCTCTCCCTTTTTCAGTCTTGTGAGTTAAAGCAACACAGTAGGCGCACTAGCAGCAGTAAGTGCCCTGGTAAGAACTTCCGCATTTCCCAGTCCTGCATGAGCCAATCAAGGATGCTGCATGTGCGTGCTCTTGCTTACCGGCATCCTGTTCTTGCCTTTGGAAGAGGAACAGAGCCATTTTACTGTCTATTAATAAAAAGCCAAAACGATGTTGCTACTGTATTCCTACTCCATGTACCTTGTCTTCAGATTAAGGCGTTATTTATAACTGATGCCTGGGGGAGGGGCTTGCTGGGAGGGAAGAGCATTGTGGTAACCCAAGCAATCACTGGGTGTTGTTTCAGATGTTATAATTGTTAATGTGCAAAAAATACTCTGTGTGTTTTGATGTAAAGTCTTTATGTTCAACCTCTGTTTTTGGTAGTGACTGAAAGCCCATTAGAAATATAGGTCAGTCAATTGGTGGAAGTCATTTGAAATTGTGATAGTGTGTAGGGCCACAGTGTTGGTGGCTGATATTTTTGTGACTGTTCTATTATTCTTTGTCAAACCTTAAATAAATATATATTGTTAATATACACCGGCCTGGTTCCTGGCTCATTGGGGGTAAAGAGGGTATTGGTTGGATGGTGTGAGATAGGTTGGAGGCCTCACTAAAGTTGAATCTGTATAAGCGCTTTGGTGCCCGCCACCTTGCTTTGGGGGGGACTCTCTGAGTTGAGAGTGACCGACCAATAAATTGTGATAGCTCACAGGCTTCTCCTGATTTACTCAAGTACAAATCTTTGTGAATTAGGTCCCAACTCTTTTATGAGGTATTAGCACCCAGGCCTTGGTGCGCAGCCAATCAGGTTCCTTGGATTACTGGCTGATACTCCCCTTCTCAGCCCGTGTTCCATGGAACCCAATGGCTGCTTCCCCAACCCCACACCTCCATCTTCTACCCACCCTTCTCGTCCTTTTTCAACAATTCCCAACCCCACTCCCAGACCCACTTACCTGATTTTGGTGATGGTGCCACCCGCGCCACCCACGCCACCGCAACTTCCCTTCTTCTTGCTTTGCTCACTGCACTAGAAATGGAAGAAGGGCTCCATATGGAGCCCCACCTTCCACATTCATGGTGGCCATCTTGTCACAGTATTTTCATTCATTAAACAGAATGCTGTGCACATCCCATTATTTGAATGAAAATACTTTTTATTTAACAACCCGGGTTACCACTAATGGGTAATTAAGGCTATTAGCACCATGGGTGCTAAAAGCATTGATTACTCATTCCATGGGCTATACAGAGGGGTAACATCCCTGGTCCCCTTCGCTCAGGCCTTTAAGTCAGACTGATGGGCCGTTACCCCCGGTATAGCTTGTGGAACAGGTAGTTAATGCTATAACATTAGGAGAACCTCACAATCATTGGAAATTGGAATGAGTCTAAGGGTCCCAATTGCCAATCAAACAATGTGTTGATTACAAGATCCTGGCTGCCATGCAATCACTATGGATCATCATATTCTAATTCCAGGGTTCTTCCCAGGAAATCTCTTCTGATGAGGATTCATCCTTTAATTCAGAAATCACCTTCATACTGGCATGACCTGTAATGCCCTGGAAATACTTGTCTGGCAGAGTTGTAACCATATATGGTCACATCTATGTCAAACATGTACTTCCACAAGACTATCTGTAGATTTGTTTACTTGGTTTTGGAACATAAACAGGTTGTATGCTCCTCCATGCAGGACAGCTATGCTTGGCTCCCTAAAATTGGTAAAGGCTGTCAGCAGCCATGGAAATCCTCACAGACAGAAATTGTGTTTGTTTCCTAGATAAATGTTGTTGTGACCCAAATTCCATACAAATCATCCATAACTTGTATGATGACTCAGAGACATGTAGTATGTTTTACTTCTGTTAATGTCTCATCTTAACTAACTTCCAACTGTCCCCAGCCCTACATTCAATTGTATTAGCCTAATTATGCGATCCCTGTCATTATCATTCACCTTCTGACTCTTCATCACTGTCATTCCGGGCTGACATAGTTTCGTATTTGCAGATGATCAAGTCCAGTGGGCCTTGTGATGAAATGGTGCCCGGCGCAAAATGGTGCCCAGCTCGTGTCACATCTACTCCAGCATTATTTCCCCATTTTTATGTTGACGTGTCATATCTGCAGCGTTTGTTTAAATCTGTCGTCTTCATCACCCTACTTCCTGGGATTTGCAATGCTGCGTTAGCAATCATTTCTTTTATCTATTGCTCTGTGTTGAGATATCGTGACATTGCTGTCTTTGCTGTGCAATATTTCTATTCGCATATATCCTTAACATTGCACTGCAATATTGAAAAGCATTCCCGTTTGTGTGTCATCTTGTGTGTCTTCATGTCTGCATTCACTGCGCTATCATGACAACATTTACAATGTAATTAACTTGTGCTTTTATTGTTTCACTATTACTAACTTTAACATCTCGAAGTTTCTACTTGCCATGCATATGCTGCACTCCGACGTCGTCTTCCATCCTTAAGGTTGCTGTGCACATTCAACCATCACAGCATCTATAGCGTTTGACTAGTTCCACCGTACATTCAGATTACAGCAGCATCACATATTCGATTCATAGCTTTGTTTATTTTGTTTTGTGTCGTTCATAATGCGGCGGTGTCTTTATTTGCACTTGCCGCGTTGTTATAGCAACCTTTACATTTGTTGTTCAACAAAATGGCTGCCCATTTCATTCCGCTCCTAGGTCCTTTCCTCTAATGTTCTCGCGCTATGCAGCGGCTCTGTTACCAGCTATAGAATCCTGAAGCTTGCGTCTCAGTAAGTAACGCAACCCTTACATTTTTGTAAAATGCCTCCTTTGCAATTGTTGCTCTTGTCCACAGTTGCATACACAGCAGCACAACCTATGTCAATTAAATCACTTGTGAGCTGCACATTGTAACAAAGTGGACCTCCAGTACTTCAGGTAAGTTACAGGTTCCTTTATTGTCCATGTCCAGTACTCTTCCTCAAGACACAGGGATGGTAGGGGACACAAGATGACAAGGAAAAAAAACACCGGGCTCACCCCCACACACATCTTCTCAGCTCGCTCTTCCCTCTCACTCCCAACCGTCACTCACCGAACCCTGCACACCAACATTCTACATAAACATTCCAAGTAGGTGATGTCACACACCCACCGAACCTGAAAGCAGATTACTACACTTCTCCCCCCCTTAGAAACACAAAAGCCAACTGCTACGCCAACGCTTCCCAGGGAAGACAAAAAGGAATGACAAGGTAGTGTGACCAGCACGGGACCTTAACACCCCAAGACACCACGCTACCAGAAATTCCACAACACAGCGGCCGCCTATGTGCAGAACCTCTGGCAAAACCAAAAACGGGAATCCAACAAAAGGACAGCATTAACTGGACACCAACGGACCAAGAAGGAAAAGATTGCCAACGGCATGCAACCAAAACAAAACAACACCACTCCCTCGGTCACACCTCGAGGCCACAAAAATAAAAAACAGAGCAGTTACGCCTGTCCCGAGCTGCCCCTCAGGACCTAGGGCTGCCACCCCTAGCCAAAACTATTGTTAGCGAACACTAACACAACTAACACCTAACCAACCTACCCACCTTAGCACAAATCACCTTCCACTTCGGTCTGCCACCCCAAAGTCTCAGAGCTGCCCCTCCAAGCGCTAACCAACCGCCCCCAAAGGAAGCAACAACAAATGCCCAACAAACCGAGGGACCACTTGCACAAAACCGTTGGCCATTCCCTCTATCCACAAAATCCATTTCGAACACACCAGGAGACAACCTGACATACCAGACTCGGAATCAGGAGGCACACTGGCAAAGCAAAATTGACACCACCTCGTCCAATAGGATAACACTATGGACAATAAGAAAAACTCCACTCAACTCAGGCATAGCGACCAAAACAGAGATAACAACGCTATGAATCACTACAGCGAACAACTGCCCTGAGAATAAGACTCCGCCAAAAGTGACTTACCCTGAATTAAGCTCAGGCACTAATGACCACAACATACAGGCCAAAGTGACCAAACCTGAACGATCAGGCACTAATCACCACAGTAATGAGGGAGATACTAAATCTAAAGTGACCTACCCTGGGAAGACCAGGCACCCAAGAACATCTAAAGTGACCCACCCTGGACAGACCAGGCACCAAAGACCATAATCACACCTCACTCCAAGACACCTAACCTGAAACCACACAGGTAGATGCAACCAAAGGTCAAGAGATCAACAACACACGCAAACATAGTGACCAAACCTAGCACAACCAATGCCAGGCACTAAGAACCAAATGCAGTTGAAAACACATGACCTCAGATGCACCAGAACACTTGCACGCACCCATACAGTGCACTCTCGGACCAAACACTGATAACATTAACCATACACAACATGACATAGCAATAAGCATTAATGCAGGCATCATAAAAACACATTTCAAGATTGAAAACATTGCACAACACATGTTGAAAACATTGCACAAAACATGTTAATAGATTAAATGATGACCCCCCCTGCAAAGTCCTCAGATGTAAAATAGCACTAAAGATATGTGCAAAGACAATGTCACTGTTGCTTGCTTGAAATCAGTGTTCCCAATGAAAGTTGACACGTGGACCACCACCCTCAAGTCCATGAAAATTCTAGACCCTACACTTTACTTCATAAGTAAGAACGTACCCCAATCTACACCACTAGGGGTTAACATTAGTCCCAGTAACGTTCCATCCACCAGGTGAAACATTAATATAGCATTGGCATTTACAATCGCAAAAGTGGTTAATCAGTACACCTCCGAAGAGCATTTAATTACAAACCACCCACACCAACCCTTCAATTGCAAAAAGGGACCACCCCGAGCCCCCTATGCTAGGGTACAGATTCCCCACAGGGCCACAACACAGTGACACCACAGGAAACAAACAACGGCCACCTACACCTAAGTGAGGGAAATCCCCGCCTTGAGACTAATCAAAGGCACTTATTTCTCTAAACAAATGGGCCACAACAGATACAAAACTCAAACACAGGCACGCGGCCCCACACTAACCTGACCCCAAAATTCGGCAATTCATTAATCCGGAACTTGTTCCAAGGCCCGCACTTTATGAAACCAGGCCACAGAGATACTATCCGGAAACACGCTCAGGAACACACGGAAGAAACGAAATGCCCTTGAAAAAAATAAAATAATAATAACATTTCCTGGTCCGTACATCCATAAAGGAGTAGGATGACTCCTTGGCAACCAAACGGGCACGACTCACGTGACTACACAGTAGTCGTGGTCCTGCCGTGACGTCACCACACTTGCTGGCAACACAGGCCTGGCCATCTCAGCTGGCTGCTCCAATAACGCTCCACACACAAAACGTGTGCTGTCCGGCCCCAACGTAGCCTACCGGGGGCAGAGCACAAAGAAGGCGTGCATTCCACTGCAGTCTCGACATACCTCTGAGGACGTGCTGCTCAGACGGAGACATCACTTCCTGAAATTGCGTTGATAACTCTCACAGGTGAGCGCGCACCACAGCGCCACCTGAAGGTTGCAGGGGAAGTTAGCACCCTGAAAATGAAACAAGCATGTCAAAACATACGGAGGAAATCCCGATACTTCAGCCTTGTTGGACATCCGTCTTAAGCCCTGTTGGACATTTGCACCCGTAGAGCACAGACTCCCAGGGCTCTCAACCAAGGCTGAACTCGCCGAGAACTGGCACTCCGGCTCCGGACCCAGGGGAAAGGCACCCCACTGCGGAAGAACGGGCAATGGGACAACACACTCCGGTACTTGCTGGCAAACCACAAAGCTCCGACTCTGGACCCAGGGGAACACTCCGCGCCACAGATCATAACGGGAGACCCCTTGCTGATCCTATGTCCGGCCATACGATCCGAACATCCAGCACACCATGGACCCTTTCTTCCTCTTGCGCTGCAGCCGTGTTGAACTACCACTGTCAGGGAACACGCAACGCTGGATAGCCGCCAGTCCAGGTCACCAGGCCGCACCACAAATCACCCTCAACAACGTGACAGAGTGGAGGCCAACGGTTTAAATGGGCAGAGACGACAAACTGAGCCCAACGTAGTCCCACAGAGCAAGGGACTACCCACGACGAGTCAACACGACACAGACCCGCCTGGGTGTGGGGGAGATTCACGGGGGCGGTGTTCCTGAAGTGCTGCACCCCCCCCAGCAGCGCCAACGTGAAGGCAGTCCACCTACCATCCCATCCTCGTCGCCAGTGTAACAAAGTGGACCTCCAGTACTTCAGGTAAGTTACAGGTTCCTTTATTGTCCATGTCCAGTACTCTTCCTCAAGACACAGGGATGGTAGGGGACACAAGATGACAAGGAAAAAAAACACCGGGCTCACCCCCACACCCATCTTCTCAGCTCGCTCTTCACTCTCACTCCCAACCGTCACTCACCGAACCCTTCACACCAACATTCTACATAAACATTCCAAGTAGGTGATGTCACACACCCACCTAACCTGAAAGCAGATTACTACACACATTTTTTCAACTGTTTTGTACAGTGTCTCATGTTATAAGGTCCAAGTTGGCTGCGCACTGCCACAACACCGAAATCACCTTCATTTCCATACATCGTTTGTTTCCATTAGCCAACGTTGCTATGACAATGCTCTGACATGCGATGTCACGCAGCGACTCTTCACCGCTACTGAATCCTGTGCCTCGCGCTCCGGTGAGGTTCGTTACATCCAATCATTATCTCAAAAAATGCCTCTCTGATGCACCAGCTCGCATCACAAATAAATATACTTATTAACACCATTGTGTTAATTACCAACTACTAACAGTCCTCAATGTTCATATCATATGCACATACGCTGCAATACAAGTTCATTCATCCTGTCCCAGGAGTTTGTTTACTTTATAAGCTTAAAAGTGCTGCGCCTCTTACCAGCTGATGTTTCTTTTCCGAAATGATGTTGCTTTCAATTTTCCCCACGTTACCTTTGTTTTGCCTGCTCCTTGTTTCTTGTTTGTGTTTTTTATTTTTTATTTTGTGTGACCTCTTACTCAGGTCACTCAATCCATTTGCCCATATTCTACTTTCCAGTCAGCCACCTCCTCAGGCTGTTTTTCTTTATTGTGCATGTCTCTCTTGCGACCTCCTCCATAGGTCTCTTTGGCCCCCACCTTGGGCAATATTTCCTTTGGTCCCCTCCTTGGGCAACATTTCCTTTGGCCCCCTCCTTGGGCATCATTTCCTTTTTTTTTCTTTTTCAGCCACCTCCATAGGCTCATTAGTGTCCTTTCAGCCACCTCCACAGGCTGATCATTAGTTTCTTTTTCCATGTGCCATATTTCTTTTTTTTTCTTCCTTTCCTTCATTAGCTGCGTGGGTCGGTCATCTCCTCGTCACCAATTGTTGTGACCCAAATTCCATACAAATCATCCATAACCTTAATGATGACTCAGAGGCATGTAGTAGGTCTTACTTCTTTTAATGTCTCATCTTAACTGGCTTCGAGCTGTGGCCAGCCCTACATTCCACATTCCATTCTCCAGGCTCCCTTGCCTACATTCCACATTCTATTCAGCTACAACAAATGTGATGTTCAAGGTTTCCCCCGATGCTAAGAAACCGAGGGTACCTTAGGTAGCACATGGGCATTTGTTTCCTTCATGAGTTTTATGAGTACAGCTAGCCAATAAAGAATGGTGGACCACTAGGGATAAAAGTGAAACATGGGATGGAAGTTGCCTTAGACATGGTCTCCCGGCAACAATGTGATGTGTGTTTACGCAATGCTGGTCTCAGTGTTCACAGGACATCAGGAGAGGCCAGTGCTGCACTCATTTTCTGCAATTCCTCTTTGTCGAATATAACATGCCAAATACTGGGCATGTTATATTAAAAAAAAAATGGAATGCAAAGAAATATACATTTCCATCCAGGGTGAAATGGTGGGGATAATGGACTTCCCTATGACCATAACTCATTTTCTTAGGAGAACTTGGAAGGTGAGCTTTAGGTTTGGTTAGGGACAGCCCACTTCATCCATGCCCAGGTACAGGGTTCTTGCCCTGGGTCCTATCTGCCCAGTGGCGTGTCCAGGTTGTGGCCTGGGGTGGCATGTGCTACACCGGGGATCTGATTGGCCACCCAAGGTACCACCCCATTATCCTAAACTATGATCATTATGTACGTGTGCGCTCGAATTTCATGCCACCCCTTCAAAAGTCAGTGCCCCACTTGGACCACCCCAGGCAAAAGAGTCGGCACTGTATCTGCCACCTGCAGTAAAAGTCAAACCTGATGAACCTGGTTGTCCTACTCTGATGTTAGGTTGTTTACAAGCTTTAGGTACAACATTAGATTAAACAGTTTCAGTTTTAGCTAGAAATTGCCAAAGGAATGTGGATGTAAATGTTTCAGAATTCAAGGAATGGAGATTACACAGTACTGGGAATTACAAACGTGCTTCGTGTGCTGGGGAATCAGGTGGTAGTTAGAGTGTAGGAGATGTGGTCAGAATTACGCGCAAGGAAACTCAGCGTTCCCGGCATTAGATTCACGACCCAGACACAGCGAGAACAAGAGAAACAGCAGCTTTGGCTGGCGTGAGGCAATGCATTGCTTCCACAGAATGAAATACAGAGCACAGGAGGCAGTGAAGCAGCACAGCACATGATGTCTTGTGATGGCCTAAAGCTGGTGTTTGGACATCTCCTCACCGGCAGGACACCGCTCATGGAGAGCAATGCTTTCCTCAAGCCCAGATATCTGAGGGCTGGCGAAGCGAACACCCGCCATGAGAAAACTATAGGAAGCCATGAGAAGAATACAGGACACATCTGCAAAAGAAGGCGCACTTTATACTGAAAAATCCAATCACTATGCCCACAGCCCTACTGAGAAAATGGGTGGAATGTGGGAAAGGGACAAGGGAAAGAAAGAGAGAGGGGAAGAAAAAAAGAAAGTGAAGCCAAATGTCTAGCTTTCCAACAGGCATTGTATAGGCACATTTAGTCATGTGACTGGGATTTATACTGATTACTGCTTTGACAACAAATGCCAAAGTACTCACACAATTTGCCAGACATTGCAACGATTGTTCGTCATTAATATTTTACGACCCTTTGTTGCTCTGCCCTGTCTTGCTTCCAAGACAAACGCGTTGCCTCTGAGTTATCCTCACGGCCCCCTTGCACTTGTATTGCATGGTGGGTATTCATATCCCAGCCTTATTTCATTCGTATTGTATGGTGGGTTCCATATAACAGGTGCTCCCATCGAAAAAAGCCTAGATACTCGCACCACTTCTAGGTTTGGCCATCGAAACAACAGGCTCGAAGACCCTTGGCAAGGATATGCTTTTTATCGTAATTTGAATGTCAGTGTCCATTATGCCCAATTAGCAGATAAGTGCCAAAGTCAAATAAGTGCAATTAACACAATATAGACAGTTTCTATTATGGCGTTCACCACAACATTGTCAGCTTGCATTCTTCCCAGTTTGCACAATAGTGTCAGCTCCATTCGGCTTAGTTTTCATAGTAAGAACAGATTGTGTTGTATACACGTCTTAGCACAGAAAGGCTAGATTCCAGTATTCCCTGTTAGCATGGCCAGCCAATGTCGAGCATGCCAAGTGATCACACTATGTCGATGCCCTGGTATGTTAGCACAGTAAGGCCAAATGCGTGTGTGTCCATTCAGGGCAGGAACATCTGATGGCATATCCATAGTGGGAATAGAGATGCCAGTTTCCAATACTTGGAGTTAGCACAGAAGGGTACAGTTACCACAGTAAGGCCAAATGCTCTTTTTCTCAGCTACCACAGCCAGGCCAGATCCAAGTATGCCCAGCTATCACAATACTGGAATTTAAATACCAAATGAGCTCACAAATGCCTGATTCATTTGTGGATCAGGTGCAACTCGTAGGGGGGCAGCTCATCGTGACCAGTTTGCCACATTTATTCAAGGTATTTTCATGGGGCATGGGGCTTCAGAGTGTTTTCTTAAAATGTGTATGGGTCGTTGGGGATTGGGGAAGGGGTTCTGAATCACAGAAGGTGGTTATAGATGGATTTCCCCCCCCCGTAGAAATACTGCAAAAATGTGGGGCCACAATGAGTTGTCCCCCGTACAGGTTGCACCAAAGCCATCCAGATCCAGGGCTGATGGCTGCTTGTGTGGGGCATAGAGCTAAGAGGACACTTGTTCTTAGGGGGGTGGCGGAGTGATGGAGTAAGGAGCAACAAACTGGCCAAAAGGTAAATGTGAAGACTCAGCGATAGGCTGGTGCTCTCGAGAGGCCGCCAGGGCTCAGTTAGTGCCAGACGCATCTCAGGAAGAAAGGCAACGTGCTTCTGACTGCCTGAGCCCTACTAGACCCTAAGAGGAACCTGCCAGCTGGGCCATCTCACTAGTTCTCCATGCACAGCCTGTATGTGGAGGTTAGCTGCGAGAGGTGAGAGGGATCTCTATTTGTGGAGCAGCGAACCAGAGGGTGCGGTGGCAGTGGTGGGCAGGAGGACTGTGGGGCATTTAAGGGGCCCTCTCTGATCAAGACAGAGCACTGCATGTACTATCTTACCTGATACGGCACTCGTTCCCGCCTTGTATTTCTTTTTTAAATAAGTATGCTGCGCTCATGAAAATAACTAAATTAAAAGAAACACAAGCATACAAGTTAAAGGGTGGTGTTAGCCCTTTTACAAAGTGTACTTATCTGGGCCGCAGCTTCTTTTATGAAATAAAAAAATAAAAAAGAAAGCTCTTTGGATCCATATTGGGCTCCAGTGGAATAGCTGAGCAACCACCTGGCCTTCAGCCAAATATTAACTATACTCTCCAATGCATCAGGATCCTAGAGGAAGACCTGATTCCAGTATGCCCAGGTATCACACTACATCAATATTCACACCTGACCATGGACTAATTCCAATGGATGCACATACCAACAAACAGACCTCACAGTACTGCGCTACTGTTAAAAGATGCCAGCTGAAATACCGGCTACCCCTCTGTACAGCGCTGTCGCTCTCGCGCTATGTCCGCGCTTTAAACAAAGCATAAAATAAATAAGGGGAGCTGCACAATTATCAGAGTAAGACCATATTCCATAGACCCAAATATATGCCAGGAAAGCGACATCCCATTGGCTATCATTATACAATCAGATCACATGATGAACCCAGTTAGCATAGTGAGAGTCAGATAGCTTTGCCAAGTTAGCACATTGAGGACTGATGGGTCTTTGAACATATGCGGAATGTTTTTTGCCGAATGGCAAGTTTTCTGAATTTTTGGGCACAATTGTTCTGCGTAGTTTTATCACAAAGAGCAGGGGGAGACCTCCCTGCAATTACCTTTCCACCCCTAGACCTCACTACGATACACCTTACCCCCAATTTACCATCTTCCTCTTTGTGGTAAATTAAGCGACAAGAAATGCTACAAAAACGAATTAGGTGGTGTTGCCATTCGGCAAAAGTGATGTATACCGGCCAGATTACATAGGCATAGTTAGCGAAGTGAGGCCAGATTCAGTGGTGCCCATTCAGCCCAAAGGTGCCCTTGGCATGCCACATCAACCAGATCCATCTATTGGCCTGAATCTACTTTTGCCGGCACCCTGTCGCAAGATGGAAATGCTGCACTTTAGCACTGTTATTTGTGGGAAGATGCTGACTCCCTACGCAAATATGTACATGTCGACACAGACCCACAACTAAATTAATGGAGAGAAACGGAGAGATGGTGGAAGAAAGAGGAGAGCAAGCTGGATGAAAGAGGCAGTCATGAGGAAGAAGGTGGAAAAGAGACCAAGTGAGAGGCGAGAACAAGCAAGAGAAAGACAGAGAAAGAGATAAGGAGACCGAGAGATAAAGGGGGGGATGGGGCAGAGGGAAAGAGATAGGGAGAATGAGAAATAGAGTGGGGTGGGGCATAATGAAAGAGATAGGGAGACCGAGACAGATGAACAGAAAGAGAGAGAGGTGGAGAGGAAATAGAGAGTCAGAGAGAGATTGCGATGGGAGGTCAACGTATATTGCAGGGGATATACATGGTATCGAGCGAGCCAGAAGGTGATGGAATGATAGGGAGAGAGGAGTGAGAATGAGGGACAAAAGGGGGTGTAAGTTGTGCATTAAATGGCCTGCCAAATCGAGCTGGGGGTCTTAAGGGGTTTGGCCAAGAAGGGGCATGCCCTGGTAGGGGGTCAGTGCCACACTTTAGAGGCAACACTTGCCTCAGCTGAATGCCACCTGTTAGGACATGCGCCCGTAAGAGCACCGGCTCGATTTTGCAAAAGGACTGGGGCCTAACAGGAGGGGTGTCCAGTCAAAGTATCTAAAACAAAAGGATTGAATACAATAGGGTCGAGCCAAAAGGACCGGAAAAAAAAAAGGTTGAATGCCTTTTTTAGGTTTCCGTATAGGAGAAAAAAAGTGGTTTTAATACCCAAAACACGGGTTTGGGGGGGAACCCCCCCCAAAAACCTCGACCCTTTTGCATTTAGATCCTTTGACCTATAACCACAGGAGGCATTCAAATCAGTTAAGTGTTGCCGCCTAATTGCACACCGACCCCCTGTGAAGCACCATTTTGTATTGATAATCACTCTTGCAGCTGGGGCGCGAAGGTGATGATCCCTGCATTTCTAAAGATAGGAGTGCCTTGCATGGGGCTCAGGGCTGCAATGAAAAGGTAGGCAAGGCTTTAGAAAGAAGCCTTGGCTTCTAGTGGACTGGAGTTAGCAGGGGCCATTAGGGAGCCCTGGAATGACCACGTCTCAGACGCAATTGTCGGAGCCTGCCAAGGTTCTGCGGCAGTGAGACCTTGCCCACTTAAAGCCCTGAGTGTAAGAGTGGAGGAGAGGGAGCATGAGGGGAAAAGGAAAGAGAAGAAGGGCCCGCTTCATGGAAAAGTGTATTCTTGCAGTGCAAAGCAGTGGTCGAAGTGAGCGGGGGCGGTTGGGAGCGGTGCTCCTCTGCTCTTTTAAATTAAGTTTTACTTTTCCTATACTTTGATTTTAAAAGGAAACTGTTCCGGAATGGTTTTGTTCCAAAATAAAAGTTTAGGAAGCAGTTGGATCTTGCACTGCAGTGCACTGCACTGAACGTTCCTTTAAACAGCGGGTGCATTTGTTTGTGGGTTTGTATTGTGCGTGGGAGGGGGCGTAGTGATAGTGTTTGTGGAGAGCGGGCAGGCCAACAGGGAACATAGTTCCACTACTTCTTTTCATACACTTAGACCACAGACTTTGCACGGCAACAATACACTTTGCACACCTCCATGGGTTTGTGTCGCCAGTGCAACGTCACTTTTCAGCAGTGCAAAGTCACTTTGAACTGTGCAAAAAATGCCATTAATCAATCCCGAATAGTAAGGGTGGGGTTAGAGAGAGGGAGAACAAATGAGAAGACAAGAAGGGGTGAGAGGCAGAATGGGTAGCCCATTGATAAATGTATCCAATAGAAAAGTCCCCGCCCCTGTGCACTCGCCCCTCCCACCGCTTTCGAAAGCTTACAGTCAACTCAACTGATGCCTTTGGTTTTGTAGCCGGTCTCTCGCTGCAAACACGCCCCCCACTCCTCCCCTGAACCTCCGTGGTTGATTGCCAAACACTGTGTAACATACACAGCAGGGCGTGATAGGCAGCAGGCGAGCCGCTTGGTATACAATGAAACACAATGCAACAATGCGATATTGCCATAATAATACAGGATACACATAATTCGTGGGCATAATGATAGCACTGATATAATTGTATGTTTCCATATTTATGATTAAGGCTATGCTGCCCATTAATTTCCTTTTTTGTAATGCGATGTCTGGATGTAACATTCTTGTCATGCAATGGAAAGGTGGGAAACGGAGTCATCTCGGGATACACGTTTCCGTTCATGGAGTGTTAAATATTTATATGGGAGTCGGAGCAGTGAAGGGATGCTCTTTGCTGCCCTCCAGTGGCAAAACGGAAGGGGACACGTTTGTTCAGCAAGATGAACGGCGGCTCGTTCCGAATTCCTGATACGGAGCTCCGAAATGGATTCATGCATAATGAGCTCCGCAGAGCGCGCCGGGGGTAAATCGACACATGCCCGGTTTCCAGATGACCAACTCAAAAAGCCTTTTTGATGCAAACGTATTACAATGTCAGAGCAAATGTCAGAGAGCACACACCCGCCAGAGAACAAACCCACTGAAGCATATTCGATTCACACACTTATAAACCCCCAGTCAACGGTGTACAATTTCACACATAAAGCGAAGCTAGGGGACCGTACCCATCGACCGAACCCATCCCAAAGTAGAAACAACACAGTTTATAGCACATTTTGCAGAAAGAATTGGAAAAAATCATTGGCTTTATAGACCGGTATAGACATAACATCTCAGCAACAGTTGCATGACGTGTTGAGCTGTCTGTGCAAAATTCTGCCCGCCAAGCAGCTTTGCACCCCCCACTACCCTCCTCCCCGCACCCAAGACTAAAGAGGGTACATGGACTAGGCAGCCTTCTCACTTTGAAGTTAATGCAAATGTTAATATTGGTATTTGTACCGCGCACGGTCACCAACGGAATTGGTCCCCAGGCGCTCAGGCAGATCTGCAAACAAGAAGGTGGGGGGAGAGGTTTGTCTGGTGAAGAGGGCGTAGGAAAGTGTGAGGGTGATGTCCTGTTGGCAGCTTCAGTTTGGTTTTCACGGTACGCTGAGCTTGGGCGTGAATATCTGATCGATGTGAGACCTTGTGTGCTGTTGGTGTGACTTATGTGTTGTTTGTTGTTGCAATGTGGTGAAGTGTGTGCGGTTTGCTGTGTGTGAGGGTGGTTGTGTGGATTTCTATGTGAGTTAAGTATGCAGAAGTTTGAGCTTTTAGGTGATTGGGTTATTTACAATCCCCGGGACCCTTCCTATCTATTTCTTGTCGGTGAGCAGCACTTGATTTATTTATTTATTTAGCATTTGTAGCGCACCAAACCCGTAGGTATCTGGGTGCTGGAGCATAGATCATAGTTCACAAATTTACAGATATAATTGATAATTGTGCAAGATGCCTGCTAGCACTTCACCAAGCCTGAGCCCGCCAGGAGAGGTGCCGAATACCCAGTGATTTAGAAGATCATCACACTCAATCTAGATGTTTTTGTTTTGTTTTTGGTGGAAGAATAACCACACGGGCAAAATGACACATCCCCTGTCGTTCAAGAAGAATGGGGGCAATTGCCCCATAGAGCCCCTTGTACTCGGCACCTATGCCCACACATACCGCCTTCTGGCAATGCAACCTAACATGCGCCCTTTACTATTAGGGGAGGTAGGGATCACCAAAAGCCAGGCAGAGCTCTACCTACACATGTAACCGCTATACACACAACACGCCCGCACACAGGCAAACAAGTGCATCCCTCGGGCCGTGTTCCACCCTGGTAAGAGGAAGATTTGCCCCCACACAGACACACACAAAAGTAACCCAGTGAGACATTAATCCCCAACGGCAACATTGGACAAAGAATAATCAGTCCCTCTCCACCAGTGCAAGCCGGCGCCCCCACAGAAAGGTCATTTTAAACCGCTCTTTCGATGCCCAACCATTGCCCAACTCCTTCTGCAGTTCTGCCTTCTCCTGCCCCCCGCTTCCTTCGCCTCCAGCTCCCTGTAAAAGATTGCATGCTCCGCATCATCTGCACACAATACTCCCGCCTCCCGAAGCTTTTCCCCCTATCTGCCCTGCGCTCTGTTTACACCCTCTGTGCCTACCATTGACTCTACGTATTGCTCTCCTGGAAATATACCTTTTTGTGTGGGGTGCGCACAGGAGTATGTGTGTATGATGTGGGATGGGGCGGGTGTGTGTGTGTGCGCGCGCACGTGTGTTTGTAGAAAATAGAAGAGATGTCCACCCTACAAAAGACACAACTGTTGATTTGTCAATGCTTAGTTCATTTGCTGCTGCACTGTTTTCCAGTAGTGACAAATCACAGGCATTTGGAGCACAATGGTTGAGGCTCAAAACAAAACAGACACCAATTAACTTTGTGGTTTACTGCATTACTTCTCACAATCAATGGAGTTATAAACTTCTCTCCGTCATCTATCTCTCCCTCTCCCTCGTATCTTCTCCCCCTCTGGCTTCCTTTTCTATGATTATCTCTCTCTCTCTCTCTCTCTCTCTCTCTCTCTCTCTCTCTCTCTCTCTCTCTCTCTCTCTCTCTCTCTCTTCATCTCACACCCTCTCTCTGTGTCCTCCATTTCTCTGATGTTTGCTCTCTTTCTTTTTCTCCCTCTCTCTATCTCTTCCACTCTTTCTCTCTCCCTTTTCATCACCCTTCGCGCTCTCTCTCTCACACACACTTTCTGTAGTTGAGAATGTCATTGGCGGGTGCACATTTGCTAGGTTTACCACAGCAGCCAATGAAAGCACTATAACCAGAGACATAACACAGATATCTTGAAGGAGAGAGGAAGGAGCTGTTTTTGTGTCTTTATTATCCATGAAAGTTGGGGCGACAAGTTGGGTGACATCAGCAATGGCAGAGGCATCCCCGAGTTGCCTCTGTCATTGCTGACGACAAGCCTTGTATTTGGAGACATACATTGTCATTGCATGTGTCCTGCAGGAATATCGACCATCACATTGAGAGTGCTTGTCTATAATAGGGAAAGCAAGGGGGGTGCCAATGGCCTTTTATGGGCTGTGCTGGAGCCCTAAAAGGCTCTGTAAGGGGGTTTACGAAAAGGCTAAATGCAAAGTTATAGATTGCGTTGGTGTTCACAGAAATAACAGATCATTGGTTTTAATTTGAGTGCAACCCTTTCCAAGAAGGAAGGATATTTTGAGAGACAAAATGTATTTATTTTTTTAGCAAAAGAAGCTATTAAAAGGGAAGTTATTTAGTTGTACTAACATGACAAACTGTCTTTATTCAGATGTGTACAATGTTCACTCCCAATGTGTTACTCCCTGACTATATTGTGGTCATAATTAAAATGGTACACTTGTCTTGCAAAGTAACCAAATACATTATCTTCTGATAGGTTATCATCCGAAGATGGACAGTCTGATATACTCCTATTGTACACATTTGAGATATCCCATGAGAAAGAGGAAGAGACAAATAGCACCAATTAGGGTGCCTGGAGGCTTTGCATAGAATCACAGATCACTTTGAGAACACAAGAATGACTACAAATCATTACATTTGATGAATAGATTGTGACAAAATAGTTGTATGCTTGAATCACAAAGTACATAATGCACAAAGGACTTGAGGCTCATTTACTTTTTAGCAGCACCTGCACTAACACTGAAGCATTACTAACCGTGAAATATGCATACTCCCTTGGACAGACTCAAAATTCAGATGTGAGAATGAAAAGGCTGTGTGTGACATCTGCCATTCTACATAAAAATAAAAATATATATCACTCTGGCAAAATTTCAGAAAAGGGAGGCTGAAAAGGAGAGCCGCTGCACTGAAATCCTTCGATAACTATTTATATCAAATGTTCACTTTGAGTCACACTGTATTTCTTGTTTCAAAACAACATATGTGCATTTCGATTTCAAGATGCAGTGGTAGCACAATTCCCCAAAGCAACGTTTAACCATATACCCCCCATCTCCTACCTTACTGCAATCTCATAAACAATTGGTCTCATAAAAAACGTGATTTTTGCTCCTACCCCCCCTGAACCCTGTGATCAGAGTGCTCTCAGGACATGGCCTCTAGCCATCGCATTAAGGCACTGCACTTGGGAATGGCATTTGATCATGTCATGGGCACGGAAGGCATGCCTGGGGCGACCTCGGGGCGTGGCCTGACTCCTAGAGAATATAGGTCCTCGAGGCCTCCGACCATGCGCTATAAGTACTGTCTACAGGCCACCGCTCCTGCCCACTTA